>NC_054478.1:92049198-93517872 GCF_017639515.1 Carcharodon carcharias | reverse complement strand
TGTTTTGGAATATTTGGTGTGTTTAGTTGTTTTGGGGTATCTGGTGTGTTTAGGTGTTTTGGTTTATCTGGTGTGTTTAGGTGTTTTGTGTTACCTGGTGAGTTTATGTGTTTTGGGTTATATGATGTGGTCAGGTGTTTTGGGGTATCTGCTGTGTTTAGGTGTTTTAGGGTATCCGGTGTTTAGAGGTGTTTTGAGGTATCTGGTAGGTTGTGGTGTTTTGGAGTATTTGGCGTGGTTCGGTGTTTTGGGGTATCTGGTGGGTTTAGGTGTATCTGGTGTATTTAGGTGTTTTGGGGTATCTGGTGTGTTTAAGTGTTTTGGGGTGTTGTGTGGTATCTGGTGTAGTTAGGTGTTTTGTCATGTCTGGTGTGTTTAAGTGCTTTGATGTGTATGGCATGTTTAGGTGTTTTGGAGTATCTGGTGTGTTTAGGTGTTTTTTTAGGGGTATCTGGTGGGTTTAGGTGTTTTTGGGTACCTCGTGTGTTTAGATGCTTTTGGATATCTAGTGTGTTTAGGTGTTTTGTGTTACCTGGTGTGTTTAGATGTTTTGGAATATCTGGGGGGTTTAGGTGTTTTGGAGTATCTGGTGTGTTTATGTGTTTGAGGTAACTGGTGTGTTTAGGTGTTTCTTTATGGTATCTGGTGTGTTTGATTGTTTTGTGGTATATGGTGTGTTTAGATGCTTTGAGGTGAATGGCGTGTTTAGGTGCTTTTGGGTATCTGATGTGTTTAGGTGTTTTGTGGCATTGGATGGGGTTTGGAGTTTTTGGATATCTGGTGTGGGTAGGTGTTTTGGGGTAACTTTTGTGTTTAGGTGATTTGGGGTATCTGGTGTGTTTTGGTGTATCTGGTGTGTTTAGATGTTTTGGGGCATCTGGTGTGTTTAGGTGATTTTGGATAACTAGTGTGTTTAGGTCTTTGGGGTACATGGTGAGTTTAGGTGTTTTGGGGTACCTGATGAGTTTTGGTGTTTTTGGATATCTGGTGTGTTTCGGTCTTTTGGACTATCTCGTGTGTTTAGGTGTTTTGAGGTGTATGGTGTGTTTAGGTTCTTTTTGGTATCTGGTGTTTTTAGGTGTTTTGGGTCATTGGCCGGAGTTTAGAGTTTTAGGATATCTGGTCTGTTTAGTTGTTTTAGGGTACCTGGAGGGTTTAGGTGTTTTGGAGTTTCTCATGTGTTTAGGTGTTTTTGGGTATCTGGTGTGTTTAGGTGTTTTTTTTGGCTAGGGTTTGTAGTTTTTGGATATCTGGTGTGTTTAGGTGTTTTGGGGTATTTGATGTGTTTAGGTTTTTTGGGGTATCTGGTGTGTTTAGGTGCTTTTGGATAACGATTGTCTTTAGGTGTATTGTGGTACCTGGTGTGTTTAGATGTTTTTGGACATCTGGTCTCTTTAGGTGTTTTAGGGTACCTGGAGGGTTTAGGTGTTTTGGAGTATCTCGTGTATTTAGGTGTTTTGGGGTATCTGGTGTGTTTCGGCGTTTTGGGATATCTGGTGTGTTTAGGTGTTTTTTTGGCTAGGGTTTGTAATTGTTGGATATCTGGTGTGTTTAGGTGTTTTGGGATATTTGGTGTGCTTAGGTTTTTTGGGTTATGTGGTGGGTTTAGGTGTATTGGGGTATCTGGTGGATTTAGGCGTATTTGGTGTGTTTTGGTGTCTTGGGGTACCTGGTGTGTTTAGGTTTTTTTTGTGCTATGTGGTTTGTTTGGTTGTTTTGGGGTATCTGGTTCGGCGTGGTGATTTGTGGTATCTGGTGTGTTTAGGTGCTTTGAGGTGTATGGTGTGTTTAGGTGCTTTTGGGTATCCCGTGTGTTTAGGTGTTTCGTGGCATTGGATGGGGTTTGGAGTTTTTGGACATCTGCTGTGAGCAGGTGTTTTGGGGTAACTTTTGTGTTTAGGTGTTTTGGTGTATCTGGTGTGTTTAGATGTTTTGGGGTACCTGGTGAGTTTAGGTGTTTTGGTGTATCTGGTATATTTGGGTGTTTCAGGGTATCTGTTGGCTTGTGGTGTTTTGGAGTATCTGGTGTGTTTAGGTGTTTTGGAGTATCTGGTGTGTTTTGCCGTATCTGGTGTGTTTAGGTGTTTTTGGATAACTAGCTTGTTTAGGTTTTTTGAATAGCGAGTGTGTTTATGTTTTTTGGCGTGCCTGGTTTGTTTAGGTGTTTTGGGGCTTCTGGTATGTTTGGTTGTTTCAGGTATCTTTTGTGTTTAGGTGTTTTGTGGTATCTGGTGTGTTTGGGTGTTTCGTGGTATCTGGTGTGTTTAGGTGGTTTGGGTTAACTGGTGTGTTTGGGTGTTTTCGGCTGTCTGGTGTGTTTAAGTGTTTTGGGGTATCTGGTGTATTTATTGTTTTGGAGCATCTGGTGTGTTTAGATGTTTTGGATTATCTGGCGCGTTTGGGTGCTTTGGATTATCTGGTGGGTTTAGGTGTATCTGGTGTGTTTAGGTGTTTTTTTAGGGGTATCTGGTGTATTTAGGTGTTTTTGGATTACTAGTGCATTTAGGTTGTTTTGGGGTGCCTGGTGAATTTGGGTGTTTTGGGTTACCTTGTAAGTTTAGGCATTTTGGGGTATCTGTTGTGTTTGGGTTTTCGGGTTATCTGTTATGGTTAGATGTTTCTGGTATCTGGTGTGGTTAGGCGCTTTGAGGTGTATGGCATGTTTAGGTGCTTTTGGGTATCTCGTGTGTTTAGATGTTTTGTGACATTGGCTAGGGTGTGTAGTTTTTTTATATCTGGTGTGTTTAGGTGTTTTGGGGTACCTGGTGAGTTTAGGTGTTTTGGGGTACCTGGTGAGTTTAGGTGTTTTGGCCTACCTGGTGAGTTTAGGTGTTTTGGTGTAACTGGTCTGTTTAGGTTTTTTTAGGGGTATCTAGTGTGTTTGGTTGTTTTGGGGTATCTGGTGTGTTTAGGTGTTTTTTTTGGCTAGGGTTTGTAGTTTTTGGATATTTGGTGTGTTTAGGTGTTTTGGGATATTTGGTGTGTTTAGGTTTTTTGGGGTATCTGGTGTGTTTAGGTGCTTTTGGATAACTATTGTCTTTAGGTGTATTGTGGTACCTGGTGTGTTTAGATGTTTTTGGACATCTGGTCTCTTTAGGTGTTTTAGGGTACCTGGAAGGTTTAGGTGTTTTGGAGTATCTCGTGTATTTAGGTGTTTTGGGGTATCTGGTGTGTTTAGGTGTTTTGGGATATCTGGTGTGTTTAGGTGTTTTTTTTGGCTAGGGTTTGTAATTTTTGGATATCTGGTGTGTTTAGGTGGTTTGGGATATTTGATGTGCTTAGGTTTTTTGGGGTATGTGGTGGGTTTAGGTGTATTGGGGTATCTGGTGGATTTAGGCGTATTTGGTGTGTTTTGGTTTCTTGGGGTACCTGGTGTGTTTAGGTTTTTTTGTGCTATGTGGTGTGTTTGGTTGTTTTGGGGTATCTGGTTCGGTGTGGTGATTTGTGGTATCTGGTGTGTTTAGGTGCTTTGAGGTGTATGGTGTGTTTAGGTGCTTTTGGGTATCCCGTGTGTTTAGGTGTTTTGTGGCATTGGATGGGGTTTGGAGTTTTTGGACATCTGCTGTGGGCAGGTGTTTTGGGGTAACTTTTGTGTTTAGGTGTTTTGGGGTATCTGGTGTGTTTAGGTGTTTTGGTGTATCTGGTGTGTTTAGATGTTTTGGTGTACCTGGTGAGTTTAGGTGTTTTGGTGTATCTGGTATATTTGGGTGTTTCAGGGTATCTGTTGGCTTGTGGTGTTTTGGAGTATCTGGTGTGTTTAGGTGTTTTGGAGTATCTGGTGTGTTTTGCTGTATCTGGTGTGTTTAGGTGTTTTTGGATAACTAGTTTGTTTAGGTTTTTTGAATAGCGAGTGTGTTTATGTTTTTTGGCGTGCCTGGTTTGTTTAGGTGTTTTGGGGCTTCTGGTATGTTTGGTTGTTTCAAGTATCTTTTGTGTTTAGGTGTTTTGTGGTATCTGGTGTGTTTGGGTGTTTCGTGGTATCTGGTGTGTTTAGGTGGTTTGGGTTAACTGGTGTGTTTAGGTGTTTTCGGCTGTCTGGTGTGTTTAAGTGTTTTGGGGTATCTGGTGTGTTTATTGTTTTGGAGCATCTGGTGTGTTTAGATGTTTTGGGTTATCTGGCGCGTTTGGGTGCTTTGGATTATCTGGTGGGTTTAGGTGTATCTGGTGTGTTTAGGTGTTTTTTTAGGGGTATCTGGTGTATTTAGGTGTTTTTGGATTACTAGTGCATTTAGGTTGTTTTGGGGTGCCTGGTGAATTTGGGTGTTTTGGGTTACCTTGTAAGTTTAGGCATTTTGGGGTATCTGTTGTGTTTGGGTTTTTGGGTTATCTGTTATGGTTAGATGTTTCTGGTATCTGGTGTGGTTAGGCGCTTTGAGGTGTATGGCATGTTTAGGTGTTTTTGGGTATCTCGTGTGTTTAGATGTTTTGTGACATTGGCTAGGGTGTGTAGTTTTTTTAAATCTGGTGTGTTTAGGTGTTTTGGGGTACCTGGTGAGTTTAGGTGTTTTGGGGTACCTGGTGAGTTTAGGTGTTTTGGCCTACCTGGTGAGTTTAGGTGTTTTGGTGTATCTGGTCTGTTTAGGTTTTTTTAGGGGTATCTAGTGTGTTTGGCTGTTTTGTGGTATCTGGTGTGGTTAGGTGTTTTGTGGTATCTGGTGTGTTTAGGTGCTTTGAGGTGTATGGTGTGTTTAGGTTCTTTTTGGTATCTGGTGTTTTTAGGTGTTTTGGGGCATTGGCTGGTGTTTAGAGCTTTTGGATATCTGGTGTGCTTAGGTTTTTTAGGGTATCGGGTGTGTTTCAGTGCTTTTGGATAACTAGTGTGTTTTGGTGTTTTGGGATATCTGGTCTGTTTAAGTGTTTTGGGGTACCTGGTGGGTTTAGATGTTTTGGAGTACCTGGTGTGTTTAGGTGTTTAAGGTATCCGGTGTGTTTAGGTGTTTTGGTCTATCTGGTTTGTTTAGGTGTTTAAGGTATCCGGTGTGTTTAGGTGTTTTGGTCTATCTGGTGTGTTTAGATGGGTTTTTTTGTGGTATGTGGTGTGTTTGGTTGTTTTGGGGCATCTGGTGCGTTGTGGTATTTTGTGGTATCTGGTGTGTTTAGGTGCTTTGAGGTGTATGGCGTGTTTAGGTGCTTTTGGGTATCTTGTGTGTTTAGGTGTTTTGTGGCATTGGATGGGGTTTGGAGTTTTTGGTCATCTGCTGTGGGCAGCTGTTATGGGGTAACTTTTTTGTTCAGGTGTTTTGGGGTATCTGGTGTGTTTAGGTGTTTTGGTGTATCTGGTGTGTTTAGATGTTTAGGGGTACCTGGTGAGTTTAGGTGCTTTGGGTAATATGGTGTGGTTAGGTGTTTTGGGGTATCTGGTGTGTTTAGATGTTTTGGGGTATCTGGTATGTTTAGATGTTTTAGGGTATCTGGTGTGTTTAGATGTTTTGGGGTACCTGCCGAGTTTAGGTGTTTTGGGTAATATGGTGTGGTTAGGTGTTTTGGGGTATCTGGTGTGTTTAGATGTTTTGGGGTATCTGGTATGTTTAGATGTTTTGGGGTATCTGGTGTGTTTAAGTGTTTTGGTGTATGTGGTATGGTTTGGTGTTTTGGGGTTTGTGGTGTGTTTAGTTGTTTTGGGGTATCTGGTATGTTTTGGTGTTTCGGGGTATCTATTGGGTTGCGGTGTTTTGGAGTATCGGGTGTGTTTAGGTGTTTTGGAGTATCTGGTGTGTTTCGCTGTATCTGGTCTGTTTAGGTGTATTTGGATAACTAGTTTGTTTAGGTTTTTTGAATAACGAGTGTGTTTATGTTTTTTGGGGTACCTGGTTTGTTTAGGTGTTTTGGGGCTGCTGGTTATTTTGGGTGTTTCAGGTATCTGTTGTGTTTAGGTGTTTTGGGGTATCTGGTGTGTTTGGGTGTTTCGTGGTATCTGGTGTGTTTAGGTTTTTTGGGGTATCTGGTGTGTTTAGGTGTTTTGGAGTATCTGGTGTGTTTATTGTTTTGGAGCATCTGGTATGCTTAGATGTTTTGGGCATGTGGTTTGGTTAGGTGTTTTGTGGTATCTGGATTGTTTAGGTGTTTGGGGGCATTGGATGCGGTTTGGAGTTTTTGGATATCTGGTGGTTTTAGGTGTTTTGGGGCATCTAGTGTGTTTAGGTGTATCTAATGTGTTTAGATGTTTTGGGATATCAGGTGTGTTTGGTGCTTTTGGATAACTAATGTGTTTAGGTGTTTAGGTGTACCTGGTGAGCTTTGGTGTTTTGGCGTACCTGGTGAGTTTAGGTGTTTTGGGGTATCTGGTGTGTTTTTTTTTGCTTTATCTGGTGGGTTTAGATGTTTTGGAGTATCTGGTGGGTTTAGTTGTTTTGGAGTATCTGGTGTGTTTAGATGTTCTGGGGTATCTGGTGTGTTTAGATGTTTTGGGGTATCTGGTGTGTTTAGATGTTTTGTGGTATCTGGTGTGATTAGGTGCTTTGTGGTATCTGGTGTGTTTAGGTGCTTGGGGGCATTGGATGCCGTTTGGAGTTTTTGGATATCTGGTGTGGTTAGGTGTTTTTAGGGTATCTGGTGTGTTTAGGTGTTTTGGATTATCTGGTGTGTCTAGGTGTTTTTGGGTATCCGGTGTGTTTAGATGTTTTGGGGTATCTGGTGCGTTTAGGTGCTTTTGGCTAACTAGTGAGTTTAGGTGTTTTGGGTTACCTGGTGAGTTTAGGTGTTTTGGGGTACCTGGTGAGTTTAGGTGTTTTTGTGCATCTGGTGTGTTTAGGTGATTTGGGGTATCTGGTCTTTTTAGTTTTTTTGTGGTGTCTGTTGGGTTTAGCTGCTTTGGAGTATGTGGTCTGTTTAGGTGTTTTGGGATATATTGTGTGTTCAGGTGTTTTGGGGAACCTGGTGTGTTTAGGTGTTTAGGGGTATCTGGTGAGTTTAGGTGTTTTGGGGTATCTGATGTGTTTAGGTGTTTTGGGCTATCTGGTGGGTTTAGGTGCTTTGGCGTATCTGGTGTGTTTAGGTGTTTTGGGGTATCTGGTTTGTTTAGGTGTTTTGGGGTATCCGGTGTGTTTAGGTGTATCTGGTGTATTTAGTTGTTTTTGGGTATCTGGTGTGTTTAAGTGTTTTGGGGTATCTGGTGTGTTTAGGTCTTTTGGGGCACGCGGTGAATTCAGGTGTTATTCGTATCTGGTGTGTTTAGATATTTTGGGGTATCTGTTGTGTTTAAGTGTTTTGGATTATCTGGTGTGTTTAGGTGTTGTGGGATATCGTGTGTCAGGTACTTTTGGATAACTAGTATGTTTAGGTGTTTTGGGGTATCTGGTGCGTTTAGATGTTTTGTGGTATCTGGCATGGTCAGGTGTTTTGTGCTATCTGGTGTGTTTAGGTGCTTGGGGGCATTGGATGCAGTTTGGAGTTTGTGGATATCTGGTATGGTTAGGTGTTTTGGGATATCTGGTTTGTTTAGGTGCTTTGGCGTATCTCGTGTATTTAGGTGTTTTGGGGCATCTGGTGTGTTTGGTTCTATCTGGTGTGCTTAGATGTTTTGCGATATCTGGTGTGTTTAGGTGCTTTTGGATAACTAGTGTGTTTAGGTGTTTTGGGGTACCTGGTGTGTTTAGGCGTTTTGGGGTACCTGGTGAATGTAGCTGTTTTTCTGTATCTGGTGTGTTTAGGTGTTTTGGGGTATCTGGTGTGTTTAGGTGTTTTGGGTTACCAGGTGAGTTTAGATGTTTTGTGGTGTCTGATGTGTTTAGGTGTTTTGAGGTATCTTGTGTTTAGGTGTTTTGGGCTATCTGGTGTTTTTAGACATTTTGGGGTATCTGGTGTGTTTATCTGTTTTGGGGTACCGGGTGAGTTTAGTGTTTTGTGGTATCTGGTGTGTTTAGGTGTTTTGGGATACCGGGTGAGTTTAGGTGTTTTGGGGTGTCTGATGTGTTTAGGTGTTTTGGGGTATCTTGTGTGTTTAGGTGTTTCGTGGTACCTGGTGAGTTTAGGTGTTTTGGGGTAACTGATGAGTTTAGTTGTTTTGGGGTATCTGGTGTGTTTATGTGTGTTGGGCTTTTTGGTTTGTTTACATGTTTTGGGGTATCTGGTGTGTTTAGGTGTTTTGGGGTATCTTGTGTGTTTAGGTTTTTTAGGGTACCTAGTGAGTTTAGGTGTTTGGGGGTATCTGGTGTGTTAAAGTGTTTTGTGGTCTCATGTGTTACGTGCTTTGGCAAACTAGTATGTTTAGTTGTTTTGGGGTACCTGTTGAGTTTAGGTCTTTTGGGGTACATGGTGAGTTTAGGTGTTTTTGGATATCTGGTGTGCTTAGATGTTTTGGGGCATCCTGTTTGGTTAGGTGTTTTGTGGTATCTGGTGTGTTTATGTGTTTGGGGGCATTGAATGAGGTTTGGAGTTTTTGAATATCTGTGGTTTTAGGTGTTTTGGGGCATCTAGTGTGTTTAGTTGTATCTAATGTGTTTAGATTTTTTGGGGTATCTGGTATGTTTGGTGCTTTTGGAGTGTCTGGTGGGTTTAGGTGTTTTGGAGTATCTGGTGTGTTTAGGTGCTTTGTGGTATCGGGTGTGTTTAGGTGCTTGGAGGCATTGGATGCCATTTGGAGTTTTTGGATATCTGGTGTGGTTAGGTGTTTTTAGGGTATCTGGTGTGTTTAGATGTTTTGGGGTATCTGGTGTGTTTAGGTGTTTTGGAGTATTTGGTGTGTCTAGATGTTTTTGGGTATCTGGTGTGTTTAGATGTTTTGGGGTATCTGGTGCATTTAGGTGCTTTTGGATAACTAGTGTGTTTAGGTGTTTTGGGGTACCTGGTGAGTTTAGGTGTTTTGGGGTATCTGGTGGGTTTAGGTGTTTTGGAGTATCTGGTGTGTTTAAATGTTTTGGGGTACCTGGTGTGTGTAGATGTTTTGGGGTATCTGGTGTGTTTAGGTGCTTTTGGATAACTAGTGTGTTTAGGTGTTTTGGGGTACCTGGTGAGTTTAGGTTCTTTTTTTGTATCTGGTCTGTTTAGGTGTTTTTTAAGGGTATCTAGTGTGTTTGGTTGTTTTGGGGCATTGGCTGGGGTTTAGAGTTTTAGGATATCTGGTGTGCTTAGGTTTTTTAGGGTATCTGGTGTCTTTCGGTGCATTTGGATAACTAGTGTGTTTAGGTGTTTTGGGGTACCTGGTTTGTTTAGATGTTTTGGGATATCTGGTCTGTTTAGTTGTTTTAGGGTACCTGGAGGGTGTAGGTGTTTTGGAATATTTGGTGTGTTTAGTTGTTTTGGGGTATCTGGTGTGTTTAGGTGTTTTGGTTTATCTGGTGTGTTTAGGTATTTTGGGTTACCTGCTGAGTTTATGTGTTTTGGGTTATATGATGTGGTCAGGTGTTTTGGGGTATCTGCTGTGTTTAGGTGTTTTAGGGTATCCGGTGTTTAGAGGTGTTTTGAGGTATCTGGTAGGTTGTGGTGTTTTGGAGTGTTTGGCGTGGTTCGGTGTTTTGGGGTATCTGGCGGGTTTAGGTGTATCTGGTGTATTTAGGTGTTTTGGGGTATCTGGTGTGTTTAAGTGTTTTGGGGTGTCGTGTGGTATCTGGTGTAGTTAGGTGTTTTGTCATGTCTGGTGTGTTTAAGTGCTTTGATGTGTATGGCATGTTTAGGTGTTTTGGAGTATCTGGTGTGTTTAGGTGTTTTTTTAGGGGTATCTCGTGGGTTTAGGTGTTTTTGGGTACCTCGTGTGTTTAGGTGCTTTTGGATATCTAGTGTGTTTAGGTGTTTTGTGTTACCTGGTGTGTTTAGATGTTTTGGGATATCTGGCAGGTTTAGGTGTTTTGGAGTATCTGGTGTGTTTAGGTGTTTGAGGTAACTGGTGTGTTTAGGTGTTTCTTTGTGGTATCTGGTGTGTTTGATTGTTTTGTGGTATATGGTGTGTTTAGGTGCTTTGAGGTGAATGGTGTGTTTAGGTGCTTTTGGGTATCTGATGTGTTTAGGTGTTTTGTGGCATTGGATGGGGTTTGGAGTTTTTGGATATCTGGTGTGGGTAGCTGTTTTGGGGTAACTTTTGTGTTTAGGTGATTTGGGGTATCTGGTGTGTTTTGGTGCATCTGGTGTGTTTAGGTGATTTTGGATAACTAGTGTGTTTAGGTTTTTGGGGTACATGGTGAGTTTAGGTGTTTTGGGGTACCTGATGAGTTTTGGTGTTTTTGGATATCTGGTGTGTTTTGGTCTTTTGGACTATCTCGTGTGTTTAGGTGTTTTGAGGTGTATGGTGTGTTTAGGTTCTTTTTGGTATCTGGTGTTTTTAGGTGTTTTGGGTCATTGGCCGGAGTTTAGAGTTTTAGGATATCTGGTCTGTTTAGTTGTTTTAGGGTACCTGGAGGGTTTAGGTGTTTTGGAGTTTCTCATGTGTTTAGGTGTTTTTGGGTATCTGGTGTGTTTAGGTGTTTTTTTTGGCTAGGGTTTGTAGTTTTTGGATATCTGGTGTGTTTAGGTGTTTTGGGGTATTTGGTGTGTTTAGGTTTTTTGGGGTATCTGGTGTGTTTAGGTGCTTTTGGATAACTATTGTCTTTAGGTGTATTGTGGTACCTGGTGTGTTTAGATGTTTGTGGACATCTGGTCTCTTTAGGTGTTTTTGGGTACCTGGAGGGTTTAGGTGTTTTGGAGTATCTCATGTATTTAGGTGTTTTGGGGTATCTGGTGTGTTGAGGTGTTTTGGGATATCTGGTGTGTTTAGGTGTTTTTTTTGGGCTAGGGTTTGTAATTTTTGGATATCTGGTGTGTTTAGGTGTTTTGGTGTATTTGGTGTTTTTCGGATTTTTGGGGTATCTGGTGTGTATAGGTGCTTTTGGATAACTATTGTCTTTAGGTGTATTGGGGTGCCTGGTGTGTTTAGATGTTTTTGGACATCTGGTCTCTTTAGGTATTTTCTGGTACCTTGTGTGGTTAGGTGTTTTGGGGTATCTGGTGTGTTTAGATGTTTTGGGGCATCTGGTGTGTTTAGGTATTTTGGGGTATCTGGTGTGTTTAGGTGTTTTGGTCTATGTGGTATGGTTTGGTGTTTTGTGGTATGTGGTGTGTTTAGTTGTTTTGGGGTATCTAGTATGTTTGGGTGTTTCGGGGTATCTATTGGGTTGCGGTGTTTTGGATTATCTGGTGTGTTTAGGTGTTTTGCAGTATCTGGTGGGTTTCGCTGTAGCTGGTGAGTTTAGGTGTTTTTGGATAGCTAGTTTGTTTAGGTTTTATGAATGACGAGTGTGTTTATGTTTTTTGGGGTTCCTGATTTGTTTAGGTGTTTTGGGGCTTCTGGTATGTTTGGGTGTTTCAGGTATCTGTTGTGTTTAGGTGTTTTGGGGTACCTGGTGAGTTTAGGTGTTTTGGTGTATCTGGTGTGTTTGTGTGTTTTTTAGGGGTATTTGGTGAGTTTAGGTCTTTTGGGGTTCCTGGTGTGTTTCGGTGCTTTTGGATATCTAGTGTGTTTAGGTGGTTTGTGGTACCTGGTGTGTTTAGATGTTTTGGGATATCTGGCAGGTTTAGGTGTTTTGGAGTATCTGGTGTGTTTAGGTGTTTGAGGTTTCCGGTGTGTTTAGGTGTTATGGTCTATCTGGTGTGTTTAGGTGTTTTTTTGTGTTATCTGTTGTGTTTGATTGTTTTGAGGTAGCCGGTGTGGTGAGGTGTTTTGTGGTATCTGGTGTGTTTAGGTGCTTTGAGGTGTATGGTGTGTTTATGTGCTTTTGGGTATCTTGTGTGTTTAGGTGTTTTGTGGCATTGGATGTGGTTTGGAGTTTTTGGATATCTGGTGTGGGTAGGTGTTTTGGGGTAACTATTGCGTTTAGCTGTTTTGGGGTATCTTTCGTGTTTAGGTATTTTTGGGTAAATTTTGTGTTTAGGTGATTTGGGGTATCTGGTGTGTTTAGATGTTTTGGGGCATCTGGTGCATTTAGTTGCTTTTGGATAACTAGTGTGTTTAGGTTTTTGGGGTACCTAGTGAGTTTAGGTGTTTTGGGGTACCTGATGAGTTTTGCAGTTTTTGGGTATCTGGTGTGTTTTGGTCTTTTGGGCTATCTGGTTTGTTTAGGTGTTTTGGGTAGTATGGTGTGGTTAGGTGTTTTGGGATATCTGGCGGGTTTAGGTGTTTTGGAGTATCTGGTGTGTTTAGGTGTTCGAGGTATCCGGTGTGTTTAGGTGTTTTGGTCTATCTGGTGTGTTTAGGTGATTTTCCTTGTGGTATCTGGTGTGTTTGATTGTTTTGGGATATCTGGTGTGGTGAGGTGTTTTGTGGTATATGGTGTGTTTAGGTGCTTTGAGGTGTATGGTGTGTTTAGGTGTTTTGTGGCATTGGTTCGTGTTTGGAATTTTTGGATATCTGTTGTGTGTAGGTGTTTTGGGGTAACTTTTGTGTTTAGGTGTTTTGGGGTAATTTTTGTGTTTAGGTGTTTTGGGGTAAATTTTGTGTTTAGGTGATTTATGTTTTTTGGGGTACCTGATTTGTTTAGGTGTTTTGGGGCTTCTGGTATGATTGGGTGTTTCAGGTATCTGTTGTGTTTAGGTGTTTTGGGGTATCTGGTGTGTTTGGGTGTTTCGTGGTATCTGGTGTGTTTAGGTGTTTTGGGGTATCTGATGTGTTTAGGTGTTTTGGGGTATCTGGTGTGTTTATTGTTTTGGAGCATCTGGTGTGGTTAGGTGTTTTTGGATAACTAGTATGTTTAGGTTTTTGGGGGTACCTGGTGAGTTTAGGTGTTTTGGGGTACCTGATGAGGTTTGGTGTTTTTTGGTATCTGGTTTGTTTTGGTCTTTTGGGCTATCTGGTGTGTTTAGGTGTTTTGGAGTATCTGGCGAGTTTAGGTGTTTTGGTGTATCTGGTGGGTTTATGTGTTTTCTGGGGGGTAACTGGTGTGTTTGATTGTTTTGGGATATCTGGTGTGTTTAGATGTTATTTGGGTATCTGGTGTGTTTAGCTGTTTTGGTCTATCTGGTGCATTTAGGTGTTTTTTTTTGGCTAGGGTTTGTAGTTTTTGGATATCTGATGTGTTTAGGTGTTTTGGGTTATTTGGTGTGTTTATATTTTTTGCGGGTATCTGGAGTGTTTAATTGTTTTGGGGTATCTGATGGGTTTTGGTGTTTTGGTGTATCTGGTGGGTTTAGACGTATCTGGTGTGTTTAGGTGTTTTGGGGTACCTGGTGTGTTTAGGGGCTTTTGGGGTACCTGGTGGGTTTAGGGGCTTTTGGGGTTCCTGGTGAGTTTGGGTGTTTTTGGTTATCTGTTATGTTTAGGTGTTTTGGTGTATCTGGTGTTTTTATGTGTTTTTTTAGGGGTTTCTGCTGTGTTTCATTGTTTTGGGGTATCTGGTGTGTTTTGGTGCTTTTGGATAACTAGTGTGTTTAGGTGTTTTGGGGTACCTGGTGAGTTTATGTGTTTTGGGTTATATGGAGTGGTCAGGTGTTTTGGGGTACCTGTTGTGTTTAAGTGTTTTAGGGTATCCGGTGTTTTTAGGTGTTTTGGGGTATCTGGTGGGTTGTGGTGTTTTGGAGTATCTGGTGTGTTTACGTGTTTTGGGGTATCTGGCAGGTTTAGGTGTATCTGGTGTATTTAGGTATTTTGAAGTATCTGGTGTGTTTAGGTGTTTTGGGGTGTTGTGGGGTATCTGGTGTGGTTAGGTGTTTTGTCGTATCTGGTGTGTTTAGGTGCTTTGATGTGTATGGCGTGTTGAGGTGTTTTGGAGTATCTGGTGTGTTTAGGTGTTTTTTACCGGTATCTGGTGTGTTTAGTTGTTTTTGGGTACCTGGTGAGTTTAGGTGTTTTGGTGTATCTGGTATGTTTGTGTGTTTTTTAGGGGTATCTGGTGAGTTTAGGTCTTTTGGGGTACCTGGTGTGTTTCGGTGCTTTTGGATATCTAGTGTGTTTAGGTGTTTTGTGGTACCTGTGTGTTTATATGTTTTGGAATATCTGGCGGGTTTAGGTGTTTTGGAGTATCTGGTGTGTTTAGGTGTTTGAGGTATCTGGTGTGTTTAGGTGTTTTGGGGTACCTGTTGAGTTTAGGTGTTTTGGGGTATGTGGTATGTTTTGGTGTTTTGGGGTATGTGGTGTGTTTAGGTGTTTTGGGGTACCTGGTATGTTTGGGTGTTTAGGGGTATCTATTGGGTTACGGTGTTTTGGAGTATCTGGTGTGTTTAGGTTTTTTGGGGTACCTGGTGTGTTTAGGTGTTTTGGGGCTTCTGGTATGTTTGGGTGTTTCAGGTATCTGTTGTGTTTAGGTGTTTTGGGATTTCTGGTGTGTTTGGGTGTTTCAGGGTATCTGGTGTGTTTAGGTGTTTTGGGGTATCTAGTGTGTTTAGTGTTTGGGGCTATCTGGTGTGTTTATTGTTTTGGAGCACCTGGTGTGTTTCGGTGTTTTGGGTTATCTGGCGCGTTTGGGTGCTTTGGAGTATCTGGTGGGTTTAGGTGTTTTTTTAGGGGTATCTGGTGTGTTTAGATGTTTTTGGATAACTAGTGAGTTAAGGTTGTTTGCGGGTACCTGGTGAATTTAGGTGTTTTGGGGTACCTGGTAAGTTTAGGTATTTTGGTGTATCTGTTGTGTTTGGGTTTTCGGGTTATCTGTTATGGTTAGATGTTTTTGGTATCTGCTGGGTTTAGGTTCTTTGAGGTGTATGGCATGTTTAGGTGCTTTTGGGTATCTCGTGTGTTTAGGTGTTTTGGGGCATTGGCTAGGGTTTGTAGCTTTTGTATATCTGGTGTGTTTAGGTGTTTTGGGGTATCTGGTGAGTTTAGGTTTTTTGGGATATGTGGTATGTTTAGGTGTTTTGGGGTATCTAGTGTGTTTAGGTGTTTTGGGGTATCTGGTTTGTTTAGGTGTTTTGGGATATCTGGTATGTTTAGGCGTATCTGGTGTATTTAGTTGTTTTTGGGTATCTGGTGTGTTTAGGTGTTTTGGGGCACCCGGTGAAGTTAGGTGTTATTCGTATCTGGCGTGTTTAGATGTTTTGGGGTATCTGTTGTGTTTAAGTGTTTTGGAGTATCTGGTGTGTTTAGTTCTTGTGGGATATCGTGTGTTAGGTGCTTTTGGATAACTAGTGTGCTTAGGTGTTTTGGGGTATCTGGTGCGTTTAGGTGTTTTGGGGTACCTGGTGAGTTTAGGTGATTTTGTGTATCTGGTGTGTTTAGGTGTTTTGCGGTATCTGGTCTGTTTAGTTTTTTGTGGTATCTGGTGGGTTTAGCTGTTTTGGAGTATGTGGTCTGTTTAGGTGTTTTGGGGTATCAGGTCTGTTTAGGTGTTTTGTGGAACCTGGTGTGTTTAGGTGTTTTGGGGTATCTGGTGAGTTTAGGTGTTTTGGGGTACCTGGTGAGTTTAGGTGTTTTGGGTAATATGGTGTGGTTAGGTGTTTTGGGGTATCTGGTGTGTTTAGATGATTTGGGGTATCTGGTGTGTTTAGGTATTTTGAGGTATCTGGTGTGTTTAGTGTTTTGTGGTATCTGGCATGGTTAGGTGTTTTGTGCTATCTGGTGTGTTTAGGTGCTTGGGGGCATTGGATGTGGTTTGGAGTATTTGGATATCTGGTGTGGTTAGGTGTTTTGGGATATCTGGTGTGTTTAGGTGCTTTTGGATAACTAGTGTGTTTAGGTGTTTTGGGGTACCTGGTGAGTTTAGCTGTTTTTGTGTATCTGGTGTGTTTAGGTGTTTTGGGGTATCTTATGCTTAGTTGTTTTCGTCTATCTGGTGTGTTTAGGCATTTTGGGGTATCTGGTGTGTTTAGATGTTTTGGGGTACCAGGTGAGTTTAGGTGTTTTGGGGTATCTGGTGTATTTAGGTGTTTTGGTGTATCTGGTGTGTTTAGGTGTTTTGGGGTTTCTGGTATGTTTACATGTTTTTGGGGTTTCTGGTGTGTTTAGCTGTTTTGGGGTATCTTGTGTGTTTAGGTGTTTTGGGGTACCTAGTGATTTTAGGTGTTTGGGGGTATCTGGTGTGTTAAAGTGTTTTGGGGTCTCATGTGTTAAGTGCTTTGGAAAACTAGTATGTTTAGGTATTTTGGGGTACCTGTTGAGTTTAGGTGTTTTGGGGTACCTGGTGAGTTTAGGTGTTTTTGGGTATCTGGTGTGCTTAGATATTTTGGGGTCATCTGGTTTGGTTGGGTGTTTTGTGGTATCTGGTGTGTTTAGGTGTTTGGGGGCATTGGATGCGGTTTGGAGTTTTTGGAAATCTGGTGGTTTTAGGTGTTTTGGGGCATCTGGTGTGTTTAGGTGTATCTAATGTGTTTAGATGTTGCGGGATATCTGGTGTGTTTGGTGCTTTTGGATAACTAGTGTGTTTAGGGGGTATCTGTTGTGTTTAGGTGTACCTGATGAGCTTAGGTGTTTTGGGGTACCTGGTGAGTTTAGGTGTTTTGGGGTATCTGGTGTGTTTTTTTTTGGTTTATCTGGTGGGTTTAGGTGTTTTGGAGTATGTGGTGGGTTTAGGTGTTTTGGAGTATCTGGTGTGTTTAGATGTTTTGGATTATCTGGTGTGTTTAGATGTTTTGGGGTATCTGGTGTGTTTAGATGTTTTGTGGTATCTGGTGTGTTTAGGTGCTTTGTGGTATCGGGTCTGTTTAGGTGCTTTGGGGCTTTGGATGCCGTTTGGAGTTTTTGGATATCTGGTGTGGTTAGGTGTTTTTAGGGTATCTGGTGTGTTTAGATGTTTTGGGGTACCTGGTGAGTTTAGGTTTTTTGGGGTGCCTGATGTGTTTATGTGTTTTGGGATATCTTGTGTCTTTAGGTGTTTCGGGGTACCTGGTGAGTTTAGGTGTTTTGGAGTACCTGGTGTGTTTATGTGTTTTGGTGTATCTGTTGTGTTTAGGTGTACCTGGTCAGCTTAGGTGTTTTGGGGTACCTGGTGGGTTTAGGTGTTTTGGAGTATCAGGTGTGTTTAGGTGTTTTGGAGTATCTGGTGTGTTTAGATGTTTTGGGGTATCTGGTGAGTTTAGACGTTTTGGGGTATCTGATGTGTTTATGTGCTTTGTGGTATCGGGTGTATTTAGGTGCTTGGGGGCATTGGATGCCATTTGGAGTTTTTGGATATCTGGTGTGGTTAGGTGTTTTTAGGGTATCTGATGTGTTTAGATGTTTTGGGGTATCTGTTACGTTTATGTGCTTTTGGATAACTAGTGTGTTTCGGTGTTTTGGGGTACCTGGTGAGTTTAGGAGTTTTGGGATACCTCGTGAGTTTAGGTGTTTTTGTGTATCTGGTGTGTTTAGGTGTTTTGGGGTATCTGGTCCGTTTAGTTTTTTTGTGGTATCTGGTGGGTTTAGCTGTTTTGGAGTATGTGGTCTGTTTAGGTGTTTTGGGGTATTAGGTGTGTTTAGGTGTTTTGGGGAACCTAGTGTGTTTAGCTGTTTAGGGGTATCTGGTGAGTTTAGGTGTTTTGGGGTATCTGGTGGGTTTAGGTGCTTTGGTGTATATGGTGTGTTTAGGTTTTTTGGGGTTTCTGGTATGTTTACATGTTTTGGGGTATTTGGTGTGTTTAGCAGTTTTGCGGTATCTTGTGTGTTTAGGTGTTTTGAGGTACCTGGTGCGTTTAGGTGTTTTTGGGTATCTGGTGTGTTTAGGTATTTTTTTGGCTTTGGATGCGGTTTGGAGTTTTTGGATATCTGGTGTATTTAGGTGTTTTGGGGCATCGAGTGAGTTTAGGTGTATCTAATGCGTTTAGACGTTTTGGGATATCTGTTGTGTTTAGGTGTTTTGGGGTATCTGGTGTGTTTATTGTTTTGGAGCATCTGGTGTGTTTAGGTGTTTTGGGTTATCTGGCGCGTTTGGGTGCTTTGGAGTATCTGGTGGGTTTAGGTATGTCTGATGTGTTTAGGTGTTTTTTTTAGGGGTATCTGGTGTGCTTAGATGTTTTGGGGTACCTGGTGTGTTTAGGCATTTTGGGGTACCTGGTGAGTTTAGCTGTTTTGGGGTACGGGGTGAGTTTAGGTGTTTTGGGGTGTCTGATGTGTTTAGGTGTTTTGGGGTGTCTTGTGTGTTTATGTGTTTTGGGCTATCAGAAGTGTGTAGGCATTTTGGGGTATCTGGTGTGTTTAGGTGTTTTGGAGTACCGGGTGAGTTTAGGTGTTTTGTGGTATCTGGTGTGTTTATGTGTTTTGGGGTACCGGCTGAGTTTAGGTGTTTTGGGGTGTCTGATGTGGTTAGGTGTTTTGGGATATCTGGTTTGTTTAGGTGTTTTGGCGTATCTTGTGTGTTTAGGTGTTTTGAGGCATCTGGTGTCTTTAGTTGTATCTGGTGCACTTAGATGTTTTGGGATATCTGGTGTGTTTAGGTGCTTTTGGATAACTAGTGTGTTTAGGTGTTTTGGGGTACCTGGTGAGTTTAGCTGTTTTGGGGTATCTGTTGAGTTTAGGTGTACCTGGTGATCTTAGGTGTTTTGGGGGTACCTGGTGAGTTTAGGTTTTTTGGGGTATCTGGTGTGTTATTTTTTGGTTTATCTGGTGGGTTTAGGTGTTTTGGAGTATGTGGTGGTTTTAGATGTTTTGGAGTATCTGGTGTGTTTAGATGTTTTGGGGTATCTGGTGTGTTTAGATGTTTTGTGGTATCTGGTGTGTTTAGGTGCTTTGTGGTATCGGGTGTGTTTAGGTGCTTGGGGGCATTGGATGCCGTTTGGAGTTTTTGGATATCTGGTGTGGTTAGGTGTTTTTAGGGTATCTGGTGTGTTTAGATGTTTTGGGGTATTTGTTGCATTTAGGTGCTTTTGGATAACTAGTGTGTTTAGGTGTTTTGGGGTACCTGGTAATTTTAGGTGTTTTGGGGCACCTGGTGAGTTTAGGTGTTTTTGTGTATCTGGTGTGTTTAGGTGTTTTGGGGTATCTGGTCTGTTTAGTTTTTGTGGTATCTGGTGGGTTTAGCTGTTTTGGAGTATGTGGTCTGTTTAGGTGTTTTGGGGTATCAGGTCTGTTTAGGTGTTTTGTGGAACCTGGTGTGTTTAGGTGTTTTGGGGTATCTGGTGAGTTTAGGTGTTTTGGGGTACCTGGTGAGTTTAGGTGTTTTGGGTAATATGGTGTGGTTAGGTGTTTTGGGGTATCTGGTGTGTTTAGATGATTTGGGGTATCTGGTGTGTTTAGGTATTTTGAGGTATCTGGTGTGTTTAGTGTTTTGTGGTATCTGGCATGGTTAGGTGTTTTGTGCTATCTGGTGTGTTTAGGTGCTTGGGGGCATTGGATGTGATTTGGAGTATTTGGATATCTGGTGTGGTTAGGTGTTTTGTGATATCTGGTTTGTTTAGGTGTTTTGGCATATCTTGTGTGTTTAGGTGTTTTGAGGCATCTGGTGTCTTTAGTTGTATCTGGTGCACTTAGATGTTTTGGGATATCTGGTGTGTTTACGTGCTTTTGGATAACTAGTGTGTTTAGGTGTTTTGGGGTACCTGGTGAGTTTAGCTGTTTTTGTGTATCTGGTGTGTTTAGGTGTTTTGGGATATCTTATGTTTAGGTGTTTTGGTCTATCTGGTGTGTTTAAGTATTTTGGGGTATCTGGTGTGTTTAGGTGTTTTGGGGTACCAGGTCTGTTTAGGTGTTTTGTGGAACCTGGTGAGTTTAGGTGTTTTGGACTATCTGGTGGGTTTAGGTTCTTTGGCGTATCTGGTGTGTTTAGGTTTTTAGGGGTTTCTGGTATGTTTACATGTTTTGGGGTATTTGGTGTGTTTCGCTGTTTTGGGGTATCTTGTTTGTTTAGGTGTTTTGAGGTACCTGGTGAGTCTAGGTGTTTTTAGGTATCTGGTGTGTTTCGGTGTTTTGGGGCATCGAGTGTGTTTAGGTGTATCTAATGCGGTTAGGTGTTTTGGGATATCTGTTGTGTTTAGGTGTTTTGGGATATCTGTTGTGTTTAGGTGTTTTGGGGTATCTGGTATGTTAATTGTTTTGGAGCATCTGGTGTGTTTAGGTATTTTGGGTTATCTGGCGTGTTTGGGTGCTTTGGAGTATCTGGTGGGTTTAGGTATATCTGGTGTGTTTAGGTGTTTATTTAGGGGTATCTGCTGTGCTTAGATGTTTTGCGGTACCTGGTGTGCTTAGGCGTTTTGTGGTACCTGGTGAGTTTAGCTGTTTCTGTGTATCTGGTGTGTTTAGGTGTTTTGGGGTATCTGGTGTGTTTAGGTGTTTTGGGGTACCAGGTGAGTTCAGGTGTTTTGGGGTGTCTGATGTGTTTAGGTGTTTTGGGGTATCTTGTGTTTAGGTGTTTGGGGCTATCTGGAGTGTTTAGGCATTTTGGGGTATCTGGTGTGTTTAGGTGTTTTGGGGTACCGGGTGAGTTTAGGTGTTTTGTGGTATCTGGTGTGTTTATGTGTTTGGGGGTACCGGCTAAGTTTAGGTGTTTTGGGGTATCTTGTGTGTTTAGGTGTTTCGTGGTACCTGGTGAGTTTAGCTGTTTTGGGGTAAGTGATGAGTTTAGTTTTTTGGGGGTATCTGGTGTGTTTAGGTGTTTTGGGGTATGTGGTGTGTTTAGGTGTTTTGGGGTTTCTGGTATGTTTACATGTTTTGGGGTATCTGGTGTGTTTAGCTGTTTTGGGGTATCTTGTGTGTTTAGGTGTTTGGGGGTATCTGGTATGTTAAAGTGTTTTGGGGTCTCATGTGTTATGTTCTTTGGAAAGCTAGTATTTTTAGGTGTTTTGGGTACCTGTTGAGTTTAGGTGTTATGGGGTACCTGGTGAGTTTAGGTGTTTTTGGGTATCTGGAGTGCTTAGATGTTTTGGGACATCTGGTTTGGTTCGGTGTTTTGTGGTATCTGGTGTGTTTAGGTGTTTGGGGGCATTGGATGCGGTTTGGAGTTTTTGGATATCTGGTGGTTTTAGGTGTTTTTGGGCAATTAGTGTGTTTAGGTGTATCTAATGTGTTTTGATGTTTTGGGATATCTCGTGTATTTGGTTATTTTGGATAACTAGTGTGTTTAGGTGTTTAGGTGTACCTGGTGAGCTTAGGTGTTTTGGGGTACCTGGTGTGTTTAGGTGTTTTGGGGTATCTGTTGTGTTTATTTTTTTTTGGTCTATCTGGTGGGTTTAGGTGTATCGGGTGTGTTTAGATGTTTTTGGGTATCTGGTGTGTTTAGATGTTTTGTGGTATCTTGTGTGTTTAGGTGCTTTGTGGTATCGGGTGTGTTTACGTGCTTGGGGGCATTGGATGGCGCTTTTGGATATCTGGTGTGGTTAAGTGTTTTTAGGGTATCGGTTGTGTTTAGATGTTTTGGGGTATCTGGTGTGTTTAGGTGTTTTGGAGAATCTGGTGTGTCTAGATGTTTTTGGGTATCTGGTGTGTTTAGATGTTTGGGGTATCTGTTGCGTTTAGGTGCTTTTGGATAACTAGTGTGTTTAGGTGTTTTGGGCTACCTGGTGAGTTTAGGTGTTTTGGTACATCTGGTCTGTTTAGGTGTTTTAGGGTACCTGGAGGGTTTAGGTGTTTTGGAGTATCTCGTGTGTTTAGGTGATTTGGTCTTTCTGGTGTGTTTAGGTGTTCTTTGGGCTAGGGTTTGTAGTTTTTGGATATCTGGTGTGTTTAGGTGTTTTGGGGTATTTGGTGTGTTTAGGATTTTTGGGGTATCTGGTGTGTTTAGTTTCTTTTGGGGTATCTGGCGGTTTTAGGTGTTTTGGGGTATCTGGTGGATTTAGGCGTATTTGTTGTGTTTCGGTGTTTTGGGGTACCTGGTGTGTTTAGGGGCTTTTGGATAACTAGTGTGTTTAGGTTATTTGGGGTACCGGCTGAATTCAGGTGTTTTTGTGTATCTGTTATGTTTAAGTCTTTTGGGGTATCTGGTGTGTTTAGGTGTTTTGGTGTATCTGGTATGTTTAGGTGTTTTGGGGTATCTGGTGTGTTTAGGTGTTTTGGGGTTTCTGGTATGTTTACATGTTTTTGGGGTATCTGGTGTGTTTAGCTATTTTGGGGTATCTTGTGCGTTTAGGTGTTTTGGGGTACCTAGCAAGTTTAGGTGTTTGGGGACTATCTGGTGTGTTAAAGTGATTTCTGGTCTCATGTGTTACGTGCTTTGGAAAACTGGTATGTTTAGGTGTTTTGGGGTACCTGTTGAGTTTCGGTGTTTTGGGGGTACCTGGTGAGTTTCGGTGTTTTGGGTATCTGATGTGTGTAGATATTTTGGGGCATGTGGTTAGGTTAGGTGTTTTGTGGTATCTGGTATGTTTAGGTGTTTGTGGCATTGGATGCGGTTTGGAGTTTTTGGATATCTGGTGGTTTTAGGTGTTTTGGGGCATCTAGTGTATTTAGGTGTATCTAATGTGTTTAGATGTTTTGGGATATCTGGTGTGTTTGGTGCTTTTGGATAACTAATGTGTTTAGGTGTTTTGGAGTACCTGGTGAGTTTAGGTGTTTTGGGGTATCTGTCGTCTTTAGGTGTACCTGGTGAGCTTAGGTTTTTTGGGGGTACCTGGTGAGTATTGGTGTTTTGGGGTATCTGGTGTGGTTTTTTTTGGTTTATCTGGTGGGTTTAGGTGTTTTGGATTATCTGGTGGGTTTAGGTGTTTTGGAGTATCTGATGTGTTTTGGGGTATCTTGTGTGTTTAGGTGTTTTGGGGTACCTAGTGATTTTAGGTGTTTGGGGGTATCTGGTGTGTTAAAGTGTTTTGGGGTCTCATGTGTTACGTGCTTTGTAAAACTAGTATGTTTAGGTATTTTGGGGTACCTGTTGAGTTTAGGAGTTTTGGGGTACCTGGTGAATTTAGGTGTTTTTGATATCTGGTGTGCTTAGATATTTTGGGACATCTGGTTTGGTTAGGTGTTTTGTGGTATCTGGTGTGTTTAGTTGTTTGGGGGCATTGGATGCGGTTTGGAGTTTTTGGATATCATGTGGTTTAAGGTGTTTTGGGGCATCTAGTGTGTTTAGGTGTATCTAATGTGTTTAGATGTTTTGGGATATCTGGTGTGTTTGGTGCTTTTGGATAACTAGTTTGTTTAGGTGTTTTGGAGTACCTGGTGAGTTTAGGTGTTTTGGGGTATCTGTTGTGTTTAGGTGTACCTGGTGAGCTTAGGTGTTTTGGGGTATCTGGTGAGTTTAGGTTTTTTTGGGGTATCTGGTGTCTTTTTTTTGGTTTATCTGGTTGGTTTAGGTGTTTTGGAGTATGTGGTGGGTTTAGGTGTTTTGGAGTATCTGGTGTGTTTAGATCTTTTTGAGTATCTGGTGTGTTTGGATGTTTTGGGGTATCTGGTGTGTTTAGATGTTTTGTGGTATCTGGTGTGTTTAGGTGCTTTGTGGTATCGGTTGTGTTTAGGTGCTTGGGGGCATTGGATGCCGTTTGGAGTTTTTGGATATCTGTTGTGGTTAGGTGTTTTTAGGGTATCTTGTGTGTTTAGATGTTTTGGGGTATTTGTTGCATTTAGGTGGTTTTGGATAACTAGTGTGTTTCGGTGTTTTGGGGTACCTGGTGAGTTTAGGTGTTTTGGGGTACCTGGTGAGTTTAGGTGTTTTTGTGTATCTGGTGTGTTTAGGTGTTTTGGGGTATCTGGTCTGTTTAGTTATTTGAGGTATCTGGTGGGTTTGGCTGTTTTGGAGTATGTGGTCTGTTTAGGTGTTTTGGGGTATCAGGTCTGTTTAGGTGTTTTGTGGAACCTGGTGTGTTTACGTGTTTTGGGGTATCTGGTGTGTTTAGGTTTTTTGGGGTTTCTGGTATGTTTACATGTTTTGGGGTATTTGGTGTGTTTAGCTGTTTTGGGGTATCTTGTGTGTTTAGGTGTTTTGAGGTACCTGGTGAGTCTAGGTGTTTTTGTGTATCTGGTGTGTTTCGGTGTTTTGGGGCATCGAGTGTGTTTAGGTGTATCTAATGCGTTTAGGTGTTTTGGGATATCTGTTGTGTTTAGGTGTTTGGGGGTATCTGGTGTGTTAATTGTTTTGGAGCATCTGGTGTGTTTAGGTATTTTGGGTTATCTGGTGCATTTGGGTGCTTTGGAGTATCTGGTGGGTTTAGGTATATCTGGTGTGTTTAGGTGTTTATTTAGTGGTATCTGTTGTGCTTAGATGTTTTGGGGTACCTGGTGTGCTTAGGCGTTTTTGGGTACCTGGTGAGTTTAGCTGTTTCTGTGTATCTGGTGTGTTTAGATGTTTTGGGGTATCTGGTGTGTTTAGGTGTTTTGGGGTTCCGGGTGAGTTCAGGTGTTTTGGGGTGTCTGATGTGTTTGGGTGTTTTGGGGTATCTTGTGTTTAGGTGTTTGGGGCTATCTGGAGTGTTTAGTCATTTTGGGGTATCTGGTGTGTTTAGGTGTTTTGGGGTACCGGGTGAATTTAGGTGTTTTGTGGTATCTGGTGTGTTTATGTGTTTTGCGGTACCGGCTGAGTTTAGGTTTTTTGGGGTATCTTGTGTGTTTAGGTGTTTCGGGGTACCTGGTGTGTTTACGTGTTTTGGGGTAACTGATGAGTTTAGTTTTCTGGGGGTATCTGGTGTGTTTAGGTGTTTGGGGGTATGTGGTGTGTTTAGGTGTTTTGGGGTTTCTGGTATGTTTACATGTTTGGGGGTATCTGGTGTGTTAAAGTGTTTTGGCGTCTCATGTGTTATGTGCTTTGGAAAACTAGTATGTTTAGGTGTTTTGGGTACCTGTTGAGTTTAGGTGTTATGGGGTACCTGGTGAGTTTAGGTGTTTTTGGGTATCTGGAGTGCTTAGATGTTTTGGGACATCTGGTTTGGTTAGGTGTTTTGTGGTATCGGGTATGTTTAGGTGTTTGGGGGCATTGGATACGGTTTGGAGTTCTTGGATATCTGGTGGTTTTAGGTGTTTTTGGGCAACGAGTGTGTTTAGGTGTATCTAATGTGTTTTGATGTTTTGGGATATCTGGTGTGTTTGGTGATTTTGGATAACTAGTGTGTTTAGGTGTTTAGGTGTACCTGGTGAGCTTAGGTGTTTTGGGGTACCTGGTGTGTTTAGGTGTTTTGGGGTATCTGTTGTGTTTCTTTTTGGTCTATCTGGTGGGTTTAGGTGTTTTGGAGTATCTGGTGTGTTTAGATGTTTTGGGGTATCTGGTGTGTTTAGATGTTTTAGGGTATCTCATGTGTTTAGATGTTTTGTGGTATCTTGTGTGTTTAGGTGCTTTGTGGTATCGGGTGTGTTTATGTGCTTGGGGGCATTGGATGGCGCTTTTGGATATCTGGCGTGGTTAGGTGTTTTTAGGGTATCTGTTGTGTTTAGATGTTTTGGGGTATCTGGTGTGTTTAAGTGTTTTAGAGTATCTGGCGTGTCTAGATGTTTTTGGGTATCTGGTGTGTTTAGATGTTTTGGGGTATCTGGTGTGTTTAAGTGTTTTAGAGTATCTGGCGTGTCTAGATGTTTTTGGGTATCTGGTGTGTTTAGGTGCTTTTGGATAACTAGTGTGTTTAGGTGTTTTGGGCTACCTGGTGAGTTTAGGTGTTTTGGGACATCTGGTCTGTTTAGGTGTTTTAGGGTACCTGGAGAGTTTTGGTGTTTTGGAGTATCTCGTGTGTTTAGGTGATTTGGTCTATCTGGTGTGTTTAGGTGTTTTGGGGTATCTGGTGGATTTAGGCGTATTTGGTGTGTTTCGGTGTTTTGGGGTACCTGGTGTGTTTAGGGGCTTTTGGATAACTAGTGTGTTTAGGTTATTTGGGGTACCGGCTGAATTCAGGTGTTTTTGTGTTTCTGTTATGTTTAAGTCTTTTGGGGTATCTGGTGTGTTTAGGTGTTTTGGTGTATCTGGTATGTTTAGGTGTTTTGGGGTATCTGGTGTGTTTAGTTGTTTTGGGGTACCTAGCGAGCTTAGGTGTTTGGGGACTATCAGGTGTGTTTAAGTGTTTTGTGGTCTCATGTGTTACGTGCTTTGGAAAACTGGTATGTTTAGGTGTTTTGGGGTACCTGTTGAGTTTCGGTGTTTTGGGGTACCTGGTGAGTTTAGGTGTTTTGGGTATCTGGTGTGCTTAGATATTTTGGGGTCATCTGGTTTGGTTGGGTGTTTTGTGGTATCTGGTGTGTTTAGGTGTTTGGGGGCATTGGATGCGGTTTGGAGTTTTTGGAAATCTGGTGGTTTTAGGTGTTTTGGGGCATCTGGTGTGTTTAGGTGTATCTAATTTGTTTAGATGTTGCGGGATATCTGGTGTGTTTGGTGCTTTTGGATAACTAGTGTGTTTAGGGGGTATCTGTTGTGTTTAGGTGTACCTGGTGAGCTTAGGTGTTTTGGGGTACCTGGTGAGTTTAGGTGTTTTGGGGTATCTGGTGTGTTTTTTTTTTGGTTTATCTGGTGGGTTTAGGTGTTTTGGAGTATGTGGTGGGTTTAGGTGTTTTGGAGTATCTGGTGTGTTTAGATGTTTTGGATTATCTGGTGTGTTTAGATGTTTTGGGGTATCTGGTGTGTTTAGATGTTTTGTGGTATCTGGTGTGTTTAGGTGCTTTGTGGTATCGGGTCTGTTTAGGTGCTTTGGGGCTTTGGATGCCGTTTGGAGTTTTTGGATATCTGGTGTGGTTAGGTGTTTTTAGGGTATCTGGTGTGTTTAGATGTTTTGGGGTACCTGGTGAGTTTAGGTTTTTTGGGGTGCCTGATGTGTTTATGTGTTTTGGGATATCTTGTGTCTTTAGGTGTTTCGGGGTACCTGGTGAGTTTAGGTGTTTTGGAGTACCTGGTGTGTTTATGTGTTTTGGTGTATCTGTTGTGTTTAGGTGTACCTGGTCAGCTTAGTTGTTTTGGGGTACCTAGTGGGTTTAGGTGTTTGGGAGTATCTGGTGGGTTTAGGTGTTTTGGAGTATCTGGTGTGTTTAGATGTTTTGGGGTATCTGGTGAGTTTAGATGTTTTGGGGTATCTGATGTGTTTATGTGCTTTGTGGTATCGGGTGTATTTAGGTGCTTGGGGGCATTGGATGCCATTTGGAGTTTTTGGATATCTGGTGTGGTTAGGTGTTTTTAGGGTATCTGATGTGTTTAGATGTTTTGGGGTATCTGTTACGTTTATGTGCTTTTGGATAACTAGTGTGTTTCGGTGTTTTGGGGTACCTGGTGAGTTTAGGAGTTTTGGGATACCTCGTGAGTTTAGGTGTTTTTGTGTATCTGGTGTGTTTAGGTGTTTTGGGGTATCTGGTCCGTTTAGTTTTTTTGTGGTATCTGGTGGGTTTAGCTGTTTTGGAGTATGTGGTCTGTTTAGGTGTTTTGGGGTATTAGGTGTGTTTAGGTGTTTTGGGGAACCTAGTGTGTTTAGCTGTTTAGGGGTATCTGGTGAGTTTAGGTGTTTTGGGGTATCTGGTGGGTTTAGGTGCTTTGGTGTATATGGTGTGTTTAGGTTTTTTGGGGTTTCTGGTATGTTTACATGTTTTGGGGTATTTGGTGTGTTTAGCAGTTTTGCGGTATCTTGTGTGTTTAGGTGTTTTGAGGTACCTGGTGCGTTTAGGTGTTTTTGGGTATCTGGTGTGTTTAGGTATTTTTTTGGCTTTGGATGCGGTTTGGAGTTTTTGGATATCTGGTGTATTTAGGTGTTTTGGGGCATCGAGTGAGTTTAGGTGTATCTAATGCGTTTAGACGTTTTGGGATATCTGTTGTGTTTAGGTGTTTTGGGGTATCTGGTGTGTTTATTGTTTTGGAGCATCTGGTGTGTTTAGGTGTTTTGGGTTATCTGGCGCGTTTGGGTGCTTTGGAGTATCTGGTGGGTTTAGGTATGTCTGATGTGTTTAGGTGTTTTTTTTAGGGGTATCTGGTGTGCTTAGATGTTTTGGGGTACCTGGTGTGTTTAGGCATTTTGGGGTACCTGGTGAGTTTAGCTGTTTTGGGGTACGGGGTGAGTTTAGGTGTTTTGGGGTGTCTGATGTGTTTAGGTGTTTTGGGGTGTCTTGTGTGTTTACGTGTTTTGGGCTATCAGAAGTGTGTAGGCATTTTGGGGTATCTGGTGTGTTTAGGTGTTTTGGAGTATCGGGTGAGTTTAGGTGTTTTGTGGTATCTGGTGTGTTTATGTGTTTTGGGGTACCGGCTGAGTTTAGGTGTTTTGGGGTGTCTGATGTGGTTAGGTGTTTTGGGATATCTGGTTTGTTTAGGTGTTTTGGCGTATCTTGTGTGTTTAGGTGTTTTGAGGCATCTGGTGTCTTTAGTTGTATCTGGTGCACTTAGATGTTTTGGGATATCTGGTGTGTTTAGGTGCTTTTGGATAACTAGTGTGTTTAGGTGTTTTGGGGTACCTGGTGAGTTTAGCTGTTTTGGGGTATCTGTTGAGTTTAGGTGTACCTGGTGATCTTAGGTGTTTTGGGGTACCTGGTGAGTTTAGGTTTTTTGGGGTATCTGGTGTGTTATTTTTTGGTTTATCTGGTGGGTTTAGGTGTTTTGGAGTATGTGGTGGTTTTAGATGTTTTGGAGTATCTGGTGTGTTTAGATGTTTTGGGGTATCTGGTGTGTTTAGATGTTTTGTGGTATCTGGTGTGTTTAGGTGCTTTGTGGTATCGGGTGTGTTTAGGTGCTTGGGGGCATTGGATGCCGTTTGGAGTTTTTGGATATCTGGTGTGGTTAGGTGTTTTTAGGGTATCTGGTGTGTTTAGATGTTTTGGGGTATTTGTTGCATTTAGGTGCTTTTGGATAACTAGTGTGTTTAGGTGTTTTGGGGTACCTGGTAATTTTAGGTGTTTTGGGGCACCTGGTGAGTTTAGGTGTTTTTGTGTATCTGGTGTGTTTAGGTGTTTTGGGGTATCTGGTCTGTTTAGTTTTTGTGGTATCTGGTGGGTTTAGCTGTTTTGGAGTATGTGGTCTGTTTAGGTGTTTTGGGGTATCAGGTCTGTTTAGGTGTTTTGTGGAACCTGGTGTGTTTAGGTGTTTTGGGGTATCTGGTGAGTTTAGGTGTTTTGGGGTACCTGGTGAGTTTAGGTGTTTTGGGTAATATGGTGTGGTTAGGTGTTTTGGGGTATCTGGTGTGTTTAGGTATTTTGAGGTATCTGGTGTGTTTAGTGTTTTGTGGTATCTGGCATGGTTAGGTGTTTTGTGCTATCTGGTGTGTTTAGGTGCTTGGGGGCATTGGATGTGATTTGGAGTATTTGGATATCTGGTGTGGTTAGGTGTTTTGTGATATCTGGTTTGTTTAGGTGTTTTGGCGTATCTTGTGTGTTTAGGTGTTTTGAGGCATCTGGTGTCTTTAGTTGTATCTGGTGCACTTAGATGTTTTGGGATATCTGGTGTGTTTACGTGCTTTTGAATAACTAGTGTGTTTAGGTGTTTTGGGGTACCTGGTGAGTTTAGCTGTTTTTGTGTATCTGGTGTGTTTAGGTGTTTTGGGATATCTTATGTTTAGGTGTTTTGGTCTATCTGGTGTGTTTAGGTATTTTGGGGTATCTGGTGTGTTTAGGTGTTTTGGGGTACCAGGTCTGTTTAGGTGTTTTGTGGAACCTGGTGAGTTTAGGTGTTTTGGGCTATCTGGTGGGTTTAGGTTCTTTGGCGTATCTGGTGTGTTTAGGTTTTTAGGGGTTTCTGGTATGTTTACATGTTTTGGGGTATTTGGTGTGTTTCGCTGTTTTGGGGTATCTTGTTTGTTTAGGTGTTTTGAGGTACCTGGTGAGTCTAGGTGTTTTTAGGTATCTGGTGTGTTTCGGTGTTTTGGGGCATCGAGTGTGTTTAGGTGTATCTAATGCGGTTAGGTGTTTTGGGATATCTGTTGTGTTTAGGTGTTTTGGGATATCTGTTGTGTTTAGGTGTTTTGGGGTATCTGGTATGTTAATTGTTTTGGAGCATCTGGTGTGTTTAGGTATTTTGGGTTATCTGGCGTGTTTGGGTGCTTTGGAGTATCTGGTGGGTTTAGGTATATCTGGTGTGTTTAGGTGTTTATTTAGGGGTATCTGCTGTGCTTAGATGTTTTGCGGTACCTGGTGTGCTTAGGCGTTTTGTGGTACCTGGTGAGTTTAGCTGTTTCTGTGTATCTGGTGTGTTTAGGTGTTTTGGGGTATCTGGTGTGTTTAGGTGTTTTGGGGTACCAGGTGAGTTCAGGTGTTTTGGGGTGTCTGATGTGTTTAGGTGTTTTGGGGTATCTTGTGTTTAGGTGTTTGGGGCTATCTGGAGTGTTTAGGCATTTTGGGGTATCTGGTGTGTTTAGGTGTTTTGGGGGTACCGGGTGAGTTTAGGTGTTTTGTGGTATCTGGTGTGTTTATGTGTTTGGGGGTACCGGCTAAGTTTAGGTGTTTTGGGGTATCTTGTGTGTTTAGGTGTTTCGTGGTACCTGGTGAGTTTAGCTGTTTTGGGGTAAGTGATGAGTTTAGTTTTTTGGGGGTATCTGGTGTGTTTAGGTGTTTTGGGGTATGTGGTGTGTTTAGGTGTTTTGGGGTTTCTGGTATGTTTACATGTTTTGGGGTATCTGGTGTGTTTAGCTGTTTTGGGGTATCTTGTGTGTTTAGGTGTTTGGGGGTATCTGGTATGTTAAAGTGTTTTGGGGTCTCATGTGTTATGTTCTTTGGAAAGCTAGTATTTTTAGGTGTTTTGGGTACCTGTTGAGTTTAGGTGTTATGGGGTACCTGGTGAGTTTAGGTGTTTTTGGGTATCTGGAGTGCTTAGATGTTTTGGGACATCTGGTTTGGTTCGGTGTTTTGTGGTATCTGGTGTGTTTAGGTGTTTGGGGGCATTGGATGCGGTTTGGAGTTTTTGGATATCTGGTGGTTTTAGGTGTTTTTGGGCAATTAGTGTGTTTAGGTGTATCTAATGTGTTTTGATGTTTTGGGATATCTCGTGTATTTGGTTATTTTGGATAACTAGTGTGTTTAGGTGTTTAGGTGTACCTGGTGAGCTTAGGTGTTTTGGGGTACCTGGTGTGTTTAGGTGTTTTGGGGTATCTGTTGTGTTTATTTTTTTTTGGTCTATCTGGTGGGTTTAGGTGTATCGGGTGTGTTTAGATGTTTTTGGGTATCTGGTGTGTTTAGATGTTTTGTGGTATCTTGTGTGTTTAGGTGCTTTGTGGTATCGGGTGTGTTTACGTGCTTGGGGGCATTGGATGGCGCTTTTGGATATCTGGTGTGGTTAAGTGTTTTTAGGGTATCGGTTGTGTTTAGATGTTTTGGGGTATCTGGTGTGTTTAGGTGTTTTGGAGAATCTGGTGTGTCTAGATGTTTTTGGGTATCTGGTGTGTTTAGATGTTTGGGGTATCTGTTGCGTTTAGGTGCTTTTGGATAACTAGTGTGTTTAGGTGTTTTGGGCTACCTGGTGAGTTTAGGTGTTTTGGTACATCTGGTCTGTTTAGGTGTTTTAGGGTACCTGGAGGGTTTAGGTGTTTTGGAGTATCTCGTGTGTTTAGGTGATTTGGTCTTTCTGGTGTGTTTAGGTGTTCTTTGGGCTAGGGTTTGTAGTTTTTGGATATCTGGTGTGTTTAGGTGTTTTGGGGTATTTGGTGTGTTTAGGATTTTTGGGGTATCTGGTGTGTTTAGTTTCTTTTGGGGTATCTGGCGGTTTTAGGTGTTTTGGGGTATCTGGTGGATTTAGGCGTATTTGTTGTGTTTCGGTGTTTTGGGGTACCTGGTGTGTTTAGGGGCTTTTGGATAACTAGTGTGTTTAGGTTATTTGGGGTACCGGCTGAATTCAGGTGTTTTTGTGTATCTGTTATGTTTAAGTCTTTTGGGGTATCTGGTGTGTTTAGGTGTTTTGGTGTATCTGGTATGTTTAGGTGTTTTGGGGTATCTGGTGTGTTTAGGTGTTTTGGGGTTTCTGGTATGTTTACATGTTTTTGGGGTATCTGGTGTGTTTAGCTATTTTGGGGTATCTTGTGCGTTTAGGTGTTTTGGGGTACCTAGCAAGTTTAGGTGTTTGGGGACTATCTGGTGTGTTAAAGTGATTTCTGGTCTCATGTGTTACGTGCTTTGGAAAACTGGTATGTTTAGGTGTTTTGGGGTACCTGTTGAGTTTCGGTGTTTTGGGGTACCTGGTGAGTTTCGGTGTTTTGGGTATCTGATGTGTGTAGATATTTTGGGGCATGTGGTTAGGTTAGGTGTTTTGTGGTATCTGGTATGTTTAGGTGTTTGTGGGCATTGGATGCGGTTTGGAGTTTTTGGATATCTGGTGGTTTTAGGTGTTTTGGGGCATCTAGTGTATTTAGGTGTATCTAATGTGTTTAGATGTTTTGGGATATCTGGTGTGTTTGGTGCTTTTGGATAACTAATGTGTTTAGGTGTTTTGGAGTACCTGGTGAGTTTAGGTGTTTTGGGGTATCTGTCGTCTTTAGGTGTACCTGGTGAGCTTAGGTTTTTTGGGGTACCTGGTGAGTATTGGTGTTTTGGGGTATCTGGTGTGGTTTTTTTTGGTTTATCTGGTGGGTTTAGGTGTTTTGGATTATCTGGTGGGTTTAGGTGTTTTGGAGTATCTGATGTGTTTTGGGGTATCTTGTGTGTTTAGGTGTTTTGGGGTACCTAGTGATTTTAGGTGTTTGGGGGTATCTGGTGTGTTAAAGTGTTTTGGGGTCTCATGTGTTACGTGCTTTGTAAAACTAGTATGTTTAGGTATTTTGGGGGTACCTGTTGAGTTTAGGAGTTTTGGGGGTACCTGGTGAATTTAGGTGTTTTTGATATCTGGTGTGCTTAGATATTTTGGGACATCTGGTTTGGTTAGGTGTTTTGTGGTATCTGGTGTGTTTAGTTGTTTGGGGGCATTGGATGCGGTTTGGAGTTTTTGGATATCATGTGGTTTAAGGTGTTTTGGGGCATCTAGTGTGTTTAGGTGTATCTAATGTGTTTAGATGTTTTGGGATATCTGGTGTGTTTGGTGCTTTTGGATAACTAGTTTGTTTAGGTGTTTTGGAGTACCTGGTGAGTTTAGGTGTTTTGGGGTATCTGTTGTGTTTAGGTGTACCTGGTGAGCTTAGGTGTTTTGGGGTATCTGGTGAGTTTAGGTTTTTTTGGGGTATCTGGTGTCTTTTTTTTGGTTTATCTGGTTGGTTTAGGTGTTTTGGAGTATGTGGTGGGTTTAGGTGTTTTGGAGTATCTGGTGTGTTTAGATCTTTTTGAGTATCTGGTGTGTTTGGATGTTTTGGGGTATCTGGTGTGTTTAGATGTTTTGTGGTATCTGGTGTGTTTAGGTGCTTTGTGGTATCGGTTGTGTTTAGGTGCTTGGGGGCATTGGATGCCGTTTGGAGTTTTTGGATATCTGTTGTGGTTAGGTGTTTTTAGGGTATCTTGTGTGTTTAGATGTTTTGGGGTATTTGTTGCATTTAGGTGTTTTTTGATAACTAGTGTGTTTAGATGTTTTGGGGTACGTGGTGAGTTTAGGTGTTTTGGGGTACCTGGTGAGTTTAGGTGTTTTTGGATATCTGGTATGTTTAGGTGTTTTGGGGTATCTGGTATGTTTAGTTATTTGAGGTATCTGGTGGGTTTGGCTGTTTTGGAGTATGTGGTCTGTTTAGGTGTTTTGGGGTATCAGGTCTGTTTAGGTGTTTTGTGGAACCTGGTGTGTTTACGTGTTTTGGGGTATCTGGTGTGTTTAGGTTTTTTGGGGTTTCTGGTATGTTTACATGTTTTGGGGGTATTTGGTGTGTTTAGCTGTTTTGGGGTATCTTGTGTGTTTAGGTGTTTTGAGGTACCTGGTGAGTCTAGGTGTTTTTGTGTATCTGGTGTGTTTCGGTGTTTTGGGGCATCGAGTGTGTTTAGGTGTATCTAATGCGTTTAGGTGTTTTGGGATATCTGTTGTGTTTAGGTGTTTGGGGGTATCTGGTGTGTTAATTGTTTTGGAGCATCTGGTGTGTTTAGGTATTTTGGGTTATCTGGTGCATTTGGGTGCTTTGGAGTATCTGGTGGGTTTAGGTATATCTGGTGTGTTTAGGTGTTTATTTAGTGGTATCTGTTGTGCTTAGATGTTTTGGGGTACCTGGTGTGCTTAGGCGTTTTTGGGTACCTGGTGAGTTTAGCTGTTTCTGTGTATCTGGTGTGTTTAGATGTTTTGGGGTATCTGGTGTGTTTAGGTGTTTTGGGGTTCCGGGTGAGTTCAGGTGTTTTGGGGTGTCTGATGTGTTTGGGTGTTTTGGGGTATCTTGTGTTTAGGTGTTTGGGGCTATCTGGAGTGTTTAGTCATTTTGGGGTATCTGGTGTGTTTAGGTGTTTTGGGGTACCGGGTGAATTTAGGTGTTTTGTGGTATCTGGTGTGTTTATGTGTTTTGCGGTACCGGCTGAGTTTAGGTTTTTTGGGGTATCTTGTGTGTTTAGGTGTTTCGGGGTACCTGGTGTGTTTACGTGTTTTGGGATAACTGATGAGTTTAGTTTTTTGGGGGTATCTGGTGTGTTTAGGTGTTTTGGGGTATGTGGTGTGTTTAGGTGTTTTGGGGTTTCTGGTATGTTTACATGTTTTGGGGTATCTGGTGTGTTTAGCTGTTTTGGGGTATCTTGTGTGTTTAGGTGTTTGGGGGTATCTGGTGTGTTAAAGTGTTTTGGGGTCTCATGTGTTATGTGCTTTGGAAAACTAGTATGTTTAGGTGTTTTGTGTACCTGTTGAGTTTAGGTGTTATGGGGTACCTGGTGAGTTTAGGTGTTTATGGGTATCTGGAGTGCTTAGATGTTTTGGGACATCTGGTTTGGTTAGGTGTTTTGTGGTATCGGGTATGTTTAGGTGTTTGGGGGCATTGGATGCGGTTTGGAGTTTTTGGATATCTGGTGGTTTTAGGTGTTTTTGGGTAACGAGTGTGTTTAGGTGTATCTAATGTGTTTTGATGTTTTGGGATATCTGGTGTGTTTGGTGATTTTGGATAACTAGTGTGTTTAGGTGTTTAGGTGTACCTGGTGAGCTTAGGTGTTTTGGGCTACCTGGTGTTTTTAGGTGTTTTGGTGTATCTAATGTGTTTAGATGTTTTGCGATATCTGGTGTGTTTGGTGCTTTTGGATAACTAATGTGTTTAGGTGTTTTGGAGTACCTGGTGAGTTTAGGTGTTTTGGGGTATCTGTCGTGTTTAGGTGTACCTGGTGAGCTTCGGTGTTTTGGGGTACCTGGTGAGTATAGGTGTTTTGGGGTATCTGGTGTGTTTTTTTTTTGGTTTATCTGGTGGGTTTAGGTGTTTTGGAGTATCTGGTTTGTTTAGGTGTTTTGGAGTCTCTGATGTGTTTTGGGGTATCTTGTGTGTTTAGGTGTTTTGGGGTACCTAGTGATTTTAGGTGTTTGGGGGTATCTGGTGTGTTAAAGTGTTTTGGGGTGTCATGTGTTACGTGCTTTGGAAAACTAGTATGTTTATGTATTTTGGGGTACCTGTTGGGCTTAGGTGTTTTGGGGTACCTGGTGAGTTTAGGTGTTTTGGGTATCTGGTGTGTGTAGATATTTTGGGGCATCTGGTTTGGTTAGGTGTTTTGTGGTATCTGGTGTGTTTAGGTGTTTGGGGGCATTGGATGCGGTTTGGAGTTTTTGGATATCATGTGGTTTAAGGTGTTTTGGGGCATCTAGTGTGTTTAGGTGTATCTAATGTGTTTAGATGTTTTGGGATATCTGGTGTGTTTGGTGCTTTTGGATAACTAGTGTGTTTAGGTGTTTTGGAGTACGTGGTGAGTTTAAGTGTTTTTGGGTATCTGTTGTGTTTAGGTGTACCTGGTGAGCTTACGTGTTTTGTGGTACCTGGTGAATTTAGGTATTTTGGGGTATCTGGTGTGGTTTTTTTTGGTTTATCTGGTGGGTTTAGGTGTTTTGGAGTATCTGGTGTGTTTAGATGTTTTGGAGTATCTGGTGTGTTTAGATGTTTTGTGGTATCTGGTGTGTTTAGGTGCTTTGTGGTATCGTGTGTGTTTAGGTGCTTGGGGGCAATGGATGCCGTTTGGAGTTTTTGGATTTTTGGTGTGGTTAGGTGTTTTTAGGGTATCTGGTGTGTTTAGATGTTTTGGGGTATTTGTTGTATTTAGGTGCTTTTTGATAACTAGTGTGTTTAGGTGTTTTGGGGTACCTGGTGATTTTAGGTGTTTTGGGGTTCCTGGTGAGTTTAGGTGTTTTTGTGTATCTGGTGTGTTTAGGTGTTTTGGGGTATCTGGTCTGTTTAGTTTTTGTGGTATCTTGTGGGTTTAGCTGTTTTGGAGTATGTGGTCTGTTTAGGTGTTTTGGGGAATCAGGTCTGTTTAGGTGTTTTGTGGAACCTGGCGTGTTTAGGTGTTTTGGGGTATCTGGTGAGTTTAGGTGTTTTGGGCAATCTGGTGGGTTTAGGTGCTTTGGCGTATTTGGTGTGTTTAGGTTTTTTGGGGTTTCTGGTATGTTTACATGTTTTGGGGTATTTGGTGTGTTTAGCTGTTTTGGGGTATCTTGTGCGTTTAGGTGTTTTGAGGTACCTGGTGAGTCTAGGTGTTTTTGGGTATCTGGTGTGTTTAGGTGTTTTGGGGCATTGGATGCAGTTTGGAGTTTTTGGACATCTGGTGTATTTAGGTGTTTTGGGGCATCGAGTGTGTTTAGGTGTATCTAATGTGTTCAGATGTTTTGGGATATCTGTTGTGTTTAGTTGTTTTGGGGTATTTGGTGTGTTAATTGTTTTGGAGCATCTGGTGTGTTTAGGTGTTTTGGGTTATCTGGCGCGTTTGGGTGCTTTGGAGTATCTGGTGGGTTTAGGTATATCTGGTGTGTTTAGGTGTTTTTTTTAGGTGTGTCTGGTGTGCTTAGATGTTTTGGGGTACCTGGTATGTTTAGGCGTTTTGGGGTACCTGGTGAGTTTAGCTGCTTCTGTGTATCTGGTGTGTTTAGGTGTTTTTGGTATCTGGTGTGTTTAGGTGTTTTGGGGTTCCGGGTGAGTTCAGGTGTTTTGGGGTGTCTGATGTGTTTGGGTGTTTTGGGGTATCTTGTGTTTAGGTGTTTGGGGCTATCTGGAGTGTTTAGTCATTTTGGGGTATCTGGTGTGTTTAGGTGTTTTGGGGTACCGGGTGAGTTTAAGTGTTTTGTGGTATCTGGTGTGTTTATGTGTTTTGGGGTACCGGCTGAGTTTAGGTGTTTTGGGGTATCTTTTGTGTTTAGGTGTTTCGGGGTACCTGGTGTGTTTACGTGTTTTGGGGTAACTGATGAGTTTAGTTTTTTGGGGGTATCTGGTGTGTTTAGGTGTTTTGGGGTATGTGGTGTGTTTAGGTGTTTTGGGGTTTCTGGTATGTTTACATGTTTTGGGGTATCTGGTGTGTTTAGCTGTTTTGGGGTATCTTGTGTGTTTAGGTGTTTGGGGGTATCTGGTGTGTTAAAGTGTTTTGGGGTCTCATGTGTTATGTGCTTTGGAAAACTGGTATGTTTAGGTGTTTTGTGTACCTGTTGAGTTTAGGTGTTATGGGGTACCTGGTGAGTTTAGGTGTTTATGGGTATCTGGAGTGCTTAGATGTTTTGGGACATCTGGTTTGGTTAGGTGTTTTGTGGTATCGGGTATGTTTAGGTGTTTGGGGGCATTGGATGCGGTTTGGAGTTTTTGGATATCTGGTGGTTTTAGGTGTTTTTGGGCAACGAGTGTGTTTAGGTGTATCTAATGTGTTTTGATGTTTTGGGATATCTGGTGTGTTTGGTGATTTTGGATAACTAGTGTGTTTAGGTGTTTAGGTGTACCTGGTGAGCTTAGGTGTTTTGGGGTACCTGGTGTTTTTAGGTGTTCTGGTGTATCTAATGTGTTTAGATGTTTTGGGATATCTGGTGTGTTTGGTGCTTTTGGATAACTAATGTGTTTAGGTGTTTTGGAGTACCTGGTGAGTTTAGGTGTTTTGGGGTATCTTTCGTGTTTAGGTGTACCTGGTGAGCTTAGGTGTTTTGGGGTACCTGGTGAGTATAGGTGTTTTGGGGTATCTGGTGTGGGTTTTTTTGGTTTATCTGGTGGGTTTAGGTGTTTTGGAGTATCTGGTGTGTTTAGGTGTTTTGGAGTATCTGATGTGTATTGGGGTATCTTGTGTGTTTAGGTGTTTTGGGGTACCTAGTGATTTTAGGTGTTTGGGGGTATCTGGTGTGTTAAAGTGTTTTGGGGTGTCATGTGTTACGTGCTTTGGAAAACTAGTATGTTTATGTATTTTGGGGTACCTGTTGGGCTTAGGTGTTTTGGGGTACCTGGTGAGTTTAGGTGTTTTGGGGTATCTGGTGTGTGTAGATATTTTGGGGCATCTGGTTTGGTTAGGTGTTTTGTGGTATCTGGTGTGTTTAGGTGTTTGGGGGCATTGGATGCGGTTTGGAGTTTTTGGATATCATGTGGTTTAAGGTGTTTTGGGGCATCTAGTGTGTTTAGGTGTATCTAATGTGTTTAGATGTTTTGGGATATCTGGTGTGTTTGGTGCTTTTGGATAACTAGTGTGTTTAGGTGTTTTGGAGTACGTGGTGAGTTTAAGTGTTTTTGGGTATCTGGTGTGTTTAGGTGTTTTGGGGCATTGGATGCAGTTTGGAGTTTTTGGACATCTGGTGTATTTAGGTGTTTTGGGGCATCGAGTGTGTTTAGGTGTATCTAATGTGTTCAGATGTTTTGGGATATCTGTTGTGTTTAGTTGTTTTGGGGTATTTGGTGTGTTAATTGTTTTGGAGCATCTGGTGTGTTTAGGTGTTTTGGGTTATCTGGCGCGTTTGGGTGCTTTGGAGTATCTGGTGGGTTTAGGTATATCTGGTGTGTTTAGGTGTTTTTTTTAGGTGTATCTGGTGTGCTTAGATGTTTTGGGGTACCTGGTGTGTTTAGGCGTTTTGGGGTACCTGGTGAGTTTAGCTGTTTCTGTGTATCTGGTGTGTTTAGGTGTTTTTGGTATCTGGTGTGTTTAGGTGTTTTGGGGTTCAGGGTGAGTTCAGGTGTTTTGGGGTGTCTGATGTGTTTGGGTGTTTTGGGGTATCTTGTGTTTAGGTGTTTGGGGCTATCTGGAGTGTTTAGTCATTTTGGGGTATCTGGTGTGTTTAGGTGTTTTGGGGTACCGGGTGAGCTTAGGTGTTGTGTGGTATCTGGTGTGTTTATGTGTTTTGGGGTACCGGCTGAGTTTAGGTGTTTTGGGGTATCTTTTGTGTTTAGGTGTTTCGGGGTACCTGGTGTGTTTACGTGTTTTGGGGTAACTGATGAGTTTAGTTTTTTGGGGGTATCTGGTGTGTTTAGGTGTTTTGGGGTATGTGGTGTGTTTAGGTGTTTTGGGGTTTCTGGTATGTTTACATGTTTTGGGGTATCTGGTGTGTTTAGCTGTTTTGGGGTATCTTGTGTGTTTAGGTGTTTGGGGATATCTGGTGTGTTAAAGTGTTTTGGGGTCTCATGTGTTATGTGCTTTGGAAAACTAGTATGTTTATGTGTTTTGGGGTACCTGTTGAGTTTCGGTGTTTTGGGGTACCTGGTGAGTTTAGGTGTTTTGGGTATCTGGTGTGTGTAGATATTTTGGGGCATGTGGTTTGGTTCGGTGTTTTGTGGTACCTGGTGTGTTTAGCTGTTTGGGGGCATTGGATGGTGTTTGGAGTTTTTGGATATCTGGTGGTTTTTGGTGTTTTGGGGCATCTAGTGTATTTGGTGTATCTAATGTGTTTAGATGTTTTGGGATATCTGGTGTGTTTGGTGCTTTTGGATAACTAATGTGTTTAGGTGTTTTGGAGTACCTGGTGAGTTTAGGTGTTTTGGGGTATCTGACGTGTTTAGGTGCACCTGGTGAGCTTAGGTGTTTTGGGGTACCTGGTGAGTATAGGTGTTTTAGGGTATCTGGTGTGTTTTTTTTTGGTTTATCTGGTGTGTTTAGGTGTTTTGGAGTATCTGGTGTGTTTAGGTGTTTTGGAGTATCTGATGTGTTTTGGGGTATCTTGTGTGTTTAGGTGTTTTGGGGTACCTAGTGATTTTAGGTGTTTGGGGGTATCTGGTGTGTTAAAGTGTTTTGGGGTGTCATGTGTTACGTGCTTTGGAAAACTAGTATGTTTATGTATTTTGTGGTGCCTGTTGAGCTTAGGTGTTTTGGGGTACCTGGTGAGTTTAGGTGTTTTGGGTATCTGGTGTGTGTAGATATTTTGGGGCATCTGGTTTGGTTAGGTGTTTTGTGGTATCTGGTGTGTTTAGGTGTTTGGGGGCATTGGATGCGGTTTGGAGTTTTTGGGTATCATGTGGTTTAACGTGTTTTGCGGCATCTAGTGTGTTTAGGTTTATCTAATGTGTTTAGATGTTTTGGGATATCTGGTGTGTTTGGTGCTTTTGGATAACTAGTGTGTTTAGGTGTTTTGGAGTACCTGGTGAGTTTAAGTGTTTTTGGGTATCTGTTGTGTTTAGGTGTACCTGGTGAGCTTACGTGTTTTGGGGTACCTGGTGAATTTAGGTATTTTGGGGTATCTGGTGTGTTTTTTTTTGGTTTATCTGGTGGGTTTAGGTGTTTTGGAGTATCTGGTGTGTTTAGATGTTTTGGAGTATCTGGTGTGTTTAGATGTTTTGTGGTATCTGGTGTGTTTAGGTGCTTTGTGGTATCGTGTGTGTTTAGGTGCTTGGGGGCAATGGATGCCGTTTGGAGTTTTTGGATTTCTGGTGTGGTTAGGTGTTTTTAGGGTATCTGGTGTGTTTAGATGTTTTGGGGTATTTGTTGCATTTAGGTGCTTTTTGATAACTAGTGTGTTTAGGTGTTTTGGGGTACCTGGTGATTTTAGGTGTTTTGGGGTTCCTGGTGAGTTTAGGTGTTTTTGTGTATCTGGTGTGTTTAGGTGTTTTGGGGTATCTGGTCTGTTTAGTTTTTGTGGTATCTTGTGGTTTAGCTGTTTTGGAGTATGTGGTCTGTTTAGGTGTTTTGGGGAATCAGGTCTGTTTAGGTGTTTTGTGGAACCTGGCGTGTTTAGGTGTTTTGGGGTATCTGGTGAGTTTAGGTGTTTTGGGCATCTGGTGGGTTTAGGTGCTTTGGCGTATTTGGTGTGTTTAGGTTTTTTGGGGTTTCTGGTATGTTTACATGTTTTGGGGTATTTGGTGTGTTTAGCTGTTTTGGGGTATCTTGTGCGTTTAGGTGTTTTGAGGTACCTGGTGAGTCTAGGTGTTTTTGGGTATCTGGTGTGTTTAGGTGTTTTGGGGCATTGGATGCAGTTTGGAGTTTTTGGACATCTGGTGTATTTAGGTGTTTTGGGGCATCGAGTGTGTTTAGGTGTATCTAATGTGTTCAGATGTTTTGGGATATCTGTTGTGTTTAGTTGTTTTGGGGTATTTGGTGTGTTAATTGTTTTGGAGCATCTGGTGTGTTTAGGTGTTTTGGGTTATCTGGCGCGTTTGGGTGCTTTGGAGTATCTGGTGGATTTAGGTATATCTGGTGTGTTCAGGTGTTTTTTTTAGGTGTATCTGGTGTGCTTAGATGTTTTGGGGTACCTGGTGTGTTTAGGCGTTTTGGGGTACCTGGTGAGTTTAGCTGTTTCTGTGTATCTGGTGTGTTTAGGTGTTTTTGGTATCTGGTGTGTTTAGGTGTTTTGGGGTACCGGCTGAGTTTAGGTGTTTTGGAGTATCTTGTGTGTTTAGGTGTTTCGGGGTACCTGGTGTGTTTATGTGTTTTGGGGTAACTGATGAGTTTAGTTTTTTGGGGGTATCTGGTGTGTTTAGGTGTTTTGGGGTATGTGGTGTGTTTAGGTGTTTTGGGGTTTCTGGTATGTTTACATGTTTTGGGGTATCTGGTGTGTTTAGCTGTTTTGGGGTATCTTGTGTGTTTAGGTGTTTGGGGATATCTGGTGTGTTAAAGTGTTTTGGGGTCTCATGTGTTATGTGCTTTGGAAAACTGGTATGTTTAGGTGTTTTGTGTACCTGTTGAGTTTAGGTGTTATGGGGTACCTGGTGTGTTTAGGTGTTTATGGGTATCTGGAGTGCTTAGATGTTTTGGGACATCTGGTTTGGTTAGGTGTTTTGTGGTATCGGGTATGTTTAGGTGTTTGGGGGCATTGGATGCGGTTTGGAGTTTTTGGATATCTGGTGGTTTTAGGTGTTTTTGGGCAACGAGTGTGTTTAGGTGTATCTAATGTGTTTTGATGTTTTGGGATATCTGGTGTGTTTGGTGATTTTGGATAACTAGTGTGTTTAGGTGTTTAGGTGTACCTGGTGAGCTTAGGTGTTTTGGGCTACCTGGTGTTTTTAGGTGTTTTGGTGTATCTAATGTGTTTAGATGATTTGGGATATCTGGTGTGTTTGGTGCTTTTGGATAACTAATGTGTTTAGGTGTTTTGGAGTACCTGGTGAGTTTAGGTGTTTTGGGGTATCTGTCGTGTTTAGGTGTACCTGGTGAGCTTCGGTGTTTTGGGGTACCTGGTGAGTATAGGTGTTTTGGGGTATCTGGTGTGGTTTTTTTTGGTTTATCTGGTGGGTTTAGGTGTTTTGGAGTATCTGGTGTGTTTAGGTGTTTTGGAGTCTCTGATGTGTTTTGGGGTATGTTGTGTGTTTAGGTGTTTTGGGGTACCTAGTGATTTTAGGTGTTTGGGGGTATCTGGTGTGTTAAAGTGTTTTGGGGTGTCATGTGTTACGTGCTTTGGAAAACTAGTATGTTTATGTATTTTGGGGTACCTGTTGGGCTTAGGTGTTTTGGGGTACCTGGTGAGTTTAGGTGTTTTGGGTATCTGGTGTGTGTAGATATTTTGGGGCATCTGGTTTGGTTAGGTGTTTTGTGGTATCTGGTGTGTTTAGGTGTTTGGGGGCATTGGATGCGGTTTGGAGTTTTTGGATATCATGTGGTTTAAGGTGTTTTGGGGCATCTAGTGTGTTTAGGTGTATCTAATGTGTTTAGATGTTTTGGGATATCTGGTGTGTTTGGTGCTTTTGGATAACTAGTGTGTTTAGGTGTTTTGGAGTACGTGGTGAGTTTAAGTGTTTTTGGGTATCTGTTGTGTTTAGGTGTACCTGGTGAGCTTACGTGTTTTGTGGTACCTGGTGAATTTAGGTATTTTGGGGTATCTGGTGTGGTTTTTTGGTTTATCTGGTGGGTTTAGGTGTTTTGGAGTATCTGGTGTGTTTAGATGTTTTGGAGTATCTGGTGTGTTTAGATGTTTTGTGGTATCTGGTGTGTTTAGGTGCTTTGTGGTATCGTGTGTGTTTAGGTGCTTGGGGGCAATGGATGCTGTTTGGAGTTTTTGGATTTCTGGTGTGGTTAGGTGTTTTTAGGGTATCTGGTGTGTTTAGATGTTTTGGGGTATTTGTTGCATTTAGGTGCTTTTTGATAACTAGTGTGTTTAGGTGTTTTGGGGTACCTGGTGATTTTAGGTGTTTTGGGGTTCCTGGTGAGTTTAGGTGTTTTTGTGTATCTGGTGTGTTTAGGTGTTTTGGGGTATCTGGTCTGTTTAGTTTTTGTGGTATCTTGTGGGTTTAGCTGTTTTGGAGTATGTGGTCTGTTTAGGTGTTTTGGGGAATCAGGTCTGTTTAGGTGTTTTGTGGAACCTGGCGTGTTTAGGTGTTTTGGGGTATCTGTTGAGTTTAGGTGTTTTGGGCTATCTGGTGGGTTTAGGTGCTTTGGCGTATTTGGTGTGTTTAGGTTTTTTGGGGTTTCTGGTATGTTTACATGTTTTGGGGTATTTGGTGTGTTTAGCTGTTTTGGGGTATCTTGTGCGTTTAGGTGTTTTGAGGTACCTGGTGAGTCTAGGTGTTTTTGGGTATCTGGTGTGTTTAGGTGTTTTGGGGCATTGGATACAGTTTGGAGTTTTTGGACATCTGGTGTATTTAGGTGTTTTGGGGCATCGAGTGTGTTTAGGTGTATCTAATGTGTTCAGATGTTTTGGGATATCTGTTGTGTTTAGTTGTTTTGGGGTATTTGGTGTGTTAATTGTTTTGGAGCATCTGGTGTGTTTAGGTGTTTTGGGTTATCTGGCGCGTTTGGGTGCTTTGGAGTATCTGGTGGGTTTAGGTATATCTGGTGTGTTTAGGTGTTTTTTTTAGGTGTATCTGGTGTGCTTAGATGTTTTGGGGTACCTGGTGTGTTTAGGCGTTTTGGGGTACCTGGTGAGTTTAGCTGTTTCTGTGTATCTGGTGTGTTTAGGTGTTTTTGGTATCTGGTGTGTTTAGGTGTTTTGGGGTTCAGGGTGAGTTCAGGTGTTTTGGGGTGTCTGATGTGTTTGGGTGTTTTGGGGTATCTTGTGTTTAGGTGTTTGGGGCTATCTGGAGTGTTTAGTCATTTTGGGGTATCTGGTGTGTTTAGGTGTTTTGGGGTACCGGGTGAGCTTAGGTGTTTTGTGGTATCTGGTGTGTTTATGTGTTTTGGGGTACCGGCTGAGTTTAGGTGTTTTGGGGTATCTTTTGTGTTTAGGTGTTTCGGGGTACCTGGTGTGTTTACGTGTTTTGGGGTAACTGATGAGTTTAGTTTTTTGGGGGTATCTGGTGTGTTTAGGTGTTTTGGGGTATGTGGTGTGTTTAGGTGTTTTGGGGTTTCTGGTATGTTTACATGTTTTGGGGTATCTGGTGTGTTTAGCTGTTTTGGGGTATCTTGTGTGTTTAGGTGTTTGGGGGTATCTGGTGTGTTAAAGTGTTTTGGGGTCTCATGTGTTATGTGCTTTGGAAAACTGGTATGTTTAGGTGTTTTGTGTACCTGTTGAGTTTAGGTGTTATGGGGTACCTGGTGAGTTTAGGTGTTTATGGGTATCTGGAGTGCTTAGATGTTTTGGGACATCTGGTTTGGTTAGGTGTTTTGTGGTATCGGGTATGTTTAGGTGTTTGGGGGCATTGGATGCGGTTTGGAGTTTTTGGATATCTGGTGGTTTTAGGTGTTTTTGGGCAACGAGTGTGTTTAGGTGTATCTAATGTGTTTTGATGTTTTGGGATATCTGGTGTGTTTGGTGATTTTGGATAACTAGTGTGTTTAGGTGTTTAGGTGTACCTGGTGAGCTTAGGTGTTTTGGGGTACCTGGTGTTTTTAGGTGTTCTGGTGTATCTAATGTGTTTAGATGTTTTGGGATATCTGGTGTGTTTGGTGCTTTTGGATAACTAATGTGTTTAGGTGTTTTGGAGTACCTGGTGAGTTTAGGTGTTTTGGGGTATCTTTCGTGTTTAGGTGTACCTGGTGAGCTTAGGTGTTTTGGGGTACCTGGTGAGTATAGGTGTTTTGGGGTATCTGGTGTGGGTTTTTTTGGTTTATCTGGTGGGTTTAGGTGTTTTGGAGTATCTGGTGTGTTTAGGTGTTTTGGAGTATCTGATGTGTATTGGGGTATGTTGTGTGTTTAGGTGTTTTGGGGTACCTAGTGATTTTAGGTGTTTGGGGGTATCTGGTGTGTTAAAGTGTTTTGGGGTGTCATGTGTTACGTGCTTTGGAAAACTAGTATGTTTATGTATTTTGGGGTACCTGTTGGGCTTAGGTGTTTTGGGGTACCTGGTGAGTTTAGGTGTTTTGGGTATCTGGTGTGTGTAGATATTTTGGGGCATCTGGTTTGGTTAGGTGTTTTGTGGTATCTGGTGTGTTTAGGTGTTTGGGGGCATTGGATGCGGTTTGGAGTTTTTGGATATCATGTGGTTTAAGGTGTTTTGGGGCATCTAGTGTGTTTAGGTGTATCTAATGTGTTTAGATGTTTTGGGATATCTGGTGTGTTTGGTGCTTTTGGATAACTAGTGTGTTTAGGTGTTTTGGAGTACCTGGTGAGTTTAAGTGTTTTTGGGTATCTGGTGTGTTTAGGTGTTTTGGGGCATTGGATGCAGTTTGGAGTTTTTGGACATCTGGTGTATTTAGGTGTTTTGGGGCATCGAGTGTGTTTAGGTGTATCTAATGTGTTCAGATGTTTTGGGATATCTGTTGTGTTTAGTTGTTTTGGGGTATTTGGTGTGTTAATTGTTTTGGAGCATCTGGTGTGTTTAGGTGTTTTGGGTTATCTGGCGCGTTTGGGTGCTTTGGAGTATCTGGTGGGTTTAGGTATATCTGGTGTGTTTAGGTGTTTTTTTTAGGTGTATCTGGTGTGCTTAGATGTTTTGGGGTACCTGGTGTGTTTAGGCGTTTTGGGGTACCTGGTGAGTTTAGCTGTTTCTGTGTATCTGGTGTGTTTAGGTGTTTTTGGTATCTGGTGTGTTTAGGTGTTTTGGGGTTCAGGGTGAGTTCAGGTGTTTTGGGGTGTCTGATGTGTTTGGGTGTTTTGGGGTATCTTGTGTTTAGGTGTTTGGGGCTATCTGGAGTGTTTAGTCATTTTGGGGTATCTGGTGTGTTTAGGTGTTTTGGGGTACCGGGTGAGCTTAGGTGTTGTGTGGTATCTGGTGTGTTTATGTGTTTTGGGGTACCGGCTGAGTTTAGGTGTTTTGGGGTATCTTTTGTGTTTAGGTGTTTTGGGGTACCTGGTGTGTTTACGTGTTTTGGGGTAACTGATGAGTTTAGTTTTTTGGGGGTATCTGGTGTGTTTAGGTGTTTTGGGGTATGTGGTGTGTTTAGGTGTTTTGGGGTTTCTGGTATGTTTACATGTTTTGGGGTATCTGGTGTGTTTAGCTGTTTTGGGGTATCTTGTGTGTTTAGGTGTTTGGGGATATCTGGTGTGTTAAAGTGTTTTGGGGTCTCATGTGTTATGTGCTTTGGAAAACTAGTATGTTTAGGTGTTTTGTGTACCTGTTGAGTTTAGGTGTTATGGGGTACCTGGTGTGTTTAGGTGTTTATGGGTATCTGGAGTGCTTAGATGTTTTGGGACATCTGGTTTGGTTAGGTGTTTTGTGGTATCGGGTATGTTTAGGTGTTTGGGGGCATTGGATGCGGTTTGGAGTTTTTGGATATCTGGTGGTTTTAGGTGTTTTTGGGCAACGAGTGTGTTTAGGTGTATCTAATGTGTTTTGATGTTTTGGGATATCTGGTGTGTTTGGTGATTTTGGATAACTAGTGTGTTTAGGTGTTTAGGTGTACCTGGTGAGCTTAGGTGTTTTGGGCTACCTGGTGTTTTTAGGTGTTTTGGTGTATCTAATGTGTTTAGATGATTTGGGATATCTGGTGTGTTTGGTGCTTTTGGATAACTAATGTGTTTAGGTGTTTTGGAGTACCTGGTGAGTTTAGGTGTTTTGGGGTATCTGTCGTGTTTAGGTGTACCTGGTGAGCTTCGGTGTTTTGGGGTACCTGGTGAGTATAGGTGTTTTGGGGTATCTGGTGTGGTTTTTTTTGGTTTATCTGGTGGGTTTAGGTGTTTTGGAGTATCTGGTGTGTTTAGGTGTTTTGGAGTCTCTGATGTGTTTTGGGGTATGTTGTGTGTTTAGGTGTTTTGGGGTACCTAGTGATTTTAGGTGTTTGGGGGTATCTGGTGTGTTAAAGTGTTTTGGGGTGTCATGTGTTACGTGCTTTGGAAAACTAGTATGTTTATGTATTTTGGGGTACCTGTTGGGCTTAGGTGTTTTGGGGTACCTGGTGAGTTTAGGTGTTTTGGGTATCTGGTGTGTGTAGATATTTTGGGGCATCTGGTTTGGTTAGGTGTTTTGTGGTATCTGGTGTGTTTAGGTGTTTGGGGGCATTGGATGCGGTTTGGAGTTTTTGGATATCATGTGGTTTAAGGTGTTTTGGGGCATCTAGTGTGTTTAGGTGTATCTAATGTGTTTAGATGTTTTGGGATATCTGGTGTGTTTGGTGCTTTTGGATAACTAGTGTGTTTAGGTGTTTTGGAGTACCTGGTGAGTTTAAGTGTTTTTGGGTATCTGTTGTGTTTAGGTGTACCTGGTGAGCTTACGTGTTTTGTGGTACCTGGTGAATTTAGGTATTTTGGGGTATCTGGTGTGGTTTTTTTGGTTTATCTGGTGGGTTTAGGTGTTTTGGAGTATCTGGTGTGTTTAGATGTTTTGGAGTATCTGGTGTGTTTAGATGTTTTGTGGTATCTGGTGTGTTTAGGTGCTTTGTGGTATCGTGTGTGTTTAGGTGCTTGGGGGCAATGGATGCTGTTTGGAGTTTTTGGATTTCTGGTGTGGTTAGGTGTTTTTAGGGTATCTGGTGTGTTTAGATGTTTTGGGGTATTTGTTGCATTTAGGTGCTTTTTGATAACTAGTGTGTTTAGGTGTTTTGGGGTACCTGGTGATTTTAGGTGTTTTGGGGTTCCTGGTGAGTTTAGGTGTTTTTGTGTATCTGGTGTGTTTAGGTGTTTTGGGGTATCTGGTCTGTTTAGTTTTTGTGGTATCTTGTGGGTTTAGCTGTTTTGGAGTATGTGGTCTGTTTAGGTGTTTTGGGGAATCAGGTCTGTTTAGGTGTTTTGTGGAACCTGGCGTGTTTAGGTGTTTTGGGGTATCTGGTGAGTTTAGGTGTTTTGGGCTATCTGGTGGGTTTAGGTGCTTTGGCGTATTTGGTGTGTTTAGGTTTTTTGGGGTTTCTGGTATGTTTACATGTTTTGGGGTATTTGGTGTGTTTAGCTGTTTTGGGGTATCTTGTGCGTTTAGGTGTTTTGAGGTACCTGGTGAGTCTAGGTGTTTTTGGGTATCTGGTGTGTTTAGGTGTTTTGGGGCATTGGATACAGTTTGGAGTTTTTGGACATCTGGTGTATTTAGGTGTTTTGGGGCATCGAGTGTGTTTAGGTGTATCTAATGTGTTCAGATGTTTTGGGATATCTGTTGTGTTTAGTTGTTTTGGGGTATTTGGTGTGTTAATTGTTTTGGAGCATCTGGTGTGTTTAGGTGTTTTGGGTTATCTGGCGCGTTTGGGTGCTTTGGAGTATCTGGTGGGTTTAGGTATATCTGGTGTGTTTAGGTGTTTTTTTTTAGGTGTATCTGGTGTGCTTAGATGTTTTGGGGTACCTGGTGTGTTTAGGCGTTTTGGGGTACCTGGTGAGTTTAGCTGTTTCTGTGTATCTGGTGTGTTTAGGTGTTTTTGGTATCTGGTGTGTTTAGGTGTTTTGGGGTTCAGGGTGAGTTCAGGTGTTTTGGGGTGTCTGATGTGTTTGGGTGTTTTGGGGTATCTTGTGTTTAGGTGTTTGGGGCTATCTGGAGTGTTTAGTCATTTTGGGGTATCTGGTGAGTTTAGGTGTTTTGGGGTACCGGGTGAGCTTAGGTGTTTTGTGGTATCTGGTGTGTTTATGTGTTTTGGGGTACCGGCTGAGTTTAGGTGTTTTGGGGTATCTTTTGTGTTTAGGTGTTTCGGGGTACCTGGTGTGTTTACGTGTTTTGGGGTAACTGATGAGTTTAGTTTTTTGGGGGTATCTGGTGTGTTTAGGTGTTTTGGGGTATGTGGTGTGTTTAGGTGTTTTGGGGTTTCTGGTATGTTTACATGTTTTGGGGTATCTGGTGTGTTTAGCTGTTTTGGGGTATCTTGTGTGTTTAGGTGTTTGGGGGTATCTGGTGTGTTAAAGTGTTTTGGGGTCTCATGTGTTATGTGCTTTGGAAAACTGGTATGTTTAGGTGTTTTGTGTACCTGTTGAGTTTAGGTGTTATGGGGTACCTGGTGAGTTTAGGTGTTTATGGGTATCTGGAGTGCTTAGATGTTTTGGGACATCTGGTTTGGTTAGGTGTTTTGTGGTATCGGGTATGTTTAGGTGTTTGGGGGCATTGGATGCGGTTTGGAGTTTTTGGATATCTGGTGGTTTTAGGTGTTTTTGGGCAACGAGTGTGTTTAGGTGTATCTAATGTGTTTTGATGTTTTGGGATATCTGGTGTGTTTGGTGATTTTGGATAACTAGTGTGTTTAGGTGTTTAGGTGTACCTGGTGAGCTTAGGTGTTTTGGGGTACCTGGTGTTTTTAGGTGTTCTGGTGTATCTAATGTGTTTAGATGTTTTGGGATATCTGGTGTGTTTGGTGCTTTTGGATAACTAATGTGTTTAGGTGTTTTGGAGTACCTGGTGAGTTTAGGTGTTTTGGGGTATCTTTCGTGTTTAGGTGTACCTGGTGAGCTTAGGTGTTTTGGGGTACCTGGTGAGTATAGGTGTTTTGGGGTATCTGGTGTGGGTTTTTTTGGTTTATCTGGTGGGTTTAGGTGTTTTGGAGTATCTGGTGTGTTTAGGTGTTTTGGAGTATCTGATGTGTATTGGGGTATCTTGTGTGTTTAGGTGTTTTGGGGTACCTAGTGATTTTAGGTGTTTGGGGGTATCTGGTGTGTTAAAGTGTTTTGGGGTGTCATGTGTTACGTGCTTTGGAAAACTAGTATGTTTATGTATTTTGGGGTACCTGTTGGGCTTAGGTGTTTTGGGGTACCTGGTGAGTTTAGGTGTTTTGGGGTATCTGGTGTGTGTAGATATTTTGGGGCATCTGGTTTGGTTAGGTGTTTTGTGGTATCTGGTGTGTTTAGGTGTTTGGGGGCATTGGATGCGGTTTGGAGTTTTTGGATATCATGTGGTTTAAGGTGTTTTGGGGCATCTAGTGTGTTTAGGTGTATCTAATGTGTTTAGATGTTTTGGGATATCTGGTGTGTTTGGTGCTTTTGGATAACTAGTGTGTTTAGGTGTTTTGGAGTACGTGGTGAGTTTAAGTGTTTTTGGGTATCTGTTGTGTTTAGGTGTACCTGGTGAGCTTACATGTTTTGGGGTACCTGGTGAATTTAGGTATTTTGGGGTATCTGGTGTGGTTTTTTTTTGGTTTATCTGGTGGGTTTAGGTGTTTTGGAGTATCTGGTGGGTTTAGGTGTTTTGGAGTATCTGGTGTGTTTAGATGTTTTGGAGTATCTGGTGTGTTTAGATGTTTTGTGGTATCTGGTGTGTTTAGGTGCTTTGTGGTATCGTGTGTGTTTAGGTGCTTGGGGGCAATGGATGCCGTTTGGAGTTTTTGGATTTTTGGTGTGGTTAGGTGTTTTTAGGGTATCTGGTGTGTTTAGATGTTTTGGGGTATTTGTTGCATTTAGGTGCTTTTTGATAACTAGTGTGTTTAGGTGTTTTGGGGTACCTGGTGATTTTAGGTGTTTTGGGGTTCCTGGTGAGTTTAGGTGTTTTTGTGTATCTGGTGTGTTTAGGTGTTTTGGGGTATCTGGTCTGTTTAGTTTTTGTGGTATCTTGTGGGTTTAGCTGTTTTGGAGTATGTGGTCTGTTTAGGTGTTTTGGGGAATCAGGTCTGTTTAGGTGTTTTGTGGAACCTGGCGTGTTTAGGTGTTTTGGGGTATCTGGTGAGTTTAGGTGTTTTGGGCTATCTGGTGGGTTTAGGTGCTTTGGCGTATTTGGTGTGTTTAGGTTTTTTGGGGTTTCTGGTATGTTTACATGTTTTGGGGTATTTGGTGTGTTTAGCTGTTTTGGGGTATCTTGTGCGTTTAGGTGTTTTGAGGTACCTGGTGAGTCTAGGTGTTTTTGGGTATCTGGTGTGTTTAGGTGTTTTGGGGCATTGGATACAGTTTGGAGTTTTTGGACATCTGGTGTATTTAGGTGTTTTGGGGCATCGAGTGTGTTTAGGTGTATCTAATGTGTTCAGATGTTTTGGGATATCTGTTGTGTTTAGTTGTTTTGGGGTATTTGGTGTGTTAATTGTTTTGGAGCATCTGGTGTGTTTAGGTGTTTTGGGTTATCTGGCGCGTTTGGGTGCTTTGGAGTATCTGGTGGGTTTAGGTATATCTGGTGTGTTTAGGTGTTTTTTTTAGGTGTATCTGGTGTGCTTAGATGTTTTGGGGTACCTGGTGTGTTTAGGCGTCTTGGGGTACCTGGTGAGTTTAGCTGCTTCTGTGTATCTGGTGTGTTTAGGTGTTTTTGGTATCTGGTGTGTTTAGGTGTTTTGGGGTTCCGGGTGAGTTCAGGTGTTTTGGGGTGTCTGATGTGTTTAGGTGTTTTGGGGTATCTTGTGTTTAGGTGTTTGGGGCTATCTGGAGTGTTTAGTCATTTTGGGGTATCTGGTGTGTTTAGGTGTTTTGGGGTACCGGGTGAGTTTAGGTGTTTTGTGGAATCTGGTGGGTTTATGTGTTTTGGGTTACCGGCTGAGTTTAGGTGTTTTGGGGTATCTTTTGTGTTTAGGTGTTTCGGGGTACCTGGTGTGTTTACGTGTTTTGGTGTAACTGATGAATTTAGTTTTTTGGGGGTATCTGGTGTGTTTAGGTGTTTTGGCGTATGTGGTGTGTTTAGGTGTTTTGGGGTTTCTGGTATGTTTACATGTTTTGGGGTATCTGGTGTGTTTAGCTGTTTTGGGGTATCTTGTGTGTTTAGGTGTTTGGGGGTATCTGGTGTGTTAAAGTTTTTTGGGGTCTCATGTGTTATGTGCTTTGGAAAACTAGTATGTTTAGGTGTTTTGTGTACCTGTTGAGTTTAGGTGTTATGGGGTACCTGGTGAGTTTAGGTGTTTTTGGGTATCTGGAGTGCTTAGATGTTTTGGGACATCTGGTTTGGTTAGGTGTTCTGTGGTATCGGGTATGTTTAGGTGTTTGGGGGCATTGGATGCGGTTTGGAGTTTTTGGATATCTGGTGGTTTTAGGTGTTTTTGGGTAACGAGTGTGTTTAGGTGTATCTGATGTGTTTTGATGTTTTGGGATATCTGGTGTGTTTGGTGATTTTGGATAACTAGTGTGTTTAGGTGTTTAGGTGTACCGGGTGAGCTTAGGTGTTTTGGGGTACCTGGTGTGTTTAGATGTTTTGGGGTATCTGGTGTGTTTAGATGTTTTAGGGTATCTCATGTGTTTAGATGTTTTGTGGTATCTTGTGTGTTTAGGTGCTTTGTGGTATCGTGTGTGTTTACGTGCTTGGGGGCATTGGATGGCGCTTTTGGATATCTGGTGTGGTTAGGTGTTTTTAGGGTATCTGTTGTGTTTAGATGTTTTGGGGTATCTGGTGTGTTTAGGTGTTTTAGAGTATCTGGTGTGTCTAGATGTTTTTGGGTATCTGGTGTGTTTAGATGTTTGGAGTATCTGGTGTGTCTAGATGTTTTGGGGTATCTGGTGTGTTTAGATGTTTGGGGGTATCTGGTGCGTTTAGGAGCTTTTGGATAACTAGTGTGTTTAGGTGTTTTGGGGTACCTGGTGAGTTTAGGTGTTTTGGGACATCTGGTCTGTTTAGGTGTTTTAGGGCACCTGGAGAGTTTTGGTGTTTTGGTGTATCTCGTGTGTTTAGGTGATTTGGTCCATCTGGTGTGTTTAGGTGTTCTTTGGGCTAGGGTTTGTAATTTTTGGATATCTGGTGTGTTTAGGTGTTTTGGGGTATTTGGTGTGTTTAGGATTTTTGGAGTATCTGGTGTGTTTAGTTTTTTTTGGGGTATCTGGCGGTTTTAGGTGTTTTGGGGTATCTGGTGGATTTAGGCGTATTTGGTGTGTTTCGGTGTTTTGGGGTACCTGGTGTGTTTAGGGGCTTTTGGATAACTAGTGTGTTTAGGTTATTTGGGGTACCGGCTGAATTCAGGTGTTTTTGTGTATCTGTTATGTTTAAGTCTTTTGGGGTATCTGGTGTGTTTAGGTGTTTTGGTGTATCTGGTATGTTTAGGTGTTTTGGGGTATCTGGTGTGTTTAGTTGTTTTGGAGAACCTAGCGAGCTTAGGTGTTTGGCGACTATCAGGTGTGTTTAAGTGTTTTGTGGTCTCATGTGTTACGTGCTTTGGAAAACTGGTATGTTTAGGTGTTTTGGGGTACCTGTTGAGTTTCGGTGTTTTGGTTTACCTGGTGAGTTTAGGTGTTTTGGGTATCTGGTGTGTGTAGATATTTTGGGGCATGTGGTTTGGTTCGGTGTTTTGTGGTACCTGGTGTGTTTAGCTGTTTGGGGGCATTGGATGGTGTTTGGAGTTTTTGGATATCTGGTGGTTTTTGGTGTTTTGGGGCATCTAGTGTATTTGGTGTATCTAATGTGTTTAGATGTTTTGGGATATCTGGTGTGTTTGGTGCTTTTGGATAACTAATATGTTTAGGTGTTTTGGAGTACCTGGTGAGTTTAGGTGTTTTGGGGTATCTGTCGTGTTTAGGTGCACCTGGTGAGCTTAGGTGTTTTGGGGTACCTGGTGAGTATAGGTGTTTTGGGGTATCTGGTGTGAGTTTTTTTTTGGTTTATCTGGTGGGTTTAGGTGTTTTGGAGTATCTGGTGTGTTTAGGTGTTTTGGAGTATCTGATGTGTTTTGGGGTATCTTGTGTGTTTAGGTGTTTTGGGGTACCTAGTGATTTTAGGTGTTTGGGGGTATCTGGTGTGTTAAAGTGTTTTGGGGTGTCATGTGTTACGTGCTTTGTAAAACTAGTATGTTTATGTATTTTGGGGTACCTGTTGAGCTTAGGTGTTTTGGGGTACCTGGTGAGTTTAGGTGTTTTGGGTATCTGGTGTGTGTAGATATTTTGGGGCATCTGGTTTGGTTAGGTGTTTTGTGGTATCTGGTGTGTTTAGGTGTTTGGGGGCATTGGATGCGGTTTGGAGTTTTTGGATGTCATGTGGTTTAACGTGTTTTGGGGCATCTAGTGTGTTTAGGTGTATCTAATGTGTTTAGATGTTTTGGGATATCTGGTGTGTTTAGGTGCTTTGTGGTATCGGGTGTGTTTAGGTGCTTGGGGGCAATGGATGCCGTTTGGAGTTTTTGGATTTTTGGTGTGGTTAGGTGTTTTTAGGGTATCTGGTGTGTTTAGATGTTTTGGGGTATTTGTTGCATTTAGGTGCTTTTTGATAACTGGTGTGTTTAGGTGTTTTGGGGTACCTGGTGATTTTAGGTGTTTTGGGGTTCCTGGTGAGTTTAGGTGTTTTTGTGTATCTGGTGTGTTTAGGTGTTTTGGGGTATCTGGTCTGTTTAGTTTTTGTGATATCTTGTGGGTTTAGCTGTTTTGGAGTATGTGGTCTGTTTAGGTGTTTTGGGGAATCAGGTCTGTTTAGGTGTTTTGTGGAACCTGGCGTGTTTAGGCGTTTTGGGGTACCTGGTGAGTTTAGCTGTTTCTGTGTATCTGGTGTGTTTAGGTGTTTTTGGTATCTGGTGTGTTTAGGTGTTTTGGGGTACCGGCTGAGTTTAGGTGTTTTGGAGTATCTTGTGTGTTTAGGTGTTTCGGGGTACCTGGTGTGTTTACGTGTTTTGGGGTAACTGATGAGTTTAGTTTTTTGGGGGTATCTGGTGTGTTTAGGTGTTTTGGGGTATGTGGTGTGTTTAGTTGTTTTGGGGTTTCTGGTATGTTTACATGTTTTGGGGTATCTGGTGTGTTTAGCTGTTTTGGGGTATCTTGTGTGTTTAGGTGTTTGGGGGTATCTGGTGTGTTAAAGTGTTTTGGGGTCTCATGTGTTATGTGCTTTGGAAAACTAGTATGTTTAGGTGTTTTGTGTACCTGTTGAGTTTAGGTGTTATGGGGTACCTGGTGAGTTTAGGTGTTTATGGGTATCTGGAGTGCTTAGATGTTTTGGGACATCTGGTTTGGTTAGGTGTTTTGTGGTATCGGGTATGTTTAGGTGTTTGGGGGCATTGGATGCGGTTTGGAGTTTTTGGATATCTGGTGGTTTTAGGTGTTTTTGGGCAACGAGTGTGTTTAGGTGTATCTAATGTGTTTTGATGTTTTGGGATATCTGGTGTGTTTGGTGATTTTGGATAACTAGTGTGTTTAGGTGTTTGTGTGTACCTGGTGAGCTTAGGTGTTTTGGGGTACCTGGTGTTTTTAGGTGTTTTGGTGTATCTAATGTGTTTAGATGATTTGGGATATCTGGTGTGTTTGGTGCTTTTGGATAACTAATGTGTTTAGGTGTTTTGGAGTACCTGGTGAGTTTAGGTGTTTTGGGGTATCTGTCGTGTTTAGGTGTACCTGGTGAGCTTCGGTGTTTTGGGGTACCTGGTGAGTATAGGTGTTTTGGGGTATCTGGTGTGGGTTTTTTTGGTTTATCTGGTGGGTTTAGGTGTTTTGGAGTATCTGGTGTGTTTAGGTGTTTTGGAGTCTCTGATGTGTTTTGGGGTATGTTGTGTGTTTAGGTGTTTTGGGGTACCTAGTGATTTTAGGTGTTTGGGGGTATCTGGTGTGTTAAAGTGTTTTGGGGTGTCATGTGTTACGTGCTTTGGAAAACTAGTATGTTTATGTATTTTGGGGTACCTGTTGGGCTTAGGTGTTTTGGGGTACCTGGTGAGTTTAGGTGTTTTGGGTATCTGGTGTGTGTAGATATTTTGGGGCATCTGGTTTGGTTAGGTGTTTTGTGGTATCTGGTGTGTTTAGGTGTTTGGGGGCATTGGATGCGGTTTGGAGTTTTTGGATATCATGTGGTTTAAGGTGTTTTGGGGCATCTAGTGTGTTTAGGTGTATCTAATGTGTTTAGATGTTTTGGGATATCTGGTGTGTTTGGTGCTTTTGGATAACTAGTGTGTTTAGGTGTTTTGGAGTACCTGGTGAGTTTAAGTGTTTTTGGGTATCTGTTGTGTTTAGGTGTACCTGGTGAGCTTACGTGTTTTGTGGTACCTGGTGAATTTAGGTATTTTGGGGTATCTGGTGTGGTTTTTTTTGGTTTATCTGGTGGGTTTAGGTGTTTTGGAGTATCTGGTGTGTTTAGATGTTTTGGAGTATCTGGTGTGTTTAGATGTTTTGTGGTATCTGGTGTGTTTAGGTGCTTTGTGGTATCGTGTGTGTTTAGGTGCTTGGGGGCAATGGATGCCGTTTGGAGTTTTTGGATTTCTGGTGTGGTTAGGTGTTTTTAGGGTATCTGGTGTGTTTAGATGTTTTGGGGTATTTGTTGCATTTAGGTGCTTTTTGATAACTAGTGTGTTTAGGTGTTTTGGGGTACCTGGTGATTTTAGGTGTTTTGGGGTTCCTGGTGAGTTTAGGTGTTTTTGTGTATCTGGTGTGTTTAGGTGTTTTGGGGTATCTGGTCTGTTTAGTTTTTGTAGTATCTTGTGGGTTTAGCTGTTTTGGAGTATGTGGTCTGTTTAGGTGTTTTGGGGAATCAGGTCTGTTTAGGTGTTTTGTGGAACCTGGCGTGTTTAGGTGTTTTGGGGTATCTGGTGAGTTTAGGTGTTTTGGGCTATCTGGTGGGTTTAGGTTCTTTGGCGTATTTGGTGTGTTTAGGTTTTTTGGGGTTTCTGGTATGTTTACATGTTTTGGGGTATTTGGTGTGTTTAGCTGTTTTGGGGTATCTTGTGCGTTTAGGTGTTTTGAGGTACCTGGTGAGTCTAGGTGTTTTTGGGTATCTGGTGTGTTTAGGTGTTTTGGGGCATTGGATGCAGTTTGGAGTTTTTGGACATCTGGTGTATTTAGGTGTTTTGGGGCATCGAGTGTGTTTAGGTGTATCTAATGTGTTCAGATGTTTTGGGATATCTGTTGTGTTTAGTTGTTTTGGGTATTTGGTGTGTTAATTGTTTTGGAGCATCTGGTGTGTTTAGGTGTTTTGGGTTATCTGGCGCGTTTGGGTGCTTTGGAGTATCTGGTGGGTTTAGGTATATCTGGTGTGTTTAGGTGTTTTTTTTAGGTGTGTCTGGTGTGCTTAGATGTTTTGGGGTACCTGGTGTGTTTAGGCGTTTTGGGGTACCTGGTGAGCTAGCTGCTTCTGTGTATCTGGTGTGTTTAGGTGTTTTTGGTATCTGGTGTGTTTAGGTGTTTTGGGGTTCCGGGTGAGTTCAGGTGTTTTGGGGTGTCTGATGTGTTTGGGTGTTTTGGGGTATCTTGTGTTTAGGTGTTTGGGGCTATCTGGAGTGTTTAGTCATTTTGGGGTATCTGGTGTGTTTAGGTGTTTTGGGGTACCGGGTGAGTTTAAGTGTTTTGTGGTATCTGGTGTGTTTATGTGTTTTGGGGTACCGGCTGAGTTTAGGTGTTTTGGGGTATCTTTTGTGTTTAGGTGTTTTGGGGTACCTGGTGTGTTTACGTGTTTTGGGGTAACTGATGAGTTTAGTTTTTTGGGGGTATCTGGTGTGTTTAGGTGTTTTGGGGTATGTGGTGTGTTTAGGTGTTTTGGGGTTTCTGGTATGTTTACATGTTTTGGGGTATCTGGTGTGTTTAGCTGTTTTGGGGTATCTTGTGTGTTTAGGTGTTTGGGGGTATCTGGTGTGTTAAAGTGTTTTGGGGTCTCATGTGTTATGTGCTTTGGAAAACTGGTATGTTTATGTGTTTTGGGGTACCTGTTGAGTTTCGGTGTTTTGGGGTACCTGGTGAGTTTAGGTGTTTTGGGTATCTGGTGTGTGTAGATATTTTGGGGCATGTGGTTTGGTTCGGTGTTTTGTGGTACCTGGTGTGTTTAGCTGTTTGGGGGCATTGGATGGTGTTTGGAGTTTTTGGATATCTGGTGGTTTTTGGTGTTTTGGGGCATCTAGTGTATTTGGTGTATCTAATGTGTTTAGATGTTTTGGGATATCTGGTGTGTTTGGTGCTTTTGGATAACTAATATGTTTAGGTGTTTTGGAGTACCTGGTGAGTTTAGGTGTTTTGGGGTATCTGACGTGTTTAGGTGCACCTGGTGAGCTTAGGTGTTTTGGGGTACCTGGTGAGTATAGGTGTTTTAGGGTATCTGGTGTGGTTTTTTTTTGGTTTATCTGGTGGGTTTAGGTGTTTTGGAGTATCTGGTGTGTTTAGGTGTTTTGGAGTATCTGATGTGTTTTGGGGTATCTTGTGTGTTTAGGTGTTTTGGGGTACCTAGTGATTTTAGGTGTTTGGGGGTATCTGGTGTGTTAAAGTGTTTTGGGGTGTCATGTGTTACGTGCTTTGGAAAACTAGTATATTTATGTATTTTGTGGTGCCTGTTGAGCTTAGGTGTTTTGGGGTACCTGGTGAGTTTAGGTGTTTTGGGTATCTGGTGTGTGTAGATATTTTGGGGCATCTGGTTTGGTTAGGTGTTTTGTGGTATCTGGTGTGTTTAGGTGTTTGGGGGCATTGGATGCGGTTTGGTTTTTTTGGGTATCATGTGGTTTAACGTGTTTTGGGGCATCTAGTGTGTTTAGGTTTATCTAATGTGTTTAGATGTTTTGGGATATCTGGTGTGTTTGGTGCTTTTGGATAACTAGTGTGTTTAGGTGTTTTGGAGTACCTGGTGAGTTTAAGTGTTTTTGGGTATCTGTTGTGTTTAGGTGTACCTGGTGAGCTTACGTGTTTTGGGGTACCTGGTGAATTTAGGTATTTTGGGGTATCTGGTGTGTTTTTTTTTGGTTTATCTGGTGGGTTTAGGTGTTTTGGAGTATCTGGTGTGTTTAGATGTTTTGGAGTATCTGGTGTGTTTAGATGTTTTGTGGTATCTGGTGTGTTTAGGTGCTTTGTGGTATCGTGTGTGTTTAGGTGCTTGGGGGCAATGGATGCCGTTTGGAGTTTTTGGATTTCTGGTGTGGTTAGGTGTTTTTAGGGTATCTGGTGTGTTTAGATGTTTTGGGGTATTTGTTGCATTTAGGTGCTTTTGATAACTAGTGTGTTTAGGTGTTTTGGGGGTACCTGGTGATTTTAGGTGTTTTGGGGTTCCTGGTGAGTTTAGGTGTTTTTGTGTATCTGGTGTGTTTAGGTGTTTTGGGGTATCTGGTCTGTTTAGTTTTTGTGGTATCTTGTGGGTTTAGCTGTTTTGGAGTATGTGGTCTGTTTAGGTGTTTTGGGGAATCAGGTCTGTTTAGGTGTTTTGTGGAACCTGGCGTGTTTAGGTGTTTTGGGGTATCTGGTGAGTTTAGGTGTTTTGGGCTATCTGGTGGGTTTAGGTGCTTTGGCGTATTTGGTGTGTTTAGGTTTTTTGGGGGTTTCTGGTATGTTTACATGTTTTGGGGTATTTGGTGTGTTTAGCTGTTTTGGGGTATCTTGTGCGTTTAGGTGTTTTGAGGTACCTGGTGAGTCTAGGTGTTTTTGGGTATCTGGTGTGTTTAGGTGTTTTGGGGCATTGGATGCAGTTTGGAGTTTTTGGACATCTGGTGTATTTAGGTGTTTTGGGGCATCGAGTGTGTTTAGGTGTATCTAATGTGTTCAGATGTTTTGGGATATCTGTTGTGTTTAGTTGTTTTGGGGTATTTGGTGTGTTAATTGTTTTGGAGCATCTGGTGTGTTTAGGTGTTTTGGGTTATCTGGCGCGTTTGGGTGCTTTGGAGTATCTGGTGGGTTTAGGTATATCTGGTGTGTTTAGGTGTTTTTTTTAGGTGTATCTGGTGTGCTTAGATGTTTTGGGGTACCTGGTGTGTTTAGGCGTTTTGGGGTACCTGGTGAGTTTAGCTGTTTCTGTGTATCTGGTGTGTTTAGGTGTTTTTGGTATCTGGTGTGTTTAGGTGTTTTGGGGTACCGGCTGAGTTTAGGTGTTTTGGAGTATCTTGTGTGTTTAGGTGTTTCGGGGTACCTGGTGTGTTTACGTGTTTTGGGGTAACTGATGAGTTTAGTTTTTTGGGGGTATCTGGTGTGTTTAGGTGTTTTGGGGTATGTGGTGTGTTTAGGTATTTTGGGGTTTCTGGTATGTTTACATGTTTTGGGGTATCTGGTGTGTTTAGCTGTTTTGGGGTATCTTGTGTGTTTAGGTGTTTGGGGATATCTGGTGTGTTAAAGTGTTTTGGGGTGTCATGTGTTCCGTGCTTTGGAAAACTAGTATGTTTATGTATTTTGTGGTGCCTGTTGAGCTTAGGTGTTTTGGGGTACCTGGTGAGTTTAGGTGTTTTGGGTATCTGGTGTGTGTAGATATTTTGGGGCATCTGGTTTGGTTAGGTGTTTTGTGGTATCTGGTGTGTTTAGGTGTTTGGGGGCATTGGATGCGGTTTGGTTTTTTTGGGTATCATGTGGTTTAACGTGTTTTGGGGCATCTAGTGTGTTTAGGTTTATCTAATGTGTTTAGATGTTTTGGGATATCTGGTGTGTTTGGTGCTTTTGGATAACTAGTGTGTTTAGGTGTTTTGGAGTACCTGGTGAGTTTAAGTGTTTTTGGGTATCTGTTGTGTTTAGGTGTACCTGGTGAGCTTACGTGTTTTGGGGTACCTGGTGAATTTAGGTATTTTGGGGTATCTGGTGTGTTTTTTTTTTGGTTTATCTGGTGGGTTTAGGTGTTTTGGAGTATCTGGTGTGTTTAGATGTTTTGGAGTATCTGGTGTGTTTAGATGTTTTGTGGTATCTGGTGTGTTTAGGTGCTTTGTGGTATCGTGTGTGTTTAGGTGCTTGGGGGCAATGGATGCCGTTTGGAGTTTTTGGATTTCTGGTGTGGTTAGGTGTTTTTAGGGTATCTGGTGTGTTTAGATGTTTTGGGGTATTTGTTGCATTTAGGTGCTTTTTGATAACTAGTGTGTTTAGGTGTTTTGGGGTACCTGGTGATTTTAGGTGTTTTGGGGTTCCTGGTGAGTTTAGGTGTTTTTGTGTATCTGGTGTGTTTAGGTGTTTTGGGGTATCTGGTCTGTTTAGTTTTTGTGGTATCTTGTGGGTTTAGCTGTTTTGGAGTATGTGGTCTGTTTAGGTGTTTTGGGGAATCAGGTCTGTTTAGGTGTTTTGTGGAACCTGGCGTGTTTAGGTGTTTTGGGGTATCTGGTGAGTTTAGGTGTTTTGGGCTATCTGGTGGGTTTAGGTGCTTTGGCGTATTTGGTGTGTTTAGGTTTTTTGGGGTTTCTGGTATGTTTACATGTTTTGGGGTATTTGGTGTGTTTAGCTGTTTTGGGGTATCTTGTGCGTTTAGGTGTTTTGAGGTACCTGGTGAGTCTAGGTGTTTTTGGGTATCTGGTGTGTTTAGGTGTTTTGGGGCATTGGATGCAGTTTGGAGTTTTTGGACATCTGGTGTATTTAGGTGTTTTGGGGCATCGAGTGTGTTTAGGTGTATCTAATGTGTTCAGATGTTTTGGGATATCTGTTGTGTTTAGTTGTTTTGGGGTATTTGGTGTGTTAATTGTTTTGGAGCATCTGGTGTGTTTAGGTGTTTTGGGTTATCTGGCGCGTTTGGGTGCTTTGGAGTATCTGGTGGGTTTAGGTATATCTGGTGTGTTTAGGTGTTTTTTTTAGGTGTATCTGGTGTGCTTAGATGTTTTGGGGTACCTGGTGTGTTTAGGCGTTTTGGGGTACCTGGTGAGTTTAGCTGTTTCTGTGTATCTGGTGTGTTTAGGTGTTTTTGGTATCTGGTGTGTTTAGGTGTTTTGGGGTACCGGCTGAGTTTAGGTGTTTTGGAGTATCTTGTGTGTTTAGGTGTTTCGGGGTACCTGGTGTGTTTACGTGTTTTGGGGTAACTGATGAGTTTAGTTTTTTGGGGGTATCTGGTGTGTTTAGGTGTTTTGGGGTATGTGGTGTGTTTAGGTATTTTGGGGTTTCTGGTATGTTTACATGTTTTGGGGTATCTGGTGTGTTTAGCTGTTTTGGGGTATCTTGTGTGTTTAGGTGTTTGGGGATATCTGGTGTGTTAAAGTGTTTTGGGGTCTCATGTGTTATGTGCTTTGGAAAACTAGTATGTTTAGGTGTTTTGTGTACCTGTTGAGTTTAGGTGTTATGGGGTACCTGGTGTGTTTAGGTGTTTATGGGTATCTGGAGTGCTTAGATGTTTTGGGACATCTGGTTTGGTTAGGTGTTTTGTGGTATCGGGTATGTTTAGGTGTTTGGGGGCATTGGATGCGGTTTGGAGTTTTTGGATATCTGGTGGTTTTAGGTGTTTTTGGGCAACGAGTGTGTTTAGGTGTATCTAATGTGTTTTGATGTTTTGGGATATCTGGTGTGTTTGGTGATTTTGGATAACTAGTGTGTTTAGGTGTTTAGGTGTACCTGGTGAGCTTAGGTGTTTTGGGCTACCTGGTGTTTTTAGGTGTTTTGGTGTATCTAATGTGTTTAGATGATTTGGGATATCTGGTGTGTTTGGTGCTTTTGGATAACTAATGTGTTTAGGTGTTTTGGAGTACCTGGTGAGTTTAGGTGTTTTGGGGTATCTGTCGTGTTTAGGTGTACCTGGTGAGCTTCGGTGTTTTGGGGTACCTGGTGAGTATAGGTGTTTTGGGGTATCTGGTGTGGTTTTTTTGGGTTTATCTGGTGGGTTTAGGTGTTTTGGAGTATCTGGTGTGTTTAGGTGTTTTGGAGTCTCTGATGTGTTTTGGGGTATGTTGTGTGTTTAGGTGTTTTGGGGTACCTAGTGATTTTAGGTGTTTGGGGGTATCTGGTGTGTTAAAGTGTTTTGGGGTGTCATGTGTTACGTGCTTTGGAAAACTAGTATGTTTATGTATTTTGGGGTACCTGTTGGGCTTAGGTGTTTTGGGGTACCTGGTGAGTTTAGGTGTTTTGGGTATCTGGTGTGTGTAGATATTTTGGGGCATCTGGTTTGGTTAGGTGTTTTGTGGTATCTGGTGTGTTTAGGTGTTTGGGGGCATTGGATGCGGTTTGGAGTTTTTGGATATCATGTGGTTTAAGGTGTTTTGGGGCATCTAGTGTGTTTAGGTGTATCTAATGTGTTTAGATGTTTTGGGATATCTGGTGTGTTTGGTGCTTTTGGATAACTAGTGTGTTTAGGTGTTTTGGAGTACCTGGTGAGTTTAAGTGTTTTTGGGTATCTGTTGTGTTTAGGTGTACCTGGTGAGCTTACGTGTTTTGTGGTACCTGGTGAATTTAGGTATTTTGGGGTATCTGGTGTGGTTTTTTGGTTTATCTGGTGGGTTTAGGTGTTTTGGAGTATCTGGTGTGTTTAGATGTTTTTGGAGTATCTGGTGTGTTTAGATGTTTTGTGGTATCTGGTGTGTTTAGGTGCTTTGTGGTATCGTGTGTGTTTAGGTGCTTGGGGGCAATGGATGCTGTTTGGAGTTTTTGGATTTCTGGTGTGGTTAGGTGTTTTTAGGGTATCTGGTGTGTTTAGATGTTTTGGGGTATTTGTTGCATTTAGGTGCTTTTTGATAACTAGTGTGTTTAGGTGTTTTGGGGTTCCTGGTGAGTTTAGGTGTTTTTGTGTATCTGGTGTGTTTAGGTGTTTTGGGGTATCTGGTCTGTTTAGTTTTTGTGGTATCTTGTGGGTTTAGCTGTTTTGGAGTATGTGGTCTGTTTAGGTGTTTTGGGGAATCAGGTCTGTTTAGGTGTTTTGTGGAACCTGGCGTGTTTAGGTGTTTTGGGGTATCTGGTGAGTTTAGGTGTTTTGGGCTATCTGGTGGGTTTAGGTGCTTTGGCGTATTTGGTGTGTTTAGGTTTTTTGGGGTTTCTGGTATGTTTACATGTTTTGGGGTATTTGGTGTGTTTAGCTGTTTTGGGGTATCTTGTGCGTTTAGGTGTTTTGAGGTACCTGGTGAGTCTAGGTGTTTTTGGGTATCTGGTGTGTTTAGGTGTTTTGGGGCATTGGATGCAGTTTGGAGTTTTTGGACATCTGGTGTATTTAGGTGTTTTGGGGCATCGAGTGTGTTTAGGTGTATCTAATGTGTTCAGATGTTTTGGGATATCTGTTGTGTTTAGTTGTTTTGGGGTATTTGGTGTGTTAATTGTTTTGGAGCATCTGGTGTGTTTAGGTGTTTTGGGTTATCTGGCGCGTTTGGGTGCTTTGGAGTATCTGGTGGGTTTAGGTATATCTGGTGTGTTTAGGTGTTTTTTTTAGGTGTATCTGGTGTGCTTAGATGTTTTGGGGTACCTGGTGTGTTTAGGCGTTTTGGGGTACCTGGTGAGTTTAGCTGTTTCTGTGTATCTGGTGTGTTTAGGTGTTTTTGGTATCTGGTGTGTTTAGGTGTTTTGGGGTTCAGGGTGAGTTCAGGTGTTTTGGGGTGTCTGATGTATTTGGGTGTTTTGGGGTATCTTGTGTTTAGGTGTTTGGGGCTATCTGGAGTGTTTAGTCATTTTGGGGTATCTGGTGTGTTTAGTTATTTTGGGGTACCGGGTGAGCTTAGGTGTTTTGTGGTATCTGGTGTGTTTATGTGTTTTGGGGTACCGGCTGAGTTTAGGTGTTTTGGGGTATCTTTTGTGTTTAGGTGTTTCGGGGTACCTGGTGTGTTTACGTGTTTTGGGGTAACTGATGAGTTTAGTTTTTTGGGGGTATCTGGTGTGTTTAGGTGTTTTGGGGTATGTGGTGTGTTTAGGTGTTTTGGGGTTTCTGGTATGTTTACATGTTTTGGGGTATCTGGTGTGTTTAGCTGTTTTGGGGTATCTTGTGTGTTTAGGTGTTTGGGGGTATCTGGTGTGTTAAAGTGTTTTGGGGTCTCATGTGTTATGTGCTTTGGAAAACTGGTATGTTTAGGTGTTTTGTGTATCTGTTGAGTTTAGGTGTTATGGGGTACCTGGTGAGTTTAGGTGTTTATGGGTATCTGGAGTGCTTAGATGTTTTGGGACATCTGGTTTGGTTAGGTGTTTTGTGGTAGCGGGTATGTTTAGGTGTTTGGGGGCATTGGATGCGGTTTGGAGTTTTTGGATATCTGGTGGTTTTAGGTGTTTTTGGGCAACGAGTGTGTTTAGGTGTATCTAATGTGTTTTGATGTTTTGGGATATCTGGTGTGTTTGGTGATTTTGGATAACTAGTGTGTTTAGGTGTTTAGGTGTACCTGGTGAGCTTAGGTGTTTTGGGGTACCTGGTGTTTTTAGGTGTTCTGGTGTATCTAATGTGTTTAGATGTTTTGGGATATCTGGTGTGTTTGGTGCTTTTGGATAACTAATGTGTTTAGGTGTTTTGGAGTACCTGGTGAGTTTAGGTGTTTTGGGGTATCTTTCGTGTTTAGGTGTACCTGGTGAGCTTAGGTGTTTTGGGGTACCTGGTGAGTATAGGTGTTTTGGGGTATCTGGTGTGGGTTTTTTTGGTTTATCTGGTGGGTTTAGGTGTTTTGGAGTATCTGGTGTGTTTAGGTGTTTTGGAGTATCTGATGTGTATTGGGGTATGTTGTGTGTTTAGGTGTTTTGGGGTACCTAGTGATTTTAGGTGTTTGGGGGTATCTGGTGTGTTAAAGTGTTTTGGGGTGTCATGTGTTACGTGCTTTGGAAAACTAGTATGTTTATGTATTTTGGGGTACCTGTTGGGCTTAGGTGCTTTGGGGTACCTGGTGAGTTTAGGTGTTTTGGGTATCTGGTGTGTGTAGATATTTTGGGGCATCTGGTTTGGTTAGGTGTTTTGTGGTATCTGGTGTGTTTAGGTGTTTGGGGGCATTGGATGCGGTTTGGAGTTTTTGGATATCATGTGGTTTAAGGTGTTTTGGGGCATCTAGTGTGTTTAGGTGTATCTAATGTGTTTAGATGTTTTGGGATATCTGGTGTGTTTGGTGCTTTTGGATAACTAGTGTGTTTAGGTGTTTTGGAGTACCTGGTGAGTTTAAGTGTTTTTGGGTATCTGTTGTGTTTAGGTGTACCTGGTGAGCTTACGTGTTTTGGGGTACCTGGTGAATTTAGGTATTTTGGGGTATCTGGTGTGGTTTTTTTTTTGGTTTATCTGGTGGGTTTAGGTGTTTTGGAGTATCTGGTGGGTTTAGGTGTTTTGGAGTATCTGGTGTGTTTAGATGTTTTGGAGTATCTGGTGTGTTTAGATGTTTTGTGGTATCTGGTGTGTTTAGGTGCTTTGTGGTATCGTGTGTGTTTAGGTGCTTGGGGGCCGTTTGGAGTTTTTGGATTTTTGGTGTGGTTAGGTGTTTTTAGGGTATCTGGTGTGTTTAGATGTTTTGGGGTATTTGTTGCATTTAGGTGCTTTTTGATAACTGGTGTGTTTAGGTGTTTTGGGGTACCTGGTGATTTTAGGTGTTTTGGGGTTCCTGGTGAGTTTAGGTGTTTTTGTGTATCTGGTGTGTTTAGGTGTTTTGGGGTATCTGGTCTGTTTAGTTTTTGTGGTATCTTGTGGGTTTAGCTGTTTTGGAGTATGTGGTCTGTTTAGGTGTTTTGGGGAATCAGGTCTGTTTAGGTGTTTTGTGGAACCTGGCGTGTTTAGGTGTTTTGGGGTATCTGGTGAGTTTAGGTGTTTTGGGCTATCTGGTGGGTTTAGGTGCTTTGGCGTATTTGGTGTGTTTAGGTTTTTTGGGGTTTCTGGTATGTTTACATGTTTTGGGGTATTTGGTGTGTTTAGCTGTTTTGGGGTATCTTGTGCGTTTAGGTGTTTTGAGGTACCTGGTGAGTCTAGGTGTTTTTGGGTATCTGGTGTGTTTAGGTGTTTTGGGGCATTGGATGCAGTTTGGAGTTTTTGGACATCTGGTGTATTTAGGTGTTTTGGGGCATCGAGTGTGTTTAGGTGTATCTAATGTGTTCAGATGTTTTGGGATATCTGTTGTGTTTAGTTGTTTTGGGGTATTTGGTGTGTTAATTGTTTTGGAGCATCTGGTGTGTTTAGGTGTTTTGGGTTATCTGGCGCGTTTGGGTGCTTTGGAGTATCTGGTGGGTTTAGGTATATCTGGTGTGTTTAGGTGTTTTTTTTAGGTGTATCTGGTGTGCTTAGATGTTTTGGGGTACCTGGTGTGTTTAGGCGTTTTGGGGTACCTGGTGAGTTTAGCTGCTTCTGTGTATCTGGTGTGTTTAGGTGTTTTTGGTATCTGGTGTGTTTAGGTGTTTTGGGGTTCAGGGTGAGTTCAGGTGTTTTGGGGTGTCTGATGTGTTTGGGTGTTTTGGGGTATCTTGTGTTTAGGTGTTTGGGGCTATCTGGAGTGTTTAGTCATTTTGGGGTATCTGGTGTGTTTAGGTGTTTTGGGGTACCGGGTGAGTTTAGGTGTTTTGTGGAATCTGGTGTGTTTATGTGTTTTGGGGTACCGGCTGAGTTTAGGTGTTTTGGGGTATCTTTTGTGTTTAGGTGTTTCGGGGTACCTGGTGTGTTTACGTGTTTTGGTGTAACTGATGAGTTTAGTTTTTTGGGGGTATCTGGTGTGTTTAGGTGTTTTGGGGTTTCTGGTATGTTTACATGTTTTGGGGTATCTGGTGTGTTTAGCTGTTTTGGGGTATCTTGTGTGTTTAGGTGTTTGGGGGTATCTGGTGTGTTAAAGTTTTTTGGGGTCTCATGTGTTATGTGCTTTGGAAAACTAGTATGTTTAGGTGTTTTGTGTACCTGTTGAGTTTAGGTGTTATGGGGTATCTGGTGAGTTTAGGTGTTTTTGGGTATCTGGAGTGCTTAGATGTTTTGGGACATCTGGTTTGGTTAGGTGTTCTGTGGTATCGGGTATGTTTAGGTGTTTGGGGGCATTGGATGCGGTTTGGAGTTTTTGGATATCTGGTGGTTTTAGGTGTTTTTGGGCAACGAGTGTGTTTAGGTGTATCTGATGTGTTTTGATGTTTTGGGATATCTGGTGTGTTTGGTGATTTTGGATAACTAGTGTGTTTAGGTGTTTAGGTGTACCTGGTGAGCTTAGGTGTTTTGGGGTACCTGGTGTGTTTAGATGTTTTGGGGTATCTGGTGTGTTTAGATGTTTTAGGGTATCTCATGTGTTTAGATGTTTTGTGGTATCTTGTGTGTTTAGGTGCTTTGTGGTATCGGGTGTGTTTACGTGCTTGGGGGCATTGGATGGCGCTTTTGGATATCTGGTGTGGTTAGGTGTTTTTAGGGTATCTGTTGTGTTTAGATGTTTTGGGGTATCTGGTGTGTTTAGGTGTTTTAGAGTATCTGGTGTGTCTAGATGTTTTGGGGTACCTGGTGTGTTTAGATGTTTTGGGGTATCTGGTGCGTTTAGGAGCTTTTGGATAACTAGTGTGTTTAGGTGTTTTGGGGTACCTGGTGAGTTTAGGTGTTTTAGAGTATCTGGCGTGTCTAGATGTTTTTGGGTATCTGGTGTGTTTAGATGTTTTGGGGTATCTGGTGTGTTTAAGTGTTTTAGAGTATCTGGCGTGTCTAGATGTTTTTGGGTATCTGGTGTGTTTAGGTGCTTTTGGATAACTAGTGTGTTTAGGTGTTTTGGGCTACCTGGTGAGTTTAGGTGTTTTGGGACATCTGGTCTGTTTAGGTGTTTTAGGGTACCTGGAGAGTTTTGGTGTTTTGGAGTATCTCGTGTGTTTAGGTGATTTGGTCCATCTGGTGTGTTTAGGTGTTCTTTGGGCTAGGGTTTGTAATTTTTGGATATCTGGTGTGTTTAGGTGTTTTGGGGTATTTGGTGTGTTTAGGATTTTTGGAGTATCTGGTGTGTTTAGTTTTTTTTGGGGTATCTGGCGGTTTTAGGTGTTTTGGGGTATCTGGTGGATTTAGGCGTATTTGTTGTGTTTCGGTGTTTTGGGGTACCTGGTGTGTTTAGGGGCTTTTGGATAACTAGTGTGTTTAGGTTATTTGGGGTACCGGCTGAATTCAGGTGTTTTTGTGTATCTGTTATGTTTAAGTCTTTTGGGGTATCTGGTGTGTTTAGGTGTTTTGGTGTATCTGGTATGTTTAGGTGTTTTGGGGTATCTGGTGTGTTTAGTTGTTTTGGAGAACCTAGCGAGCTTAGGTGTTTGGCGACCATCAGGTGTGTTTAAGTGTTTTGTGGTCTCATGTGTTACGTGCTTTGGAAAACTGGTATGTTTAGGTGTTTTGGGGTACCTGTTGAGTTTCGGTGTTTTGGTTTACCTGGTGAGTTTAGGTGTTTTGGGTATCTGGTGTGTGTAGATATTTTGGGGCATGTGGTTTGGTTCGGTGTTTTGTGGTACCTGGTGTGTTTAGCTGTTTGGGGGCATTGGATGGTGTTTGGAGTTTTTGGATATCTGGTGGTTTTTGGTGTTTTGGGGCATCTAGTGTATTTGGTGTATCTAATGTGTTTAGATGTTTTGGGATATCTGGTGTGTTTGGTGCTTTTGGATAACTAATGTGTTTAGGTGTTTTGGAGTACCTGGTGAGTTTAGGTGTTTTGGGGTATCTGTCGTGTTTAGGTGTACCTGGTGAGCTTAGGTGTTTTGGGGTACCTGGTGAGTATAGGTGTTTTGGGGTATCTGGTGTGGGTTTTTTTTTTGGTTTATCTGGTGGGTTTAGGTGTTTTGGAGTATCTGGTGTGTTTAGGTGTTTTGGAGTATCTGATGTGTTTTGGGGTATGTTGTGTGTTTAGGTGTTTTGGGGTACCTAGTGATTTTAGGTGTTTGGGGGTATCTGGTGTGTTAAAGTGTTTTGGGGTGTCATGTGTTACGTGCTTTGTAAAACTAGTATGTTTATGTATTTTGGGGTACCTGTTGAGCTTAGGTGTTTTGGGGTACCTGGTGAGTTTAGGTGTTTTGGGTATCTGGTGTGTGTAGATATTTTGGGGCATCTGGTTTGGTTAGGTGTTTTGTGGTATCTGGTGTGTTTAGGTGTTTGGGGGCATTGGATGCGGTTTGGAGTTTTTGGATGTCATGTGGTTTAACGTGTTTTGGGGCATCTAGTGTGTTTAGGTGTATCTAATGTGTTTAGATGTTTTGGGATATCTGGTGTGTTTAGGTGCTTTGTGGTATCGGGTGTGTTTAGGTGCTTGGGGGCAATGGATGCCGTTTGGAGTTTTTGGATTTTTGGTGTGGTTAGGTGTTTTTAGGGTATCTGGTGTGTTTAGATGTTTTGGGGTATTTGTTGCATTTAGGTGCTTTTTGATAACTGGTGTGTTTAGGTGTTTTGGGGTACCTGGTGATTTTAGGTGTTTTGGGGTTCCTGGTGAGTTTAGGTGTTTTTGTGTATCTGGTGTGTTTAGGTGTTTTGGGGTATCTGGTCTGTTTAGTTTTTGTGGTATCTTGTGGGTTTAGCTGTTTTGGAGTATGTGGTCTGTTTAGGTGTTTTGGGGAATCAGGTCTGTTTAGGTGTTTTGTGGAACCTGGCGTGTTTAGGTGTTTTGGGGTATCTGGTGAGTTTAGGTGTTTTGGGCTATCTGGTGGGTTTAGGTGCTTTGGCGTATTTGGTGTGTTTAGGTTTTTTGGGGTTTCTGGTATGTTTACATGTTTTGGGGTATTTGGTGTGTTTAGCTGTTTTGGGGTATCTTGTGCGTTTAGGTGTTTTGAGGTACTGGTGAGTCTAGGTGTTTCTGGGTATCTGGTGTGTTTAGGTGTTTTGGGGCATTGGATGCAGTTTGGAGTTTTTGGACATCTGGTGTATTTAGGTGTTTTGGGTTATCGAGTGTGTTTAGGTGTATCTAATGTGTTCAGATGTTTTGGGATATCTGTTGTGTTTAGTTGTTTTGGGGTATTTGGTATGTTAATTGTTTTGGAGCATCTGGTGTGTTTAGGTGTTTTGGGTTATCTGGCGCGTTTGGGTGCTTTGGAGTATCTGGTGGGTTTAGGTATATCTGGTGTGTTTAGGTGTTGTTTTTAGGTGTATCTGGTGTGCTTAGATGTTTTGGGGTACCTGGTGTGTTTAGGCGTTTTGGGGTACCTGGTGAGTTTAGCTGCTTCTGTGTATCTGGTGTGTTTAGGTGTTTTTGGTATCTGGTGTGTTTAGGTGTTTTGGGGTACCGGGTGAGTTTAAGTGTTTTGGGGTGTCTGAAATGTTTAGGTGTTTTGGTGTGTCTTGTGTGTTTACGTGTTTTGGGCTATCTGGAGTGTTTAGGCATTTTGGGGTATCTGGTGTGTTTAGGTGTTTTGGGTTACCGGGTGAGTTTAGGTGTTTTGTGGTATCTGGTGTGTTTATGTGTTTTGGGTTACCGGCTGAGTTTAGGTGTTTTTGGGTGTCTGATGTGTTTAGGTGTTTTGGGGTATCTTGTGTTTTTAAGTGTTTCGGGGTACCTGGTGAGTTTAGGTGTTTTGGGTAACTGATGAGTTTAATTTTTTGGGTTATCTGGTGTTTAGGTGTTTTGGGGTATCTTGTGTGCTTAGGTGTTTGGGGGTATCTGGTGTGTTAAAGTGTTTTGGGGTCTCATGTGTTACGTGCTTTGGAAAACTAGTATGTTTAGGTGTTTTGGGGTACCTGTTGAGTTTAGGTGTTGTGGGGTACCTGGTGAATTTAGGTGTTTTTGATATCTAGTGTGCTTAGATGTTTTGGGACATCTGGTTTGGTTAGGCGTTTTGTGGTATCTGGTGTGTTTAGGTGTTTGGGGGCATTGGATGCGGTTTGGAGTTTTTGGATATCTGGTGGTTTTAGGTGTTTTTGGGCATCTAGTGTGTTTAGGTGTATCTAATGTGTTTTGATGTTTTGGGATATCTGGTGTGTTTCGTACTTTTGGATAACTAGTGTGTTTAGGTGTTTAGGTGTACCTGGTGAGCTTAGGTGTTTGGGGGGACCTGGTGTGTTTAGGTGTTTTGGGGTATCTGGTGTGTTTAGGCATTTTGGGGTATCTGGTGTGTTTAAGTGTTTTGGGGTACCGGGTGTGTTTAGGTGTTTTGGGGTATCTGGTGTGTTTAGGTGTTTTGGTGTATCTGGTGCGTTTAGGTGTTTTGGGGTTTCTGGTCTGTTTACATGTTTTTGGGGTATATGGTGTGTTTAGCTGTTTTTTGGTCTCTTGTGTGTTTAGGTGTTTTGGGGTACCTAGTGAGTTTAGGTGTTTGGGGGTATGTGGTGTGTTAAAGTGTTTTGGGGTCTCATGTGTTACGTGCTTTGGAAAACTAGTATGTTTAGGTGTTTTAGGGTAACTGTTGAGTTTAGATGTTTTGGGGTACCTGGTGAGTTTAGGTGTTTTGGGGTATCTAGTGTGCGTAGATATTTTGGGGCATCTGGTTTGGTTATGTGTTTTGTGGTACCTGGTGTGTTTAGCTGTTTGGGGGCATTGGATGGTGTTTGGAGTTTTTGGATATCTGGTGGTTTTTGGTGTTTTGGGACATCTAGTGTTTTTGGTGCTTTTGGATAAAAGTGTGTTTAGGTGTTTTGGAGTACCTGGTGAGTTTAGTTGTTTTGGGGTATCTGTTGTGTTTAGGTGTACCTGGTGAGCTTAGGTGTTTTGGGGTACCTGGTGAGTTTAGGTGTTTTGGGGTATCTGGTGTGTATCTAATTAGGTGTATCTAATGCGTTTAGATGTTTTGGGATATCTGTTGTGTTTAGGTGTTTTGGGGTATCTGGTGTGTTTATTGTTTTGGAGCATCTGGTGTGTTTAGGTGTTTTGGGTTATCTGGCGCGTTTGGTGCTTTGGAGTATCTGGTGTGTTTTGGTATATCTGGTGTGTTTCGGTGTTTTTCTAGGGGTATATGGTGTGCTTAGATGTTTTGGGGTACCTGGTGTGTTTAGGCATTTTGGGGTACCTGGTGATTTTAGCTGTTTCTGTGTATCTGGTGTGCTTAGGTGTTTTGGGTATCTGATGTGTTTAGGTGTTTTGGGGTACCGGGTGAGATTAGGTGTTTTGGGGTGTCTGATGTATTTACGTATTTTGGGGTGTCTTGTGTGTTTAGGTGTTTTGGGCTATCTGGAGTGTTTAGGCATTTTGGGGTATCTGGTGTGTTTAAGTGTTTTGGGGTACCGGGTGAGTTTAGGTGTTTTGTGGTATCTGGTGTGTTTATGTGTTTTGGGATACCGGCTGAGTTTAGGTGTTTTGGGGTGTCCGATGTGTTTAGGTGTTTTGGGGAATCTTGTGTGTTTAGGTGTTTTGGGGAATATTGTGTATCTTTTGTGTTTAGGTGTTTGGGGGTATCTGGTGTGTTAAAGTGTTTTGGGGTCTCATGTGTTACGTGCTTTGGAAAACTAGTATGTTTAGGTGTTTTTTGGGTACCTGTTGAGTTTAGGTGTTTTGGGGTACCTGGTGAATTTAGGTGTTTTTGCTATCTGGTGTGCTTAGATGTTTTGTGACATCTGGTTTGGTTAGGTGTTTTGTGGTATCTGGTGTGTTTAGGTGTTTGGGGTCATTGGATGTGTTTTGGAGTTTTTAGATATCTGGTGGTTTTAGGTGTTTATGGGCATCTAGTGTGTTTAGGTGTATCTAATGTGTTTTGATGTTTTGGGATATCTGGTGTGTTTAGGTGTTTTGGAGTATCTGGTGTGTTTAGATGTTTTGGGGTATCTAGTGTGTTTAGATGTTTTGTGGTATCTGGTGTGTTTAGGTGCTTTGTGGTATCGGGTGTGTTTAGGTGCTTGGGGGCATTGGATGCAGTTTGGAGTTTTTGGATATCTGGTGTGGTTAGGTGTTTTTAGGGTATCTGGTGTGTTTAGATGTTTTGGGGTATCTGTTGCATTTAGGTGCTTTTGGATAACTAGTGTGTTTCGGTGTTTTGGGGTACCTGGTGAGTTTAGGTGTTTTGGGGTACCTGGTGAGTTTAGGTGTTTTGGGGTACCTGGTGAGTTTAGGTGTTTTGGGGTACCTGGTGAGTTTAGGTGTTTTGGGGTACCTGGTGAGTTTAGGTGTTTTGGGGTACCTGGTGAGTTTAGGTGTTTTTGTGTATCTGGTTTGTTTAGGTTTTTTGGGCTTTCTGGTAAGTTTACATGTTTTGGGGTATTTGGTGTGTTTAGCTGTTTTGGGTTGTCTTGTGTGTTTAGGTATTTTGAGGTACCTGGTGAGTCTAATGTGTTTTGGGATATCTGGTTTGTTTAGGTGTTTTGATCATTGGATGCGGTTTGGAGTTTTTGGACATCTGGTGTATTTAGGTGTTTTGGGGCAGCGAGTGTGTTTAGGTGTATCTAATGTGTTCAGATGTTTTGGGATATTTGTTGTGTTTAGGTGTTTTGGGGTATCTGGTGTGTTTACTGTTTTGGTGCATCTGGTGTGCTTAGGTGTTTTGGGTTATCTGGCGCGTTTAGGTGCTTTGAGTATCTGGTGTGTTTAGGTATATCTGGTGTGTTTAGGTGTTTTTCTAGGGGTATATGGTGTGCTTAGATGTTTTGGGGTACCTGGTGTGTTTAGGCATTTTGGGGTACCTGGTGAGTTTAGCTGTTTCTGTGTATCTGGTGTGTTTAGGTGTTTTGGGGTATCTGGTGTGTTTAGGTGTTTGGGGGTATCTGGTGTGTTAAAGTGTTTTGGGGTCTCATGTGTTCTGTGCTTTGGAAAACTAGTATGTTTAGGTGTTTTGGGGTACCTGTTGAGTTTAGGTGTTTTGGGGTACCTGGTGAATTTAGGTGTTTTTGCTATCTGGTGTGCTTAGATGTTTTGGGACATCTGGTTTGGTTAGGTGTTTTGTGGTATCTGGTGTGTTTAGGTGTTTGGGGGCATTGGATGCGGTTTGGAGTTTTTGGATATCTGGTGGTTTTAGGTGTTTTGGGGCATCTAGTGTGTTTAGGTGTATCTAATGTGTTTAGACGTTTTGGCATATCTAGTGTTTTTGGTGCTTTTGGATAACTAGTGTGTTTATGTGTTTTGGAGTACCTGGTGAATTTAGGTGTTTTGGGGTATCTGTTGTGTTTAGGTGTACCTGGTGAGCTTAGGTGTTTTGGGGTATCTGGTGTGCTAATTATTTTTTGGTTTATCTGGTGGGTTTAGGTGTTTGGAGTATCTGGTGGGTTTAGGTGTTTTGGAGTATCTGGTGTGATTAGATGTTTTGGGGTATCTGGTGTGTGTAGATGTTTTGGATATCTGGTGTGCTTAGAAGTGTTGTGGTATCTGGTGTGTTTAGATGCTTTGTGCTACTGGGTGTGTTTAGGTGCTTGGGGGCATTGGATGCCGTTTGGAGTTTTTGGATATCTGGTGTGGTTAGGTGTTTTTAGGGTATCTGATGTGTTTAGATGTTTTGGGGTATCTGGTGTGTTTAGGTGTTTTGGAGTATTTGGTGTGTCTAGACGTTTTTGGGTATCTGGTGTGTTTAGATGTTTTGGGGTATTTGGTGTGTTTAGGTTTTTTGGGGTATCTGGTGTGTTTAGTTTTTTTGGGGTATCTGGCGGTTTTAGGTTTTTTTATGTATCTCGTGGATTTAGGCGTATTTGGTGTGTTTCGGTGTTTTGGTGTACCTGGTGTGTTTAGGGCTTTTGGATAACTAGTGTGTTTAGGTTATTTGGGGTACCTGGTCAGTTTAGGTGTTTTGGGGTACCTGCTGAATTCAGGTTTTTTTGTGTATCTGTTATGTTTAAGTCTTTTGGGGTATCTGGTGTGTTTAGGTGTTTTGGTGTATCTGGTATGTTTAGGTATTTTGGGGTATCTGGTGTGTTTTTGTGTTTTGGGATATCTGGTCTGTTTAGGTGTTTTGGGGCATTTGGTGTGTTAATTGTTTTGGAGCATCTGGTGTGTTTAGGTGTTTTGGGTTATCTGGCGCGTTTGGGTGCTTTGGAGTATCTGGTGGGTTTAGGTATATCTGGTGGGTTTAGGTGTTTGGAGTATCTGGTGGGTTTAGGTGTTTTGGAGTATCTGGTGTGATTAGATGTTTTGGGGTATCTGGTGTGTGTAGATGTTTTGGGTATCTGGTGTGCTTAGAAGTGTTGTGGTATCTGGTGTGTTTAGATGCTTTGTGGTACTGGGTGTGTTTTGGTGCTTGGGGGCATTGGATGCCTTTTGGAGTTTTTGGATATCTGGTGTGGTTAGGTGTTTTTAGGGTATCTGATGTGTTTAGATGTTTTGGGGTATCTGGTGTGTTTAGGTGTTTTGGAGTATTTGGTGTGTCTAGATGTTTTTGGGTATCTGGTGTGTTTAGATGTTTTGGGGTATTTGGTGTGTTTAGGTTCTTTGGGGTATCTGGTGTGTTTATTTTTTTGGGGTATCTGGCGGTTTTAGGTTTTTTTATGTATCTCGTGGATTTAGGCGTATTTGGTGTGTTTCGGTGTTTTGGTGTACCTGGTGTGTTTAGGGCTTTTGGATAACTAGTGTGTTTAGGTTATTTGGGGTACCTGGTCAGTTTAGGTGTTTTGGGGTACCTGCTGAATTCAGGTTTTTTTGTGTATCTGTTATGTTTAAGTCTTTTGGGGCATTTGGTGTGTTAATTGTTTTGGAGCATCTGGTGTGTTTAGGTGTTTTGGGTTATCTGGCGCGTTTGGGTGCTTTGGAGTATCTGGTGGGTTTAGGTATATCTGGTGTGTTTAGGTGATTTTTCTAGGTGTACCTGGTGTGCTTAGATGTTTTGGGGTAACTGGTGTGTTTAGGCGTTTTGGGATACCTGGTGAGTTTAGCTATTTCTGTGTATCTGGTGTGTTTAGGTGTTTTGGGTATCTGGTGTGTTTAGGTGTTTTGGGGTACCGGGTGAGTTTAGGCGTTTTGGGGTGTCTGATGTGTTTAGGTGTTTTGGGGTGTCTTGTGTGTTTAGGTGTTTTGGGCTATCTGGAGTGTTTAGGCATTTTGGTGTATCTGGTTTGTTTAGGTGTTTTGGGGTACCGGGTGAGTTTAGGTGTTTTGTGGTATCTGGTGTGTTTATATGTTTTGGGGTACCAGCTGAGTTTAGGTGTTTTGGGGTTTCTGATGTTTTTGGGTGTTTTGGGGTAACTGGTGTGTTTAAGTGTTTTGGGGTACCTGGTGAGCTTAGGTGTTTTGCGGTACCTTGTGAGTTTAGGTGTTTTGGGTATCTGGTGTGCTTAGATGTTTTGGGGCATCTGGTTTGGTCAGGTGTTTTGTGGTATCTGGTGTCTTTAGGTGTTTTGGGTTATCTGGCGCGTTTGGGTGCTTTGGAGTATCTGGTGGGTATAGGTATATCTGGTGTGTTTAGGTGTTTTTTTTAGGTGTACCTGGTGTGCTTAGATGTTTTGGGGTACCTGTTGTGTTTAGGCGTTTTGGGGTACCTGGTGAGTTTAGCTGTTTCTGTATATCTGGTGTGTTTTGGTTTTTTGGGTATCTGGTGTGTGTAGGTGTTTTGAGGTACCGGGTGAGTTTAGGTGTTTTGGGGTGTCTGTTGTGTTTAGGTGTTTTGGGGTGTCTTGTGTGTTTAGGTGTATTGGGCTATCTGGAGTGTTTAGGCATTTTGGTGTATCTGGTTTGTTTAGGTGTTTTGGGGTACCGGGTGAGTTTAGGTGTTTTGTGGTATCTGGTGTGTTTAGGTGTTTTGGGCTATCTTGTGTGTTTAAGTGTTTCGGGGTACCTGGTGAGTTTAGGTGTTTTTGGGTAACTGATGAGTTTAGTTGTTTTGGGGTATCTGGTGTGTTTAGCTGTTTTGGGGTATCTTGTGTGTTTAGGTGTTTTGGGGTATTTGGTGTGTCTAGATGTTTTTGGGTATCTGGTGTGTTTAGATGTTTTGGGGTGTTTGGTGTGTTTAGGTTTTTTGGGGTATCTGGTGTGTTTAGTTTTTTTTGGGGTATCTGGCGGTTTTAGGTTTTTTTTATGTATCTCGTGGATTTAGGCGTATTTGGTGTGTTTCGGTGTTTTGGTGTACCTGGTATGTTTAGGGCTTTTGGATAAGTAGTGTGTTTAGGTTGTTTGGGGTACCTGGTCAGTTTAGGTGTTTTGGGGTACCTGCTGAATTCAGGTTTTTTGTGTATCTGTTATGTTTAAGTCTTTTGGGGTATCTGGTGTGTTTAGGTGTTTTGGTGTATCTGGTATGTTTAGGTGTTTTGGGGTATCTGGTGTGTTTTTGTGTTTTGGGATATCTGGTCTGTTTAGGTGTTTTGGGGCATTTGGTGTGTTAATTGTTTTGGAGCATCTGGTGTGTCTAGGTGTTTTGGGTTATCTGGCGCGTTTAGGTGCTTTGGAGTATCTGGTGGGTTTAGGTATATCTGGTGTGTTTAGGTGATTTTTTTAGGTGTATCTGGTGTGCTTAGATGTTTTGGGGTACCTGGTGTGTTTAGGCGTTTTGGGGTACCTGGTGAGTTTAGCTGTTTCTGTGTATCTGGCGTGTTTAGGTGTTTTTGGTATCTGGTGTGTTTAGGTGTTTTGGGGTACCGGCTGAGTTTAGGTGTTTTGGAGTATCTTGTGTGTTTAGGTGTTTCGGGGTACCTGGTGTGTTTATGTGTTTTGGGGTAACTGATGAGTTTAGTTTTTTGGGGGTATCTGGTGTGTTTAGGTGTTTTGGGGTATGTGGTGTGTTTAGGTGTTTTGGGGTTTCTGGTATGTTTACATGTTTTGGGGTATCTGGTGTGTTTAGGTATTTTGGGGTATCTGGTGTGTTTTTGTGTTTTGGGATATCTGGTCTGTTTAGGTGTTTTGGGGCATTTGGTGTGTTAATTGTTTTGGAGCATCTGGTGTGTCTAGGTGTTTTGGGTTATCTGGCGCGTTTGGGTGCTTTGGAGTATCTGGTGGGTTTAGGTATATCTGGTGTGTTTAGGTGATTTTTTTAGGTGTATCTGGTGTGCTTAGATGTTTTGGGGTACCTGGTGTGTTTAGGCGTTTTGGGATACCTGGTGAGTTTAGCTATTTCTGTGTATCTGGTGTGTTTAGGTGTTTTGGGAATTGGTGTGTTTAGGTGTTTTGGGGTACCGGGTGAGTTTAGGCGTTTTGGGGTGTCTGATGTGTTTAGGTGTTTTGGGGTGTCTTGTGTGTTTAGGTGTTTTGGGCTATCTGGAGTGTTTAGGCATTTTGGTGTATCTGGTTTGTTTAGGTGTTTTGGGGTACCGGGTGAGTTTAGGTGTTTTGTGGTATCTGGTGTGTTTATATGTTTTGGGGTACCAGCTGAGTTTAGGTGTTTTGGGGTGTCTGATGTGTTTAGGTGTTTTGGGGTAACTTGTGTGTTTAAGTGTTTTGGGGTACCTGGTGAGCTTAGGTGTTTTGCGGTACCTTGTGAGTTTAGGTGTTTTGGGTATCTGGTGTGCTTAGATGTTTTGGGGCATCTGGTTTGGTCAGGTGTTTTGTGGTATCTGGTGTGTTTAGGTGTTTTGGGTTATCTGGCGCGTTTGGGTGCTTTGGAGTATCTGGTGGGTATAGGTATATCTGGTGTGTTTAGGTGTTTTTTTTAGGTGTACCTGGTGTGCTTAGATGTTTTGGGGTACCTGTTGTGTTTAGGCGTTTTGGGGTACCTGGTGAGTTTAGCTGTTTCTGTATATCTGGTGTGTTTTGGTTTTTTGGGTATCTGGTGTGTGTAGGTGTTTTGGGGTACCGGATGAGTTTAGGTGTTTTGGGGTGTCTGTTGTGTTTAGGTGTTTTGGGGTGTCTTGTGTGTTTAGGTGTATTGGGCTATCTGGAGTGTTTAGGCATTTTGGTGTATCTGGTTTGTTTAGGTGTTTTGGGGTACCGGGTGAGTTTAGGTGTTTTGTGGTATCTGGTGTGTTTAGGTGTTTTGGGCTATCTTGTGTGTTTAAGTGTTTCGGGGTACCTGGTGAGTTTAGGTGTTTTTGGGTAACTGATGAGTTTAGTTGTTTTGGGGTATCTGGTGTGTTTAGCTGTTTTGGGGTATCTTGTGTGTTTAGGTGTTTTGGGGTATTTGGTGTGTCTAGATGTTTTTGGGTATCTGGTGTGTTTAGATGTTTTGGGGTGTTTGGTGTGTTTAGGTTTTTTGGGGTATCTGGCGGTTTTAGGTTTTTTTATGTATCTCGTGGATTTAGGCGTATTTGGTGTGTTTCGGTGTTTTGGTGTACCTGGTATGTTTAGGGCTTTTGGATAAGTAGTGTGTTTAGGTTATTTGGGGTACCTGGTCAGTTTAGGTGTTTTGGGGTACCTGCTGAATTCAGGTTTTTTTGTGTATCTGTTATGTTTAAGTCTTTTGGGGTATCTGGTGTGTTTAGGTGTTTTGGTGTATCTGGTATGTTTAGGTGTTTTGGGGTATCTGGTGTGTTTTTGTGTTTTGGGATATCTGGTCTGTTTAGGTGTTTTGGGGCATTTGGTGTGTTAATTGTTTTGGAGCATCTGGTGTGTCTAGGTGTTTTGGGTTATCTGGCGCGTTTGGGTGCTTTGGAGTATCTGGTGGGTTTAGGTATATCTGGTGTGTTTAGGTGATTTTTTTAGGTGTATCTGGTGTGCTTAGATGTTTTGGGGTACCTGGTGTGTTTAGGCGTTTTGGGATACCTGGTGAGTTTAGCTATTTCTGTGTATCTGGTGTGTTTAGGTGTTTTGGGTATCTGGTGTGTTTAGGTGTTTTGGGGTACCGGGTGAGTTTAGGCGTTTTGGGGTGTCTGATGTGTTTAGGTGTTTTGGGGTGTCTTGTGTGTTTAGGTGTTTTGGGCTATCTGGAGTGTTTAGGCATTTTGGGGTATCTGGTTTGTTTAGGTGTTTTGGGGTACCGGGTGAGTTTAGGTGTTTTGTGGTATCTGGTGTGTTTATATGTTTTGGGGTACCAGCTGAGTTTAGGTGTTTTGGGGTGTCTGATGTGTTTAGGTGTTTTGGGGTAACTTGTGTGTTTAAGTGTTTTGGGGTACCTGGTGAGCTTAGGTGTTTTGCGGTACCTTGTGAGTTTAGGTGTTTTGGGTATCTGGTGTGCTTAGATGTTTTGGGGCATCTGGTTTGGTCAGGTGTTTTGTGGTATCTGGTGTGTTTAGGTGTTTTGGGTTATCTGGCGCGTTTGGGTGCTTTGGAGTATCTGGTAGGTATAGGTATATCTGGTGTGTTTAGGTGTTTTTTTTAGGTGTACCTGGTGTGCTTAGATGTTTTGGGGTACCTGTTGTGTTTAGGCGTTTTGGGGTACCTGGTGAGTTTAGCTGTTTCTGTATATCTGGTGTGTTTTGGTTTTTTGGGTATCTGGTGTGTGTAGGTGTTTTGGGGTACCGGATGAGTTTAGGTGTTTTGGGGTGTCTGTTGTGTTTAGGTGTTTTGGGGTGTCTTGTGTGTTTAGGTGTATTGGGCTATCTGGAGTGTTTAGGCATTTTGGTGTATCTGGTTTGTTTAGGTGTTTTGGGGTACCAGGTGAGTTTAGGTATTTTGTGGTATCTGGTGTGTTTAGGTGTTTTGGGCTATCTTGTGTGTTTAAGTGTTTCGGGGTACCTGGTGAGTTTAGGTGTTTTTGGGTAACTGATGAGTTTAGTTGTTTTGGGGTATCTGGTGTGTTTAGGTGTTTGGGGGTATCTGGTGTGTTAAAGTGTTTTGGGGTCTCATGTGTTCTGTGCTTTGGAAAACTAGTATGTTTAGATGTTTTGGGGTACCTGTTGAGTTTAGGTGTTTTGGGGTACCTGGTGAATTTAGGTGTTTTTGCTATCTGGTGTGCTTAGATGTTTTGGGACATCTGGTTTGGTTAGGTGTTTTGTGGTATCTGGTGTGTTTAGGTGTTTGGGGGCATTGGATGCGGTTTGGAGTTTTTGGATATCTGGTGGTTTTAGGTGTTTTGGGGCATCTAGTGTGTTTAGGTGTATCTAATGTGTTTAGATGTTTTGGCATATCTATTGTTTTTGGTGCTTTTGGATAACTAGTGTGTTTATGTGTTTTGGAGTACCTGGTGAATTTAGGTGTTTTGGGGTATCTGTTGTGTTTAGGTGTACCTGGTGAGCTTAGGTGTTTTGGGGTATCTGGTGTGCTAATTATTTTTTGGTTTATCTGGTGGGTTTAGGTGTTTGGAGTATCTGGTGGGTTTAGGTGTTTTGGAGTATCTGGTGTGATTAGATGTTTTGGGGTATCTGGTGTGTGTAGATGTTTTGGATATCTGGTGTGCTTAGAAGTGTTGTGGTATCTGGTGTGTTTAGATGCTTTGTGCTACTGGGTGTGTTTAGGTGCTTGGGGGCATTGGATGCCGTTTGGAGTTTTTGGATATCTGGTGTGGTTAGGTGTTTTTAGGGTATCTGATGTGTTTAGATGTTTTGGGGTATCTGGTGTGTTTAGGTGTTTTGGAGTATTTGGTGTGTCTAGACGTTTTTGGGTATCTGGTGTGTTTAGATGTTTTGGGGTATTTGGTGTGTTTAGGTTTTTTGGGGTATCTGGTGTGTTTAGTTTTTTTGGGGTATCTGGCGGTTTTAGGTTTTTTTATGTATCTCGTGGATTTAGGCGTATTTGGTGTGTTTCGGTGTTTTGGTGTACCTGGTGTGTTTAGGGCTTTTGGATAACTAGTGTGTTTAGGTTATTTGGGGTACCTGGTCAGTTTAGGTGTTTTGGGGTACCTGCTGAATTCAGGTTTTTTTGTGTATCTGTTATGTTTAAGTCTTTTGGGGTATCTGGTGTGTTTAGGTGTTTTGGTGTATCTGGTATGTTTAGGTATTTTGGGGTATCTGGTGTGTTTTTGTGTTTTGGGATATCTGGTCTGTTTAGGTGTTTTGGGGCATTTGGTGTGTTAATTGTTTTGGAGCATCTGGTGTGTTTAGGTGTTTTGGGTTATCTGGCGCGTTTGGGTGCTTTGGAGTATCTGGTGGGTTTAGGTATATCTGGTGGGTTTAGGTGTTTGGAGTATCTGGTGGGTTTAGGTGTTTTGGAGTATCTGGTGTGATTAGATGTTTTGGGGTATCTGGTGTGTGTAGATGTTTTGGGTATCTGGTGTGCTTAGAAGTGTTGTGGTATCTGGTGTGTTTAGATGCTTTGTGGTACTGGGTGTGTTTTGGTGCTTGGGGGCATTGGATGCCTTTTGGAGTTTTTGGATATCTGGTGTGGTTAGGTGTTTTTAGGGTATCTGATGTGTTTAGATGTTTTGTGGTATCTGGTGTGTTTAGGTGTTTTGGGCTATCTTGTGTGTTTAAGTGTTTCGGGGTACCTGGTGAGTTTAGGTGTTTTTGGGTAACTGATGAGTTTAGTTGTTTTGGGGTATCTGGTGTGTTTAGCTGTTTTGGGGTATCTTGTGTGTTTAGGTGTTTTGGGGTATTTGGTGTGTCTAGATGTTTTTGGGTATCTGGTGTGTTTAGATGTTTTGGGGTGTTTGGTGTGTTTAGGTTTTTTGGGGTATCTGGTGTGTTTAGTTTTTTTTGGGGTATCTGGCGGTTTTAGGTTTTTTTATGTATCTCGTGGATTTAGGCGTATTTGGTGTGTTTCGGTGTTTTGGTGTACCTGGTATGTTTAGGGCTTTTGGATAAGTAGTGTGTTTAGGTTATTTGGGGTACCTGGTCAGTTTAGGTGTTTTGGGGTACCTGCTGAATTCAGGTTTTTTTGTGTATCTGTTATGTTTAAGTCTTTTGGGGTATCTGGTGTGTTTAGGTGTTTTGGTGTATCTGGTATGTTTAGGTGTTTTGGGGTATCTGGTGTGTTTTTGTGTTTTGGGATATCTGGTCTGTTTAGGTGTTTTGGGGCATTTGGTGTGTTAATTGTTTTGGAGCATCTGGTGTGTCTAGGTGTTTTGGGTTATCTGGCGCGTTTGGGTGCTTTGGAGTATCTGGTGGGTTTAGGTATATCTGGTGTGTTTAGGTGATTTTTTTAGGTGTATCTGGTGTGCTTAGATGTTTTGGGGTACCTGGTGTGTTTAGGCGTTTTGGGATACCTGGTGAGTTTAGCTATTTCTGTGTATCTGGTGTGTTTAGGTGTTTTGGGTATCTGGTGTGTTTAGGTGTTTTGGGGTACCGGGTGAGTTTAGGCGTTTTGGGGTGTCTGATGTGTTTAGGTGTTTTGGGGTGTCTTGTGTGTTTAGGTGTTTTGGGCTATCTGGAGTGTTTAGGCATTTTGGGGTATCTGGTTTGTTTAGGTGTTTTGGGGTACCGGGTGAGTTTAGGTGTTTTGTGGTATCTGGTGTGTTTATATGTTTTGGGGTACCAGCTGAGTTTAGGTGTTTTGGGGTGTCTGATGTGTTTAGGTGTTTTGGGGTAACTTGTGTGTTTAAGTGTTTTGGGGTACCTGGTGAGCTTAGGTGTTTTGCGGGTACCTTGTGAGTTTAGGTGTTTTGGGTATCTGGTGTGCTTAGATGTTTTGGGGCATCTGGTTTGGTCAGGTGTTTTGTGGTATCTGGTGTGTTTAGGTGTTTTGGGTTATCTGGCGCGTTTGGGTGCTTTGGAGTATCTGGTAGGTATAGGTATATCTGGTGTGTTTAGGTGTTTTTTTTAGGTGTACCTGGTGTGCTTAGATGTTTTGGGGTACCTGTTGTGTTTAGGCGTTTTGGGGTACCTGGTGAGCTTAGGTGTTTTGCGGTACCTTGTGAGTTTAGGTGTTTTGGGTATCTGGTGTGCTTAGATGTTTTGGGGCATCTGGTTTGGTCAGGTGTTTTGTGGTATCTGGTGTGTTTAGGTGTTTTGGGTTATCTGGCGCGTTTGGGTGCTTTGGAGTATCTGGTGGGTATAGGTATATCTGGTGTGTTTAGGTGTTTTTTTTAGGTGTACCTGGTGTGCTTAGATGTTTTGGGGTACCTGTTGTGTTTAGGCGTTTTGGGGTACCTGGTGAGTTTAGCTGTTTCTGTATATCTGGTGTGTTTTTGTTTTTTGGGTATCTGGTGTGTGTAGGTGTTTTGGGGTACCGGATGAGTTTAGGTGTTTTGGGGTGTCTGTTGTGTTTAGGTGTTTTGGGGTGTCTTGTGTGTTTAGGTGTATTGGGCTATCTGGAGTGTTTAGACATTTTGGTGTATCTGGTTTGTTTAGGTGTTTTGGGGTACCGGGTGAGTTTAGGTGTTTTGTGGTATCTGGTGTGTTTAGGTGTTTTGGGCTATTTTGTGTGTTTAAGTGTTTCGGGGTACCTGGTGAGTTTAGGTGTTTTTGGGTAACTGATGAGTTTAGTTGTTTTGGGGTATCTGGTGTGTTTAGCTGTTTTGCGGTATCTTGTGTGTTTAGGTGTTTGGGGGTATTTGGTGTGTCTAGATGTTTTTGGGTATCTGGTGTGTTTAGATGTTTTGGGGTGTTTGGTGTGTTTAGGTTTTTTGGGGTATCTGGTGTGTTTAGTTTTTTTTTGGGGTATCTGGCGGTTTTAGGTTTTTTTATGTATCTCGTGGATTTAGGCGTATTTGGTGTGTTTCGGTGTTTTGGTGTACCTGGTATGTTTAGGGCTTTTGGATAAGTAGTGTGTTTAGGTTATTTGGGGTACCTGGTCAGTTTAGGTGTTTTGGGGTACCTGCTGAATTCAGGTTTTTTTGTGTATCTGTTATGTTTAAGTCTTTTGGGGTATCTGGTGTGTTTAGGTGTTTTGGTGTATCTGGTATGTTTAGGTGTTTTGGGGTATCTGGTGTGTTTTTGTGTTTTGGGATATCTGGTCTGTTTAGGTGTTTTGGGGCATTTGGTGTGTTAATTGTTTTGGAGCATCTGGTGTGTCTAGGTGTTTTGGGTTATCTGGCGCGTTTGGGTGCTTTGGAGTATCTGGTGGGTTTAGGTATATCTGGTGTGTTTAGGTGATTTCTTTAGGTGTATCTGGTGTGCTTAGATGTTTTGGGGTACCTGGTGTGTTTAGGCGTTTTGGGATACCTGGTGAGTTTAGCTATTTCTGTGTATCTGGTGTGTTTAGGTGTTTTGGGTATCTGGTGTGTTTAGGTGTTTTGGGCTATCTGGAGTGTTTAGGCATTTTGGTGTATCTGGTTTGTTTAGGTGTTTTGGGGTACCGGGTGAGTTTAGGTGTTTTGTGGTATCTGGTGTGTTTATATGTTTTGGGGTACCAGCTGAGTTTAGGTGTTTTGGGGTGTCTGATGTGTTTAGGTGTTTTGGGGTAACTTGTGTGTTTAAGTGTTTTGGGGTACCTGGTGAGCTTAGGTGTTTTGCGGTACCTTGTGAGTTTAGGTGTTTTGGGTATCTGGTGTGCTTAGATGTTTTGGGGCATCTGGTTTGGTCAGGTGTTTTGTGGTATCTGGTGTGTTTAGGTGTTTTGGGTTATCTGGCGCGTTTGGGTGCTTTGGAGTATCTGGTGGGTATAGGTATATCTGGTGTGTTTAGGTGTTTTTTTTTAGGTGTACCTGGTGTGCTTAGATGTTTTGGGGTACCTGTTGTGTTTAGGCGTTTTGGGGTACCTGGTGAGTTTAGCTGTTTCTGTATATCTGGTGTGTTTTTGTTTTTTGGGTATCTGGTGTGTGTAGGTGTTTTGGGGTACCGGATGAGTTTAGGTGTTTTGGGGTGTCTGTTGTGTTTAGGTGTTTTGGGGTGTCTTGTGTGTTTAGGTGTATTGGGCTATCTGGAGTGTTTAGGCATTTTGGTGTATCTGGTTTGTTTAGGTGTTTTGGGCTATCTTGTGTGTTTAAGTGTTTCGGGGTACCTGGTGAGTTTAGGTGTTTTTGGGTAACTGATGAGTTTAGTTGTTTTGGGGTATCTGGTGTGTTTAGGTGTTTGGGGGTATCTGGTGTGTTAAAGTGTTTTGGGGTCTCATGTGTTCTGTGCTTTGGAAAACTAGTATGTTTAGGTGTTTTGGGGTACCTGTTGAGTTTAGGTGTTTTGGGGTACCTGGTGAATTTAGGTGTTTTTGCTATCTGGTGTGCTTAGATGTTTTGGGACATCTGGTTTGGTTAGGTGTTTTGTGGTATCTGGTGTGTTTAGGTGTTTGGGTCATTGGATGCGGTTTGGAGTTTTTGGATATCTGGTGGTTTTAGGTGTTTTGGGGCATCTAGTGTGTTTAGGTGTATCTAATGTGTTTAGACGTTTTGGCATATCTAGTGTTTTTGGTGCTTTTGGATAACTAGTGTTTATGTGTTTTGGAGTACCTGGTGAATTTAGGTGTTTTGGGGTATCTGTTGTGTTTAGGTGTACCTGGTGAGCTTAGGTGTTTTGGGGTATCTGGTGTGCTAATTATTTTTTGGTTTATCTGGTGGGTTTAGGTGTTTGGAGTATCTGGTGGGTTTAGGTGTTTTGGAGTATCTGGTGTGATTAGATGTTTTGGGGTATCTGGTGTGTGTAGATGTTTTGGATATCTGGTGTGCTTAGAAGTGTTGTGGTATCTGGTGTGTTTAGATGCTTTGTGCTACTGGGTGTGTTTAGGTGCTTGGGGGCATTGGATGCCGTTTGGAGTTTTTGGATATCTGGTGTGGTTAGGTGTTTTTAGGGTATCTGATGTGTTTAGATGTTTTGGGGTATCTGGTGTGTTTAGGTGTTTTGGAGTATTTGGTGTGTCTAGACGTTTTTGGGTATCTGGTGTGTTTAGATGTTTTGGGGTATTTGGTGTGTTTAGGTTTTTTGGGGTATCTGGTGTGCTTAGTTTCTTTGGGGTATCTGGCGGTTTTAGGTTTTTTTATGTATCTCGTGGATTTAGGCGTATTTGGTGTGTTTCGGTGTTTTGGTGTACCTGGTGTGTTTAGGGCTTTTGGATAACTAGTGTGTTTAGGTTATTTGGGGTACCTGGTCAGTTTAGGTGTTTTGGGGTACCTGCTGAATTCAGGTTTTTTTGTGTATCTGTTATGTTTAAGTCTTTTCGGGTATCTGGTGTGTTTAGGTGTTTTGCTGCATCTGGTATGTTTAGGTATTTTGGGGTATCTGGTGTGTTTTTGTGTTTTGGGATATCTGGTCTGTTTAGGTGTTTTGGGGCATTTGGTGTGTTAATTGTTTTGGAGCATCTGGTGTGTTTAGGTGTTTTGGGTTATCTGGCGCGTTTGGGTGCTTTGGAGTATCTGGTGGGTTTAGGTATATCTGGTGTGTTTAGGTGATTTTTTTAGGTGTATCTGGTGTGCTTAGATGTTTTGGGGTACCTGGTGTGTTTAGGCGTTTTGGGATACCTGGTGAGTTTAGCTATTCTGTGTATCTGGTGTGTTTAGGTGTTTTGGGTATCTGGTGTGTTTAGGTGTTTTGGGGGTACCGGGTGAGTTTAGGCGTTTTGGGGTGTCTGATGTGTTTAGGTGTTTTGGGGTGTCTTGTGTGTTTAGGTGTTTTGGGCTATCTGGAGTGTTTAGGCATTTTGGTGTATCTGGTTTGTTTAGGTGTTTTGGGGTACCGGGTGAGTTTAGGTGTTTTGTGGTATCTGGTGTGTTTATGTGTTTTGGGGTACCAGCTGAGTTTAGGTGTTTTGGGGTGTCTGATGTGTTTAGGTGTTTTGGGGTTACTTGTGTGTTTAAGTGTTTTGGGGTACCTGGTGAGCTTAGGTGTTTTGCGGTACCTTGTGAGTTTAGGTGTTTTGGGTATCTGGTGTGCTTAGATGTTTTGGGGCATCTGGTTTGGTTAGGTGTTTTGTGGTATCTGGTGTGTTTAGGTGTTTTGGGTTATCTGGCGCATTTGGGTGCTTTGGAGTATCTGGTGGGTATAGGTATATCTGGTGTGTTTAGGTGTTTTTTTAGGTGTATCTGGTGTGCTTAGATGTTTTGGGGTACCTGTTGTGTTTAGGCGTTTTGGGGTACCTGGTGAGTTTAGCTGTTTCTGTATATCTGGTGTGTTTTGGTTTTTTGGGTATCTGGTGTGTGTAGGTGTTTTGGGGTACCGGGTGAGTTTAGATGTTTTGGGGTGTCTGTTGTGTTTAGGTGTTTTGGGGTGTCTTGTGTGTTTAGGTGTATTGGGCTATCTGGAGTGTTTAGGCATTTTGGTGTATCTGGTTTGTTTAGGTGTTTTGGGGTACCGGGTGAGTTTAGGTGTTTTGTGGTATCTGGTGTGTTTAGGTGTTTTGGGCTATCTTGTGTGTTTAAGTGTTTTGGGGTCCCTGGTGAGTTTAGGTGTTTTTGGGTAACTGATGAGTTTAGTTGTTTTGGGGTATCTGGTGTGGTTAGGTGTTTTTAGGGTATCTGATGTGTTTAGATGTTTTGGGGTATCTGGTGTGTTTAGGTGTTTTGGAGTATTTGGTGTGTCTAGACGTTTTTGGGTATCTGGTGTGTTTAGATGTTTTGGGGTACCTGTTGAGTTTAGGTGTTTTGGGGTACCTGGTGAATTTAGGTGTTTTTGCTATCTGGTGTGCTTAGATGTTTTGGGACATCTGGTTTGGTTAGGTGTTTTGTGGTATCTGGTGTGTTTAGGTGTTTGGGGGCATTGGATGCGGTTTGGAGTTTTTGGATATCTGGTGGTTTTAGGTGTTTTGGGGCATCTAGTGTGTTTAGGTGTATCTAATGTGTTTAGATGTTTTGGCATATCTAGTGTGTTTGGTGCTTTTGGATAACTAGTGTGTTTATGTGTTTTGGAGTACCTGGTGAATTTAGGTGTTTTGGGGTATCTGTCGTGTTTAGGTGTACCTGGTGAGCTTAGGTGTTTTGGGGTATCTGGTGTGCTAATTATTTTTTGGTTTATCTGGTGGTTTTAGGTGTTTGGAGTATCTGGTGGGTTTAGGTGTTTTGGAGTATCTGGTGTGATTAGATGTTTTGGGGTATCTGGTGTGTGTAGATGTTTTGGATATCTGGTGTGCTTAGAAGTTTTGTGGTATCTGGTGTGTTTAGATGCTTTGTGGTACTGGGTGTGTTTAGGTGCTTGGGGGCATTGGATGCCGTTTGGAGTTTTTGGATATCTGGTGTGGTTAGGTGTTTTTAGGGTATCTGATGTGTTTAGATGTTTTCTGGAATCTGGTGTGTTTTGGTGCTTGGGGGCATTGGATGCCTTTTGGAGTTTTTGGATATCTGGTGTGGTTAGGTGTTTTTAGGGTATCTGATGTGTTTAGATGTTTTGGGGTATCTGGTGTGTTTAGGTGTTTTGGAGTATTTGGTGTGTCTAGATGTTTTTGGGTATCTGGTGTGTTTAGATGTTTTGGGGTATTTGGTGTGTTTAGGTTCTTTGGGGTATCTGGTGTGTTTATTTTTTTGGGTTATCTGGCGGTTTTAGGTTTTTTTATGTATCTCGTGGATTTAGGCGTATTTGGTGTGTTTCGGTGTTTTGGTGTACCTGGTGTGTTTAGGGCTTTTGGATAACTAGTGTGTTTAGGTTATTTGGGGTACCTGGTCAGTTTAGGTGTTTTGGGGGTACCTGCTGAATTCAGGTTTTTTTGTGTATCTGTTATGTTTAAGTCTTTTGGGGTATCTGGTGTGTTTAGGTGTTTTGGTGTATCTGGTATGTTTAGGTGTTTTGGGGTATCTGGTGTGTTTTTGTGTTTTGGGATATCTGGTCTGTTTAGGTGTTTTGGGGCATTTGGTGTGTTAATTGTTTTGGAGCATCTGGTGTGTTTAGGTGTTTTGGGTTATCTGGCGCGTTTGGGTGCTTTGGAGTATCTGGTGGGTTTAGGTATATCTGGTGTGTTTAGGTGATTTTTCTAGGTGTACCTGGTGTGCTTAGATGTTTTGGGGTAACTGGTGTGTTTAGGCGTTTTGGGATACCTGGTGAGTTTAGCTATTTCTGTGTATCTGGTGTGTTTAGGTGTTTTGGGTATCTGGTGTGTTTAGGTGTTTTGGGGTACCGGGTGAGTTTAGGCGTTTTGGGGTGTCTGATGTGTTTAGGTGTTTTGGGGTGTCTTGTGTGTTTAGGTGTTTTGGGCTATCTGGAGTGTTTAGGCATTTTGGTGTATCTGGTTTGTTTAGGTGTTTTGGGGTACCGGGTGAGTTTAGGTGTTTTGTGGTATCTGGTGTGTTTATATGTTTTGGGGTACCAGCTGAGTTTAGGTGTTTTGGGGTTTCTGATGTTTTTGGGTGTTTTGGGGTAACTGGTGTGTTTAAGTGTTTTGGGGTACCTGGTGAGATTAGGTGTTTTGCGGTACCTTGTGAGTTTAGGTGTTTTGGGTATCTGGTGTGCTTAGATGTTTTGGGGCATCTGGTTTGGTCAGGTGTTTTGTGGTATCTGGTGTGTTTAGGTGTTTTGGGTTATCTGGCGCGTTTGGGTGCTTTGGAGTATCTGGTGGGTATAGGTATATCTGGTGTGTTTAGGTGTTTGTTTTAGGTGTACCTGGTGTGCTTAGATGTTTTGGGGTACCTGTTGTGTTTAGGCGTTTTGGGGTACCTGGTGAGTTTAGCTGTTTCTGTATATCTGGTGTGTTTTGGTTTTTTTGGGTATCTGGTGTGTGTAGGTGTTTTGGGGTACCGGGTGAGTTTAGGTGTTTTGGGGTGTCTGTTGTGTTTAGGTGTTTTGGGGTGTCTTGTGTGTTTAGGTGTATTGGGCTATCTGGAGTGTTTAGGCATTTTGGTGTATCTGGTTTGTTTAGGTGTTTTGGGGTACCGGGTGAGTTTAGGTGTTTTGTGGTATCTGGTGTGTTTAGGTGTTTTGGGCTATTTTGTGTGTTTAAGTGTTTCGGGGTACCTGGTGAGTTTAGGTGTTTTTGGGTAACTGATGAGTTTAGTTGTTTTGGGGTATCTGGTGTGTTTAGCTGTTTTGGGGTATCTATTGTGTTTAGGTGTTTTGGGGTATTTGGTGTGTCTAGATGTTTTTGGGTATCTGGTGTGTTTAGATGTTTTGGGGTGTTTGGTGTGTTTAGGTTTTTTGGGGTATCTGGTGTGTTTAGTTTTTTTTGGGGGTATCTGGCGGTTTTAGGTTTTTATATGTATCTCGTGGATTTAGGCGTATTTGGTGTGTTTCGGTGTTTTGGTGTACCTGGTATGTTTAGGGCTTTTGGATAAGTATTGTGTTTAGGTTATTTGGGGTACCTGGTCAGTTTAGGTGTTTTGGGGTACCTGCTGAATTCAGGTTTTTTTGTGTATCTGTTATGTTTAAGTCTTTTGGGGTATCTGGTGTGTTTAGGTGTTTTGGTGTATCTGGTATGTTTAGGTGTTTTGGGGTATCTGGTGTGTTTTTGTGTTTTGGGATATCTGGTCTGTTTAGGTGTTTTGGGGCATTTGGTGTGTTAATTGTTTTGGAGCATCTGGTGTGTCTAGGTGTTTTGGGTTATCTGGCGCGTTTGGGTGCTTTGGAGTATCTGGTGGGTTTAGGTATATCTGGTGTGTTTAGGTGATTTTTTTAGGTGTATCTGGTGTACTTAGATGTTTTGGGGTACCTGGTGTGTTTAGGCGTTTTGGGATACCTGGTGAGTTTAGCTATTTCTGTGTATCTGGTGTGTTTAGGTGTTTTGGGTATCTGGTGTGTTTAGGTGTTTTGGGGTACCGGGTGAGTTTAGGCGTTTTGGGGTGTCTGATGTGTTTAGGTGTTTTGGGGTGTCTTGTGTGTTTAGGTGTTTTGGGCTATCTGGAGTGTTTAGGCATTTTGGTGTATCTGGTTTGTTTAGGTGTTTTGGGGTACCGGGTGAGTTTAGGTGTTTTGTGGTATCTGGTGTGTTTATATGTTTTGGGGTACCAGCTGAGTTTAGGTGTTTTGGGGTGTCTGATGTGTTTAGGTGTTTTGGGGTAACTTGTGTGTTTAAGTGTTTTGGGGTACCTGGTGAGCTTAGGTGTTTTGCGGTACCTTGTGAGTTTAGGTGTTTTGGGTATCTGGTGTGCTTAGATGTTTTGGGGCATCTGGTTTGGTCAGGTGTTTTGTGGTATCTGGTGTGTTTAGGTGTTTTGGGTTATCTGGCGCGTTTGGGTGCTTTGGAGTATCTGGTGGGTATAGGTATATCTGGTGTGTTTAGGTGTTTTTTTTAGGTGTACCTGGTGTGCTTAGATGTTTTGGGGTACCTGTTGTGTTTAGGCATTTTGGGGTACCTGGTGAGTTTAGCTGTTTCTGTATATCTGGTGTGTTTTTGTTTTTTGGGTATCTGGTGTGTGTAGGTGTTTTGGGGTACCGGATGAGTTTAGGTGTTTTGGGGTGTCTGTTGTGTTTAGGTGTTTTGGGGTGTCTTGTGTGTTTAGGTGTATTGGGCTATCTGGAGTGTTTAGGCATTTTGGTGTATCTGGTTTGTTTAGGTGTTTTGGGGTACCGGGTGAGTTTAGGTGTTTTGTGGTATCTGGTGTGTTTAGGTGTTTTGGGCTATCTTGTGTGTTTAAGTGTTTCGGGGTACCTGGTGAGTTTAGGTGTTTTTGGGTAACTGATGAGTTTAGTTGTTTTGGGGTATCTGGTGTGTTTAGGTGTTTGGGGGTATCTGGTGTTTTAAAGTGTTTTGGGGTCTCATGTGTTCTGTGCTTTGGAAAACTAGTATGTTTAGGTGTTTTGGGGTACCTGTTGAGTTTAGGTGTTTTGGGGTACCTGGTGAATTTAGGTGTTTTTGCTATCTGGTGTGCTTAGATGTTTTGGGACATCTGGTTTGGTTAGGTGTTTTGTGGTATCTGGTGTGTTTAGGTGTTTGGGGGCATTGGATGCGGTTTGGAGTTTTTGGATATCATGGTGGTTTTAGGTGTTTGGGGCATCTAGTGTGTTTAGGTGTATCTAATGTGTTTAGACGTTTTGGCATATCTAGTGTTTTTGGTGCTTTTGGATAACTAGTGTGTTTATGTGTTTTGGAGTACCTGGTGAATTTAGGTGTTTTGGGGTATCTGTTGTGTTTAGGTGTACCTGGTGAGCTTAGGTGTTTTGGGGTATCTGGTGTGCTAATTATTTTTTGGTTTATCTGGTGGGTTCAGGTGTTTGGAGTATCTGGTGGGTTTAGGTGTTTTGGAGTATCTGGTGTGATTAGATGTTTTGGGGTATCTGGTGTGTGTAGATGTTTTGGATATCTGGTGTGCTTAGAAGTGTTGTGGTATCTGGTGTGTTTAGATGCTTTGTGCTACTGGGTGTGTTTAGGTGCTTGGGGGCATTGGATGCCGTTTGGAGTTTTTGGATATCTGGTGTGGTTAGGTGTTTTTAGGGTATCTGATGTGTTTAGATGTTTTGGGGTATCTGGTGTGTTTAGGTGTTTTGGAGTATTTGGTGTGTCTAGACGTTTTTGGGTATCTGGTGTGTTTAGATGTTTTGGGGTATTTGGTGTGTTTAGGTTTTTTGGGGTATCTGGTGTGTTTAGCTTTTTTGGGGTATCTGGCGGTTTTAGGTTTTTTTATGTATCTCGTGGATTTAGGCGTATTTGGTGTGTTTCGGTGTTTTGGTGTACCTGGTGTGTTTAGGGCTTTTGGATAACTAGTGTGTTTAGGTTATTTGGGGTACCTGGTCAGTTTAGGTGTTTTGGGGTACCTGCTGAATTCAGGTTTTTTTGTGTATCTGTTATGTTTAAGTCTTTTGGGGTATCTGGTGTGTTTAGGTGTTTTGGTGTATCTGGTATGTTTAGGTGTTTTGGGGTATCTGGTGTGTTTTTGTGTTTTGGGATATCTGGTCTGTTTAGGTGTTTTGGGGCATTTGGTGTGTTAATTGTTTTGGAGCATCTGGTGTGTCTAGGTGTTTTGGGTTATCTGGCGCGTTTGGGTGCTTTGGAGTATCTGGTGGGTTTAGGTATATCTGGTGTGTTTAGGTGATTTTTTTAGGTGTATCTGGTGTGCTTAGATGTTTTGGGGTACCTGGTGTGTTTAGGCGTTTTGGGATACCTGGTGAGTTTAGCTATTTCTGTGTATCTGGTGTGTTTAGGTGTTTTGGGTATCTGGTGTGTTTTGGTGTTTTGGGGTACCGGGTGAGTTTAGGCGTTTTGGGGTGTCTGATGTGTTTAGGTGTTTTGGGCTATCTGGAGTGTTTAGGCATTTTGGTGTATCTGGTTTGTTTAGGTGTTTTGGGGTACCGGGTGAGTTTAGGTGTTTTGTTGTATCTGGTGTGTTTATATGTTTTGGGGTACCAACTGAGTTTAGGTGTTTTGGGGTGTCTGATGTGTTTCGGTGTTTTGGGGTAACTTGTGTGTTTAAGTGTTTTGGGGTACCTGGTGAGCTTAGGTGTTTTGCGGTACCTTGTGAGTTTAGGTGTTTTGGGTATCTGGTGTGCTTAGATGTTTTGGGGCATCTGGTTTGGTCAGGTGTTTTGTGGTATCTGGTGTGTTTAGGTGTTTTGGGTTATCTGGCGCGTTTGGGTGCTTTGGAGTATCTGGTGGGTATAGGTATATCTGGTGTGTTTAGGTGTTTTTTTTAGGTGTACCTGGTGTGCTTAGATGTTTTGGGGTACCTGTTGTGTTTAGGCGTTTTGGGGTACCTGGTGAGTTTAGCTGTTTCTGTATATCTGGTGTGTTTTTGTTTTTTGGGTATCTGGTGTGTGTAGGTGTTTTGGGGTACCGGATGAGTTTAGGTGTTTTGGGGTGTCTGTTGTGTTTAGGTGTTTTGGGGTGTCTTGTGTGTTTAGGTGTATTGGGCTATCTGGAGTGTTTAGGCATTTTGGTGTATCTGGTTTGTTTAGGTGTTTTGGTGTACCGGGTGAGTTTAGGTGTTTTGTGGTATCTGGTGTGTTTAGGTGTTTTGGGCTATCTTGTGTGTTTAAGTGTTTCGGGGTACCTGCTGAGTTTAGGTGTTTTGGGGTGTCTGATGTGTTTAGGTGTTTTGGGGTAACTTGTGTGTTTAAGTGTTTTGGGGTACCTGGTGAGCTTAGGTGTTTTGCGGTACCTTGTGAGTTTAGGTGTTTTGGGTATCTGGTGTGCTTAGATGTTTTGGGGCATCTGGTTTGGTCAGGTGTTTTGTGGTATCTGGTGTGTTTAGGTGTTTTGGGTTATCTGGCGCGTTTGGGTGCTTTGGAGTATCTGGTGGGTATAGGTATATCTGGTGTGTTTAGGTGTTTTTTTAGGTGTACCTGGTGTGCTTAGATGTTTTGGGGTACCTGTTGTGTTTAGGCGTTTTGGGGTACCTGGTGAGTTTAGCTGTTTCTGTATATCTGGTGTGTTTTTGTTTTTTTGGGTATCTGGTGTGTGTAGGTGTTTTGGGGTACCGGATGAGTTTAGGTGTTTTGGGGTGTCTGTTGTGTTTAGGTGTTTTGGGGTGTCTTGTGTGTTTAGGTGTATTGGGCTATCTGGAGTGTTTAGGCATTTTGGTGTATCTGGTTTGTTTAGGTGTTTTGGGGTACCGGGTGAGTTTAGGTGTTTTGTGGTATCTGGTGTGTTTAGGTGTTTTGGGCTATCTTGTGTGTTTAAGTGTTTCGGGGTACCTGGTGAGTTTAGGTGTTTTTGGGTAACTGATGAGTTTAGTTGTTTTGGGGTATCTGGTGTGTTTAGGTGTTTGGGGGTATCTGGTGTGTTAAAGTGTTTTGGGGTCTCATGTGTTCTGTGCTTTGGAAAACTAGTATGTTTAGGTTTTTTGGGGTACCTGTTGAGTTTAGGTGTTTTGGGGTACCTGTTGAGTTTAGGTGTTTTGGGGTACCTGGTGAATTTAGGTGTTTTTGCTATCTGGTGTGCTTAGATGTTTTGGGACATCTGGTTTGGTTAGGTGTTTTGTGGTATCTGGTGTGTTTAGGTGTTTGGGGGCATTGGATGCGGTTTGGAGTTTTTGGATATCTGGTGGTTTTAGGTGTTTTGGGGCATCTAGTGTGTTTAGGTGTATCTAATGTGTTTAGACGTTTTGGCATATCTAGTGTTTTTGGTGCTTTTGGATAACTAGTGTGTTTATGTGTTTTTGGAGTACCTGGTGAATTTAGGTGTTTTGGGGTATCTGTTGTGTTTAGGTGTACCTGGTGAGCTTAGGTGTTTTGGGGTATCTGGTGTGCTAATTATTTTTTGGTTTATCTGGTGGGTTTAGGTGTTTGGAGTATCTGGTGGGTTTAGGTGTTTTGGAGTATCTGGTGTGATTAGATGTTTTGGGGTATCTGGTGTGTGTAGATGTTTTGGATATCTGGTGTGCTTAGAAGTGTTGTGGTATCTGGTGTGTTTAGATGCTTTGTGCTACTGGGTGTGTTTAGGTGCTTGGGGGCATTGGATGCCGTTTGGAGTTTTTGGATATCTGGTGTGGTTAGGTGTTTTTAGGGTATCTGATGTGTTTAGATGTTTTGGGGTATCTGGTGTGTTTAGGTGTTTTGGAGTATTTGGTGTGTCTAGACGTTTTTGGGTATCTGGTGTGTTTAGATGTTTTGGGGTATTTGGTGTGTTTAGGTTTTTTGGGGTATCTGGTGTGTTTAGTTTTTTTGGGGTATCTGGCGGTTTTAGGTTTTTTTATGTATCTCGTGGATTTAGGCGTATTTGGTGTGTTTCGGTGTTTTGGTGTACCTGGTGTGTTTAGGGCTTTTGGATAACTAGTGTGTTTAGGTTATTTGGGGTACCTGGTCAGTTTAGGTGTTTTGGGGTACCTGCTGAATTCAGGTTTTTTTGTGTATCTGTTATGTTTAAGTCTTTTGGGGTATCTGGTGTGTTTAGGTGTTTTGGTGTATCTGGTATGTTTAGGTATTTTGGGGTATCTGGTGTGTTTTTGTGTTTTGGGATATCTGGTCTGTTTAGGTGTTTTGGGGCATTTGGTGTGTTAATTGTTTTGGAGCATCTGGTGTGTTTAGGTGTTTTGGGTTATCTGGCGCGTTTGGGTGCTTTGGAGTATCTGGTGGGTTTAGGTATATCTGGTGGGTTTAGGTGTTTGGAGTATCTGGTGGGTTTAGATGTTTTGTGGTATCTGGTGTGTTTAGGTGTTTTGGGCTATCTTGTGTGTTTAAGTGTTTCGGGGTACCTGGTGAGTTTAGGTGTTTTTGGGTAACTGATGAGTTTAGTTGTTTTGGGGTATCTGGTGTGTTTAGCTGTTTTGGGGTATCTTGTGTGTTTAGGTGTTTTGGGGTATTTGGTGTGTCTAGATGTTTTTGGGTATCTGGTGTGTTTAGATGTTTTGGGGTATTTGGTGTGTTTAGGTGTTTTGCGGTACCTTGTGAGTTTAGGTGTTTTGGGTATCTGGTGTGCTTAGATGTTTTGGGGCATCTGGTTTGGTCAGGTGTTTTGTGGTATCTGGTGTGTTTAGGTGTTTTGGGTTATCTGGCGCGTTTGGGTGCTTTGGAGTATCTGGTGGGTATAGGTATATCTGGTGTGTTTAGGTGTTTTTTTTAGGTGTACCTGGTGTGCTTAGATGTTTTGGGGTACCTGTTGTGTTTAGGCGTTTTGGGGTACCTGGTGAGTTTAGCTGTTTCTGTATATCTGGTGTGTTTTGGTTTTTTGGGTATCTGGTGTGTGTAGGTGTTTTGGGGTACCGGATGAGTTTAGGTGTTTTGGGGTGTCTGTTGTGTTTAGGTGTTTTGGGGTGTCTTGTGTGTTTAGGTGTATTGGGCTATCTGGAGTGTTTAGGCATTTTGGTGTATCTGGTTTGTTTAGGTGTTTTGGGGTACCGGGTGAGTTTAGGTGTTTTGTGGTATCTGGTGTGTTTAGGTGTTTTGGGCTATCTTGTGTGTTTAAGTGTTTCGGGGTACCTGGTGAGTTTAGGTGTTTTTGGGTAACTGATGAGTTTAGTTGTTTTGGGGTATCTGGTGTGTTTAGGTGTTTGGGGGTATCTGGTGTGTTAAAGTGTTTTGGGGTCTCATGTGTTCTGTGCTTTGGAAAACTAGTATGTTTAGGTGTTTTGGGGTACCTGTTGAGTTTAGGTGTTTTGGGGTACCTGGTGAATTTAGGTGTTTTTGCTATCTGGTGTGCTTAGATGTTTTGGGACATCTGGTTTGGTTAGGTGTTTTGTGGTATCTGGTGTGTTTAGGTGTTTGGGGGCATTGGATGCGGTTTGGAGTTTTTGGATATCTGGTGGTTTTAGGTGTTTTGGGGCATCTAGTGTGTTTAGGTGTATCTAATGTGTTTAGACGTTTTGGCATATCTAGTGTTTTTTGGTGCTTTTGGATAACTAGTGTGTTTATGTGTTTTGGAGTACCTGGTGAATTTAGGTGTTTTGGGGTATCTGTTGTGTTTAGGTGTACCTGGTGAGCTTAGGTGTTTTGGGGTATCTGGTGTGCTAATTATTTTTTGGTTTATCTGGTGGGTTTAGGTGTTTGGAGTATCTGGTGGGTTTAGGTGTTTTGGAGTATCTGGTGTGATTAGATGTTTTGGGGTATCTGGTGTGTGTAGATGTTTTGGATATCTGGTGTGCTTAGAAGTGTTGTGGTATCTGGTGTGTTTAGATGCTTTGTGCTACTGGGTGTGTTTAGGTGCTTGGGGGCATTGGATGCCGTTTGGAGTTTTTGGATATCTGGTGTGGTTAGGTGTTTTTAGGGTATCTGATGTGTTTAGATGTTTTGGGGTATCTGGTGTGTTTAGGTGTTTTGGAGTATTTGGTGTGTCTAGACGTTTTTGGGTATCTGGTGTGTTTAGATGTTTTGGGGTATTTGGTGTGTTTAGGTTTTTTGGGGTATCTGGTGTGCTTAGTTTCTTTGGGGTATCTGGCGGTTTTAGGTTTTTTTATGTATCTCGTGGATTTAGGCGTATTTGGTGTGTTTCGGTGTTTTGGTGTACCTGGTGTGTTTAGGGCTTTTGGATAACTAGTGTGTTTAGGTTATTTGGGGTACCTGGTCAGTTTAGGTGTTTTGGGGTACCTGCTGAATTCAGGTTTTTTTGTGTATCTGTTATGTTTAAGTCTTTTGGGGTATCTGGTGTGTTTAGGTGTTTTGGGGTACCGGGTGAGTTTAGGCGTTTTGGGGTGTCTGATGTGTTTAGGTGTTTTGGGGTGTCTTGTGTGTTTAGGTGTTTTGGGCTATCTGGAGTGTTTAGGCATTTTGGTGTATCTGGTTTGTTTAGGTGTTTTGGGGTACCGGGTGAGTTTAGGTGTTTTGTGGTATCTGGTGTGTTTATATGTTTTGGGGTACCAGCTGAGTTTAGGTGTTTTGGGGTGTCTGATGTGTTTAGGTGTTTTGGGGTAACTTGTGTGTTTAAGTGTTTTGGGGTACCTGGTGAGCTTAGGTGTTTTGCGGTACCTTGTGAGTTTAGGTGTTTTGGGTATCTGGTGTGCTTAGATGTTTTGGGGCATCTGGTTTGGTCAGGTGTTTTGTGGTATCTGGTGTGTTTAGGTGTTTTGGGTTATCTGGCGCGTTTGGGTGCTTTGGAGTATCTGGTGGGTATAGGTATATCTGGTGTGTTTAGGTGTTTTTTTTAGGTGTACCTGGTGTGCTTAGATGTTTTGGGGGTACCTGTTGTGTTTAGGCGTTTTGGGGTACCTGGTGAGTTTAGCTGTTTCTGTATATCTGGTGTGTTTTTGTTTTTTGGGTATCTGGTGTGTGTAGGTGTTTTGGGGGTACCGGATGAGTTTAGGTGTTTTGGGGTGTCTGTTGTGTTTAGGTGTTTTGGGGTGTCTTGTGTGTTTAGGTGTATTGGGCTATCTGGAGTGTTTAGGCATTTTGGTGTATCTGGTTTGTTTAGGTGTTTTGGGGTACCGGGTGAGTTTAGGTGTTTTGTGGTATCTGGTGTGTTTAGGTGTTTTGGGCTATCTTGTGTGTTTAAGTGTTTCGGGGTACCTGGTGAGTTTAGGTGTTTTTGGGTAACTGATGAGTTTAGTTGTTTTGGGGTATCTGGTGTGTTTAGGTGTTTGGGGGTATCTGGTGTGTTAAAGTGTTTTGGGGTCTCATGTGTTCTGTGCTTTGGAAAACTAGTATGTTTAGGTGTTTTGGGGGTACCTGTTGAGTTTAGGTGTTTTGGGGTACCTGGTGAATTTAGGTGTTTTTGCTATCTGGTGTGCTTAGATGTTTTGGGACATCTGGTTTGGTTAGGTGTTTTGTGGTATCTGGTGTGTTTAGGTGTTTGGGGGCATTGGATGCGGTTTGGAGTTTTTGGATATCTGGTGGTTTTAGGTGTTTTGGGGCATCTAGTGTGTTTAGGTGTATCTAATGTGTTTAGACGTTTTGGCATATCTAGTGTTTTTGGTGCTTTTGGATAACTAGTGTGTTTATGTGTTTTGGAGTACCTGGTGAATTTAGGTGTTTTGGGGTATCTGTTGTGTTTAGGTGTACCTGGTGAGCTTAGGTGTTTTGGGGTATCTGGTGTGCTAATTATTTTTTGGTTTATCTGGTGGGTTCAGGTGTTTGGAGTATCTGGTGGGTTTAGGTGTTTTGGAGTATCTGGTGTGATTAGATGTTTTGGGGTATCTGGTGTGTGTAGATGTTTTGGATATCTGGTGTGCTTAGAAGTGTTGTGGTATCTGGTGTGTTTAGATGCTTTGTGCTACTGGGTGTGTTTAGGTGCTTGGGGGCATTGGATGCCGTTTGGAGTTTTTGGATATCTGGTGTGGTTAGGTGTTTTTAGGGTATCTGATGTGTTTAGATGTTTTGGGGTATCTGGTGTGTTTAGGTGTTTTGGAGTATTTGGTGTGTCTAGACGTTTTTGGGTATCTGGTGTGTTTAGATGTTTTGGGGTATTTGGTGTGTTTAGGTTTTTTGGGGTATCTGGTGTGTTTAGTTTTTTTGGGGTATCTGGCGGTTTTAGGTTTTTTTATGTATCTCGTGGATTTAGGCGTATTTGGTGTGTTTCGGTGTTTTGGTGTACCTGGTGTGTTTAGGGCTTTTGGATAACTAGTGTGTTTAGGTTATTTGGGGTACCTGGTCAGTTTAGGTGTTTTGGGGGTACCTGCTGAATTCAGGTTTTTTTGTGTATCTGTTATGTTTAAGTCTTTTGGGGTATCTGGTGTGTTTAGGTGTTTTGGTGTATCTGGTATGTTTAGGTGTTTTGGGGTATCTGGTGTGTTTTTGTGTTTTGGGATATCTGGTCTGTTTAGGTGTTTTGGGGCATTTGGTGTGTTAATTGTTTTGGAGCATCTGGTGTGTCTAGGTGTTTTGGGTTATCTGGCGCGTTTGGGTGCTTTGGAGTATCTGGTGGGTTTAGGTATATCTGGTGTGTTTAGGTGATTTTTTTAGGTGTATCTGGTGTGCTTAGATGTTTTGGGGTACCTGGTGTGTTTAGGCGTTTTGGGACACCTGGTGAGTTTAGCTATTTCTGTGTATCTGGTGTGTTTAGGTGTTTTGGGTATCTGGTGTGTTTAGGTGTTTTGGGGTACCGGGTGAGTTTAGGCGTTTTGGGGTGTCTGATGTGTTTAGGTGTTTTGGGGTGTCTTGTGTGTTTAGGTGTTTTGGGCTATCTGGAGTGTTTAGGCATTTTGGTGTATCTGGTTTGTTTAGGTGTTTTGGGGTACCGGGTGAGTTTAGGTGTTTTGTTGTATCTGGTGTGTTTATATGTTTTGGGGTACCAGCTGAGTTTAGGTGTTTTGGGGTGTCTGATGTGTTTAGGTGTTTTGGGGTAACTTGTGTGTTTAAGTGTTTTGGGGTACCTGGTGAGCTTAGGTGTTTTGCGGTACCTTGTGAGTTTAGGTGTTTTGGGTATCTGGTGTGCTTAGATGTTTTGGGGCATCTGGTTTGGTCAGGTGTTTTGTGGTATCTGGTGTGTTTAGGTGTTTTGGGTTATCTGGCGCGTTTGGGTGCTTTGGAGTATCTGGTGGGTATAGGTATATCTGGTGTGTTTAGGTGTTTTTTTTTAGGTGTACCTGGTGTGCTTAGATGTTTTGGGGTACCTGTTGTGTTTAGGCGTTTTGGGGTACCTGGTGAGTTTAGCTGTTTCTGTATATCTGGTGTGTTTTTGTTTTTTGGGTATCTGGTGTGTGTAGGTGTTTTGGGGTACCGGATGAGTTTAGGTGTTTTGGGGTGTCTGTTGTGTTTAGGTGTTTTGGGGTGTCTTGTGTGTTTAGGTGTATTGGGCTATCTGGAGTGTTTAGGCATTTTGGTGTATCTGGTTTGTTTAGGTGTTTTGGTGTACCGGGTGAGTTTAGGTGTTTTGTGGTATCTGGTGTGTTTAGGTGTTTTGGGCTATCTTGTGTGTTTAAGTGTTTCGGGGGTACCTGCTGGGTTTAGGTGTTTTGGGGTGTCTGATGTGTTTAGGTGTTTTGGGGTAACTTGTGTGTTTAAGTGTTTTGGGGTACCTGGTGAGCTTAGGTGTTTTGCGGTACCTTGTGAGTTTAGGTGTTTTGGGTATCTGGTGTGCTTAGATGTTTTGGGGCATCTGGTTTGGTCAGGTGTTTTGTGGTATCTGGTGTGTTTAGGTGTTTTGGGTTATCTGGCGCGTTTGGGTGCTTTGGAGTATCTGGTGGGTATAGGTATATCTGGTGTGTTTAGGTGTTTTTTTTTAGGTGTACCTGGTGTGCTTAGATGTTTTGGGGTACCTGTTGTGTTTAGGCGTTTTGGGGTACCTGGTGAGTTTAGCTGTTTCTGTATATCTGGTGTGTTTTGGTTTTTTGGGTATCTGGTGTGTGTAGGTGTTTTGGGGTACCGGATGAGTTTAGGTGTTTTGGGGTGTCTGTTGTGTTTAGGTGTTTTGGGGTGTCTTGTGTGTTTAGGTGTATTGGGCTATCTGGAGTGTTTAGGCATTTTGGTGTATCTGGTTTGTTTAGGTGTTTTGGGGGTACCGGGTGAGTTTAGGTGTTTTGTGGTATCTGGTGTGTTTAGGTGTTTTGGGCTATCTTGTGTGTTTAAGTGTTTCGGGGTACCTGGTGAGTTTAGGTGTTTTTGGGTAACTGATGAGTTTAGTTGTTTTGGGGTATCTGGTGTGTTTAGGTGTTTGGGGGTATCTGGTGTGTTAAAGTGTTTTGGGGTCTCATGTGTTCTGTGCTTTGGAAAACTAGTATGTTTAGGTGTTTTGGGGTACCTGTTGAGTTTAGGTGTTTTGGGGGTACCTGGTGAATTTAGGTGTTTTTGCTATCTGGTGTGCTTAGATGTTTTGGGACATCTGGTTTGGTTAGGTGTTTTGTGGTATCTGGTGTGTTTAGGTGTTTGGGGGCATTGGATGCGGTTTGGAGTTTTTGGATATCTGGTGGTTTTAGGTGTTTTGGGGCATCTAGTGTGTTTAGGTGTATCTAATGTGTTTAGACGTTTTGGCATATCTAGTGTTTTTGGTGCTTTTGGATAACTAGTGTGTTTATGTGTTTTGGAGTACCTGGTGAATTTAGGTGTTTTGGGGTATCTGTTGTGTTTAGGTGTACCTGGTGAGCTTAGGTGTTTTGGGGTATCTGGTGTGCTAATTATTTTTTGGTTTATCTGGTGGGTTCAGGTGTTTGGAGTATCTGGTGGGTTTAGGTGTTTTGGAGTATCTGGTGTGATTAGATGTTTTGGGGTATCTGGTGTGTGTAGATGTTTTGGATATCTGGTGTGCTTAGAAGTGTTGTGGTATCTGGTGTGTTTAGATGCTTTGTGCTACTGGGTGTGTTTAGGTGCTTGGGGGCATTGGATGCCGTTTGGAGTTTTTGGATATCTGGTGTGGTTAGGTGTTTTTAGGGTATCTGATGTGTTTAGATGTTTTGGGGTATCTGGTGTGTTTAGGTGTTTTGGAGTATTTGGTGTGTCTAGACGTTTTTGGGTATCTGGTGTGTTTAGATGTTTTGGGGTATTTGGTGTGTTTAGGTTTTTTGGGGTATCTGGTGTGTTTAGTTTTTTTGGGGTATCTGGCGGTTTTAGGTTTTTTTATGTATCTCGTGGATTTAGGCGTATTTGGTGTGTTTCGGTGTTTTGGTGTACCTGGTGTGTTTAGGGCTTTTGGATAACTAGTGTGTTTAGGTTATTTGGGGTACCTGGTCAGTTTAGGTGTTTTGGGGGTACCTGCTGAATTCAGGTTTTTTTGTGTATCTGTTATGTTTAAGTCTTTTGGGGTATCTGGTGTGTTTAGGTGTTTTGGTGTATCTGGTATGTTTAGGTGTTTTGGGGTATCTGGTGTGTTTTTGTGTTTTGGGATATCTGGTCTGTTTAGGTGTTTTGGGGCATTTGGTGTGTTAATTGTTTTGGAGCATCTGGTGTGTCTAGGTGTTTTGGGTTATCTGGCGCGTTTGGGTGCTTTGGAGTATCTGGTGGGTTTAGGTATATCTGGTGTGTTTAGGTGATTTTTTTAGGTGTATCTGGTGTGCTTAGATGTTTTGGGGTACCTGGTGTGTTTAGGCGTTTTGGGATACCTGGTGAGTTTAGCTATTTCTGTGTATCTGGTGTGTTTAGGTGTTTTGGGTATCTGGTGTGTTTAGGTGTTTTGGGGTACCGGGTGAGTTTAGGCGTTTTGGGGTGTCTGATGTGTTTAGGTGTTTTGGGGTGTCTTGTGTGTTTAGGTGTTTTGGGCTATCTGGAGTGTTTAGGCATTTTGGTGTATCTGGTTTGTTTAGGTGTTTTGGGGTACCGGGTGAGTTTAGGTGTTTTGTTGTATCTGGTGTGTTTATATGTTTTGGGGTACCAGCTGAGTTTAGGTGTTTTGGGGTGTCTGATGTGTTTAGGTGTTTTGGGGTAACTTGTGTGTTTAAGTGTTTTGGGGTACCTGGTGAGCTTAGGTGTTTTGCGGTACCTTGTGAGTTTAGGTGTTTTGGGTATCTGGTGTGCTTAGATGTTTTGGGGCATCTGGTTTGGTCAGGTGTTTTGTGGTATCTGGTGTGTTTAGGTGTTTTGGGTTATCTGGCGCGTTTGGGTGCTTTGGAGTATCTGGTGGGTATAGGTATATCTGGTGTGTTTAGGTGTTTTTTTTAGGTGTACCTGGTGTGCTTAGATGTTTTGGGGTACCTGTTGTGTTTAGGCGTTTTGGGGTACCTGGTGAGTTTAGCTGTTTCTGTATATCTGGTGTGTTTTTGTTTTTTGGGTATCTGGTGTGTGTAGGTGTTTTGGGGTACCGGATGAGTTTAGGTGTTTTGGGGTGTCTGTTGTGTTTAGGTGTTTTGGGGTGTCTTGTGTGTTTAGGTGTTTTGTGCTATCTGGAGTGTTTAGGCATTTTGGTGTATCTGGTTTGTTTAGGTGTTTTGGGGTACCGGGTGAGTTTAGGTGTTTTGTGGTATCTGGTGTGTTTAGGTGTTTTGGGCTATCTTGTGTGTTTAAGTGTTTTGGGGTCCCTGGTGAGTTTAGGTGTTTTTGGGTAACTGATGAGTTTAGTTGTTTTGGGGTATCTGGTGTGTTTAGCTGTTTTGGGGTATCTATTGTGTTTAGGTGTTTGGGGGTATCTGGTGTGTTAAAGTGTTTTGGGGTCTCATGTGTTCTGTGCTTTGGAAAACTAGTATGTTTAGGTGTTTTGGGGTACCTGTTGAGTTTAGGTGTTTTGGGGTACCTGGTGAATTTAGGTGTTTTTGCTATCTGGTGTGCTTAGATGTTTTGGGACATCTGGTTTGGTTAGGTGTTCTGTGGTATCTGGTGTGTTTAGGTGTTTGGGGGCATTGGATGCGGTTTGGAGTTTTTGGATATCTGGTGGTTTTAGGTGTTTTGGGGCATCTAGTGTGTTTAGGTGTATCTAATGTGTTTAGATGTTTTGGCATATCTAGTGTGTTTGGTGCTTTTGGATAACTAGTGTGTTTATGTGTTTTGGAGTACCTGGTGAATTTAGGTGTTTTGGGGTATCTGTCGTGTTTAGGTGTACCTGGTGAGCTTAGGTGTTTTGGGGTATCTGGTGTGCTAATTATTTTTTGGTTTATCTGGTGGTTTTAGGTGTTTGGAGTATCTGGTGGGTTTAGGTGTTTTGGAGTATCTGGTGTGATTAGATGTTTTGGGGTATCTGGTGTGTGTAGATGTTTTGGATATCTGGTGTGCTTAGAAGTTTTGTGGTATCTGGTGTGTTTAGATGCTTTGTGGTACTGGGTGTGTTTAGGTGCTTGGGGGCATTGGATGCCGTTTGGAGTTTTTGGATATCTGGTGTGGTTAGGTGTTTTTAGGGTATCTGATGTGTTTAGATATTTTGGGGTATCTGGTGTGTTTAGGTGTTTTGGAGTATTTGGTGTGTCTAGATGTTTTTGGGTATCTGGTGTGTTTAGATGTTTTGGGGTATTTGGTGTGTTTAGGTTCTTTGGGGTATCTGGTGTGTTTATTTTTTTGGGGTATCTGGCGGTTTTAGGTTTTTTTATGTATCTCGTGGATTTAGGCGTATTTGGTGTGTTTCGGTGTTTTGGTGTACCTGGTGTGTTTAGGGCTTTTGGATAAGTAGTGTGTTTAGGTTATTTGGGGTACCTGGTCAGTTTAGGTGTTTTGGGGTACCTGCTGAATTCAGGTTTTTTTGTGTATCTGTTATGTTTAAGTCTTTTGGGGTATCTGGTGTGTTTAGGTGTTTTGGTGTATCTGGTATGTTTAGGTGTTTTGGGGTATCTGGTGTGTTTTTGTGTTTTGGGATATCTGGTCTGTTTAGGTGTTTTGGGGCATTTGGTGTGTTAATTGTTTTGGAGCATCTGGTGTGTTTAGGTGTTTTGGGTTATCTGGCGCGTTTGGGTGCTTTGGAGTATCTGGTGGGTTTAGGTATATCTGGTGTGTTTAGGTGATTTTTCTAGGTGTACCTGGTGTGCTTAGATGTTTTGGGGTAACTGGTGTGTTTAGGCGTTTTGGAATACCTGGTGAGTTTAGCTATTTCTGTGTATCTGGTGTTTTTAGGTCTTTTGGGTATCTGGTGTGTTTAGGTGTTTTGGGGTACCGGGTGAGTTTAGGCGTTTTGGGGTGTCTGATGTGTTTAGGTGTTTTGGGGTGTCTTGTGTGTTTAGGTGTTTTGGGCTATCTGGAGTGTTTAGGCATTTTGGTGTATCTGGTTTGTTTAGGTGTTTTGGGGTACCGGGTGAGTTTAGGTGTTTTGTGGTAACTGGTGTGTTTATATGTTTTGGGGTACCAGCTGAGTTTAGGTGTTTTGGGGTTTCTGATGTTTTTGGGTGTTTTGGGGTAACTGGTGTGTTTAAGTGTTTTGGGGTACCTGGTGAGATTAGGTGTTTTGCGGTACCTTGTGAGTTTAGGTGTTTTGGGTATCTGGTGTGCTTAGATGTTTTGGGGCATCTGGTTTGGTCAGGTGTTTTGTGGTATCTGGTGTGTTTAGGTGTTTTGGGTTATCTGGCGCGTTTGGGTGCTTTGGAGTATCTGGTGGGTATAGGTATATCTGGTGTGTTTAGGTGTTTTTTTTAGGTGTACCTGGTGTGCTTAGATGTTTTGGGGTACCTGTTGTGTTTAGGCGTTTTGGGGTACCTGGTGAGTTTAGCTGTTTCTGTATATCTGGTGTGTTTTGGTTTTTTGGGTATCTGGTGTGTGTAGGTGTTTTGGGGTACCGGGTGAGTTTAGGTGTTTTGGGGTGTCTGTTGTGTTTAGGTGTTTTGGGGTGTCTTGTGTGTTTAGGTGTATTGGGCTATCTGGAGTGTTTAGGCATTTTGGTGTATCTGGTTTGTTTAGGTGTTTTGGGGTACCGGGTGAGTTTAGGTGTTTTGTGGTATCTGGTGTGTTTAGGTGTTTTGGGCTATCTTGTGTGTTTAAGTGTTTCGGGGTACCTGGTGAGTTTAGGTGTTTTTGGGTAACTGATGAGTTTAGTTGTTTTGGGGTATCTGGTGTGTTTAGCTGTTTTGGGGTATCTTGTGTGTTTAGGTGTTTTGGGGTATTTGGTGTGTCTAGATGTTTTTGGGTATCTGGTGTGTTTAGATGTTTTGGGGTGTTTGGTGTGTTTAGGTTTTTTGGGGTATCTGGTGTGTTTAGTTTTTTTTGGGGTATCTGGCGGTTTTAGGTTTTTTTATGTATCTCGTGGATTTAGGCGTATTTGGTGTGTTTCGGTGTTTTGGTGTACCTGATATGTTTAGGGCTTTTGGATAACTAGTGTGTTTAGGTTATTTGGGGTACCTGGTCAGTTTAGGTGTTTTGGGGTACCTGCTGAATTCAGGTTTTTTTGTGTATCTGTTATGTTTAAGTCTTTTGGGGTATCTGGTGTGTTTAGGTGTTTTGGTGTATCTGGTATGTTTAGGTGTTTTGGGGTATCTGGTGTGTTTTTGTGTTTTGGGATATCTGGTCTGTTTAGGTGTTTTGGGGCATTTGGTGTGTTAATTGTTTTGGAGCATCTGGTGTGTCTAGGTGTTTTGGGTTATCTGGCGCGTTTGGGTGCTTTGGAGTATCTGGTGGGTTTAGGTATATCTGGTGTGTTTAGGTGATTTTTTTAGGTGTATCTGGTGTGCTTAGATGTTTTGGGGTACCTGGTGTGTTTAGGCGTTTTGGGATACCTGGTGAGTTTAGCTATTTCTGTGTATCTGGTGTGTTTAGGTGTTTTGGGTATCTGGTGTGTTTAGGTGTTTTGGGGGTACCGGGTGAGTTTAGGCGTTTTGGGGTGTCTGATGTGTTTAGGTGTTTTGGGGTGTCTTGTGTGTTTAGGTGTTTTGGGCTATCTGGAGTGTTTAGGCATTTTGGTGTATCTGGTTTGTTTAGGTGTTTTGGGGTACCGGGTGAGTTTAGGTGTTTTGTGGTATCTGGTGTGTTTATATGTTTTGGGGTACCAGCTGAGTTTAGGTGTTTTGGGGTGTCTGATGTGTTTAGGTGTTTTGGGGTAACTTGTGTGTTTAAGTGTTTTGGGGTACCTGGTGAGCTTAGGTGTTTTGCGGTACCTTGTGAGTTTAGGTGTTTTGGGTATCTGGTGTGCTTAGATGTTTTGGGGCATCTGGTTTGGTCAGGTGTTTTGTGGTATCTGGTGTGTTTAGGTGTTTTGGGTTATCTGGCGAGTTTGGGTGCTTTGGAGTATCTGGTGGGTATAGGTATATCTGGTGTGTTTAGGTGTTTTTTTTAGGTGTACCTGGTGTGCTTAGATGTTTTGGGGTACCTGTTGTGTTTAGGCGTTTTGGGGTACCTGGTGAGTTTAGCTGTTTCTGTATATCTGGTGTGTTTTTGTTTTTTGGGTATCTGGTGTGTGTAGGTGTTTTGGGGTACCGGATGAGTTTAGGTGTTTTGGGGTGTCTGTTGTGTTTAGGTGTTTTGGGGTGTCTTGTGTGTTTAGGTGTATTGGGCTATCTGGAGTGTTTAGGCATTTTGGTGTATCTGGTTTGTTTAGGTGTTTTGGGGTACCAGCTGAGTTTAGGTGTTTTGTGGTATCTGATGTGTTTAGGTGTTTTGGGGTAACTTGTGTGTTTAAGTGTTTTGGGGTACCTGGTGAGCTTAGGTGTTTTGCGGTACCTTGTGAGTTTAGGTGTTTTTGGGTATCTGGTGTGTTTAGGTGTATCTAATGTGTTTTGATGTTTTGGGATATCTGGTGTGTTTGGTGCTTTTGGATAACTAGTGTGTTTAGGTGTTTAGGTGTACCTGGTGAGCTTAGGTGTTTTGGGGTATCTGGTGTGTGTATTTTTTTTTTTGTTTTATCTGTTGGGTTTAGGTGTTTTGGAGTATCTGGTGGGTTTAGGTGTTTTGGAGTATCTGGTGTGTTTAGATGTTTTGGGGTATCTGGTGTGTTTAGATGTTTTGGGGTATCTCATGTGTTTAGATGTTTTGTGGTATCTGGTGTGTTTAGGTGCTTTGTGGTATCGGGTGTGTTTAGGTGCTTGGGGGCATTGGATGGCGTTTTTGGATAGCTGGTGTGGTTAGGTGTTTTTAGGGTATCTGTTGTGTTTAGATGTTTTGGGGTATCTGGTGTGTTTAGGTGTTTTGGAGTATCTGGTGTGTCTAGATGTTTTTGGGTATCTGGTGTGTTTAGATGTTTGGGGGTATCTGGTGCGTTTAGGTGCTTTTGGATAACTAGTGTGTTTAGGTGTGTTGGGGTACCTGGTGAGTTTAGGTGTTTTGGGACATCTGGTCTCTTTTGGTGTTATGGGTACCTGGAGGGTTTAGGTGTTTTGGAGTATCTCGTGTGTTTAGTTGTTTTGGTCTATCTGGTGTGTTTAGGTGTTTTTTGGGCTAGGGTTTGTAGTTTTTAGATATCTGGTGTGTTTAGGTGTTTTGGGGTATTTGGTGTGTTTAGGTTTTTTGGGGTATTTGGTGTGTTTAGTTTTTTTGGGGTATCTGGCGGTTTTTGATTTTTTGTGTTATCTGGTGGATTTAGGCGTATTTGGTGTGTTTCGGTGTTTTGGGGTACCTGATGTGTTTAGGGGCTTTTGGATAACGAGTGTGTTTAGGTTATTTGGGGTACCTGGTCAGTTTAGGTGTTTTGGGGTACCTGCTGAATTCAGGTGTGTTTGTGTATTTGTTATGTTTTAGTCTTTTGGGGTATCTGGTGTGTTTAGGTGTTTTGGTGTATCTGGTATGTTTAGGTGTTTTGGGGTATCTGGTGTGTTTTGGTGTTTTGGGATATCTGGTCTGTTTAGGTGTTTTGGGGTACCTGGTGGGTTTAGATGTTTTGGAGTATCTGATGTGTTTTGGTGTTTTGGTCTATCTGGTGTGTTTAGGTGTTTAAGGTATCCAGTGTGTTTAGGTTTTTTGGTCTCTCTGATGTGTTTAGGTGTTTAAGGTATCCAGTGTGTTTAGGTGATTTGGTCTATCTGGTGTGTTTAGCTGTTTAAGGTATCCAGTGTGTTTAGGTGTTTTGGTCTATCTGGTGTGTTTAGGTGGTTTTTTTTTTGGTATGTGGTGTGTTTGGTTGTTTTGGGGTATCTGGTGCGGTGTGGTGTTTTGTGGTACCTGGTGTGTTTAGGTGCTTTGAGGTGTATGGTGTGTTTAGGTGCTTTTGAGTATCTCATGTGTTTAGGTGTTTTGTGGCATTGGATGGGGTTTGGAGTTTTTGGACATCTGCTGTGGGTAGGTGTTTTGGGGTAACTTTTGTGTTTAGGTGTTTTGGGGTATCTGGTGTGTTTAGGTGTTTTGGTGTATCTGGTGTGTTTAGATATTTTGGGATACCTGGTGAGTTTAGGTGTTTTGGGTAACATGGTGTCGTTAGGTGTTTTGGGGTATCTGGTGTGTTTAAATGTTTTGGGGTATCTGGTGTGGTTAGGTATTTTGAGGTATCTGGAGTGTTTATGTGTTTTGGGGTATGTGGTATGTTTTGGTGTTTTGGGGTATGTGGTGTGTTTAGGTGTTTTGGAGTATCTGGTGGTTTTCGCTGTATCTGGTGTGTTTAGGTGTTTTTGGATAAATAGTTTGTTTAGGTTTTTTGAATAACAAGTGTGTTTAGGTTTTTTGGGGTACCTGGTGTGTTTAGGTGTTTTGGGGCTTCTGGTATGTTTGGGTGTTTCAGGTGTCTGTTGTTTTTAGGTGTTTTGGGGTATCTGGTGTGTTTGGGGGTTTCGTGGTATCTAGTGTGTTTAGGTGTTTTGGTGTATCTAGTGTGTTTATGTGTTTGGGGCTATCTGGTGTGTTTAGGTGTTTTGGGTTATCTGGCGCGTTTTGGCGCTTTGGGTATCTGGTTGGTTTAGGTATATCTGGTGTGTTTAGATGTATTTTTAGGGGTATCTAGTGTGTTTAGATGTTTTTGGATAACTAGTGAGTTGAGGTTGTTTGGGGGTACCTGGTGAATTTAGGTGTTTTGGGGTACCTGGTAAGTTTAGGTAATTTGGTGTATCTGTTGTGTTTGGGTTTTCAGTTTATCTTTTATGGTTAGAAGTTTTTGGTATCTGGTGTGTTTAGGTGCTTTGAGGTGTATGACATGTTTAGGTGCTTTTGGGTATTTCATGTGTTTAGGTGTTTTGGGGTATTGGCTAGGGCTTGTAGTTTTTGTATATCTGGTGTGCTTAGGTGTTTGGGGGTATCTGGTGTGTTAAAGTGTTTTGGGGTCTCATGTGTTACGTGCTTTGGAAAACTAGTATGTTTAGGTATTTTGGGGTACCTGTTGAGTTTAGTTGTTTTGGGGTACCTGGTGAGTTTAGGTGTTTTTGGGTATCTGGTGTGCTTAGATGTTTTGGGGCATCTGGTTTGGTTAGGTGTTTTGTGGTATCTGGTGTGTTTAGGTCTTTGGGGGCATTGGATGTGTTTGGAATTTTTGGATATCTGGTGGTTTTAGTTGTTTTGGGGCATCTAGTGTGTTTAGGTGTATCTAATGTGTTCAGATGATTTCGGATATCTGGTGTGTTTGGTGCTTTTGGATAACTAGTGTGTTTAGGTGTTTAGGTGTACCTGGTGAGCTTAGGTGTTTTGGGGTACCTGGTGTGTTTAGGTGTTTTGGTGTATCTGGTGTGTTTAGATGTTTTGGGATATCTGGTGAGTTTAGGTGTTTTGGGTATTATGGTGTGGTTAGGTGTTTTGGGGTATCTGGTGTGTTTTGATGTTTTGGGGTATCTGGTGTGTTTAGGTATTTTGAGGTATCTGGTATGTTTAGGTGTTTTGGGGTATGTGGTGTGTTTAGGTGTTTTGGGGTATCTGGTATGTTTGGGTCTTTCAGGGTATCTATTGGGTTGCGTTGTTTTGGAGTATCTGGTGTGTTTAGGTGTTTTGGAGTATCTGTTGGGTTTCGCTGTATCTGGTGTGTTTAGTAGTTTTTGGATAAATAGTTTGTTTAGGTTTTTTGAATAACAAGTGTGTTTAGGTTTTTTGGGGTACCTGGTGTGTTTAGATGATTTGGGGCTTCTGGTATGTTTGGGTGTTTCAGGTGTCTGTTGTGTTTAGGTGTTTTGTGGTATCTGGTGTGTTTGGGCGTTTCGTGGTATCTGGTGTGTTTAGGTGTTTTGGGGTATCTAGTGTGTTTAGGTGTTTTGGGGTATCTAGTGTGTTTAGGTGTTTGGGGTTATCTGTTGTGTTTAGGTGTTTTGGGGTATCTGGTTTGTTTATTGTTTCGGAGCACCTGGTGTGTTTAGGTGTTTTGGGTTATCTGGCGCGTTTGGGTGTTTTGGGTATCTGGTGGGTTTAGGTATATCTGGTGTGTTTAGGTGTTTTTTTAGGGGTATCTGGTGTGTTTAGATGTTTTTGGATAACTAGTGCGTTTAGGTTGTTTGGGGGTACCTGGTAAGTTTTGGGATTTTGGTGTATCTGTTGTGTTTGGGTTTTCGGGTTATCTGTTATGGTTAGATGTATTCGTTATCTGGTGTGTTTAGGTGCTTTGAGGTGTATGGAATGTTTAGGTGCTTTAGGGTATCTGGTGTGTTTGGGCGTTTCATGGTATCTGGTGTGTTTAGGTGTTTTGGGGTATCTAGTGTGTTTAGGTGTTTTGGGGTATCTAGTGTGTTTAGGTGTTTGGGGTTAGCTGTTGTGTTTAGGTGTTTTGGGGTATCTGGTTTGTTTATTGTTTCGGAGCACCTGGTGTGTTTAGGTGTTTTGGGTTATCTGGCGCATTTGGGTGTTTTGGGTATCTGGTGGGTTTAGGTTTTTCTGGTGTGTTTAGGTGTTTTATTAGGTGTATCTGGTGTGTTTAGATGTTTTTGGATAACTAGTGAGTTGAGGTTGTTTGGGGGTACCTGGTGAAATTAGGTGTTTTGGGGTACCTGGTAAGTTTAGGTATTTTGGTTTATCTGTTGTGTTTGGGTTTTCGGGTTATCTGTTATGGTTAGAGGTTTTTGGTATCTGGTGTGTTTAGGTTCTTTGAGGTGTATGGAATGTTTAGGTGCTTTTGGGTATCTTGTGTGTTTAGATGTTTTGTGGCATTGGCTAGGGATTGTAGTTTTTGTATATCTGGTGTGTTTAGGTGTTTGGGGGTATCTGGTGTGTTAAAGTGTTTTGGGGTCTCATGTGTTACGTGCTTTGGGAAATTAGTATGTTTAGGTGTTTTGGGGTACCTGTTAAGTTTTGGTGTTTTGGGGTACCTGGTGAGTTTAGGTGTTTTTGGGTATCTGGTGTGTTTAGGTGTATCTAATGTGTTTTGATGTTTTGGGATATCTGGTGTGTTTGGTGCTTTTGGATAACTAGTGTGTTTAGGCGTTTAGGTGTACCTGGTGAGCTTAGGTGTTTTGGGGTATCTGGTGTGTGTATTTTTTTTTGTTTTATCTGTTGGGTTTAGGTGTTTTGGAGTATCTGGTGGGTTTAGGTGTTTTGGAGTATCTGGTGTGTTTAGATGTTTTGGGGTATCTGGTGTGTTTAGATGTTTTGGGGTATCTCATGTGTTTAGATGTTTTGTGGTATCTGGTGTGTTTAGGTGCTTTGTGGTATCGGGTGTGTTTAGGTGCTTGGGGGCATTGGATGGCGTTTTTGGATAGCTGGTGTGGTTAGGTGTTTTTAGGGTATCTGTTGTGTTTAGATGTTTTGGGGTATCTGGTGTGTTTAGGTGTTTTGGAGTATCTGGTGTGTCTAGATGTTTTTGGGTATCTGGTGTGTTTAGATGTTTGGGGGTATCTGGTGCGTTTAGGTGCTTTTGGATAACTAGTGTGTTTAGGTGTTTTGGGGTACCTGGTGAGTTTAGGTGTTTTGGGACATCTGGTCTCTTTTGGTGTTATGGGTACCTGGAGGGTTTAGGTGTTTTGGAGTATCTCGTGTGTTTAGTTGTTTTGGTCTATCTGGTGTGTTTAGGTGTTTTTTGGGCTAGGGTTTGTAGTTTTTAGATATCTGGTGTGTTTAGGTGTTTTGGGGTATTTGGTGTGTTTAGGTTTTTTGGGGTATTTGGTGTGTTTAGTTTTTTTGGGGTATCTGGCGGTTTTTGATTTTTTGTGTTATCTGGTGGATTTAGGCGTATTTGGTGTGTTTCGGTGTTTTGGGGTACCTGATGTGTTTAGGGGCTTTTGGATAACGAGTGTGTTTAGGTTATTTGGGGTACCTGGTCAGTTTAGGTGTTTTGGGGTACCTGCTGAATTCAGGTGTGTTTGTGTATTTGTTATGTTTTAGTCTTTTGGGGTATCTGGTGTGTTTAGGTGTTTTGGTGTATCTGGTATGTTTAGGTGTTTTGGGGTATCTGGTGTGTTTTGGTGTTTTGGGATATCTGGTCTGTTTAGGTGTTTTGGGGTACCTGGTGGGTTTAGATGTTTTGGAGTATCTGATGTGTTTTGGTGTTTTGGTCTATCTGGTGTGTTTAGGTGTTTAAGGTATCCAGTGTGTTTAGGTTTTTTGGTCTCTCTGATGTGTTTAGGTGTTTAAGGTATCCAGTGTGTTTAGGTGATTTGGTCTATCTGGTGTGTTTAGCTGTTTAAGGTATCCAGTGTGTTTAGGTGTTTTGGTCTATCTGGTGTGTTTAGGTGGTTTTTTTTTTTGGTATGTGGTGTGTTTGGTTGTTTTGGGGTATCTGGTGCGGTGTGGTGTTTTGTGGTACCTGGTGTGTTTAGGTGCTTTGAGGTGTATGGTGTGTTTAGGTGCTTTTGAGTATCTCATGTGTTTAGGTGTTTTGTGGCATTGGATGGGGTTTGGAGTTTTTGGACATCTGCTGTGGGCAGGTGTTTTGGGGTAACTTTTGTGTTTAGGTGTTTTGGGGTATCTGGTGTGTTTAGGTGTTTTGGTGTATCTGGTGTGTTTAGATATTTTGGGATACCTGGTGAGTTTAGGTGTTTTGGGTAACATGGTGTCGTTAGGTGTTTTGGGGTATCTGGTGTGTTTAAATGTTTTGGGGTATCTGGTGTGGTTAGGTATTTTGAGGTATCTGGAGTGTTTATGTGTTTTGGGGTATGTGGTATGTTTTGGTGTTTTGGGGTATGTGGTGTGTTTAGGTGTTTTGGAGTATCTGGTGGTTTTCGCTGTATCTGGTGTGTTTAGGTGTTTTTGGATAAATAGTTTGTTTAGGTTTTTTGAATAACAAGTGTGTTTAGGTTTTTTGGGGTACCTGGTGTGTTTAGGTGTTTTGGGGCTTCTGGTATGTTTGGGTGTTTCAGGTGTCTGTTGTTTTTAGGTGTCTTGGGGTATCTGGTGTGTTTGGGGATTTCGTGGTATCTAGTGTGTTTAGGTGTTTTGGTGTATCTAGTGTGTTTATGTGTTTGGGGCTATCTGGTGTGTTTAGGTGTTTTGGGGTATCTGGTTTGTTTATTGTTTTGGAGCACCTGGTGTGTTTAGGTGTTTTGGGTTATCTGGCGCGTTTTGGCGCTTTGGGTATCTGGTTGGTTTAGGTATATCTGGTGTGTTTAGATGTATTTTTAGGGGTATCTAGTGTGTTTAGATGTTTTTGGATAACTAGTGAGTTGAGGTTGTTTGGGGGTACCTGGTGAATTTAGGTGTTTTGGGGTACCTGGTAAGTTTAGGTAATTTGGTGTATCTGTTGTGTTTGGGTTTTCAGTTTATCTTTTATGGTTAGAAGTTTTTGGTATCTGGTGTGTTTAGGTGCTTTGAGGTGTATGACATGTTTAGGTGCTTTTGGGTATTTCATGTGTTTAGGTGTTTTGGGGTATTGGCTAGGGCTTGTAGTTTTTGTATATCTGGTGTGCTTAGGTGTTTGGGGGTATCTGGTGTGTTAAAGTGTTTTGGGGTCTCATGTGTTACGTGCTTTGGAAAACTAGTATGTTTAGGTATTTTGGGGTACCTGTTGAGTTTAGTTGTTTTGGGGTACCTGGTGAGTTTAGGTGTTTTTGGGTATCTGGTGTGCTTAGATGTTTTGGGGCATCTGGTTTGGTTAGGTGTTTTGTGGTATCTGGTGTGTTTAGGTCTTTGGGGGCATTGGATGTGTTTGGAATTTTTGGATATCTGGTGGTTTTAGTTGCTTTGGGGCATCTAGTGTGTTTAGGTGTATCTAATGTGTTCAGATGTTTTCGGATATCTGGTGTGTTTGGTGCTTTTGGATAACTAGTGTGTTTAGGTGTTTAGGTGTACCTGGTGAGCTTAGGTGTTTTGGGGTACCTGGTGTGTTTAGGTGTTTTGGGGTATCTGGTGTGTTTATTTCTGTTTTGGTATATCTGGTGGGTTTAGGTGTTTTGGAGTATCTGGTGGATTTAGGTGTTTTGGAGTATCTGGTGTGTTTAGATGTTTTGGAGTATCTGGTGTGTTTAGATGTTTTGGGGTATCTCATGTGTTTAGATGTTTTGTGGTATCTGGTGTGTTTAGGTGCTTTGTGGTATCGTGTGTGTTTAGGTGCTTGGGGGCATTGGACGGCGTTTTTGGTTATCTGGTGTGGTTAGGTATTTTTAGGGTATCTGGTGTGTTTAGATGTTTTGGGGTATCTGGTGTGTTTAGGTGTTTTGGAGTATTTGGTGTGTCTAGATGTTTTTGGGTATCTGGTGTGTTTAGATGTTTTGGGGTATCTGGTGCATTTAGGTTCTTTTGGATAACTAGTGAGTTTAGGTGTTTTGGGACATCTGGTCTCTTTAGGTGTTTTAGGGTACCTGGAGGGTTTAGGTGTTTTGCAGTATCTCATGTGTTTAGGTGTTTTGGTCTATCTGGTGTCTTTAGGTGTTTTTTGGGCTAGTGTTTGTAGTTTTTGGATATCTGGTGTGTTTAGGTGTTTTGGGGTATTTGGTGTGTTTAGGTTTTTTGGGGTATCTGGTGTGTTTAGTTTTTTTTGGGGTATCTGGCGGTTTTAGGTGTTTTGGGGTATGTGGTGGATTTAGGCGTATTTGGTGTGTTTCGGTGTTTTGGGGTACCTCGTGAGTTTAGGTTTTTGGGGATATCTGGTGTGTTAAAGTGTTTTGGGGTCTCATATGTTACGTGCTTTGGAAAACTAGTATGTTTAGGTGTTTTGTGGCACCTGTTGAGTTTAGGTGTTTTGGGGTACCTGGTGAGTTTAGGTGTTTTTGGGTATCTGGTGTGCTTAGATGTTTTGAGGCATCTGGTTTGGTTAGGTTTTTTGTGGTATCTGGTGTGTTTAGGTGTTTGGGGGCATTGGATGCGGTTTGGAGTTTTTGGATAACTGGTGGTTTTAGGTGTTTTGGGGCATCTAGTGTGTTTAGGTGTATCTAATGTGTTCAGATGTTTTCGGATATCTGGTGTGTTTGGTGCTTTTGGATAACTAGTGTGTTTAGTTGTTTAGGTGTCCCTGGTGAGCTTAGGTGTTTTGGGGTACCTGGTGTGTTTAGGTGTTTTGGGGTATCTGGAGTGTTTATTTATTTTTTTGGTTTATCTGGTGGGTTTAGGTGTTTTGGAGTATCTGGTGGGTTTAGGTGTTTTGGATAACTAGTGTCTTTAGGTGTTTTGGGGTACCTGGTGAGTTTGGTGTTTTGGGACATCTGGTCTGTTTAGGTGTTTTAGGGTACCTGGAGGGTTTAGGTGTTTTGGAGTATCTTGTTTGTTTAGGTGTTTGGTCTATCTGGTGTGTTTAGGTGTTTTTTGGGCTAGGGTTTGTAGTTTTTGGATATCTGGTGTGTTTAGTTGTTTTGGGTTATCTGGCGCGTTTGTGTGCTTTGGAGTAACTGGTGGGTATAGGTATATCTGGTGTTTAGGTGTTTTTTTAGGTGTATCTGGTGTGCTTAGATGTTTTGGGGTACCTGTTGTGTTTAGGCGTTTTGGGGTACCTGATGAGTTTGGCTGTTTCTGTGTATCTGGTGTGTTTAGGTTTTTTTGGTATCTGGTGTGTGTAGGTGTTTTGGGGTACCGGCTGAGTTTAGGTGTTTTGGGGTGTCTGATGTGTTTAGGTGTTTTGGGGTGTCTCGTGTGTTTAGGTGTTTTGGGGTATCTTGTGTGTTTAAGTGTTTCGGGGTACTTGGTGAGTTTAGGTGTTTTGGGGTAACTGATGAGTTTAGTTTTTTGGGGGTATCTGGTGTGTTTAGGTGTTTTGGGGTATCTTGTGTGTTTAGGTGTTTGGGGGTATCTGGTGTGTTAAAGTGTTTTGGGGTCTAATGTGTTACGTGCTTTGGAAAACTAGTATGTTTAGGTGTTTTGGGGTACCTGTTGAGAATAGGTGTTTTGGGGTACCTGGTGAATTTAGGTGTTTTTGTTATCTAGTGTGCTTAGATGTTTTGGGACATCTGGTTTGGTTAGGTGTTTTGTGGTATCTGCTGTGTTTAGGTGTTTGGGGGCATTGGATGCGGTTTGGAGTTTTTGGATATCTGGTGGTTTTAGGTGTTTATGGGCATCTTTTGTGTTTAGGTGTATCTAATGTGTTTTGATGTTTTGGGATATCTGGTGTGTTTAGGTGCTTTTGGATAACTAGTGTGTTTAGGTGTTTTAGGGTACCTGGTGAGTTTAGCTGTTTTTGTGTATCTGGTGTGTCTAGGTGTTTTTGTGTATCTGGTGTATTTAGGTGTTTTGGGGTATCTTGTGTTTAGGTGTTTTGGGCTATCTGGTGTGTTTAGGCATTTTGGGGTATCTGGTGTGTTTAGGTGTTTTGGGGTATCTGGTGTGTTTAGGTGTTTTGGTGTATCTGGTGTGTTTAGGTGTTTTGGGGTTTCTGGTGTGTTTAGCTGTTTTGGGGTCTCTTGTTTGTTTAGGTGTTTTGGGGTACCTAGTGTGTTTAGGTGTTTGGGGGCATTGGATGGTGTTTGGAGTTTTTGGATATCTGGTGGTTTTTGGTGTTTTGGGACATCTAGTGTGTTTAGGTGTATCTAATGTCTTTAGATGTTTTGGGCTATCTGGTGTGTTTGGTGCTTTTGGATAACTAGTGTGTTTAGGTGTTTTGGAGTACCTGGGGAGTTTAGGTGTTTTGGGGTATCTGTTGTGTTTAGGTGTACATGGTGAGTATAGTGTTTTGGTTTACCTGGTGAGTTTAGGTGTTTTGGGGTATTTGGTGTGTTTTTTTTTGGTTTATCTGGTGGGTTTAGGTGTTTTGGAGTATCTGGTGTGTTTAGGTGTTTTTGAGTATCTGGTGTGTTTAGATGTTCTGGCGTATCTGGTGTGTTTAGATGTTTTGGGGTAAATGGTGTGTTTAGGTGTTTTGGTGTATCTGGTGTGTTTAGGTGTTTTGGGGTTTCTGGTCTGTTTACATGTTTTTGGGGTATCTGGTGTGTTTAGCTGTTTTGGGGTCTCTTGTTTGTTTAGGTGTTTTGGGGTACCTAGTGTGTTTAGGTGTTTGGGGGCATTGGATGGTGTTTGGAGTTTTTGGATATCTGGTGGTTTTTGGTGTTTTGGGACATCTAGTGTGTTTAGGTGTATCTAATGTCTTTAGATGTTTTGGGCTATCTGGTGTGTTTGGTGCTTTTGGATAACTAGTGTGTTTAGGTGTTTTGGAGTACCTGGGGAGTTTAGGTGTTTTGGGGTATCTGTTGTGTTTAGGTGTACATGGTGAGTATAGTGTTTTGGTTTACCTGGTGAGTTTAGGTGTTTTGGGGTATTTGGTGTGTTTTTTTTTTGGTTTATCTGGTGGGTTTAGGTGTTTTGGAGTATCTGGTGTGTTTAGGTGTTTTTGAGTATCTGGTGTGTTTAGATGTTCTGGCGTATCTGGTGTGTTTAGATGTTTTGGGGTAAATGGTGTGTTTAGGTGCTTTGTGGTATCGTGTGTGTTTAGGTGCTTGGGTGCATTGGATGACGTTTTTGGATATCTGGTGTGGTTAGGTGTTTATAGGGTATCTGGTGTGTTTAGATGTTTTGGGGTAACTGGTGTGTTTAGGTGTTTTGGAGTATCTGGTGTGTCTAGATGTTTTTGGGTATCTGGTGAGTTTAGATGTTTGGGGGTATCTGATGCGTTTAGGTGCTTTTGGATAACTAGTGTGTTTAGGTGTTTTGGGGTACCTGGTGGGTTTAGGTGTTTTGGGACATCTGGTCTCTTTAGGTGTTTTAGGGTACCTGGAGGGTTTAGGTGTTTTGGAGTATCTCGTGTGTTTCGTTGTTTTGGTCTATCTGGTGTGTTTAGGTGTTTTTTGGGCTAGGGTTTGTAGTTTTTGGATATCTGGTGTGTTTTGGTGTTTTGGGGTATTTGGTGTGTTTGGGTTTTTTGGTGTATCTGGTGTGTTTAGTTTTTTTGGGGGTATCTGGGGTTTTAGGTTTTTTTATGTATCTCGTGGAATTAGGCGTATTTGGTGTGTTTCGGTGTTTTGGTGTACCTGGTGTGTTTAGGGGCTTTTGGATAACTAGTGTGTTTAGGTTATTTGGGGTACCTGGTCAGTTTAGGTGTTTTGGGGTACCTGCTGAATTCAGGTGTTTTTGTGTATCTGTTATGTTTAAGTCTTTTGGGGTATCTGGTGTGTTTAGTTGTTTTGGTGTATCTGGTATGTTTAGGTGTTTTGAGGTATCTGGTGTGTATTTGTATTTTGGGATATTTGGTCTGTTTAGGTGTTTTGGGGCATTTGGTGTGTTAATTGTTTTGGAGCATCTGGTGTGTTTAGGTGTTTTGGGTTATCTGGCGCGTTTGGGTGCTTTGGAGTATCTGGTGGGTTTAGGTATATCTGGTGTGTTTAGTTTTTTTTGGGGTATCTGGCGGTTTTAGGTTTTTTTATGTATCTCGTGGATTTAGGCGTATTTGGTGTGTTTCGGTGTTTTGGTGTACCTGGTGTGTTTAGGGCTTTTGGATAAGTAGTGTGTTTAGGTTATTTGGTGTACCAGGTCAGTTTAGGTGTTTTGGGGTACCTGCTGAATTCAGGTGTTTTTGTGTATCTGTTATGTTTAAGTCTTTTGGGGTATCTGGTGTGTTTAGGTGTTTTGGTGTATCTGGTATGTTTAGGTGTTTTCGGGTATCTGGTGTGTTTTTGTGTTTTGGGATATCTGGTCTGTTTAGGTGTTTTGGGGCATTTGGTGTGTTAATTGTTTTGGAGCATCTGGTGTGTTTAGGTGTTTTGGGTTATCTGGCGCGTTTGGCTGCTTTGGAGTATCTGGTGGGTTTAGGTATATCTGGTGTGTTTAGGAGATTTTTTTAGGTGTATCTGGTGTGCTTAGATGTTTTGGGGTACCTGGTGTGTTTAGGCATTTTGGGATACCTGGTGAATTTAGCTATTTCTGTGCATCTGGTGTGTTTAGGTGTTTTGGATATCTGGTGTGTTTAGATGTTTTGGGGTATCTGGTCTGTTTAGGTGCTTTGTGGTATCGGGTGTGTTTAGGTGCTTGGGGGCATTGCATGGCGTTTTTGGATATCTGGTGTGGTTAGGTATTTTTAGGGTATCTGGTGTGTTTAGATGTTTTGGGGTATCTGGTGTGTTTAGGTTTTTTGGAGTATCTGGTGTGTCTAGATGTATTTGGGTATCTGGTGTGTTTAGATGTTTGGAGGTATCTGGTGTGTTAGGTGCTTTTGGATAAATAGAGTGTTTAGGTGTTTTGGGATACCTGGTGAGTTTAGGTGTTTTGGGACATCTGGTCTCTTTAGGTGTTTTAGGGTACCTGGATGGTTTAGGTGTTTTGGAGTATCTCGTGTGTTTTGGTGTTTTGGTCTTTCTGGTGTGTTTAGGTGATTTTTGGGCTAGGGTTTATAGTTTCTGGCTATCTGGTGTGTTTAGTTGTTTTGGGGTATCTGGTGTGTTTAGTTTTTTTGGGGGTATCTGGAGGTTTTAGGTGTTTTGGGGTATCTGGTGGATTTTGGAGTATTTGGTGTGTTTCGGTGTTTTGGGGTACCTGGTGTGTTTAGGGGCTTTTGGATAACTAATGTGTTTAGGTAATTTGGGGTACCTGGTATGTTTAGGTGTTTTGGTCTATCTGGTGTGTTAAGGTGTTTCAGGTATCCGGTGTATTTAGGTGTTTTGGTCTATCTACTGTGTTTAGGTGGTTTTTTTGTGGTATGTGGTGTGTTTGGTTGTTTTGGGGTATCTGGTGCGGTGTGGTGTTTTGTGGTATCTGGTGTGTTTAGGTGCTTTGAGGTGTATGATGAGTTTAGGTGCTTTTGAGTATCTCGTGTGTTTAGGTGTTTTGTGGCATTGGATGGGGTTTGGAGTTTTTGGACATCTGCTGTGGGCAGGTGTTTTGGGGTATCTGGTGTGTTTAGGTGTTTTGGGGTATCTGGTGTGTTTAGGTGTTTTGGTGTATCTGGTGTGTTTAGGTGTTTTGGTGTATCTGGTGTGTTTAGATGTTTTGGGGTACCTGGTGAGTTTAGGTGTTTTGGGTAATATGGTGTGGTTAGGTGTTTTGGGGTATCTGGTGTGTTTAGGTATTTTGAGGTATCTGGTGTGTTTAGATGTTTTGTGGTATCTGGCATGGTTAGGTTTTTTGTGCTATCTGGTGTGTTTAGGTGCTTGGGGGCATTGGATGCGGTTTGGAGTTTTTCGATAACTGGTGTGGTTAGGTGTTCTGGGATATCTGGTTTGTTTAGGTGTTTTGAGCATCTCTTGTGTTTAGTTGTTTTGAGGCATCTGGTGTGTTTAGTTGTATCTGGTGCACTTAGATGTTTTGGGATATCTGGTGTGTTTAGGTGTTTTTGGATAACTAGTGTGTTTAGGTGTTTTGGGGTACCTGGTGAGTTTAGCTGTTTTTGTGTATCTGGTGTGTTTAGGTGTTTTTATGTATCTGGTGAGTTTAGGTGTTTTGGGCTATCTTGTGTTTAGGTGTTTTGGGCTATCTGGTGTGTTTAGGCATTTTGGGGTATCTGGTGTGTTTTGGTGTTTTGGGGTACCGGGTGAGTTTAGGTGTTTTGGGGTATCTGGTGTGTTTAGATGTTTTGGTGTATCTGGTGTGTTTAGGTGTTTTGGGGTTTCTGGTCTGTTTACATGTTTTTGGTGTATCTGGTGTGTTTAGCTGTTTTGGGGTCTCTTGTGTGTTTAGGTGTTTTGGGGTACCTAGTGTGTTTACGTGTTTTGGGGTACCTAACGAGTTTAGGTGTTGGTTGTATCTGGTGTGTTAAAGTGTTTTGTGGTCACATGTGTTACGTGCTTTGGAAAACTAGTATGTTTAGGTGTTTTGGGGTACCTGTTGAGTTTAGGTGTTTTGGGGTTCCTGGTGAGTTTAGGTATTTTGGGTATCTGGTGTGCGTAGATATTTTGGGGCATGTGGTTTGGTTAGGTGTTTTGTGGTATCTGGTATGGTTAGGTGTTTGGGGGCATTGGAATCGGTTTGGAGTTTTTGGATATCTGGTGGTTTTAGGTGTTTTGGGGCATCTAGTGTGTTTCGGTGTATCTAATGTGTTTAGAGTTTTTGGGATATCTGGTGTGTTTGGTGCTTTTGGATAACTAGTGTGTTTAGGTTTTTAGGTGTACCTGGTGAGCTTAGGTGTTTTGGGGTACCTGGTGAGTATAGGTGTTTTGGGGTATCTGGTGTGGTTTTTTTTGGTTTATCTGTTGGGTTAAGGTGTTTTGGAGTATCTGGTGGGTTTAGGTGTTTTGGAGTATCTGATGTGTTTTGGGGTATCTTGTGTGTTTAGGTGTTTTGGGGTACCTAGTGATTTTAGGTGTTTGGGGGTATCTGGTGTGTTAAAGTGTTTTGGGGTCTCATGTGTTACGTGCTTTGGAAAACTAGTATGTTTAGGTGTTTTGGAGTACCTGTTGAGTTTAGGTGTTTTGGGGTACCTGGTGAATTTAGGTGTTTTTGATATCTCGTGTGCTTAGATATTTTGGGACATCTGGTTTGGTTAGGCGTTTTGTGGTATCTGGTGTGTATAGGTGTTTGGGGGCATTGGATGCGGTTTGGAGTTTTTGGATATCTGGTGGTTTTAGGTGTTTTGGGGCATCTAGTGTGTTTAGGTGTATCTAATGTGATTTGATGTTTTGCGTTATCTGGTGTGTTTGGTGCTTTTGGATAACTAGTGTGTTTAGGTGTTTAGGTGTACCTGGTGAGCTTAGGTGTTTTGGGGTACCTGGTGTGTTTAGGTGTTTTGGGGTATCTGGTGTGTTTATTTTTGTTTTGGTTTATCTGGTGGGTTTAGGTGTTTTGGAGTATCTGGTGGGTTTAGGTATTTTGGATTATCTGGTGTGTTTAGATGTTTTGGAGTATCTGGGCTGTTTAGGTGCTTTGTGGTGTCGGGTGTGTTTAGGTGCTTGGGGACATTGCATGGCGTTTTTGGATATCTGGTGTGGTTAGGTGTTTTTAGGGTATCTGCTGTGTTTAGATGTTTTGGGGTATCTGGTGTGTTTAGGTTTTTTGGGGTATCTGGTGTGTTTAGTTTTTTTGGGGGTATCTGGCGGTTTTAGGTGTTTTGGGGTGGATTTAGGAATATTTGGTGTGTTTCAGTGTTTTGAGGTACCTGGTGTGTTTAGGGGCTTTTGGATAACTAATGTGTTTAGGTTATTTGGGGTACCTGGTGTGTTTAGGTGTTTTGGTCTATCTGGTGTGTTAAGGTGTTTCAGGTATCCGGTGTGTTTAGGTGTACCTGGTGAGCTTATGTGTTTTGGGGTACCTGGTGAGTATAGGTGTTTTGGGGTATCTGGTGTGGTTTTTTTTTGGTTTATCTGGTGGGTTAAGGTGTTTTGGAGTATCTGGTGGGTTTAGGTGTTTTGGAGTATCTGATGTGTTTTGGGGTATCTTGTGTGTTTAGGTGTTTTGGGGTACCTAGTGATTTTAGGTGTTTGGAGGTATCTGATGTGTTAAAGTGTTTTGGGGTCTCATGTGTTACGTGCTTTGGAAAACTAGTATGTTTAGGTGTTTTGGGGTACCTGTTGAGTTTAGGTGTTTTGGGGTACCTGGTGAGTTTAGTTGTTTTGGGTATCTGGTGTGTGTAGATATTTTGGGTCATCTGGTTTGGTTAGGTGTATCTAATGTGTTTAGATGTTTTGGGATATCTGGTGTGTTTGGTGCTTTTGGATAACTAGTGTGTTTAGGTGTTTTGGAGTACCTGGTGAGTTTAAGTGTTTTGGGGTATCTGTCGTTTTTAGGTGTACCTGGTGAGCTTAGGTGTTTTGGGGTACCTGGTGAGTTTAGGTGTTTTGGGGTATCTGCTGTGTTTTTTATTGGTTTATCTGGTGTGTTTAGGTGTTTTGGAGTATGTGGTGGTTTTAGGTGTTTTGGAGTATCTGGTGTGTTTAGATGTATTGGAGTATCTGGTGTGTTTAGATGTTTTGGGGTATCTGGTGTGTTTAGATGTTTTGTGGTATCTGGTGTGTTTAAGTGCTTTGTGGTATCGGATGTGTTTAGGTGCTTGGAGGCATTGGATGCCGTTTGGATTTTTGGATATCTGGTGTGGTTAGGTGTTTTTAGGGTATCTGGTTTGTTTAGATGTTTTGGGGTATCTGTTGCATTTAGGTGCTTTTGGATAACTAGTGTGTTTAGGTGTTTTGGGGTACCTGGTGAGTTTAGGTGTTTTGGGGTACCTGGTGAGTTTAGGAGTTTTTGTGTATCTGGTGTGTTTAGATGTTTTGGGGTATCTGGTCTGTTTAGTTTTTTGGGGGTTTCTGGTATGTTTACATGTTTTGGGGTATTTGGTGTATTTAGCTGTTTTGGGGTATCTTGTGTGTTTAGTTGTTTTGGTGAATCAGGTCTGTTTAGGTGTTTTGTGGAACCTAGTGTGTTTAGGTGTTTTGGGGTATCTGGTGAGTTTAGGTGTTTGGGGATATCTGGTGGATTTAGTTGCTTTGGCGTATCTGGTGTGTTTAGGTTTTTTGGGGTTTCTGGTACGTTTACATGTTTTGGGATATTTTGTGTGTTCAGGTGTTTTGAGGTACCTGGTGAGTCTAGGAGTTTTTGGGTATCTAGTGTGTTTAGGTGTTTTGGGGCATTGGATGCGCTTTGGAGTTTTTGGGCATCTGGTGTATTTAGGTGTTTTGGGGCATCGACTGTGTTTAGGTGTATCTAATGTGTTCAGATGTTTTGGGATATCTGTTGTGTTTAGGTGTTTTGGGTATCTGGTGTGTTTAGGTGTTTTGGGGTACCGGGTGAGTTTAGGTGTTTTGGGTTGTCTGATGTGTTTAGGTGTTTTGGGGTATCTTGTGTGTTTAGATGTTTTGGGCTATCTGGAGTGTTTAGGCATTTTGGTGTATCTGGTGTGTTTATGTGTTTTGGGGTACCAGCTGAGTTTAGGTGTTTTGGTGTGTCTGATGTGTTTAGGTGTTTTGGAGTATCTGGTGTGTTTAGATGTTTTGGGGTATCTCATGTGTTTAGATTTTTTGTGGTATCTGGTGTGTTTAGGTGCTTTGTGGTATCGGGTGTGTTTAGGTGCTTGGGGGCATTGGATGGTGTTTTTGGATATCTGGTGTGGTTAGGTGTTTTTAGGGTATCTGGTGTGTTTAGATGTTTTGGGGTATCTGGTTTGTTTAGGTGTTTTGGAGTATTTGGTGTGTCTAGATGTTTTTGGGTATCTGGTGTGTTTTGATGTTTGGGGGTATCTGGTGTGTTTAGGTGCTTTTGGATAACTAGTGTGTTTAGGTGTTTTGGGGTACCTGGTGAGTTTAGGTGTTTTGGGACATCTGGTCTCTTTAGGTGTTTTAGGGTACCTGGAGGGTTTAGGTGTTTTGGAGTATCGCATGTGTTTAGGTGTTTTGGTGTATCTGGTGTGTTTAGGTGTTTTTTGGGCTAGGGTTTGTAGTTTTTGGATATCTGGTGTGTTTAGGTGTTTTGGGGTATTTGGTGTGTTTAGGTTTTTTGGGGTATCTGGTGTGTTTAGTTTTTTGGGGGTATCTGGTGGTTTTAGGTGTTTTGGGGTATCTGGTGGATTTAGGCGTATTTGGTGTGTTTTGGTGTTTTGGGGTACCTGGTGTGTTTAGGGGCTTTTGGATAACTATTGTGTTTAGGTTATTTGGGGTACCTGGTCAGTTTAGGTGTTTTGGGGTACCTGCTGAATTCAGGTGTTTTTGTGTATCTGTTATGTTAAAGTCTTTTGGGGTATCTGGTGTGTTTAGGTGTTTTGGTGTATTTGGTATGTTTAGGTGTTTTGGGGTATCTGGTGTGTTTTGGTGTTTTGGGATATCTGGTCTGTTTAGGTGTTTAAGGTATCCGGTGTGTTTAGGTGTTTTGGTCTATCTGGTGTGTTTAGGTGTTTAAGGTATCCGGTGTGTTTAGGTGTTTTGGTCTATCTGGTGTGTTTAGGTGGGGTATTTTGTGGTATGTGGTGTGTTTGGTTGTTTTGGGGTATCTGGTGCGGTGTGGTGTTTTGTGGTACCTGGTGTGTTTAGGTACTTTGAGGTGTATGGTGTGTTTAGATGCTTTTGAGTATCTCGTGTGTTTAGGTGTTTTGTGGCATTGGATGGGGTTTGGAGTTTTTGGACATCTGCTGTGGGCAGGTGTTTTAGGGTAACTTTTGTGTTTAAGTGTTTTGGGGTATCTGGTGTGTTTAATTGTTTTGGTGTATCTGGTGTAGTTAGATGTTTTGGGGTACCTGGTGAGTTTAGGTGTTTTGGGGTACCTGGTAAGTTTAGGTATTTTGATGTATCTGTTGTGTTTGGGTTTTTGGGTTATCTGTTATGGTTAGATGTTTTTAGTATCTGGTGTGCTTAGGTGCTTTGAGGTGTATGGCATGTTTAGGTGCTTTTGGGTATCTCGTGTGTTTAGGTGTTTTGGGGCATTGGCTAGGGTTTGTAGTTTTTGTATATCTGGTGTGTTTAGGTGTTTGGGGGTATCTTGTGTGTTAAAGTGTTTTGGGGTCTCATGTGTTACGTGCTTTGGAAAACTAGTATGTTTAGGTGTTTTGGGGTACCTGTTGAGTTTGGGTGTTTTGGGGTACCTGGTGAGTTTAGGTATTTTTGGGTATCTGGTGTGCTTAGATGTTTTGGGGCATCTGGTTTGGTTAGGTGTTTTGTGGTATCTGGTGTGTTTAGGTGTTTGGGGGCATTGGATGCGGTTTGGAGTTTTTGGATATCTGGTGGTTTTAGGTGTTTTGGGGCATCTAGTGTGTTTAGGTGTATCTAATGTGTTTTGATGTTTTGGGATATCTGGTGTGTTTGGTGCTTTTGGATAACTAGTGTGTTTAGGTGTTTAGGTGTACCTGGTGAGCTTAGATGTTCTGGGGTACCTGGTGTGTTTAGGTGTTTTGAAGTATCTGGTGTGTTTATTTTATTTTCGGTTTATCTGTTGGGTTTAGGTGTTTTGGAGTATCTGGTGGGTTTAGGTGTTTTGGAGTATCTGGAGTGTTTAGATGTTTTGTGGTATCTGGTGTGTTTAGATGTTTTGGGGTATCTCATGTGTTTAGATTTTTTGTGGTATCTGGTGTGTTTAGGTGCTTTGTGGTATCGGGTGTGTTTAGGTGCTTGGGGGCATTGGATGGTGTTTTTGGATATCTGGTGTGGTTAGGTGTTTTTAGGGTATCTGGTGTGTTTAGATGTTTTGGGGTATCTGGTTTGTTTAGGTGTTTTGGAGTATTTGGTGTGTCTAGATGTTTTTGGGTATCTGGTGTGTTTTGATGTTTGGGGGTATCTGGTGTGTTTAGGTGCTTTTGGATAACTAGTGTGTTTAGGTGTTTTGGGGGTACCTGGTGAGTTTAGGTGTTTTGGGACATCTGGTCTCTTTAGGTGTTTTAGGGTACCTGGAGGGTTTAGGTGTTTTGGAGTATCGCATGTGTTTAGGTGTTTTGGTGTATCTGGTGTGTTTAGGTGTTTTTTGGGCTAGGGTTTGTAGTTTTTGGATATCTGGTGTGTTTAGGTGTTTTGGGGTATTTGGTGTGTTTAGGTTTTTTGGGGTATCTGGTGTGTTTAGTTTTTTGGGGGTATCTGGTGGTTTTAGGTGTTTTGGGGTATCTGGTGGATTTAGGCGTATTTGGTGTGTTTTGGTGTTTTGGGGTACCTGGTGTGTTTAGGGGCTTTTGGATAACTATTGTGTTTAGGTTATTTGGGGTACCTGGTCAGTTTAGGTGTTTTGGGGTACCTGCTGAATTCAGGTGTTTTTGTGTATCTGTTATGTTAAAGTCTTTTGGGGTATCTGGTGTGTTTAGGTGTTTTGGTGTATTTGGTATGTTTAGGTGTTTTGGGGTATCTGGTGTGTTTTGGTGTTTTGGGATATCTGGTCTGTTTAGGTGTTTAAGGTATCCGGTGTGTTTAGGTGTTTTGGTCTATCTAGTGTGTTTAGGTGTTTAAGGTATCCGGTGTTTTTAGGTGTTTTGGTCTATCTGGTGTGTTTAGGTGGGGTATTTTGTGGTATGTGGTGTGTTTGGTTGTTTTGGGGTATCTGGTGCGGTGTGGTGTTTTGTGGTACCTGGTGTGTTTAGGTACTTTGAGGTGTATGGTGTGTTTAGATGCTTTTGAGTATCTCGTGTGTTTAGGTGTTTTGTGGCATTGGATGGGGTTTGGAGTTTTTGGACATCTGCTGTGGGCAGGTGTTTTAGGGTAACTTTTGTGTTTAAGTGTTTTGGGGTATCTGGTGTGTTTAATTGTTTTGGTGTATCTGGTGTAGTTAGATGTTTTGGGGTACCTGGTGAGTTTAGGTGTTTTGGGTAATATGGTGTGGTTAGGTGTTTTGGGGTATCTAATGTGTATAGATGTTTTGGGGTATCTGGTGTGTTTAGGTATTTTGAGGTATCTGATGTGTTTAGGTGTTTTGGGGTATGTGGTATGTTTTGGTGTTTTGGGGTATGTGGTGTGCTTAGGTGTTTTGGGGTATCTGGTATGTTTGGATGTTTCGGGGTATCTATTGGGTTGCGGTGTTTTGGAGTATCTGGTGTGTTTAGGTGTTTTGGAGTATCTGGTGGGTTTCGCTGTATCTGGTGTGTTTAGGTGTTTTTGGATAAATAGTTTGTTTAGGTTTATTGAATAACAAGTGTGTTTAGGTTTTTTGGGGTACCTGGTGTGTTTAGATGTTTTGGGGCTTCTGGTATGTTTGGGTGTTTCAGGTATCTGTTGTGTTTAGGTGTTTTGGGGTATCTGGTGTGTTTGGGCATTTCGTGGTGTCTGGTGTGTTTAGTTGTTTTGGGGTATCTGGTGTGTTTAGGTGTTTGGGGCTATCTGGTGTGTTTAGGTGTTTTCGGGTATCTGGTTTGTTTATTGTTTTCGATCATCTGGTGTGTTTTGGTGTTTTGGGTTATCTGGAGCATTTGTGTGCTTTGGGTATCTGGTGGGTTTAGGTATATCTGGTGTGTTTAGGTGTTTTTTTAGTGGTATCTGGTGTGTTTAGATGTTTTTGGATAACTAGTGAGTTAAGGTTGTTTGCGGGTACCTGGTGAATTTAGGTGTTTTGGGGTACCTGGTAAGTTTAGGTATTTTGGTGTATCTGTTGTGTTTGGGTTTTCGGTTTACCTGTTATGGTTAGATGTTTTTGGTATCTGGTGTGTTTAGGTGCTTTGAGGTGTATGGCATGTTTAGGTGCTTTTGGGTATCTCGTGTGTTTAGGTGTTTTGGGGCATTGGCTAGGGTTTGTAGTTTTTGTATATCTGGTTGTTTAGGTGTTTGGGGGTATCTGGTGTGTTAAAGTGTTTTGGGATCTCATGTGTTACGTGCTTTGGAAAACTAATATGTTTAGTTGTTTTGGAGAACCTGTTGAGTTTAGGTGTTTTGGGGTACCTGGTGAATTTAGGTGTTTTTGATATCCTGTGTGCTTAGATGTTTTGGGACATCTGGTTTGGTTAGGTGTTTTGTGGTATCTGGTGTGTTTAGGTGTTTGGGGGCATTGGATGCGGTTTGGAGTTTTTGGATATCTGGTGGTTTTAGGTGTTTTGGGGCATCTAGTGTGTTTAGGTGTATCTAATGTGTTTTGATGTTTTGGGATATCTGGTGTGTTTGGTGCTTTTGGATAACTAGTGTGTTTAGGTGTTTAGGTGTACCTGGTGAGCTTAGGTGTTTTGGGGTACCAGGTGTGTTTAGGTGTTTTGGGGTATCTGGTTTGTTTAGGTGTTTTGGTCTATCTGGTGTGTTTAGGTGTTTAAGGTATCCGGTGTGTTTAGGTGTTTTGGTCTATCTGGTGTGTTTAGATGTTTAAGGTATGCGGTGTATTTCGGTGTTTTGGTCTATCCGGTGTGTTTAGATGGTTTTTTTTGTGGTATGTGGTGTGTTTGGTTGTTTTCGGGTATATGCTGCGGTGTGGTGTTTTGTGGTACCTGGTTTGTTTAGGTGCTTTGAGGTGTATGATGAGTTTAGGTGCTTTTGAGTATCTCGTGTGTTTAGGTGTTTTGTGGCATTGGATGGGGTTTGGAGTTTTTGGACATCTGCTGTGGGCAGGTGTTTTGGGGTATCTGGTGTGTTTAGGTGTTTTGGGGTATCTGGTGTGTTTAGGTGTTTTGGTGTATCTGGTGTGTTTAGATGTTTTGGGGTACCTGGTGAGTTTAGGTGTTTTGGGTAATATGGTGCGGTTAGGTGTTTTGGGGTGTCTTGTATGTTTCGATGTTTTGGGGTATCTGGTGTGTTTAGGTATTTTGAGGTATCTGGTGTGTTTAGGTGTTTTGGGGTATCTGGTATGTTTTGGTGTTTTGGGTCATGTGGTGTGTTTAGGTGTTTTGGGGTATCTGGTATGTTTGGGTGTTTCGGGGTATCTATTGGGTTGCGGTGTTTTGGAGTATCTGCTGTGTTTAGGTGTTTTGGAATATCTGGTGGGTTTCGCTTTATCTGGTGTGTTTAGGTGTTTTTGAATAAATAGTTTGTTTAGGTTTTTTGAATAACGAGTGTGTTTAGGTTTTTTGGGGTACCTGGTGTGTTTAGGTGTTTAGGGGCTTCTGGTATGGTTGGTTGTTTCAGGTATCTGTTGTGTTTAGGTGTTTTGGGGTATCTGGTGTGTTTGGGCATTTCGTGGTATCTGGTGTGTTTAGGTGTTTTGGGGTAACTAGTGTGTTTAGGTGTTTTGGTGTATCTGGTGTGTTTAGATGTTTTGGGGTACCTGGTGAGTTTAGGTGTTTTGGGTAATATGGTGCGGTTAGGTGTTTTGGGGTGTCTTGTATGTTTAGATGTTTTGGGCTATCTGGTGTGTTTAGGTGTTTTGGGTATTTGGTTTGTTTATTGTTTTGGAGCACCTGGTGTGTTTAGATGTTTTGGGTTATCTGGCGCGTTTGGGTGCTTTGGGTATCTGGTGGGTTTGGGTATATCTGGTGTGTTTAGTTGTTTTTTTAGGGGTATCTGTTGTGTTTAGATGTTTTTGCATAACTAGTGAGTTGAAGTTGTTTGGGGGTACCTGGTGAATTTAAGTGTTTTGGGGTACCTGGTAAGTTTAGGTATTTTGGTGTATCTGTTGTGTTTGGGTTTTCGGTTTATCTGTTATGGTTAGATGTTTTTGGTATCTGGTGTGTTTAGGTGCTTTGAGGTGTATGGCATGTTTAGGTGCTTTTGGGTATCTCGTGTGTTTAGGTGTTTTGGGGCATTGGCTAGGGTATGTAGTTTTTGTATATCTGGTGTGTTTAGGTGTTTGGGGGTATCTGGTGTGTTAAATTGTTTTGGGGTCTCGTGTGTTACGTGCTTTGGAAATCAATATGTTTAGGTGTTTTGGGGTACCTGTTGAGTTTAGGTGTTTTGGGGTACCTGGTGAGTTTAGGTGTTTTTGGGTATCTGGTGTGCTTAGATGTTTTAGGGCATCTGGTTTGGTTAGGTGTTTTGTGGTATCTGGTGTGTTTAGGTGTTTGGGGGCATTGGATGCGGTTTGGAGTTTTTGGATATCTAGTGTGTTTAGGTGTATCTAATGTGTTTAGATTTTGTGGGGTACCTGGTGAGCTTTGGTGTTTTGGGGTACCTGGTGTGTTTAGGTGTTTTGGTTTATCTGGTGTGTTTATTTTTTTTGGTTTATCTGGTGGGTTTAGGTGTTTTGGGGTATCTCTTGTGTTTCGATGTTTTGGAGTATCTGGTGTGTTTAGATGCTTTGTGGTATCGGGTGTGTTTAGGTGCTTGGGGGCATTGGATGCCGTTTGGAGTTTTTGGATATCTGGTGTGGTTAGGTGTTTTTAGGGTATCTGGTGTGTTTAAATGTTTTGGGGTATCTGGTGTGTTTAGGTGTTTTGGAGTATCTTTAGTGTCTAGATGTTTTGGGATATCTGGTGTGTTTAGATGTTTTGGGGTATCTGGTGCGTTTAGGTGCTTTTGCATAACTAGTGTGTTTTGGTGTTTTGGGGTACCTGGTGAGTTTAGGTGTTTTGGGGTACCTGGTGAGTTTAGGTGTTTTGGGGTATCTGGTCTTTTTAGTTTTTTTGTGGTGTCTGTTGGGTTTAGCTGCTTTGGAGTATGTGGTCTGTTTAGGTGTTTTGGGATACCTTGTGTTTTTAGGTGTTTTGCGGTATCAATTGTGTTTAGGTGTTTTGGGAAGCTGGTGTGTTTAGGTATTTTGAGGTATCTGGTGAGTTTAGGTGTGTTGGAGTATCTGATGTGTTTAGGTGTTTTGGGATATCGTGTGTTAGGTGCTTTTGGATAACTAGTGTGTTTTGGTGTTTTGGGGTATCTGGTGCGTTTAGGTGTTTTGTTGTATCTGGCATGGTTAGGTGTTTTGTGCTATCTGGTGTGTTTAGGTGCTTGGGGGCATTGGATGCGGTTTGGAGTTTGTGGATATCTGGTGTGGTTAGGTGTTTTGGGATATCTGGTTTGTTTAGGTGCTTTGGCGTATCTGTTGTGTTTAGGTGTTTTGGGGCATCTGGTGTGTTTAGTTCTATCTGGTGTGCTTAGATGTTTTGCGATATCTGGTGTGTTTAGGTGCTTTTGGATAACTAGTGTGTTTAGGTGTTTTGGGGTACCTGGTGTGTTTAGGCATTTTGGGGTACCTGGTGAGTTTAGCTGTTTTTGTGTATCTGGTGTGTTTAGGTGTTTTGGGGTACCGGGTGAGTTTAGGTGTTTTGGGGTGTCTGATGTGTTTAGGTGTTTTAGGGTATCTTGTGTTTAGGTGTTTTGGGCTATCTGGTGGGTTTAGGTGTTTTGGGGTATCTGGTGTGTTTAGGTGTTTTGGGGTACCGGGTGAGTTTAGTTGTTTTGGGGTGTCTGATGCGTTTTGGGGTACTTGTGTGTTTAGGTGTTTCGGGGTACCTGGGGAGTTTAGGTGTTTTGGGGTAACTGATGAGTTTAGTTGTTTTGAGGTATCTTGTGTGTTTAGGTGTTTTGGGGTATGTGGTGTGTTTAGGTGTTTTGGGGTTTCTGGTATGTTTACATGTTTTGGGTTATCTGGTGTGTTTAGCTGTTTTGGGGTATCTTGTGTTTTTAGGTGTTTTGGGGTACCTAGTGAGTTTAGGTGTTTGGGAGTATCTGGTGTGTTAAAGTGTTTTGGGGTCTCATGTGTTACGTGCTTTGGAAAACTAATATGTTTAGGTGCTTTGGGGTACCTGTTGAGTTTAGGTGTTTTGGGGTATCTGGTGAGTTTAGGTGTTTTTGGGTATCTGGTTTGCTTAGATGTTTTGGGCATCTGGTTTGGTTAGGTGTTTTGTGGTATCTGGATTGTTTAGGTGTTTGGGGGCATTGGATGCAGTTTGGAGTTTTTGAATATCTGGTGGTTTTAGGTGTTTTGGGGCATCTAGTGTGTTTAGGTGTATCTAATGTGTTTAGATGTTGTGGGATATCTGGTGTGTTTGGTGCTTTTGGATAACTAGTGTGTTTACGTGTTTAGGTGTACCTGGGGAGCTTAGGTGTTTTGGGGTATCTGGTGTGTTTATTTTTTTTTGGGTTATCTGGTGGGTTTAGGTGTTTTGGAGTATCTGGTGTGTTTAGATGTTTTGGGGTATCTGGTGTGTTTAGATGTTTTGGGGTATCTCATGTGTTTAGATTTTTTGTGGTATCTGGTGTGTTTAAGTGCTTTGTGGTATCGGGTGTGTTTAGGTCCTTGGGGGCATTGGATGCCGTTTGGAGTTTTTGGTTATCTGGTGTGGTTAGGTGTTTTTAGATTATCTGGTGTGTTTAGATGTTTTGGGGTATCTGGTGTGTTTAGGTGTTTTGGAGTATTTGGTGTGTCTAGATGTTTTTGGGTATCTGGTGTGTTTAGATGTTTTGGGAAATCTGGTGTGTTTAGGTATTTTGGGGTACCTGGTGAGTTTAGTTGTTTTGGGATACCTGGTGAGATTAGTTGTTTTGGGGTACCTGGTGAGTTTAGGTGTTTTTGTGTATCTGGTCTGTTTAGGTTTTTTTAGGGGTATCTAATGTGTTTGGTTGTTTTGGAGTATCTGATGTGGTTAGGAGTTTTGTGGTATCTGTTGTGTTTTGGTCTTTTGGACTATCTGGTGTGTTTAGGTGCTTTGAGGGGTATGTTGTGTTTAGGTTCCTTTTGATATCTGGTGTTTTTAGGTGTTTTGGGGCATTGGCTGGGGTTTAGAACTTTAGGATATCTGGTCTGTTTAGGTGTTTTAGGGTACCTGGAGTGTTTAGGTGTTTTGGCGTATCTCATGTGTTTAGGTATTTTGGGGTATCTGGTGTGTTGATGTGTTTTTTTTCTAGGGTTTGTAGTTTTCGGATATCTGGTGTGTTTAGGTGTTTTGGGGTATTTGGTGTGTTTAGGTGTTTTGGGGTATTTGGTGTGTTTAGATTTTTTGGTCTATCTGGTGTGTTTAGGTGTTTTGGGGTACCTGGTGAATTTTTGTTTTGGGTTATATGGTGTGGTCAGGTGTTTTGGGGTATCTGCTGTGTTTAGGTGTTTTAGGGTATCCGGTGTTTTTAGATGTTTTGGGGTATCTGGTGGGTTGTGGTGTTTTGGAGTATCTGGCGTGTTTACGTGTTTTGGGGTATCTGGCAGGTTTAGGCGTATCTGGTGTATTTAGGTGTTTTGAGGTATCTGGTGTGTTTAGGTGTTTTGGTGTGTTGTGGGGTATCTGGTGTGGTTAAGTGTTTTGTCGTATCTGGTGTGTTTAGGTGCTTTGATGTGTATGGCGTGTTTAGGTGTTTTGGAGTATCTTGTGTGTTTAGTTGTTTTGAGGTACCTGGTGAGTTTAGGTGTTTTGTAGTATCTGGTGTGTTTAGGTGTTTGGGGGCATTGGATGTGGTTTGGAGTTTTTGGATATCTGGAGTGTTTAGGTGTTTTGGGGCATCTAGTGTGTTTAGGTGTATCTAATGTGTTTAGATGTTTTGGGATATCTGGTGTGTTTAGGCGCTTTTTGATAACTATTGTGTTTAGGTGTTTTGGGGTACATGGTGAATTTAGATGATTTGTTGTATCTGGTCTGTTTAGGTGTTTTTTAGGGTTATCTGGTGTGTTTGGTTGTTTTAGGGTACCTGGAGGGTTTGGGTGTTTTGGAGTATTTCGTGCATTTGGGGTATCTGCTGTGTTTAGGTGTTTTGGTCAATCTGGTGTGTTTAGGTTTTTTTTGGCTGGGGTTTGTAGTTTTTGGATATCTGGTGTGTTTAGGTGTTTTGGCGTATCTGGTGTGTTTAGCTGTTTTTGAATATCTTCTGTGTTTAGGTATTTTGGGGTATCTGGTGGGTTTAGGTGCTTGGGTGTATCTGGTGGATTTAGGTGTTTTGGAGTACCTGGTGAGTTTAGGTGTTTTGTGGTACCTGGTGGGTTTAGGTGTTTTTGGGTATCTGGTGTGTTTAGATGTTTTGGGGCATCTGGTTTGGTTAGGTGTTTTGTGGTATCTGGTGTGTTTAGGTGTTTGGGGGCATTGGATGCCATTTGGAGTTTTTGGATAGCTGGTGCATTTAGGTGTTTTGGGGCATCTGGTGTGTTTAGGCGTATCTGGTGTGTTTAGATGTTTTGGGATATCTGATGTGTTTAGGTGCTTTTGGATAACTAGTGTGTTTAGGTGTTTTGGGGTACCTGGTGAGTTTAGGTGTTTTGTGGTATCTGGTGTTGTTAGGTGTTTTGTGGTATCTGGTGTGTTTAGGTGTTTTGAGGTGTATGGTGTTTTTAGATTCTTTTTGGTATCTGGTGTTTTTAGGTGTTTTGGGGCATTGGCTGGGCTTTAGAGTTTTTGGATATCTGGTGTGGTTAGGCTTTTTGGAGTATCTGGTGTGTTTCGGTGCTTTTAGATAACTAGTGTGTTAAGGTGTTTTGGGGTACCTGGTGTGTTTTGATGTTTTGGGATATCTGGTCTGTTTAGGTTGTTTTAGGGTTCCTGGAGAGTTTAGGAGTGTTGGAGAATCTGGTGTGTTGAGGTGTTTTGGGGTATCTGGTGTGTTTAGGTTTTTTTGTATATCTAGTCTGTTTAGGTGATTTGGTCTATCTGGTGTGTTTAGGTGTTTTTTGGCTAGGGTTTGTAGTTTTTGGATATCTGATGTGTTTAGGTGTTTTGGGGTATCTGGTGTGTTTAGGTGTTTTTTAGGGGTATCTGGTGGGTTTAGTTCTTTTTAGGTACCTGGTGAGTTTAGGTGTTTTGGTGTATCTGGTGTGTTTGTGTGTTTTTTAGGGGTATCGGGTGAGTTTAGGTCTTTTGGTGTACCTGGTGTGTTTAGGTGATTTTGGATATCTAGTGTGTTTAGGTGTTTTGTGGTACCTGTGTTTTTATATGTTTTGGAATATCTGGCGGTTTTAGGTGTTTTGCAGTATCTCGTGTGTTTAGGTGTTTTGTGGCATTGGATGGGGTTTGGAGTTTTTGGATATCTGGTGTGCGTAGGTGTTTTGGGGTAACTTTTGTGTTTAGGTGTTTTGGGGTATCTTTCGTGTTTAGGTGTTTTGGGGTATCTTTCGTGTTTAGGTGTTTTGGGGTAAATTTTGTGTTTAGGTGTTTTGGGGTAAATTTTGTGTTTAGGTGATTTGGGCTATCTGGTGTGTTTTGGTGTATCTGGTGTGTTTAGATTTTTGGGGGCATCTGGTGAGTTTAGGTGCTTTTGGATAACTAGTGTGTTTAGGTTTTTGGGGGTACATGGTGAGTTTAGGTGTTTTGGGGTAACTGGTGAGTTTTGGAGTTTTTGGGTATCTGTGTGTTTTGGTCTTTTGGGCTATCTAGTGTGTTTAGGTGTTTTGGGCAGTGTGGTGTGGTTAGGTGTTTTGGGATATCTGGCGGGTTTAGGTGTTTTGGAGTATCTGGTGTGTTTAGGTGTTTGAGGTATGCTGTGTTTTTAGGTGTTTTGGTCTATTTGGTGTGTTTAGGTTTTTTTTGTGGTATCTGGTGTGTTTGATTGTTTTAGGGTATCTGGTGTGGTGAGGTGTTTTGTGGTATCTGGTGTGTTTAGGTGCTTTGAGGTGTATGGTGTGTTTAGGTGCTTTTGGGTATTTCATTTGTTTAGGTGTTTTGTGGTATTGGATGTGGTTTGGAGGTTTTGGATATCTGGTGTGTGTAGGTATTTTGGGGTAACTTTTGTGTTTAGGTGTTTTGGGGTGAATTTTGTGTTTAGGTGATTTGGGGTATCTGGTGTGTTTAGATGTTTTGGGGCATCTGGTGTGTTTCGGTGCTTTTGTATAACTAGTGTGTTTAGGTTTTTGGGGTACATGGTGAGTTTAGGTGTTTTGGGGTACCTGATGAGTTTTGGAGTTTTTGGGTATCTGGTGTGTTTTGGTCTTTTGGACTATCTGTTGTGTTTAGGTGTTTTGAGGGGTATGGTGTGTTTAGGTTCTTTTTTGGTATCTGGTGTTTTTAGGTGTTTTGGGGCATTGTCTGGGGTTTGGAGTTTTAGGATATCTGGTCTGTTTAGGTATTTTAGGGTACCTGGAGGTTTTAGGTGTTTTGGAGTATCTCATGTGTTTAGGTGTTTTGGGGTATCTGGTGTGTTTAGGTGGTTTTTTTGGGGGGGTTTGTAGTTTTTGGATATCTGGTGAGTTTTGGTGTTATGGGCTATTTGGTGTGTTTAGGTTTTTTGGGGTATTTGGTGTGTTTAGGTTTTTTGGTCTATCTGGTGTGTTTAGGTGTTTTGGGGTACCTGGTGAGTTTATGTGTTTTGGGTTATATTGTGTGGTCAGGTGTTTTGGGGTATCTGTTGTGTTTTGGAGTTTTAGGGTATCTGGTGTTTTTAGGTGTTTTGGAGTATCTGGTGGGTTGTGGTGTTTTGGATTATTTGGCGTGTTTACATGTTTTGGGGTATCTGGCAGGTTTAGGTGTATCTGGTGTATTTAGGTGTTTTGAGGTATCTGGTGTGTTTTGGTGTTTTGGGGTGTTGTGGGGTATCTGGTATGTTTGGGTGTATTGGGCTATCTGTTATGGTCAGGTGTTTTGGGGTATCAGGTGTGTTTATGTGCTTTGAGGTGTATGGTGCGTTTAGGTGTTTTTGTTTATCTGCCGTTTTTAGGTGTTTGGGGCATTGTCTAGGGTTTGTAGTTTTTGGTTATATGATGAGTTTAGGTGTTTTGGGTAATATGGTGTGGTTAGTTGTTTTGGGGTATCTGGTGTGGTTAGGTGTTTTGTCATATCTGGTGTGTTTAGGTGCTTTGATATGTACGGTGTGTTTAGAGGTTTTTGGATAACTAGAGTGTTTAGGTTTTTTGGGGTACCTGGTTAATTTAGGTGTTTTGGGGTACCTGGTGAGTTTAGGTGTTTTTGGGTATTTGGTGTTTTAGGTGTTTTGTAGTATCTGGTGTTTTTAGGTTTTTTGTTTCTTCTGGTGTGTTTAGGTGTTTTGGTGTATCTGGTGTGTTTAGGTGTTTTTAGGGGTATCTGGTGTGTTTGGTTGTTTTGGGGTATCTGGTGTGGTTAGGTGTTTTGTGGTATCTGGTATGTTTAGGTGCTTTTGGATATCTAGTGTGTTTAGGTGTTTTGTGGTACCTGTGTGTTTATATGTTTTGGAATATCTGGCGGTTTTAGGTGTTTTGTAGTATCTCGTGTGTTTAGGTGTTTTGTGGCATTGGATGGGGTTTGGAGTTTTTGGATATCTGGTGTGCGTAGGTGTTTTGGGGTAACTTTTGTGTTTAGGTGTTTTGGGGTATCTTTCGTGTTTAGGTGTTTTGGGGTAAATTTTGTGTTTAGGTGTTTTGGGGTAAATTTTGTGTTTAGGTGATTTGGGCTATCTGGTGTGTTTTGGTGTATCTGGTGTGTTTAGATTTTTGGGGGCATCTGGTGAGTTTAGGTGCTTTTGGATAACTAGTGTGTTTAGGTTTTTGGGGGTACGTGGTGAGTTTAGGTGTTTTGGGGTACCTGATGAGTTTTGGAGTTTTTGGGTATCTGGTGTGTTTTGGTCTTTTGGACTATCTGTTGTGTTTAGGTGTTTTGAGGGGTATGGTGTGTTTAGGTTCTTTTTTGGTATCTGGTGTTTTTAGGTGTTTTGGGGCATTGTCTGGAGTTTGGAGTTTTAGGATATCTGGTCTGTTTAGGTGTTTTAGGGTACCTGGAGGGTTTAGGTGTTTTGGAGTATCTCATGTGTTTAGGTATTTTGGGGTATCTGGTGTGTTGATGTGATTTTTTGGCTAGGGTTTGTAGTTTTGGATATCTGCTGTGTTTAGGTATTTTGGGCTATTTGGTGTGTTTAGGTTTTTCGGGATATCTGGCGGGTTTAGGTGCTTTGGGGTATCTGGTGGATTTAGGCATATTTGGTGTATTTAGGTGTTTTGGGATACCTGGTGTGTTTAGGGGCTTTTGGATAACTAGTGTGTTTAGGTTTTTTGGGGTACCTTGTGAACTTAGGTGTTTTGGGGTACCTGCTGAATTTAGGCATTTTATTGGTATGTGTTATGTTTAGGTCTTTTGGGGTATCTGGTGTGTCTAGGTGTTTTGGAGTGCCTGGTGTGTTTATGTGTTTGAGGTACCTGGTGTGTTTAGGTGTTTGAGGTATCTGGTGTGTTTAGGTATTTTGGGGTATCTGGTGTGTTTAGGTGTTTTGGGGTTTCTGGTGTATTTATGTGTTTGGGTCTATCTGGTGGGTTTAGGTGCTTTGGCATATCTGATGTGTTTAGGTGTTTTGGGGTTTCTGGTATGTTTACATGTTTTGGGATATTTGGTGTGTTTAGCTGTTTTGGGGTATCTTGTATGTTTAGGTGTTTTGCGGTACCTGGTGAGTTTAGGTGCTTTGTGGTATCTGGTTTGGTTAGGTTTTTTGGGGTATCTGGTGTGTTTCGGTGCTTTTAGATAACTAGTGTGTTTAGGTGTTTTGGCGTACCTGTTGTGTTTTGATGTTTTGGGATATCTGGTCTTTATAGGTTGTTTTAGGGTACCTGGAGGGTTTAGGAGTTTTGGAGAATCTGGTGTGTTGAGATGTTTTGGGATATCTGGTGTATTTAGGCGCTTTTTGATAACTATTGTGTTTAGGTGTTTTGGGGTACCTGGTGAGTTTAGGTGCTTTGTGGTATCTGGTTTGGTTAGGTTTTTTGGGGTATCTGGTGTGTCTAGGTGTTTTGGAGTGCCTGGTGTGTTTATGTGTTTGAGGTACCTGGTGTGTTTAGGTGTTTGAGGTATCTGGTGTGTTTAGGTATTTTGGGGTATCTGGTGTGTTTAGGTGTTTTGGGGTTTCTGGTGTATTTATGTGTTTGGGTCTATCTGGTGGGTTTAGGTGCTTTGGCATATCTGATGTGTTTAGGTGTTTTGGGGTTTCTGGTATGTTTACATGTTTTGGGATATTTGGTGTGTTTAGCTGTTTTGGGGTATCTTGTATGTTTAGGTGTTTTGCGGTACCTGGTGAGTTTAGGTGCTTTGTGGTATCTGGTTTGGTTAGGTTTTTTGGGGTATCTGGTGTGTTTCGGTGCTTTTAGATAACTAGTGTGTTTAGGTGTTTTGGCGTACCTGTTGTGTTTTGATGTTTTGGGATATCTGGTCTTTATAGGTTGTTTTAGGGTACCTGGAGGGTTTAGGAGTTTTGGAGAATCTGGTGTGTTGAGATGTTTTGGGATATCTGGTGTGTTTAGGCGCTTTTTGATAACTATTGTGTTTAGGTGTTTTGGGGTACATGGTGAATTTAGGTGTTTTGTTGTATCTGGTCTGTTTAGGTGTTTTTTAGGGTTATCTGGTGTGTTTGGTTGTTTTAGGGTACCTGGAGGGTTTAGGTGTTTTGGAGTATTTGGTGCGTTTAGTTGTCTTGGGGTATCTGCTGTGTTTAGGTGTTTTGGTCAATCTGGTGTGTTTAGGTTTTTTTTGGCTAGGGTTTGTAGTTTTTGGATATCTGGTGTGTTTAGGTGTTTTGGCGTATCTGGTGTGTTTAGCTGTTTTTGAATATCTTCTGTGTTTAGGTATTTTGGGGTATCTGGTGGGTTTAGGTGCTTGGGTGTATCTGGTGGATTTAGGTGTTTTGGAGTACCTGGTGAGTTTAGGTGTTTTGTGGTACCTGGTGGGTTTAGGTGTTTTTGGGTATCTGGTGTGTTTAGATGTTTTGGGGCATCTGGTTTGGTTAGGTGTTTTGTGGTATCTGGTGTGTTTAGGTGTTTGGGGGCATTGGATGCCATTTGGAGTTTTTGGATAGCTGGTGCATTTAGGTGTTTTGGGGCATCTGGTGTGTTTAGGTGTATCTGGTGTGTTTAGATGTTTTGGGATATCTGATGTGTTTAGGTGCTTTTGGATAACTAGTGTGTTTAGGTGTTTTGGGGTACCTGGTGAGTTTAGGTGTTTTGTGGTAGCTGGTGAGTTTAGGTGTTTTGTGGTATCTGGTGTGTTTGGGTGTTTTTTATGGGTATCTGGTGTGTTTTGTTGTTTTGGGCTATCTGGTGTTGTTAGGTGTTTTGTGGTATCTGGTGTGTTTAGGTGTTTTGAGGTGTATGGTGTTTTTAGATTCTTTTTGGTATCTGGTGTTTTTAGGTGTTTTGGGGCATTGGCTGGGCTTTAGAGTTTTTGGATACCTGGTGTGGTTAGGCTTTTTGGAGTATCTGGTGTGTTTCGGTGCTTTTAGATAACTAGTGTGTTAAGGTGTTTTGGGGTACCTGGTGTGTTTTGATGTTTTGGGATATCTGGTCTGTTTAGGTTGTTTTAGGGTTCCTGGAGAGTTTAGGAGTGTTGGAGAATCTGGTGTGTTGAGGTGTTTTGGGGTATCTGGTGTGTTTAGGTATTTTTGTGTATCTAGTCTGTTTAGGTGATTTGTTCTATCTGGTGTGTTTAGGTGTTTTTTTGGCTAGGGTTTGTAGTTTTTGGATATCTGATGTGTTTAGGTGTTTTGGGGTATCTGGTGTGTTTAGATGTTTTTTAGGGGTATCTGGTGGGTTTAGTTCTTTTTGGGTACCTGGTGAGTTTAGGTGTTTTGGTGTATCTGGTGTGTTTGTGTGTTTTTTAGGGGTATCGGGTGAGTTTAGGTCTTTTGGTGTACCTGGTGTGTTTAGGTGCTTTTGGATATCTAGTGTGTTTAGGTGTTTTGTGGTACCTGTGTTTTTATATGTTTTGGAATATCTGGCGGTTTTAGGTGTTTTGCAGTATCTCGTGTGTTTAGGTGTTTTGTGGCATTGGATGGGGTTTGGAGTTTTTGGATATCTGGTGTGCGTAGGTGTTTTGGGGTAACTTTTGTGTTTAGGTGTTTTGGGGTATCTTTCGTGTTTAGGTGTTTTGGGGTATCTTTCGTGTTTAGGTGTTTTGGGGTAAATTTTGTGTTTAGGTGTTTTGGGGTAAATTTTGTGTTTAGGTGATTTGGGCTATCTGGTGTGTTTTGGTGTATCTGGTGTGTTTAGATTTTTGGGGGCATCTGGTGAGTTTAGGTGCTTTTGGATAACTAGTGTGTTTAGGTTTTTGGGGGTACATGGTGAGTTTAGGTGTTTTGGGGTAACTGGTGAGTTTTGGAGTTTTTGGGTATCTGGTGTGTTTTGGTCTTTTGGGCTATCTAGTGTGTTTAGGTGTTTTGGGCAGTGTGGTGTGGTTAGGTGTTTTGGGATATCTGGCGGGTTTAGGTGTTTTGGAGTATCTGGTGTGTTTAGGTGTTTGAGGTATGCTGTGTTTTTAGGTGTTTTGGTCTATTTGGTGTGTTTAGGTTTTTTTTTGTGGTATCTGGTGTGTTTGATTGTTTTAGGGTATCTGGTGTGGTGAGGTGTTTTGTGGTATCTGGTGTGTTTAGGTGCTTTGAGGTGTATGGTGTGTTTAGGTGCTTTTGGGTATTTCATTTGTTTAGGTGTTTTGTGGTATTGGATGTGGTTTGGAGGTTTTGGATATCTGGTGTGTGTAGGTATTTTGGGGTAACTTTTGTGTTTAGGTGTTTTGGGGTGAATTTTGTGTTTAGGTGATTTGGGGTATCTGGTGTGTTTAGATGTTTTGGGGCATCTGGTGTGTTTCGGTGCTTTTGTATAACTAGTGTGTTTAGGTTTTTGGGGTACATGGTGAGTTTAGGTGTTTTGGGGTACCTGATGAGTTTTGGAGTTTTTGGGTATCTGGTGTGTTTTGGTCTTTTGGACTATCTGTTGTGTTTAGGTGTTTTGAGGGGTATGGTGTGTTTAGGTTCTTTTTTGGTATCTGGTGTTTTTAGGTGTTTTGGGGCATTGTCTGGGGTTTGGAGTTTTAGGATATCTGGTCTGTTTAGGTATTTTAGGGTACCTGGAGGTTTTAGGTGTTTTGGAGTATCTCATGTGTTTAGGTGTTTTGGGGTATCTGGTGTGTTTAGGTGGTTTTTTTGGGGGGGTTTGTAGTTTTTGGATATCTGGTGAGTTTTGGTGTTATGGGGTATTTGGTGTGTTTAGGTTTTTTGGGGTATTTGGTGTGTTTAGGTTTTTTGGTCTATCTGGTGTGTTTAGGTGTTTTGGGGTACCTGGTGAGTTTATGTGTTTTGGGTTATATTGTGTGGTCAGGTGTTTTGGGGTATCTGTTGTGTTTTGGAGTTTTAGGGTATCTGGTGTTTTTAGGTGTTTTGGAGTATCTGGTGGGTTGTGGTGTTTTGGATTATTTGGCATGTTTACATGTTTTGGGGTATCTGGCAGGTTTAGGTGTATCTGGTGTATTTAGGTGTTTTGAGGTATCTGGTGTGTTTTGGTGTTTTGGGGTGTTGTGGGGTATCTGGTATGTTTGGGTGTATTGGGCTATCTGTTATGGTCAGGTGTTTTGGGGTATCAGGTGTGTTTATGTGCTTTGAGGTGTATGGTGCGTTTAGGTGTTTTTGTTTATCTGCCGTTTTTAGGTGTTTGGGGCATTGTCTAGGGTTTGTAGTTTTTGGGTATATGATGAGTTTAGGTGTTTTGGGTAATATGGTGTGGTTAGTTGTTTTGGGGTATCTGGTGTGGTTAGGTGTTTTGTCATATCTGGTGTGTTTAGGTGCTTTGATATGTACGGTGTGTTTAGAGGTTTTTGGATAACTAGAGTGTTTAGGTTTTTTGGGGTACCTGGTTAATTTAGGTGTTTTGGGGTACCTGGTGAGTTTAGGTGTTTTTGGGTATTTGGTGTTTTAGGTGTTTTGTAGTATCTGGTGTTTTTAGGTTTTTTGTTTCTTCTGGTGTGTTTAGGTGTTTTGGTGTATCTGGTGTGTTTAGGTGTTTTTAGGGGTATCTGGTGTGTTTGGTTGTTTTGGGGTATCTGGTGTGGTTAGGTGTTTTGTGGTATCTGGTATGTTTAGGTGCTTTTGGATATCTAGTGTGTTTAGGTGTTTTGTGGTACCTGTGTGTTTATATGTTTTGGAATATCTGGCGGTTTTAGGTGTTTTGTAGTATCTCGTGTGTTTAGGTGTTTTGTGGCATTGGATGGGGTTTGGAGTTTTTGGATATCTGGTGTGCGTAGGTGTTTTGGGGTAACTTTTGTGTTTAGGTGTTTTGGGGTATCTTTCGTGTTTAGGTGTTTTGGGGTAAATTTTGTGTTTAGGTGTTTTGGGGTAAATTTTGTGTTTAGGTGATTTGGGCTATCTGGTGTGTTTTGGTGTATCTGGTGTGTTTAGATTTTTGGGGGCATCTGGTGAGTTTAGGTGCTTTTGGATAACTAGTGTGTTTAGGTTTTTGGGGGTACGTGGTGAGTTTAGGTGTTTTGGGGTACCTGATGAGTTTTGGAGTTTTTGGGTATCTAGTGTGTTTTGGTCTTTTGGACTATCTGTTGTGTTTAGGTGTTTTGAGGGGTATGGTGTGTTTAGGTTCTTTTTTGGTATCTGGTGTTTTTAGGTGTTTTGGGGCATTGTCTGGGGTTTGGAGTTTTAGGATATCTGGTCTGTTTAGGTGTTTTAGGGTACCTGGAGGGTTTAGGTGTTTTGGAGTATCTCATGTGTTTAGGTATTTTGGGGTATCTGGTGTGTTGATGTGTTTTTTTTGGCTAGGGTTTGTAGTTTTGGATATCTGCTGTGTTTAGGTATTTTGGGCTATTTGGTGTGTTTAGGTTTTTCGGGATATCTGGCGGGTTTAGGTGCTTTGGGGTATCTGGTGGATTTAGGCATATTTGGTGTATTTAGATGTTTTGGGATACCTGGTTTGTTTAGGGGCTTTTGGATAACTAGTGTGTTTAGGTTTTTTGGGGTACCTTGTGAACTTAGGTGTTTTGGGGTACCTGCTGAATTTAGGCATTTTATTGGTATGTGTTATGTTTAGGTCTTTTGGGGTATCTGGTGTGTCTAGATGTTTTGGAGTACCTGGTGTGTTTATGTGTTTGAGGTACCTGGTGTGTTTAGGTGTTTGAGGTATCTGGTGTGTTTAGGTGTTTTTAGGGGTATCTGGTGTGTTTGGTTGTTTTGGCGTATCTGGTGTGGTTAGGTGTTTTGTGGTATCTGGTATGTTTATGTGCTTTTGGATATCTAGTGTGTTTAGGTGTTTTGTGGTACCTGTGTGTTTATATGTTTTGGAATATCTGGCGGTTTTAGGTGTTTTGTAGTATCTCGTGTGTTTAGGTGTTTTGTGGCATTGGATGGGGTTTGGAGTTTTTGGATATCTGGTGTGCGTAGGTGTTTTGGGGTAACTTTTGTGTTTAGGTGTTTTGGGGTATCTTTCGTGTTTAGGTGTTTTGGGGTAAATTTTGTGTTTAGGTGTTTTGGGGTAAATTTTGTGTTTAGGTGATTTGGGCTATCTGGTGTGTTTTGGTGTATCTGGTGTGTTTAGATTTTTGGGGGCATCTGGTGAGTTTAGGTGCTTTTGGATAACTAGTGTGTTTAGGTTTTTGGGGGTACGTGGTGAGTTTAGGTGTTTTGGGGTACCTGATGAGTTTTGGAGTTTTTGGGTATCTGGTGTGTTTTGGTCTTTTGGACTATCTGTTGTGTTTAGGTGTTTTGAGGGGTATGGTGTGTTTAGGTTCTTTTTTGGTATCTGGTGTTTTTAGGTGTTTTGGGGCATTGTCTGGGGTTTGGAGTTTTAGGATATCTGGTCTGTTTAGGTGTTTTAGGGTACCTGGAGGGTTTAGGTGTTTTGGAGTATCTCATGTGTTTAGGTATTTTGGGGTATCTGGTGTGTTGATGTGATTTTTTGGCTAGGGTTTGTAGTTTTGGATATCTGCTGTGTTTAGGTATTTTGGGCTATTTGGTGTGTTTAGGTTTTTCGGGATATCTGGCGGGTTTAGGTGCTTTGGGGTATCTGGTGGATTTAGGCATATTTGGTGTATTTAGGTGTTTTGGGATACCTGGTGTGTTTAGGGGCTTTTGGATAACTAGTGTGTTTAGGTTTTTTGGGGTACCTTGTGAACTTAGGTGTTTTGGGGTACCTGCTGAATTTAGGCATTTTATTGGTATGTGTTATGTTTAGGTCTTTTGGGGTATCTGGTGTGTCTAGGTGTTTTGGAGTGCCTGGTGTGTTTATGTGTTTGAGGTACCTGGTGTGTTTAGGTGTTTGAGGTATCTGGTGTGTTTAGGTATTTTGGGGTATCTGGTGTGTTTAGGTGTTTTGGGGTTTCTGGTGTATTTATGTGTTTGGGTCTATCTGGTGGGTTTAGGTGCTTTGGCATATCTGATGTGTTTAGGTGTTTTGGGGTTCCTGGTATGTTTACATGTTTTGGGATATTTGGTGTGTTTAGCTGTTTTGGGGTATCTTGTATGTTTAGGTGTTTTGCGGTACCTGGTGAGTTTAGGTGCTTTGTGGTATCTGGTTTGGTTAGGTGTTTTGTGGTATCTGGTCTGTTTAGGTGTTTAGGGGCATTGGATGCCGTTTGGATTTTTTGGATAGCTGGTGCGTTTAGGTGTTCTGGAGCATCTGGTGTGTTTAGGTGTATCTGGTTTGTTTACATGTTTTGGGATATCTGGTGTGTTTAGGTGCTTTTGGATAACTAGTGTGTTTAGGTGTTTTGTGGTACCTGCTGAGTTTAGGTGTTTTGTGGTACCTGCTGAGTTTAGGTGTTTTGGGGTATCTGGTGTAGTTAGGTTTTTTTGTGTATCTGGTGTGTTTGGGTGTTTTTAAGGGTATCTGGTGTGTTTGTTGTTTTGGGGTATCTGGTGTGGTTAGGTGTGTTGTGGTATCTGATGTTTAGGTGCTTTGAGGTGTATGGTGTTTTTAGATTCTTTTTGGTATCTGGTGTTTTTAGGTGTTTTGGGGCATTGGCTGGGCTTTAGAGTTTTTGGATATCTGGTGTGGTTAGGTTTTTTGGGGTATCTGGTGTGTTTCGGTGCTTTTAGATAACTAGTGTGTTTAGGTGTTTTGGCGTACCTGTTGTGTTTTGATGTTTTGGGATATCTGGTCTTTATAGGTTGTTTTAGGGTACCTGGAGGGTTTAGGAGTTTTGGAGAATCTGGTGTGTTGAGATGTTTTGGGGTATCTGGTGTGTTTAGGTGTTATTTGAGTATCTGGTCTGTTTAGGTGTTTTGGTCTATCTGATGTGTTTAGGTGTTTTGGGGTATTTGGTGTGTTTAGGTGTTTTGGGGTATCTGGCGGGTTTAGGTGTTTTGGAGTATCTGGTGGGTTTAGACGTATCTGGTGTGTTTAGGTGTTTTGGGGTACCTGGTGTGTTTAGGGGCTTTTGGGGTACCTGGTGAGTTTAGGTGCTTTTGGGTAACTGTTGTGTTTAGGTGTTTTCGTGTATCTGGTGTTTTTAGGTGTTTTTTTTAGGGGTGTCTGCTGTGTTTGGTTGTTTTGGGGTATCTGGTGTGTTTTGGTGCTTTTGGATAACTAGTGTGTTTAGGTGTTTTGGGGTCCTGGTGAGTTCATTTATTTTGGGTAATATGGTGTGGTCAGGTGTTTTGGGGTATCTGCTGTGTTTAGGTGTTTTAGGGTATCCGGTGTTTTTAGATGTTTTGGGGTATCTGGCGGGTTTAGGTGTATCTGGTGTATTTAGGTGTTTTGGGTATCTGGTGTGTTTAGGTTTTTTGGGGTGTTGTGGGGTATCTGATGTGGTTAGATGTTTTGTCGTATCTGGTGTGTTTAGGTGCTTTGATGTGTATAGCGTGTTTAGGTGTTTTGGAGTATCTGGTGTGTTTAGGTGTTTTTTAGGGGTATCTGGTGGGTTTAGGTGTTTTTGGGTACCTGGTGAGTTTAGGTGTTTTGGTGTATCTAGTGTGTTTGGGTGTTTTTTAGGGGTATCTGGTGAGTTTAGGTCTTTTGGGATAACTTGTGTATTTAGGTGCTTTTGGTTATCTAGTGTGTTTAGGTGTTTTGTGGAACCTGGTGTGTTTAGATGTTTTGGGATATCTGGCGGGTTTAGGTGTTTTGGAGTATCTGGTGTGTTTAGGTGTTCGAGGTATCCGTTGTATTTCGGTGTTTTGTCGTATCTGGTGTGTTTAGGTGCTTTGATGTGTATAGCGTGTTTAGGTGTTTTGGAGTATCTGGTGTGTTTAGGTGTTTTTTAGGGGTATCTGGTGGGTTTAGGTGTTTTTGGATACCTGGTGAGTTTAGGTGTTTTGGTGTATCTAGTGTGTTTGGGTGTTTTTTAGGGGTATCTGGTGAGTTTAGGTCTTTTGGGATAACTTGTGTATTTAGGTGCTTTTGGTTATCTAGTGCGTTTAGGTGTTTTGTGGAACCTGGTGTGTTTAGATGTTTTGGGATATCTGGCGGGTTTAGGTGTTTTGGAGTATCTGGTGTGTTTAGGTGTTTGAGGTATCCGTTTTATTTCGGTGTTTTGTCGTATCTGGTGTGTTTAGGTGCTTTGATGTGTATAGCTTTTTTAGGTGTTTTGGAGTATCTGGTGTGTTTAGGTGTTTTTTAGGGGTATCTGGTGGGTTTAGGTGTTTTTGGATACCTGGTGAGTTTAGGTGTTTTGGTGTATCTAGTGTGTTTGGGTGTTTTTTAGCCGTATCTGGTGAGTTTAGGTCTTTTGGGATAACTTGTGTATTTAGGTGCTTTTGGTTATCTAGTGTGTTTAGGTGTTTTGTGGAACCTGGTGTGTTTAGATGTTTTGGGATATCTGGCGGGTTTAGGTGTTTTGGAGTATCTGGTGTGTTTAGGTGTTTGAGGTATCCGGTGTATTTCGGTGTTTTGGTCTATCTGGTGTGTTTAGGTGTTTTTTTTGTGGTATGTGGTGTGTTTGATTGTTTTGGGGTATCTGGTGCAGTGTGGTGTTTTGTGGTATCTGGTGTGTTTAGGTGCTTTGAGGTGTATGGTGTGTTTAGGTGCTTTTGGGTATCTCGTGTGTTTAGGTGTTTTGTGGCATTGGATGGGGTTTGGAGTTTTTGGATATCTGGTGTGGGTAGGTGTTCTGGGGTAACTTTTGTGTTTAGGTGTTTTGGGGTATCTTTCGTGTTTAGGTGTTTTGGGGTAAATTTTGTGTTTAGGTGATTTGGGGTATCTCGTGTGCTTTGGTGTATCTGGTGTGTTTAGATGTTTTGGGGCATCTGGTGTTTTTAGTTGCTATTGGATAACTAGTGTGTTTAGGTTTTTGGGGGTACACGCTGAGTTTAGGTGTTTTGGGGTACCTGATGAGTTTTGGAGTTTTTGGGTATCTGGTGTGTTTGGTCTTTTGGGCTATCTGGTGTGTTTACTTGTTTTGGCGTACCTGTTGGGTTGCGGTGTTTTGAAGTATCTTGTGTGTTTAGGTATTTTGGGGTATCTGGCGAGTTTAGGTGTTTTGGAATATCTTGTGGGTTTTGGTGTATCTGGTGTGTTTAGGTGTTTTTTGGGGGTAACTGGTGTGTTTGATTGTTTTGGGGTATGTGGTGTGTTTAGGTGTTTTTGGATAACTAGTGTGTTTATTTTTGGGGGGCTACGGGGTGAATGTGGGTGTTTTGGGGTTCCTGGTTATTTTAGGTGTATTTCGGTATCTGGTGTGTTTAGGTCTTTTGGGGTATCTGTTGTGTTTGGGTGTTTTGGGGTATCTGTTATGGTCAGGTGTTTTGGGGTATCTGGTGTGTTTAGGTGCTTTGAGGTGTATGGTGTGTTTAGGTGTTTTGTTTATCTGCCGTTTTTAGGTGTTTTGGGGCATTGGCTAGGGTTTGTAGTTTTTGGATATATGATGAGTTTAGGTGTTTTGGGTAATATCGTGTGGTTAGGTGTTTTGGGGTATCTGGTGTGGTTAGGTGTTTTGGGGTATTTGGTGTGTTTATGTTTTTTGGGGGTATCTGGTGTGTTTAGGTGTTTTGGGGAATCTGGCGGGTTTAGGTGTTTTGGAGTATCTGGTGGGTTTAGACGTATCTGGTGTGTTTAGGTGTTTTGGGTACCTGGTGTATTTAGAGGCTTTTGGGGCACGTGGTGAGTTTAGGTGTTTTTGGGTATTTGTTGTGTTTAGGTGTTTTGGGGTATCTGGTGTATTTATGTGTTTGGGTCTATCTGGTGGGTTTAGGTGCTTTGGCATATCTGGTGTGTTTAGGTGTTTTGGGGTTTCTGGTATGTTTACATGTTTTGGGATATTTGGTGTGTTTAGCTGTTTTGAGGTATCTTGTATGTTTACGTGTTTTGCGGTACCTGGTGAGTTTAGGTGCTTTGTGGTATCTGGTTTGGTTAGGTGTTTTGTGGTATCTGGTGTGTTTAGGTGTTTGGCGGCATTGGATGCAGTTTGGAGTTTTTGGATATCTGGTGCGTTTAGGTGTTTTGGGGCATCTAGTGTGTTTTGGTGTATCTAATGTGTTTACATGTTTTGGGATATCTTGTGTGTTTAGGTGTTTTGGGGTATTTGTTGTGTTTATGTTTTTTGGGGTATCTGGTGTGTTTAGGTGTTTTGGGGTATCTGGTGAGTTTATGTGTTTTGTGGTATCTGGTATGTTTAGGTGTTTGGGGGCATTGGATGCCATTTGGAGTATTTGGATAGCTGGTGCATTTAGGTGTTTTGGGGCATCTGGTGGGTTTAGGTGCTTGGGTGTACCTGGTGGATTTAGGTGTTTTGGGGTACCTGGTGAGTTTAGGTGTTTTGGGGTACCAGGTGAGTTTAGGTGTTTTTGGATATCTGGTGTGTTTAAATGTTTTGGGTTATCTGGTTTGGTTAGGTGTTTTGTGGTATCTGGTCTGTTTAGGTGTTTGGGGGCATTGGATGCCGTTTGGAGTTTTTGGATAGCTGGTGCATTTAGGTGTTCTGGGGCATCTGGTGTGTTTAGGTGTACCTGGTTTGTTTAGATGTTTTGGGATATCTGGTGTGTTTAGGTGCTTTTGGATAACTAGTATGTTTAGGTGTTTTGTGGTACCTGCTGAGTTTAGGTGTTTTGTGGTACCTGCTGAGTTTAGGTGTTTTGGGGTATCTGGTGTAGTTAGGTTTTTTGGTGTATCTGGTGTGTTTGGGTGTTTTTAGGGGTATCTGGTGTGGTTAGGTGTTTTGTGGTATTTGGTGTGTTTATGTTTTTTGGGGGTATCTGGTGTGTTTAGGTGTTTTGGGGTATCTGGCGGGTTTAGGTGTTTTGGAGTAGCTGGTGGGTTTAGACGTATCTGGTGTGTTTAGGTGTTTTGGGTACCTGGTGTATTTAGAGGCTTTTGGGGTATCTGGTGTGTTTAGGTGCTTTTGGGGCACGTGGTGAGTTTAGGTGTTTTGGGGTATTTGTTGTGTTTAGGTGTTTTGGTGTATCTGGTGTTTTTAGGTGTTTTTTAGGGTTATTTGCTGTGTTTGGTTGTTTTGGGGTATCTGGTGTGTTTTGGTGCTTTTGGATAACTAGTGTGTTTAGGTGTTTTGGGGTACCTGGTGAGTTTATTTGTTTTGGGTTATATGGTGTGGTCAAGTGTTTTGGGGTATCTGCTGTGTTTAGGTGTTTTAGGGTATCCGATGCTTTTAGGTGTTTCAGGGTATCTTGTGGGTTGTGGTGTTTTGGAGTATCTGGCGTGTTTAGGTGTTTTGGGGTATCTGGCGGGTTTAGGTGTATCTGGTGTATTTTGGTGTTTTTGGGTATCTGGTGTGTTTAGGTGTTTCAGGGTGTTGTGGGCTATCTGGTGTGCTTAGGTGTTTTGTCATATCTGGTGTGTTTAGGTGCTTTGAGGTGTAAGGTGTGTTTAGGTGTTTTTGTTTATCTGCCGTGTTTAGGTGTTTTTGGGCATTGGTTAGGCTTTGTAGTTCTTGGATATATGATGAATTTTGTGTTTTGGGTAATATGATGTGGCTAGTTGTTTTGGGGTATCGGGTGTGGTTAGGTGTTTTGTCGTTTCTCGTGTGTTTAGGTGCTTTGATGTGTATGGTGCGTTTAGGTGTTTTTGGATAACTAGAGTGTTTAGGTTTTTTGGGGTACCTGGTTAATTTAGGTGTTTTGGGGTACCTGGTAAGTTTAGGTGTTTTTGGGTATTTGGTGTTTTTAGGTGTTTTGTAGTATCTGGTGTTTTTAGGTTTTTTGTTTCATCTGGTGTGTTTGGTTGTTTTGGGGTATCTGGTGTGGTTAGGTGTTTTGTGGTATCTGGTGTGTTTATGTGCTTTGAGGAGTATGGTGTGTTTAGGTTCTTTTTGGTATCTGGTGTTTTTAGGTGTTTTGGGGCATTGGTTGGGGTTTAGAACTTTAGGATATCTGGTCTGTTTAGGTGTTTTAGGGTACCTGGAGTGTTTAGGTGTTTTGGCGTATCTCATGTGTTTAGGTATTTTGGGGTATTTGGTGTGTTTAGGTTTTTTGGTGTATCTGGTGTGTTTAGGTGTTTTGGGGTATCTGGCGGGGTTAGGTATTTTGGGGTATCTGGTGGATTTAGACGTATTTGGTGTGTTTCGGTGTTTTGGGGTACCTGGTGTATTTAGGGCCTTTTGGGGTACCTGGTGAATTTAGGCGATTTTGGGTATGTGTTATGTTTAGGTCTTTTGGGGTATCTGGTCGGTTTGGTTGTTTTGGGGTATCTGGTGTGTTTAGTTGTTTTGAAGTATCTAGTGTGTTTTGGTGTTTTGGGGTATCTGGTGTGTTTAGGTGTTTTGGGATATCTGGTCTGTTTAGTTGTTTTGGTGTACCTGTTGGCTTTAGATGTTTTGGAGTATCTGGAGTGTTTAGGTGTTTGAGGTATCCGGTGTGTTTTGATGTTTTGGTCTATCTGGTGTGTTTAGGTGGGTTTCTTTGTGGTATGTGGTGTGTTTGGTTGTTTTGGGGTATCTGTTGCGGTGTAGTGTTTTGTGGTATCTGGTGTGATCAGGCGCTTTGAGGTGTATGGTGTGTTTATGTGCTTTTGGGTATCTTGTGTGTTTAGGTGTTTTGTGGCATTGGATGGGGTTTGGAGTTTTTGGACATCTGCTGTGGATAGGTGTTTTGGGGTAACTTTTGTCTTTAGGTCTTTTGGGGTATCTGGCGTGTTTAGATGTTTTGGGGTACCTGGTGTGTTTAGGTGCTTTTAGATAACGAATGTGTTTAGGTTTTTGGGGTACATGGTGAGTTTAGGTGTTTTGGGGTACCTGGTGAGTTTTGGAGTGTTTGGGTATCTGGTGTGTTTTGGTCTTTTGGGGTATTTGGTGTGTTTAGGTGTTTTGGGGTACCTGCTGAGTTTAGGTGTTTTGGAGTACCTTGGTGAGTTTAGGTGTTTTGGATAATATGGTGTGGTTAGGTGTTTTCGGTTATCTGGTGTTTTTAGGTGTTTTGGTTAACATGGTGTGGTTAGGTGTTTTGGGGTATCTGGTGTGTTTAGGTGTTTTGGGGTATCTGGCGACTTTAGGTGTTTTGGAGTCTCTAGTTGGTTTTGGTGTATCTGGTGTGTTTAGGTGTTTTTTTAGGGGTAACTGTTGTGTTTGATTGTTTTGGGTATGTGGTGTGTTTAGGTGTTTTTGGATAACTAGTGTGTTTAGGTTTTTTGAGGTACCTGGTGAATGTGGTTGTTTTGCGGTACCTGGTGTTTTTGGGTGTTTTTGGGTATCTGGTGTGTTTAGGTCTTTTGTTGTATCTGGTGTGTTTAGGTTCTTTGATGCGTACGGTGTGTTTAGGTGTTTTTGGGTATCTGGTGTGTTGAGGTGTTTTGGGGCATTGGATGGGGTTTGGAGTTTTTTGATATCTGGTGTGATTAGGTGTTTTTGGATAACTAATGTGTTTAGGTTTTTTGGGGTATCTGGTTAATTTAGGTTTTTTTGGCTCCTGGTGAGTTTAGGTGTTTTGGGGTATTTGGTGTTTTAGGTGTTTTGGTTTATCTAGTGTGTTTAGGTGTTTTGGTGTATCTAGTGTGCTTAGGTGTTTTTTAGGGGTACCTGGTGTGTTTGGTTGTTTTGTGGTATCTGGTGTGTTTAGGTGCTTTGAGGGGTATGGTGTGTTTAGGTTCTTTTTGGTATGTGGCTAGGTTTTTTGGGGTATCTGGTGTGTCTAGGTGCTTTTGGATAACTCATGTCTTTAGGTATTTTGGGGTACGTGGTGTGTTTAGACATTTTGGGATATCTGGTCTGTTTAGGTGTTTTAGGGTACCTGGAGGTTTTAGGTGTTTTGGAGTATCTCGTGTGTTTGGGTGTTTTGGGGTATCTGGTGTGTTTAGGTGTTTTGGTTTATCTGGTGTGTTTAGGTTTTTTTTGGCTGGGATTTGTAGTTTTTGGATATCTGGTGTGTTTTAGTTTTTTGGGCTATCTGGTGTGTTTTGGTGCTTTGCGGTGTAAGCCGTGTTTAGGTGTTTTGGGGCATTGGCTAGGGTTTGTAGTTTTTGTATATCTGGTGTGTTTAGGTGTTTTGGGGTATCTGGAGTGTTATAGTGCTTTTGGATAACTAGTGTGTTTAGTTGTTTTGGGGTACCTGGTGTATTTAGGTGTTTTGTGATATCTGGTGTGTTTAGGTGCTTTGATGTGTATGGTAGTTTTTAGGTGTTTTTGGGTATCAAGTGTGTTTAGGAGTTTTGGGGCATTGGATGGGGTTTGGAATTTTTGGATATCTGGAGTGGTTAGGTGTTTTTGGATAACTAGTGTGTTTAGGTGTTTTAGGATACCTGGTGAGTTTAGGTGTATTGTGGTATCTGGTGTTTTTAGGTGCTTGGTGTTATCTGCTGTGTTTAGGTGTTTTGGGGTATCTGGTGTGTTTAGGTGTTTTGGGCATTGGCTGGAGTTTAGAGTTTTTGGTTATCTGGTGTGGTTAGGTTTGTTGTGGTATCTCGTCTGTTTAGGTGTTTTGGGTTATCTGCTGTGTTTAGATGTATCTGTTGTTTTTAGGTGTTTTTTGATAACTAGTGTGTTTAGATGTTTTGGGGTACCTGGTGAGTTTAGGTGTTTTTGGATATCTGGTATGTTTAGGTGTTTTGGGGTATCTGGTATGTTTCGGCATTTTTGGGTATATGTTGTGTTTAGGTTCTTTGGGGTATCTGGTGGGTTTAGGTGTTTTGGCTATCTGGCGTGTTTAGGGCTGGATTTTGAGGTCATTGGGTGGGTGCGGTGACAGTCCTAGGAGTAGCCATGGAAAGGTCTGCCGCCTGCAGTTGGCTCCCGACCGCAATTTCACACTGTCTGACCAGTTAAGGCCAGTTAAGGCCTGCCCAGGATTAAAGGTGGCTGTGCACTGGCTAGGAATGGGCAAGTGGGGGCAGGGGCCTGTCACCCCCGGGGCCAATGGAGTTTTTGGATACCTGGTGCGCTTATGTATTTTTGGGTATCTGGTGGGTTTCGGATTGTATGAGTTGTGAATTCAGTTAGGTTTATATTGGTATGTATTTGGCTTTCCTCAGCAAATATAAACCAGAGTAATCAGGAAAATCATATTTGATTTTCTATATCAGTCTCTGTTTGTCAGAGTCATGGGTTTGAGTTGATGAACTGTTCAGTAATATGACTGTTACCCTCATGATTATTGTCCATATTTATCACAAAAAGTGCTCAGCTGGTTTAAACAAGTTTTCCCCCTTCTCATTTTAGAAACATCACTTGTCATATTTCTTTTAAATTGGTTAATTTTTTTAGATTTCTGTTTAGGTAGTCAAATATACTTTAAGTTTTGTCATATATTTCATTTTTTCTCATGTTTCTCCACCAGCATTCCTTGTGAATGTTTGTCTCATTGCTAGGATACAGATTTACAAGGTACAATCTTCCTTTGGTACCTGGCCAAGCTGTCATGTTTACGTGTGAACTATGGCAATTAACATCAGTCAGCTATTTGATGGCAATGGCATCACAACCACATATAACTCTTCCCTCATCCAATATCCACTGCTACACTTCCAAACCTGGGCCACAGAATAGCAATGAAGCTTGGTTTAATGGGGCTCTGGAGTCCCTGTGACCCGCTGGCTAAAAAGCCAGGGCAGGGCTATCCACGCAGGAGGTCTGCCCCACAGCCATTTATTGGCTGATTGGCCGTTAATAGACCGGTGGTGGAACTTCTGCCCCTCAGGAACAGGATATCCTGCCCTACCTCAGGGAGCTGCGGGCTGATCAGAGGCCATCAGAAGCAGTGGCCACTGCCGGTATCATACAGGGGCCTTCACCAGGGATCACCGCTGGATTTGCTGCGTCCTTCTGCCTTCAAACCCGCTGTGGGTGGGGACATCCAAACTGAAGAGAGGGAGCCTGAGTTCAGTTAACCTGAGCTCATGGTGCTGAGGCCAATTACATACAGCTCCCCTGAAATGAACTGAGTAAAAACAATCTGAAGGTCAAACCTGGAACTTTCCCGGTGTGTATGGTCCAGCTACCCAACGAGTAGTCTTACCAGGCCATCAGGAGACTCTTTTACTTGTTGCGTTTCAACTCATAGCACAGGATAACTATATTATACAATTTGAATAAAAGCCAAAAGGGAGATAGTTCCTCAGTTCTCTTAAATTAAGGAACAAAGAGAACATTGTGTTGTCATTATTGTACCAAGTACTATCTGTGTGACCTTTATGTCTCCAGTTGCCTTGGGTAGGGTTATTTTGGGTGTAAAAAAAATTAAAGACTGTAAGCCATTACCCTAGACACAAAGGTTCAGGGTTATCAGTAATTACACTGTATCTTGGTCTCCTGTAGTCATAGTAACCAATGGCAATTTATATTGATGTCACAGGATTATTATATTTTTACCAAAGCTGGAATGAAAGCTATTTTTCAAGCCATGAACTTCTCTGGAAAAATTTCTGATCAGTTTTAGTTAATTAACAAATCCTGTTCAGAAGGCCTTCACTTTCAAGTGTTCCTGGTTGAGAATGATAAGCACAGGTCTTTTATTAACACTTCTCATTTTAAAAAATGTATTTACTTTGGCTTGCTGCTGTTGTTGCCTCTGTCATCTGGGGCCAGCTTTTTAATTGCCCGCGTGGGTGATGTCAGGTGTGGACATGCTCTGAGAATAGTACACTCGGTTGGTGTTTCAGTTTTCTGACTCCTCCGCCGTGCGCTGGAATCTTTAAAGGGACAGGGGGTGGGTGAGTAGAGCACCCAGCAACCTGCCCAACTCCAATTAACTTGCTTTTAAGGGCTTGTTAATAGGCTGCAGTGGGACAGAATCAAATTTTCAAAGTTAATAACGGGGAGAGCGAATGGTCTGGGACACGTTAGTGCACAGCTTCAGGGGCACAGAGGGAGCCCTTATTGGCTGTGGCTGCTGATGAAATACCTTGTATGCAATAGGATAGTCAAACTGAGATGCTCACGAAGTGCCACAAAGTAGTTGTCGCTTGAGCAGAACCGCTTGAGTACCTGAGGAATGAGCATTTGTGTGCACCATGATGCTGCTAGACCTCTGTTCTCTTGTCTGCCCCATCCCTCCGAGCAACAGCAAACCCAGTAATGGCTATTACTGTTTGCCATTTAAAAATGTCCCCTCAGAACTAGTTCCTGTCTCCTCCCTGGACCCATTCCCCCCAACTGATCATCAAACTGTCTCCAGACCAATTAGGGCCTATCTCCTTAAAAATTGCATCACATCACTGATGCTGCTGTGGCGTTGGGTCGAGATCCAGAAATATCCCAAAAGTCATGTTCCTAACCCATTACTGAAAACCCAGGCCTTCTTTTGTTAAATGTTAATTTAAAATACTAGGCAGAAGTCTAGCTGTAAGAATGACATTTTGAAGAATGGAGAATACATCAAAAAAAATGTACTCACTGTAAGAATGGTGCCCTCAGATTATGTTGGAATTATAAAGGCTAAGTGACCTGCAGACAGTACTACCAGATTTTTCAGCTTGGTGGAGGCTGCTTCAGACTCTCAGGCTGGAATATTCTGCCCTCTTCCCTGCTGAGTTTGGTGGAAGGCCAGGGGGGCATTTAGTCAGGTGGGAGGGTGTCTGGTGAGGGCCCCACCCTCTTCCCACCTCCGGCCCAACTAAGTTCATGGCAAGTAGGGCCATCATGCCCCATCAAATTGAGGCCCTTAATTGGCTAATTAATGCCCACTTTAGGGCCTCATCCCACTGTTGCTGGTGTTAATCCAGCAGTGGGCCAATGGCTCACCATGCAGGGAGAATGACAAGCAAACCCATTTGGAGTTGCTTGTGAGCTCACAGTGGTGGTGGGGGTCCCTTGTTCAAAGGCGTTCAGGGCCTGATTGAGAACCATCCCCCCCATCTTGCCCTTGCTGCCAAACCCCCTCCTTATCCTCCCTGCAACTCCCAACCCGTGACCGCCACCCCTGATGCGCTTCCTCCTCCATCTCTCATCTGTGGCCTGAGATCCAGTGATGATCATAGGACTCAGCTGGACTGTAGCACCGGCAACAGCCATCACCATCCCAGTGGCACCACTATTCTGTAGAACTGCTGGCCTCTGATTGGCTGACAGCTGTCAATAAGCAGAACTTCTGCCCCTGGGGTCCTTGATCCCTGGGGAAGGCCTGCAGCTGTTTGTGAAGTGTCCGGGTGTCATGTGATATGGCGAATCTTCTAAAAACAAGGCAAAGTGGCTGTCTTGCCAGCTCTCCTGCCAGTGACCGAAACCTCCATTGCTTCCATAAGGTTCCGGCCTCAGTCAATAACGCTGTCTGTCCCTTTTGTTGTAGAAAAACATTCAATTTGAGAATAAACACTGACTTTGTGTTGCACATTCTGAAACAATTTGGGCTGGGCCTTAAATTGCCACAGTAAATATTTTTAAGGTCAGTTCCTAGCCTCATGATCATTAGATTCAATAGTACTAAGAATGTGCTAGAAAAGTCAAATTACCTATTTCAGTTTATTTATAAATACCCTGAAACTGGCACATTTTGAAAAAAAAATGTTTGAAACAATGGTAATGTACATCTGTGAAAGAATAGCTTACCTGAGTGGCCATGTGGACTGGCAATATTGCAATGACCTATGACCATGTGTAAAGGAATAAAGCTTATGCATGGATAATGTCATTTGTTTACCGGTCCTGCCAAAATTTCCCATCATCATTGCAGCTCAGGTGTGTGGCACAGAACACCGTGTTCTTAAGAGGGAGATTCATGATCTTAGGGAAACCTATGAATCTTTTAAAGCACTGAAATTTGGGCCAGAATTTTACCTTTGGCATGTGGGCGCACACCTAACACGCCCAAACGTAATATGATGCGTGATGATGTTGGGCTCGCATCCCGATGTCACCGCGCACTCGCACAATATTTTGTTTGGCGGGCACATGCCAGAGTCAGCTGTGCGCCCGCTGATAAGTGAAAGGCCTATTAAGGCCATTAACGAGCTAATTGACTTGAAATTTACACCACCCGATCAACCTAATGGTTGGCGGGCAGGTGAAAAGGCAAAGCGGCCTTTACATTTTTTAAGAAACCTCATCCACGAGTGGCATGAGGTTTCCTAAAGCTAATACTAATTAAATAAAACTTTTATTTTGAAATTAAAAACATGTCCCACCTCATGAGACACAGTCACATGAGGGGACATGTTTCATTTAATTTTTATTGCATTTATTAATTTTTTAAAAAAGCGCTTCAATCAGGGAGATTGAAGTGCTCTTTCACATGCAACTGCGCCCAAGGCCTGGCTCTCCCTCTTCCCTCCCCCCGCCCGCAAAGTAGTGCTCGGCACTGCCGCTCGCAATCCATGCAGGGTGGGCCTTAATTGGCCCGCCCGTGTAAAATCACGGTGCGGAGCCATTCGCCTTCCTGACCATCCCCGCCCGCTCCGGCTGAGCCTGCCCAACGAGGGAAATATTCTGGCCTTGGTTTTGGCTTTGCATAAACTTGAGCTCCTTAGCCTGTGGACCTGAACTGAAATCGCTTAACATTCCCCTTCACCAGCGATTTTATGTATCTATCTTTTATTTCTAGTGAGGCATTAAATAGAGATTTTCCAGTGTGATTTTAGAACAGAAAGTGCATGATGGGCAACACACACACATATTATTCACGATTTTTAGTGTTGAGTGCATGGCATTGCTTCAGCAGATATTTCCACCAAATTTGCTTCTCTATACTGCAAACTGAAACAAGCAATGAATAAAATGTAGTCCTTTGGAAAATCTGATTACTGTATTCTCGGTCACCAGTTTCTGTTCAATAGGGTAATGCGGGCACATAATCAACTTGATATCCATGTCTTTGATGCTCCACCGGAGATGGTAAGTGAAGCCATGTTCAGTGTTTGAGTTTATACTGCAAAGTTTTTGAGGTGTAAAGCCAACTCTCACTTTGGCTTACAGGCTTGTAGTCACTCATATTCTATCCTCCTGTTTTTTAAATTTTTTCAACAAGTCAAAGGTTGGTCGATTTTCACGGTTCAATTAATCAATCTCAATTTCAAGAGCATTTGTGCTAAAAATCAAAGTTCCAAGATTAAAAAAATCGTGGTTTTACTTCCTCCATAAAATTTGAGTGGCATGAATATTCCCCGTTAGATTCTTCATTAAGCAGCTTTTTAACTTTAGTGCTTAATCATATGGCTTAACTGTCCCGTTATCTGCCTAGATATAGAAGAAGCCAACAAGAAACAACATCAGCTCTCATTTGATGCTCATTTCTTTCACTCTCCTCACTAAAGTATACTAAAACATTATTGTCACTACATGATGCAGCATTTCTGAGAATTAGGGCAGAATTTTCTGCCTGTCGGGTGTGGGCGGGTGCGGTCTCGATCGCCAGTGGCGATTGGCTCCACACCGCCATTTTACGCAGGCGGGCCAATTAAGGCCCACCCAGCATGAATTGCGGCTCCCGAGGACAGCAGGAGTGAGAGGGCGGCGGTGGGATTCCAATGACTGTTGGGTCCAATGGCGACCCGGCGGCCTGTTTAAAAAAGCTGCTGCAGCCTTTCAAAGGCTACAACATGGCTACAGAAGGGCTCCCCAAAGCCCTGTTGGTGAGCAGGCCAGGCAGGAGGGTAGGGTATTGGGGCACTGTGTCCCCCGTTTTTCAGACAATTGCCTTGCTGCCCTCCTCGAGGAGGTGGCAGCATGGGGGGAGGTCCTCGCACCCCAGGATGGGTGGAGGAAGCCCCCCACTTGACCAAACGTGCCTGGGAGCAGGTCGCAGAGGTCGTGAGCTCCCACAACATGGTGCGATGTATGTGGATCCAGTGCCACAAGCGCTTCAATGACCTGTTGCTCTTGGGAAGGGTGAGTACCTTTGTTGGCATTGGACACTTAACCCAGCAGGTAGACTTTCCCTCCCAGCCACCCCAAGTCGCAAACAAAAAAACAAAAAAAAAGGCAGAAAAAAACAACAGACCTGAGGATTGGGAGCAGTTCAGAATTCAGCGAAGGAGGACCAAGGGATTGATTAAGAAGGGGAAAATAAAGTACGAGAGTAAGCTTGCGGGGGACATAAAAACTGACTCTAAAAGTTTCTAAAGGTATGTGAAGAGAAAAAGATTGGTGAAGACAAATGTATGCCCCTTACCGTCAAGAAACATGGGAATTTATAATGGGGAACAAAGAAATGGCTGACCACCTAAATACATAACAAAAACAGAATTACCTGGAAAAACTCAACAGGTCTGGCAGCATCGGTGGAGAAGAAAAGAGTTGACGTTTCGAGTCCTCATGACCCGTCTCCGCCGATGCTGCCAGACCTGCTGAGTTTTTCCAGGTAATTCTGTTTTTGTTTTGGATTTCCAGCATCCGCAGTTTTTTGTTTTTATCAGCTAAATACATACTTTGGTTCTGTCTTCACAAAGGCGGCACAAACAACATACCAGAAATGTTGGGGAACACAGGGTTTATTGAGGTGGAGGAACTGAAAGAAATCAGTATTAGTAGGGAAATAGTGTTGGGGAAATTGATTGGATTGAAGGCTGATAAATCCCCAAGGCATGATAATCTACATCCCAGAGTACTTAAGGAAGTGGCCATAGAAATAGTGGATGTATTGGTGGTCATCTTCCGAGTTTCTATAGATCCTGGAACAGTTCCTACAGATTGGAGGGTAGCTAATGTAACCCCACTATTTAAAAAGGGAGGTAGAGAGAAAACAGGGAATTATAGACCATTTAGCCTGATGTTGGTAGTGGGGAAAATTCTAGAGCCCATTATAAAAGATTTAATAGCTGAGCACTTGGAAATCAGTGGCAGAATCGGACAGAGTCAGCATGGATTTATGAAAGGGAAATCATGCTTGACAAATCTACTGGAATTTTTCAAGGATGTAACTAGTAGAGTTGATGAGGGGGAGCCGGTGGATGTGGTTTATTTGGACTTTCAGAAGGCTTTCGACAAAGTCCTACATAAGAGATTAGCATGTAAAATTAAAGTGCATGGGATTTGGGGTAGTGTATTGAGATGGATAGAAAACTGGTTGGTAGACAGGAAACAAAGAGTAGGAATAAATGAGTCTTTTTCTGAATGGCAGGCTAGTGGGGTACCGCAGGGATCAGTGCTGGGACCCCAGCTATTCACAATATATATTAATGATTTGCAAATGACACACAGCTGGGTGGGAGGGTGAGCTGTGAGGAGGATGCAGAAATGCTTCAGTGTGATTTGGACAAGCTGAGTGAGTGGGCAAACGCATGGCAGATGCAGTATAATGTGGATAAACGTGATGTTATCCACTTTGATGATAAAAACAAGAAGGCAGATTATTATCTGAATGGCTATAAGTTGAGAGAGGGGAATGTACAATGAGACCTGGGTCTGCTTGTACACCAGTCGCTGAAGCTAAGCGTGCAGGTGCAGCAGCCGGTAAAGAAGGCAGATGGTATGTTGGCCTTCATAGCCAAAGGATTTGAGTACAGGAGCAGGGATATCTTACTGCAATTATACAGGGCCTTGGTGAGACCATACCTGGAATATTGAATGCCGTTTTGGTCTCCTTATCTGAGGAAGGATGTTCTTGCTATAGAGGGAGTGCAGCGAATGTTTACCAGGCTGCTTCCTGGGATAGTGGGACTGACATATGAGGAGAGATTGAGTCGTTTAGGATGATATTCGCTGGAGTTCAGAAGAATGAGGGGGGATCTCATAGAAACCTATAAAATTCTAACGGGACTAGACAGGGTAGATGCAGGAAGGATGTTCCCGATGGTGGGGGAGTCCAGAATCAGGGGCCACAGTCTGAGGATACAGGGCAGACCATTTAGGACTGAAATGAGGAGAGTGGTGAGCCTGTGGAATTCACTGCCACAGAAAGTAGTTGAGGCCAAAACATTGTATGTTTTCATGAAGGAGTTAGATTAGCTCTTGGGACGAAAGGGATAAAGGGGTATGGGGAGAAAGCGGGAGCAGGCTATTGAGTTGGATGATCAGCCATGATCATAATGAATGGAGGAGCAGTCTTGAAGGGCCAAGTGGCCTATTCCTGCTCCTAGTTTCTATGTTTCTAAGTCTGAGTTTAGTGACTGCATTGAATCATTGATGACATGTGTTCTTCGCTGGGTGAGCCAGCAGCTATTGCCCATGCCTAGGGCACACTGAGAGGGTGATGATGAGATGGGTTCTGCCCCCGCAGCATGTGGTACACTGAGACCCACATGACTGTTTTGGGGGCTACATGGAGGAGCTGCACCTAGACTCAGTGCTGGAACTCCAGGAAATGTCAAAGTCAGGGTGATGAAATATTGGGAGGGGTGATTCAAGGTGGCGATTGATCTGCTGCCCTCTGCGCTCCACGTGCTTGCACCTCCTTGCTATGGAAGGTTAGACTGTGTGGTGCCAAATGTGAGTCAGGCAGCATTTGGCCAAGGTGGTGGGGGACAGGCCCAGCATCTTTGTGTGAGTGTTCAGCAGCTGTGGAGTGAGAAGGCACTGGACCCCTGCAATGCCCCACTCTGATTGGGGTGGGCCGTCCGCAAAGGGAGTCCAGGTACAAGTAGCACTAGTCAATGCTCTTCTCTCCTTTTTAGGAGAAGAATGCTCATAATGCAGCCGAGCGGGTGTGGACTGGTAGAGGGCCGGCCCAGGTGGTGGTGCTTAGCCAGTCCGAGCAGGTAGCCCTAGATCTGGAGAGACGCCATGTGCCCAGGTTCACTGGTGTCAGTGAGGCTGGGGTGCCATGAGCAGTTATGTTTACCCAGCACTGAGGTCACCATTAATGTCCCAGCAGCCATGGCACTGCTGAATGTTCAGTCATTGAAGTTTGCAACATGGCTTGACCATTGATTATGGAAGGATGAGCGCATAATGATCTGGGGGACGGGGATGCACATTGACATCGTCTCCACGTTAACTAATCAAATGTCCTTGTTCTTCCTTTCAGCATCAGCAGAGCAGGGCTGGGAGGAGGCACAGGGGCCCCCTCTCACACCGGAGGGTTCTGAAATCTCGGATTCACCAACGTCACAGCATCTCTGCCAGGCAGGCACCAGCGCAGATACTAGCACCTCGGTGGGAATTAGATCATTGGCTAGTGTCCCGGGGCACAGTAGAGAGGGCACCTCACAGTTGCTGGAGAAGCTGGTAAAGGCAGAGAGTGCCCATGGCACCAGCAGTCAGATGACTGCAGGGAGCCAGGCACATGCTCAATCGGTGGCTGATGATGTGCCTCTGGAGTCGTCCGCGATACAGCAAATGCAGGAAATGTGGCCGAGTGTGCAGGCGCATCTGGGAGAGATATGTGAGGCTATGCCTGGCTTGGTCTCCATGGTGGAGGAGTCTACACGGACAATTGGCAATGCAATGAGTCTCATTGCCGAGTGCCATGCATCCTCCATGGAGAGGGTGACAACTCTCATGGAGAGGCTCCTCCAGGAGACCAATCAGGTCTTCCTGGGGATGCGCTCGAACCAGCAAGCCCTCACATCAGCATTGACCTCAGCTGCTCAGTGCCAGTGTGGAAGATGGTTTGGGCACCAAGTTTCCCAGCTCAGCGCCCATCCATCTACGCTGAGCAGGGAGGTCTGAAGCGACCTCACGTTGATGCAGCAGCTGCCTGTTGTCACTGTGGGCTCCTCTCAGGGCACTCCGGATGAGGGCAGCAGTTCCACCACCCCTCTGGCAGAGAACATTGCATCCGATGAGGCTGTGATGACTAGGGAGGTGCCAGCTGTGGTGTTGGCAGCTCCCTCCCAGGCGGGGCTAGCACAGGCTCCACAGGCCAGAGGACAACCACCAAGGTCATCGAGACCAACAGTACAGCAGAGTCAGCAGGCTGTCTCAGATCCCAGTCCGAGCGAGGGGGCAGCACCAAGACATAGCACCCGTAAGTGTAAACATGAGGCACCTTAGGCACACCATGGGTTTATCACTGCTGCTTTTGTGTTGGCCTACAATGAGGTCTTTATGGGTTGGTGTGATGTTTAACACCTTTGTCATTTTGGTCTCTTAAGTTCCTTTTGTTATACCATTAAATTCAGACATGTCACCATGGCTGAGGCTGCCTCTTTTCTTCTGCAGGTGGATAGTTACCAATAATGTTATGAGTGATTTGTGGGACATTCAGCTTTATTGACAAAGTCCAGGCATCAGAAGCGCATCTTGAGAAGACCGATGGGTCTCTCCACCACAGCCCTTGTGGAGGCATGACTCCTATTATACCGCTACTCAGCTTCTGTTTTTGAATGGCAGAGAGGCGTCATGAGCCACCTTCTGAGGGATAGCCCTTGTCACCCAGCAGCCATCCATTCAGTCGGGCTGGAGCACTGAAGAGCCCGGCACCTGGGAGTGTCTGAGGATGTAGGCGTCGTGGGAGCTGCCAGGGTACCTTGCACAGACTTGTAGAATCTGCATCCTGTGATCATACACTATCTGCACGTTCATGGAGTGGAAGCCCTTCCTGTTGACAAAGGCACCGGGCTCACCTGCTGGCGCATTGATGGCCACATGTGTACAGTCGATTGCACCCTGGACACGGGGGAAGCCAGCAATGGGCACGAAGCCTCTGGCTCACTGTGTCTGGCTGGCCTGGTCCCAATGGTAGTGGATGAAGGTCAATGCATGTCTGAACAGAGCGTCTGTAACCTGCTTGACACAAGTGTGAACAGCTGATTGGGAGACACCACAAAGATCACCCTCTGAGTCCTGGAAGGAGCCAGAGGCATAGAAGTTGAGGGCAGTTGTGACCTTTAGAACCACTGGCATGGGGTGTTCACCCACACAGTTAGCAGAGATCTCAGGCCCAATCATCTGACAGATATAGCTGATGGTCTCCCTTGAGAGACTGACCTCCTTCGCCACTGCACCTCAGACATATTGAGGTAGCTGCTTTGCCGCCTGTATACCCTGGCAGCAGGATAGTGGCATCTTCTGCGGCCCCTTCCGCCTTGGACTAGCTCTTGGCCCTGCAACCTTGTGTCTGCGCCTGACCTCCCAAAGTTGGCCCCCCTGGAGGCTGAATGTGCACGCCTGGCCTCCTCCCCCTTCCAGCCCTCCCTTCCTCCTCAGAGGAGGTACCTCCAGTAGAGAATTCAACTCCCATTTCCAAGCTAAGAGAAGGCTTCCTGAAACCTGCAGGCCCATAAAAGATTCCTCACTGCAGGGTGCTGACCTGAAGGCTGTGAGTCCAGTCCAAGCAGCTGGTCTGCGTTTTGAAGTATTGCAGCTCACACAGGCAAGTATCAGTAACTTTGCAAAATAAATATTTGACAGAGCACACTTGCGATCCCACTGAGCCCCCTTATCCAACCCATGGGTGAGGTTTATACAAATGTCTCCTACCCGCCTGCCCATTGTGCCCGTGTGACGACCCGAAGATTACACGGGCACCAAAAAATCACAGTCAATTGGTGCCTCAAGGGCCTTAAGTGGCCCGTTAATTAATGGCGGGTGCGCATTGGAGATCATCGTGTGCCTGCCCACCAAACTATCGTGATGTCGGGGTGCTCGTCCAACATCACCGCGCGTCATTTAATGCATTGGCGTGCGGGAGCTTCACCCTGCTCGCCAATGGGAAAATTCTGCCCTTAGAGAAATGAACATGAAAACCCTGCTGATGTACTGGATTTTACATTAGGGGTGGTAGTCCAAGCCCCCAAGTATAAAAACAGAGGGTGGTGGGAGGTGGTGGAGCTGAGGCATGTCCAACTCCAGTTGGCAGGTTCACCCTGCAGATACTTAATGACCGACTGGCCATTACGTAAATTGAGAGGGGCTTTCGCCCTCACCAACAGAAAGCCCTGCCTCAGAGAGCTGCTGATCAGAAGCCGGCCGCTCTCCAGCACTGGTAGTGCCACCAAGAGCAGTAGCCAGTCCTGGTGCTGTAGAGAGGCCAGTAGGAAAGTATTCTGCACTGGGGCTGGGACCAAGCTGGAAGGTCCAATTTTGAGGGGCAAGGGGGATAGGGTGACTAGAATAGACAGGATGGGTGTGTAGGGGGAGGGAACTGGGAGTAAGGAGAAGACCTGGGGACCCTTTGATGGGCCCAGGGTTCCCTTTAAGGTGGAAACCTCCATGCCTCGTACTTAAATCCCAGTGGTAGCAGGTTGAGGCAGGTGGACCTCCCATCAGCTTTCTCGCTGCTGGATAACATTGCAGTGGGTGTGTGAGCAGCTGGATAGGCAGCAGGCAATAGGTGTCTATGGCATTTAAAGTCCCCCGCCTGCCAACCTGCAACTCCGGCACTGTAAAATCTAACCCAATCTTCTTATATCAATTCTACCCTATGACCAAATAGAAACTTTTGACGGTGAACTTGCATGTTTTTGCATGTAAAACGTTCCCAATGAAAATGAAGCAGCGGTAGCCTTATAAACTCTTTGACAGTAAATAATATTTTAATTCCATATATGGGAGCTATGCTCTGTGACATCGATGTTAATTACTTACTTAAATGTTCCTCCTAACCTCTCATTCTGGAACTGGTCGCACCCTTTTAATACTATAGCCAGGATTTTCCGGTCCTGCCCATCAATTGCCTGCCCATTCCACACCAATTGGTGTCACCCTCACTGCCTGACACATTTACAAGTGTGGTATCATCAACAAATTTAGAAATTTTATTTTGGATTCCAATATCCATGTCATTTATATATATCAAAAACAAGCAGTAGTCCTAACGATGAACCTTGAGGAACATCACTGTCTACCGTCCTCCAGTCTGAAAAACAACCACTTATCATGACTCACTGTTTTCTATCCTCAAGCTAATTGTTTTATCCAAGCTGACACTGATCCTCCTATTCCATGAGAAGTGTGAGGTGATACATTTTGACAGAAGGGATAGCTAGAAGCAATATAGATTCAATGGCACAGTTCTAAAGAATTGGCAGGGACAGAGGGACATGGAGGTTCATGTGCATAAATCTTTGAATGTAGTGGAATATATTGAGAGAGTAGCTAGCAAAAAATATTGGATCTTGGGCTTCATAAACAGAGGTATTGACAACAAAAGCAGGGGAGTTGTGCGAAACCTTTTTAAAGCTTTGGTTCTGGTCACACATTAGGAAGAATTTGAGAGTCCTTAAGATGGTGCAGTGGAGATTTCCTAGAATGGGATCTGGGATTTCAGCTACAACGTTAGAATGGAGAAGCTTGGAGCAAAGGAGATTGATGGGAGATTTGGTAGAGGTGTACAAGATTATGGCAGATTTGGATAATGGTAGACAAAATAAAATTGTTTTTATTAGCTGATGGTACAAGGATTAGGGAGCACAGATTCAAGGTTTAGGGAAAAAGTTGCAGGGGGTTGTGAGGAAAACCTTTTTTATGCAGTGAGGCATTATCAACTGGAACTTGTTGCCAACCAGAGTGGTGGAGCAGAGAAGATGAATGATTTCAATAGGAAATTGGATGGGCCCCTGAGAGAAATAAATTTCCAGAGTTGTGGGGATACAGCAGAAATGGGACTGGCTGGATGGTTCTATAGAGAACCGGCATGGACTTGATGGGCTGAATGGCCTCCTTCTGTGTCATTATGGCCAGAATCTTCAGGTCAGCGAGTGGGGGTGAGGTCCGCTTGCCGACATGTAAAATGACGTGCGGCGACCTAGTGTGTGCATCCCGACATCATCATGCATCATTCAGATTTTCAGTTTGGCGGTTGCGCACCGGAGTCGGCTACGCACCTGCTGAACTGTCAAAGGCCTATTTAGGCCCTTTAAATAGTAATTGAAATACTTAACGGAGCTGCCCATCCAACTTTAAGGTTGGTGAGCAGGCGAAAAGCCCAGGCGGCCTTCGCATTTGTCATGAAACCTCATCCAAAGGCGTGATGAGGTTTTATGAAGTGTTTATAAATCGAATGAAAATTTTAATTAAAGTTCATTGACAGGTCCCAGCTCATGTGACACTGTCACATGAGGGGACATATCTTAATTTTTTTTTTCTTCAGTAAAATTTTTAAAAATCAAACTAATCTCCCTGAGGCAGCTCTGTGCCTCAGGGAGATTTCTGCATTCTTCCACATGCACGAAAGAGCGCAGGCCCCGACTCAGCCCACTGCCCCCTGCCCACACAGGGAGCGCTCAGCACTTCCGTGTACACGTCATGCTGGGCGGACCTTAATTGGCTGCACGCCTGCCCGCACCCACTCCCATACAACCCCACCAATAGGGAGAAAATTTTCCCCATGACTCTGACATTTTTCAACAAATAGGCCGGGATTTCCGGCCCCATTGTGGCAGGATCCGCCATGGGGGATGTGAAGGCCCAGCCAAAAGCCCATTGACCTTTGGCAGGACCGGACAATCCCTGTGGGGGGGCAGGGCCAGAAAATCCCACCCGTGGTCTTTGCCGTTACCTTGTAGAAAGTTCACCAAACATCATCTGAAATGTTCTGTTGTTAGATGCTGCTAATCCCACTGTTTTATTAGAATTGTCAACCTGAAATGCTGACAGTTTCCCAACTCCAAAAATATAATTTGAAACCTGTCAAGAAGTTTCATATTTGACCAGGGAAGGAAATCTACTTTTGTCTATAACCTAGAAGGTTTATAATCTTTCCAGTTTGACAATAGTTGATAGTGAATCCTAGCACAGTTTGCATGGTCGAGTGGATTTACTTATACTTTATGATCAGCTTAGCAAGTACTGTTGAGGGATTGGATGGTGCTAACCATGAGTTCTCAGGCTAGATGTGGTTGCAAAGCTCCATCTCCAGGTGCGTCTCTCAAAATTACAATTCTAGCTTGTAACTCATTAGGGGTAATTTTAACTTTCACTGATGATTTAAATGGATGGTAGCAAATTAGCAGCCATGTCCAATATTCCTTCCCACAGAAGTTAATGGACATGAAAATCAGAGTGAGTATATAATGGCTAATTCAATCTCACCCATTTTAAACTATTGTCCAGTTAAAATTACTCCTTTTGAATTACATCATCTCATTGCAGAAAGTAATTTCTATTTTTAATGTGAAATAGGGTTGTGTTCCTTAGTGTTATTCAGGATGTTTCTGGGCTATATCTTTTATACTCTAGATGTGATGTGGAAGTGACTCCGTGGAAATTCCCAACAAGGTACTTAGTGTTTTTTCTTGCAATATTATTGAAAGGAATGATACCTGTAGTGATGTTGGAAGATCTTGAAATAAGGTTGTCCTTCATATTTTCTTTAATTGCTTGTACAGTTCCTTCATGTCTTTCTATTTTATCAGCAGCCGCCAGGAACAATTTCCTGGAATAGCAGTCCTTGTTAAATTGTCATTGGCTGCCATATACTGTTTTGTTACTTAATATTAAAACACATGATCATGTACAACACTTGTATGGAAGCAAATAGTCATTGCTAAGCTCTGAGGACACCTGTGACAGGATTTGCCATTTCCTCATGATGTTCATATGTGAAGTAATAATAAGTGTTGTTTGGTGGTACAGAACTTGAGTATTGCTGAAAAAAGAGACATGTCAAAGCTTCTAGTCTTGCAGTCATCAGGACACTTTGCAAGAATACCAATATAATGGGAAAACAACAATTTATACTGTATGAGAAGAGAGTGCTGATTGGTTGGCAAGTGGACTCTGATTAGAGGCATTGCCATGGAGAATGCACCATTGATGGTGAGTGACTGTGATGTTGTTTTCCCCTTATATTGGTATTCTTGCAAAATGTGCTGATAAGTTCAAGACAAAAAGCTTCGACATGTCTCTTTTCAGCAACAATAAAAATGTTTTACTACAAAATAATTTCGATGGCACTTTAACGTAGGCAGAGATTGTTGATTCCTAATAAGAACACAAAGTTTTGCTAAACTTAGTAGAAAATATTAAAGCCTATTGCCAAACCAATCATTGTCTTTGAAATATTTCATTTGCATTTCTGTTCAATAGTAGTCTGGATGACCAAAGCAGACAAATCCAGGGCATCCAGAGCACTGGACTTCAATTATTGAAATGACTTTGGGGAAGGTGAAGATGTTGGCTTGCAGGCTGAAATCTTGCAATTTCTTGGCTCCTACTATTAAGTTTATCACTGTTTTAATTCTGTAGGAGGTAATATCAAATATTGAATTTACACCCAGCTATGTTGTCAGATGATGAGGGATAGAGAGTGAATGATTGCATTCATGATGATTCAGGCAAATTAATGAAATAAACTGAAAAGTGACAGATGTGGAATGTGGAAAATCTCTGATAAGTGTTCGAAGGGGCAAGAAAAATGATATAACGGACTCTTGTTATTTTTGGCCTGCATTTTCTGAGCAGTGGCAATGATAGCTGGATTGCTGCTGAGCTCAAAAGTTCCCCTGACTTGATGCTGTTGTGCATTTTTTCCAGAACCTTCTGGTCCGGTCTGTAACAGAAATGCGTTACGGAATGTCATTCAGGGAACTCCGACAGAAAGGTGTAGTGTCAAGGAAAGACAGGACATGCCCCCTTTTTACAGCACTAGCTACTGGATGCTGATTTTTAAGGTTCAGCCTAAATGTTAGTGAATGGATGGGTGAGTGAAAGAATGGATGAGAGGATGAATGAGCGAATGGGTGAGTGGGTAGGTGGGTGAGTGGGTAAGTTCTGAAGGCGGTGGTGGGTGGGTGAGGTGGTGGGCAGGTCTCTAACAATCTGGAGACGGGAAGATTTGGCCTATTGTGATTTGCCAGTGGTGGGATTGAGTGAATCCTAACATTTTAGATACATTCTTCAACAACAATGACAACTTATATTTATATAGGATTTTCAATGTAATGAAATATCCCAAGACGTTTCATAGGAGAATTTTAAAACTAAGTACGATTCTGAGCCACATAAGGAGAATTAGGTCAGTTGACCAAAAGCTTGGTTTAAGACGTAGGTTTTAAGGAGTATTTTAAAGGATAAAAATGAAGGTGAGTGGAGGAGAGGTATAGGGAGGGTATTCTAGAGCCTTGGGGCCTAGGCAACAGAAGGCATGGTCACCAATGGTAGAGTGATTAAAATTGGGGCTGTACAAAAGGCCAGAATTAGAGGAACACAGATATCTTGGAGGGCAGTAAACACATGTTCAGAGCAGGATTGGCCTACTTAGGTTGACATTAGCACAAAACAAATAACAATAACTAAAATTGAAATTACAATACAGTGAGAGGTAATCAAACTAAAACTCATATGCAGTGCCCACTGATCATGGACACCACACAGTAAACTGGCAGGTAAGATGAATAGTGCCTGCAGCAAAGGGAAAAATTATGTGGATGTAATGAATGAGCATTTATTGAATTTATTCTGTCACATCAAGATTATTGTCATAAAATAAATCAGGTACTGGAATATGTCTCAAGGACTATCAACTATAAGTCAAAGCAACTGATATTAACCTTGCATAATTCATCACTAAGGCAATATTTGAAACCTGTGAACAGTTTCAGGTATTTTATCTTCAAACGAACATTGGTGCACTGAAGGAGGTTCTGAGAAAAATGAGAATGGTGATTCCAGGTTTCAAACTATTAACCTATGAAGATAAGCTAATAAAATTATTCTCGTTCAAAGGGAATATTTAGAGAGATTGTGTTCCAGGTCTTTATACATAGAAAAAAGCATAGATATTGTGCATGCAACCAGATTATTTAACATACTACTGGACTAGGGGGCATAAATACTGTCAGAAAAATTGACATGCTTGAAGTAAGTATAGACATTTGATTTTTCCAAATTATTAGTTACATCCATTGGATTTTTCTTTCTATATCCTATAGATATAGTAAAATGACATGTTGTATACCATGTCCATACAAATATATATTTACTTTTCAATTATATTAGGAGAAAGAGGGACATAAGAGATATGGAGGCCCCTTAAAAACTGATGATGGTTAATTTGTAAATGGAAATAAGGAACTGGTGGACATGTTAATTAAATAGTCATTTAGTAGCACAGAACTTGAGGACGGGAATTTTCAGCCCCACCCACCGTCTGAATCGTCCAGTCCCGCCAAAAGTAAATGGACTTTTGGTTTGGGCTGCTGCATCTCTCGCGGCGCGTCCCCCAACAACGGGGCTGGAAAATCCCGGCCTGTGTATTGCTGGAAAAAGAGAAATGCTATTGAAGCTTTTTGTCTTGTACTTTATGATGCCAGCTGAGGTTACCCCTGGACATGGCTGATCCCAGAGTGGAACCCTGCTTGATAAATTGTAACTTTTATTTGTTTGTTTAAATATGTAGGCAGTAGCTACTGAACAGAGTTACAGGAGTCAGCTGATAAACTTTTAACAAAAGAATAAAACATTTATTAAACAAGAAAAGATGAACAATATTACAATATTCCTTCACCCACAACTGTACCTTTACTGATATATACAGATTTTTAAGGATAGCACAAATTACAAAAGCTATCTTATACTTTAATATTCACAGTAAATACACAGTACATGTAAATCTATGGTACCCTGCGGTCAGACACACCACACTCTGAAACCAAGTGTCAGATGCCACCTCAACCAGATGCTATGGATCTCTCCTTAACTACCCCCCCCCCCCAAGACACTTTTCACACCTTACTGAATTTCATGCGAGGATTTCCAATCTCCACCTCCAAGAACTTGCCTTGGAATCTTCTCCCAATTTGCATTCTCTCAGATGCCTTCCACAAGGGTTCACCTACAGGGTTTTGAACTCTCCTCCTGATGTTCCTCTCCCCTGGTTCACCACATGCATTCAAGCTGCCTTCCATGCACTGTTGCTCACTGACTTAGCCATCAACAGTACCTCTGTTTCACATGACCATAGCAAAGAGTTACAGACCTTCAGTTGTCTCTTTGGACCTTCTTGCCCCTTGCAAGCTGTTTTCACTCTAAATCTGCTTCCTGCAGCTTTTGTCTCTTTAAATCTGAAGCTTGGAGCCTTTCTTTCTGCCTCTCACTCTTAACTTCATTAACAGGACCTTTTCAAGGTTCCTGTCCTTCCTTTGACTAGAAGGTCTGCTTGGGATTTTCCCCTGTTCCACTCCCCTAGATTTTGGGATATTTTCTTCAGCTTGGGACTGGCTATCTGTCCCCTTTGCTCCAATCTCTTCTGGCAGCTACTTTTAAACAGCTTCCAAAATAAAACAGCTGTTTCTAGCTTTTCTGTGTGTGTCTGTGGGAGGGATCTGCCTCTCTGGATCCCTGTTGCTAGGCAACAACCAAATTCTTCTACTCTTGTTTGTTTACCTTAGCTGCAACAGTCATAAAAACTTCATTAGAAATGCAGGCACCTTTTTAAAGTGAAACTAAAACTCAATTTGACCTTTCTTAACACACGGAGACAGAAATACAAATCAAACTGAAACTTTATAAAACTCAATCTCATTCCTAACATCTACAATACCAATATAACTTACTTAAACAACTCTCTTCCCTAACACAATCATCAGGACAGTTTGCAAGAATACCAATAGTAAAGGGAACAACATACTATACTGCATTAGAAGAAGATGCTAATTGATTGGAGAGTTGACTCTGAGTGGTAGAGGGGTTGCCATGGAGAATGCAACAGGAATCAGTTAAATGCCAAGCTTTTGTTCAAATTCAAACCAAGCTAGTTGAAACTCATTGGTTAAGGCATTGCCATGGGTAATGAACAGGTCTCTTTTTTCAACAATACATGGTAATTAATTATTTTGCAGTTTGTACACTAGAAGAAGAAGATTGAATGCCAGGCAACTTAAGGAAACTCATTTTGAATCAAGGGGGTGGGGGGTGGGGTGGATTCAGCACAAATAATGTAAGCAGTTTAACGGTAATGAAGAGAATAATGGCACTAAAGAATGATGAACTCCCAGGATCTGATGGTTTCCATCCCAGGGTTCTGAAGAAAGTACGTGATAACATTACATTCACCCTAACTATAATCATCCAAAGTTCCATCAATTTAGGAACTATTCCTTGAGATTGGAAAATTCCTTGTCACTGATTGATAAAGGTGAGAGATAGAAAACAGGGCATTATAGATCAATTAGTGTAACATCCATTGTCAGGAAATTACTACAGCCTATGATTAAGAATAGAGTAACTGAACGTCTTGAAAATTTTCCACTGCTCAGAGAAATGCCTGACAAATATGATTCATTTTTTTAAGCAAGTGACCAAAGAAGTGGACACAGGAATGTTTAAGGGTGTTGTTTATTGGACTCCCAGAAGGCATTTGATAAGGTCCCTTATAATTATTGACCTAGTTGCAAATTGACTGAGTTGCAGGAGACAGAGAGTAGAGACATTGGGCAGGTACTCTAATTGGTAGGATCTGACTGGTGGTGTCCCACAAGGATCCGTTGTGGAGCCTCAGTTATTCACCATATTTATTAATGACTTGGTAGTGGTATAGAAAGTCACATATCCAATTCTTTTGATAACATAAAGAAAGGTGACATAAAAATAGTAGGCAGGTCTTTCACTTCATCGGGCGGGCATGGCAGACAGGCCTGGGAACAGCCACGAAACAGACAGCCTCCCGCGATCGGGCTCCGACCACGATTTCACATTGGGTGGCCAATTAACGGCCAGCCAGTGTAAAATGCAGGCTGAGAGCCTTGGTGTTGCTGGGGTGGAGGTGGGAGGAGCACGAGCACTGAAGTCTGCGCATGCATGGGGCAGTGCACACTGAAAGCTCCCTGGAGGCGCAGAGCGGCCTCAGGGAGCTGAAGGATTTTAAAATGAAAAGTAAAGATTTTACAAACGATATAAACATGTCCCCCCGTGACTCAGTCACATGAAGAAGGGCATGTTAAAAATGATGTTTAAAAAGTTTTATTGTTTTTTTATTTACCTTTGGAAACCTCATCCTGCCCGTGTCTTTGTAAAAAATGCAAAGGCCGCCTGGTCTATTCGCCCACCCGCTAACGGAATGGTTGAGTGTGCAGGGAAAAATACAAATTAATTACTTGCTTAAGGTCTTTAATAGGCCTCTTAATTGTTGGCAGCTGCACTGCCAACTCTCACGCGCGTCCACCGACCGAAATATCACGCAAGTCCGCGATGACATCAGGAAGCTCGTCTGATGTCATCGCGCACTATTTTACTTCTAATTGGGTCAGGTGTGCACTCATCTGTGGGATGAAAAATTCCACCCAGTGTAGATAGAAGCATAATATTACAGAGTAGTATTAATAGATTAAGTGAAAGGGCAAAACTGTGGCAAATGGATTCCAAAGTAGGCAAGTGGGAGGTTATCAACTTTGAACCTAAAAAAGACAGAGCAAGTACTTTCTAAATGGTGAAAAGCTAGAAATGGTGGAGTTCCAAAGAGACTTACAGGTCCATAAATATAGATAATTAAAATGTCATGGACACATATAGAAGATAATCAAAAAGGTTAATGGAATGCTGGCCTTATATCTAGAGGATTAGAATTGAAGGAAGTGGAAGTTGGTTCATTGTTTTACAAAGCCCTGGTTAGACCACAACCTGAGTACTGCGTTCAGTCTGCGCACCACACCTGAGGAAGGATACGTTGGCATTGGAGGAAGTGCAGTGTGAATATTGGAAGGATATGTAGGCCCCAAGGGTTAAATTACAAGGCTAGATTACACAAACAAGGGTTGCATTCCATGGAATTTAGAAGATTAAGGGGTGATTTGATCTAACTTTTCAAGACATTAAGGGGAAACTGAAAGGATAATTAGAAACTAATTACACTAATTGGGGAATCTAGGAGATGTATCCTAAAAAATAGAGCTAGACTTTTCAAGTGTAATGTTAGGAAATGCTTCTACATACGGTGGTAGAAATTTGGAACTCTCTTTTAAAATGGCTATTGATATTAGGCCAATTTTTAACTTAAAATTGAGATTGACAGATTTTTGTTAATCAAAGATACAAAGGGATATGGAGAACAGGTGGGTGTGTGGAATTTGATCACGGATTACATGATCTTATTGACTGGTGCAACAGAAATGAGGGGCTGGTGGTCTACTCCTATTTCAATGTTCCTTTAGAAACCAGTCACGCAAGAAATTTGATTAAAAAATCATAGTCCCAAGGATAGTTCAACAAATAACTTAAGGAATAACATGGGCGATACATATTTATAGTGTCAGACATAAAGGTATTCCAAGCAATTCTCTGGCAGTGACTAAACATGGGGCTGCATCTTACCTGTGTCAGGCGGGCTGGGCAGAGGCGGGTGCAGAGCCGATCGTCGCCCGTAATTAAGACCCGCCCAGTGTGACGCACCTGTGACAGAGCACAGCAAACTCCCTGAGGCCTGGAGCTGCCTCGCAAATTTTATTTAACTATTTTATTAAGCTTTCAGGAAACCTCATCCCTCCCGTGGATGAGGTTTCCTGAAAAACGTGAAGCCTGCTTAGGCTCTTCAACTGCCTGCCAACCTTAAGGTTGGACGGGCAGGGTTGTTAACAAGTTAAATTACTTTCCTAATGGCCTTAATAGGCCTTTGACAGTTTGGCAGGTGTACACCTGTCGAACTCAAAACCGGAATGAGGCGCGATGACGCCGGGACACACACCTAATGTCATCTTGTGTCTTTTTGCACATCAGTGTGTCGGGCCTGCCCCTGCATGCTGACAGCAATATTCTGGCCATGGTATCAATAACTTGCTACTTTGCGTCTTCCATTTCATTTCCTGTCAGCATTTGAGATTCAACTGGAATCCAGTTAAAATTATTTATATTTTCTGGTTTAATAAGCATAATCGAGGCTGTTTGCTTTGCAGACACGTGTGGCTTGTAATGTCTCCTTAGTAAATGAAAGAAAATGGTGACAAAACAACCAGAAACATTGTACAACTGCAGAATACCGCAGGTATTGAAAATCTGAAATAAAAAAAACGGAGTCAGAGGTTCTGGGTTCAAATCCCACTCCAGGACTTGAGGACCAAGGAAAGTGCATTTATAATGGGGCCAGACAGGTTCAGTATCATCCTGCAAATCCTTCTAACTTATGCCAACGGCAGATGGTAAGAGTGGGAGAGATTCCTGGTCAGCCATGTGATGGAAAGAAAATTGTAGCCACTATCCATAGCTCTGGACTATAACATGCATGCAAAAGTGTATGTTTCCTCAGCAACTTGGACTCCTTGGAGGGTTAGTTGGCTGTACAGCTGGCGTGAATCAGTTTGGTGCCAACAGCATGCAAATGGTTCACTCCCTGGTCCTGCTGGGGTGGATTTGGGACCTGCTCTTTGTCCTACTCATGGTGGAGACCCTGGCACCGTGAGTCAGACCTGGCTTTGAACAGAGATTGTTCGTAGGTCAGTGACATAAATTTAGAGAATCGAGGAGCAACGGTGAATATGCCATTTGAAAATAAACTTGCTCATCTTGACAACTTGGTTCAGATAGTTAGTTTAACTTCTCCAAGGACTGCATTGTCTACTTGTTCTCACTGACTCCTGAGCAAGTGATTGGAGGACCTCTACTCTCTACTCTGGATACAGGATGTTGCTCCTTCTTTCTATCATTTCCACCAAAATCTGCAGTGCATTGACTGAAAACCTTGGTGCTCTGTGTGTTGCATGTTAAACCCTTGCGCAAAGTATAAGAAACTGGACTGTCTTTGGAAAACGCCCTACTTCTTGCAATCACAATGCATCTTCTCTTTAAGAGACCACAAACTGTCTTTAAGTAGCAGCAGCCCTTGATGATATCAGGCAGCCTGCTGACTGTGTAGAGCCAGTGACCAGCATGGGTAGTGCTGGCTTCATGCAAAAATCATTTAAAACAGAAGACAGCACAAATTAAACTACATACTGCAATCCCCGTACCCATTTTTGGGGAATATCCAAATTCTTCCTCAATCGCATAATTCAATCTTTTTGAATCTAATTTGGCTTTGGCACAATATTCTAGAACTGAAAGGAAAGGAATAATTACCGTTATGTTCCAGTTCTATAAAATAAGAAGTTCTGACATTACTTCATACTTTGTGAAACATCAGAGTTCAAAACTGCAAACACATTCATTTATGTAAAGTGAGAGTATTTTTTACTATAAGTTGACCTGGAAAAGCTTTATCTTTTCCATCATTCCAGTCTGGATATTCTACTGGGTTTATTGTTTTGCCTATTAATAATAGGGCCTGCTAGGTAAAGCTAATTACACATGGCTACATTGTTCATCAAATACATGCACCATGAATGATTTTTCACTGAAATATTTTAGTTTCTGCACAGACAGACGGCTCAACAACAACAAAAAAATGAAATTGGGCTTGCTGTCACTGGCTGAAAATTGCAATGAAATGTTACTATGGGAGATGTAATTACTTTTCTGTAAATTGCTATGACTGCAATAGGCAGGAACTGAATTCACCTTATGGCAATAAATTTATTTTTTAGTAGATTAAAGGCGAATGATTTCAATGCTCTGTAAAGCTTCCTGATATCAGTAATTGGTAAGACTGTAATGGCTGCGGATAGCTACTTCTGGTGTTTTGCCTCTTGGTCTCCTTAATATTGCAGTTTCTGTGTTGTTGCAATCATATTAGCTAATTTATTCAAATAAAAATGACCAGTGGTTAATTCTATTTTTTTCTTAATCACTCCTGTGAAATATTATGCTTTCTAAAATGCAACAATTTCTTGACATGCATTACTTCATACTTACCTTCATTTTCTCATTTTACAAATAAATCTTTTAGTTGTAATTTTTATGTCCTTTGGTGTAAGTGGAAAACATTGTGAACACTTGCAGGATGAGTCACTGATTCAATGGGTGGATTTGGTCTATTAACAGGTGATATTGTTGGGTTTATCCAGTTGTGATCTGGTAGCAGAATGTGTATTCATTGCCAATGCTGGTTTGAAGGATCTGCAATTGAATCTGGATCTAAAAGTGTGATGTGCGTCCATCAACCTAACTGAAATTTTTGAAGAAACAAGTAAGGTAGTGGACATGGATATAGCTATAAATGTAGGACATCCAAAAGGCATTTGGTAAGATTCAACATAACAGAATGTTAGCTAAAATTAAAGCTTGTAAAATTGAAGGTAAATGATTGACCTGATTACGAGATTGGTTAAGCGGTAAAAGAGAGTGTAGAGAATATCTTCAAATTCGATGGAAGTGACCAGTGGTGTCCGACAAGGATCTGTTTTTTGGGGCCTCAACTGTTCACTGTATGTATTAATGAAAGTAGACAGCCATATATCCAAGTTTTCTGATTATTTAAAGATTGGTGGCATAGTAACTAGTGTATAAAGCAAATAAAATTACAAAGAAATATTAATAGATTAAATGAGTGGGCAAAACTGGGGCAAAAAAAATTCAAAGTAGTTCAGTGTGAGGTCATCCATTTTGGACCAAAAATAAATAGTTTTCAGTATGTTCTAGCAAAGCTAGGACCAGTGGATGGAATTCCAAGGAGATTGAAGGAAGAAGACTAAAATGTGATAGGAAGATGTAAGAATAATCAGAAAGGCTAATGGAATATTAGCATTTATAAGTAGAGGGCTAGAATATACTGAGGAAGATATTTTGCAACAGCTGTACAGAACCCTGATTAGACCACATTCAGAGAACTATGTACCATTCTGAGCATCGCAGCTCAGAAAGGAAAAGCTGGCCTTGGAAGCAATTCACCAGAATGTTACCAGGGCTGTAAAGAGAGGTTACGTAAACTTATTTTTAATTCATTCATGGGATGTGGGTGTCACAGCTAGGCCAGCATTTACTGCCCATCCCTAATTGCCCTTGTTCAGAGAGAACATGCCTTGACCATAAGAGTCAACCACATTGCTGTGAGTCTGGAGTCACATGTAGACCATAAGGATAGCAGATTTCCTTCCCTAAAGAACCAGATGGGTTTTTATAACAATGTCATCATTAGACTTTTAATTCCAGATTTTTATTAAATTCAAATTTCACCATCTGCTGTGGTGGGATTTGAACACAGGTACTCAGAGAATTATAAAAAGATAAAAACAAAAAATTGCAGATGCTGGAAATCCAAAATAAAAACAGAATTACCTGGAAAAACTCAGCAGGTCTGGCAGCATTGGTGGAGAAGAAAAGAGTTGACGTTTCGAGTCCTCATGACCTGAAGGGTCATGAGGACTCGAAACGTCAACTCAGAGAATTACCCTGGGTATCTGGATTACTAGTCCAGTGACAATATCACTACACCACCACCTTCCCTGCAAGCTAGGTTTGTATTCCCTGGAATGTTATACATTAAGATGTAGATTGATTGAGATTTTTGGGATTTTGAAAGAAATGAAAAGGGTAGATAGGGAGACTATTTTCCATTAATGAAGAAGTCTAGGGCAAGGCAATGTAGCCTTAAAATCAGAGAAGGGCCATTCAGGAGAATAGTTAGGATAAAATTCTATCTGGCAAAGGATGGCTGAAGTGTAGAGCTCTCTCTGGCAAAAACTAATGGATGCCAGCTCCATGATTGGTTGTAAATCTGAAATCAATACATTTTTTCTTGCTGTGGGTATTTAAAGATATGGAGATGAGGTAAGTGGATGGAGTACAAGTCAACTATGATCTCATTGAATGGAGGAAGAGGCTCAAAAAGCTGAATGGCACTTGGGCAGGAAGAATAGAGGATATTAGAAATATTATTTAAATGGAGAAAGACTGAAGAAAGCTGCAGCACAGAGGGATTTGGTGGTTCTTGTGCATGAATCCCAAAAGTTGAGGATTATCCGATCAGCCATGATCTCAATGAATGGCGGAGCAGACTCAATGGGTCGAATGGTCTACTTCTGCTCCTACATTTTATGGTCATATGGATCTATTTTTATTCCTTTGTTCATATATAGCTTGATCCATGTAGCTTGATGTATGTGTATTTCTCTGCCTCTGCTGAAGAAAATTTTTCTGCATTATATTTGTTGTGTGTGTGCAAATCGGTTGCTGCTTGTGCCTTCAAAAGTAATTAATTGGTCTTAAATTGTTTTGAAGATGTATAAAATTAGGTACTTTTTCTTCATTCTTCAGCCTTCCCTTAAATGATACAATAGTCCCTTGTCAACCGCTCTCTGTGGTAAACAGTCCATGCTCCAAAAACCCTCTGCTTAAAGACATTTTCTTCTAAGCTTACCAATCATTCTTGTCAGGAGGTTTATACTAACTCCTCATTACTGACTCCCTACTCAATCTATCAAACTTTAAATCCTCTAACAAATCTTTCCTTAGACTTCTTTGCTCCAGTGAATATATTCCCAATATCCTAATTCTATAATTTCAGTTTTTGATACTTGGTGTCATCTCAGTGAATCATCATTGTATGTTCTATGTGGCTTTAATGTCCTCTCTGTGATGACACTCAAAGCTGTACACAATACATTAACTGACTAAGTGCTGCTGGAGGTGGAACCTTTTGAATGGAGATGTTAAGCTCCTTCGGGTCGACATAAAAGATCCTGTGGCAGTTTTTGAGGAGAAACAAGAAAGCTAATCCAGTGACATGGCCAACATTTATGTCTCAACAAACATTATCAAAAGCAGATGAACAGATCATTTATCCTATTACTGGTTTTGGACTTTGCACAAATTGGCTAGCACAGTTCATGACAACAGTGACTACGGGTGAAACTTATTGGGACTTCTGTGAGCAGGAAATAAAGCAGGAGCCAAAAATTTCAGTTTCCCGTTGTTGGGTTGAGTTCTTGAAATAAAGTCATGCCATCTGAAGACGGGAACTGATTTTCCATTAATTTGCAGACCATTCTTACAAAATAAGATCTTATCAAACTTAAGTACTACCTTCAAGATTAAGTCAGCGGCACATGGAAAACTCATGCCTTCAGTTTTTCAACATCTGAAAGGTGGCTGGCATCAGGTGAGGTTGTTCAATTTTTGGATCTGAGGTGAGGTTTACTCTTCGTCTAATTTAGCGGCACAGGGGAGGGGAGCAGGAGAAGCTGGATGGTCCAGTAATGGCAAGGATGTGGTGGGAAGGGGCGGGAGGGAAGAGAATGGTGGTGGTCGGGACCTCGAATGACAGCGCAGCAAGGCCTAAACATGTTTAGGGTCAATGGAGGGAGGTGTCCAAAAGGAGCCAGGCTCTTGCCTATAGTGCAAGGTCTGTCATTTGCAAGCTGGTCCTCTGTGTCTAAGAGAGAGACAGCTGAACCACACATGGCAACTCAACAGTCAGAGAAGGGAGATCAAGCTTGATGGATGGTAGATCCAGCTAGGCGGGGTGCAGGTCAATGATCTCTGAGGGAGGGTAGGTCAAGGATGATGGAGGGAGTTTCCAGGATAACAGCAGGCAGGTCGAGATTGAGGGTGAAAAGGAGAGGGTAAGAGAAGGAAAGTAGAGGGTCACTGGCACTGGATCAGTGGATGATAGTTGGAGGCTTGAGGATGGTGGGTGGAGAGCACAGGGTGATGTTACAAGGGTCAAGAATGATGGGAGAAATGTGAAAGTTGACAGAGGGAGGGTGGAGGTGGATAACTTGCAGCTGCAGAGTTACATTGTGCATTTCCACAGACAAGGCTGCTTACACAGATTGAACAGGCAGATCAGTTTGTTGTGGAAGGAGGTCACTGTGGGATGGGAGTGGTCCTGGGTGTGGCCCATGAGAGGGTCATGCATTCCCATTGGTCAACAGTAGCTGCTCTAGGACTGAAGGCCATGTACACAGAGGTGCTCGTATCTTTGTCTAACTTCTTTACATAGTTCACTTTGTGGGCTTGTACTGGGTCTTGTACATCCAATCTTGAAACCTCGGGTGGTGGAGGAGAGAATTTGCTGGAGGACAGCTGTTGTTGCACAATAACAACGTTAGGTCAGAACTTTTCCCTCGTTGGGCAGGCTCGGAGGGGGTGGTTGGGAACCCGACCGCCGCCTGCAATCAGCTCCGCACTGCGGTTTTATATGGACGTGTTAATTAATGTCCACCCAGCGTAAGACACAGCTGCAGAAAGAGCAAGGAGGCGTGGGTGGGGGTGGGTGCTCGATGTCCGCCGGGTCCAATGGCGACCTGGTGGCTGATTCAAATGCGGCCACAGCATTTGAAAGGCTGCCAGAGGACGGTGACCTCGTGATGGACAGCATTGCGGGTGGACGCGGTAGGCGGGAGGGCAGGTCAGTGGGGCATTTGGCCCCGTGCTTCTCTAATGAGTGCCTCGCTGCTCTCCTGAAGGAGGTGGCAGCGACGAGAAATCCTTGTCCCTAGGGACGGGAGGAGGAGGCCCCCCACCTCAACAAAAGTGCCTGGGAGGAGATGGCATCCAGGGTCAGCAGTTCGGCATGGTGAGGCACACATGGGCCCAGTGCCAGAAGCACTTCAACTATCTCCTGTGATCAGAAATGGTGAGTACTATGTTGGCATGGGTCACTTACCACAGCAGTTAAGAGCTGCTCATCCCCCTCTTGGACCTCAGTGGTCTTAGAGTGTGAGTGCCAAATGTTAATGACGCCGGAGATGGCCAAGGGGGTGAGCCCTGGCTGCTGGACTGAGTGCCTTGCGGCTCCAGGGTCACGAATCGGCTAAGCCCTGCCAGTTTTTCCTCAGGTGGGGTTGGCCAGGCTGCAATGGCAATGCAGGTATAGGGTGAACTAATCAATGCTCCTCTCTCCTTTCAGGACAAGACAGCCCACAACAATGCAGAGAGGTTGCAGACTGGCAGGGCACTGCCCCACCTACTCATCCTCAGTTGATATGAGCAGGAGGCCCTGGAGCTGGAGAGGCACCATGCACCTAGATCAACCGGCCGCGGAGAGGTTGGGGTGCCAGAGGGAGGTAAGAGTAGAGTGCACTGAGGTCAGAATGTCTGTCCTAGCAACAATTCCACTGTTGTCCTTATATTGATGTGAGCCTTGAACCTGGAATCCCCATTGATAATGGAGAGACAAGGGCACCGTGATGCATATCTCTGTCTCATCTGGGTGCCAGTCATGCACAGTAACAGTGTAATGATTTCAACTAATGACATGTCCTTGTTCTTCCTTTCAGGCTCACTAGCAGCCCATCGGGGTCAGGAGCCTGAAGACACTCTGCTGACCCTTGAGGACACACCGATCACTATGCACCTGCGTCACACCCTCTCTGCCAAGCAGGCACCAGCGCTGATATCAGCACCTTGGTGGGCATTAGATTGGCTGCTAGTATCTCGGTGCACATTGGTGAGGGCACTTCACACTTGCTTGAGGTGCAGGCGGAGGCAGAGAGTGCCCAGGGCGCCGGCAGTCGGAGGACTGCTGAAGACCAGTATAATGCTCAGTCGATGGCTGATGATGGGCCTCTGGAGTCGTCCCTGAGGTAGCAGATGCTGGAAGTCCAGCAGAGTGTGTGGGAGGATCTGGCAGGGATACATGAGGCATGGCATGGCGTCCATTGTGGAGGAGCCCATGCGGAGCGTGAGCAAAGCAATGACTCTCATGGCCGAGTGCACTGCCTCCTCCATGGAGAGAGTGGCGACTCTCATGGAGAGGCTCCTCCAGGAGCTGAATCAGGGCTTCCTGGGGATGTGCTTGGACCTGCAAGCCCTCACACCAGCAATGACCTCAGGTGGTCAGTGTCAGTATGGGAGATAGATTGGGCACCCAGTGTCCCAGCTAGGTGCCCGTCTATCAGTGGAGAACAGGGAGGTCCAAAGCAACCTTACTTTGGCGCATGAGCTGCCTGTTGTCTCTGCGGGCTCCTCTCAGGGTGGTCTGGATGATGGCAGCAGCTCCTCTGCCCCCCTGCCAGTGACTGTGGCATGCGATGAGTCTGTGGTCACTGGGGAGATGCCAGCCGTGGCACTGGCCGCTCCCTCCCAGGCAGGGCCAGCACAGGCTCCATGAGCCAGAGGATGCCCGCCAAGGTCATCAAGGCCAACAGGACAGCAGAGTGAGCAGGCTGTCTCCAATGCCAGTGCCAGCGAGGAGGGAGCGCCTAGAGGCAGTACCAGCAAGTACAAACTTAAAACACCTTAATCACAATATGGCCTGATCACAGATGATATTTATTTCCTCCACTTTTCCGTTAACTGTTCATTGGTGTGATGGATAACACTTCTCAATTTAATTTGTATAATGTATGCCAGCACCATATCATTTAAATGTGTTTTTGTACAAAAGCATCTGGGTGCTTCATTTGTTGTGCAGGTACAGGGTAACCCATGATGTTATGATTGACCTGTTTCTCATTAAACTTTATTGAAATGGCACAAAGTGCATGCTGTTCAGCAAGCAAATGTTCCTGTCAGGGATCGAGTATGGAGCCCGCAGCCTTGGCATGTGGTGCTGGTTCTTATTTGGTAGGCTAGCTGAAGGAGCGTTGGATCAAAGCCTCCCGGGTGTCCCTACCCAGGTCAATGTCTATGCCCTCAGCGTTCTCATCGTGCTCATTCTCGGATTCACTACTGGACTCATCATCTGTTGCCTGAGCAGCTGTGTCAAGGTCTTCTTTCTCCACTGTGTCCCCCCTTTCCAACGCCAGATTGTGGAGAGTGCAGCATGCAACCACTATCAGGGACAAAGATCTGGGGGTTATTGAGTGTGTCCCCCAAGCAGTCCAGGCATTGGAAGTGCATCTTGAGAAGACCTATGGCTCTCTCTACCACCGCCCTTGTGGAGGTGTGGCTCCTACTGTACCACAGCTCGGCCTCTGTACATAGGTGGCGGAGAGGCATCATGAGCCACCTTTTGAGGGGATGACTCTTGTCACCCAGCAGCTATCCATCCAGGCGGGCTGGAGCACTGAAGAGCCTTCACCCTGGGAGTGTCTAAGGATGTAATGGGAGCTGCCTGGATACCTTGCACAGACTTGTAGAATCAGCATCCTGTGGTCATACACTATCTGCACGTTCATGGAGTGGAAGCCCTTCCTGTTGACGAAGGCATCGGACTCACCTGCTGGCGCCCTGATGGCCACATGTGTACAGTCTATAGCACCCTGGATGGGGGGGAAGCCAGCAATGGTCGCAAAGCCTCTGGCTCACTCTGTCTGGCTGGCCAGAGTGATGAATGAAAGTTAATGCATGCCTGAGCAGATCTTCTGTCACCAGCTTGACACAACAGTGGACAGCTGATTGGGAGACTCCACAAAGGTCACCCACCGACCCCTGGAAAGAGCCAGAGGCGTAGAAGTTAAGGGCAGCCGTGACCTTCAGAGCCACTGGCTTGGGGTGTCCACCTACACAGTCGGAGATGATCTCAGGTCCAATCCTCTGACAAATGGAGGTCACTGTATCCCTTGAGAGGCGAAGCCTCCTTTGGCATTGCACCTCAGACATATTGAGGTAGCTGCATCACCGTCTGTAAACCCTGGCAGCAGGATAGTGGCGCCTTCTTCGTCCCCTTCCTCCTTCGACTTCCTGTTGGCCCTGCGCCCCTTGCGGCTTCGCCTCTCCTCCCACAGGTCACTCCCCTGGAGGCTAAATAGGGACACCTGGCCTCCTCCCCCTTCTGGCCGTCTCTTCCTCCTCAGAGAAGGTGCATCCAGCAGAGACCACAACCCCCATTCCCAGGGTAAGGGAAGGCTGTCTGATTCGTGGAAGGCCTCAAGTGGTATGAATCCTCCAGGGACTGGGAAAACAACACTGAGTCCTGAACTGAAGCCTCTTATTTCTATCAAAGCAGCTCTGAAGCAAAATAGAACAAAGAACAAAGAACAAAGAACAAAGAAAAGTACAGCACAGGAACCTGTGCCCTCCAAGCCTGCGCTGATCATATTGCCCGTCAACTAAAATATTTTGCACTTCTGGGGTCCATATCCCTCTATTCCCATCCTATTCACGTATTTGTCAAGCTGCCTCCTAAACACCATTATCGAAATGAAGATGTCCTGCTCAAACAAGCAAGCAGCAGCAAGTTATAAGCTAAAGTACAAACGACAAGCCCACGGACGGAAAATCGCACGGACTATGTAAACTACGAGACAATTGGTGTCTCAAGGGCCTTAACTGGCCACTTAATTAATGGTGGGTGCGCCTCCGTCTTCATCGCGCACCTGCCTAGTGAAATATCACAAAGGTGTGTGTTGACTTTGGCATGCTCAGCCTTTATTTCTCGCTTGGACGTGTCAGGCGCACAACCGCACGCCGACATAAAAATTCTGCCCATAGTGCCAAAGCCATTGGCCGATATTTGCTGAGGGGGAGGGAGGTCAGCAAGAACTCATACAGAGCCGTCATCATCACTGAAGAACATTGGCACGTCAGCTCATGTTCAGAATGTGCATCAACTACCTCCAGATATCTGAGAGACGATGTGAGAGGCTAAAACTTTCTCAGGAGGCCATTACTGACCTGTGAGCAATTATAAAGGAGGGAATCCAATGCCAGTCACTCTCAATGTGGCTGTGCTGCTGAATTCCTATACCAACAGATCATCCCGGGGGATCACTGAAGACATATGTGACATATCCGAGGCTGCAGCACATAGATGCATCAGAGATGTGACTATTGCCCTGTTCAGAAGGGACAACAAATTAATTCTGTTCATAGCTGATGCTGATAGTTAGGCTGCAAGAGTAGTGGGCTTCAGGGCCATCGCACAGTTCCCACAAGTGCAGACGATAATTGAATGCACTCAAATGGCTTTTAGGACTCCAGGAACAGCCGTCAGCATTTGTCAATCTGAAGGGCTTTTGCTTCTTAAAGTACAATTAATCTGTGACCATAGAAAACAAATTATAACAGTGTGCTCTCATTTTCCAAAGAACTCTCAAAACTCATATATTTTTTGCAAAACCCAGCTGCCACCGCTATTTGAGAGCCCTGCCCAGGTACAAGGTTGGATTCTGGGTGAGAAGGGCAAGCCCATCAGGATGTGGCTCATGATACCAGTGCATCATCCCCACAGCCCCATGGAGGAATGTAACAATGTTACAATCGACCAGGACAATCATGAAGCAGACCCAAAATGTGCTTTTGTTGCCTTCACTGGTGCGGTGGAGCATTACAATACTCGCCTAGAGGGTATCCAGGATTGGCCTGCAGCGCATTGCACAATGAAGCATTGCAATGAGGAGTGAGTTGCCATACGAGGATACAGAGGCGTTGCTCCCCTCCTCAGAATACAGTGATAAAGAGGAAAATGAGGAAGAGGCCCAAGAAATTGCGACACCTTTCCAAGATGCCAGGGTCATGGAAGAGTTGCCTGGGCTAACAGAGACAACCTCAACTTTAATCGGTTTGCAACTGGTGTGTGACCATAAGCTATGTATTCTGCAGGTCAATGTCCAGTATTCTAACAGCAGTCATGATGCCTATATTCTGCAGTGGTTCACTGTTCCATCTACATTTGAGCCACTGGACCAAATCAGATGGTTGCTACTGGGTCACAATATGGCTTATGATGCGGGGAGCATGCTTATTTTATAGTCATGCTGCCACACAAAATGTGATAGAGCCGACTACTGGGTATTTAACCAATTCTTCCACTGCCTGGATCATCTGAAGGAGGCAGCAGTACCTGTCAAGTCCATGAAGCTCTGCGGCACACTGTATAACCTTGATATGATGAGGGCACAGTTGCCACCAGCTTCACAGTAAGCAGCTGAGGAAGTGGAGAAGGAAGAAGAGGAAGGGAGGAGGCAATCAACACAGTCCCTTTCTGGCTAGACTGTCCGTGATCGACTCACCCAAATGCGATACTAGTAAACGCAACCCCAACGTTCCATTCACCAACAATCCCACAACACCTTACCTTCTCTCTGTTACTGACCACTTTATTCTTTGTATGACCACAATGTAGAAATAAAAGCATCACAAAATAAACATTTCAAACAAAAGTTATGAATCAAGACACCCCATATTACAAATGAATCTCCTGCATGCTTTCCCTTAAGTGCCTGTCTTCTGTGTACCTTTGCCTGGCCTAGTGCTCCTACGCAGTGTTACCCTGGGGACTGTAGCACAATTACTTTGTGAGAATGAGGTGAAGATATGAATGTTGGGTAGGAGTTGTGACTAGCAGATTGTTGGTAGGTGTGTAATAGGGGTGTTGTCCATCGAGCAGTGTGTGAGCCTCGTGATTCACTTGGTGGGATGTGGCATTTGAAGTTGCATTGGTCTTGATATGTGGTAATTGAAGCTTTTGTGACCAGATCCTTCGGACTAGGCAGCTGGCATCAATGGCCAAAACTATCTGGAGCAAATGCCTTTGCATAGTTTGTACAGAGGGCTTTTTAAAACATGTATTCATTCACGGGATTTGAGTGTTGCTGGCTAGGCCAGCATTTATTATCCATCCATGAGAAGATGATGGTGAGCTGCCTTCTTGAACTGCTACAGTCCATGTGCTGTAGGTTCACTCAGAATGCTGTTGGAAAGGAAGTTCCAGGGTTTTGACACAGTAATAATGAATGAACTGTGATATAGGTCCAAGTCAGGATAGTGTTGTGGCTTGAAGGGGAACTTGCAGATGCTGGTGCTCCCATGTGTCTGCTGCTCTTGTCCTTCTAGGTGATAGAGGTCGCAGGTTTGGAAGGCACTGTCGGAGCCTTAGTGAGTTGCAGCTGTGTACCCATGTAGATGGTACATATTGCTGCCACTGTGGGTTGGTGGTGGAGGGAGTGAGGGTGGTGGATGGTGATCCACCGTAGCAGGCTGCTTTGTCCTAGATGGTGTCAAGTTTCTTGAGTGTTGTTGGAGCTGCACTCATCCAGGCAAGCAATTCATGACTTGTGCTTGTAGATGGTGGGCAGGCTTTGGGGAGAAGGTGAGTCACTTGCCACAGGAGTCCTAGCCTCTGACCTGCTCTTGTAGCCACAGTATTTATATGGCTGGTCCAGTTCATTTTCTGGTCAATGGTAACCCCCAGGATGCTGGTAGTGTCTTTATTTTAGTGCATTGCGGTGTTTCACTTGGAGCTGGTGTACTTAGCCACCGTCTTTGTGCCCTCTGACATAGCATGCTCAGCCAGTTCCCCGGGCAGCAGCAGGCGCACGGCGGTCTGGATTTCCTGGGAGCTGATGGTTTGCCGCTTGTTGTAGTGGGCCAGGTGGGAAGCCTCGCCTGCGATGCGCTCGAAAATGTTGTTGACAAATGAGTTTTTGATGCTCATGGCCTTGGAGGAGAATGTTGGCAACGTATAAATAATCACACTGCATGGCAATCACCCTGTTAAAGACAACTGCTGGTTAAACAGGTGATGGGCATTGATTATCCCATCTAAATAGAATAAAAAGATACAACTGGAACACTTTGTGTGGAAGCTACTTGGAAGTTAGTAGTACTGAGGAGTTCTCTTGAAAATAAACCAGCTTCAACCAAAAGGCCAGCCTGGATTAATTCTTCCACCACAACCTCTTATTGTGACTAACAGAGAGTGGGGGATTCAGTGATGGTAGTGTCACTGAAAACCAAAGGGCGATAGTTAGATTCTCTCTTGTTGGAGATAGTCATTGCCTGACACTTGTGTGGCACAAATGTAACTTGCCACTTATCAACCAAGCCTGAATGTTGTCCAGATCTTGCTGTATATGGATGCAGACCACTGCAGTATCTGAGGAGTCATGAATGGTACTGAACATTGTGCAATCATCAGCAAACATCTTCACTTCTGACTGAATGATGGAAGAAGGTCATTCATGAAGCAGCTGAAGATGTTTGGAGCTGGGACACTAACCTGAGGAACTCCTGCAGCAATGTACCAGGACTGAAATGAATGACCTCAAACAATCACAATAGTCTTTCTTGCATTAGGTATGACTCCAACCTTCTTACTTCATCTCTGGAGTTCAGCCCTTTGTTCATGTTTGAACCAAGGCTGTAATGAGGTCAGGAGCTGAGTAATACCAGTGGAACCCAAACTGAGCATCAGTGAGCAGGTTATGGCTGCTTAAGTGCTGCTTGATAACACTGTCGACAACCTCTTTCATTACTTTACTGATGATGGAGAGTAGACTGACGGGATGGTAATTGGCTGGGTTGGATTTGTCGTGTTTTTGTGGACAGGACATACCTGGGCAATTTTTCACATAGCTGGTTAGATGCAAGTGTTGCAGCTGTACTGGAACAGCTTGGCTAGGGGCACTGCAAGTTCTGGAGCACAAGTCTTCAGTACTATTGTCAGAATATTGTCAGGGCTCATAGCTTTTGCAGTATCCAATGCCTTCAGCCGTTTCTTGATACCGTGTGAAGTGGATGAAGAGTGGCATCTGTGATGCTGGGGACCTCAGGAGGAGGTCGAGGTGGATCATCCTCTCAGCACTTCTGGCTGAAGTAGGTTGGAAATGCTTCAGCCTTGTCTTTTGCACTGTGCTGGACACCCTATCATTGAGGATGGGGATATTTGTGGAGCCTCCTCCTCCAGTGAGTTGTCTAATTGTCCACTGCCATTCATGACTGGGTGTGGCAGGACTGCAGAGCTTATATCTGATCCGTTGGTTGTGCAACCACTTAATTCTGTTTATCAAATACTGTTTCCACTGTTTGGCACACAGGTAGTCCTGTCTTGTAGCTTCACAAGACTGACACTTCATTTTTAGGAATTCCTGGTTCTGCTCCTGGCGTGCTCTTCTGCGCTCTTCATTGAACCCTTAGCTTGATAGTAATGGTAGTCTTGGGGATATGCCAGGCCATGAGATTACAGGTGGTTACTTACAGTTCTGGTGCTACTGGTGACCCACAGTACCAGATGGATGCCCCAATTTTGAGTTGCTAGATATTTTCGAAACTTATCCTATTTAGCATGATACAAGTACCACACAACATGATGGGGTGTATCCTCAATGTGAAGACAGGACTTCATCTCCACTTGGGCTGTGCGGTGGTCACTCCTACCAGTGTTGCCATGGACAGATGAATCTGTGACGGGTAGTTTGGTGAAGGTGTCAAGTGGGATTTTCCATCTTGTTGATTCCCTCACCACCAATCGCAGTCCTAAGCTAGCAGCTATGTCCTTTAGGACTCGGCTAGCTCAATTGGTATTGGTGCTACCAAGCTGCCCCTGGTGATGACATTGAAGTCCCCCACCCAGAGTACATTCTGTGTCCTTGTCACCCTCAGTGATTCATTAGCTGGAGATTTGGGGAGCACTGGCGGTAGGTGATCATCAGCAGGATGTTTCTTGTCCATGTTTGATCCTGGACATGGCATCAAGTCAATGTTGAGAACTCCAAGAGCAACACCCTCCTGACTGTATACCACTGTGCTGCAACCTCTGGTGGGTCTGTCCTGCTCCTTTTAGAGGTGCATAGGAGCTTTAAATTTTGCTAGCTTCTCATGAATTTGTACTCTCTGCTCAGCCATTCAGTTACTCAGCAGCATGCTTATTGCTGCACCGGGTGCTACAATCAGTTTGCGGCTGCCTGCATTGAAGGCAATCTGCAGAGGTTAATCATTGACTAGTAATCCATAGACCGAGGGTAATGCTCTGGAGACCTGGGTTCAAATCCTGCCACAGAAAATGGTGGAATGTGAATTCAATAAATATCTAGAATTGAAAGTCTAATGATGACCATGAAACCAGTGTCGATTGTTGTAGAAACCCATCTGATTCACTAATGTCCTTTAGGGAAGGAAATCTGTCGTCCTTACCTGGTCTGGCCAACATGTGATTCCAGACCCACAGTGTGGTTCACCCAGCCAATGTGGTTGACTCTTAAATATGCTCTGAAATGCCTAGCAAGCCACTCAGTTGTATCAAACTGCTACAAAGTCACAAAACAGACGGATTACCCGGCATCGACCTATGCACCGGAAACGACAATGGCAATCTCAGCACTGTCGGCTCTGCAAAGTCCACCTGACTAACATCTGGGGGGCTAGTGCCAAAATTGGGAGAGCTGTCTCATAGACTAGTCAAGCCACAGTCTGACATACTCATCCCCATGGAATCATATCTTACAGACAATGTCCCAACAACACCATCCCAGCAGAGGTTGTGGCACAGTGGTATACAGTCGGGAGGGAGTTGCCCTGGGAGTCCTCAACGTTGACTCCAGACCCCATGAAGTCTCATGGGCATCAGGTAAAACATGGGCAAGGAAGCCTCCTGCTGGTTACCACGTACTGCCCTCCCTCAGCTGATGAATCAGTGCTCTTCCATGTTGAACATCGCTTGGAGGAAACAGGGGATGGCAAGGCCACAGAGGTGGAGGGCCTCAATGTCCATCACCAAGAGTGGCTTAGTAGCACCACTACTGACCGAGCTGGCTGAGTCCTAAATGACATAGCTGCCAGACTGTGTCTATGGCAGGTGGTGAGGGTACCAACAAGAGGACAAAATATACTTGACCTCATCCTCACCAACCTGCCTGCCACAGAGGCATCTGTCCATGACAGTATCGGTAGGAGTGACCACCGCACAATTGTTGTGGAGTCGAAGTCCCGCCTACACTTTGAGGATACCCTCCATTGTGCTAAATGAGATAGATTTCGAACAGAGCTAGCAACTCAAGACTGGTCATCATGAGGTGCTGTGGGCCAACAGCAGCAGCAGAATTGTACTCGAACACAATCTGTAACCTTATGGGCCAGCATATCCCCCACTCTAACATTACTATCAAGCCAGGGTATCAACCCTGGTTCAATGAAGAGTGCAGGAGGGCATGCCAGGAGCAGCACCAGGCATAACTAAAAAAGAGGTGTCAACCTGGTGAAGCTATAACACAGGACTACTTGCAAACAGCATAATCAGCAAGTGATAGACAGAGCTATGCGATCCTACAACCAACCGATCAGACCTAAGTTCTGCAGTCCTGCAACATCCAGTCGTGAATGGTGGTGGACAATTAAACATTTCACTGGAGGAGGAGGCTCCACAAATATCCCCATCATTAATGATGGAGGAGCCCAGCACATCAGTGCATAAGATAAGGCTGAAGCAGAAGTGCAGACTCGATGATCCACCTCTGCCTTCTCTGGAGGTCCCCAGCATCACAGATGCCAGCCTTCAGCCAATTCGATTCACTCCACGGAACATCCAGAAATGGCCGAAGGCTCTGGATACTGCAAAGGCCATGGCCCTGACAGTATTCCGGCAATAGTACTGAGGACTTGTGCTCCAGGACTTGCCGTGCCCCTAACCAAGCTGTTCTAGCACACTGCAATCTACCTGGCTATGTGGAAAATTGCCCAGGTATGTCCTGTACACAAAAAGCAGGACAAATCTAACCCAGCCAATTGTCGCCCCAAACGTCTTCTCTCAATCATCAGCCAAACAATGAAAAGAGTCATCAGAAGTGCTATCAAACGGCACTTGCTTAGCAATAACCTGCTCACTGAAGCCCAGTTTGGGTTCTGCCAGGGCCACTCAGCTCCTGACCTCATCACAGCCTTGGTTTATTCAAACATGGATAAAAGAGCTGAACTCCCAAAGGGAGCTGAGTGTGACTGACCTTGGCATCAAGGCTGCATTTGACTGAATGTGGCATCAAGGAGCCCTAGCAAAACTAGAGTCAATGGGAATCAGAGGGAAAACTCTCCACTGGTTGGAGTCATACCTAGCACAAAGGAAGATGGTTGTGGTTGTTGGAGGTCAGTCATCTCAGCTCCAGGACATCACTACAAAAAGTTCCTCAGGGTTGTGACCTTGGCCCAACCATCTTTAGCTACTTCATCAATGACCTTCCTCCCATCATAAGGTCAGAAGAGGGAATGTTCGCTGATGATTGTGCGATCATGTGCAATTTTCAGCACCATTCTCAACTCCTCAGATACTGAAGCAGTCCATGTCCAAATGCAGCAAGACCCGAACAATATCCAGGCTTGGGTGGGCAAGCGGCAAGTAATATTTGCACCACACAAGTGCCAGGCAATGACCATCTCCAACAAGAGAGAATCTAACCATCACCCCATGACATTCAATGGCATTACCATCACTGAATCCCCCACTATCAACATCCTGTGGGTTACCGTTGACCAGAAACTGAACTGGACTAGTCATATGAATACTGTGGCTACAAGAACAGGTCAGAAGCTAGGAATCATACTGTACGTAACTCACTTCCTACCTCCCAAATCCAACATCTACAAGGCACAAGTCAGGAGTGTGATGGAATACTCCCCACTTACCTGGATGAGTGCAGCTCCCACAACACTCAAGAAGCTGACACTGTCCAGGGCAAAGCAGTCTGCTTGATTGGCACCACATTCACAACTATTCACTCCCTCCATCACCGACCCACAATAGCAGCAGTGTGTACCATTTACAAGATGCCCTGCAGGAATTCACCTTCGACAGCACCTTCCAAATCCATGATCGCTACTATCCAGAAGGTCAAGGGCAGCAGATACATGGGAACACCACCACCTGGAAGTTACCCTCCAAGGCACTCGCTATCCTGATTTGGAAATATATCATGGTTCCTTCTCTGTCGTTGGGTCATAATCCTGGAACACCCTCCCTAACAGCACTGTGGTTGTACCTACACCTCAGGGACTGCAGTGGTTCAAGAAGACAGCTCACCACCAACTTCTCAAGGACAACTAACGATGGGCAATAAATGCTGGCCCAGCCAGCGAAGCTGACATACAGTCAATGAATAAAAAAAAGGTTGCATCCATTTTCTGCCCCTGTCCAATTTTTCAGCCTTTGTTTCTTGTTAAGCAGCCAGCTTTCTGCCCATGCTACTGTATTTCCTCTTGTACCATATGCCTGACTTTTTGTAGCCTCCTTCCTGTGAGAAATCTAATCCATCACCTTTATGAAGATCCATATATATTACATGAGCTGCATTCTCTTTATATATAATGTCACTTCTTCATATATTTCAATTAAATGCGTTAGCCATAACTTGTCCCAATCCCACTTCACTAATCATGCATTTGTGGGAAACACGCAGTTTCGATGGCGGGCGGCCTTCAATTTGCCGCCACACCGTCACATCACCACTTCCTCACGCTGGGCACCATATGTCAAGTGCAGCTGCACGCAAGCCTCTCAGTGCTTCCAGGACAGCTGCAAAGAGGACATGGCCCCGAAAGGCAAGGAAGCTGCAGTCCCCTGGTTTAATAATGCATCCCTCAAGTGCCTTCTGAACTCTGTGGAGACCCACTGTGATGTCCTCTACCCCTCCACTGGCTGCAGGAGGAGCAGCAACATCACTAGTCCAGCATAGATGGCAGTGGAAGCAGTCGTCAGCACCAATGCCCTACAAAAGAGGACAGCCACCCAGTGCCAAAAAAGGATGAATGGTCTCCTCCGTTACACCAGTGTAAGTCACTCTTCTCATCACTCTCAACTCACACATCATCACAAACCCATCACACATCTACAGGGATCTCAATCCCATTCAAGGAACCACTCACCACCCACACAGACCAGGCATGCTTATCATCTGGCCTGGCAGGTGTCCAGCTTATACTCTCTTCATCTCTATTCATGCAGGACAAGCTGGCACACAAAAACAGGGAGAGGTCGCAGACCGGTGGAGGAATGTTTGAAATCAAGGTCCTCATAGACTTTGAAAACAGAGCTATCCAGCTGGCCAGTGAGGATCTTGACCATTCCTGTGCTGATGGTGAAGTCAGTGGTGCTCAACCAAGTGAGGGTCCAGCAGTGAAACATCAATCGATAACCGTGCTGTGAGTAATGTGTCCTGTTCCGTAGTCCCCTGCCATGTACTAATTATCTTCCTTGCTTCCACAGGCACATTTGGGAAATAGCCGACAGGGTCCAAGGTCTAAGGTCTCCAATCAAACCCCGAAGAAATCTCTGAAAAGGAATCTGAGAGCTCCTTCCTTGAAGACCTGTCACGGAGCTCACCCACACCCTCTACCAGCGCAGAGACACACACATTGTTGGGACCGAGCATTAGACTAGTCTCAGGATCACAATCTGATGAGCACATCGCACTGTCTGATCCACATCAGGCAGTGGCAGGGGCCTCCTAGGGCCCTGGCACTCGGAGGACTGCTGGAGGCCAGAAATCTGATCGGTCATGTCTCAGTTGCTGGAGCTGCAAAGACAAGCTCAGGAACAGCATTCCTCAGATTGCAAGACACAATGGAGAAGTCCGTTCACCTTCAGTCTGAGGTGTTAGCGCCGAAGTGCCAATGCACCAAGATCAGCTGGCATGGAGAATTTGGTCCAGGACTTCAATCCTGCACTGCTGCAGGGGCTGAACTCTATCCTTGATGCCATAGTTCACCTCCAACAGTGTATACATGAGATGGATGTGGGGCAGCTCGATCTCACTCTACCTTCTCCTTCTCTTCAAGGAGTGAGTCAGGGGCCCTCGGGCATCCATAGGGAGGAGGATCAGCAGCTGCATACTCCAGGCCAACCACCCAGGTGACTCCTGGAGTGTCTGACCCTTCTGAATTGCTTCTTCCTGTGACCCCAGCAGCTCTATCTCCAAGGCCGAGGAGGATGCACCTGGCCCACAGCAGAACCCTAAAGGCAGACCGGGGCCCTCCAGGTCTCAGCCCTCCAGAGGATGCCCGTAAAGGTGATCACAGAGAGGGCGTAGTAGTCAGCAGTCTGCCTCCACCTCCGCTGTGGATGTCGGGTAGCGCCAAGACGTAGCAGCAGGGTTAGGAAAGTGAGGAAGAATTAGTTACCCAACCTGGGCACGGGTGTTAATCACTTGTATATAATGTTCATTATTGTTGATAAACTCTCAACAATGCCTCCCTGCCTATGGCTCCTTGTTCTAATGAACTGTGTTCCTGCATTCAGATGTGAAATCTTGGTTTCTGCACAAGGTAAAGGCAGTTGTCTCAGTCCAGGGCTTTTTCCCTGTGCTTTCTGCAGCCTTCAGACCAAAGTGATGGTCCGGTTTCACACTCACTGGACACATTACTGATGCCTGCACCTCGATGGTGCTTGTCATTGCTGCCATAATGTAGTGGGCAGGCGTCACAAAGTTCCCTCATTCTCTCAGCACCTTTGAGGTCTCATCAGCATCTGTGACCAGTGACATGGTGCTCCTGAAGGGGTCAGGTGCTGAAGGCAGGCAAAAGATCAGGTGCATTTAAAGATTCATGGTTGCGTCTCTATGATATGGCCCTGATGACAGAGCACAATCGAACTGCCCTCGGCCAGAAAGGAGTCAGACATTCTCAGAAGCTATGTGAAGATATATGGAGTGTCCCCACTGCATCTCATCATCATCCTCCTGGACTATTAGGGCCTCCACTGCGTCTTCATGACAGGGCTGTTAATCACAGATGGTATATGCGCTGCCATCATGAGGATCTCTGGTATCACCTCACTGCATGTTGTCATCAAGTTCCACAAATCTAGCAGCTATGAGGGCCTCCTGAGTGCGCCTGCCTTGACTGGCCAGTGTGATGGCCTGATCGCCGTCATCGGCACCTCCAAGGATCTCCTCATCCTCATCGCCATTGATATCCTCCTCATCGGAGAAGACCTCCAGCTCCCGCATCTCCTCCTCAGCCAGCACCTCTCCCCATTGCAGTACCAGGTTATAAAGGGTGCAGCAGGCAATGATGAAGCATGACACTGTCTGTGGACAATATTGCAGGGCTCCACTGGACTGGTCCAGACAGCAGAACTTTATTTTCAGCATCCCCATGGTTTGCTCCACCAAGTTGCGAGTTGTAGCATGATCCTCACTATACTTTATCTCTGCTGCAGTCTGAGGCCACCACACGGGTGTCATCAGGCACATCCCCTGCGGGCAGCCCTTGTCCCCGAGGTGTCAAATCTTCAGCCTCTGTGGACACTGGAAGGCATTAGGGATCTGTGACTGACTGAGAATGTAGGAATCATGGCCACTTTCTGAGAACCGTGTGCAGACCTGTAGGATGCGTTTGTGGTGGTCACATACCAGCTGAACATTCAGCGAATGGAAGCCCTTGCAGTTGACGTAGTTGACCTCTTGTTGTGACGGAGATCTGAGCGCCACATGAGTGCAGTCAATGGCACACTGAACCTGTGGGAAACCCGAGACCTGGGCAAATCCAAACGCTCATGCATCCTGGCTCTCCTGGTACCGGGCAAAATGAACAAAGTTGTGTGCCCTCGCAAAGATGGCATCCCAGATCTCAAGGATGCATTTGTGGGTGGAGGCTTGAGATATCCCACAGAGGTCACCTGTGGAGCCCTGAAAGGAGCCACTTTCATGGCCACAGGCAGTGGATGCCCTCCATGTCCCTGTGGCACCAAATCCTGCAGTAGCTGGCAGATGCGACTGACCAGCTCCTTAGACATGTGCAATCTTCAGCAATACCAGTTCTCGTTCATCTGCAGGAATGAAAGGTGGTATCTCTAGACCCTGAGTCTAGCTGGGCACGACCAGCGATGGCTCGCTCTGGCTCTTCAGTGGTGCGTGCAGGAGCAGTGCCATCCCTTCTTCCTGGAAGTGCTGCTCCTCCCTCTGCCCAGCCAGGTGCCTCCATTGATCTCTTGTCCGTCATCTTCGCTCTTTGTATACCATGAGGCATACAGCTAATTCACCAGGCTCCGTGCTCCTTACGTACTCCTCCTGCAGGATGAAAGAGAGAGATGCGTGGGTTAGCTTGGGTCTACTATGAACCTGTCTTGGTTAAGTCAGAAGGTCCCTTAATGCATCCGAAGAGTGCTGGACACCACTTGGATGGCCAAGAGATTAGTGCGCTGCATGGCTGCCCAAAACCCCACCTTCCTCTGCCCCACTCCACCTGACCGATTGGCAGAGGCTTTGCCCATTGGACTGCATGCTGTGCTCTCACCTCAGGTGCAGACATTCTCCTAACCCGAACTGCAAGGCTACACTGTTAGCTTGAACCATGGGGGAGACTGATCCAAACTGGAATGATGACATTGCAAGGGGCTGTGAGCACCTCCCCCAGTGACTGCTCCCCGGCCAGCTTTCGCAAGGAGTTTGGACAATGTGCCCAGTCGTGCAACTGTTCTGTGGTCCACTAAAACTTTATTTTGCAGTCTGTGCCCGAGGGGTGAAAGGTTCAGGAGCATTTGGTGGCACTTTGATGCCTCTGCATTGTTTGAGTGGGCAGATAAGCTAGAGGCCCAACTCCAATCATGTCAATGTGGCTGCGCCTGAATTGTCTAAGCTGCAGAGGAATGGTTACTTTATACAAGGTTTCCCTAATGCATGGCCGCTTCCCTCCCCCAACCCCGCACATGCTTGTGCACTACCATCAACCGCAGTGTAGTCTTTGACCCCTTCCACGTCGCCTCAACCATAAGGCAGCCCTTGCCCCAGCACTGCACTGTCAGCCAGCCGGGGAAGAAGTGATTTGCCTGTGTCCTCACCTGAATGTGCGGCGCCTCAATCTTTAAGCCCAACAGGTGACCCTCACGAGTGCTGCACAATGTTACTGCGAATTCACCTCTGAGTTCCCCTCAAAGTGCAGCCCGCCAGGTGCACGCCTTATACATGTTCTGGTGCATTCACGCCAACATGCTCAGATGATCCAGCGTGGGGGATGATTCCGGCGAGCTGGCCTTATAATGACATGCGGACGTATTAGAATGAGGTACCCAACATCCAATGGTGGGAAACGCAGCCTGGCATTGACAGGCTGAGTGGACAATCGCAAACTGGTTTCACAACGTTTTGAAACCATTTTTGACCTTCTCACCATATTGTCTGCCCATGGCACCGAACACATCTGACACCAGTGGGCACGGAAAATTCCACCCTAAGGATTTGCTCAGAAATGACATTACATTAACTGATTAGCTAGTCTATCCTTTTCTGTTTTTGAAGAGAGAGTTTCTGTTGACAGCCCTGTCATTTACTCAGGAAACTGGCATAGTGTATAAGGAAGGAAGGGAAACAAGCAGTAGTGTCATGGAACATATAGAGGTTAAAGAGGTGGAGGTGCTTGCTGTCTTACAACGAATAAAGGTAGATAAATCCCCTGGGCCTGACATGATATTCCCTCAGACCTTGAGGGAGACTAATGTAGAAATTGCAGGGGCCCTGGCAGAAATATTTAAAATGTCCTTAGCCACGGGTGAGGTGCTGGAGGATTGGAGTGTAGCTCATGTTGTTCCGTTGTTTAAAATAGGCTCCAAAAATAAACCAGGTAATTACAGGCCAGTGAGCCTGACGTCAGTAGGTAAATTATTGGATGGTGTTCTGAGAGATTGGATATACAATTATTTGGACAGCCAAAGGCTGATTAAAGATAGTCAGCATGGCTTTGTGTGTGGTAGGTCGTGTTTAACGAACTTTGTAGAGTTTTTCGAGGAAGTTACCAAGAAAGTAGATGAAGGAAAGACTGTGGATATTGTCTACATGGACTTTAGTAAGGCCTTTCGCAAGGTCCCACATGGGAGGTTAGTTCAGAAGGTTCAGACACTTGGTATCCATGGAGAGGTTGTAAACTGGATTCAAAATTGGCTGTGTGGGAGAAGACAAAGAGTGGTAGTGGATGATTGCTTCTTAGACTGGAGGTCTGTGACTAGTGGTGTGCCTCAGGGATCTGTGCTGGGACCATTGTTGTTTGTTGTCTATATCAATGATTTGGATGATAATGTGGTAAATTGGATCAGCAAGTTTGCTGATGACACTAAGATTGGAGGTGTTGTGGACAGCGAGGAAGGCTTTCAAAGCTTGCAGAGGGATCTGGACCAACTGGAAAAATTGGCCAGAAAATGGCAGAAGGAATTTAATGCAGAAAAGTGTGAAGTTTGCATTTTGGAAGGTCAAACCAAGGTAGGACATACACAGTAAATGGTAGGGCACTGAGGAGTGCAGAGGAACAAAGGGATCTGAGAGTTCAGATACATAGTTCCCTGAAAGTGGCGTCACAGGTAGACAGGGTTGTAAAGAAAGCTTTTGGCATACCGGCCTTTATAAATCAAAGTATTGAGTATAGGAGTTGGGATGTTATGGTGAGGTTGTATAAGACATTGGTGAGGCCAACTTTGGAGTATTGTGTGCAATTCTGGTCGCCTAACTACAGGAAGGATACCAGTAAAATTGAGAGAGTGCAGAGAAGATTTACTAGGATGTTGCCGGGTCTTAAGGAGTTGAGTTACAGGGAAAGATTACACAGGTTAGGACTTTATTCCTTGGAACGTATAAGGATGAGGGGAGATTTGATAGAAGTTTACAAAATTATGAGTGGTATTGACAGAGTAAATGCGAGTAGGCTCTTTCCACTTAGATTAGGAGAAATAAACATAAAAGAACATGGCTTTAGGGTGAAAGGGGAAAGGCTTAGGGGGAACATTAGGGGGAACTTCTTCACTCAGAGAGTGGTGAGAGTGCGGAACGAGCTACCATCTGACGTGGTAAATGCGGGCTCACTTTTAAGTTTTAAGAATAAATTGGATAGATACATGGATGGGAGAGGCCTGGAGGGTTATGGACTGGGTGCAGGTCAATGGGATTAGCGGAATAATATTTCGGCACAGACTAGAAGGGCTGAATGGCCTGTTTTCTGTGCTGTAGTGTTCTATGGTTCTATTGGCCACCACAATTTGCATATTTAAACAGTACTGGATTTACTTATGAATGCGTATGATTTCAATGTAATTTTTTGTATACGTACCACAGCTTTTTTGCAACGAGTCTATACAGAAAAGGCTTGTGTTTTGTATGGTACCCCCACAGCTCACAATTTTGCCTGCTGCCATGCCAGAGGAATGAGAGCACACCGATCTTGAAAAGCCTGATATTGGAAAACCTCACCTTATTTGCTGGGCCTCAGAGATTGAATTCACTCGCTGGGTCATTCAACTAAGAGCTTGGACTTCAGATGTGATATTAAAGTTGTTTTCTGTGCTAAAGAATGTAACCATCCTTTGTAGCAGCTCTAAGATACCTGCACTGAATGGAGGTTACTCCCTCATGTTCTTGCTCTTTGATATTTTTGGCTCTACGCAAAGGTGGCATTTTATTTTCACAATGTCAAGTTCATCCTTTGAAGAGCTACTGCTTCACTGTTGGTGAGGGAGAGGAGCCTGCCATCTCCCATCCAATCATATTGCTGGTGATGCCTCTCGTGTATGTGTTCCAGGCAATGGGAGCCTACTAAAATGAAGAGGAGCAATGAACATTTCAATTTTTGGTGAGGCCCACCCTCTCTGCTGCCAGCTCCAATGTGACTGCCACTGGACTCTCTGGTTTTACACCTTTCTCATGCTCTCTGGACCCAATTATCCCAAGCACAAATGCAAATAAGTCTCACTGAATGAGACTACCACATCTCCCAGTAGTGCTTAAATTTTAACAACATTGGCTGCCATCAGAGAAAATAACAACTTCATATCACACAAATTGGTCGTGCCAACAGAGGAACACTGTCTTTTGTAGGTCCTTCCCTCCACTATCTGAATTAACAGTCTGGAGTTGCTACAAATCTTCCATGTGCTTAAGTCTGCCAAAAGTGTAGTGAAAGAGATAACACTGGACCTGGAAACCAACTTTTGCTTCAAATTTTGGGGAGGTTGATTGGATTGGAACCTCAAGGTTAAAAGGGGAAGAAACTCCTAGGGCAGCGATTTCCTCAGTCTGACCTGTGGTATGCTGGGGATGAGTATGCTGGGAGGAATGAGGCATATAAAAGAGGTCAATGAGTTAGTTGAAAGAAAAAAGATCCAATGGGACTGTGGCTGCCAATGGCTAATTAAGCGGTTGGTAACACCATGTTATCTGTTCCAGCTCATCTTGGTACCCAGTGTGTGCTTTAGGGCGGAATCGTCCCAGATTTGCACTAAGTGTGGTAGCAGGCAGGTAAAATAATGTTTTGCCCACTGGCCACAATGGCGGGTTTTCACATCATCCCGTCTCAAACCCACTGCATTATTTATGCATTGCCAGGAAACACACAGTTTCCATGGCGGGTGGGCTCTCAATTGCCCGCCCGCCATCACCTCGCTGTTTCATCATGCTGGTGCCATATTTAAAGTCCAACTGCGTGCACCACATCTCAGTGCTTCCAGCTCACGACTGTCGCAGGGAAGATGTCCACAAAAGGCAAAAAGACTGCAGCCCCCAGGTTTAGCGATACATGACTGGAATGCCTTTTGGAAGCTGTGGAGGCCCACCACTATATCCTCTACCCATGCCCTGGTTGCAGGATGGGCAGCGGCGTCACCAACCAGGCCTGGGAGGCAGTGGTAGTGGTGGTCAGCGTGAATGCCCTGCAAAAGAGGACAGCCACCCAGTGCTGCAAGAGGATGAATGGTCTCATCCATTCTGCCAGGGTAAGTCACTGTTCTCATCACTCTCAACTCACACGCTCACAAACCCATCACATATTCACAGGGCTCTCACTCGCTGCTGGTTCAAGGAACATCACCATTCACTCTCTCGCACTCAACGTTGTTCTCCTCATCCCATCCATGGGAACACTCAACATCCACACATGCCAGGCAGACTTATCATCTGGTCTGGCATATGTCCTGCTTGCACTCTCTCCTTCTCTATTCATTAAGGACAAGCTGGCATACAACAACAGGGAGAAGTGGCTGACCAGTAGAGGAATGCCTGAAATCAAGGCCCTCACAGACTTTGAAAACAGAGCCATCCAGCTGGCTGATGACAATCTGGTCTGTTCCTGTGCTGATGATGGGATCAGCGCTGCTCTACGAATTGAGGATCCAGCAGTGCAACATCCATCAGACAACCATGCTGTGAGTGATATGTCCTGTTTCACAGACCACTGCCACACACTAATTATCTCCCCTTACTTCCGCAGCACATCTGGGAAACAGCTGACGGAGTCCGCAACCCGGGGCCTCCAATCAAGCCCTGAAGAAACCTCTGAAGAGGAACCTGAAGGCACCCTCCCTGAAGGCCCGTCACAGCGCTCACCCATACCCTCCACCAACACACACCTCGGTGGGACCGAGCTTTAGAATAGCCCCAGGATAACAATCTGGTTAGCACATCGCACTGTCTGATCCACTGTAGGTGGTGGCAGGGACTTTCCATGTGTCCAGTGCTCGGATGATTGCTGGAGACCAGAATGTTGCTGAGTCTGAGTCAGATGATGAGCCTCTGGACTCGGTCATGTCACAGTTGCTGGAGCTGCAAAGGCAAGCTTGGGAACATCAGGAAAGGTTGTCTGCTGCACTCCTCAGATTGCAAGGCACGATGGAGGAGTCCGTCCACCTTCAGGCTGAGGCACCGGCATGCCAATACACCGAAGTCAACACTGGATGGCGGTCGCCATGGATACCTTGGTCCAGGACGTCACTTCTGCACTGCTTTGTGGGCTCAACTCCATCACTGATGCGATATTTGGCCTCTAACAGTGTGTGTGTGAGAGGGGTGCTGTGCAGCTTGATCTCACTCCAGCTACCCCTTCTCCTCACAGAGTCAGCAAGGGGCCCTCAGGCACCCATAGGGAGGAGGATCAGCAGGTGCACATCCCAAGGCCATCAGCCCAGGTGGCTCTGGGAATGTCCATCCTATCTGAATCCTCTCTTCCTGTGACCTCAGCAGATCCAGCTCTACAGGCACATTACTGATGCCTGTGCCTTGATGGTGCTGATCATTGCTGCCAGAATGTCGTGGGCAGGCACCACAGAGTTCCCTCATTCTCTTTGTGTACTCTCAGCACCTTTTAAGGTGGGGCTGGCCCCCATCTTGTTAGCATCTGTGACCAGTGATGCTGCGCTCATAAAGGGCTCAGGTGCTGAAGACGGACAGAGCATCAGATGGTTCTAAAGTTTCATGGCTGTGTCTGTATGCAAAGATTCTGATCACAGAGCACAAGCAAGCTGCCCTCGGCCAGAGAGGAGTCAGACACTCTCAGAGGCTATGTGAAGATCTATGGAGTGTCCTTACTGCTGTCGTCATCATCCTCTTGGAATCAAGCGACTATTAGGGCCTCCACTGCATCTCCATGACAGGAGCATTATCACAGAGGGTATTCACGCTGCCATAAACCAGACTGGAGTCAAAGGTTCACAGATGTGATGTGAGGATCTATGGTGTCACCTCATTGCATGTTGTCATCATCTTCCATAAATCTGGCAGCTATGAGGGCCTCCAGGGCATGCCTGCCTCGTGTAGCCAGTGCAAGGGCTTCATCCCCATCATTATCGCCTCCGAGGACCTCCTCACCCTCATTCCCATCGGTGTCCTCCTCATTGGAGGAGACCTCCACCTCTTCCTCAGCCAGTACCTTTCCCCATTGCAACGTGTGCAGTCGTCCAACTGTTCTGCAGTCCAGTAAAATGCTCATGGCTTTGCAGATTGTGCCAGGTAGTGGGGGTGGGGTGGAGGGGGGGCTGGGGGGTGAAGGAGGGGTGGGGGGTTGCTGGGGATGGTGGTGGAAAGATCTGGAGTGCTTGGTGGCACTTTGATGCCTCTGCGTTGCTTGAGTGGGCCGACAAGATAGAAGCCCAACACCAATTAAATCAATGTGGCTGCGCCTGAACTGTCTCAGCTGCAGAGGAATGGTCACTTTATATAAGGTGCTCTAATGTGTGGCTGTTACGATCCCAGGTGATGTCCAACCCCAGAAAAGCCTGATCCCAGAGTGGAACCCAGCTTGATAGATCCTAACTTTTATTTGTTTGTTTAGATATGTGGGGAGCAGCTACTGAACAGAGGCACATGGGTCAGTTGATGAACTTTTAACAAAAGAATAAAACATTTATTCAACAAGAAAAGATGAACTATATTACAATACCCCTTCACCCACAACTATACCTTTACAGATATATACAGATTTATAAGGATAACACAAATTACAAAAGTTATCTTACACTCTAATGTACACAGTAAGTACACAGTTCATGAAAATCTATGGCTCCCTGTGGTCAAACACACCATGCTCCCGCCAGATGCTTGTCACACCCTGAACCAACCAGACTCACTGAATTCATTCCTTCAAATGAGGGTTTCCAATCTCCACTCTCCAAGACCTCGCCTTGGAATCTTCTCCAAAACCAACGTTTTTCTCTCCGACGCAAGGGATTTCCTCCAGGGTTTTGAACTCTCCTTCTGATGTTTCTCTTCCCTGCGTCACCACATGTATTCAAGCTTTCTTCCACATACTCCATCTCTCTGACTCAGCTGTCAACAGTGTGTCACTGCTTCACATGCCCATAGCAAAGAATTAAACACCTTCAGTTCTCTCTTTGGACCTTCTTGCCTCTGCAAGCTGTTCTCACTTTAAATATGCTTTCTGAAGCTTTTGTCTCTTTACATCTGAAGCATGGCACCTTTCTCTTTGCCCCTCACTCTTAATTTCACTTACAGGTCCTTTTCCCAGGATCTTGTCCTCCCTTTGACTAGAAGGTCTCCTTTGGACTTTCCCCTCTTCCACTCCCCTGGATCTTTGGGGTTTTTCTTTAGATTGGGACTAGCCATCTGTCCCCTTTGCTCCAGGCTCTCCTGGCAGCAACTTTTCGAACCAACTGCAGTCAAACAGCTTCCAAAACAACTGCAGTCTCTCTTCTTCTGTGTGTGTGGCTGTGGGAGGGACCCGCCTCTCTGGACCCCTGTTGCTAGAGAACAGTCCAATCCTTCTACCCTAGTATGTTTACTTCTGTTTAGGGGCTGTAAAACTCCTCATTAGAAATGCAAGCACCTTTTTAAAGTGAAATTAAAACTCCATTTGACCTTTCTTAACACACGGATACAGAAATACAAATCAAATTTAAACTTTAAAACTAAAACTCATTCCTAACTCCAATGTAACTTACTTAAACTATCTCTATTTCCTAACACCGTCCCCTTTAGAGGAAAGAAAGCTTCACACAGTGAAGTTTTCTTTAAATGGCCTTACATCTGCTTCACACAAGCTTAACATCATAAACCTCTAACGGTAGCTTATTATATATTATAGAAATAAATTTTCCATTTTGTTTCACAATTAAACATGTTATATCATATAATTACAAAAACGTACTTAAACAAGGTCAGTAAATGTAATAAGATTAGCAGGATTTGTATAACATAGCATTATCATAACTCAACTTTTAAGTTTCCTTTTCCTTTTGTTCCGTCTTTAACTCAGCAAAAATGTTCCATTTAAGTCTGCAGCCCAATCCACCTTTTCGTTTGCTGTAGACATAATTGCACTCTTAAGCTTATTTTCCGAACCCAACTGTGGTAAAGTCTCATTTCAATTTAACAAAGTCAAAATACCATTTTTGTGCATTCACATCTCATTTATTCTCTAGTCAAAATCTCTGTTTGCCATTTCAAGGATGTTGTTGTGATGCTTTTTATGTTCATACAAAAGCATTTCATACTCCTACTTGCTTTGATCTTTAAACTTCTTATGATATTGTTGTTTTTCCAGATCCCATTTCGAACAAGTCTTTTTCACTTCTTTTTGAACAGTGTCAATTATATTCTACAGTTGAGTTTCATAGTTTGATCTAACCCTTCAATTTTTTTACACAGCCGACAAACTATATCATTCCACTCCTTTCCAGGTTTTGAATGGTCTTTTGTAAACTATCCAGTTGCCTGGATTCCAACTGCTATATTTTGTATATTAGCACCGGCAAGTGCTTGTAAATCATTGACTCTGGTCATTCACTTTTCCAGCCCATTTTGTGCTTTCAATCCTTTTTGTTGACAATTCTTGATTTCCAATTCTGCAGGCACTTTAGTTGTTTTCATATTGTCCATTACTAAGCTTGATACATCAGTAATTTTACTTGAAAACAAAAACAGAATTACCTGGAAAAACTCAGCAGGTCTGGCAGCATCGGCGGAGAAGAAAAGAGTTGACGTTTCGAGTCCTCATGGCCCTTCGACAGAACTTGAGTTCGAGTCCAAGAAAAGATTTTTTTGGACTCGAACTCAAGTAATTTTACTTGGGTCAGTTCTTTACTCAAGTGGACTGCAATTTAGCAAAGAGTTTTTATTCACAGGAACAATTTTGGATCTGTGACATTCCATACCACACATCTTTTTCCTTTCATCCAGTTTGCTTCGAAGTTCGAGAATCTCATTGCTCTTATCCCAATGAAATTCTAACAGTTCATTAGTTTTTGTTTTTAATTCTGCATTCAACCAATAATTCTGATTTACCAATAATTCCTTTTTTTGTTCAAGGCATTTTCCCTGATATTTCATAGCAACTATTGATTCTTGAAGTTCATCAAGTTTTAACTGAAGATTGGCTTTTGTTAAATTTACTTCTACAAGTTTATCATTTAGACATTTCAAGTCCTCAGTCAAGTGCTCTACTTTCTGTGACTAGTTCTTAATTGATCTCACTAGTTCTTTCCTTTCATTAGCAAACTCCTCTTTTGCTTGTGGAAGTCGATTTTCTACGTTAATTAGGTTTTCCTTCAATTGCTTGTTATCTGCAATAAGTGTTCCATTTATGGCCACAGTAGTTTCCTGAAGTTTGTTAAGAACAACATGATCAACCCCCTGCTGCAATACGGTTGTTACCACATTACTGTTTCTACTAGCCAAATAATTATGCCGAATAAAATCCACCCCTTCAATACATAATCTAGGAATAATTCCCACCGTAACAATTCCATTTACAAAGAGACTTTGTGAGTTAACTTTACATAAAGAAACAGGTTCATAAATTCCATTAATACCACTTATTAATACTTTTTCTTTCATGAAACTATCTGGAACATAAATTGTATCATCAGCCACCGTCAATGGTTGAGCTACTCATGTATCTCTCAAAATTTTAATCCATTAACTTATTTTGTTGGAGCAGTAAGGGAACACTTCTCCCTTCGACACAAAATATCCAGACTGTCTGTTAGCCTGACTTCCTTCACCAATAATCACAGTGCAATTCTCCAGACTATCCTGAGCCATATCCCCCTTTCCTGTATGTTCGGAGGGAACATGTTTCATCTGCACCACTGCTACAGTTTTAACAACCATTTCCTTTTCTGATGCAACCTTTCCTGAGGATTCCTTAGGCGTTTCTATTACTGCAATAGAGCTACCAATTAATCTCCAACAACGTTGCCCTAACATGTCCCATCTTGTTACAATGAAAACACTTAAGCTTTTGAATGTCACTTCCAGCCTCGGCACCTTCCTTTCTGGTCTAAGAAGAAATTTCCCAACTGTCTCTTCCCTGGCTACTTGCCTTCCCTTCAGCTTCCCATCTTCTATCCTTCTCAAGTTTATGGGGATGACAGAAAAAGGGTTTAGATTTATGGACCAATTCATAATTGTCAGCCATCTCTGCTGCCTGTCTAGCTGTTTTTAACCTTGTGGGCTTCAACATGGGCTCTAATTACAAGAGGAAGTGAATCTTTAAATTCTTCCAAGAGAATTATTTCCCTAAGAACTTCATACATTGTCTCTACCTTTAATGCCCTTATCCAATGGTCAAACTTACTTTACCTTAACCTTTTAAATTCAATATAGGTCTGCCCAGGCTATTTCCTTATATTCCAAAATTTCTGCCTGTATGCCTCAGGGACTAACTCATATGCACTAAGAATAGCCTTTTTTACTACATCATAATCCACCAATACCTCTTCTGAAAGATAAGCATAGACCTCATGAGCTCTACTTAACAATCTACTCTGTAAAAGTAATGTCCAGATTTCTTTTTGCCACTTCATTTGCCTAGTACCTTTTCAAATGAAATAACGAATGCCTCGACATCTCTTTCCTCAAACTTAGACATCTCACCACTAGGTTTTAGGTTGAAGGTTTTTTCCTCATCAGAACTTTGCTCAGAATCTGAGATCTCTTTTTAACTTCTAGCCTTTTAAGCCGGTATTCCCTTTTTGGATCCTTCTTTCTTTCCCTTGCCTCTCTTTCTTCATCCCTCTCTATTGCCTGAAATTCCAGTTCCAGCTTCCTTTCTTTCTCCTGTCTTTCCACTTGCTTTCTTTTAAATGTCCTTTCTCTTCCTGCCCTTTCCTTTTCTTTTTCTTTTTCCTTTGGCTCTAATTCAGGTTTTTTCAGTCCCTTTGCTTGTTCAAGTTCAAGCTTCTTGATTTGTAACTGAAGTCTCACTACCTCCAGCTGTGACTCACTCCCTGGAAAACGTGGTCTCCCTATTATCTCTTCCAGTTTTAGATGCTGTGTTATTATCTCAACTATGTCTACTTTCCTCGCCCCTTCGAGTAATTTTAACTCCAACTTATCCACCAATTCCATCAGCTTACTCCTGGTTAATTTCCGTAAACCATTCAGAGTTACACTTTCCATCTGTAAAAAAAATCTTAACAACCTGCAACACCATTTCAAATTCCAACCCGTATGATATACCTCACAGCAACTCCAATTCCTGTGTCCAATAACTCTTTACCCCGACATACTTGTTAAAAGGATTCACAAATCCCACCAATGTTAAGGATTTCCAGTCCCAGATCAATCATTCTGTGTTCAACCACCCACTATCGGCGTTTTAAATCCTGCAAGAGCCGCCACTTTGTTACGATCCCAGCTGAGGTTACCTGTGGACAAGCCTGATCCCAGAGCGGAACCCAGCTTGATAAATGTTAACTTTTAATTTGTTTGTTTAGATACGTGGAGAGTAGTTACTGAACAGAGGCACAGGGGTCAGCTGATGAACGTTTAACAGAAGAATAATATTCAACAAGAAAAGATGAACTATATTACAATACGCCTTCACCCACAACTATACCTTTACAGATGTTTACAGATTTGTAGGGATAACACAGGTTACAAAAGCTATCTAATACTCTAATGTATACAGTAAGGACACAGTCCATGTAAATCTATGGCACCCTGTGGTCAGACACACCACACTCTGAAATCAAGTGACAGATGCCACCTCAGCAAGATGCTATGGATCTCTCCTCAACTCCCCACCATAGATGCTTGTCACACTGTGAGCCAGCCAGTCTCACTGAATTCTATCCTTCACTTGAAGGTTTCCAATCTCCACTCTCCAGGACTTCACCTTGGAATCTTCTCCCAAACCAATGCTTTCCCTCAGACACCTTCCACAAGGGTTCACCTCCAGGGTTTTAAACTCTCCTTCTGATGTTCTTATTCCCTGGGTCACCACATGTATTCAAGCTTTCTTCCACACACTCTATCTCTCTGACTCAGCCATCAACAGTACGCCATAGCAAATAATTTGATCTCTTTGGACCTTCTTGCCTCTTGCAAGCTGCTCTCGCTTTTAATATGCTTTCTGCAGATTTTGTCTCTTTACATGTGAAGCATGGAACTTTCTCTCTGTCCCTTATTCTTAACTTCACTTAACAGGCCCTTTTCCCAGGTTCTTGTCCTTCCTTTGACTAGAGGTCTTCTATAGACATTACCCTTTTCTACTCCCCTGGATTTTGGGGGTTTTTCTTTAGATTAGGACTAGCCATCTGTTCCCTTTGCTCCAGGCTCTCCTGGCAGCAACTTTCAGAACTAATTGCACTTAAACAGTTTCCAAAACAACTGCTGTTTCTCTTCTTCCGTGCATGTGTCTGTGGGCCCCTGTTGCTAGGGAACAGTCCAAGCCTTCTACCCTTGTATGTTTACCTTCTCTTTAGTGGTCATAAAACACCTCATTAGAAATGCAAGCACCTTTTAGAGTGAAACTAAAACTCCATTTTGACCTTTCTTAACACAGAAGATACAGAAATACAAATGAAACTTAAACCTTAAAGCTAAAACTCATTCCTAACACCCAGAAATACCACTTTAACTTACGTAAACCATCTCTATTTCCTAACAGTCCCTTCCATCACCCACCCTACCCTCCCCACCCCTAATGTTTGTGCACCACACTCAATGGCAGGGCTGCTCTTGCCCCCCAGCACCCCCCCACCACCCCTCAAGTCTGCCTCAATGGCAGGGCTGCCCTTGGCCCCCCTCACAACCCTGCTCAAGCTTAAAGTCCAACAGGTGACCCTGGCGAGCACTGCACATTGTTGCTGCATACTCACCTCTGAGTTCCCCTCAAAGTGCAGCCTTTTATATGCTGTTGTGAAACACGTTGGTGTGCTCTCCTGCCGACGTGAATGGACGATCCAGCAGGGGTGTGGGCTGGCCTAATAATGATATGCAGATATATTACAATGAGGTTCCTGACGTCCGATGGTGGGAAACACGGCCTGCTGTCGACGGGCTGTGTGGACAATTGTGAACTGGTTTCACACCATTAATTATGCAGCCACAGGAAACACGCTGTCTTGCTGATAGGTGACCTCTGATTTGCCTGCCACGCCATTACCTCGTTGCTTCCTTACGCAGGGCACCATATTTAAACTGCAGCCGCGTGCACACTTCTCAATGCTTGCAGCCCAGGATTGCTCCAGTGAAGACTTGGCCCCAAATCCAAAGTAGAGTGCAGCCCATCCAATTCAGTGATGGATCCATGGGATGATGTGGCGGCCCACTGCAATGTCCTTTACCCCTGCTCTGGCTGCAGGAGGCCCATCAGTCTCACCATTCGGCTTGGGAGGCGGCGGCAGAGGTGGTCAGTGTCAATGCTGCACATGAGGGTGGCCATCCAGTCCAGAAAATGGATGAATGATCTCATTCGTGTCGCCAGGGTAAGGCAATCATCTTATTGCTCTAACTTTACACACTCTCAAGAGCATCACACATTCACTGGCATCTCACTCACAGCCAGCTCAAGGGACATCACCACACTCTCTCACACATACCCTCACTTCTCCATCTGGACTCATCTCCTCTGGAGACTGTCTCCTCAGCCACCACCATCTTGAGGTTAATTGCACAGATCGACATGTGCCCCTACACACACCCTGGGTTATCTCCTTCCTCAGTACAGCCCTCACCCTGCAGCCTCTTCCCTTGCCTAAGGCCACTTCTCCCTCTTCCCCAAACAAGCCCTGGCCCTGCAGCTGTTGAAAAGCTACCCCTGCCTTCCAGCTAGTCAGGTAGGTGGAGACCTGCCTGTCAGCCCCCCTAAAAGTGATGTGATGCTGCCTGTGAAACCTGGTGTTGATGACCACGAGTGATGCCCAAAGCAAGGTAGGCAAACAAACCTCGAAGTCCCGAGCGAAGTGCAGCTCAGGTGCATGTCACTTATGTACAGTTGTGCCCGGATGATCCAGCGTGGGGGGATGATTTTTGGGAGCAGGGTTTATAATGAGATGCTAAAGTATTGAAATTAGGTTCTCAACTTGCGGCGGTGGGAAACGCAACCCGCCATTGATGGGTGGAGCAGATGATCGCAAACTGGTTTCAGAACAGCATGAAACGATTTTTGGCCTTCTTGCCATATTGTTGCCCCCACTCCCTGCCTGCCATGATGCCTGACACCATCCGGGCTGGAAAATACCAGCCCAAATGTTTTCCAGCCTAATTTTTAATACAAACAGTGAATCTCCCACAGTCTAAGCCCACAGCACAATTGTAATGTGCAACTGCTAAGCTGACCTGCTTCTTTGAAGTACAGGTCAAATAAGAAATCAACATTATTCTGGCTACTTCTAAACTGCTGAGGTTAATCACGTAGCACAACAAAATTTTGCAAAGTTTAGGCTCTAGGTCAGTGATTGGCTTCCTTTTTTAATGGATTATTTTGTATATGTAATATTCACAATATAACTTTCTTCAGGTTAAAGAATAATTCCCTTCATATTTATGCGAAAGAATGCTTGTTTTAACTAGGAATATTTATGATAAAGTAGTTCAGTAATGAAACTGATGTAAATTACTATTTCAACAAAGATCAAGTACCATCATCTAAGGGGGATTGTTCCTGTGTTTTATAATGGGACAATTACTATCTGAACTAAAGTGATCTGCTGAAATGTTAATTCTGTCTCTCTCTCTCCACAGACACCGCCTGACCTGCTGAGTATCTCCAACATCTTCTGTCTTTTATATCCAGCATATGCAGTATTTTGCTTTTGTACTAAAGCACCTATTTCTATTTTAAAATAAGTTATTATAGAATTGGACAGAACACATTCTGTATTCAAATTGGACTACAAATTGTAATCCAACATTGAGCTATTGTATTGAACAGTTAAGCGAGAATTTCCCAATTACATCATCTTCCTTGGCCGTGGTCTCTAAAACATAAATTTAATGAATGTTGTGAATAACTGAAGGATTAGGGCTTATGTCAACAATGATTTTATTGGAACGTTCCAGATAATAAAATAGTTGTTATGGTGACTCATATATTGGACTTTGTAAGAAGTGCGTATAATAATCTTCCATAAATTTGCTAGCATGTCATTATATTAACTGGCGTTGTTTAAATTAAAATTTGTACAGTAAGTTCTTTGTTGTGCACCAGAGGTTAAATAAATGGATGGGGTGAGCAAAAATCATACATTAAGTACAAAGTAACACATAATGAATTTGATGGGTTTTCATTAAAACATTTTGATCTTTCTGAGAAACAGCTTCTGCTTATCACAGAGAGGTGCAAGCCTTGAGGCTGACTTTAATTAATAATGAAACGTTGATGGCACACAGATTGCAGTTGATACACATGACCTAATTTTATTTTGTTGCTTGAACCTGTCAATGTAGAAGGGGTTGTATTTCTTTGCAAAGGAGCAGCTACGATTTCAAAATTACAGCAGCAAAATATATGATCCCAAGTTTTCCTGAACAGCTTGCTTATGTGTATGTCTTACCGTGTGGGTATGTTTCAACCTGATCATTTCATTGCAGACTGGTAAATGGATTTGAATTTGAATCAAACCTAATAATATGTAATGTGTATGATCAGTTGAAATATGTACATTCAGGATTCATAAAAGGATGTTTGATTCAGACAGAGCTGATTATTTCAGAGGGAAAATTATAGAAATTGGAATGTATAAAGGGATGTCGTGACTTTCTAGTGAACCAGTTCAGTTCAGAAAATCCCAAATGCCGTAAAATACCTGAGCAGCAGATTTGAAACCTGAAATTACCTGTACAGCCTTTACATTAGTCAAGCTCAGAAGTAGATTCATCTCTGCCTGGATCTGAGTAATGTCGCTTGCAGTGTGCACATGACCATCATTATAAGTTTCACAGTGACAGCAGGGACTTGCATATGACATTGTTTATATTGAGAAAGAATAACTGGTAGGGTTGCAGCACATATTTGTGAAATTATGGCATTAGCTTGCCAGCCAACATGGAATACTAATGCAAAATGCAGCTTTTTATCACTGAAACCTAGGCTGATACTGAACTGTAATGTTATATTGCCTTAGTACAGATCTAGCATTAAAAAAATAAACATTCCAATTAACTTGTGAATTGAAATGACTAATGGCGAATTGTGTTATTGGTGAGGACCTGAGGACAAGTTGGTGATGTTTTCAGTTTCAATTTAAATTCCACGCAGCTAAACAGAACTTTAGAGAATAGCAATATTGGCTCTTTAGGTATGCATAACCATTAAAAAATGTTACATTAAAGAAAGAGGAACTTGTACTTTAATAAATGCTTCATTAAAAAAAAATCGCCACAAAATTCAATTTTCTAATGTTCATATTTTTGGCACTATGGGTGATGTTTTGGGTCCAACATAAAAGCCACGTTATGGATGCACACCTTTGGTGTGGGCTCTGCCAGAATCCATTATGAATAGGTTGTTAGCATGAGTGCAGGGACCATGTGCCGGAAGCGTGCACACTTCCTACTCGGAAGAGTAGGAAGATAGTTAATCAGTCAGCGTGTAATGCTGATTTGACTCTATCAGTGCCATTTTTGATGTCAAACTTCCAGTTAACACCCATTCTTAACCTAACACAGCCGAACATGTTCAACACCAAGAAAGATTCTCCCACCAATGCTACTTAAAGGGATGATCAATCACTTCTGGGTGCACATTGAGATCTGCTAGCTGTTCCTGAGTTAGTAGAAATACTTGCTGGCTTGTAGTGCTACTTAAAGTTGGTGAAATCTACAGGAACTGGTGCAGCCCATGGCCTTGATTCTCTCAGGTTCTGCTCAAACCATTTGTTTCCCGTCATGTTGTAGTTTCTATCCCTACCTTGACGTGCAGCATGACAGGGAGAATGGATGGAAGCGATACAAAGGAGGACAAGGGATTCAAAAATGGAGGGGGGAGGAGGGAGAAAAGGGCTGTCAGCAGGAGGCCATATTCAACTAGGGTCTTCAGGGAATAATTCTCTTACCATGGTCTAAACCAGGAACAGTGTGGGTGATGTCCCTGTTTTACTAAGGAGATACTTACTGAATTCTGCCACTTATTACACACAGATCCTCAGTCTCAGAGCAGGATGAGGACGGCATCGCCAGTGGCTTTAAAAGTGATTGTGGTCTTCAACCGCTTCATGCCGAGCCCCTTCCAGGCTGGAGAGGTGACACCTCCAACATCCCCCAGTATGTCAGCCACTAACATAATGGGGAGGTCACTGACACTCTGTATGTAAAGAGAGGGAAATACGTTGCATTCTCCCTTTCCAGAGAGAAGCAGGTGGAGTGTGCATGCTGCTTCACCAGGATAGTGGGCTTTCCTATGGGTGCAGTGTGCACACATGTAAATTCAGGGATGACCGCAACTGCACAGGGTTCCACTCCCTCAATGTCCATCTGGGGTGCAAGCATAGTCAGAGCATCATGCAGGTCAATGCCTGACATCCTGGCTGTCGTCATAATGCCTTTATTCTGTGTCGGTCTGCTGTCATCAGCATTTTAGCCACCTCAAGAGACAAGAATGTGGCTACTGAGTGACAAGAGCTATCCACTTATTACCTGGCTTGTTACTCCAGCACTTGACCCACACACACAAGTAAGCAGCAAACATTTAACAAGAGCCATGCTGCTGCACGAGCAGTGTGTCATTACTAGCAGACTGTCTAGGATGCTTAAGAAACTCTTCTATTACCAGGACTACTCTGGAGGAGCCCTGACATACTCGCCAGAGCCTGTCTTGATTTGTCACGGTCTGTTTCATCATGCCTAACCTGACCATCATGAGGACACAAAGCCTGTCACTAGGTATACAGCGAGCAGCTGAAGAGGAAGAGGGGAAGGCCAACACATCCCCTTTCTAGACAAACAGTCTGTGATCAACTCATCTGCTGCAGTGCCAATGAAGGCAACTCCAAATCTGCATTCAACAGCAGTCCCATACGTTACCTTCTCTCTGTTATTGACCATCACAGATTCCCCCCTAGTCATAAAAGCCATCACAAAAGAACCAAACAAACAAACAAAAAATTCCAAACAAACTTTATCAAACAGACCATCCAAAATTATATACAAAAATCAACTAATCATCTTTGTGCATTCTTGTAGTGAACTTAATGTAACGGACAGGTTTCTTATTTGAAACAGATAACTTTACTACAGAGCTCTTTTGGAAGCTACATGCTTGAACCAGGTCCATGACAAGAAAGCTCTGTGCCCAGGATTACCAGTCCTCAGGGTTCATTCGTCAGAACAATCATGTGACCCCTAAAAGCAGTAGGAAAGGTTATATCTTTAATCACAACATTTCTCCCCAACCCTTTAGTTTTTTTTTACAGTTCCTATTTACAAAGAATATTTTAATCCACAACAAAAACATATATTTACAAGTCATGTGATTAAAGATTAAACCTCTGAGATGGTTTTTTAATTCAGTTAGAGCGGCGTAGCTCTACCACTTGAGATTCTCCCACTGGATCAACATGATCAAGAACAGCAGTATCAGATATGCCCTTAGAAAGTGGCATTTCAGGATTAGGCAATTCAACAGAGACATCGGGTATGTCTATTCTAGGTTGATCTGTCACCTCAGGGATTTAAGGTTCAACATCAATTACAGGCAGAGTAGCTGGTAGTTGGAATGTCTCTCTACTCATTAGATGAACCAACCAATCTTCCACTTCCACTTGAAACAACAAGGGTCCAGATTCAGAGACAATTATACCAGGAACCCAACTATCTCTATTTCCAAAATTCTGCATGAAAACTATATCTCCTACAGTAAATCTTCAAGCTTTGCTATGAATATCGTGATTCAATTTTTGACTACTCTGATTCTTCTCTACTTTCCCCTCTAAATTTGGAAACACCAGACTTAACCTTGTATATAGACGGCGTTTCATCAGTGATTCAGATGGTGTTGAACCCATAGTTGATGAGGAGTCGTACGATAATTGAGAAGAAAACTTGAAAGTTGAGTTTCTAGGATACCTTCTGATAACCTCTTCATTCCGGATTTGAAAGCCTGCACAGCTCTTTCAGCTAACCCATTTGATGAGGGATGATATGGTGCTGTTTTAATATGTTCAATTCCATTTAAACTCATGAGTCTCTGAAACTTTGTACTAGTAAAGGCAGTACCATTATCTGAAATAATGACCTCCGGTGTGCCATGTATTCTAAAACATTGGCTCAGTCTTTCAATAGCTGCACATAATGTCAGTGATTTAGCTTCATACACATCCATCCACTTAGATTAATAAAAATGATCCTACTTAGTCTATATGTAGTCTAACCCAGGATTGAATCAGGCCGCTCCCACGGATACAGGGGAGCTGAAACGGGCAACTTCTATTATTGCTGACACTGGAGACAATGCTTGACCATGCTGTCAATGTCATGGTCCATGCCTGGCCATCATACATAGCTTCACACAAGCATCTTCATCTTCAATATACCTGGATGTGTACTTGAAACTCTGTCAAGAGTGGTTCTCTCCCTTGTGAAGGGACAATGACTCTTGATCCCTACAACAAGATCCCTACAACATCTTGTCAACTTAACTCTATTTTACGGACATGGAACGGTCTCATCTCTTCAGACACTGGTGAATTCAACCATCCTGGCAATACCAGGTCTTGGACTTCTGACCAAATTGGATCCTGTTTGTCCAATTCTTAATTTGTTTTGCTCACACAGACGAAGAGTACAAGAAATTCAGCACAAGCACATCTACTTGTGGCACTGGTGCATGTACAAAGCTATCTGGTAACAGAAGATGACTGAGTGTTTCTGCCTATGCAGTATGTACACCAAGTATGCTGATAACATCAAAGCCCAATGTTGAATTCTTGCTGAGGCTATTGATGGAAAGGCTTTATCCTCACTAAAAATATCCTTTAATATATTATGGTTCGACACTATGGTGAAATGTCGTCCATGCAGAAACTGGTTGGATTTCTTCATTCCAAATATCACTGATAAACCTTCCTTTTCAAGTTGTGAATAACCCTTCTCAGCTGCAGAGAGGGGACCGGAGACATAGCCTATTGGCCATTTGAACCATTTTGCATTCTGTGAGATATCAGAGCTCCTGCACTATAAGGTGATACATCACAGGTTAATATTAATTTCTTTTGATGAGTCATGATGAATGTAATAGCTTCTTCACTTTCATGAAGGCTTTTTCTTGTTATGAATTCCATGATCAACAATGGTTCTTTTTCAATAATAAGTGTAAAGGTGCTAACACTTGTCAAATTTGGCAAGAAATGGCTATAATAATTAATCATGCCCAAAAAAGACTTGTGTTCAGTGACATTTGAAGGAGGGGGCAACTCTTTGATTGCCCTGACTTTCTCCTCTGCTGGATGCAATCCCTTGGCACCCGCTTGGTGACCCATGTAAGTGACTTCTGGTGCTTGGAATGTACATTTCTATTTCTTTAATTGTACTCCAGCTTCCAGAAATCTTCTTAAAACCTCTTCCAGGTTGGCTAAATGTTTGGCTTCCATTGACTCTGTGATCAGGACGTCATCTAGGTACACTACTACTCAGGGAAGTCCTTGCAATAGATCTTCCATTGCCCTTTGGAAGATTGTACATGCAGACAATATTCCAAAGGGTAGGTGCATATATTGGTACAGAGATTTGTGTGTATTGATGGTTACATATCCTCTAGATGTGCTATCCAGCTCCAACTGTTGGTATGCATGGCTCATGGACAGTTTTATGTAGGTTTTGCCTTCACCTAGCTTTGCGTACAAATTTTCTATTCCCAGGATAGGATATTTATCTAGTTTAGCTGTCTTGTTCACTGTTAATCTGTGTCCCTACGGATGCAAATAGTTTGATCAGGTTTCATCACTGGGACTACAGGCACTGCCCATTCCGAAAGCCGGACTGGCTGGGTTGTGCCTAGCTTCTCTAAGCAGCACAATTCTGCATCTGCCTTTTCCTTTAAGGCATAAGGCACAGGTCTGGCCATAAAGAACCGGGGTATCGCCTCTGAATCTACATTTATTTTTGCTTGTAAGTCTTTTACCTTTCCCAGTTCATCATGAAATGCACTGTCATATTCCCTTAACAGCTCAGGAATTCCTCCTGTTCCCACTTGAAAGATTTCTGACCAGTTGGGCTTAATTTTTGTAACCCATCGTGGCCCAAAAGACTAGGTCCTTCACATGTCACTATGATCACTGGAAGCTGGACTGTCTGTTGCCTATACGACACAGGTACTGTGGCAATGCCCTTTACCTGTATTGACTCTCCAGTGTATGTCTTCAGTTGAAATGTGGTTTGCCATGTTGCTGCTGTCTCTCTGGTTTTCTCACCACACCCAGAAGTAGGTTCCCGCCCCAACTGAAGAACGGCGCTGTGTTGCATACTCTGTAAAGCCTGAGAGTCCCTCTTAGCACTTTCCATGGCTAACGCTATTTCCGTGGCGCTCTTCAAATTGATGTTGAATTTTGCGAGTAAACGGTGCTGAATGGTGTCGTCATGAACGCCACAAACTAACCGATCCCGCAACACGTCATTGAGTTTAACTCCGAAGTCACAGTGCTCAGTCAAATGCTTCAACTTCGCTATATAAGTTGTGATGGACTCTCCCGGGGCCCTTACTCTAGAGTTAAACTTAAATCTCTGCATTATTACAGATGGCTTTGGCTGAAAATGAGTCTCCACGAGGTCTACCAATTAGTTAAAATATTTAGAATTGAGTGCGTTTGGGGCTATCAGACTGTGGATGAAGTTCTATGACTTGTTACCACAGACGCTCAAAAGAATTGCTTTCTGCTTCTCCTCCACGTTTATTTCATTTGCCATGAAATAAAAACCAAGGCGCTCTAGGTACTGGCTCCAGCCTTCCATGAATGTGTCATAAGAGTCGATATTGCTGTAGAGTGTCATGACTAGCAAGAACTAATGTACTCACATTCACACGGCGCAGTGCAGTGTCAAAGCTATTTTATCCTCGTTGCCAAATGTAATGAACTTGACGTACTGGACAGGTTTCTGCTTGAAACAGATAACTTTATTACAGAGCACTTATAGAAGCTACGTGCTTGAACCAGATCCATGACTAGAAAGCTCCACCTCCAGGATTACCCACCCTTATGGCTCATTCGTCAGAATAATCATGTGACTCCTAAAGGCAGTAGGAAAGGTTAGACCTTCAATCACTACATTTCCCTTAGTGCTTGTCTTGTGGGACCTTTGCCTGTTCCAATGCTCCTCTGCAGTGCTACCCCAGGGGCTGCAGATTGACTGGTTGAAGGTTGCTGACTTCCAGATGGGGACACTGCAGATGACCTTGTAGAACAACCTCAAACAGGTCTGGCCCTAGAAGTCCCGACTTCAGAGTGCGCCATCTTGGCATGGGCAGAAGTAGTCTTCACCCCACAATTGGATGAAGACATGCAACCATGCTGGCCCTGCCCAATAGCTGCTGCTGGCTGTGGCTGTGTGCCTCCTTTTCCTGTAAGAGAAAGGGACATGCGTGGTGCAATGTGTTTGGGCGATGTGTCTGTCATGTTGAATAGCTGGCTTTGCTCGCAAGCTCTAAGATATAGATACTACATAGGTAACATTTAGATACCAAGATATTGTAGCAGTGCTAAGTGAGTGAAGGTGGAGGTGAAGCTATGAATGTCAAGTATGACCCGTGATTGATAGAAATTGTTGGAAGGTCACAGTCATCACTTGTTTGAGGTAATTAAACATCTAGGGCACTTTACCCAATTCTCAGGTCCTACCTACACTGCTGGCATCAAGTGTGATTGCCATGTCTCTCTGGAGAGCCTTTTAGCTCCCTGTGGTTAAAGGACTTCTCTCCTCTTGTCTTTCACCAAGGCTTACAGTGCTGTGTCGGAGAACCTTGGATTCCACTCTCTGCCAAGTTGTGTGATTTCTGTATCTTTCACAAGTCAAACTCACTGCTAGAATGACCCCCAGCTGTTCTAGTCACAATGCATTTCCCTTTTAAGAGATACAGACTGGCTTTAAGCAGTGCAGGCTAATTTGCCTTTATGCTCTCTCCTAACTGTTTTGCTCCCCTGCTCAGACATGCAGCCATTCTACAGTAGTTTTCACGCTGGCTGCACGCTACAATCATTGAGATGAGCAGACAGCATAAAGTCTGGGTGCTGCCTGCATTGGAATGAACAGGGATGGGTTAATCACACATCGCGTTCCCTGAACCCAGTTTTGGTGGCTATATTTTTGTTCCCCCCTATGTCTTAACTTCACACGTGTTTTCCTTTTATTGTTATTCCATTTTTGAAAAATGGGATTTGTGCTCATCAAGGTGCAAATGCCATTGATGCGGATGAGACATTTTCCTTATATTCCCAACTCCCAGTATCAAGCCCTCCAAGATGAGATGTTCAACTGGTTAAATTCAAACTAAATGATCTCTACACAGTCTATTTACTTGATCTCCAGCTCTTGAACAATTTAATATAATGATCATGAGTATAATTGTGTAGTGCTTATATGACTAGATTTGTAAATCAGGAGCAGAGCGAGTTCCAATCCCCCACTGGCAGTATGAAAATTCTAATTCAGTTCAAAAATCTGATATCAGTAAATGTGAGAATGAAACTGTTAGATTGTCACATGATCCTGACTTGTTCATTAATGTGCTTTAGCCAGGCAGTTGTCAGAGAAACCAGGGATGTGCAATAAATGCTGCCTTTCCCGCGACAACCACTTCCTAAGAATGAATTTTTAAAGTATTATGTGTCTGCAGCAATCAAAATTATGGTCTTTCTGATGGAAATTGAAATATTAGTGCCCCTCAGTGTTGCTGTACAGACACAATGAGGTCAAAATTGGATATCCCCAAAAATGGGCAAGAGGATCACGATGCACGATTAACAAACACCCATTGCTTTTGATACAGGCAGCATGCAAACTTTGCGCTGCTTGCTAATTTAATTTATTATAGCGTGCAGCTCAGCACTACTGTTGCATGGCTGTTAGGTGGCTGCATACCTCAGCAGAGAGCCCAGGTTTGTGCATGACTAGCATCACTTAAAGTTTGGCTGCACTACTTAAAGCCGGCTGGCATCTCTTAAGGGGGAAGTGCATTTTCGGTTGGAGTGGATGTTGGAGATGGCTGGGGAAGGAAGCTTGAGCAGAAAGAAGAGTGGCTGATGCTCCAGGATTCTCAAATTATGCTTTGGAGATCTTGGTGCAGGGGGTGCAGAGGAGGAGAGAGGCCCTTTATTCACAGGGGACCAAGTGGTACCCCCGAAGGGCATTGTGAAGACAGTGAGACTAGATAGCCACTGTAGTTAATGCCATTGTTCTAGTCCCAGGAAGCTGCTTGTAGTGCTGAAAGAAGTCCAATGATCACACAGCAGTGGTTAAGGTCAGTGAATGTATATCCTTTCAACTACACTACTAGCCACAAAGACTAGATATTCCCAGCACACATCTATCGACAATTCAGCAATCATGACTCATAGCTCACAGTCATGGCTTCACCTCACCCTCACATACTTAGCACTGCAGTAAACCTAATGCTTACATCTCACAGCTTGCAAACACAGTCAGCTATTCAATCATGACAGGCACATCAGCCAAACAACTCATTGACATACTTCCTCTTGCTTGCATGACAAGGTGACACTTAACTGAAGGCAGTAGCACCAAATGGGCAAAGGAAAGGCACAGTTGTATGTCCTCACCTCCATGTAAGAGATAATGTTCACTATCATTGGAGCGATCATGACAAACATCATGACCAAATAGGGTCGAAACCATTAAAGGCAATGGTGAATGCAAGGTGGAGAATTAGAATGACAGGTGACAATACTGTGGATGCTGGGAATCTGAAATACAATTAGAAAATGCTGGAGATACTTAACCGATTAAGCAGCATCTGTGGACAGAGAAACAGAATTAACATTTTAGGTCAATGATCTTTCATCAGAAATGGGAGAATTTAGAAATGTAACTGGTTTTAAGCAAGTTAAAAAAGGAAGGGTGGAAATAAAAACAAAATGGAAGGTCTGTGATAGAATGGAAATTAGGAAAGATTAAATGACAAAAAATTAGTGGTGCAGGGCCAAAGGGAGTAGGTAATAGGACAAGTGAAGAAACAAAGAAAAGATGCATCTAGAGGAGGCATAAGCAGCAGAAAGATGACCAGCTGCTGTCCCAAAGCAAAAACAAGAGAAAAACCAGATTAAAACCAAGACATGCAACAAAAAGGAAACAAAATTGTAGTCGAGATTACAATATGAAATTATTGAACTCAATGTTGATGCTGGAAGGTTATGAAGTGCCTAATTGATAGATGAGATGTTGTTCCTCAAGCTGACATTCAGCTGCATTGTAACACTGCAGAAGGCTGAGGACAGAGAGGTGAGCAAGAGAGCAAGGTGGAGAATTAGAATGACAGATGGGAAAAGACAGTTGATTGTATATTGGCACATAACCCTCTTTCGCACAGCCCACTTCCTCCTCATACCACACTCTTCTAATTTAACAGATGCAGTTGGTGTAAGCATGCAAATTTTGCTTTCCAACCCTCCCCTCATCATTGCCCTACTCTTGTATCTCAATCCTTTCAGGTACTCAAGAACTGCAATGTGGCCAGGCAGTGGTGGAAGAGGAAGAAGAGGAAAAGCAGGAAGACAGTGATGAAGAAATGCCATCACTTGTTCTGATATTCACAGCCACCATCGCAGATGCTGACGCTGCATGTTCTTTAGAGGAGAACTGAGAGGTGGGATGGGCATGTGGTAAAACATCAGGTACAAGTGACTTGCAGAAAAAGCAGGGACAAAGGGACAGATTCTAGCTCACTGGAGGGCAGGTTGCACATGACTTCTGCTGCAGAGGATTCAGATGAGAACCTTGATGTGGCAGTCTTGAGAAAAAGGCTGACAGGTATGCACATTGAAATTCTTGGTGCTTTGGCAGGCCTGTCGGAAAGCCTGTGGTCAATTTCAAGGAGCATGGCTCCAATTTGGTACACAGCTTTGCACAGAGGCTGAGGCCCAGCCTTTCCAGCATGGAAGTAGTGGAGAACTCAAAGACCAATTCATGATGCAGTGTCCGAGGGATGATGTCTTAGCTTCCATTCTAGCGCAACTGGAGCTGCAGTGGAAACTCAGGCTCCTCACGTGCAAGCTCAGTTTCCTGCTTCACTATTGTCTTTCAGAGAAGAAAGCCTGCCACAATTGTTTGGCCTGGCTTGTCTATGGCTCACATTCTGTGGTTGACTCTTAGTGCCCCATGGGAAATGAGGGATACACTATAAACATGGACACATATTTTAAAAAAAGTTGAAATATGCTTCCTCTTATATCATAATTATATTACATATATTTCAAAATCATTATAGTAACTGGCAAGTCAGCACATATGTTATTTCTATATTAAAAATCAATTGGTGTTTTCCACTTAGTGTTATGCAAAGTAAAATATTGTGGCAGAAGAATTATTTTGGCTACTGTGCAGTGAATGCATTTATAGATAGCAACCTGAGCTATCCTTCCTTATTTTGTATTCTTATAAGTTTGAGAAGCCCAAAAGGCTTTTTACAGGATTCTTTTCAATTGATAAAAGGATCCATAAAAGAAATATTTAATTTTTTATGCTCCAATTTAAGCAGAACTTTTGTTTTACACTATTCCCTATATTATTAGTAGTTTCACCTATATCCTCCAAGTCTCAAAGGCAACTTTGCTCAGTTTTCAGATAATAGGGTAGTCTGTTTTATCATTAACCTTACACGTACGTAGATTAGGTCTAATTAACATAATTAATAAATGTTTTATCTCTTATATGATGGTGATTATACTATATAATATTCATAAAGATAGGAAGTATAGTTATGACTAATTATCATGATTCCAAAATACATTATCCCTAATAACCTAATGATCAATTCTACCTAAGGACTATGAGACAGAACTTTTGTTTTTTGGCTTATAAATGAAAATGTTAAAAACTTTGTATAGTTCACTGTTATCTTTTCCCTATAGAATTTACCAGGTAAGGTAAGAAAAGGTTTTGGCCTTTGTTAGGGGATCATATTTCTTTTCAAACAGATTCCAGACAGATTTAAATTCCAACTCTCTGAATGATGGGGTTGGCTTGGTAAGATTGCACTCAGGAGCATGAGCTGCTGCAGTTTTTGTCTCTTCACTGGCCTTATTCGCCTGTTTATTGAAATGCACAGAGTCTGTAACCTGTTCTAGGTCACAATCTCCTGGGTGTATTAATAAAATCCCAGCTTCATTTGTTACTTGAGCTAATCAACTATGCAGCATAAAAATAGGAATGTATCAAGCCCATTTGAGCTACATTTATAGTGCTTATACATTAGGGGGCAACGGGCCATTGGGCAATAATAGCTATTTGTTTTTTTAACCTTTCCCTGAAGACTGGAGATTTTTCTTTTTAGGTACAGTAATGGACTATAGTGAAGATTGTTTAGTATTGTGTATGGTATATCCTTGTAGATAGGCATGATTTTAATGTAGGTAGAGCAATAAATTCAATTTTATTCATGTAAAACATGCAACATTATAAGTATGCTAGTATTAAATATTAAATATCCTCAGATTCTTTATTATCTCTTATTAGAAATAATTGATTACATTACCCAGGGATCAATACAAATTTAATACCTCCAGCTAGTGAAAACTGTAGGCCAGTAATTCATTTTCCAATGTTATTCTAATATATGCATTCATACTCACTGGAGTTCTCTGGAGAGTGATAGTAGATTGTGCACAATTTACTGAGTATTTATTGAGTGGAATTATGCTTTCCAATTTGTTCATATTACTTGTTTTAGACAGGCCTTTATGCTTTGAGATTATGATAATTTGCAGAACTCAACTCTGTCTCTCAAAACCTTGAGTGAACCATTAAAATAACAAAATAGTTTTACTATCCATGATTTTTTCAATGTACAATTCTTTGATATAAATAATAATGATCTATGCCCATGAAAGTGCTGACAAGGCAACACAGTTGGAAAGTCACTTGGTATGTTTGTGCAGTGCCATTAAACTGTCTCATTATTATGGAAATAAATGCTAAGGAATTGTACAGATGTGATATATTTGGCTGAAGCGTGTCAAAGATGCACATTTAAATTTATGCATTGTTCAATCGATGATGTTAGGTGCAAGCCATGAGCATCGAACTGGATAATGTAGGTTTAAAATCAGCAAAACTTAAATGAGACTCAGTTGGTTCTCTCTTGAGCCAATGCATATGTAGAAGGGTTCTAGTAAACAAGAAATTGAGACTCTGGTAACTAGTACTTCAAAAAGGAGTTGGGTAATAATGAGAAATTATAGACTAGAAATAGACCTACATTCCCAGTTACAATGCAGGACATGTGTAGTGGAAGTAGTTCATTATTATAATCCATTCTCAATTCAGTTGTTTTAATCATCAGAAGGAAAGTTTTCCCTAATGAACTAAGCTAAACTCCAGAATATTCATTGAGATTCACATCCTTATGATTCAACCTTGATCTTCTGTGCTGCAGGTAACAATCACCATTCCCAATCTCAAGAGGTTAAATGGATGATGTCGAGCCCACGATAGAGCAGACTGTGCATGGTCTGTGGAAGAAATAGGCTTGAACAGCTGGCTTTTATTTACTTATAATTCCTCATGTTTTAAAAACAAATATGTTTCATGATTTAAAAAAAAAACTGCAGGAAAGCTTTCCAAATTTGAACTTAAATTGAATAAAATGAAGGTTTAAATTGTCAAACTCAATGAAACAAAATGAGAGAACCATTATTGAACTTGAAATTAATTGCACGAGTGGTCTATGTTTATTTTTGGTAAATATTGTAAACTTGTCTCTCAGCTAGACACTTATGGGTTCAAGTCACTGAGACCTGATTGCCTCAATGGATGATTTCCATTGACTCTTAGCCAAGCAGTAGCAGAACATATTTCTGTGGGACAAGCACTCAAGGATTTGATCATAAACAGCATCTGCTATCTGGGGCACATTATTTTTCAGTGGCAAATGACTGTTTAAATCAAAACAAATTCATATTAGACTTTGCTTGCATGTGTTGTGCATTTATATCAGAACTGTGTGAGAGAAATTAGTTCTATCAAATTGATTTATTGACAAGGGTATAAAAGATAATTTTGATGGTCTCTGTTTTTCTTCCTTGACACTAAGCACCTTGACTTATTTGCATGAAGATTCTGCTGAACCTTCAACTTACTACTGAGTTTGTTTTATCTAGAAAAAGAATTAGAATCCTGTCTAAGATGTATGAAAGTTATTCCCCATTGACATAATTAACACCTTTTCTTACTTTTCAAATATTGAGCTGGACCTCAGATTTATATGGCATATAATTATTCAGGTGCTGATGTATCTTTTAGCTTATTTTGTCACCTTCAAAAAATATGCCCTAGAGAAACTGATTTCCTTGGAAGTAAAATTAATGAGATATTTGCTTTTCTTCTGACAGTTGAAACTTGTACAGATATTTAAAGCAATCTAATATCAGCGTCGGAAATTGGAAATGCTATCAGTAAGAGATTGTCATTCATTCATTTGAAATTCAGTTTTTATAGATTATTAGTTTTTTTTAATTCATCATGCAGTTGAACGTCACTCTGTATTACTCTGGTTGGTTATTGCTTATCGTGTTCAGAACTAATTTACCATACAACACTATGGCCTAAAATACACAGTTACCAAAACTGTGCTTAATGTTTCACACAACAGATGCTTGTAATTAAACATGAAACTCCATGTTACAAGATACCAACATTGCATTTATTCACACTTCAATCATTTGGGTGAGATTGCTTCATTTCCTGCAACAGATTTCGTCCTTTAGTTATGGAGCTGAAAATATTTTAGAAGTTACAACTTGAAGAACCGGAGGCTTTTTAAAAAAAAAATCTCACTTCAATTTACTTTTCCATCCATCAAAACTGTTACATGAACTTTAGACAAAGGAAATGAATCCTAAAAAAAAGGAATAAAATGCACAGGCCTGGAGCCAATCAATCAGGATAATTGGAATAGGCCACAAAGGATGCAATACAGTAAACAAGCAGAAAAGGAGACCATGAGGTGGAATGATGAACAGACCAGTGTTTCTTGCATCCTGAGGGACATTGCTTTGTTTCTCATCTGTCCAGAGCTAGCAAGTAACTTACTCCAGATTAGTTGGCAAGTGGTATTGGCTTGGGAGTAAATATTTCATCAAAATGAAGAAATACACGTGGCAAGAAATGGCCGGCATTGCAAACTAGAATGCAGAAATCTGCATTTAAATAAAACTATAGGTTATTTTTCCCAGCATATCTCATTCTTTGCCTCCTCCTATTCTTCTCAATTGCAATACTAGAGCAATTGTTCATAGATGTTGTCAATACTGTGTGATTGATTGGCAGGCAGTACCATTCAAGAGGGACAAATGAGGACAATGTTTCCTCCAGCCCAGCAGAGAACTGACAAAACTCACTGAACTGAAGATGGTAGATCTGAATGAAAGTCAGTCATGCAACAAAAAGAAGAAACTGTTAGGGTGGAAAGGAAAGCTAGTATACAACCTTCAGGCGTGTATATTTTCACAAAAGAAGAATCTAGTTTCTCTAAATCTGTGTATATTTTTCTTGTTTCTTTACTTGTCTTCCTGAAAACTAGCCATAGACATTGTTGCTTTTGTCCTCAATTGGGGAAAGGAACAGTTTGCCCGAGTGACATCCAAATGGATGTTGTAACTAGAACAACTTAAGTCAACCTATCATGTGGTCTGCTGTAATAACGTGGGGGTGGATTCATCTAGCTCCTCCTTCCCACCACTACTGATCCAATCAACAATTGTAAAGCACCCTTTACATGTAGCTCGAGAGATTTTTACATAGGCTATAGTTTTAAGTTTTTTTTCTGCAATTCACCCAATTGTTTGCCAAAGGCAATTGTTTATCAGAATTGGATCACAATGAGCTGTGAATTTTTAAGCATTTGCAGGAAAAAAAGTAACTGTTTTTTCCAAATTCAAAACTATAATTTGGTAGGAATGAGATTCGTGCAGCAGACTGAGGCTCCAGGGGCTCCATTGCTTTTTTGCCTATTATTCCCAAATGTTCTAAATCTCAACTGTGCCTCATTGGAAAATCCTGACCTCAGCCCAAATGTTTCTCACCAGCGATGTAAGGAAAATCAGAGGGAGACTATCCTCACATTGAGTCTTTGTAAAGTAGCATTACGAAATTGTTGGGTCTCATTTGGTTCTACATCTTATTGACTTTGGAAGGTGAATGGGGAGACTGCAAGATGAAAAAAGGAAATTAATATATGCAGTGACAAGAAAGCCACTTAGGTGCAGAATTATTCTAGTTTGGGTGTGCAAACAATTTTTATTTTTTTGGAAATGTAAAATTTGGCATTGAAAATTTCTGGACTTTCCAAAAAACTCCTGCTGTGAAATCAGGCTGGTGGTCAGAGCATGACCTTGAAGATCGAGATTGGCAGATAATAATTTTTATCTTTTAAAACTTTCCTGTGATGTAAATAGATGCTTAAGTTACTCTCAGCAATGTCCTGCCCTCCTGGGCAGCTAGCTTCCACTGGCTTATTCCAGCACGTTTGGCATGTAGGGGTTGCGGTGGGTAGGGTGATGCCAGGGGTGGGGGGGTGGGGGGTTATTGGGGGGATTGGTGGGGGGGGGGGGGGGCAGGGGGGTGGGTTTGCTGATGGAGGCCAACACAGATGTGCTCCCAAACTGCCACAGGCCTGTTCCTAGAAGCCCCTCCTCCGATCTTGCTGTAGCTCATGCAGAGTTCCTTTGTGCATATTCTTTCAAATGACCACTGGGATCTCAAATGTATGGGTTTTCTTGGGCTCGGTGTTTTAAGCTAAGTCTAAAAATACAATAATTGGATTTCATAAAACATACAAGGAATATGGTAGCTCAATTTTTAATGTATTTCAAAAACAGAGTATGTTGGCAGATTGAATGTGACTGCATAAAATTCAGGTTTTATATGTGGCGAGGAAGGTTGATAGGTTCTAAAAAGTTGTCTATGACAGTAGAGCACACAAACATTGAAAAATGTGGAAGACAAGTGTTTACGCAAAGAATGGAAAAGTAATTTCCCTATAATTGCTACCATTGTCATGATACCAGATTAGAGTTGGTTATATGATATAGCTAATCTGTAAATCCCAACTCTTAAAGACTGAGATGTTCCAATGTAATTTTTACTCCCACCTCTCCAATCCACTAAACAGACCTATTTTATCAATCTAGCCTTGTCACAAGATTTTTTTAGTTCCAGTCCACAACTTAATTGTACATTTTAATATTAAAAGTTCATTAATGGTCCTGAGGCTAGAACTATGTGAGTAAAAACCTGGTATAAAAGTGTAAATTTCTTTTTTTGCTCAAGGCCACAGTCACACAGAGGGCCCTCACCAAAGTCATCCAGGGCAAGGCAGGTGCTAAATCAGCTGCCTCTCTCTAGTACACCCACAAGTGAGGGGGGGAGCACTGCACTGAAGCACCCCCTAAACGTTTTCCTAAGTATCAATTGTCACAAAGAGGAACACATGGGCGAGGTTAGTACTTATGGATGTTGCAAGCCCTTTAAAGCTTATGGATAAACACAAATCTCACATCCCCCCATGCTGATGTTGTTATTGATTGCTGTGGCTGTGAGACTGGTGTCTGGAAGTTGAGGGAGGCAACAAAAGGTTGAGGGAGGGCAGAACAACCATGTTCTTGTGTGAGGTGATGGGGAATGTGTGGATATAAGGGCTACAGGACTCTGTCATAACAAATGGGAAAAGGAGGGTAAGATTTCCCCAAACCCTTTCTGCTGCAGTGGCAAGACCCACCATAGAAACCTTTGCCATGTTAAGAAATCCCTGGTGTTATGGCCATCCATTCAATCACAGCCAGGGCCATCAGCTGGAGCATCGCTATGGTCCCTCAACTCTTCATTGTCCTCATCCTGCATGGCCCCCAACACTGTTGGATGAGACGTCCCCTACAAGTACCTCACAAAATGATGTTATAGTGACTCTTGAAAGCCTGAGTCTTCTCCTGCAATTAGTCTTGCTCAGTTACAGGTAGCTAAATCTTTGCCTGTATACTATTGGCACAGCATAAGGTCACCAGCACCTTGGTGAGGGTCTCTGGGCTCCTCCTGACCCTCAGGATCTGGTGCTGCTCTGTCCCCTTCCTGCAAAACCACAGCACACTGAGTCTCCATGTTCCCTTCTTCCTCTAGCCCTCTTGCTCTTCTTCTTAATCTTCTCACCTCCTCACTGGAGCTGTGTCTCCAACTGAGACTACAAACCCCATCTGCCTCAGAGACTTCACACCCCTGGGTCATGGACAGGAAAAAAAAAACGCAGAAGAGCCAGAGGAGATACCTCCTGATGAAACAGTCTCCATAAAGCTCTTCTGTTCCTTCACATGAGCAGTTCCTGCAATCACTGAAGTGTTAGCTGAGACTCAGGTCTCAGCTGCAGCTTAAAGACTCTCCCAAACAAGCTTGCCATCAAAAAACAGATTCCCCACCTGTTGTCATTCTCATCCTGAAGGCGTATTATTGCCTTCAGAGCAGATTATTGCTGCTAGTTGGGTTATTAACTGCCTTAATTGCCGTCTCAATTTCCATTTGATTATTGCGTGTCGGTTTCAGACTTATTGACCAGTCCGCGTTCTGTATTATCGCAAACCTTCATGATGACATTAGAGCCGTATTATGTGCTCAACTTGTTGTCTTAAATTGGTTGTCAGTGTAGCTATTAGCTTGTGCACTCAGGATTGTTCTGTAGGTGCTGCCCAATTATGGAATCACATCTGACAGTAAATGTTCTGTTTTGAGTTTTACAAGCATGGGCTGGTTGAGTACAGTCTGTGCACTGCATGTTTTTTTATTTGTCCCTTAGATGTGGGCATCGCTGGCTGGTCAGCATTTATTGCCCATCCCTAAGTACCCTTGTTCAGAGGGCATTTATGACTCACAATCCTCTGAGTGAATAAATTTCCACTCATCTCAGGCTTAAATGATCGATCCCTTATCCTGAGGTTGGGCCCCTCTGTTTTAGATTCCCCAGCCAGACAACTCTCAGTATCTGCCCCATCAACCCCTTCACAATTTTGTATTTTCCAATGAGGTGAGCTCTCATTCTTGTAAACATCAGAGCGTATGCAGCCAGTTTACTTAGCCTCTCATCATGGGATAACCCTTTCATCCGAGGGACCAATCTAGTGAATGTTCACTGTATTACCTCCAAGGCAAATATACCCTTCCTTAGATAAGGAGATGAAAACTGTGCAATGTACTCCAAATGTGTCTCACTAAAGCCCCATACAATTGTAGCAAGACTTCCTTATTCTTATCCTATCCCCTTGCAATAAAGGTCGGCATGCCTCCTAATTGCTTGCTGTACCTGCTAGCCAACTTTATGTGTTCCTTGTACAAGTATATCCAAGTTTCTCTGAACACCAACATTTAAAAAGTTTCATGGTTTCATGCCTTTTAAAGAATATCCTGCTTTTCTATTATTACTATCAGCGTGATTAACCCCGCACTTCCCGACATTATGCTCCATCTGCCACTCACTTAAAATATCTATATCTCTTTGAAGCCTTGTTGTGTCCTTCTCACAAGTGAATTACTGTTCGGGAGCCTTCAAATTATTCACACCAATGTTCTCTGACCCTTGCTATTCCTACTTGCCACCCATATTTATTCTACTTCCTGTTCATCTCAGCCAAGACCTTATCTTTATATCATCCTTTATTAGTGGGCTACTCTTCCTCCTCTTCTAATCTGTCTGCCTTTTGGAACTGTTAAGGAAACCAGAATATTTCTTTGGCAACCTCTATGACTTTGCAACCATGGGCTAAATTTTTCTGGCCCCAGGGTGGCAGGCTTGGAGGTAGGGTCTGCCAGGAAAATAGAGGGAAGCTATGTTGGGATGGCTTGCCAACGCATTCCTGATGCCAGGGAAAGTGGATCAGCAAGTAATTAGAAAAGCTAATAGAATGTTATCATTTATTGCGAGGGGAATTGAATGCAAAAGTAAGGAGTTTATACTTCAGTTGTACAGAGCACTAGTGAGACCACATTTGGGGTACTGTGTACAGTATTGGTCACCTTATTTAAGGAAGGATGTAAATGCGTTGGAAGCAGTTCAGAGAAGGTTTACCAGACTAATACCTGGAATGGGCGGGTTGTCTTGTGAAGAAAGGTGGTACAGGCTGGGCTTGTATTCACTGGAGTTCAGAAGAGTAAGAGGTAACTTGATTGAAACAAAGAAGATCCTGAGGGGACTTGACAGGGTGGATGTAGAGAGGATGTTTCCTCTTGTGTGAGTATCTATAACTAGGGGTCACTGATTAAAAATAAGGAGTTGCCCATTTGAAACGGAGATGGGGCAAAATTTTTTTCTCTGAGAGCGGTGAGTCTTTGGAACTCGAAAAGTCAGTGGAAGCCAAGTCTTTGAATATTTTTAAGACAGAGGTGGATAGATTCTTGGTAAGCAAGGGAGTGATAGGTTGTTGGGGTAGGCCGGATGCAGATTGGAGGTTACTATCAGATCAGCTGTGATCTTATTAAATGGCGCAGCAGGTTCTAGGGGCCGAATAGCTTACTCCTGCTCTTTGTTCCTATCTTCCTATGTTCTTATGTGCCCACACCATGCATGTGGGCAGCTGATACAAATGACTGAGGCCTCAATTAGGGTTGATTTTCCATCCTTGCCAGCATTTTTCTGGAAGCAGAGCAGTCCCCCACCACGTGCTTTATAGAGGTGGCCACCCTGCAGCAGTCCAGAGGGCCTTTGGAAGTGAAGGCTACATCCTGCAAGGAGAGCACGGCCGCAGGAAAGGCCACACCGGCGACCCCAACTTACCATCCAGAGGGGTTTTCCCTCTGACACAAGGGATCTGCCAGTTTCCCCCATGATATATTTAATTTTATCCCCCCCCCCCCCCCCACAAGGGCACTTCCAAGTTGATTGATTGGACTGGCAACATCAGAGGTCAGCCCACCATCCTAGGTTAGAAGCCACCAATGAGGAGGCAAGTGAGGGCTTTGGACGCCATTTGGTCCCAATGTCGGGGTCAGGAAGTACATGGGAAAATCCCAACCCATGTCTCTGTGATGGCCATTTTATAAACCTATTTATTTTTATTTGTGTTGGTAGTTCATCTATCTTGTTATGAATTATTTGCGAATTCAAATAAAGAATGTTTATTTTTATTTTTTAACCACTATTCTTTGTATGGACCTTATTTGCTGATGCACTATTAATGTTAAACTCTCTCCTTTCTTGCCCCACTCTCTTTTTACCAAATCACTCCACTGCTCTATTGCCACTAATTTTCTCTTTAGATTTCTAAATATCCCTTCACTTGATCCCCACCCTCTTTATTTAGTTTCAACCGTAACCATCCCCCTGGTAACTGTTTGAGATTGAACTAGATTCTTTGCAAAACAGAAACAGAATTACCTGGAAAAACTCAGCAGGTCTGGCAGCATCGGCGGAGAAGAAAAGAGTTGACGTTTCGAGTCCTCATGACCCTTCGACAGAACTTGAGTTCGAGTCCAAGAAAGAGTTGAAATATAAGCTGGTTTAAGGTGTGTGTGTGGGGGGCGGAGAGACAGAGAGAGAGAGAGAGGTGGGGTGGGGGGGTGGGGGGGGGTGTGGTTGTAGGGACAAACAAGCAATGATAGAAGCAGATCATCAAAAGATGTCAACGACAATAGTACAATAGAACACATAGGTGTTAAAGTTAAAGTTGGTGATATTATCTAAACGAATGTGCTAATTAAGAATGGATGGTAGGGCACTCAAGGTATAGCTCTAGTGGGTTTTTTTTTATATATATAATGTAAATAGGTGGGAAAAGGAAAATCTTTATAATTTATTGGAATAAAAAGGAAGGGGGAAACAGAAAGGGGGTGGGGATGGGGGAGGGAGCTCACGACCTAAAGTTGTTGAATTCAATATTCAGTCCGGAAGGCTGTAAAGTCCCTAGTCGGAAGATGAGGTGTTGTTCCCCCAGTTTACGTTGGGCTTCACTGGAACAATGCAGCAAGCCAAGGACAGACATGTGGGCAAGAGAGCAGGGTGGAGTGTTAAAATAGCAAGCGACAGGGAGGTTTGGGTCATTCTTGCGGACAGACCGCAGGTGTTCTGCAAAGCGGTCGCCCAGTTTACGGTCTGTCCGCAAGAATGACCCAAACCTCCCTGTCGCTTGCCATTTTAACACTCCACCCTGCTCTCTTGCCCACATGTCTGTCCTTGGCTTGCTGCATTGTTCCAGTGAAGCCCAACGTAAACTGGAGGAACAACACCTCATCTTCCAACTAGGGACTTTACAGCCTTCCGGACTGAATATTGAATTCAACAACTTTAGGTCGTGATCTCCCTCCCCCATCCCCACCCCCTTTCTGTTTCCCCCTTCCTTTTTTTTCCAATAAATTATAAAGATTTTCCTTTTCCCACCTATTTACATTATAGATATATTAAAAAAAAACCCACTAGAGCTATACCTTGAGTGCCCTGCCATCCATTCTTAATTAGCACATTCGTTTAGATAATATCACCAACTTTAACTTTCACACCTATGTGTTCTATTGTACTATTGTCGTTGACATCTTTTGATGATCTGCTTCTATCACTGCTTGTTTGTCCCTACAACCACACCCCCCCCCCACCCCCCCACCCCACCTCTCTCTCTCTCTCTATCTCTCCGCCCCCCACACACACACCTTAAACCAGCTTATATTTCAACTCTTTCTTGGACTCGAACTCAAGTTCTGTCGAAGGGTCATGAGGACTCGAAACGTCAACTCTTTTCATCTCCGCCGATGCTGCCAGACCTGCTGAGTTTTTCCAGGTAATTCTGTTTTTGTTTTGGATTTCCAGTATCCGCAGTTTTTTTTGTTTTTGGATTCTTTGCAATCTTAGTGTTGTAGTTGACACTGAGATAAGATTACCTTCAGAGTTGCTGGGTCAAAATCCTGGAACTCCCCTCCTAATAGCACTGTGCACACCTGAGGGAAGCTTCAGTCCTTCACCTTGGAATGAATTGGAATTTTCAGCATTAGCAGAAATTGCTCGAGCATTGATCTTAAGAGAAGTATGTAAGGTAGTCGAGGAACAATCCAATTTCACCCTCTGAATCTTAATAAAATGAGGGTGATGGTCTGGTGCTGCCCAAAATGGACTTGTTAAAATGGCATTAGTTTGTGTGTGCATTGTAGAACCTATGGGCCGAATAATATAATCGCAAATCGGAAGCATTCGCTGCTTTGCGGAGCATATTATGGGATGTGATGACATCGGGTGCCATTTCCGATGTCATCATGCAGGTTTGTGTAAATACGGTACGCGGGTGGGTCAATAAGTCTGAAACCCACCCGTGATATTCAAATGGCAATTGAGAAGGCAATTAAGGCTGTTAACAACACAACTCACAGTAATGATCCACCCTGAAGGCAATAATATGCCTTCAGGATGAGAATCACAACAGCTGGGGAATCTGTTTTTTGACAGCAAGCTTGCTAGGGAGGGTTTTAAGATTGCAGCTGAGACCCGGGTCTCATCTTTGTGGCTAACACTCCAGTGACTGCAGGAACTGCAGGCACTACAGGGACTGCTCATGTGAATGAGCAGAGGAGCTTTATGGAGACTGTTTCATCAGGAGGTATCTCCTCTGGCTCTTTTGCATTTTTTTTTTCCTGTCCATGACCCAGGGGTGTGAAGTCTCTGAGGCAGATGGGGTTTGTAGTCTCAGTTGGAGACACAGCTCCAGTGAGGAGGAGAGAAGCATTAAGAAGAAGAGCAAGAGGGCTAGAGGAAGAAGGGAACATGGAGACTCAGTGTGCTGTGGTTTTGCAGGAAGGGGACAGAGCAGCACCAGATCCTGAGGGTCAGGAGGAGCCCAGAGACCCTCACCAAGGCGCTGGTGACCTTATGCTGCGCTAATAATATACAGGCAGAGATTTAGCTACCTGTAACTGAGCAAGACTAATTGCAGGAGAAGACTCAGGCTTTCAAGAGTCACTATAACAACACTTTGTAAGGTGCTTGTGGGTCTCATCCAACAGTGTTGGGGGCCATGCAGGATGAGGACGATGAAGAGTTGAGGGACCATAGCGATGCTCCAGCTGACGGCCCTGGCTGTGATTGAATGGATGGCCATGACACCAGGGATGTCTTAATACGGCATAGGTTTCTATGGTGGGTCTTGCCACTGCAGCAGAAAAGGTTTGGGGAAAACTTACCCTCCTTTTCCCGTTTGTTATGACAGAGTCCTGTAGCCCTTATATCCACACATTCCCCATCACCCCACACAAGAACATGGTTCCTCCTGCCCTCCCTCAACCTTTATTGCCTCCTTCAACCTCCAGACACCAGTCTCACAGCCACAGCAATCAATAACAACATCAGCATGAGGGGATGTGAGATTTGTGTTTATCCACAAGCTTTAAAGGGCTTGCAACATCCATAAATACTAACCTCGCCCATGTGCTCCTCTTTGTGACAATTATGGATATTTAGTGACACATTTAGGGGTGCTCCAGTGCAGTGCTCCTCCCTCGCTTGTGGGTGCACTAGAGAGAGGCAGCTGGTCTACATCTCCCTTGCCCTGGATGACATTGACGAGGATCCTCTGTGTGACTGTGGCCTTGAGCAGCCGACCACTCCAGGAGACTCTTGCTGAGATGCACGTAAGACTTCAGTCACCACAGCAACGGTCGAGGCCTGTGTCAATGGCTGCTGGATGGAGGAAATGCTGATCCCATCTGAGGTGCCATGGGAGGAACTTTTAGATAGAGACAGCTGCTACTCACCCTCTGCCATTAGGACTGGTTGCTCCTCCCTGCCAACCGGTGGTTCCAGGAGCTCGATGGGTGACCAAGCTCCCAGGTCCCCTGTCACCCTGGCTCTGTGACCCTAAGCTCAGAGCCAGGTTGATGATGGAGTTCAGATCGGAACGCATCTCAACAATTGCGTCTGCAATGTGCTCGGTTTGCCCACCCAGGACAGTCAACAGTCTGTCCATGAAGGAAGCTTGGCACTCCAAAGAGTGGGCGATCATAGTGCTCAAGGCCCGGATGAACACCTCCACAGGTATGCCTGCCAAATCTTCACGGACCTCATGCTGGACATCCAGCATCTGTTGCCTTGTGGACAACTTCACAGACTCATCAGCCGACTCAAAATAAGTCTCTGGATCACCCCATACCTTCCTCTGACTGCCCAAGGCCTGCTCTACCATACTCTCCAGAAGTTGCATGGACGAATGTGAAGTGCCCTCACCAATGAGTGCATGACCCCTGTCGGACGCGTTAATCCTGCTGAAGTGCCAGTGTCTGTGATGGTGCTGGGTACAGAAAGAGGATGTGACGCTGCATCCTCTGAGGCTTCCTCAGAGGAGGAGAAAGGAGGTTGCTGGACAGCTTCTGGTAAAGCTTGCACTGAAGAAGTATCTCCTGTTACAGAGGCATCAATATGGGAGTGATTGGTTATCTAATAATTTGACACGTCAACCCTATCTCATGACACATAGCAACCATTTCACTGTCCAATATGCAGTGAATATTGCTGCAGAAACAATGTGTTCTTGAATGATGATGTGAAGCTTCAGATAATGAAGCTTCTAATAGGTGAACTCTAATTATCAGCCACATTACATAATGCCTAACCTCTGTCAAAGCTCCACTAGCCATCTCCTCTTTTCAACCAGTCTGAGATTTCTGCAATCTCACCTGAGCCAGGCCTTCCTCCAATCTCGCCTCTGCCTATACTCGTGGACAAGTCGGGCTCCAGCAGGGCCAGCGCTTGCTCCTTGAAAGGAAATCTCTAGATTTGGTAGATCCCGGCCTGAATGGGCCCACTCATGGGTTTTGTGGGCTCGCTTCTCCTGAAGTGATTTGACGCAGAGATTTCATCAAATATTTCTAACTATCATGGCCTGAATTTTACCGTTAGTGTGCGCCTGAGGTCAGCATGGCCGGAAGTGGACGTAAAACCCTTTCCTGGCCGAGATCGCAGTACGAACGCAATATTACGCTAGCTGGCCAATTAGCAACCTGTTATCATGAAACGCGCCTGGAGAAAGGCTCAAAATTGCCTTTGGGGGTGGGAAGAGGGCGAATGCCAACATCACCATGGGTGCTGGTGAGCGCTTCCACTGAGCTCCCTAAAGGCACTCAGCGGCAGACTGCCAAAAAAAATTTAAAAAAGCACCAAAATGCTGCAAAAAATGTCCATGCAGCACAATCAAGTACCTGACAGCATATCTCATAAAAAAGTCCCCAGATATTTATTTTAATTTTAAATCCGAATGGAGATTTTATCCCAACCTCAGATGAGGTTTGAGCAAAAATGTAAATGCCGCCTGGCCGATTGGCCCATCCGCCAACTGTAAAATTGGACGGGCCACGAAAATCTTCTTACAATTGGGCTGTTAATGAGCTTAATTGCCTGTTTAATTGTCGGTGGGCGCGCTTCCGACTTATGCGCATGCCCGCCAAGTGAAATATTGCACGAGTGTACTCGCCCGGCATCATCTCCCACAATCTTACGCTCGCTTGGGTCAGGCGGGCGCCCGACCTCGGGACGCAAAATTCTGGCCCATATGTAATGCCTCAAACTCACGATCAGATCAGTGCGTGCCAGCCTGGAGCCTGTGCCAGCCTGGAGCTCATGCATCGTAACGTCATCCTACAAATCACCCGCTGTGTAACTAGACCATTGCTTGAAATGCACAATGCCATGGTCTAGCTGTGTCCTTGTGGAATCATGCTACCTATGATGAGCAGCAAACCTCAATTACCTCCTGCATTCACCAGTGAGACATATAGCACATTGGACCAAGATTGCTCATACCGATGTCATACTCACCCTGGCTGAACTCATGAGGTCATTAAGCCTTTTGTGGCACTGGGACCAAGTCCTTCTCACCATGCCCGCACTGCTGACCTCTTCAGCCACCTCCTCCTACGCAGCACAAGTCTGGCTGGGTTTCCTTCTCTTACCAGTGGTTGGCATGATCTGGTCACGTTAATCATGAACTGTACACAGGAGGGCACCAAGGGCGGCCTCGTTGAATCTGAGGGCTGGCTTGGCCCTTCTAGTGTGCCTCTCCCCTTGCTCCGATGACACTGACATCTATGTATGGATACGTGTAACAAATGTACAACTCCTCAATGCCAAAATGTGGGAGATGTGCTGATTTTTAAAATAGGGAGATTGACATGATGTGCAGAGATTTAATTTAATTTAAATGCACTTACCTGGCCAGACTGGAAAGTGCACAAATCCTCTCTGTATAGTAAATCCACTAGCTTGATCATCTGATGAGTTACCTGACACTGTCCCATGCCAGGGGACCCTTTAAAGTGTTGGCCATGGCCTTGCTCCTTGGAGGCCTGCACTCTCCGAGACTGGACACCCAGCCCTCCAGCATACATTGGGCAGGATGTACATCCATAACCCGCCCTTGCTGCTAATTGGCAGCAATCAACATATTACCAATCGCACTCTGACAGCGGGCCCAGGCGTCTGAACACCACTGACTTCCGGTTCCGTCGGCATGAAACCACGGGCAGAATATTGCCGCTGGCGTGCGGGGACGGGTCCAACATGCCGACGCATAAAATGACGCGCAATGGCGTTGGGTGTGCGTCCCGACATCATCACACGGCATTTCGATATTTTGTTCGGCGGGCACATGCCGGAAGCGGCTGCACGCCCGCTGAACTGTCAACGGCCTATTAAGGCCATTGAAAAAGTAATTAAACTAGTTCAGAACGCTGCCTGTCCAACCTTAATGTTGGCGGGCAGGCAAAGAGCCCAAGCGGCCTTTGCGTTTTTCAGGAAACTTCATCCACGGGTGGAATGAGATTTCCTGAAGGTTTTATAAAATAAACAAATATATTTTCTTTACTTCACAAACATGGCCCAACTCATGTGACATTGTCAAATGAGGGAACCTCTTTAAATATATTTTTGCTTTATTTTTGAAAAGTTTTGTAATCCATTCAATCTCCCTGAGGCAGCTTTAGGGAGATTGCTGCGCTCTTTAACACACGTGCACGAAAGAGCGCAGGCCCCGACTCTTCCTCCTCCCACCGCCCACACAGGTAGCGCTGAGCGCTACTGACCGCGCAACACACTGGGTGGGCCTTAATTGGCCCACCTACGTAAAATGGCGGCGCGCAGCCGATTACGGGCAGTGATCGGCAAACGCCCGCCCCTGCCTGCTCCCACCCAGCCCGTCCACCATAGGAATAATTTTCTCCCATATTATTCAGCCCATTGAGTGCCATATTACTTATATTTTAACCCTTCACATGGTCTGCTCTCCTTGATTATGGGGGAGGGGGGGATTTAAAATCAGGGGTTGGGATTTCCTTTTTGTTCCCCTCATTGTGCCCAATCTATGGAGACTGACTCTTTTGCATACACTTTGTTGAAATTACATTCTGTAAAACCAAAACCATTTTCATTCCATCTAACATGTAAAATTGAGATTGATGGGAGGCATTTATTTGATTGTTAAATTTGTACAAGTCGAGTTCTCTTTTTCAGCATAGCCCCAAACCAGAATGGAAAGTAATGTCATTATTCTGGATATTTCAGTGCTGCTAGTTCATTTTCAGCAGTGTTATAAAATCAGAATATTTAGAACAAGATACTAGCATGGCCGTTACCTATGAATGCTGTAGCTATTGTATTTTGCGTGCTGAAACCTGGTTAATGTTCCCAGTTCTTTGTGTAGGAAAATCAATCAAACATTGTTCAGCGCTGAAGCATTTTCTACTCCTGCTGCCTTCATGTTTCTCTACTTACTGTTGAATAGGGTAGCGATTGATTTGTAAAAAGCACCCACAATGAGCTGTCCATCAAATAATCACGACCACCATTCAGCATTTCACTTATAATTAGCTGGAATATGACTTTTACGACTGTAGAATTTTCAAGAGCAACTTTGTACAAGTGGTATTTAATATACATTCTGTGAAACTAGCACTGTCAATTTCTAATGACTGCAGTGGGTCTGACTGATAGGACACCATTCTTCAAAGAAGTAGGTCAAGGTTGGCTGATAATCTGACCCTGCCCTTGGCTACTTGAGATGTTCTGTGCTACTGATGCTGTGTATCAATAAATACTTACAGTAATGCAAATCTCTGTAAGGAGTGGCTAGGATTAAAGTAAAGGATAAGATGTATTGTTGATTATGTCTGATGACGTTTTTGTTGATAATATTGGAAAATAATTCAGATTGTCAGTTACCAAAAATAAAGTTACACTTCTTACTTACTTAATGAAGCTCAAAGTTAGCTTCTCATTTTCAGGTATGATTTATGTTTCATCTTATCTAAAGCCTCGTCTGAATAATAAATAAGGTCTGATACATTTTTTGTTGGGAATAAATCAGGATGACATTTCTTCTTGCCCTGCCCTTAACTTAATGATGTATTTTCTAGATATCCTGTTGAAAAAAATGTATGGCAGGTGTGCTGTGATTTAAAGACATTTAATTGACATTCAGTCAGAGTGAAATTTATGGCAAGTATTAAACTTATTGGTTCAGAGTTGCCACTGTATCCTAAGGTAAGTACGTTTTTGCCTCTATTTCACTTGATTTTACTTTGCTAAGCAGAAAGCAAATCTGGGAAGTTAAATCTCAGAAGAATTCCCCACCATCTGCTTTCACCTGCCAGGTAGAATTTTTGTCAGTTGAAAGTTTTTTTGGGGTGAAGGATGACAGAATACTCTGGTGTGCAGCCCTGCTTATCATGGGGTGGTGGCATTTAGATTAAGGATTTTCAATAGTGACTGTGCCATTCGAGGACATGCAGATTAGAAACTGGATACTTCCACAAAAAGAAGAAACAAGGGGAAAAAGTCAAAGGCTGAGATATCCCTGATCATTATAACACACTTGGGAAGATTCAGTTGTGGCATTGAAAGAGCCTTAGGAACAGTTTGCCTTTTGTATTCTCCCAACTAAGAGATGTGGATGACAGCCTATGAAGAGAAAGAAAAAAAAATTAAAAATCTTATTTTGGAAATAAACTTCTTTTTGCTTGGCTGAATAGGCTACGTTCTAGGTTCCATTCAATTATCTTTGACATGCAGCAAAAATAATGGCAATGCTAAGTTTTTTTGAGACACTAAAACAAAACTCTGGAAAGTATTACTTTAACCCCAATGTAAGTAAAGGCCCAAAAATTCCTACCAAAGATAGTGAAGCTATATTGTGTGAATGCATGATGCTTGAGGCACAGAGGTCAATGCCTTAATTTTTACAGAGGCATTAACCAAACAGGATAACACCACTTTTAAAATGAATGTTGACACAGTGTAATTCCAATAAGATAAATCATATTTTAATTCTGATGTCATCCTGGTAACCTTGCTTGTGATATTGTTCCGCTATTAGGCAAATGTTTAGTAAGTCATCATTTTCATTCTGTAGTTTTCCAGTTGCATCACTTTGATTATTTGCAATATTTTGGCCCATCTGAAGCTATTATGGCAGTAAGTTGATCATTCTGTAATTTCACACACATAAATGGCATTGTCATTTCACTACACTAATGCATAATGCATGTGTTTGAGCATTCCAGTGCTTTCTGGGGAGACATGCTTTCCACTCTGTTGCCATGGTGAATAATCATTACAGTACAGGCACCTTTGCCCACAAGGAAGGCAGCTTTTCCCTTCACAAATTGGTGATTTTAACCCACAATTTTGGCTTCGTGTGTGGATAATGGTGTATCCTTCCTGGAAATTTTTGTTAAGATTTAAAAAAAAAACTTTCATTTTCATAGCATTAAGTCAGGTCTTTACCTTTGTGTGGGAGAGGAGGGAGGTGCATGCCTGTCACAGGGTATACTGTAATCTTTTCTGGCTCTAGGCTCACAGTGCAAGCCTCATTGTTCATTCAAATGTCATTTTTACTCTGCTATCTGCTTGACTTTCCAGTGTCCAGAAAGCAGAGCATAACTTTCCTGTTTCCACAAAGTATCAATAAGAGGAATTCCCTTTCTTGGGGATACTTTAAAAATAATGGGAGGAGAAATGGGTTTGTACTGATACAAGTGACGAGTGACAACGGCTACACAGGTAGTGACACATGGTGCTCCCTGCCCTTGAGGAATCAACGTAAACTGTCAATGCCAGGTGAAGAAATTTCTTCCCCAGTGACTCCAGTGTGATTTTAACATAATTAGGCAACTTTGTTAGCTGAGTGAATATCCGCTGCTTTATAAGCGGTTAGTTCTCGGGGTTTCACGCTCTGTTCCATGTACCACTCCTCAGTGTACTCCAGCAACCTATCCAGAATCTGCAAATGTGGGAGAATGACAAATCCTTGGAGGAGGGTAGCAGAGGGTGAATCTGTTATTAACCTTAATTTATTTATTTCAAAAATAGAAAAACATTGTAAAAAAAACAGAAACTTATGAGAAACAATAGGATTGATAGTAAAAAACTATTAGGCTTTTTTGCAAATTATGGGTTGGAATAGATTTTTTTTTTACTGAATGTTCAGCCTGGTGCTCCTTCACATCCGATGATCCAGGTGAGGCTGGCATCAGGTACAAAACATGTGATTGTACATTGAAATGTCTTTTGGGTCTAACCCAACTTTTGAATTACCTTGAGGCTTTTACCTCCCTGGGGCAAGGTCACATGCTACTCAAATGTACCTGTTAAAATGGTGCCTAGTTTGAGTCAAACAGCCATGATCTACATTGAATGATATCCTCAATGAGCTGAATGGCCTCCTCCTACATACGAACATATAAATTAGGAGCAGGAGTAGGCCACTCGGCCCCTCAAGCCCCTGCTCCGCCATTCAATAAGATCATGGCTGAGCTGATTGTAACCTCAACCCCACATTCCTGCTTACCCCGACAACCTTTCACCCCCTTTTTAATTAGTAATCTATCTAGCTCTGCATTAAAATATTCAAAAACTCTGCTTCCATCGTCTTTTGAGGAATAGAGTTCCAAAGACTCTGAAAGAAAAAAATTCTCCTCATCTCTGTCTTTAAATGAGCGACCCCTTATTTTTAAACAGTGACTCCTGTGCCTATGGCAGAATTTTATTCACTCCTTGAAGGCGGAAATGCAGACCAGGGTGCTGGTAAAGTAGCGCGGGGTTATATCAATAACTGCTTACGGGATGCAAGGAGGCTCAGAGTCACATGTACTCAGAGCAGGTGAGGTCTCAGAGGCTGTTGAATTGTGAAGTGAGCTGACAGACATAGTGTGAAACCATTGGCAGACTGTGTATTGAAGAAGCGATGCTTTGGAGGCACTGTAGAAGCTGGGGCCAAAGTAAAATGCTGCAATAATGTCTTGTGGATAACAGCAGCCACCGGAGACAGGGCAAGGTTCTTCAGAGGCTCATTGCACTGGAGGCTTCATCTGGCTATGGGGTCAATGCATTCAGTGGAAGTGCCTTGAAAGGAGCCTCCATTGCCTAAAGTATGCCCCCCCTCTGTCCTTTCGGACCCCACACGTAGTGCTGTGGTTGCCTGGAGTGGTTCAGCTCCAGGCAATGGGGAGAAGAGTGGCAGACCCATCTAGAACAAAGAAAAGTACAGCACAGGAACAGGCCCTTCGGCCCTCCAATCCTGCGCCGATCACATTGCCCATCAACTAAAACATTTTGCACTTCCGGGGTCCATATCCCTCTATTCCCATCCTATTCATGTATTTGTCAAGCTGCCTCTTAAACACCACTATTATACCTGCTTCCATCACCTCCTCTGGCAGCGAATCTAACCCACTTATCGCTCTGTGGACCTCATGGATGAAGCAATGAAGGTCTGTGCACACCCCCTGCATTCACTTAATGATGTAATCTATGAGCTGAATTTTATACCAGTGATATTTTACGTTCCTGCCAAAGTCATTGGCCAGGATTTTACATCCTGCAGGCGGGTGTGCACCCGACCCATCCGACCATGAAATAATGTGAGATGACGTCGGGCGAGCGTCCTGACATCATTGCGCACTCATGCGATATCTCGCTCGGCAGGTGTGCGCGGCAGTCAGAAGTACATCTGCCGACAATTAAGTGGGCAATTAAGCCCATTAATGCGGCAGTTGAAAGCAATTTCTCGTGGCCCATCCACTTTTACGCTTGGTGGTCGGGCCAATCGGCCAGGCGGCCTTTACATTTTTACTCAAACCTCGATCCAGGGTGGGATGAAATCTCCGTGGGAAAATAAAATAAAAGGAGATATCTGGGGTCTGGTTTATTATGAAGTCTGCTTTCTGGTGCTTGATTGTGCTGCATGCACATAATTTGCAGCTTTTTTGTTGTTTTGTTTATTCTGTGGAGGTCTGCAGCTCCCTGAGGTAGCTGTCTGCCTTCAGACAGTGGAAACACTCACCAGCACCCACGGTGACATCAGCGCCCGCTCTCTTCCCACCCCCACCGGCAGTGCTGAGCCTTTCTCAGTACGTGTTTCATGCTGACTGGCCATTAATTAGCCAAACAGTGTGAAATCATGGTCAGGGGCTGATGATAGTTGGGGGTCCGTTTCCCCTCCTCTCCTGGGCCCATCGATCACATGTGCCCGGTGAGCGAAAAATTCAGGCCAATGGAGTTTAGAATGGCCCGGTGGGGCCGTAAAATTCCTGTCTATTTGTCTCTCCGTGATGGCCGCCAATCTCTCAGTGGAGGATTCTATACCTTCACATGACAGAGATATGGAGCCGCTGATGGCATGAATGGACTCCTCCATCATTTAAGTATGGGTCCTCACTGCCTTTATAAACTCCAATAATCTTCACATGCTTGATGCAGCAGCCAAAGAATCTGCTGCTTTGCTGATGGCATCTAGTATCTCACCATATACATGAAGCTGAGCATCGCCTGGGCTGCTCCTCACTCCTCTGGGGGGAAGTGGCCACAGCTATCACTGCCTCCTTTGCTACCCCATGTGTGTCTATGCAGTGTTCACCATGTTGTGCCATGTGTACTATACACATAACAAAATCTGTCAATGGGAATGTATTTACGCTGGTGGAAGGTGCACATGATTAAGTGACACAGTGTCCTGAGATGGCATTGCATCCCTTGAGTTTTCCAGTGTAGCAGGAACCCTGGTCTGTTCTTCATCGCTGCTGTACCTGGTAGAGAGGCATAATCTAAGTGAAACAGTTGCTCCTTCAACAAAGCCTTGGGTGCGTTCCCTTGGTCAGGAGCTTCCAGTGGTGTTAAATGTCCACACAGGTGCCACAGGCTACAGATAGTGTAGAGAAATGTTGTACATAACCATCTCTTTACTCATTCTCCGTAACTTCCACACTTGCCTTGCTCTTGGCCACAGGTTACCCTGCTGTGACCACCTGATCTCCATGGCCTCCTCCTCCATCAGTGTCACCATGGCGTTAAAAGGCACTCCACCTTTGTTTGTTGAGGCTCCCTGGCATTGAGTGCATTTCTGCTGCAAGGACAGACATTCACAGTGTCTCTCCTGTCTTTTAGCCTGTCACTCTGAGACAATGTAAATATGCAGTACCACACAGCTGGGATGAATGGTGAGGTGGCCTTTCAGCCACCTCAATGCAGAATTCGCCCATGAATGAGCATGGGGTTCAGGTACATGTGAACTGGATGCCTCAATGTCGGTGCCTGCTGTTGCCCCATGTATGGCTCTACCACCTGGCCTTGTATTTCACGGATGTCTTTTAAATTATTCTCAGCTTCCAGTTTGTAACTTTGAATGTCACTCACCTTACCAGACCGCATCAGGTCATTAAATCTCTTACTGCACTGGATCCTGGTTCTTGCAATGATCCCTCAGAGCCTTATGGTATTTTTAACCTCCTGAAGTGCCTTCTTGGTGGGGCTTGTGGACCTCTTCCTGCCTTCTGCAGGAAGCAGGACCTTTCTCCTTTCTCCTTTCTCCTTTCTCTGACTGCTTGCAGGAGGCGCCCAGAATCTTGGAGTGACGTTTCTTCATTCTGATGCTATTCCTCTGCTGTTTCCTTTGCTGTTGACCCCCTCCTTTTTGCCTCTGTATTCAATCTGCCAGAGTGCTCCACATGCTCCTTTAAAACAGCAGCTGCGTGTGAGCTGCCAATGCTAAGACCCACCAGTCACCATTGATTGTCTAGTTCCCCCACCGGACAGTTCTCAGTTGTCTCTTTTTGGGAAAATCCCATCGGAATTCCGCCCGTGTGTGCCATCAAACCGCATTTCCACCTAATATTGGGCCACCCGCCGATCAGTAAAATTGCAGCTAATGTTTCAATGTCAATAGGAAGGTCCAACAAATTTAACCCCTTCCATACCATATTCTCTTTGGGAGGATGGTTAAAAGTGAAGCTTAGCTCTTTCAAATTTTTTCTGGAAAAATGTCAAAAAATCCCAAAATATGGCAGCAATCCCTTTGACTTTTTCATGGAAAGTCCACAGTCTTCATAACCCAGCAAGGTTCACAATTCAAATAGATTGTACTAGAGAACATTAACAAAGGAGCACAGGGTTTTGTTAATGCTGCCTGGTTCAATCAAGCTGAATTGTGAGCCTTGCAGATTATTACAGAACATCACTAATTATCACGCAGAAGTTCAGTGCTCAAGTTACTTCAAGTTCTTAACCAAAGATGCTCTGAAATGGGAACTATTTATATAAATGACTTTCAAGTTCAAGAGATACATGTAGATTTTGGATTTCATTCATACGTTCTCCAGAGGAATAGAACAACTGTCATAAATTAACATACTTTCTCCATAATAAGAGTTTAAGTGTGTACCTTTAGGCCTCCTGCAAAATTAATTCTTCTTAAGTTCCAAGTGTTGGGCATTGTATTTGTAAAATTATTGTACTTGTAATAAAGTAAGGAGTTTTAGAGATATTATTAGTAGATCAATGCTTAACATCTTTATATAACCTTCTTCTGTTCTTTTAAACAAGTTGATGTCTGTGCTAAAATAACAAAGGAATTTTATGCAAAGCATCGTGTTGTTACGCCAATCTTATCAACAGTCATCTCTATGCTTTTATATTTATTGTATAGTGCAAGTCAGATCCGCTCATTTTATTTAATGGGTTCCTCATTTTAAGAGTTGCGATTCAAATTGGAAATGAAGAGATAATTTTTATTATTGGATTGATTTGCAAGTAGGGTATCTAATTAATTATTTGTGGAGGTCTCTAATGTGCATGCTTATATTGCCAATATGTATGTATGTTATGCATGCAGGTATTCTAAATACAGCATAATATTATTGATTGACATATTCTCCAGACAATGAATTAACCTAGAGTGTTGCCATTTAGAAGGTTGCTGTATTGGTATCAAATGACATCTGTCTCGGGTAGATTTTATTAATGCAATTCTTAGGAATGCGACGGAGGTGGTATGGTGCTGAGGAACTGTAAAAGATAGTTGTTTGTGCAGTGATTGGCACTGATTGTGGCTACGCATACTTTTATAGTAGTGAATGTGTCTTGTTAGGATCATTCAAATATTGTCACATCATGTCACTAATGTTATGTGGCTGCTGCATAAAGCAGAGCCATAGTGTAATTTTATTTGAAAAGGCAATTGGTATAATTCAGCCAACGCAGTCTTTTCTTTGGGCAAAATTTTTAGCTCGGCGGCCGGGCACGCGCCCGACCAGCTCGGGAGTAAAATGACGTGCACATTGTCATTGGTCGAGCGATATTTCGTTTGGTGGGCGTGCGCTGGAGTTGGCAGCACACCCGCCAATAATTAAAAAGCCTGTTAAGGCCATTAAGAAGATAATTGAACAAAATTTTTCATTGCCCATCCAACGTAATGGTTGGTGGGTAGGCAAGAAGGCCAAGTGGCCTTTGCACTTTTAGGAAACCTCATCCACGGACGGGATGAGGTTTCCAAAAGCAAATAAAAATAAAATAAAAAATTTAAAATTTGATTAAGAACATGACCCTGCTCATGTGACAAAATCACATGAGGGGACATGTTTTATAACATTTTTAATTTCTTTTTAAAAAAACTTTTCACTTCCCTGAGGCAGCTATGTGCCTCAGGGATATTATGAAGTGTGCACCCGCGTGCATGCATGAAGTTTGTGATCGCCCCGCTCACCCTCCTGTCCCCACTCGCACAGCCAGCGCTGAGCGCTTAATTGGCCCACCAGCGTGAAATTGCCTTCCTGCCTCGATCACAGGTGGCAATTGGCTTCCCGACCGCCCCTGCCGAGCCTGCCCGGCAAGGGCAAGATTCTGCCCTTTGTATTCATTCACAGGATGTCTTTGTCATTGCCAAGATGTTATTGCCTATCCCTAGTTGCTCTTAAGAAGACTATAATGAGTCGTCCTCTTGAACCGCTGCAGTCCATGTGGTCAGGTACACCCACACTGCTGTTAGGTAGGTGTAGAGTAACGGGAACTTGCAGGTGGTGGTGTTCCCATGTGCCTGCTGCCCATGTTCTTCTAGGTGGTAGAAGTCGTAGGTTTGGAAGGTGCTTTTGAAGAAACCATGACAAGTTGCTGAAGTGCACCTTGTAGATGGATTACATCTGATGGTGGAGAATCAGATGTAGTCTGATAGTGGAGAAATATAGGCCAGGATTTTCCTGCCCTGAGGTGGAGGACTCCCTCTGCAGTAGATTCAGTGAGCCATTTAAACGTCCATTGACTTCAGTGGGATTGGAAGATCCTGTCAGTTTAAAGTAGTGGATGGGATCCCAATCAAGCAGACTACTTTTTCCTGGATGATTTTGTGCTTCTTGACTGTTGTCAGAGCTGCACTCACCTAGACAAGTATTCCAGTGCATTCCTCACCGTGCCTTGAGGAAAAGGCTTTTGGAAGTCGTGAGTTGAGTTACTTACTGCAAAATTCCCAGCCTCTGATCTGGTTTTGCATCCACAGTATTTATGTGGCTGGTCCAGTAAAGTTTCTGGTCAATGGTAACACCCAGGATGTTGATAGTCAGGATTCAGTGATGGTCATGCCATTGAATGTCAAGGGGAAGTGCTTCGAATCTTTCTTATTGGAGATGGTCATTACCTGACACTTGTGTGGCAAAAATGTTACTTGCCGCTTACCATTCCAGGTTGACCACTAAAATTTAGTTATATTGGCCTGGAATTTACAGTTGTACTTATAGATAAATAGTATCATTCACTCTTAATAAAATGCAAACTGACAATTTTCTGATGCTTGCACATTAGTAGGTAAGGTTGGAATTCCAAGATTCGCACCTCCATAAGGTGCACCATTACAGTCTTTGTAGATGCAATCAGCACAGAAATCAGTTATTTAACCTGAACTTCAATTTTTATAGACTATTTTCTCTGAAAAACCATTGAAAATGTTAAACCTTGTTCACTAAGGCATAGCTGGGTTTTTAGAAGCAAAATATTTTGCAATTACTGCGCCTACAAACACTCCACTTCTGAAAAACTAATTTTGTAAGTGTCATTTTCTCTATCCATGATAAACACTCTCTGATTTTTAAAATAATAAAAGTAATTTGTATTTTTTTTTAAGATTGTTCATGATTTTTTAGCTTCTACGTTAATCCCATATGTACATCCCAATCTTGAATTCAATTTCTATGAAATGCATTGAGCGATAATCTGTGCTTTTTAGTGTGTGGGTTTTCCCTCTGTAAGAATGAATCAGTCTGATTGGACAGGCAATCTGACCTGACAGGCTGGTCAGCATGTTTGATGATGTCACAGCCACGCATCCCCTATAGATGGCAGCAGATTAAAAGTCACAACAGAATAGGGGTCAATGTTCTGGAGTCGGCTAAATCTTTGTGGGCAGCTTTTCTCAAGGTCAGTGACGAGTGACATCCCTTCATCACTGGCCACAAAATGTGGGCCATTATATTTAGGTTTATGTGGACAGTTAGCCTAGAGCAATGGCACTCACAATATAACCTCGAGAGCATTTGTGCTCTGGTTTCCCCAAAACAGTGGCTGTCAACCTTATTACCGCTTTTCTAAGTGCCTCTGGCTCCTCATATCAGGTAAGTAACATCCTTTTGCCAATGGTCTGACCCATCGTGATTTTGAGAATCTGGAAAAGAATCTTAGAAAAAAGAAAATAAAGTGGAGAGTTGATAGTTCAAAGTCATGAGGGGTCGGGCCAGAGTGGATAGAGTGGAACTTTTCCCATTGGCAAAAGCATTGAGAACCAGAAGTCACCGATTTAAGGTGATTGACGTAAGTAACAATGACAACATGAGGCTCACCATTCATGGTCTCCGTGGATACAGGATGTTACTCAGCTGGTATTCAGTCATTCTCCCTTCCATTATTTTGTTCCCTAGCAAAAGGTGGCAAGGAAATGTTATTAGGGAGTCAGGAGTATCCCAGCCACAAGCCATTATAGAAAAGGTCCTATTAAAATAGAACACTTTATGGAACAATAGTTTATTTTCCTGTGGTGAGGTGCCTGTGATTAGGCAGGCAACTTCCCAATGTTGCATGATTTAATTTAGGAGCTCATTGGGGAATGGCAAGCACTGAACCGGAACCCTTTACTCAATAGCTCAGAATTTTGCAGTATTCTGGAAAAAATAAAAACACTTTGAGCAAGTTATCAAATGGCTTTATGGCTTTAGAAAAAAGCTAGTAACACTGTTTTACCTCAATTTCTTCCAGCCTTTCTTCACACTGAAATCATACCTGCAAGTCATATATTCAACAAAATGAATTACATTTATGTAGCACATTTCGTGTGGAACCCACTCCAAGCAACCTTATAGAGGAGAAGTAAAAAAATGGAATTGATAAGCAAAAGGACATCAGCAATGAAGAGAGCAGTAAGAAAGGTTCAGAGGTGGCAGATGAAATTTAATGCAGAGGAGTGTGAAATGATTCATTTTGGTAGGAAGAACAATGAGACAAACATAATAAAGGGTACAATTCTAAAGGGGCTGCAGGAGCAAAGGTACTTTGGCGTGTATGTGTGCCAGTCATTGAAAGTAGCAGGACAACTGAGAAAGCAGTTAAAAAGTATATGGGATCATGGGCTTTATAAATAGGGACAAACAGTACAAAAGCAAGGATGTTATAATAAACTAAAAGGCTGCTTCAGTCTCAACTAGAGTATTGTGCCCAGTTCTAGGCTCCAAGCTTTAGGAATGATTTGAAGACATTAAAGAAGATGCAGAAAAGATTCATGAGAATGGTTCCAGGGATGAGAAACTTCAGCTTCATGGATAAATTGGAGAACCTGGAACTGTTGCTCTTAAAGAAGAGAAAATAAAGTGGAGATTTCATAGAAGTGTTCAAAATCATGAGGGCTGGGGCTAGAGTAGATAGGAAGAAACTTTCCCGATTGGCAAAAGAATTGATAAACAGAGGACACCCATTTAAACTGATTGACAAATGAGGCAATGGCAGCATGAAGAAAACCTTTTTATGCAGCAGTGAGTTTGGATTTGGAATGCTTTGCCAAGAGTCTGGTGGAGACAGATTTAATCGAGTCCTTTGAAAGATAATTGGATAATTATCTGAAAAGAAAAAAATTGCAGGACTACAGGAAAAAGATGGAATGGAACTAGGCGAGTTGCTCTAGCAGAGAGCTGGGATGGACACGATGGGCTGAATAGCCTCCTTCTGTGCTGCAACCATTCTATGAAATGAAGGTTGGAGGACATGAGGTCAGCAGTGAAGATATTAGAAAATATGAGGCTGGAGGTAACAAAAGTATTTGCTAATCTTTTCATTAGTAGAGGAGCTGAGTTAAGGGTGGATGTAGGCAATGCTGCAGCAATGTAAATAAACTGTGATGGTATTGGTCACCATAATGTGATGAAACATACTTGCATAATTAACTGCATCCATTTCAATTTGCAAAGCTTTTGTATCCACATACAGGCCAACGTTTTGCACTTAACAAGGACAGCCAGCATTTCAGGTCCTGGTCAGCATTTTCAAGTAAAAATCAGCATGAACCAGACACCTCACAATTTCACTCCTGCTTCTGTCAGTCTTGGACTCCATCCTGAGTCCTCTGGTTGTTGCTGCTGTAAACTGAAGCAATTCAACATAGCTATATAACGTGCAGAGGAATCATTGTGAAATCAGGAATTCCTTTTAAAGATATATAGCCATTTTAATCAGCTCCAATTACAGTAGCAAAAAAAGGTCATGGTAGGAGCCCCAAAACAATGCCAAGGCCAAAGACAACACAAGAGCATAAGAAACACGAGTAGGACTGCATCATTTGACCCCTTGAGCCTGCACCGCCATTGAATGTGATCATGGCTGAACTTTTCCATCAATTCCACTTTTCCGCCTGATCCCCATATCCTTTAATACCATTTGTGCCCAAAAATCCATTGATCTTAGTCCTAAATATATTCAACAACCAAGCATTGACAGCCCTCTGGAGCAGAAAATTCTGCAGGTTCACAACCCTCGGAACGAAGAAATTTCTCCTCATCTCCATTCTAAATGTCTGAGCTTGTGACCTTAAGTTTTAGATGCTCCAAAAAGTGGAAACAGTCTCTCAGAATCTGGCCTGTGAAACCCTTGAGAGCAATACACTCACCATTCACTTTATGTGGAAAATTGGCCACAAACATGTGGGGAATTGGTGGTTTTCCTCCAGTTTGAGATTTTTTTCCAAAAATATACATATATATATTATAATTTATAAAAGTACATTACAAGACTGCTCAAAGTTGACATTGCAGAAAGTGTAAAGTAAATCAGTTTCATGCAATACTATATATTCCTCAATACATTTACAATTCACAGAATCATAGAATGTTACGGCACAGAAGGAGGCCATTTGGCCCGTCATGTCTGTGTTGGCTCTCCAAATAAGCACTATGACTTAGCATCATTCTCCTGCCTTTTCCCCGTATCCTTGCACATTGTTTTTATTCAAATAATCTAATGCCCTCTTGAGTGCCTCAATTGAACCTGCCTTCACCACACTTCCAGGCAGTGCATTCCAGACTCAAAACACTCGCTGCGTGAAGTTTTTTCTCACATCACCTTTGCTCCTTTTGCAAATCACTTTAAATCTGTGACCTCTCATTCTCGATCTTTTTACGAGTGGGAACAATTTCTCCCGATCTACTCTGTCCAGCCCCTTCATAATTTTAAACATCTCCATCCAATCTCCTGTTAGCCTTCTCCTTTCCAAGAAGAACAGTTCCAACATCTCCAATTTATCTTCATAACTTAAGTTTTTCATCCATGGAACCATTCTTATAAACTTTTTCTGCACCCTCTCCAATGCGTTCACATCCTTTCTATAGTGTGGTGCCAGAACTGTACACAATACTCCAGCTGAGGTCTGACTAGTGTCTTATATAAAATCAGCATAATCTTCCTGCTCTTGTACTCTACCATTGGCGGTTCCTCGAAATCAAGGATGACGTTCGTCAGGCTTGGTGAGACTTCAGATGACTGAGGACCCCAATTCTGGATCCATATGTTCTTCCAGAGTGGGGGCACATTGTTGCACAGGCGAGTGGAAATCACAGCCCTGGGTTGGCTTCCTTCTCCTTCCTCTGCCACTGCTGTTCCGCCTTGCTGTCGAGTCGCTGTACTCTATGCCCCTATTAATAAAGCCCAGTTACTATATGCTTTATTAACTGCTCTCTCCACCTGCCCTGCCATCTTCAATGATCTAGGCACAAATACACCCAGGTCTGTCTGCTCCTGCACCCCTTAAGAACTGTATCCCTTATTTAATATTGCCTCTCCATGTTCTTCCTACCAAAATGCACCACCTCACACTTCTACACATTGAATTTCACCTGCCACCTATCTGCCCACTCCACCAACTTGTCTATGTCCTTTTAAACTTCTATACTGTTCTCCTCACAGTTTACAATGCTTCCAAATTTCGTATCATGTGCAAACTTTGAAATTGTCCCCTGCACACCAAGGTCTAGATCATTGATATGTATCAGGAAAAGCAAGAGTCCCAATACCAAAACCCGGGGAACTCCACTACAAACCTTTCCCCAGCCTGAAAAATATCTACTGACCATTACCCTCTGTTTCCTATTACTCAGCCAATTTTGTATCCATGTTGCTACCTTCCCTTACATTCCATGAGCTACAACTTTTCTCACAAGTCTGTTGTGTGACACTGTATCGAACGCCTTTTGAAAGTCCATGTACACCACATCAACAACATTATCCTCATCAACCCTCCCTGTTACCTCTTCAAAGCTCCAGCAAGTTAGTTAAACACAGTTTCCCCTTTAGAAATCCGTGCTGGCTCTTCCTAATCAACCCACATTTTTCCAAGTGACTATTAATTCTACCCTGAATAATTGTTTCAAGAAGCTTCCCCACCACTGAAGCTAAACTGACTGGTCTGTAGTTGTTGGGCTTATCCTTGTGACCTTTTTTGAACAAGGGCAGCTCCCCTGAGTCTAAGGAAGATTGAAAAACATTTTGCTAGTGCCCCTTCAATTTCCTCTCTTATTTCCTTCAATATCCTTGGATGCATCTCATCCAGTCCTGATATCTTGTCAACTATAAGTATTGACAATTTATCCAACACATCCTCCTTATCAATCTTGCATCCTTCTAGTGATAGAGTGTCCTCATCTGTCACCATGGCCTCGGTAGCATCTGCTTCCTTGGTAAAGGCAGATGCAAAGTATTCATTTAACACCTCAGCTATGCCCCCTGCCTCCATGTGTAAACCCCCTTTTTGGTCCCTAATCGGCCCTACTACTCCTCTTACTATTTGTGTGCCAATAGAAGACTTTATGATTTCCCTTTGTGTTGGCTGCCAGTCTTTTCTCATAACTCCTCTTTGTTTCTCTTATTTGTTTTTTCACCTCCCCTCTGAACTTTCTGTATTCTGCTTGGTTCTCAATTGTATTCTTAATATGACACCTGTCATAAGCTCACTTTTTCTTCTTTATCTTAATTCCTATCTCCTTTTTGATCCAGGGAGCTCGGAATTTGTTTGCCCTACCTTTCCCTTTAGATGGAATATACCTTGACTGTGCCCAAACCATTTCTACTTTGAAGGTAGCCCCTTGTTCAGCTACCATTTTCCCCACCAACCTTTGGTTTCAGTCTAAAACAAAAACAGAATTACCTGGAAAAACTCAGCAGGTCTGGCAGCATCGGCGGAGAAGAAAAGAGTTGACGTTTCGAGTCCTCATGACCCGTCTCCGCCGATGCTGCCAGACCTGCTGAGTTTTTCCAGGTAATTCTGTTTTTGTCTTGGATTTCCAGCATCCGCAGTTTTTTGTTTTTGTCTTTGGTTTCAGTCCACCCGGCTCAGCTCCGTTCTTGCCTCATTGAAGTCGGCTCTTGTCCAGTTAATTATTCTTACTCTGAATTGCACATTGTCCTTTTCTACTATCATCATAAATGTTATGATACAATGATCACTGTTTCCTAAATGTTCCCACAATGACCCTTGATCTACTTGGCCCACCTCATTTCCAAGAACCAGGTCCAACAGTGCATCCTTTCTAAAACAAAAACAGAATTACCTGGAAAAACTCAGCAGGTCTGGCAGCATCGGCGGAGAAGAAAAGAGTTGACGTTTCGAGTCCTCATGACCCTTCGACAGAACTTGAGGTCGAGTCCAGGAAAGAGCTGAAATATAAGCTGGTTTAAGGTGTGTGTGTGGGGGGCGGAGAGATAGAGAGACAGAGAGGTGGGGGCGGGGTGTGGTTGTAGGGACAAACAAGCAGTGATAGAAGCAAATCATCAAAAGATGTCAACGACAATAGTACAATAGAACACATAGGTGTTAAAGTTAAAGTTGGTGATATTATCTAAACGAATGTGCTAATTAAGAATGGATGGTAGGGCACTCAAGGTATAGCTCTAGTGGGGTTTTTTTTTTATAATGGAAATAGGTGGGAAAAGGAAAATCTTTATAATTTATTGGAAAAAAAAAAGGAAGGGGGAAACAGAAAGGGGGTGGGGATGGGGGAGGGAGCTCACGACCTAAAGTTGTTGAATTCAATATTCAGTCCGGAAGGCTGTAAAGTCCCTAGTCGGAAGATGAGGTGTTGTTCCTCCAGTTTGCGCTGGGCTTCACTGGAACAATGCAGCAAGCCAAGGACAGACATGTGGGCAAGAGAGCAGGGTGGAGTGTTAAAATGGCAAGCGACAGGGAGGTTTGGGTCATTCTTGCGGACAGACCGCAGGTATTCTGCAAAGCGGTCGCCCAGTTTACCCCATGCCCACGCAAAAGATGCAACACCTGCCCCTTCACTTCCTCTCTCCTCACCGTCCAAGGACCCAAACACTCCTTTCAAGTGAAGCAGCATTTCACTTGCATTTCCCCCAACTTAGTCTACTGCATTCGTTGCTCCCAATGTGGTCTCCTCTACATTGGAGAGACCAAACGTAAACTGGGCGACCGCTTTGCAGAACACCTGCGGTTTGTCCGCAAGAATGACCCAAACCTCCCTGTCGCTTGCCATTTTAACACTCCACCCTGCTCTCTTGCCCACATGTCTGTCCTTGGCTTGCTGCATTGTTCCAGTGAAGCCCAACGCAAACTGGAGGAACAACACCTCATCTTCCGACTAGGGACTTTACAGCCTTCCGGACTGAATATTGAATTCAACAACTTTAGGTCGTGAGCTCCCTCACCCATCCCCACCCCCTTTCTGTTTCCCCCTTCCTTTTTTTTTCCAATAAATTATAAAGATTTTCCTTTTCCCACCTATTTCCATTATAAAAAAAAAACCCCACTAGAGCTATACCTTGAGTGCCCTACCATCCATTCTTAATTAGCACATTCGTTTAGATAATATCACCAACTTTAACTTTAACACCTATGTGTTCTATTGTACTATTGTCGTTGACATCTTTTGATGATCTGCTTCTATCACCGCTTGTTTGTCCCTACAACCACACCCCCCCCTCCACCTCTCTGTCTCTCTATCTCTCCGCCCCCCACACACACACCTTAAACCAGCTTATATTTCAACTCTTTCCTGGACTCGAACTCAAGTTCTGTCGAAGGGTCATGAGGACTCGAAACGTCAACTCTTTTCTTCTCCGCCGATGCTGCCAGACCTGCTGAGTTTTTCCAGGTAATTCTGTTTTTGTTTTGGATTTCCAGCATCCGCAGTTTTTTTGTTTTTATCTCAGTGCATCCTTTCTTGTTGGACTGGATGCACACTACTGTGGAAAATTCTCCTGAACACAATCTAGGAACTCTTGCCCCTCTCCCCACTTTACACTATGACTGTCCCAGGTACATTAGGGTAATTAAAGACCCATATTATAATTACTACATAATGTCTGCATCTCTCTGTAATTTCTCTGTGGATTTGTTCCTCTACAGTTAATATTTACAGTATTCATTATATGTCAAACATACAGCTTGGGTTTTTTTTTCAGTTTCCAGCCCCTCAGTGTACTATGGCTGAAGAGCCTTAGACAGTGGTCTATCCACAATGAACCTTTACATCAGCTACCCAAGCCTTAGTTCATCCCTCAGTCTTGGACCTTGGAATGTGTCAGTCTGTAATACCCGGTAATACTCTTTGCACAACTTTTGGGCAGATCTAAGAGCATCTTTCACTGAGCTGATGGCCAGAAGGGGTGAGACTCTGGGCATGCAGGAAGCATCTGATATGGAGAGCCCTTTTCACCACCTGCCAAGGCATTTGGCTTTGACAGTCTGTCCAGGGAACCATCCAACGGGATCCACCATCTGCTTTTCCTACAGGCACTCAGGGATGTTACATGCAGAGCACTGTCTGATGGACTTTTGGTCAAAAGTGTTTCTCTGCATGAAGTTCTCCACAAAGGATGGGTGGTATGGCACGATCCAACTGAATGGAGCATACCACTACAACATTACCAGACCCATCCTTTGCAACACTGAGGACAGGTAGAACCTCAGCACATAGGTGTCAATTGGTGTTTGTGTCCCCAGGGTCTATGTATGGCTTGATACAGCTGCACACAAAGGTGGCTGTCAGGGTGACACTGGGTTCATTTTTTCCCCCTTTGTTTGGAGGTTTGTACCTCATTTTAATTCGATGGATATTCGGGCCCTGCGATAGCCCATTTAGCTGAGGATGCAGTTTCAGACTCTGTTTGACACAGTTGCATCCGAGTAAGTAAACAATTCCACAGGAAAAACAATCCTTAACATTTATAAAGCTGTGGTCCTAGCTTCATCAAATTATATTACAAAGAAGCATCAGTTGAAGGAAGTGAAAGTATGTAGAAATGTTTTAGTTGCTATTCAACAACTAGATGCTGCGTAGTGATTAGTTGCTGCTACTACAAATATTCTCTGACTGTGCACTATTGCTCAGTTTTAGTGCTGCCCCTCAATCCCGGTCCATCTCTCGGAGATAGTTACAAGATTCACCCCATCCTTTGCATATATTTTATTCATGTGGTGAATATGGTGACCTGATGGCCACGAGTTTGGCAAGGCTCGAGATCCTAGGCTCTAGAGGGGGAAGACAGGCATGACAATGAAGCAATGGGAAAAAAGAGGAATGTTGGACGAACAGAAGTCGGGCAAGGAATAATACCAGTATTGAGTGGAGAGGAGTGATTCTGGAAGAGGAAGAAAAATGCCAGGTTGAAATGGGAAACATAGAGTAGCAGCTTGAATTAAGAGAAGCAGACTGGGCTAGCCATATAAATACTGTGATTACAAAAGCAGGTTGGAGGCTAGGAATCCTACAGTGAGTAACTCTCCCTCTGACATCGCAAAGCCTGTTCATCATCTACAAGGCACAAGTCAGGAGTGTGATGGAATGCTCCCCACTTGCCTGGATGAGTGCAGCTCCCAAAACACTCAAGAAACTTGACACCATCCAGGACAAAGCAGTCAACTTGATTGGCACCCCATCCACAAATATTCACACCATCCACCCCTGATGAACAGTAGCAGCAGTGTATACCATCTACAAGATGCACTACAGGAACTCACCAAGGCTCCTTAGATAGCACCTTCCAAACCCATGACCGCTACCACCTAGAAGGACAAGGGCAGCAGGCACATGAGAACACCGCCACCTGGAAGTTCCCCTCCAAGTCACTCACTATCCTGACTTGGAAATATATCGCTGTTCCTTCACTGTCATTGGGTCAAAATCCTGGAACTCCCTTCCTAACAGCACTGTGGGTGTACCTACACCACCTGGACTGCAGCAGTTCAAGAAGGTAGCTCACCACCAGCTTCTCAAAGGCAACTAGGGAGCTGGTCTAGCCAGCAAAGCCCACATATAATGAATGAAAAAAACACAGACAAGTCCCAGAAGTCTGTATTTAGAAGTTTTAACCAGATTACTGAAGCAGGTATTCGTTTACAGGACTAAGCTTCTGTTGTTAAGTTATAATTTTACTGATTTTAAGATTCACTATTGACAGTGAATCAGAATCAGCATTTAGAACAAAATGAAAATCTGTGACAGAATGGGAGAGTTAGGTGGTTTTTTTGTTTTTGGGAAATGATGGTCCAGCTGATGCATTGAAAACCAAATAATCACTTTATCACAACTTATGAAATTAAAAAATCTATCAATTATAAACTGTAAAAGCACTTCACATCGACTAAGATACTTTTCTAATATGAAAACTCAGATTATTCTAGTGAGCATGCTCCCATTTCCGTAAAAGTTGGGAGGGTGGAGATTTAGAATAATTGGTTCTAAATTTACAAACTCCAGCCCAGACCGAAATTGTCAATACACATAGGGTGGAATCGTCCCAGATTTTACACTGTGCGGTGGCGGGTGGGAAAGGAACGTTTTGCCTGCTGGCTGCAATGGTGGCTTTTAACACTGTATCAACCCAATCCCGCCTCATTATTCATACATTCCTGGGAAACACGCTGTTTCGCTGGCGGGTGGTGTCTAATTCGCCTGCCACGCTGTCACCTTGCCATATTAAAAGTGCAGCCGTGTGCACACCATGGTGTTTCCATCCAGGACTGCTGTACAGAAGACACGGCCCCAAAAGGCAAGAAGACTGCAGCCCCACAATTTAGTGACGCTTCTCTGGAGCACCTTTTGGATGCCGTGCAGGCTCACCGTGATGTCCTCTGCCCCTAAATTGGCCGCGGTTGGGGGGGTGGGGTAGCAACATCACCAACTTGGCTTGGGAGATGGGGGCAGTGGTGGTCAGAACCAATGTCCTGCAAAAGAGTACAGCCACCCAGTACCAAAGTGCTTTCACAAACCCATCACACATCCACAGGGATCTCACACACTGCCGGTTCAAGGGACATCACCATTCACTCTCTCACACACACCTTCATTGTCCTCATCCTGTCCAAGGGACCACTCAGCACCCTCACACACCAGGCATACTTATAATCTGGCCTGGAAGGTGTCCTGCTTACACTCTCTCCATCTGTATACATGCAGGGCAAGCTGGCACACAACAAAAGGGAGAGGCTGCAGACCAGTGGAGGAATGCCTGAAATCAAGGTCATTACAGAGGACCTAGAGTCATCCAGCTGGCTGGTGAGGATCTGGACTGTTCCTGTGCTGACAGTGAGGTCGGCAGTGTTCAACCAAGTGAGGATCCATCAGTGCAACATCCATCATACAACCATGCTTTGGTGTCCTGTTTTGCAGGCCACTGCCATGCATTAATTATTTCTCCTGGCTGGGAAACAGCCGAGGGAGTCCATGACCCAGGTCCTCGACTCAAGCCCCAAAGACACCTCAGAAGAGGAATCTGTTGAAACCCTCATTGAAGACCCATCACAGCGCTTACCCACACCCTCCACCAGCGCAGAGACACACACCTCGATGGGACCAAGCTTTACAGCAGCCTGGGGTCACAACCTGGCGAGCACATCGCATTGTCTGATCCACGGCAGGTGGGGGCAGGTGTTTCCCAGGTTCCAGCACTTGGAGGGCAGCTGGAGACCAGAAATCTGCTGAGTCCGAGTCAGATGACGAGCCTCTGAACTCGATCATACCTCAGTTGCTGGAGCTACAAAGGCAAGCTCAGGAACATCAGGAAGGGATGTCCGCTGCACTCCTCAGTTTGCAAAGCACAATGGAGGAGTCCGTCTGCCATCATGCCAATGCACTGAGGTCAGCACTGGTAGGACAGCGGCTGACATGGAGACCTTAGTCCAAGACATTAGTCCTAGACTGTTGTGTGGGCTGAACTCCATCACTAACGCCATAGTTGACCTCCAACAGTGTCAACATGAGAGGGGTGCAGGGCAGCTCAATCTCATTCTAGTTTCCTTTTCTCCTCAGGGAGTCAGCCGGCGCCCTCGGGCACCCATAGGGAGGAGGATCAGCAAGTGCACATCCCGCGTCCATCCACCCAGGTGACCCTGGGAGTGTCAAGCTCATTCAAATCCCTTCTTCCTGTGACCTCAGCTGCTCCAGTACCACAGGCAGAGGGGGGTGCCACTGCCACACTGCTGGACTTCAAAAGCAGGCCAGGTCCCTCCAGATCTCAGCCCTCCTGAGGACGCCTGCCAAGGTCATCACAGACAGGGCATTGCATTCTGCAGGCTGCCTCCACCTCCACTGCCTCCACCTCTGGCAGGGTTAGGAAAGTTAAGAAAATGCCGTTGCACAGCCTGGGCATGGGTGTTAATCACTTGTACATAATATTCACTATTGTAAATAAACTCCAAAAATGTCTCCCTGCCTATGGCTCCTTGTTCTGATGAGCAGTGTTCATGTCACTCAGATGTGAAACATTGGTCCCTGCACACGTTAAAGGCAGGTTTCTCAGTCCAAGGCCTCTTCCCTGTGCTCTGTGCAGCCTTCAGACGGTCCAGCCTCACACTCCCTGGAAACATTACTGATGCCTGCACCTCGGCGGTGCTGGTCATTGCTGCCAGAATGTAGTGGGCAGGTGCTACGCAGTTCTCTCATTCTCTCTGTGTGTTCCCAGCACCTGTAAGGTGGGGCTGGTCTCCATCACACCAGCATCTGTGACCAGTGATGCTGTGCTCCAGCTCCTGAAGGGCTGAGGTGCTGAAGGTGGACAAAGCATCAGATGCGTCGAAAGTTTCATGGCTGCGTCTCTGAGATGGCCCTGATCTTGGAGCGGAAGTGAGTTTCCCTCAGCTAGACAGGAGTCAGACATTCACAGAGGCTATGTGAAGATCTATAGAGTGTCCTCACTGCATGTTCTCATCACCCTTCTGCGATTAAGCGACTATTAGGGCCTTCACTGCATCTCTATGACAAGAGCATTCTTACAGAGGATATTGGCACTGCCATAAGCCAGACAGGAGTCAAACTTTGACAACTGCGATGTGAGGGTCTACTCCACGGGGACACCTCACTGCATTTCGTCATCATCTACCATAAATCTGGCAGCTATGAGGACCTCTTGAGTGCGCCTACCTTGTCTAGCCAGTGTGAGAGCCTCATCCCCGTTGTCATCACCATCAAGGGTCCCCTCACCCTCATCGGCATTCTCCTCATCGGAGGAGACATGCAGCTCCTCCATCTCATCCCCAGCCAGCTCATCTTGCTGTTGGAGCACCAGGTTGTAAAGTGTGCAGCAGATGGTGATGATGCGTGACATCCTCTGTGGACTGTATTGCAGGGCTCCATCAGACCAGTCCAGATACCGGAACCTCATCTTCAGCATCCTGATGGTCTGCTCCACCAAGCTGCAAGCTGCTGCATGAGCCTCATTATACCGTCGCTCTGCTGCAGTCTGAGGCTGCCACACGGTTATCACCAGCCATGTGGGTAGCCCTTGTCCCTGAGGAGCCAATCCTGCAGCCTCTGTGGACCCTGGAATACTGCAGGAACCTGCGAGCGATTCAGGATGTAGGCGTTGTGCCAGTCCCTGGAAACCATGTGCACACCTGCAGGATATGCTTCTGGTGGTTGCATACCAGCTGCGGGTTCAGTGAGTGGAAGCCCTTGCAGTTGATGAAGTGCACTGGCTGTAGTGACAGAGACCTGAGCACCACATGAGTGCAGTCAATCACACCCTGCACCTGTGGGAATCCCGAGATCAGGGCAAATTCAATGGCCTTTGCATCCTGGCTATACCGGTCCTGGGTGAAATGCAAAATGTTGTGTGCTATGGTGAAGATGGTATACGTGACCTCATGGATGCATTTGTGGGTGGAGGATTGTGAAATCCCACAGAGGTCACCCGTGGAGCCCTGAAAGGAGCCAGTGGCATAGAAATTGAGCGCTGCAGTCACTTTCACAGCCACTGGCAGTGGATGCCCTCCATGTCCCCTTGGCACCAAGCCCTGCAGTAAGTGGCAGATGTGAGCCACCAGGTCCCTAGACATGTGCAGTCACTGGCGACACCAGTTCTCGATCATCTGCAGGAATGGCAGGCGGCGTCTATAGACTCTGGGTGTAGCTAGGCACTGGCCAGCCATAGCTCACTGTCACTCCTTGGCAGCGTGTGCAGGAGCCCCTTCTGCCCTTTCTTCATGAGGTTGCTGCTCCTGCCTTTGCACAGCCAGGAGCCTCAGTCGCTCTCTCCTCCGTCTTCTATGGTCTCTGTAGACCGTCAGGTCACCAGCTAGGTCACCAGCATCCATGATCCTGATGTGGTCCTCCTGCAGCATGAAAGAAAGAGAGACGTGGTTATCATGGCTGTACTTAGCTCCTTTCCTGGCCCTGTGTGACCGCCCATTAATCTTTCCCGGAGACTGCTGGTCACTTCTCAGATAGCCAGAGATGAATGTGCTGCATGTCTGCCCCGTCAACCTGTGACATGGGGGACACTAATCCAAACCAGGATGCTGAGATTGCAAGGGGCTGTGAGCACCTCCAGCAGTGACTGTTATATGGCCTATGTTGGCGAGGAGATTGTACACCGTGTGCAGTCCAACTATTCTGCTGTCCAGGAAAGTGGTGGCGGACTTGAAGTCTGTGCTGGGTACCGGCGGGGAGTGTGTGTGGGTAAGCTATGGAGCACTTGTTGGCCCTTTGGTGCCTCCATATTGCTTGCGTGGGAAGGTATCACTGTGGCTGCACCTGATCTGTCTTAGCTGCAGATGCATGGTCAGTTTATACAGGTGTCCCTAATGCGTGACCACTCCTCTCGCTTACCCTGCCCCCCACCTTGATTGCCTGTGTGCGGGATGCAGCGCCAGGGCAGCACTTGACCGCAACCCCCCTCCCCAACTCCAACCCCCAGCAGTCACCTCCAAGGCTGGCCAGCACTTGTCCTTGGACACCATCTCCTCCCCTCAGCAGTCGCCTGCGGGGCCAGACATCAGTTTCCCCTGCCCCCCGGTGCCCCTGAGGCCTGTAAACATCAGACGAGCTGCTGCTCACTCACCTCAGTTCCCCCAAAGTGAAGGCCACCAAGTGCACATTGCCTGTGTGTTGTTGTGAAACACGTCGGCGTGCTTTCCTGCCGATGTGGACGGACGATACAACAGGGTTCCAAGAACCTGGCAGGATGGCCTTTTAATTATATGCAATTATCTCCCTGCTGACTGAAGGCAGGAAACACAGCCCGCTGTCGGCGGGTTGTGTAGGCGATCGCGACCTGCCTTCATGCCGTTGTGATGCAGGTAACGCCATATTTTTCACACATGCCATCTACCACGCCCAATGCCAGAGGCTCAGAAAGTTCAGCCTTAAGTGGTTGCAATCTTCAAGATCTGTTGTACCTGGGAGAAAATGCATAAAATGTTCAGTTGGCATCAATAGAATTGGCATCAGGAGAAGTGCTAAGATAAGTGTACGCACATGTCTCCTCTACATCCAAAGGTGGCATGAGTAAATCTAAATATTTATCACCTGCACTTTGAGAACTACTATACAAAGCACATAGAGAATATTTACCCTATTTCACATCATGCTTCCAAACAACGGAACTTTAAAGCAGAATTGCAATGGGGCACACAATTCAAAATTCAGCTTGCAAGATTACTGCTAGTGGAAGCAGCATGGATGTTACTTTGCAAAAGCCAGTCATGGGGAGGGAAATGAGCTGGGCAAAGCTTGCCTATTAAGATGCTCAGGCAGTTGCTTACCTCTTCTTAAGTGTATATTGCTTACAGACAACACACAGTTAGCGAGAGAGGATCAGGGATGGCAGTGGACCAGTTACACTGAAGTAGTTGTACCAATAAGAAGAGATACCAATGTCCTTTTTTGGCCATGAATCTGCATTTCTTCCATAGCTCTATCCCCTTTCATATTGCCACACTTTTAAATGTGATTCTTGTTCCTGTCCCTGAGGTTGCCAGGAGTCTCTGGACATTGATATCCTATTAGAGTAATGTGTCCCATTCTGGGTACCATATTTCAAGAAAGATGTGAGAGCATTAGAGAGAATGCAGAAAAGATTCATGAGAATGGTTTCAGGGATGAGGAACTCTCGTTAGGTGCCTAGATTGAAGAAGATGTGGCTGGTCATCTTGAAGAAGAGAAAATTAAGCGGAGATTTGATAGAAGTGTTCAAAATCATTAGGAACCTGTGCAGAGTAGATATGGAGTAACTGTTCCAATTGGCAGAAGGGTCGAGAACTGGAGGACACTGATTTAAAGTGATTGGCGAAAGAAGCAACAGCGACATGAGGAAAAACTCCTAACGCAGCCAATGGGTAGGATCTGGAATGCACTGCCTGAGAGTGTGGTGGAGGGAGATTCAATCATGACTTTCAAAAGGGAATTGGATAGTTACCTGAAGAGAAAAAAAAAATGCAGGGCTACAGGGGAAATAGGCAGGATAGTGGGACTAAGTGAGTTGCACTTGCAGAGAGCCAACATGGACACTTCAGGCCAAATGGCCTCCTTTGTGCTACAACCTTTCTATGATTGCTGATGGGGCTCTCATTTTGTGTTCCACCTACTGATATTCAAATAAGTCAAATAAGCTGTTTTAAGATGGGGTCAGTGTGTATTGCCATGGACTACCAAAAGTCCCGCCAGACCAGACATCAACCACTGGAGTGGGAGGCCAGGAAATTTAAGCCCTATGCTTCTTGTTCTTAAAATTTCACACCACAATGTGGCTTTCAATTGCAATTATTATAACTTAAAATGACAAATTCAAAAACATGTATACTGGCGGTCCTTTTTAAAAGAGAATGGATTATTGAATAGAAGAGTAAGCATCATTAAAAATAAGATATAATTTTCTGATAGCTGGATAATTTAAGTCCGTGAAACTAAAGCCCTATTTAATTTTCTGACCAGCAAAGCACTATCACTTTCTCTTGTTTAATTCACAACAGTGGAAATAATGAAACTCCACTTTTGTGGTTAAATATCAAAGCATTATGACATTATGGAAAGACGCTGACATTTAAAATTAATTAGAAATGGTTGCCCCTTGAAATATGGCGATGAAAACCAATCCACCTTTGATAAGCAGAAAAAGCAAACATGACCAAGCTTATGATCTCTGCGCTATTTCATTAGGTTTGAGGCAGGAGGCAATGATGAAAATTCATTCCTCTGTCATGCATAACCCAGCAGGAAGTATTCTAAAAAAAAGCACACCCTGCAGTCTCCACTCAATCCAGACTACCCAATTAAGATCTAGCCTTGATCAATCTCGGAGCATTCGATCATTACATAGCACACAGGTATCAGTAAACGATGGTTCAGTATTATTAAAACAGAACCTTCCCAGTTGATTGCTCTTTATTCAATAATGGATGTTTCACTTACACTCTAGATACACGCATACATGTCAATCTTGAAAACTCAAAACAAGTATTCAGACTAAAGGTGCAGTGAGACACAGAAACACGGGCTTTAAATGCTCCTTTGCTTGTATTAAACAAAAATATAAGGGCATGAAAGTCTGAAGTTTTGAAATGTACAATTTATTTTTGAGGGAAACCTGGGACCATGCTTCTCCAGAGAAGTGTAATTTGAGATGTTATGATATTTTCCCAATATTTTGGAGTCTCCAATGAACATGGGCATTGTACCTTTTTTTTAACTATAAAAGGAGGGGACTTTTGCTTGGTTTTATTGAAAACAACCCCCTATTTGGCCATTCAGAAAGCAATTATTTTTCTTGACAATTAAAATGTCCTCTGTAACAAGAAATAATATATTACAGGGAAAAAAAGATTTAAAAAACAAAGTCAAACAGCAAAAGTTGGAGCAAAGTCTATGGCCTGCTCCCATTGGCAGTGGGCATGCTTGGCAGCATGACTGAACAATATGGCAGGAAGGCCAAAACCTGGTTTCATGACGTTCTAAAACCAGTTTGCAATCATCCACTCCGCCTGTCAAAGGTGGGACTGTTTTCCCACCGCCACACATCAGGAACTTCATTGTAATGTATCTGCATATCATTATAAGCCCAGCTAACTAGAACCATCACCCACGCTGTATCATCCGGGCATGTCAGCATGTTTCACAACAGCATTTATAAGGCGTGCCCATGGTGGGCTGCACTTCGAGGGGAACTCTGAGGTGAGTGCACAGTAAGGTTGTGCCGCGCTCGTGAGGGTTCGTTTGTTGGACCTCAAGTTTGAGGCGCTGGGCATTCAGGTGAGGGCACAGGCAAGTTGCATTTTCCCAGCTGGCTGGCAGTGCAATGCTGGGGCAAGGGCTGCACTGCGGTTGAGGCAAGTTATAGGGGGGAGCAAGAGCTACACAGCAGTTGATGGTAGTGCACAAGCAGGCGCTGGGGGGTAGGGGGTAGGGAAGTGGCCACGCATTAGGGAAACCTTGTATAAAGTGACCATTCCTCTGCAGCTGAGACAACAATTGGATGACTGTGCAAGTTGTACAATCTCCTTGAGAAAGTTGGCCATGGAGAAGTCACTGGTGGAGGTGCTCACAGCCCCTTGCAATGTCTTCATTGAGGTTTGGACCAGTCTCCTCCATGGTTCAAGCTAACAGTGCAGCCTTGCAGCATGGGTTAGGAGAATGTCTGTGCCTGAGCTGAGAGCACAGCATGCAGTCCAGTGGGCGAAGCTGCTGCCAATTGGTCAGGTGGTGTGGGGCAGATGTGGGTGGGGTCTCAGGCAGCCATGCAGCGCACTAATCTCTGACCATCCAAATGGTGGCCAGCACTCTCCTGAAAATGTTAAGGGGCCTTCAGATTTAACCAAGAGAATTTCATAGTATGTCCATGCATCTCTCGTTTTCATCCTGCAGGAGGAGTACATCTGAAGCATGCAGCCTGGTGACTTAGCTGTGTGCTTCATGGCTTACAGAGAATGGCGACAAAGGAGAAGAGAGTGACAGAGGCGCCTGGCTGGGCAGAGGGAGGAGCAGCTCCCTCTGGAAGAAGGGGCAGTTGGGGCTCCAACGAACGCCACCAGAAGAGCCACAGCGAGTCGTTGACGGTCGGCGCCTAGCTAGACCCAGGGTCTATAGATGGCACTTCTCATTCCTGCAGGTGACCAAGAACCAGTGCAGCCGAAGACTGCACATGTACAGGGAACTGGCCGATGAAATTTGCCATGTGCTGCAAGATTTGGCGCCACAGGGCATGGAGGGCATCCACAGCCGTGAAAGTGACTGCTGTGCTCAATTTTTATGCCAGTGGCTCTTTTCAGGGCTCCACAGGTGACCTCTGTGGGATATCACAAGCATTCATGCACAAATGCATCCATGAGGTCAGGGGTGCCATCTTTGCGAAAGCACACAACTTTGTGCACTTTGCCCGGGATCAGGAAAGCCAGGATGCAAAAACGCTGGGACTTGTCCAGCTCTCAGGTTTCCAACAGATGTAGAGTGTGATCGACCGCACTCATGGGCCGCACAGATCTCTATGGCAATAAGCGGTCAACTACATCAACTACATCACTTGCTGAATGTTCAGTTGGTGTGCGACCACCACAAATGCATCCTGCAGGTCTGCGCATGGTTTCCAGGGAGTGTCTACATTCTCAGTATGTCTCAGATCCATGACATCTTCCAGAGTCCACAGAGGCTACAGAGATGGCTCCTCGAGGACAAGGGCTACCTGCAGAGGCTGTGCCTGATGACACCCGTGCGGCGGCCACAGACTACAGCAGAACGATGGTATAATGAGCCTCATGCAACTTGCAACTCGGTGGAGCAAACAATTGCAATGTTGAAAATGAGGCTTCGGAGCCTGGACTGGTCTGGTGGAGCCCTGCAATTCAGTCCGCAGAGGGTGTCACACATTGTCGTCACCTGCTGCGCCCTTTACAATCTTGCGCGGCAATGGGGAGAGGAGCTAGCTGAGGGGAAGGAGCTGCACATCTCCTCCAATGAGGAGGATGTTAACAGGGATAAGGGTGAGGAAGTCCTCGAGGGCAAGGTTGTCGGGGATGAGGCCTTCACACTGGCCAGATGAGGCAGGCGCGCTCGGGAGGCCCTCATTCACTATTAGATTCATGGAGGATGATGATGATGATGACATGCAGTGAGGAGACACCACAGATCCTCACATCACATCTGTGAACATATAACTCCTCTCTGGCTGATGGCAGCACACATACCCTCTGTGATAAGTCTCCTGTCATGGAGATGCAGTGGATGCCCATTGTCCCTACATTCAAGGAGGATGATGATGACATGCAGTGGGGACACTCGGTAGATCCTCACATAGTTTATGTGGATGTCTGACTCCTTTCTGGCTGATGGCAGCTTGCTTGCACTCTGTGAACAGGGTCATATCATAGAGATGCAGCGGGGATACGTTAAATTCTCTAGATCCTATGGCACCCTTCGTGAGCTGAACCTACAGGACCAATTGTCACCAGACACAGATGCTGCTGAGATGGGGGGGCAGCCGCACCTCAAAGATGCTGAGAGCACAGGGAGAATGAGGGAACTCTGTATCGCCGGCCCAGAACGTTCTGGCAGCAACTATAAGTCCCATCGAAATGCAGGTATGACTGATGTGACCGGTGACAGTGAAAGCGCACCATCAGTGTGCTGGGAAAGTTGCACAAAGCACAGGGAAGAGGCCCTGGACTGAGAAACCTGCCTTTATCGTGTGCAGGGATCAATGTTTCACATCTGAGTGGCATGAACACTGCTCATCAGAACAAGGAGCCATAGGCAGGGAGACATTTTTGGAGTTTATTTACAATAATGAATATTATGTACAAGTGATTAACACCCATGCCCAGGCTGTGCAACGGCATTTTCTTAACTTTCCTAACCCTGCCAGAGGTGGAGGCAGTGGAGGTGGAGGCAGCCTGCAGAATGCAATGCCCTGTCTGTGATGACCTTGGCAGGCGTCCTCAGGAGGGCTGAGATCTGGAGGGACCTGGCCTGCTTTTGAAGTCCAGCAGTGTGGCAGTGGCACCCCCCTCTGCCTGTGGTACTGGAGCAGCTGAGGTCACAGGAAGAAGGGATTTGAATGAGCTTGACACTCCCAGGGTCACCTGGGTGGATGGACGCGGGATGTGCACTTGCTGATCCTCCTCCCTATGGGTGCCCGAGGGCCCCGGCTGACTCCCTGAGGAGAAAAGGAAACTAGAATGAGATTGAGCTGCCCTGCACCCCTCTCATGTTGACACTGTTGGAGGTCAACTATGGCGTTAGTGATGGAGTTCAGCCCACGCAGCAGTGGAGGACTAATGTCTTGGACTAAGGTCTCCATGTCAGCCGCTGTCCTACCAGTGCTGACCTCAGTGCATTGGCATGATGGCAGATGGACTCCTCCATTGTGCCTTGAAATCTGAGGAGTGCAGTGGACATCCCTTCCTGATGTTCCTGAGCTTGCCTTTGTAGCTCCAGCAACTGAGGTATGATCGAGTTCAGAGGCTCGTCATCTGACTCGGACTCAGCAGATTTCTGGTCTCCAGCTGCCCTCCAAGTGCTGGAACCTGGGAAACACCTGCCCCCACCTGCCGTGGATCAGACAATGCGATGTGCTCGCCAGGTTGTGACCCCAGGCTGCTGTAAAGCTTGGTCCCATCGAGGTGTGTGTCTCTGCGCTGGTGGAGGGTGTGGGTAAGCGCTGTGATGGGTCTTCAATGAGGGTTTCAACAGATTCCTCTTCTGAGGTGTCTTTGGGGCTTGAGTCGAGGACCTGGGTCATGGACTCCCTCGGCTGTTTCCCAGCCAGGAGAAATAATTAATGCATGGCAGTGGCCTGTGAAACAGGACACCAAAGCATGGTTGTATGATGGATGTTGCACTGCTGGATCCTCACTTGGTTGAACACTGCCGACCTCACCGTCAGCACAGGAACAGTCCAGATCCTCACCAGCCAGCTGGATGACTCTAGGCCCTCTGTAATGACCTTGATTTCAGGCATTCCTCCACTGGTCTGCAGCCTCTCCCTCTTGTTGTGTGCCAGCTTGCCCTGCATGAATACAGATGGAGAGAGTGTAAGCAGGACACCTTCCAGGCCAGATTATAAGTATGCCTGGTGTGTGAGGGTGCTGAGTGGTCCCATGGACGGGATGAGGACAATGAAGGAGTGTATGAAAGAGTGAATGGTGATGTCATCGCCGGCCAGCTGGGTGGCTCTGTTTTCAAATTCTGTCAGAACTTTGATTTCCGCCATCCCTCCACCTGTCTGCGACCTTTCCCTCCTGTTGTGAGCCAGTTTGTCCTGCATGGTTAGAGATGGGGAGAGTGTATCAGGACACCTGCCAGGCCAGATAATAAGTATGCCTGGCCTGTGTGGGTGGTGAGTGGTGCCATGGACGGGATGAGGACAATGACAGTGCGTGTGAGTCAATGGTGATGTCCCTTGAACTGGCAGTGAGTGAGGGCCATGTGGGTGTGTGATGGGTTTGTGAGCGTGTGAGTTGGGAGTGATGAAAAGAGTGACTTACCCTGGTGGAACGGAGGAGATCATTCATCCATTTGCAGCACTAGGTGGCTGCCCTCCTCTGCAGGGCATTCGCGCTGACCACCGCTGCCACTGCCTCCCTAGCTGGGTTGGTGACATTGCTACCCATCCTGCGGCCAGAGCAGGGGTAGAGCACATCCTGGCGGGCCTCCACGGTATCCAGAAGTCGCGCGAGGGACCAGTGGTTGAAGAGGGGGACTGCAATCTTTTTTCCTTTGCTGGCCATGTCTCCCAGGCAGTGATGATGAGCAGGTGGTGATGAGCATTTTGCTGGTGGCTGCCTTTTAAAGATGGCGGCTGCAATGATGCAACAACAGGGTGATGGCGAGCAGGGGAATGAGAGCCCACCCGCCACAGAAGCGGCGTGTTTCCTGAGAATGCATAAATAATGAGATGGGCTCGGGAAGATACGGCGTGAAAACCCGTAATTTTCATTGGCGGGTAGGACTCCATTTTACTCGCCCACTACCGCACTTAGTGCAACTCTGGGAGAATTCTGCTGTTACTTGTTATCTTCCACCCAAATGGCTTGGACCTTTGCTTTAAAAGATCATTAATTTTTGATTCCAAGCAGATCCATTGAATTTTGTAGTGGGTCCTCCTAGGACTTGTTACTAAATAAGGTAGCTTTTCCACAACCCTCAGTGCTTACTCTTATTGGACACTATCTCACAGTTAGTGCACTCCTCCGGAACTAATTGACATGAAGGCCTGGTTTTCTGTTTCTATTCTCCATTCTCAAGGGGCATATCAGAATTAAGAGGAGGGCCCACTTTGTGATATTCAATGAAGCCAGCGCTCTACGCCCATGCAGCAAATAAGCGCAGCCCCGAATTTAGTATTCCTGTTTGTCGTCAATAGATTTCCAAAGCATTGTCAGAGCTCATACTAAATATTACACGAACTGGGTTCAGTTTAATTCTGTCGATCATACTTCTTGACCATGATAGTATTTAATATCGATATCCCAATATGACATTGAAGCTCCTGCTGCCACGCGCATATGTGTGAGCTTTGAATTGGGGATTGGTTATATGATTTTAACAGCTAAATGGACAGGCACTGCTTGGAGCCATTTCTAGGCTCAACTCCTCCTGATGCCACATCACCACTATTGGTTTGAGATAAGGTACTGGAGCACTGCTGGCATCTATAAACCGCATCATGAAAATGGAAGAGAAACTGGTGGGCGGGGGAAGCAGAACTTTGTTTGAAGTCTTAAAAGTAGCGTTGCACATGAGGAGGCTTTGTGTCGCCTCAAACATCTGCACATTTACAGTTGTTTAGGGATTTGAAAAATAAATATCCTAGCTCAGTTGTCAAAATCCCAAGACTGCTGATATGACCATGTGAGTCTAGTTTATATTTTTAAGCAGCATGAGCAAATAGCTATGAAATCCTTGAAGAACATTAGAAGTGACAACAGCCATAATGCTGTAACATCAGGTCACAGCAGGGCCCATCTTCCCAAACAGTGCAGAATTTGAAGAAGATAGCAATTACAAGACTAAAAGTTCAAGTGATTAGTTTAATTGGCAGTAAAAGGACCCCTGGAAACCATATGTGATTTTTCGATTTTTCACTTCAGCAGGTCTTTGGCTGTTTCACCAATCTCTTGTTTCTCTGTTACAAGTGAGACAGACATCAGGTACAGGTGTTCAGAGTGATCTCACAAGAGGAAGACGGGATTTCATGGTCCCTTGTGAGATTTAAAACATCAGTTGAACCTTCAGCATTGAGCTATTAATGCTCTTGCAAGCCCAAGTGCATTTTAATAACCCAGCGATGAATGTTGATGGGTCGTGGAGCGTAGTCGGTTCACAGCAGTCTCTGTCTGTCATCCTGTCTCAAAGGATCTGAGAAGGAGACACTCCTGGGAGTCTAAATCACCAAGCTGTAAATTATTATCCTTTATCTCCTACTTAGTAAGTTCATTTCTTGTGGCTAACATTTAATAGGGAGTCTTTATCACAGCCATTACATGAACATTTTTGGAACTATCTGCAATTTACATATTCAGAAACATGGGTTATAAGACCATGTTATGAGCAGAAAAATACTGGCTTTGCTTTGTGTTTTTTTCTTAGCTTGTGAATAGGCAAGGTGGAAAATGCATTCTTATGATAATAGAATTGAGAAAGCGTGTATATTAATGAATTACACTGCTCTTGCTTTCCTTTGATGTTTCTACTTTAAGAATGGATTACAAAGTTAATTTGGGCCTTTGTGGAAAGCATGATTGCATGAATCTCTTGGAGAGGGTGATGCACGAGATAGATAACTGCCAAGCCAGCTTTGACTTTTGTAATTTACCTCATTGTGAATTAATTGCTAATATTAGTGGAATATATTGCACTGTAGTCTTTGAGATTATTGACTCACTCCTGCATTGCAAATTTGGTCCAGTAATTCCTACTTAATTATAAAATATCATGGATGTGTTGGTATTATTCAAAATACAAACAGAGGGGAGTTAGTGCAGCCAAGTTTCTTTATGGAAAATTGTCAATGAGATAAGGTTTATATGAGGATGATTAACAGTTAAAAGAATACTCATGGGAACATGCAATGAAAGAAGGAATGACATAAGAAAATGTTTCTAATCCCATCAAATCATTCCTTGCATGGTTTCCATAAAATTTCCCTGTAAGAAAAATGAACAACATTTTGTGAGTGTAATGGGGTTAAGACCTCACACTCTATGAGCAGAATCATCCTAGATTTGCACTAAGTGCCGTAGTGGGCAGGAAAAAGGATGTTTTACCCGCTGGCCACAATGGTGTCTTTTCACACCGTATTGTCCCATTCTCAGCATGTCCTGCCTCATTAATAATTCATTCCCGGGAAAGACGCCGGGTGGCTAACGGGGTGGCTTCTCATTCACCCGCCCTGCTGTCACCTCAGGCCTTCAGTAAACCGGGCCATGGTTAAAGGCCACCCCTGCACAGAGCTAGCTTTCTGTAAGGGATCAGAAACTGTTAGGAATTGATGGCTGCCAAAGAGAGGAAAAAATGCTGCCCCCAAATTTAGTGATGCCTCCCTCGAATGCCGACTGGACACAGTGGAGGCCTGCTGCGATGTCCTCTACCCCTGCTCTGGATGAAGGAAAGCAAGCAAGGTCACCAGTCCAGCATGGGTGGCAGTGGCAGCGGTAGTCAGTGCCAATGCCCTGCAGAAGAGGACAAACACCCAGGTCCAAAAGAGTGTGAATGATCTCTTCCATTCCACCAGGGTAAGTCACTCTTCTCAACACTCTCAACTCACACACTCACAAACCTATCACACATCCACATCCGACTGGTTTACTGCCAATTCAAGGGACATCCCCATTCACTCTCTCTCATACACCTTCACTTGCCTTGCGGATCATGTCCTCATCCCATCCATGGCACCACTCACCACTCACACATATGCCAGGCATTCTTGTTATCTGGCCTGGAAGGCATCCTGTATTCATCCATCTGTCTTCATGCAGGGCAAGGTGGCACACAACAAAAGGGAGAAGTCGCAGACTGGTGGAGGAAGGCCTGAAATCAAGGTCCTCACGGACTTTGAAAATAGAGTCTTCCAGCTGGCCAGCAAATTCCTGGACCATTCCTGTGCTGACGGTGAGGTCGACGGTGCTCAGCCAAGTGAGGATCCAGCAGTGCAACATCCATCAGGCGACCATGCTGTGCATGGGTTCCCCTGTTCCACAGTCCCCTGCCATGCACCAATTATCTCTCCTTGCTTTCGCAGGCACATCTCGGAAGCTACCGAGAGGTCCACGACCCAGATCCTCGACTCAATTTCTGAAGAAACCTCGGATGAAAAATCTGATGACACCTTAATTGAAGATTTATCACAGCGCTCACCCACATCCTCCACCAGTGCAAAGACACACACCTCAGTGAGACCAAGCTCTAGAGTAGCCCTGGGGTCACAATCTGGTGAGCACATCGCACTGTCTGACCCACAGCAGGCGGCAGCAGGGACTTCCCAGGTGTCTGGCTCTCGGGGGACTGCTGGAGACCAGAAATCTGCTGAGTCTGAGTTCACTGAGGAGCTTCTGGATTTGGTTCTACCTCAGTTGCTGGAACTGCAAAGGCAGAACATCAGCAGAGGGTATCCGCTGTGCTTCTCAGAATGCAAGTCATGATGGAGGACCCCGTCCGCCTTCAAAGTGAGGTGATAGCGCTGGCATGCCAAATCACCGAGGTCAACACTAGGGGGGGCGCCATGGATTCCCTGGTCCAGGACAATGGTCCTCCACTGCTGCATGGGCTGAACTCTATCGCTGATTGTTGACCTCCAACATTCTCAAAGAAAGAGAAGTGCAGGGCAGTTTGATCTCACTCCAGCTCCCCCTTCTCCTCAAGGAGTCAGCCAGAGGCCCTTGGGCACCCATATAGAGGAGGATCAGCAGGTGCACACCCTAGGGCCATCCACCCACTTCACTCTGGGAGTGTCCAGCCCATCCAAACCCCCTCTTCCCGTTACCTCAGCAGCTTCAGCTTCACAGGCCGAGGAGTGTGCCACTGTCACAAGGCAGGACCCCGAAAGCAGGCCATTGCCCTCCAGGCCTCAGCCCTCCAGAGGACGCCCGACAAGGTCATCACAGACAGGGCGTCACAGTCAGCAGCCTGCCTCCACCTCCACTGTGGATGTCCGGGGACCACCAAGACGTAGTGGTAGGGTTAGGAGGTTAAGAAGATGTAGTTTCACAGCCTGGGTGTGGGTGTTAATCACTTGCACATAATGTTCACTATTGTAACTAAACTCCCAGGAATGTCTCCTTGCCTATGGCTCCTTGTTCTGATGAGCAGTGTTCATGTCACTCAGATGTGAAACCTTTCTGCACAAGATAAAGGCAGGTGTCTCAGTCCAGGGCCTCTTCCCTCTGCTTTGTGCAACTTTCCCAGCACACTGATGGTGCACTTTCACTGCCACGGGTCACATCAGTCATACTTGCATCTCAATGGGGCTTATCATTGCTGCCAGAATGTTCTGGGCCGGCGATACAGAGTTCCCTCATTCTCTCTGTGCTCTCAGCATCTTTGAGGTGCGGCTGTCCCCCCATCTCAGCAGCATCTGTGTCTGGTGACAATTGGTCCTGTAGGTTCAGCTCACGAAGGGTGCCATAGGATCAGGAGAGGGTGAACTTTCCCTACTGCATCTCCATGATATGACCCTGTTCACAGAGCAGAAACAAGCTGGCATCAACCAGACAGGAGTCAGACATTCACATAAGCTATATGAGGATCTATGAAGTATCCCCACTGCATGTCGTCATCGTTCTCCTGGAATGTAGGGATTATGGGCCTCCACTGCATCTCCATGACGGGAACTTTATCACAGAGGGTATATGCACTATCATCAGCCAGATAGGAGTCAAACATTCACAGGTGCAATGTGAAGATCTAAGGCATCTCCTCACTGCATATCGTCATCATCAACCTCCATGAATCCAGCAGCTATAGGGCCTCCCAAGTGTGCCTGTCTCGTCTGGCCGGTGTGATGACCTCATTGCTGTCATCCTCACCTTTGAAAACCTCATCACCCTCATCCCTGTCGACATCGTCCTCAACAGATGAAGTGTTCACTTCCTCCATCTCCAATCCCTGTTGCAGCACCAAGTTGTGAAGTACATAGCAGGCAATGATGATGCGTAACACCCTGTGTGGACTGTACGGCAGGGCTCCACCAGAAGGGTCCAGGTATTGGAACCTCATTTTCAACATCCCGATGGTTTGCTCCACCAAAGTGCGAGTTGCAGCATAAGCCTCGTTGTACCTTCTCTCTGCTACAGTCTGAGGCCACCGCATGGGTGTCATCAGCCATGTCCTTTGTGGGTAGACCTTGTCCCTGAGGAGCCAACTCTGCAGCCTCTGTGGACCCTGGAAAACGTCAGGGACCTGAGATCTACTGACAATGTAGGAGTTGTGGACACTCCCTGGAAACCGTGTGCAGGCCTGTAGGATGCATTTGTGGTACTCACACATCGGTTGAACATTCAGCTAGTGGAAGCCCTTGTGGTTGACATAGTTGACCACTTGTTGCCATGGAGATCCGAGTGCATGTAAGTGATGCCACCCTGCACCTGTGGGAAATCTGCATGAATCCCAGTGCTCTTGCTTCCTGGCTTTCCTGATCTGAGGCGAAATACACAAAGTTGTGTGCCTTCGCAAATATGGCGTCCATGACCTCATGGATGCATTTGTGCATGGAGGCTTGTGAGATCCCACAGAGGTCACCTGTGGAGCCCTGAAAATCACCACTGGTGTAAAAATTGAGCACCGCTGTCACTTTCACGGCCACTGGCATGGTCCTTGCCATCAGGTATTAGGAGGAAGAGGAGGAGTGGGAGGAAGAAGGCAGCCAATACATGCCTTTCTGGCTGTACTGTCCATGATCGACTGATTTGACTGCAATTCCAGTAAGCACAACCCCAATTCCCATTCACCTTTCCTGTGTCACTGACCATTACAATATGCACATGGCCACAGTGCAAAAAAACCCACACAAAATAAACATTCCAAACCAAATTAATGAATCAAACCATGCCATATTGCATACAAATATTAATTAATCAGCCTTCTGCATTCCTTTATTTCCTATCTCCCATCTCCCTTTGTCCTGCTGTCCTAGTGCTACTTCAACGGTTTCAGCATACCTGGTGGAAGGCTGCTGTCTTTCACTGGGGCAGACTGCAGATGGCCTTGCAGAATGTCCTTGAGAAGCTCAGAGGCCCAGAAAGCCTGGCTTTGCACTACACCACTTGGGCATGGGCAGCAGCAGTCTGGCCCAGCTGGCTGTCAGGCCATTGCAAGAGCACTGATGGAGTGACAGGGGTGGGATGGCGAATGCTGAGAGAAACAGTAGGTTTTGTATACCATGGTGCCTCTACCATTCTGCCATGACAGAGCCTCAGCAATCCTAGCGGTGTGTTGGAGGACAGATTGCTGAACTGCTGTGACACTCTGCAAGCTAGCTTGAACATTAGTATCTGTAGATATGATGGTAACAGTGTGAGCATGCATAGCAGCAAGTTGTGCTGGCATGGAATCAGTCTGAGCTGCCATTGCAGCAGATAGGCTTTGAGAGGCTTATGTTTGTGCTGCAGAGGAAGCAGAGACATCAGCCATCAAAGGCTGCATCATGGTTGGATCTGCAAGTGCCCTCATGGAGCTAGCTACCACTTCCATCCTGGAAATAATGGCACCAAGCTTTGCACAAAGACCTGTGCCAAGCTGGAGCTAGGTGCCTCCAATATTCTTGACATTACTTGAAGGCGTTCCGGTGGGTCTGCAAATGTACCTAGCGTTTCCTTGTGCATACCTATCAGTTTTTTTCTGTAGGCCGCTCTGTCCTCACCTCATCTGACTGCAGGCCACTCATGTTTGGTGTCTCACCACATGCAGCTAATGCCTCTCAGCCATACTCTAAATGACATGCAAAGTCAATATCTGAACTGAAGGCTGCGAGTCTGAGAGCAAGTTCCCGCGTTGAAGTGTTTCTTCATCATACCGGTCTTCCTGCTCTTCTACCCCTTCCTCTTCAATCTCTGCCTGGCCTTGCAGTCATGGCTTTGGCATGCAGAAAGGCACAAGGTGATTATGGGAGTGGTGGTGGGGGGTTGGTGAGGGGAGGGAGATAGAGCTGCATGCTTACACCATTTGCTGCTTGTAAATCAGAAGCGATTGTGGGATGGGAGAGGAATGGGATGTCAGGAGGATTAGGCACCTTATTCTGCAAGACAGAGGGAAGTTTGCCAGTGAATGTGGTGCAAAATGTTTAGGTGATATGGCTGTCATGGATGAATAGTGTGTGATGTGCATGTGAAACTTGAAGTGAAACTATTAGGTGTGATTTGTGATGGCTAGAGATTGTTGGTTGGTGAGTGATGAGAATGCTGTGCGCCGAGCACTGTGTAAGATTAGTGACGCAATTGCATGTGAAAGTGCATCCACTGACCTTGACCACTCAGGTGAAGCCATTTTGAACTTCTTGCAGCATTGTGTTCAGGTCCTTGCTGCTGGATTCCTGGCATTAACTGCTGCGGCTATTGCTTCTTCTGTTCCTGCAAAGTATGATGGGGGATCTCCTGGCCCCGTATCATCTCTTATGTTTGCCAACTCCAGCAGGAAGGCCTCCAGTGCAAAGTCAGAAAATCTTGGGCCCACTCTCTGACATGTTGTGCTATTCTTGCATCTTCCTCAAATCAAAACCATTTTTAGATGTCTCTAGAACCGGCTCCAGCCAAAGTACAACTCCCCTTTCAGAGGTGCTGTCTGGTTTTATACAATGCAGGATGGCTTGGCCTTGTGCTGACCTTTCATGGTTTTGCACCCCTACCCCGTGCTGGGATGTTTAGCCACTCAAAAGTGTGCTTCATGCTGGCTACATACTACAATCATTTAAATTAATAGGCCGCAAAAGGTTTGTATTCTGCTTGCATCAGAAGCAATGGGCATGGCTTAATTGCACATCATGGTCCCCGTGCCCATATTTGGGAGTTATCCAATTTTGTGGCTAGCATTTTTAATAATATAGAGTTAAATTGACAATTGCACAGTTTAATGAGAGATTTTTAAAATTTGGCAACGTAGTAAGTTATTTCTAGATAACTTGTTTTTCTTTAATCAATTGTTTCCTCTTCCCTTGAAATCAGTGACTCATGCACAAACTTCATTCTGCTGGCACTAGTAGCCCTCTAGTGCTTCACCTTTGTGCCCTTTCATTTCTCATTTGTCTGGATGGTGAGTGTAAGAGGTTTTCAACCATAAAGGGATATCATAACAGAACCCAGAATATGCCTCCACCTCCTCTCCAGACACATGGCTTTATTATTAGGTTCCCGCCTGATTGTTTTTTTATCCTTATCTCTAGCCCAGCAATATTAAGGCTAATTGCAGTACCCTCTCCACTGTCTTGACTAACTTACCACAAACTATGGATCAAATATGAAAGCTTCTGTCTCTGGACACTCCTGAATTTCTGAATGATCTGAAAAAAAACACATATAATCTAGAATGTTTTTAATTTAGATTAATTGAAATACTGAACAGAGTACTTATGTTGAATGATACCGTTTCCCATCCTTTTAGAATTATAGAATAGTTACAGAACCGAAGGAGGCCGTTCGGACCCTTCATGTCCATGCCAGCTCTGAGAGAAACTCAGCTAGTCCCACTTCCCCATTCTTTCCCCACAGCCCTGCAATATTTTATCATCAGCTACTTATCCAATTCCCTTTTGAAAGCTATGACTAAATCTACCTCTACCACACCAGATCCTAACCACTCACTGCACAAAAGATTTTTCATGTAGTCTTTGGTTCCTTTCATGCAATCAGCCTGAATCTGTGTTCTCTGGTTCTTGATCCTTCCACCAATGAGAACAGTTTCTCTCCGTCACTACCCCTCATGAATTTGGACACGTCTATCAAATCTCCTCACAACTGTCTCTTCTCCATTGAGAATAACCCCAGCTTCTCCAATCTATCAATATAACTCCAGTCTCTCATTCCTGGAACAATTCTTGTAAATCTTCTCTGCCAACTCTCTAAAGCCTTCACATCATTCCAAAAGTGGGATGCCCAGAATTGGACACAATGGTCTAGTTGAGGCCGAACTTCATAAAGGTTCATCATAACTCCCTTGCTTTTACACTCTATACCTTTATTTACAAAGCACAGTATCTGATATACCTTTTCAACCACTTTCTTAACCTGTCCAGCCATCTTTAAAAATTTGGGCTCATGTACTTCTTAGGTCTCTGTTCCTGGACCCCCTTTAGAATTGTATCCTTTGTTTTATATTGCCTCTCTTCATTCTTCCATTTTTCTCCATGTTGCTATCATGTGCTTTTGGCGATTCAAATGAAGGCGTCTACTTGTATGCCGGGGCTCAGGAAAAACTAATCAACTTGCCAAGAGTGTGCACAAGACCAAAGTGCATGTCCTAGTTCGTGAGTTGCTGTTTGCTGATTTACACTATGCTGGCATCCCATACTGAACCTCACTTGCAACAGCTTGTAGATCAGTTCTCCTGGGCCTGCAAGGAGTTTGGACTGACAATCAGCATCAGTAAGACCAAAGCTATGGGCCAGGATGTAGAGACTTCACCTTCCATCAACACTGACAATCTTACTCTGAAGGTCACTCACAGCTTCACATAATTTGGAACAACAATTACAGCAACTTGTCCCAGTGCCGAAATTAGCACCAGGATTGTCAAGGCCTCAGTGGTCATGTCAGAATTGAGAAGTCAAGTATGAGCCAAGAGCAAATGAACCAAAAAAGCCTTCCGGACTGAATATTGAATTCAACAACTTTAGATCTTGAACTCCCTCCTCCACTCCCACCCCCTCTCTGTTTCTTCCCCCTTCCTTTTGTTTTTTCCAATAAATTATATAGATTTTTTTCCCACTTATTTCCATTATTTTTAAATATTTTTAAATCTTTTATGCTCCCCCCACCCCCACTAGAGCTGTACCTTGAGTGCCCTACCATCCATTCTTAATTAGCACATTCGTTTAGATAATATCACCAACTTCAACGCCTCTGTGTTCTTTTGTTCTGTTGTCTGTGACATCTTTTGATGATCTGCTTCTATCACTGCTTGCTTGTCCCTACAACCACACCACCCCCCTCCACTTCTCTCCCACCACCCAACCTCCCCCCACCCCACCACACACCTTAATCCAGCTTATATTTCACCCTTTCATTGGATTCACCTAGTTCTGTTGAAGGGTCATGAGGACTCGAAACGTCAACTCTTTTCTTCTCCGGCAATGCTGCCAGACCTGCTGAGTTTTTCCAGGTAATTCTGTTTTTGAACCAAAAATACAAATCTCTGTGTGTACCAGGCTTGTGTTCTCAGCATTCTCCTTTACAGTAATGAGGCATGAATAACTTAAGCAAGCCAAAAAAAAAAGCAGCTGAACAGCTTCCACATCCGCTGCCTCAGATGAACATTGCACATCTCCTTGCAAGACAGAGTGCTGAATATTAATGTACACCAGTGTGCAGGGATCCCCAGTGTGCTTGCCCTCTTGAGTCAGTGGCGACTCTATTGGCTGGATCACGTGAGCCGAATGGATGACAGCCACATCCCCAAAGACGTGCTATATGGCAAACTTGCTATCAGCACTAGACCAATAGTCACCACTTTCCTATCCACCCTTGATTCTTTGAGAGATCAGAAATCTGCCTATCCCAGCTTTGAATATACTGAATGATGGAACATCCACAACTCTCTGGGGTAGAGAATTCCAAAGATTCACAACCATCTTAGTGAAGAAATTTTTCTTGGTTTTAAATGATCAACCACTTGACCTGAGGAATTGCCCCCATGTTCTCGATTCTCCAGCCAGAGACAAGAACCCTGTCAACCATCTTCAGAATCTTGTATGCTCCAATGAGATTACATCTCATTTTTCTAAACTCCAGAGAACGTAGGCCCAATTTACTGTCTCTCATCATTTGACAACTATTTCATCCCAGGAATCAATCTATTGAACCTTTGCTGTATTGCTTCCAATGCAATTAATTCCTTCCTTAGATATGGAGATTAAAACTGCACACAATGCTCTAGGTGTGGTCTCACCAAAGCCCTATACAATTGTAGCAAGACTTCCTTATTCTTGTACTCCAATGCCCTTGCAATAAAGGCCAACGCAACATTTGCCTCTTTAATTGTGTACTGTACAACATTCTGTGTTCCTTAAATGAGTACAACCAAATGTCTCTGGTCATCAACATTTAGAGGTTTCGTGTATTTTAAAAATCAAACTGAATAGCCTCAGATTTTCCCACATTGTACTCTGTTTTCACTTGTTGCCCACTTACTTAACTTGCCTACATCTCTTGCAGCCTCTTTTATATCCTCCTCACAGCTTACATTCTCACCTAGCTACTCTATTCAGCAAACTTGGACACACTGCTCTCTGTTTCTTCATCAAAGTCATTAAAATAGACTGTAAATAGCTACTACAAGCACTGATCCTTGCAGTACTCCACTAGTCACAGCCTGCCAACTTGAAAATGTCCCATTAATCCCTACTCTCTGCTTCCTGTCCATTATCCAACCCTTCATCTGTGTTAATATATTACCCAGCTCCATGCACCTTTAGCTTGTCTATTAACCTTGGCCAGGATTTTCCCCCAGAGCGATTTGGGGGCGGGGCCCAGTCGCCAAGGAGAAAATGACGTGGGATGACGTCGGGAGGAATTCCCGACATCATCCTGGGCCATTTAAATTTTTAGGAAGGCAGGTGGACAGCGAAATCAGCTGTCTGCCCGCCGACCTTTCAGTAGCCAATTGAGGCCATTGACAGGCTAGTTAAAGTACTTAAAGACGTGCCCGGCTAGCCTTAAGGCTGACGGGTAGGCCAGGAGCCCCAGCGGGCTCCAGATTATTCATGGAAATTCATCCACTGGCGGGATGAAGTTTCATGTCTGTTTTGTACAAAAATAATAAAGTTTATTTGTACAAAAATAAGAAAGTTTATGTGGTCTTTATTAACATGTCCCATCTCGTGTGACATTGTCACATGAGGGAGACATGTTAATAATTTTTTAATGTTTCTATTTTTAAAGTTTTTACCACTATCAGTATTCTCCCTGAGACAGGACTTTGCCTCAGGGAGCAATGCGCACTTTGACAGATGGGGAATCCCCCCAAGCACAGGAAGCGCATAACGCTTCCCGTCGGGGATTCTGCTGGGCGGGCCTTATTTGGCCCGCCCACTTAAAACGGTGGTGGGCCCCGTTTCAGTGGTGGGGGTCAGCTGCCCGCCCGCCACCAAGCTGGTGGGGCCTGCACACCACCCGAGGGCAAAATTCTGCCCCTTGTGTATGGCAACTTATCCATTGCCTTTTGGAAATCCAAATATCCTACATCTATTGGCGCCCCCTTATCTACCATATTAGTTACATCCTCAGAAAGTTCAAATACATTGGTCAAACACAATTTCCCTTTCAATAAACCAAGCTGACTTTGTCTAATCATACTATGATTTTCTAAGTGCATTATAAGAATTTCACAATAGATTTCAGCATTTCCCTGATGATTTATATCAGGCTAATTGGTCTGTGGTTCCATTGTCTCTCTCCTCTTTTTTGAATATCAGTGTTATATTTGCTCATTTCTAATCTTCTGGGATCACACTAAAATCCAGATAATATCGAAAAATCATAATCAGCGCACATTAAAACTGTAAAACTTAGGCCATTATGTCCTGGAATTTGCCTAAGTGCTTTCATATCCAGGACTGCTCTCATAATAACATAAGAAATAGGAGCTGAAGTAGGGAATTTGTCCACTCAAGCCTGCTCCACCACTCAATAAGATCATGGCTGATCTGATCTTGGCCTCAGTTCTACTTTCTTGCATGTTCCCCATAACCCTTGAGACACCTATAATTCAGTTGAGGGGAGATGGTGGGATAATGGTAATGTCACTGGACTAGTAATCCAGAGGCCCAAATTAATGATCTGGGGATATGGGCACGAATCTCACCACAGCAGCTGCTGTAACTTAAATTCAATGAATAAATCTGGAATATATTCTCAGTAATGGTGACCATGAAACTATCGTCAATTGTTGTAAAAACCCAACTGGTTCACTAATGTCCTTTAGGGAAGGAAATCTGTTGTACTTACCTGGTCTGTCCTACATGTGACTCCAGGCCCACAGTAATGTGGTTGACTCTTAACTGCCCTCTGAAATGGCCTAGCAAGCCACTCAATTCAAGGGGAATTAACACTGGCCTCGCCGATGACAACTGCATCCCATGAAAGACTAAAGAAAAAAATCTTGTCTATCTCAGCTTTTCAATAAATTCAATGACCCAGCCTTCTCAGCTCTTAGGGGAGAGAATTCCAAAAAATCATGATCCTCTGAGAGAAGAAATTCCTCCTAATCTCCATCTTAAATGGATGATCCTTTTATTCTGAAACTATACTATTTAGGGTGAGGTAGTAGAACCATGGCGGTTGGTGAAATTTAAATTCAATTAATAAATCTGGAATTAAAAGCTAGTCTAACAGTTATCACAAAGCCATTGTCAATTGTAGTAAAATCCTATCTGGTACACTAATATCCTTTAGCGAAGGAAATCTGTCATCCTTATCTGTTTTGGCTTTTCTGTGACTCCAGACACACAGCAATGCAGTTGACTCTTAAATGCCCTCTGAAATGGCCCAACAAGCCATTTAGTAGTATGAAACCCCTATGAAATTTAAAGAGGATGAAACTCAGCATCAACATAGGCATCAGAAATGACAATGGCACACCCAGCCCTGTCGAGCCTGCAAAGTCCTCCTTCTGGAGGCTGGTACCAAAACAGCCTGACACAGTCGTACTCATGGAATCATACCTTACAGACAATGTCCCAGACACTATCACCATCCCTGGATATGTCCAGTCTCAGTGACAGGACAGATCCACCAGAGTGGCAGCACAGTGGTGTACAGTCATGAGGGAGTTTCCATGGTAGTCCTCAACATTGACCTTGGGCTTCATAAAGTCTCATGGCACCAGCAGGAGGCAGTGGCATAGTGGTATTGTCATGAAACTAGTATTCCAGAGACCACAAGTGCCAAGTGGATGATTCATCTCAGCCTTCTCTTGAGGTCCCAGCATTTGATTCATTCCATGTGATATCAAGAAATGGTTGAAGGCACTGGATACTGCAAAGACTATGGGCCCTGACAACATTTCAGCAATAGTAGTGAAGAATTGTGCTGCATAACTAGCTGTGCCCCCTAGACAAACTGTTTTAGTACAGCTACATCACTGGCATCTACCCACCAATGTAGGACATTGCCCATGTATGTTCTATCCCCAAAAAGCAGGACAAATCCAACCCAACCAATTACCACCCCATCAGTCTACTCTCGATCATCAGTAAACTGATGGAAGAGTTCACTGACAGTGCCATCAAGCGGCACTTACTCAGCAGTAACCTGCTCACTGGACACTTAACTCCTGACCTCATCACAGCCTTGATCCAAACATAGACAGAAGAGCTCAACTCAAGAGGTGAGGTGAGAGTGACTGCCCTTGACATCAAGGCAACATTTGACCGAGTGTGATATCAAAGAGCCCTAGCAAAACTGGAGACAATGGGAATTGGGAGGGGCGGGGGGGCGGGTGGGGGGTGGGGGGAGACCCTCCATTGTTTGGAGTCACACCTGGCACAAAGGAAAATGGTTGTGATTGTTGGAGGTTAACCACCTCATTCCCAGGACATCACTGCAGGAGTTCCTCAGGGTAGCATCCTCGGCCCAGCCATCTTCAGCTACTTCATCAATGACCTTCTCGACATCATTAGGTCAGAAGTGGAGATGCTTACAATGTTCAGCACCATTCGTGACTCCTCAGATACTGAAGCAGTCCACATCAAAATGCTGCAAGACCTGGACAACATTCAGGCTTGGACGATAAGTGGCAAGTAACATTCGCGCCACACAAGTGACAGGCAATGGCCATCTCCTAAAGAGCGAATCTAACCATCACTGCTTGACATTCAATGGCATTACAATTGCTGAATCCCCAACTATCAACATCCTGGGGTTTACCATTGACCAGAAACTGAACTAGACTAGCCATACAAATACTATGGCTAAAAGAGGTCAGAGGCTGGGAATTCTGCAGCAAGTAACTCACCTCCTCACTCCCCAAAGCCTGTCCATCATTTACAAGGCACATGTCATGAGTGTGATGGAGTACTTTCCATTTGCCTGGATGAGTGCAGCTCCAACAGCACTCAAGAAGCTTGACACCATCCAGGACAAAGCTGCCCACTTGATTGGCACTCCATTTACCACCTTAAACATTCATTCCCTCCCCCATCAACACACAGTGGCAGCAGTGTGTACCATCTAAAAGATGCACTGCAGGAACTCACCAAGGCTCCTTAGACAGCACCTTCAAAACCCACGACCTTTACCACCTAGAAGGACAAGAGCAACAGATAGATGGGAACACCACAAGCTGGAAGTTCCCCTCCAAGCTACACATCATCCTGATTTGGAAATATATTGCTGTTCCTTCACTGTCGCTGGATCAAAATCCTGGAAGACTCTTCCTAACAGCATTGTGGGTGTTTCTACACTACATGGACTTCAGCGTTTTAAGAAGGTAGCTCACCACCACTTTCTCAAGGGCGATTAGGGATGGGTAATAAATGTTGGCCTAGCCAGCAGTGCTCACATCCCATGAATGAATTAGAAAAAAAATACCCCTTAGTTCTAGGTTCCCTCATGATGGGTAATATCCTTTAATCATCTACCCGGTAACAGGCGATAATATTATTTTAACCAAAATTTGTGGTTGAGACTTGTGAAACTATCTAAGCAGGGGCATCACTAATTTAAATGAAATACAAAATACTGTTTGCTGTAGACAAATTTGATTGAATTTGATGAACATGCGTAGGGGCGGTGGTGTGATTTAGCTTCACCTCTGACTTTTGAGCGGTCCAAATCGCTCCCGCTCCCTGGGCTCTAGACCTTGGACTTATTTGGGGGTTGTGACAAAGTGCAGCAGACAAGCGGTTTTGGTGCATGAAAAAAAACTGAGTTTATTGAAGTCACAAATGAACTTATAACATTAGGATTACACTGAGATTACACAGACCTACAAAATACACTTAGTTAAGAATGGGGAACAAACGGCATAACGAGGGAAAATCACGCTACTAATCCCCTTACCCTTGTCCCACCCACAAATCCTAACTAAATTGAACTAGGAGAGGTCAGGGATCATACTCACCAACCAGGGTTTCTTGACAGTTTGAAATCCAGCCAGGTAAGTCGGTTGCAGTTTTAGGGTACACTCTTTGTGTCCTCTGGGGCCTGCTGTCCCCACGTGGTCCTGGTCTGTGGAATCTGCAAAGGTTCTTCAGTTGGGTGGAGGGTGCGGTTGTGGGTGGTCGATCTTCATGGAGGGCTGCGGTTGCAGCCTTGTTGTCTTGGGTTGAGCCTGCCACCCCGTGCCCCTCTCTGTGATGTTGCCTGCGGGCCTGCAAACCTCCAGATCTCCTTCCTCCACTTGGCTCAGCTCCCTGCTTAAACTCTGCTTCAACCGCTCCAAAAACTGCTCAACCTCCTGTGTCAGCTTTCAAAACTTCTCATCCTTCTGTCCCAGCTTCTCCTTCATAACTGGTGGCCCAGTTATACTGTGTTTTCGAATTTCTTATCTGAAACCAAATCAAGATTAGTTTTTTGCCTGATTTGGGCTTCTTCAGGTGATTGTTGTCTTGGTGTTTTTAATGGGCTCACATGATGTTTATCATTGTCTACCTGCCCCCGTAACTAGTCTTGAACTGAAAGCCATTGTATATGTGGATAGGTTTGCATAATTGCATTGATTACGGTCTTCCTGCCTTAGTAGTTAGTAGCGATTATTTATGCAAGATTTTGATAGGCTTTAGTTTCGTGTAAGATGAAGTCTTTCTCTGGGTTGATTGTTTTAAAGCAAAGAATGTGTATTCTGTCTCCTCTCGTCCTAGCCTCCTGTCTGCAGCGTTCTACACTTAATCTAGCAGTTGGGTTCCCTGCCATAAAAGTCCAAAAGTCATATCCTTGTTGATGATATGAAAAATGTGGGAATTTTGAGAACCCTTCACATGCATTGTGAAAGCCAAAAGGCTTATTGGACTAAAGTATCCTGTTAATATCTGCAGGCTGAGGACAGAATTTAATGAAACCCGCCAAAGCAGGATTCGTGGCAGGAGGGCAACTCGTGCAGGAGTGGGCAAGTCAGAATCCCAATGGCAGAAACCGATGGAGGAATTAAACGGCCAGCAGGAAAGTCAATGTGGCAAACCAGCATGAATAGGTCAGGAAGCCATTTAAGCTTGTTAAGCAAGCAGTTAGGAGTTCTTTGCATGCTGCTGAATGCTATTAAATGCACCTTTTGGAATTATGCAAGTGGGGATCAAGGACCACCAGATCCCTGACCAATGAAAACTGGTGGTGTTGAAACGAGGTACCTCTCTGAGGTGGAAGATCAGTCATTTCACAGGTGCCTTCCACAGGAGGATAGAAGGAGTTTGCATAGTTAGTCTGAGGGGTATCGATTGAAGGGCAAGGGCCTGATAGAACAGACTGAGTGGCATAGTCCAGTGGAACATGCAGCACTGATGGAACAGTCTGAGGAGCATAGGCCAAGGGGATGGGGGGAGGCTGATGGAACAGTTTGAAGGACCTACATTGGTAATTTAAATCCAGGATCAGGAGCCAGTGAAAGAGCTAAAATCAGACCCAGGAGATTACAAACTAGTTGGACAAATTAGCGGTAGAGAAGCAGCATCTGGAGGCACCGCCGACACAATTGGTTAACTGCTGAAGGATGATCATATGTATAGCTCCTTGCAACATTTTTGTGACTAACAGATTTATTGTATTTTTAGCTAGTGCTCCTACAATGTAAAGTCTTTTATGTTTAATTTGAGCTGGAGTTTTTCATAATTCTCATGTTTGAACTGAAGAGTAACCTGTCAAGGATAGAAGGCTACACCTGACAAGCCCCCTCAGAGTCTTATATGTTTCAATAAAATCACCTTTAATTCTTCTAAAATCCAAGCAGCATAGACCCAACCTTTTCAACCTTTCATCGTGAGACAGCTTTTTACCCTATCAACGTAGCAAATCTGTGAACTGCCTCCAATGCAAGTATATCCCTCCTTAAATAAGGAGACCAAAACTGTGTAAGCAGTACTCTGGGTATGGTCCCATCAATGCCCTGCATAATTGTAGCAAGTGTTATGGACAGGAGGGGTGAGGTTAATTTAAACAGCCCTGATTTCTCCTCTCACCACCCATCCGTAAACAGAAAGGTCTTTTGATTTTTATTTCCCCCTTTATAAGTGATGGCATGTTTCCCAACCCCTCAGTTTTGATGTGATCCAATTTCTATTTATAACCCCACAGCAAGCTCGTGATAGGATGAACTCAAAGAGCTAGTATATTTGCTCACACTCAAACCGTGGGAGGGGAGTCACTGCATAGCCCCCTGTGCATTTGTATAATAAAAGAGGGAAGAGAAAAGAAAGATTTACAGGGTAAAGACCACAGAGAAAAAAAATAACGTTTCACATCCAGAATCAAAGTGCAATGAGATATTCTTCACAGAGACCAGCGAGTTGAAAACTGATGTTGTATAGTTCACTTTTCCAGCACAGTTGGTTTCCATGATGAGATAGGCATACAGAGATGAATCAGTTTTGTAGGCAATGGTACTGAAGTTCCAGTAGAAATAGTGTAGATGGGGGCTAGGCATTCAAGCCAGGACAGAGCCCTTTTTTCTATGCTTCTGCTTGTAGATAGTAAAAATGACAGACTGAGGTTTGCAGCTCCACAAGGCAATATTACTGGTTCCACCAGCTAGAGGTTCATGTCACATGACTCCCATCTCTTCACACCATTTTTGGCAAAGGATGTGTATTCCTCACCTGGGTTCCCGAGTTGGTTAAATGTCCCAGCCATTAAGCATTGAAAGGAAGCTTTAGGGCTCTTTGTCCTAGCAGACTGGTAAGCTCCTGTTTGCTAGCCTAGGTTCTGAAATGTAGGTTGCCTTTGTATGGTTTTCTTTGAATTTGGTCCCTGCAGTCCACAAAGGGGTCATTAGGTTCCCCTCAGAGATAACGAGGTATAAGTGTCTTCAAAATTGCCAAATAGCCCCTTTTGTTCAGGGTCACAGATAGATATAGCTTCAGCCATTTTAAAGGTAGTTGTTCAGTTTTTAAAAACTATAGAAATTAGCCATGAGGAGATATATATATGATTAAAATATAGTGTAAGGTCTTAGTCCCTGAAACAAGACTTCACCTACTTGTAAACTCTAACATTCCATTTGTCTCCCGAATTACTCTCCGCAGGATAACTTATGCAGTTTCATAATGAGAATACCTAGGTTCTTCTGTACTGCTGCATCGTGCAGTCTCAATTTAAAAAAAAATTTGCTTTCCTTTCCTGCCAAACTGGATAAACTCATATTTTCCCACATTATATTTCATCTGCTAATTTGTGCCCACTCGCTTAACCAACTGTATTCCTTTGTGGACTTTTTGCATCCTCCACAGAACTTGCTCTTAGCGCCCTCAGTCTTTTCATCCACTCATTAATATAGATTGTAAATAATTGGCCCCAGCAATAATTCCTGTGGCACCACACTTCTTACTGTTTACAAACCTGGAAATGACCCATTTATCCTGACTCCCTTGCAAATAAAGATTATCTCTAGTGCAGGCATGCTTTGACATCCTTCTACTATTTACAATGCTCCCAAACGTCAAAATTGCGACTTCCAGTGAAAGGGCTTTTTGTAAGAGGGTAGACAGAGAAAAAATGAGGTGAGGCCAGAACTCGGGGGCATGAAGATAATTTAGTGTCTAATGAATCCCATAAGGAATTCAAAAAATTTTTATGCAGAGCATGGTTAGAGTTTGAAATTCATTACCACAAGGTGTAGTTGAGGTGAATAGCATAATACATTTGAGAAGAAGCTAGATAAACACGGGGGAGGGAAAAAAGAGGGACGTGGGTTTAGATGAAATCACATGGAACATAAATGCTGGCATCACCCTGCTGGGTTAAAGGTCTGTTCCTGTACTTAAATTACTATGTACGACTGCTATGTAAAGGTTTTAAATATTTGCCTACATGTGTCTTTCTTCCCAAGCCTCTTCTAATAGTCCATGCAGCTCCAATACATTTATTCTTAAAGGCAGGCACCACAACATTTTAGTTGCATTTACTTTGAAAATGTTCCCAAGCAGTTAAACTTCTCAATGCAAAACATACTGCCTATTAATACATTACTTCAGTCTTTTAGCCTCGCAACTATTTTTCATGCCGCATCACTTACTCAGTCACAGGGTACAGAAATATTTATGTCTCTGGAGATTTTCTTAGTATATTGCCTAGCACCTTCATGCTTGGCTCAAATGATAATAGATATTGAAAGCTGCTTTGACACACAAAATAGGAAAGCTGGTCCTTTAATTTGTAATTCAAATGCATATTTGTTGCAGTTTTATTTTCTGCCTACTCTCTAACCCACTGTGCATAACCTGTTAACAAAAATACAGTATTTTTTAATCCTTTATTTAAACTACGCTATAAATAATTTATTATGACAAGAAAAAGCAATATAGATACCCCTTATCAGTTGATTGCGCAATTTCTATCTTGAGATTCAAAGAAGCAGTGCATGGAATTTAATCCAAGCGACAGGCGTCTTGTTTGCTGGCTGGAGAACTGGGAGAGCCCCACATTGTCTCCTTTGGGGAAGGCCTGCCACGTTAAATGCCAATCATGCACTTAGGTGGCCAGTGGAGGGGGCCTTCCCTAGGATCAAGGATCACTCCCCAGAGCTGCTGGCTAATTGGAGACCGGCAGTTCATCACTACAGGCAGTGTCTCTCTGGGAAGTGTGGCAGCTTCTGACAATGTGCCCACCAGAGGCCAGGATCAGCAAGGGACCGAGGACAGAGGTGAGTAAGGGTAGGATGGGAGGTTGCTGGGTTGGGGTCATGAATAATGGGGGTATGGTGGTTAAAGGCAGGGGCAGGGGGTAGCACTGAGTGCCTTACAATGAGGGACCTCCCCCCCACCACTGCCCAGGAGCTCACAAGCAAACATGCCAAACATTTGGCTTCCCCACTTAGTGACTGCTGCACCTGCTGTTGGTTGAATAAGGGTTTCAATACATGGCAGGGTGGGAAGACCATCCATGATCCTTCCTGCCCTGGACTTCACTGGGGCAGAGGCAGGGAGACAATGGAGTCCCCACCCGGCACTCTCCCACTTGATTAGGTGCTCCCTTCTACCTCAAATCTTGCCGTGGGGAGGAAATTATGTTCTTCCTAATGTTTCTTCAAACAAAATATTTCGGAAATGCAAAGGCTTCAAGAGGGGAAAGAAAAAAGAATCACTATAGGCAAAATTTTTACCTCAGCAAGTGGGCACATGCCCGACTAGCTCGACTGTAAAATGACACGTGTTGACATTGGGTGAGCATCCCAAAATCAACACGCAGTTGCGCGATATTTCGGTCGGCGGGCGTGCTGCCGGAGTTGGAAGCACATCCGCCGACAATTAAAAGGCCTGTTAAGGCCATTAAAAAGATGATTGAACGAAACTTTTCACAGCCCTCCAACCTTATGGTTGGCAGGCAGACGAAAAGGCCAAGTGGCCTTCGCACTTTTTAAGGAAACCTCATTCACGGGTGGGATGAGGCTTTCAAAAGCAAATAAAAATGAAAAATTTAATATTGAATTAATAACATGTCCCTGCTCATGTGACAGAGCCACATGAGGGGACATGTTTTATAACATTTTTCGTTTCTTTATTATCATTTTTTAAAAACTTTTCATCTTGCTGTGCCTCAGGGGGATTATCAAGAGCACACTCGCGTGCATGTGCGAAGTTTGCACTCGCCCTGCTCACCCTTCTCTCGCACAGGCAGCACCGAGCGAGCTGCCCCCATCTGCCCCTGCCGAGCCCACCCAAGAAGGGCAAAATTCTGCCCTATGTGTTTTCATACAGAAAATATTTAGTGCAGCCAATCAGAAAAACTGACAGCATTGCTCATAATTGCATCAATGTACATCTAATATACACAAGGCTCACAAGTGTGCCAACAAAGAATTGGCTCTTGAGAGTTGGGTTTCAGCTTTGCAAAGGGGAATAAAAGAAAACAAAATTTTTAATGTGTAGGAATTTTTTAATCAAGATCAGACATGTTGTGTAGTTTTTTTTTATTTTACAGTAATTAAGCCATAATATTTGAATTTGTCAACATAGATTGATTTAGTGTGGGATTTGCAAGTCTAATTATGCGTGACATTTTACTATTTAAGAAAGGTGGTAATGTAAATTTTAATTAAGAATCTTTCATAACTTAATTGCAAACAAAATGACTGGCACCATTAAATGGTAGATATATTTTGCAGTTTACACAACATAAATATAATTTCTAGCATATTACTACTTGAAAACATGTCACAAAAGAAGCAGCCTAAAACAAATTTAGGGAATGAAAATGAAGAAGTGAGCTCCTGGGTATTCAGGCTGGGTTTTTGCTACTGAGACAAGTGGCATGAGTTGGGAAATTTCCCAACTTGGCAGACCCACCTCGATTTAAAGGACCCTGTTACACCCAATTTTTGATGTGGGGAGACTAGGCCTGGATAGAGTTGGGTCCCTCAATCCTGGAAGCAGATTGAAGGTGACTGCTGGGTGGGTGAGTGCTGAGGCAGGCTGGTTAGAAGGCCTGCCTTGGTTTTCTGAGACTTTGGTCAGTTGTATAAAAGGCTGTTAGGCCATCTGCTTTTATACCCCCTGAACACCCCACCCACTGCCCAAGCCATCTCATGCGCCCCAACTACACTAATGCCCTCTCATACTCCCATGTTACCTTCATGCCGACTCATACCACCATTCCCTCCATACCACCTCATACCCCCATGCCACTTCCATAGCCACTTACCCAGTATCCACTATGGGCAGACTTCAGAAGCCATGTGGAGATGAAAAAAAACTTCTACCAATCTAATACAGTTCTTTCTCATACACATTTGATGCTGAAAAGAAAACTCCCATTCAAGGAACTCATTCAAAATTTTTAAATCCCCTCAAGTGTTCAATCTGCTTTAAAAACAAAGTTCTATTCACTATCCACATTAAAGTTATCCAATCATTTAATAGCCTCTTTAAACTGTCAATTAAAATGTGAATTCAACCACCGTTGCTGAGATAAGGCCTTTTGTAGAATTTGAAACTCAGCCAAACATTCATAATGACCTCAACTGTAATAGCAGCCCTTGGGAAATGCCAACAAATTACTGTTCTGAAGCTGCAGGAACAGACGGTAATGCTTTTATTTACCCAACACAAGATACCCTGTCTTCCAATAGAGGGTATTTTTTCAATTCTAACTGATAACCTCTGCCTATTGTTTCATGGTTAAAGGGCTGGGGATTTTAAAACTTCAGATCTTGACACTTAAACAAACCTTATCCAGCCTTCATGAGCATTCATGTCTACTCCATCAATTTGTGAATCCCACACTGCAAGTTAAGGCTGCTTAGAACAATAGAACTGCGTTCTGTTTGAACTCAGCACTAATTTCAAATGGCGCTGCTGAGTTTGGGTTTCTCACCTGTGTGAGTCATGCCCTGTCCCCTTCCCCCCCATCAAAAAAAAAGGAGATGTGTCAGAAACAGGAGCGGGACTCACACATCCAGGTCCTGCTCAACACTTTGAAAGGTCTCTGGAGCTGGCCCTATTCCATGAAAATCCAGTCCTTTGTTTTGTCAAAACTTAATGTGTTGGTAGCCTTTAAACTCACAACACTGTAAATGTCCAGTAGTGGTCCAGTATATTCAACTTCCTCCTCACAGGATGGTTCCTATATAAATTCATATATTTTTTGCTGCTTCATTAGACATTGTTTGCCTCAGTAATTTCAGCACTGAAAGCCTTTGCAGCATTATAGGCTTTCTCATATTTAATATGTGATCAAGGGGACTGGCAACAGAGTCAGTCAGCGCTCTTCGCTTTCACCTTGATAATTTTGTATTCACTCCTTCCCAAACTGATAAGACGGAAGTTCATTGTATTTATGAGCTACATATGAAAAGATGTTTGGTACGAGTGGTAGTGAGCCCAAAGCACAAAGTGCAAAATATTTTCTTTATTTTCATAACGTGATTTTTTTTTGTAGAATTTTGAGGACTGCCTATCAAAATGGTGCCAGTGTACAATTTTTCTGAGGGCAATTTAGTGAAGTCTATCGGTGGAACTACTACTAAAAGACCTAACATAATGTACCAACAATAATGCTTTTTGTACACTTCTGAAGCAACTAACTAGGCACTTAATCATTACAACTAAAAAAAACAATTCAGCAAATCTAGATGGGAAGTGCAACTATTCTTTGGCGTAATGGGTCCACAAACATGGAGAACTTGCTGATTTGCCCACAAAGCCCGACGAGCAGTAAGAAGTCTACGGTATCTTATCACTATTGCCCTGTCCTTCTCTACCCGTTGGTTCAAGCTAAATTAGCTTTTCTTGCCTGTGTATACGCTGCATTGAAGACGTGTAAGCTTTGCAGATACTTAATCACAGTTTAGATAAATTCTTGATAGATTTTAACTGCTTACGATTCTGACATCAATTTGGCCGAAAGCTGTGCTCAAGGTCATTACACAAATATAGCTTCTGGAAATTTAAGCATTGCGCAAACCATGTTCAATCAATTTGTGTAGAAATGATGCAGAAATGTTTTTGTGTGCATCCAAAACAATTCTCAGGTGTGTTTGAGTACATAAAGGAATCAAAGCCACCTTGTGATAATGAGAGCAGTTTGGTTTGATTCTGAATCTGAGGGGACAATATTTAATCTCGATTCATTGTTAGTGGATAAAAAGGTGTCAACAGATTGGAACTTATTGCAGCTTGGAGATTTTCGTACGTAAAGCAATACAGTTACTTAAAATGTAACATTCATTGTACAGTTAATAAACTGGCATTGATTAAAATTTATACGGAGGCAAATTTCACTTGGAAAAGTACATACTTTTATGTTGCTTGTCAGTCATGAGGCATTGTGTAGGAAGAATAAAAGCAAAAAGTGGATTATTAACTGAAACTCCAATACTAGCATATGTCAGCTTTTGAACTGGAAGAATTTTAAGTACCTCTACAGCTGGAGGTGGACAGGGTTTCTGTTCTTTTGAATATCTGCACAATAAAGATATTATAGTTCTGGAAATTGCATTGTGTAATATTTGTTTTTTTTTTATATTCTTATTTCATGGGATGTGGGTATTGCTAGCAAGGCCAGCATTTGTTGCCCATCCCTAATTGCATTTGAACTGAGCAGTTTGCTCATCCATTTCAGGAGGCAGTTAAGAGTCAACCACATTGTCATGGCTCTGAAGACGCATGTAGGCCAGACCGGATAAGGACAGCAGATTTCCTTCCCTCAAGGACACTGGTGAAGCAGTTGGATTTTCACAACAATTTATGATAGTTTTATGGTCACCATTATTGAGACTAGCTTTCAATTCCAGATTTTAATTTACTAATTGAATTTAAATTCCACCAGCTGCTGTGGTATGATTTGAACCTGTGTCCCCAGACCATTAACCTGAGCCTCTGGATTAATAGTCCAGTGACATTACCACTATTCTACTCCACCATCTTCCCCAACCATCCAATTAGTGTGCAATTCCATTAATATAGCTGAGCTCAGTAAATCATGGTAAGGGAACTAATTCCTACACAGAGCAGAAAAGCATTTTCTAGATCCAGAAGTAATGGCCCTCTTTGTCTACATTGCCTTCCTTAAATGCCTTTGTGCTCATCAAGATCAATGATCTCCATATGAACACACTCGACATCTCCCTCCAGCAGCACCGCAGCACCTTTTTTCAAAGCTGCGCGTGCCCCCAGTTTCATTTTATTCTTCGTCTCATCCGACGCATCAACAAGAAACATTTTCTCTTTCTCTCAAGTGCTAAGGAACGCAAGCTCCAACAAGTCATCGACACCAACACCCATCCAGGACCCTCCACCCCTGCCTGTCCCTCCGTCCCCACCCCATTTTCCAATCCCAGCCCCAGCCGTTTATTCACCATTGCCCCTGACCTTCCCCTCTCCAACGCTGAACATTCAGTGCTCAGCAAAGGACTTAGTTTCATACCCTTTCGCCCTCATCTCAATGAATTTTGGGATCGGCATGATGCTGAACACTTTTTCCGCCGTCTTCGTCTCCATGCTCACTTCTTTGGGCAAGAGTCCTCTCCCCATTCAACGGATCCTTTTACCCAGCTCCAATATTCTCCCTCCACCTGGACCCCTCTTGATCTTTTCATTGAGAACTGCCGGCGTGACATTAGTCATCTCAATTTCTCTGCTCCTCTCACCCATTCTAATCTGTCTCTCTCTGAACTTACTGCACTCTGTTCTCTCAGGTCCGACCCCAACATTGTCATCAAACCCGCTGACAAGGGTGGTGCTGTTGTTGTCTGGCACACTGACCTCTACCTTGCGGAGGCTGAGCGTCAACTCATAGACACTTCCTCCTACATCTCCCTGGACCATGACTGCACCACTGAACATCAAGCCATTGTTTCCAGGATTGTCACTGAACTCATCTCCTCTGGAGATCTTGCTCCCACAGCTTCCAACCAGATAGTCGCCAACCTCGGACGGCCCGCTTCTACCTCCTACCCAAAATCCACAAACAGGACTGTCCCGGCAGACCGACCATGTCAGCCTGTTCCTGCCCCATGGAACTCATTTCTCATTATCTTGACTCCCTTCTCTCTCCCTTTGTCCAGTCCCTTCCCACCTACATCCGTGATTCCTCTGACACCTTACATTAAATCAACAATTTCCAGTTCCCTGGCCCCAACCGCCACCTCTTCACCATGGACGTCCAATCCCGCTACACCTCCATCCCCCACCGGGATGGTCTGAGGGCCCTTAGCTTCTTCCTCGAACAGAGGCCCGAACAATCCCCATCCACCACTAATTTCCTCCGTCTGGCTGAACTTGTTCTCACACTGAACAATTTCTCCTTTAACTCCTCTCACTTCCTCTAAATAAAAGGTGTGGCTATGGGTACCCGCATGGGCCCCAGCTATGCCTGTCTCTTTATGGGGTATGTGGAACATTTCTTGTTCCAGTCCTACTTCGGCCCCCTCCCACAGCTCTTTCTCTGGTACATCGATGATTACTTCGGTGCTGCTTCATGCTCTCGTCGGGACCTGGACAAATTTATTAATTTTGCTTCCAACATCCACCCCACTATCACTTTCATATGGTCGAACTCTGACACTTCCCTTCCCTTCCTTGACCTCTCTGTCTCAATTTCTGGTGATAGACTGTCCACCAATATCCATTACAAGCCTACCGACTCCCACAGCTACCTCGACCACAGCTCCTCACACCCCACTTCCTGTAAGGACTCCATCCCATTCTCTCAGTTCCTTCGCCTCCGTTGCATCTGTTCTGATGATGCTACCTTCAAAAACAGTTCCTCTGACATGTCTTCCTTCTTCCTTAACCGAGGTTTTCCACCCACGGTCGTTGACAGGACCCTCAACCGTGTCCGGCCCATCTCCCGTGCATCCGCCCTCATGCCTTCTCCTCCTTCCCAGAAACATGATAGAGTCCCCCTTGTCCTCATTTATCACCCCACCAGCCTCCGCATTCAAAGGATCATCCTCCGCCATTTCCGCCAACTCCAGCATGATGCCACTACCAAACAGATCTTCCCTTCACCCCCCCGGTGGCATTCCATAGGGATCGTTTCTTCTGGGACACCCTGGTCCACTCCTCTATCACCCCCTACTCCTCAACCACCACCTACGGCACCTGACCATGCATACGCAAAAGATGCAACACCTGCCCCTTCATTTCCTCTCTTCTCACTGTCGAAAGGCCCAAACACTCCTTTCAAGTGAAGCAGCATTTCACTTGCATTTCCCCCAACTTACTCTACTGCATTCGTTGCTCCCAATGCGGTCTCCTCTACATTGGAGAGACCAAACGCAAACTGGGTGACTGCTTTGCAGAACACCTGCGGTGTGTCCGCAAGAATGACCCAAACCTCCCTGTTGCTAGCCATTTTAACACTCCACCCTGCTCTCTTGCCCACCCGTCTGTCCTTGGCCTGCTGCATTCTTCCAGTGAATCTCAACGCAAACTGGAGGAACAGCACCTCATCTTCCGACTAGGCACTTTACAGCCTTCCGGACTGAATATTGAATTCAACAACTTTAGATCTTGAACTCCCTCCTCCCTCCCCACCGCCTTTCCGTTTCTTCCCCCTCCCTTTTGTTTTTTCCAATAATTTATATAGATTTTTCTTTTCCCACCTATTTCCATTATTTTTAAATCTATATCTTTTATGCCCTGTTAGTCTTATTCCACCCCACCTCCACTAGAGCTGTACCTTGTGTGTCCTGCCTCCATTCTTAATTAGCACATTCGTTTAGATAATATCACCACCTTCAACACCTCTTTGTTCTTTTGTCTGTTACATCTTTTGATTATCTGCTCCTATCACTGCTTGCTTGTCCCTATAACCACAACACCCCCCCAAACTTGTCTCCCCCCACACCCCCAACCCCCCACCCCCCCCACCTTAAACCAGCTTATATTTCACCTCTCTCCTAATTTTACTCAGTTCTGTTGAAGGGTCATGAGGACTCGAAACGTCAACTTTTTTCTTCTCCACCGATGCTGCCAGACCTGCTGAGTTTTTCCAGGTAATTCTGTTTTTGTTTTGTTGTCAATGATCTCCATGTTGGACACTGAGGGGATAATTTCCATTTTTGCTACGAGTTGTTAATAGAGTTGCCTATTAAATGGATATGCAGGAGATTTTGAAAGTACTGAGCCCTAAACACCAGGGAAATGCTATGTTCAAACTGTGCTGATTTCGCTGATCTATGCCAGGTGATGTATGATGCTGCACATGGGGGAGAATTCTCTCCCTGTAAGGGGAATTGGGCGGGAGTGGACCTGGGCAGGTGTGCAGCCAATCGCAGCCCTGTGATCGGCTGGGCGACACCATTTTACGTGGACAGGCCAAGCAAGGCCACCCAGCGTGATGCATGCCCGGAAGCGCTGAGTGCTCACTGTGCAGGCGGGGGGAGGAAGCTGAGTCGGGGAGTGCACTCTTTCGCGCAAGCATGCAAATGAGCACAGAAATCTCCCTGAGGCACAGAGCTGCCTCAGGGAGATTAGTTTAAATTCCGAAAATTGTTATTAAAAAAAAAATTAAGACATGTCCCCTCATGTGAAAGTGTCACATGAGCTGGGACATGTCTATGAATGTTATTAAAAAATTTTATAAAACTTTAAATACCTTCATGAAACCTCATCCCGCCCATGGATGAGGTTTCATGAAAAATGCGAAGGCCGCCTGGGCTCTTCGCCTGCCCATCAACCTTAAGGTTGGATGGACAGCTCAGTTTATTGTTTTAACTGATATTTAAATGGCTTTACTAGGCCTTTGACAATTTGGCAGGCGTGTAGCCGACTCGGGTGCGCACTCGCCGAACTGAAAATCTGAATGACGCGCGGTGACGCCCCTGCTCGCCGAGCCAAAGATTCTGGCCATGGACACAATGACCTGGGCTAGTGGAGGCTCCTCTTCCTCATACTGAATTATGCTGGAAAATGTACCAGTGTGTGTTTTGGGAGAAGCCAAAATCTAATGTGCTGGTGAGGTTCAGCAGTCAAATGCATTGCAGGCATCCATTGTGAAGGCTCACTCATGGAGAATGTTCACTTGGGTGAAGTACCAATGGGCTGCCAGCACCTGCAGCACTGTATTTCAGCACAGCTCAGTGGCTCAGGACGGGGGAGAACAAAGGGAAGAAAACTTGGAGAAAAACATACAATGTTGGTTATTTAGGTTCTACATATGCATTCAAAGCTAAACTGTGATAACCCATGTGCTGCATCTTTGAAAAACTACAAAAATAAATAAAAACATGGCTGATTATATCACTCTTGCGATTTGACATAATTAGGATGTTCATTAAATATTCATTAAACTGCAAACAGCTCACACAGGTATGTGAACAATTCAATTAGAAAATGAATAGTTGCTCTAGTGATTCTGTGCTATGTTGAAACACCCACTTTGTAAAGCAAGACCTGTGACAATGGAATTCTATGCAATAAAAAAGTCACCTATGAGGGAAGGAGGTCGCACCAGGAAACAGCACAAAAGTAATGTTTACTGTGTAAGCTGTCAGCGGTACATTCAGCCTCCTGGAGAGCAATATTGCTAAAACTTAACTGTCCCCACGCTGCTGGAGTTGTCAGCAATGCTATTAAATGGGTACCTTTCAATATGAATGTATCAGTGATGAGACACAAGGGAGATCTTGAGGAATAACTGAGGGAGATCTGGAGAGACCACCGAGGGAAACTGCTGTTTACTATGACAGTACAGTCACTTCTACAAAGCATGGCAAAGGCTTTCAATTCTTATTATTTTTGCTGTGAGATCCATCACTTAAACTTCCACTTTAATCCTCTTGTTGTTCTGACAGTTATGCCACATTACACTGTTTATTTTCCAGGAAGCCAGGATAGGTTAAGTATGGTTGACTAATTCTATGTTGTACTTTATGAGACAATAAATAGTCCTGACATGTGTGTCATACACTACAATTATATTTATTTAATCTGTTTTGCAGAAATGTACTGATAGATACGCTTCATCAAATTGATAGTGCATGAGAATAGAATCATAGAATGGTGCAGAGACAAGACATTTAACTCATCGTGTCTGCACTGAAGAGTTAAAGTCTATGTTCACTCTGGAAAACCCTTTTTTTTCAAAGCTGCTTTTTGCTGTGAAGGCCGTGCATGCGTGGTGGTACTGTTTTACTCCGTGATGTCATTGTGAGTGATGGAGTAGGCAGCGGCCAGCAGTATAGACGCTTATCAAACAATTATTAAAGACAGTGATTAAAAAAGCCTCACCTCCTTCGAGTCAGTGGGGCGGAGGGCAGGAATAGAGCCGAGGATTGGGATGGTGAGGCAGGAGAGCTTGGCTTTCTATCCACCCAAGCAATGGACGGAATTCTGAATTACAACCTCCATATCCCAGCTTTGGATCTCTGGGGCGTCTTCCAGTTGGATCTTATTCAGACCCTGAAGCCATTCACCCAGTTTCTGAGCCCCGTAGCGGGTGAGCACTCAGGCACAGTGTCACTGCATGAATCTCCCGCTCCAGAGACTCTTCCCCTTAACCCAGGCCTGACACCAGGAAGTAGTCCCGGAGCTCCAAAGGCGGGAGGCTCTAATCCGGAATTGTAGCCATCACTGGGTGGATCAGAAGCCTCCTCTACCCCCCCCCCCACCACCGAAATTGGCGGGGTGGCTGCGCCCAGGCTGCCCATCTGCTGCGGCGCTCAGAAATTGGATGAACGGCTTCAGGATCGGAATAAGATCCGACCATCACTGGTCTTTGCGCATGAGCGGACAAGTGTGCATGCGCAGACAGGTATATGCAGTTATCTTACGTTGGCAGGAGATACAGTGGGTGGAATTTTCCATGCCCGCTGGTGTTGGCCGTGGTCAGCGGCGTGAGTGGACAACATGATGAAAATGCCAGAAATCAGTTTCACAACATTGTGAAACCTGTTTGCAATTGTCTGCTCAGCTCATCAATGGCGGGCTACGTTCCCCACCATCGGACAGCCGGAACCTCATTGTAATGCACCTGCATATCATTATAAGGCCAGCCTGCTGGATCATCCCCCCCAGCACCCCCACCCCACCCCCCACCGCTGGATCATCCGTCCACATTGGCGTGATTGCACACCGGTGCAGAACACATCTTGACAAGTGTGATGTGCAGAAGTCGGGACTTACCACCAGGGCCTTGTTCATATTGTGGACATCTGAGGAGCAGAAGATGCTGGAGGCCAACAGCAATGGGACACTGGAGGAATGGCCATTGCATGTTGGGTAGATTCTCATGGACATGGTTCTGCTGTGAAGCAGCTCACAGAAGTTAGAAAGTCACCGTTGAGGGTCTGCTCACAATGGATGATGGTCGAGGGTGTTGACAGGAAGGTCCAGCTGTGTTTGGGAGAGAAAGATGTACTGGGCGGGGGGGGATGGGGGGATTGCTGCGGGGTTGGGAGAGGCAAGCCTAGGATCAACTGAGAGAGGAGGTGGTGTCTGTCTCCTGGGGAGCAAACTGTGGGTGGGCATGGAACGAGGGAGTGGTGAGAATGACCGAGAGCTGAGTGAGGCGGTAGGTTGGGAGGGTTCGACGGTAGCAGTAGAAGGGACGGTGAGGGTGGTTGGTGGGGACTTGAAGGCAGACATGGACCCTGGGGGTGGGAAAGAGGTGGTCGGGGATGCGAATATAGATGGAGGTGGGATTTTCAGGAAGGAAGGGAAGGTGCATGTTCACCTGGATATCCCCAAAGGAAAAGGGTTGTGGCTGGTAGGTCATGGAGGGGAGGTGGAAAGTGATGCTGTGGGGGTCAACAGTGATGGGGGAAAGGAAAAAATGGGAGAGCACACAAAAAACCGAATCCAGACCATGTTGTCCAGATCAAAAGTGAAACGAGAGTTGTGCTGGGCGGGATCAGGTGCTATATGGGAGTGTGATCATTGGGTGGGTGGAGATGCAGGTCAGCTCAGATGGACAACTGAAAGCAAACCCCAGTATGCAGCATTCAAAATGTGCAGGACATTGAGGCGAGTGTGATACAGGCAGGATCCGTGTGCGTGGGAGAGTGCTTTAATCCCTGCTGGAGTCCCCCTCCCCATCTAGGTTTTCCAATCAGGTTTTTACACCATTGAATTTTGTGAATTAAGAGCATTTGTTCTGCAAAAAAGTTCACGATTTTTGGGCATAAGCCCAACATTATTTCCGCCCATTAATGCCAGCGAAGTTGAATTTTTTTCCATTGTTCCCTCCATCTCCCTTCTGCGGAAGATTGCTAACCCCAGATAATTGGCTGTTTACACTTTTTCTGCCAAAGCTACAGCTGTCAGAGAGGGAAAACTAACATGGAAATTCAGAACGCAAGTGTTTACTGTAAACTCGCATGAAGCAGGCAGCTGTTAAAGGGTTTTTTTTTAGATGTTCCCAGTTGGATTTTGACATTTTTAAAACCAGAACATGGAGTGGATGTTTATGCTACTGGACAAGCAGCTGAATCATTGCTTGCAGTATCAAAGAGAAAATGACTTGAGTTCAATGGACTAGCCAGATCCTTGAAGAGAGATCTATAAAATAGCTCCTATAATATCAACTTTCACTCAACCTTAGGGAGGACTGCAAGCCACAGAGTGCAATAGCTTTTGACAATGAAATGAAGGCCAGAGATCATTTCAAAAGTATTCTAATGGCAGCAGTGCATACTTTAAATGGTACAGATGAAAGAAAGCTTTTGCTAACGTTATGTTACACCAGAGCAAAGAAACTCTCTAGACAAAGCGGTAACAAAATAAACTCATTTTATTGCCTTGTGAGTGTTCAGTGCATCTGCACTAATTTTTAACCTTGTTGCTTCCTTGTAACTTTTATGTGTTTTACATTATAATATTGTAATTATTCTAGTACATCCTCCATGCTGTGAGTTGGTGAGACAGCTGACGGCAGCATGGTGGTGGGAACCATAGGATCGCTCCATGTGCTTGGTCATAAGATGGCCCTGTGGTGGTAATTGGTCTTGTTTGCTTTCTGGCACCGTCTTTTGTTATTTGAGGCAAGGTGCATTAGATGTGTTCTAAAAGACAGCAACCCACCTGAATATGTATCTAAATCAGCCATGCCCAGGCTATTGGACATACCTTCAGCATGTCTACTGATCTGTATCGGAGCATAACTCTGGATGCTCTGGATACCCGTGAAAGCATTAATGGTCAGAATTTGAATATAACAGACGCTTTCATAGTTGGATTTGAGCATTTTAACATCAGAACATAAAGTGAATGTTTGTTACTAGTTGAGCAGCGGAATCACTGCCTCCAGTATCAAAGAGAAAATGACTTTTCGAGAGTACATTGGACTAGCTAGATCCTTGAAGAGAGATCTACAAAATAGCTCCTATAATATCAATGTTCACCGCACCTTCATCATTCACAGAGTGCAGATGTGATAACGACTCATATCCACAGGAAGGATTTTCTAGTTCAGGGAAACCTGGCAGATGTCAGACTGGCTGAATTCTGGATTGCTTCCTGAGGCTTCAGCAACCACAGGAATGGAAAGGGGATGTAGGAAGGCTGCCACTTGATCTCTGACTCTTCCCTGGAGGTCCTGCAGTGGGATCTGAGGGACGAAAGTGAAGTGCTGTTTCCCGCAGATGGGAGGAAGAGGCCATCCTCCGAAACTAAGCAGGCAAGGATGGAAGCGCTGAGGGAGTGAACAGCGGGAGTGTGATCCCTCAAACTTGGGCCTGAACCTCACGCTCGTCAGGCACCCGCGATCAGAGGGCCCAGAAGTGGACATGATATGCACATCCGGCTGTGACCAGCTCCTGCCATGATTTCAAACTGGCTGGCCGGTTAACTGGCAGCCAGCGTGAAACGCATGCTGATAAAGGCACAGCGCTGCCAGGGGTGTGGGCAGGAAGAGGACGGGTGCCAAGAGAAATGATGGCACAGGCGGGCGTTCCCTGACGGCTGGCAGCTGCTGTGGAGATGCCTCAGGGAGCTGCAGTAATGTAAAAACGAAATAAGGTCAATAAACTGCTGCAATTGTTTCAACACTGCAAATTCACGCAACTGACAGCAGACCACGTAACACCTCATTCCTCAGACGTCCTCTTTTATTTTATTTAACCCTGGACATCTCATCCCATCCTGGATGGAGCTCATAGTGAAAACGTAAAGGCCGCCTGGCTGATTGGCCTGTCCACCAACGGTAAAAGTGGACGGGCTGCATAAAATCGCTGGCAATTGGCTCCTTGGAGGGCTTAATTGCCACTTAACTGTCGGTGGGTGCACTTCTAGCCCGCCAACTGTAATGTTGCGCACAAGCATGATGGTGTCGGGACACACGCCCGACATCTTCTCAGGTGACTTCATATGATTCCAGGTCGGGTGTGTGCATACACATTCGATATAACATTCTGGCCTTAGATAAATTTCAGGTTCAAGTACCTCATGAAGGCCTGAAAGGTGAGTGGCTCCCACTTTCAAGTGTCAACTCCAAACGGACTAACCCAACATTCTTCTGAAAAACAATCCCTTGCCCAGCACAACTTGCAGCTCTGTCCAGTCCTCTCTCTCAAGGCACCTCCTCACATGCCCATCTTGACAACCAACACTCACACTCACCCTCATCTTATTGACATCATACACCCACGCCTCACAAACAACCTCCACAAATGTTTTCCCTCCCTCCTCTCTGCACCATCCACTTCTCGCAGTCATAACTCTCTGCTTCCTCCCCTTACAGTAGAAGAGTACAGAACTCCAGGGGCAGGGCAGAGAATGGGGATGGCCTTCTAAGTGATAGCCACCTTGGCAACCAGAGGTCTTGTTCAAGGAGGCTGCCATTATTAGTTGTGGCCTGCCATGAAAGCTTGAGCCACCTGAGGCACTGATGCTTAGACATGTCAAGAGAGCTGATTCCTTGCCCATAGACCTGTGTTGGGGGATTCACTTCCTTCCAACTGGATCTCCGGCCCAGAATTTTGCTCCCAGTTCAGGTACACAGAAAAAGAACATTTCCTGGCTCTGTGAACCCGATCCAGGGAAGATGAAGGCTGGAATTTGGGATTGGCGGTGGTGATGGGGGGAGGTGGGTAAGTGTGGTGGATGGGCTGCATTAGAAGTTGGGCCCTCTACCCTTGGAGCAAGTGTGGAGGCTGCCAGATGCAGAGGCGGGCAGGGTAGAATGCCTGCCTTGGTGCTCCAGCACTTTGTTAAAGTTATTGAAGAATTGAACTGAACAAAGAGCAGCCCTCCAGTCCTCACCATTCAACCCTGCCCACCCTGTCCATACACTCCCCATGCCCCATCCATACCAATCCATGCAACCTCATGCTCTCTCATCCACCCCCCAACCCCTCATACCCTTATGCCACCCTATGTCACTCAACCCAGTCCCATGGCTCTTCATACACCCAAAGGTGCCCTATGCCCATCTACCCATCACCATAGCCCCTCATACCTGCTATGCAACCCTATGCCCCTATACCCACCCCAATGGGCCCTCATACTTCCAATGTCACCCTCTGTCCCTCTACCCTCTGCTAGTGCCCGTCATACCTCCAATTCCACCATTTGCCTCTCCACCCACCTCACCATGGCCACTCATTCCCCCAGTGCCACCCTATGTCCCCCTATCCACCCCCATGCTCCCATATGTCCATGCCATCCCATGCCCTCAACCTATCCCATGGCCCTTTATAGCACCGATGCCAACTCAGTGCCAATTCATGCCAACCCATGCCTCCACTCACCACCCTTTGCCCTTACCCCTCCATGCCAACTCACCTAATATCCACTGTGGGTAAACCTCAGGAGCTATGCTGACATAAAATAAAGTTATGTGTCTACAAATTACATGAATACATTGAAATTCTTTCAATTAATCTCTTCTTAAAACAAACATTTTTATCCAATAACCACTAGGAGCCATCAGTCAAACTGTTAATTTAACAGGCACCTAACTGCGATAATGTTAGGTTGTAAAATCAGTTATACAGAAATCCTACGATGATAACCATCAGGCTTATGTCAACAGACAGAGTGAAATATCAAGCACTGATTTTTTTAAAAACTGAACACTTTATTTAAATTTAAAACCAAGCAGAATTAAATCCCTTGACAAATTTGACAGTTCTAGTGAGGTTTGACAGTTTCAATTAGAGTTTTGAGAGTTCTTTGACAGATTGACAGTTCTTTGACAGCTTGGATAGTTTCAATGAGTTTATGCATGTTTTCTCATGTCTATTTTTAATAATCCCAAAGAGTACCTCACTTGTCACAAAGGGTGCTTGACTCTCCCAAAGTTGTCCTGGGAGCATATCTAAAGGTAGCTTACCTCTCCAAAAGAATACCCTGGCTATCCAAACAAACCCACAAGTTTCAGACTTGCTTTTAACAGCTGTGACCTACACACTTTGGGTTTCAGACACCTACCACCAAAATCACACAAGAATGGAGGCAGCTGTTGATTTATATGGACAGTTTCTTCTGTAAACCATGGATATATTACGAACGCATTCCCATTTACCTTCCCCCCAGCAACAACCACTACCCCTGTTATGAAAGTGGTGAAGGCTGAGTTCGGGGGTGGGACTCCTGAATTCGGTCCTTTGTTAGCATTTTTGTGCAGACGGAAAGGAAAAAGTGGCATTTGGTGCTGTTCTGCTCCTGCTGCTGATGTTGGTAATGCTGCCCTTGTTCCTCATCAGAGGTCCGTGTTATAGCTGCAAAAGATGTTCCTATGCTGCAGTGAAGACTGACAGCATGTGGGTAAAGTCCAAGATTGACGAAATGGCTCCCAAAAAGTTGGAAATCACTTATAAGCAGTGAAATCACATTCTCAGGGCAAATGCTGTGTGCATCAGCTTTTTGCATAGGCAGACTTGCTTCTATGCCGTTTTTCTTTTGAAAGGTTTTCAAGTTTGTCAGTATGATTGATCAATGGCTTCCTTCTTATAGATTCTGGCAAGTTCCACACAGCTCCGGAAACCTATGCACTGGCTAAGGCCGGAATTCAGAGATAAAGACTTCATCAATTGGTGATTTAAATAAATGACTAACCCAACAGCTCCACTGGGGTTTCCTGTTGGTCTCGGAACATGCTCAGGTAAAACTGACAGGTGGGCAGCGGAATTATGTTGGGTTTCCAATCTGCTGCAATTTTGGGGATTTAACCTGCGCACTTGATCCAAATGCATCCCCCCCCTTTGCCCCTCCCACCTTGGCAGTTAAAGTTCTGTCCAATGTCTCTTACTTTCTGATTCAGCATGTTGAATCTGTACAAGAAATCTTATAGGTTGGACTCCATGGCCTCTGTAGCAGAAGTCTGAGCATTCATAAGAGTTAGCCTCTCTGGGTTTAGCATCGCTGACATTGGGGCTTGGCTTCAGTTTACCTTCAAGTGCTACTTGGAATGTAGCCTGTTATACAGTCATGCACAATTGTAGATGTGAGCAGGTACATGTGCAGAACTTCTTATGAGCCTTGCAGACTGTCAAATAGCTGCATAAAATATTGGTACTCAAGTTCCAGCACTATCTCGATATAGAAGCTGCAAGGTGCAGATCTCCGGGCTTAGCAGCTGAGGAAGGAAGTTAGCTGTCTGTCCGACGTGTGCTGGTGCTCACAGTGAGTGCTGTGTGAGGAGATGTATTCTTGGAGGTACTGAAACCCAAGTCTGGTTTTCATACGGTGCGATTCCTTCAAATACAATAGCCTACATGTCAAAATGCTGTGTAAGCATCATAATTTGTTCGTGCGTTGGGTGGAACTTTACGGCCTCTTCCGCCAGTGGGATTTGTTTTGGTCCTGCCTAAATTAATGGACTTTGAAATGGCTCACCAAATTTTCCAGCCCCACACCTGCCCCAACAAGGCCATAATATTTCACCCTTTGTGAGTAGGCTAATGAGCGATTAAGCCAGGGTAAGGGAACAGGAGAAGGATGGCACTAGGCCTATAGCTTGGAGAGGTTTGGAACTTTTCCCTCTTCTCCTTAACCAAAACTTTCCGATGGTCTGAGGTTACATAACCCTCCTCCCCTTTTAATTAGTGCCACCATGGAAGCAGGGCCAAATGGTAGAGATGCTAGTAACACATCAAATGGCATCCTATACCCTATATGTGCTTGGAGTAAGAGTAAAGCTAGCATGCAGCTAGAATTTGAAGGAAGGATATTTTGGGTGAATCTCTTTAAAAATTTCCATATGCCATGAGCTTCTGGCACAGGTACAGCTACAATTTGTGCCCTGAAGCAGGAGCATTGCACAGTAAGCATCAGAAGCTGCAGTCTGAGTGGGAGGAAACTGTGGCAACTGTCCCAAGAGCACTGACAGCCAAAGAAATGCTTTTGAAGTGTAGACTTGGCTGTAATGTTGGTAAATGTGGGTGTCCCTATGCCACACGGGTTGTAGTGGTTCAAGCAGGCAGCTCCCCACCACCTTTTCAAGGGCCATTAGGAATGGGCAATAAATGCTGGCCTAGCCAGCGATGCTCACATCCCATGAATAAATAAATAAATGAATAAATAAAAACAACAATCGATATGTGCACAGCCATATCCAATAAGTGAGATAATGACCAGGTAATCTGTGTTACTGATGTTGGTTGAGAAATAAAGATTGACCGGCACACAGGGAAATCTCCCCTGCTCTTCTCAAATTAGAGCTGTGGGATTTTCTTTTATTCACCACATTCCAAATAGAGAGTAGATTTTAATAATATATATTAAGTGTAACCTTTTAGATGAAAAATTGTAATTCCCATGTTCATTGTAGATTCTAAATACTGCAAAGTACCTCAAATAAAACACCAATGGTCAAAATTTTCTGCAGGACCCACTGTCCAAACGTAAATTGCATTCCTTCAAAACAAAAATAAAAATAAAACTACCTGGAAAAACTCAGCAGGTCTGGCAGCATCTGCGGAAAGGAACACAATTAACTTTTTGAGGCCTTATGACTCTTCAACAGAATTAAGTAAAAATAGAAGAGAGGTGAAATAAAAGCTGGTTTAAGAGGGGGTGGGACAAGTAGAGATGGATAAAGGGCCAGTGATAGGTGGAGATAGCCAAAAGATGTCATAGACAAAAGGACAAAGAGGTGTTGAAGGTGGTGATATTATCTAAGGAATGTGCTAATTAAGGGTAGAAAGCGGGACAAGCAAGGTACAGATAGCGCTAGTGGGGGTGGGGTGAAGGAATTGAAATAGGCTAAAAGGTAGAGATAAAACAGTGGATGGAAATACATTTAAAAATAATGGAAATAGGTGGGAAAAGAAAAATCTATATAAATTATTGGAATAAAAGGGGGGGCAGGCGGTTGGAAAGGGGGCGGGGATGGAGGAGAGTAGTTCATGATTTAAAGTTGTTGAACTCGATATTCCGTCTGGAAGGCTGTAAAGTGCCTAGTCGGAAGATGAGGTACTGTTCCTCCAGTTTGCGTTGAGCATAACTGCAGCAATGCAGCAGGCCAAGGACAGACATGTGGGCATGAGAGCAGGGTGGAGTGTTGAAATGGCAAGCGACAGGGAGGTCTGGGTAATGCTTGCGGACAGACGAAGGTGTTCTGCAAAGCGGTCACCCAGTCTGCATTTAGTCTCTCCAATGTAGAGGAAACCACATTGGGAGCAACAAATGCAGTAGACTTTTGTAGTTCTCCTTTTGACTTTCATGTACTCATGTTTTTTTCATCAATAGAAGTAAAGGAATGTTGTGTATACAGTTTCATTTGTAAATCTTGTAGCTATTGGTTTTTCCATTCCAAATACTTAGAATAGGGATTATTTGTGAATTGTCAGTTTGGGGGAATTCTTGGCAGCTTTTGCTAGCTTCTGAAGCTCGCCTACATAAGTTTTTGCATATAGTAAGATCCCACAAAGAGCACTGAGATGGATGACCAGATATTCTATTCTCAAGGAATTGACTGAGGGAACATGTTGATAGGATGTTAGGAGAATTCTCTCCTTCTCCTGGGATAGAGTAATGAGATTTTTAGCCTCCACCTGAAACATTTAATCAGGCAATCAGGGCTTCAGTTTAATGAAGGATTGCACCAGGAATACAGTACTCCCTTAATACTTGACTGAAGTATCAGCACAGATTACGACCTCTGACTCAGAAGCAATGATGCCACTAGTTGATCATGTTAGCTTTATTGATATGGCATAAATGGATGAATACCAGTGTTTAAATGCACGAAGGATTGTGGTTTGATTGTGTTCAGCATTTTATGACAGCACCATTAATCAAAAATTGTGACCCAATCTGTTACTGTTTGCATATTGCTACTGTTATAGTTTGGCTTCTGGGAGACCAAGGTCTCTGAGCAAGCTTCTTGTGTACACACTATAAAATCTGGCTCCATTATCCCAATGGCATTCATGTAGACACATTTTTCGATGGGTCAGTGAGCCTGCCATGGAATAAAACAGGTGGATTTCAGCAGTGTAAATGAGAGAACTAGTCTCCTGAAAGCTGAACTAAAACAGTATATAAAAGTACTTCTTGTTTAAAAGATCCCAATACCTTAATAGGTTAAAAAAAATACAGGTACCAGTAAGCATTTGCACCTCAAAGCAATAAAAAGAAATACTTCTGTATAAGGAAAATCTTTATAATGCAATTGATAGTAAAAGCAATAATAGCTACCATAGACTAACAAATTATTACACTATTAGCAACATTTTTAAAAAATGTTTAGAGTCCTCTCATTTTTCGGCAAACATTGGCCTAGATTAGAAGTTATGTGAATGGAGAGAAGTACACTGGTTGCTGTTTCTCATGAAAATTGTACCTATTAAATAATGAATAACAATTACTGAAAGTTGATCTTTACTAGCACAATACCAACAGCCACTGGATAAAACTGAAATGAAAAAGACTTGTATGATCAGTGAGCATTTAATATGCTTCATAAACTCCAATTAGAATCCAGTATTATCATTATTAGCTGAAAACTGGCTCAGACAACCTGGCACATTGAGGGTCTTAACATTTGGATTAGATTTTATTTGTGATTCAGGGAGGGTTAGATTTGGCTTTTAAAGTCATTAATTCCTTTATTTTATTCCATCAATGTAGCCACACTTTGAGTCCCATTGTAGCATTAAATATTTAACAGGAGATTAAAGAAAATCCCTTGACATTTTCTTCAAATTGTTTTTCAATGTTCACTCAATAGGGCTGTTTTCAGTTTCTGTCACTTTTCCCAAATTCTGGAAAAGGATCATTAGTGAAACAAACATTCCAATCTGAAAAACGTGACAGAAAGAATATTTCAATAGAAACAAGAAGATCTTATTTAAAATAGAAAACTAAAATTGAACTCCAAGGATAGTTTATAAAAAATAAATAAGATACTAAATTGTTCACTGGCTTCTATGGCTGACTCTGGGTGGAATTTTCCATGGCTGCTGGCATTGGGCGTGTTTGGTGGCGTGTGCGGACAATATGGCGAGAAGGCCAAAATCCGGTTTCACGATGTCGTGAAACCAGTTTGCAATCGTCTGCCTTGCCAATCAATAGCAGGCAGCATTTCCCACCGTCAGACGTTGGGAACCTCATTATTATACATCTGCATATCATTATAAGCCCAACTTGCTGGAATCATTGCCTGATGCTGGATCATCCGAGCACGCCAGTATGATTGCACGCTGATGTGTTTCACAACTGTGCATAAGCAAGCTGCACTTCGCTTGGGACTTTGAGGTTTGTTTACCTACCTTGCTTCAGGCAGCACTCGCAGTCATCAGTGCCAGGCATAGCAGGCAGCACCACATCGCTTTTGGTGGGGCTCATGGGCCCCTGGTCAGCCATTAGGCATCGGTGGCTTTTCAATGGCTGCAAGCCTAGGGCTTACTTGGGGAAGGGGAGAAATGGCCTCAGGCAAGGGGACAGATTGCAGGACTAGGGCTGTACAGTGGTAGGGGAGATATCCCAGGGTGTGTGCAAGTGGCCTCGAGATGGTGAGGGCTGAGGAGGCAGTCTCCAGAGGAGATGAGGCCAGATGGACATGTGAGGGTGTGTGTGTGTGAGAGTGAGTGATGATGTCCCTTGAGCTGGCAGCGAGTGAGATACCAGTGAATGTGCGATGGACTTGTGAGTGTGTGAATTTAGAGTGATGAGATGTTTGCCTTACCCTGGCGGTGCAGATGAGATCATTCATCCTCTATTTGCATTGGATGGCAAATATCTTCTGTGCAGTATTGGCACTGATCACCACTGCCGTTGCTACCAAGCCAGAGTGGTAATGTTGCTGCCCCTCCCGCGACCAGAGTGGGGTAGAGGTCATCATGGTGGACCTCCAGAGCGTCCAAAAGGCGCTCGAGGGACGTATCACTGAACAGAAGGTGGGGGTGGTGCTGCAGTGTTCTTGCCTTTTAAGGCCTTCTTTGCAGCAGTCCTGGGCTGGAAACACCGAGAGGTGTGTGCATGGCTGCACTTTTAATGTGCCGCCCAGCGTGAGGAAGCAGTGAAGTGATGGTATGGTGGACAAACGAGTGTCTGCTCATGATCGAAATGGTGCATTTCCCAGGAATGCATGATTAATGAGGCGGGATTGGGATTATATGGCATGAAAAGCTTCCATTGCGGCCGGCAGGTAAAACATCCTTTTTACGGCCCGCTGTCGCACTTAGTGCAAATCTGGGACAATTCTGCCTTCTGACTCTGATCTGTAAAGGAAAACTGCATGGATCACATTTTGCTGGAGTAGGGCATCTTGTGGACTTATAATTGCAGGATTAGATTTTTTTTTAAATGACACAAAGTTGCTGGAAGTATGAGCTAATAATGATACAGCGAAGTCAACAGGACATCTGAGACCTTGATGACCAATAGAGCAAACAGCTTATCCCATTATTCACTGAGATTAAAAGGTTGAGAAATAAACAGGGGCAGGCTTGTGAAATAGGGTGAATGAGAGCGAGTGAATTCAATGTCAAAAGAGGAAAAGAATATTGTAGTTAGAGGAAAAGTAACAAAAAGGAAAAGTAAGAGCAAAATAAATAATTTAATACTGTATACTTTTAAAATCTATCAAAACAATTCAGAATCTGGAGGAATGAAATTTCAAAAAATGCCTAGCTTTGACCCAAAAGCAGTACAGCAAGGAAAGCTAATAATTTCTTAAGGTCTGTGGAATCTATATTGTTTTTAAAAATGTTCGAAAGGGACTTTTAAGCATTTGAATCAATTGTAAAGGGATCACTTGTAATTTTCATGGATAACAAGAAATAATGGCCCATGTGATCTGGCATGCCTTGATTTAGTAGAAATGGCAACAAGGAGAAAGTTAAGAAGCCTGGCTGCTGGCTGACACAAAAGAGAGCTGCAAACAGCAGAGAAGCTGGCGAATGCCAATGATCAGTGCACAGATGCAGACACAACAAGAAAGCATACAGAAACAGGAAGAGGAACACAGAGAATTCTTGTGTGGAGAAGCAAATCACTCTCAGGAAGAGGTCAATTTACCTGTTTGTCAGAAAAGTAGACAGGAACCCCTAGAGATACTGTGCGAGCTGGCTGAAAAGGTCTAAAATCTGGCAAGCACGGAGACACTAAGGAGCTGGGTGCTTTCCCAAAAGTAGCCAAACTGTGAATTGGGTATTAGTGATTGGTTAAAAAGGAACTCTGGAAAGCTACACCATCAAGACTGCTGTGACCTGAGGGAAAGAGGGCTCATAGGTGTGTGCTTGATGATGATAATCGTACCCATGAAACTCAAAGGTGAAAGCTGCTGTTGAATAGGACTCCTGATCTACCCTGTGTGAATAAAGAACAGCGTCTTGTGGAACTGGGATAAAAGCAAAATACTGAGGATGCTGGAAATCTGAAATAAAAATAGAAAATGCTGGGAAAACTCAGCTGGCCTGGCAGCATCTGCGGTGAGAGAAACAGAGTTAATGTTTTGAATCTGCATGACTTCTTCAGAGCTAAAGAGAAATAGAAATGTGATGGGTTTTATCCTGTTTAAGAGGTACTGTCCTACTCAAGCCTCCTCCTACACCTCTTTTTTCAGTACATCGATGACTGTATAAGTGCCAATTCATGGACCTGGACAAATATATTGATTTTGCTTCCAATATCCACCCTTCTCTCACTTTCACATGGCCCGGCAACTTCCCTTCCTTTCCTTGACCTCTCTGTCTCCATTTCTGGTGATAGACTCTACCAATATTAATTGCAAGCCCACCGACTCCCACAGCTACCTCAATAATAGCTCCTCACACCCTGCTTCCTGTAAGGATTCTATCCCATTCTCCCAGTTCCTCTGTCTCCATCCCATCTGTTCTCCATAATGGCGTTTCAGACATGCCTTCCTTTTTCAAAGGACTATTCTCTGACATTTCCACCAACTCCAGCATGATGCTACCAGCTAACACATCTTTCCCTCAACTCCACTATCAGCATTCCATAGGGACTGTTCCCTCTGTGACACCCTGGTCCACTCCTCCATCATCCCCAACTCCTAATCCCCTTCCCATGCAATCGCAGATGGTGCAACATCTGCCCCTTTGCCTCTTCCCTCCTCACCGTCCAAGGCCCCAAACATTCCTTTCAGGTGAAGCAGCACTTCACTTGCACCTGCTTCTATTTGGTCTACTGGATTCGCTGCTCCCAATGTGGTCTCCTCTACATTGGGGAGACCAAACGTAGGCTGGGTGACCACTTTGCAGAACACCTTCAGTGTGTCTGCAAGCATGACCCAGACCTTCCTGTCGTTTGCCATTTCAACACACCATTCTGCTCTCATGCCCACATGTCTACCCTTGGCTGCTGCAATGTTCCAGTGAAACCCAACGCCAACTGGAGGAACTGCACCTAATCTTCCGATTAGGCACCTCACAGCCTTCCGGAGTTAACATTGAGTTCAACAGCTTCAGACCATCAACTCTGTCCTCCATCCTCTCCCCTTTTGAAATCCATTTTTAAACTTTTATTTATTTTTCTTTTACTTATTTTATATTTATCCTTTCCCCCACCCTCACCCCCACCCCCACCCCCACCCCCACCACAGGACCATCTGTCTCTTGTTTCTATGTTGTGCTTTCACAGAGCGCTGACCCTTGTTCTGCTGTTAACGTATTCTGCTATCTTACCTTAATGCCACTATCAGAACCTTCTTTAGTCTTTAACAATGCCATTAATACTCTCTTCGTCCTGTGTCCATGCAATCTTTATCCATCTCTCCTAAGCCCCACCCATCCCTGACCTATTTTGCTCCACCTGCTCCACCCCCTCTTAAGCCGTATAAATCCATCACATATCTACTTCTCTTTAGCTCTGAAGAAGAGTCATACAGATTCGACCTGTTATCTCTGTCTCTCTCTCCACAGATGCTGCCAAACATGCTGAGATTTTTCAGTATCTTCTGTTTTAATATTGTGGAACCGTATAGCTACATGCTGCCACCTATGTGCCAGGAGTGATGTGAATGCTTCTGGTTGCATAAGATAAATATTTATTATTTAGTGAGGAGGGTGTGGAGATGTACCTGGTGTCCTTGAGAAAATTGCCGCAAGTCTGAATTGGTCAAAAGTACAATGGGTTGTTTTGGTGGAGTTTGATGCTGCAGCCATATTAACTCAAAACTTTGCATTTTTTTCGGTTGAAACAATGGGCATAATCTTGTGGAGGCAACAGAAGTCTTGGCCGGCAGCTGGAGAGCCGGTGAGTTGCCTGCATTGCCTCTTTTTGAGAAGGCCTGCCGCATCTTAATTAATTAATTAACAGATTAATCAAGGACAGCCAGCATGGATTTGTCAAGGGAAGGTCATGTCTGACAAATTGACTGAATTTTTTGAGGATGTAACAATTGATGAGGGTAGTGCAGTTGATATGGTCTACATGGATTTTAGCAAGGTTTTTTGATAAGGTCCCACATGGCAGACTAGTTAAAGAAAAGCCTATGGGATCCAGAGGTTTATAGCAAGCCAGATACAAAATTGGCTCTGTGGCAGGAAACAAAGGGTAATTGTTGACGGCTGCTTTTGCGACTGGAAGGCTGTTTCCAGTGGGGTTCTGCAGCACTCAGGACTAGGCCGCCTGCTTTTTTGTGGTAGATATTAATGATTTGGATGTAAGTATAGGGGTAATGATTGAGAAGCTTGCAGACAACGCAAAAATTGGCCGCATGGTTAATAGTGAGGAGGATTGCTGAAGACTGCAGGAAGATAGCAATGGACTGATCAGGTGGGCAGAAAAGTGGCAAAAGGAATTCGATCCAGAGAAGTGTGAGGTGATGCATTTGGGGAGGTCAAACAAGGCAAAGGATTACACAATAAATAGGAGTGATGCTGAGAGGTATAGAGGAAGCGAGAGACCTTGGAGTGAATGTCTACCAATCCCTGAAGGTAGTAGTTAGGTTGATAAGGTGGTTAATAAAGCCAATGGATAGAATATAAGAGCAAGGAGATTATGCTGGAACTATATAAAACCTTAGTTAGGCCGTAACTTGAGTACTGTGTGCAGGTCACCTCATTACAGAAAGGATGTAATTGCATCAGAGAGGATACAGAGGAGATTTATGAGGATGTTGCCAGGACTGGAAAATTGCAGCTATGAGGAAAGATTGGATAGGCTGGGATTGTTCTCCTTGGAACAGAGGAGGCTGAGGGGAGATTTGATTGAGATGTACAACATTATGAGGGGTCTGGATGGAGTGGATGGGAAAGGTCTTTTTACTTTAGTACAGAGGTCAGTGACTGGGGGAATACATTTAAAGTGATCGGGAGATAGATTAGAGGGGAGATGAGTAAATTTCTTTTTACCCAGACAATTGGAAGGATCGAGAAGTCACTGCCTGAAAAGGTAGTAGAGGCAGAAAGCCTCAACTCATTTGGCAGGTGTATGGATATGCACCTGAGGTGCCATAACCTGCAGGCTACAGACCAAATGCTGGAAAATGGGATTAGGTTGGGTGGCTTGTTTTTTAACTGGCACAGACACAATGGGCTGAGTAGTCTCTTTCTGTACCATAAACTTTCTATGATTCTATTCTGTGCCACTCAGGCACTTGATAGGTCAGTGGGGCCTTTCTCCAGGATCAATTGGTGGTTGGGGGGCAGAGGAAGGCCATCCATGGGCCTTTCCGCCATGGGCTTAATTGGGATGGAGACGATAAGGTGGCAGGGACCCCACCTGCGCCCCCTTCCCCCAATTAAATGCCCCTATCACCAAACCCGCATGGGGGAGGGCACAAGATTCCACCAATGTGATTGTGGATGCCATGCTGAGAGTTTACAGAACAAGGCCAATCTCTTAAAGGCAAGTTAGCATATTGGGTTTTATAAGATTGTGAAATAACACTATGGCCCAGATTTTCTTAGGTCGTATGAGGAGAGATGGGAAAATTCCCGGCTCCACAAGCCCGACTTTTAAATATGGCTGCCCGGACATCGGAATTTTGATCCAGGTGGGTAGGCTGGATTAGCAGTCAGGGCGGGCAATCCAAGAAGAACTGAGGAGGCTGCTGGATGCAGAGGTGAGCTGGGCAGAAGGCCTACCTCAGGGATAGGCACTGTGTCCAAAGTTTAAAGATAAGAATAAAACAAGAAACATCTCCAGCCCTCACCCCACCTCAACCCTAAACACACTTTCCATGCCACCTCAGGCCTCCTCTCCTATGGCCCCTCATGCCCTCCATGCCATGGTATACCCCCCAAACCCCTATGACCCCTAATGCTACTTATGCCAACCTATGCCCCTCCACTCACCACTCATGGCCCCTCATCTTCCCCATGCCAAGCCATGCTCCCTACCCCCATGGCACCTCATGCACCCCCATAAGCCTCTCCATCCACCCATATAGCCACTTTAAAGCCCCTTTATAGCCCCTATGCCAGCCTATGCCCTGCCACCCAACCCCATTGTCCTTTATAGGCTTTATATGTCAACCTAGTGCCAATTCATGTCTCCCTGGCCACCACCCTTTGCCCTTACACCTACCATGCTGATATATCTAGTATCCACCATGGGCAGGCTTCAGGAGACATGCAGAGCTGAGATAAAATAAAGTTTTATAAAATAAGGTTCTAAGTGTCTATTGTAAGCTTCACTATATTGAAAAAACACTCTCATTCATAAAAACCCATTTATTATATTTACAAACCTTCAACTAAATAAAGTCTTATAACAACAAACACTTCATTTAAGCATTGGAGTTCATAGTCCCACTTCAAAGAGTCTATAATCACTTGTAGCTGTCAATCAAGCCATGAAATGGCAGGCAGCCTACTGTGATAAAGGATCGTTGTGAAATCAGTCATGTAGCACTGATCCAGTAATGGAATCCCTCAGGCTGATGTCAGAGTGAAATAGCACTTTCTTTTTAAACCGTTTTTTCAAAGATTTAAAGGGCAGGGCTTTTAAGTGTTTTGACACTTTAACAGCTCCCTTTGACAGGTGTTTGTTACAGGTCCTCTTGACAAGTGTTTCTGACAATTTTGACAGTTGATTTTGACAAGTCTGTTGACAGTTCCAATGAGCTTGACCAAAATGGGTTTATGCACTATTTAGACACATTCATGCCTACCTTTAATAATTCTAAAGGGCACCTTTCCTCCTCCAAAGGGTACCTGATCTACCCCAAAGGGCACGTCACCTCCACCAAAGGGTACCTTACCTCCCCCAGAGGTGTCCTGGGACCAAATCCGAAGGGATACCTTACCTCTCCAAAGGTTATCCAAACAAATCCATAAAGTTCAGACCTGCTCTTACCAGGCCTAATCTGCACACTTCAGATTTCATCCTCAATGACTACCAGTGGGGGCAGTTGATGATTTAAGTGGCCAGCTGCACACCCCACCCCCAGTCCTATCCCTGAGAAAATGGGAAGTACCATGTTTGGGGGCAAGACTTGCATTTCTCAGGCACTTCACCACAACAGAGAGACTGCATCATGGTGAAAATCTGGGCCTGTATATTTGTAATGAAACTTGTTTTGTAAATATGATGTATCATTATTGTTAGCTGTGTAACATATAATACGCTAGTTGTTAAAATGTTCATAATATGAAGAACTTGCTGTATTTCAAACACTTCTTTTTACCAAGGGGGAAAGGTCATCGACCTGAAACGTTAACTCTGTTTCTCTTTCCACAGATACTGCCTGACTTGTTGAGTACTTCCAGCATTTTTTGACTCAGATGAAGATCTTGATTAGATGACTTACCGGGCATTGCTGATGGGTATGCACACTGATGTGCTGGGTGTATTGGCTGACCTGCCAGACAACCTCCTGTCACCGTTAACAAGTAGTCCTGTTCCAAATTGGCACAGGCCAATATATAGAGATTTCCTTATTTGTAGCCTCTGTTCCATCTCCCTGTTCTTATGAGCGTAGCCGGTGTTAATTGCTGCGCAAACCAAATCCCAGAGGGAAATTTAGCTGACCAGCTACAACCATTTTTATGTATTCTAATAACGAGAAGATGATGCACCAATCTCAACAGTAAGAGGGCCAGTAACACTATTGAGTTTTATTAAGTTAAAAGTAAAAGTTTTATGAACAAAAAAAAGAAAATTTAAATACACAAGATTAAAGTTACACAATTAAGGTTAGTCTTAAAAACATTCTCCCAAAACTCTCTACTTGGTCAAACCCACAAGTAAACACTTTCCAGGCAGCAACTCCCTTATAAAAATTTAAATATATAATTTCCCCAACAAGAGAGAATTTAACCATTGCCCCTTAATGTTCAATGGCATTACCATCACTGAATCCCCACTATCAACATCCTGGGGATTACCATTGACCAGAAACTGAGCTGGACTAGCCATAAAAATACTGCGGCTACAAGAGCAGGTCAGAGGCTAGGAATCCTGCGATGAGTAACTCACATCCTGACTCACCAAAGCCTGTCCACCATCTATAAAGCATAAGTTAGGAGTATGATGGAATACTCCCCACATGTCTGGATGAGTGCAGCTCCCACAGCACTCAAGAGGCTTGACACCATCCAGGAAAAAGCAGCCCGTTTGGTTGGCACCACTTCCACAAACATTCACTCCCTCCACCGCTGACACACAGTGGTAGCAGTGTGTACCATATACAAGGTGGACTGCAGAAACTCACCAAGGCTCCTTCGCCAGCAGCTTCCAAACCCACTACCATCTAGAAGGACAAGGGCAGCAGATAGATGAGAACACCGCCACCTGGAAATTTCCCCCCAGGTCACTCACCATCCTGACTTGGAAATGTATCACTGTTCCTGCACTGTCGCTGGGTCAAAATCCTGGAATCCCCTCCTTAACAACACTGTGGGTGTACCTACACCAGATGGACTGCAGCAGTTCAAGAACGCAGCTCAGCACCACCTTCTCAAAGGCAACTAGGGATGGGCAATACATGCTGGCTCAGTCAGCGAAGCCCACATCCCATGAATGAATAAAAAAGTAATATCACACAAGGCAGGCTGCTGTATCTTCAATAAAGATGCACCACATGACCTATACCCTCTTCCACTTTGCTATGAAATTCACTTCAGAATAAAACTGCATGCTGCAGCCAAAAACTTCTCAACAGCTGAAACAGCTCCAGCTATCTCCAGCTTAACAGCTTGACAGCTATCCAGCTCAATACCTCAAGCGCTAAAAAACAGCTATCCACAGTAATTCTAATATATATTTCCTCCCATTCTTCTCAGTCCCATTGTTCTCACACCCCTTTGAAACTCAAACCCTTCCAAATATAAGATCTTTCATGCTTCCATCTTATTTTGGATTTTGGGTCAATAAAAATGTAATATCCCCACTGCTATTTACCTATGGACTCTTGAAGATGCAAACATTTCCCTTGGCATCTCTGACTCTCTGAAATTCAAACAACCTCTCAATTTGTCTAAAAATGCAGTTATTAGATCTAACCTTTTTACTTGTAACTCACCCTGAACATCTTTAACTTTTTCATGTTTCCAAACACCCAGAGAGCCTGACTCCTATCAACCTCCTGCCCAGCTTAATTAAATCACACAAACACACAGCCACCCAGCCTTGTTTACAGAATAACTCAATATTCCCCCAAAATATTTTAAAAATAACATCCATTCTCACATTGTTGTGTTGCAGACCCAGTGTAATTACCACTGCAACCCCATAGCTGTTATGTGGATAGGTCACCAAACTCTTTGTTCTGCCTGGATCCAGCAACACTCCAGCCAAATCCAGCAACACACACCTCCAGAAACACTCCGTTGTCCTTCTGGAGACATTGTAATGGTAGAAATTATTCCAAATGAACTTACCTGCAAGTTACACTACTCCTGGGTCCCTCTTGCAGCTGAATGCATGTTATTTGGTGAGTGAGTACATTGGCCAGAATTTTCTGGCTGACGTGCAGGAGGCGGAGCCCGCACATCAGTGCTTAAAATGTCGTGCGAGCGTCCCGACGTCAGCGGCGGCATCATGATATTTCAGTCAGTGGGCGCGCTCACCAGCGGAGTGTTTGCTCGTCATTAATTGAAGGGCTCGTTAAGGCCCTTAACTTGCTAATTGTCCTGGATTTTGAGGGGCCCGTGTGAACTTTGGCTCGGAGCACAGGCCCAACGGGAAGGCGGGTCGGAGATTTTTTAAGAAAACTCATGCAATGTGGACTCAGAGGGGTCGCTCGTGTTTTACACAAAGTTTTAAATGCTGAAAGTGTTTTAAAGTTGCCTGTGTGATTGTTAGCAGTTCTCATTGATTTCCAAGAGCTTCTTGTGTACTTTGAAACCAGTCTGCAGACAGTAATCTTTCGTGGGCCTGCAGCTTTCCGGAGGCCTCCATTTAGCCTGGGGGTATGGGTTCTGACATCTCCACTGGAGGCAGCTCCTCTGAGGAGGAAGGGAGGGATAGAATAAGGACGAGGCCAGGACTGAACAATCAGCCTCCAGGGGAGCCACCTTTGGGAGGCCAGGCACAGGCACAAGGGGCGCAGGGCCAAGAGGTTGTCCAAGGTGCAAGGGGTCGCAGAAGATGCCATTATCCTGCTGCCAGGGTATACAGGCGGCGAAGCAGCTAACTCAATATGACTGAGGTGCAGTGTCGAAGGAGGCTCTGACTCTTAAGGGAGACAGTCAACTATACCTGTCAGATGATTGACCCTGAGATCTCCCCTAACTGTGTGGGTGGACACCCCATGCCAGCGACTCTGAAGCTCACAGTTGCCCTCCACTTCTATACCTCTGGCTCCTTCCAGGGCTCGGTGGGTGATCTTTGCGGTGTCTCCCAATCAGCTGTCCACACTGTGTCAAGCAGGTTACAGACGCTCTGTTCAGATGGGTATCCACCTTCATCCACTTGCACTGCGACCAGGCAAGTCAGGCACAGCGAGCCACAGGCTTCCCCCGTGTCCAGGGTGCTATAGACTGTACACATGTTGCCATCAAGGCACCACAGGTGAGCCTGGTGCCTTTATCAACAGGAAGGGCTTCCACTCCATGAATGTGCAGATAGTGTGTGACCACAGGATACTGATTCTACAAGTCTGTGCAAGGTACCCAGGCAGCTCCCGTGATGCCTACATCCTCAGACACTCCCAGGTGCCAGGGTTCTTCAATGTTCTGGCTCGGCTGGATGGATGGCTGCTGGGTGACAAGGGCTATCCCCTCAGAAGGTGGCTCATGACGCCTCTCCACCATCCAAGAACAGAAGCTGAGCAGCAGTACAATAGGAGTCAGGGCACCACAAGGGCTGTGGTGGAGAGAGACATTGGTCTTCTCAAGATGCACTTCTGTTGTGTGGACCACTCAGGGGGCACACTCCAGAAGCTCCCAGATCGCGTCTCTCTGAGAGTGATAGTCTGCTACGCCCTGCACAATCTTGCGCTGGAAAGGGGGGGATGCAGTTGACGATGAAGACCTTGTTGCCCTGGATGAGGCTGTACATGACGAATCCAGCAGTGCCTCAGAGGATGAGGAAGCACAGGGTGATGATGAGGGGCGGTACGCTGACCCGCTACTACACCAAGGAGGCAGGGACACCCGGGACACTTTAATCCAAAGAACCTTCAGCTTGCTCCACACTCATGGATCAGCAGGACCAGCATTGCCTGGTGCTTCCACACGTGGCACTTAGGTGCCACATCTTCCACCTGTTCAGCTGCAACTAAGGTCTTAGTACAGAAATATCAATGTCCACTCAAACACTCATGATAAATATGTGAAAAAGAAAAATGCACCACAAACAAAAGACCCTCAGCCATGTTTACAAAGGTGGACTTTATTTTGTCCAAAAGAAAAGCACACAGCACTTTTTTGCAATCACAAAAATATGGGTCCCTATTCTAAGGCCAACACAAAATCAGCAATGACATACCTGTGGAGTGCCCAAGGTGCCTTATGCTTACGTTTTTGGGTGCTACATCTAGGTGCCGCCCCATTGCTCAGAGTGGCTTGTGAGACAGCCTGCTGACTCTGCTGTCCTGTTGGCCTCGATGGCCTTGGCCCTTGGTCCTCTGGCTCGTGGAGCCTGTCATGGCTCCGCCTGGAAGGGAGTGGCCAGTTCCTGAACTGGCAGCTCCCCAGTTGTCTCAGCCTCAATGGAAGAAATGTTGATTGGCAGAAGGGTGGAGGAGCTGCTGCCCTCATCTGAAATGCCCTGAGAGGAACTCGCAGCAATGACAGGCTGCTGCTGCACTGACATGAAGTCCCTTTCGACCTCCCTGCTCACCACAGATGCATGGGCACCGAGTGTCAATGCTTGGTGCCCACAACATCTCCCACATTAGGAATGACCACCCGTGGCCAGTACCGCTGTGAGGGCTTGCAGGTCAGAGTGTATCTCAATCATAAAATGTTCCATTAGATTGAAGCCCCTCTCTATGAGAGTCACCAATCTCTCATTGGTGGAAGCCTAAAGCTCTGCCCTGAGGGTCAAACCTTCATGTGCACTCTGCCTGGACTCCACCGTCGCAGAGAGCAACTGAAGCATTCCCTTATGCAACTCTGCCAGATGCAAACGCACTTTCTGCCGCCTGTCCTGCAACTGCTGCAATGGTGACAACTCCAGAGGCACGTCATCAGTGCTGGACTCAGCATGTGCCTCATCCCCTGCAGCCCTCCAGCTGCTGGTGCCATCGGCACTCTCTGTCCCCACCATCTCCTCCAGTGACTGTGATATGCCCTCTCCACTGTGACCTGGGACACTAGCCGACAGTAAAGTCCCTACTGAGGTGTGTGTGTCTACGCTGGTGCCTGGCTGGCTGAAATGATGCGCCACAAGTTGCACATGTTGCACCTCAGGTGTGGAGGGGGGGCTGGGGGGTCGAGGTGCAGGTTGCTCTGGTGGTGATGCTGAAATTAACAACAAGGACAGTGCATCAGTTAGCGTACAGTCAATTGAACCTTTCATCCCTTTCCCTCCCAGCCTCATAAGTTGCTCACCCTTCAAGACCCTAAGGAGATGAACATTGGTGTGGTGGAAAAGAGTCAAACGCACATTAAATGCACATGCAGACAGGCTGGTCAGATGGCCTCAGGAATGCCACATGGCAAGTTATGAACCATTGGAGGGGGGAGAGTGCAGAGCTACCTGACCTGGATGCATTCTGGCCTGGATAGTTGCGGGGCTGAGAAAACATTGCAAACACTTGTGACATTTGCCGTGGACCACAGGAGATTGACAGGTCCCATTCCGTTAGGAGGGGCATAGACTGGGTGGGCAGAAGGCAACATTTCCCCTTGGCGCAGGGATGAGTAACGTGGTGGCATTCATCTAAGTTGAGCGCCATGAGGTTCACAGCTGCGGTGCTGAGCACCTTTTGGACAGAGTAATGTGGGGCGCACTGGCTGAGAGGGTGCTGGAGGTCCCAAACCCCCTCAGATAAAATAAATCTTTGGCTGTGCAGCAGCGATCCAATGGCATGTTAGACAATGGAGATAGTGGTCACAAATGGGATTAGGTGACTTTGGAAGGTGGTGGAGACGCGACTCCTCAAGAGGATGAGGGTCCCTTCTTTAAGACCCACACGTCAGAGTGTCTCAGTCTGTGAATGAGCATTGTTTCAGCATTAATGATTGCAGCAACCATCAGTGGTTTGGATGGTGGGCAGACAGAGTGGATGGGACGGTGGACCTTAAATACCTGGCCCCTGGACCCCAGCCTCACCGCCCCCGGCCGCCCTGGCCTCCTGCCTCCTGCCCAGCTCCATGGCCTGTTATTCGAAGGTTGTGAGGCACCGGAGGAGGGCGCACCCACCTCCAGTCCTCTGGTGCTCCCTTGCATTGTGGTGACTTTTTGCCTGCAAAACAGCGAAGAGGATTTATTGGGACTGATTGCTCATGTACTCTGCACATGCATGCCGCACCCCGACCACAGTGGGCCATCTGAGGCCTCCAGCGGCTCCTGTCCACACTACTGGTGATCAGTCCCCAGAAGATAGTACGGCTGGTCCCAAACCCTCCCCCATCGACCACCTTGGACACATTCGGCGTCCATCACTTTGAATAGCACATGGGTCTTAGCGCCCATGGCAAGGAGCCGCAACTAGATGTGGCACCAAAGCCAGCAGATGGCACTTGGCCACAACACCTTGAGGCACCCCTTGCACCATCTCATCACCATCAATAAGACATGTGTTGGAGTTCTGAGTATGTGTCTAGCGGCCTCCCCTGCAGGTTGCCCCCAGACAACTCAAATGCCACAAACATCAACATATGCTGCGGGAAGAACCCATCTTCTCCTCAACCACTAAGGCTGATGTAAGCATGGTCAGTACCTGTTTGCCCACCCAGCATGTGTCAAATGCCCAATGCAGTAACGACAGCAAGACATGGTGGGGGAGCTCAAAGGCTAAGGCTGCCTTCTGGGTCAAATGGAGAAGGCCGACATGGTAATCACCCGTCCAGAGCGCAGCAAATCTTTGAATCTTCTTCTGCACTGGGTGCCAGTGCGCCGCACATCATCATGGGGTGCTCACAGTGTCACCCACCTCCTCCCACACCTGGCTGGTGATATTGGGGGGGCCCTCCTCCTCCTCCTCCCATCCTCTGGATACAGCACGTGCTGACGGATGGAGACCTCTTGGAGGAGGACAGCAAGGCATGCGTCTGAAAATCGGAGGGCACAGTGGCCCCCCGCTGGCCTCTCCTGCAGCCTGCTCCCCTCCTCCTGCTCATGCTCTTGTGCATGCATGCAGCCTGCCAGACCGCCCGGCCTCCCTCCCTCCCTCGCTCCCTCTCTCTCTCCCCGAGTGGCTCTGGTGCACTGCCTCAAGCAGGCTGCCTGGCCACTCTTTAAACAGGCTGCCGGCTCCCCATTGGAACTGGCAGTCTGAGGCCGCCCGTCCCCGCGACTATTTTCCCGTTCTCCACGGGAGCCTTAATTGGCCCACCCACGCAAAATGGCAGCATGGCCCGTTTCTCCAGCAGCAATCGACCGCCCGCCCGCCGCCGAGTCATTCGGGCGGGCCCAACTGACAAATGGAAAATTCTGCCCATTGACTGGACCTGAGGGCTCCAAGTTCGCAAACTTTAATCAATAAAAAATAGCAATTCAGCCGGTAGGGCTAGCTGATATCACGACAGCACCAGTTCAGAGGCTTCTGGACACACAAGGGGACTCCTAAATGAGCACCTTTTCTAGCATGAGCACTGTACCGGCCATGCCAGAAGCGGCTGGAGGTGTAGGGCACACCACTCGGAGGGCCACTGGCCTCTGCCTGGAAACAGAGCTACCGACCTGAATTTCGTGCCCTAATATTGAAAAATAGCTTCAAAAGGTACATTTAGATCAAATCTACAAGGTGGATGGATGGTGATTCCAAGCTGTGGCTTCAGTTATCAGTTTAATTACCATTCTTTGTGGCAGTAAATGATTGCAATGATCGACAGCTTCATCTGATTGTAAAAAGATCACTACAACAGCCCATGATCTGTGATGTTTTGTGGAAGTTGGAAATTGGATTTCCTGGCTTCCAGAAATATGGTGACATAATGCCTGTTCAGTATAAGTTAGAGAATTACACAGTTCTAACTTACTATGATGAATATCTTGTAAATGTGCTGTATTTTGCAACAACATAGCTTAAACAAACCAAATATGGTTTGACTGGAAGATCACATCCTACGCCTGCTTGATTCCCATGTGACTGCTATACACATTGAAACCAACTATTTTTGGAATGCACAAGGCAATTTCTTCAGCAGCATTCATCCCGTGTGTGTTTTTTTTCAGGACTGAAAATGTAACCTAGCTGGGGATAAGGCAGTTGATTTGTTTCAGAACTAAAAGTGAAGCACACATTCCCTTGAAAAGTGTATTAACTGATTCAATAGTTTTAGATGGCTGCAGTATAATAAAATAGAACTTATGGCTGGGAAATGGATAAACCCGTTTACTGGGTTAGATCTTTAACTTTGAATTAATTGATAGCATTGTTATCATTTCTAATAATCACTTCAGACTGTTCTCTGGGAACAATAAATACTTGGGTTGTTTGAGTATTTTCATTATGTGTGAAATCAATTATGCTCTGCCCCATTTCCTTTGCATAAATCAATTGGCTTAATGTGTTCTTTACAGCCATTGGATCAGTAAGAAAATGTTAGCACTTGTCGCACACACTGTGTTTGTGAATTGAGGTTTCCACTTTAATCCACTGTTGTGATTTGTGTAAAATTTAGAAGTTGGGCTTTGAGAGAGAATTGTCTCAATAGCTCTCTGTTTTTTACTAGAGCTACTTCAATCCATCCAGGTTATGCTATCTTCAAAATCATTTCCAATTCTAGTGTGAAATGACTCTCTGCCCGCAAATGTTTGTTTCAAAAAACTGTGGGGTAGAAATTCATTGCAGTCAATGGAATCAAGTATCAGGTGCCATCTCCAATTGGCAACTGGTCAGTTATTGCCTGTTTGTGCCACCGCTGGATATATTTCTACCTTTATATCACACAAAGTTTTTAGTTGCAAAAAACGTAGTGCCTTCATCTAAAAGTTCAATTCCACAAATCTAAGCATGACGCACTAGTTACCTTTGACCCTGAACGCAAAAATATAACAATCACTCAAGTGAAAAAAAAGGCTTTTGGTAAATGCTGCCAAAAGCAAATATTGACTCTTTAGGATAACTGAAATGCTAACACTGATTCATTGGGTCAGAGAGAAAGGCAAAGAAAATCAAGCACAATACAGCACAGCCACTGCCTTTGATCATTATGACATTTTATGAGTGCATGGATAGTGCAGTCACACGGCTTTTAAAATCATGGTGGCACACCATGTTATAATAGGTTCTTTCTTCCCTTTGGAGTTCTGCAACAGATTTCAAAGTAATGTCCATATTATAATCTTCCAGAAAACTGCATCATACTGTTATTCTGCAGCCATTACTTCGCTGTAACCTTTCATAGCCTTCAATCAATACACTCTTAGCTCCAGTTTAATCTGTCATAGCACTATTCTCATTTTATTGAGGCTGCAACATATAGGGCTGCATTTTCCGTTCGGTGAGTGGGGGCAGGGCCCGCTCGCTGATGTGTAAAACGACGTGGGGTGATTTCAGGCGTGCGTCCCAACATCGCCCCGCGTCATTTAGATTTTCAGCTGCGCACCCGCCAAACGGCAAAGGCCTATTAAGGCCAGTTAACGAGCAATTAAAACAATCAACTGAGCTGCCCAACCAATCTTAAGGTTGTTGGGCAGGTGAAGAGCCCAGGCGGCCTTCAGAAAAAACATGAAACCTCATCCGTGGGCAGGATGAGGTTTCATGAAGGTTTTAAAATTTGTATAAAATGTTTAAATAGAAGAAATTGACATGTCCCATGAGCAGGGAGATATCAGGAATATTTATTTCTGCCTTTGATGAATTTTTGAATCTTCAGCCGATCTCCCTGAGGCAGCACTTTGGCTCAGGGAGAATGCACGTGAAAGAGCCCACTCCCGGCTCAGGAAAGACCCCCCTCCCCAGCCCGCCCAGGGAGCACACAGCACTTCCAGGCAGACGTCACCTCAATTGGCCCGCCCACATAACATGGTGGCACGCCCCTGACTGGGGCTGTCCAATCGGGAACCCACCCGATCCCGCATAACACCCCTCCAACCGGAGGAAAATCCTGCCCATACAGTTAAAAAGGTAGGGATTGAAATGTAAAGAAAATAACAGCTTCTTTTAGCAATCTCATGATTCTTTAATGCACTTTTTGGCCAGGATTTTACAATTTTACAGGGCAACAGCGACCCCATCCACTGGCCAGAAAATTGGGGCAACATGACTTTGGCCAGAAGCCCCGATGGGATTTTACAATCTTCAGGCAATCAACTGCCTGCAGTCAGGGCTTCTACACCTTTAAGGGATGAGGTCCTGCTCCTAGGATCTGCCAACCAATTGGGAGGCTGGCAGCTCTTCTGGGACTGCAGTCAGGCCATGAGCAGCAGCCAGCATGAAGGAGGCCTCAGAGCGCAGCTAAGTTTATGGGATTCACCAGGGCCAGTCAGGCAAGCCCCAGTAAGGGAAACCGCCCCCCCCATTGAGAGTAGGGCATGGGTCTTTAAGCAGGAGAGGCTTTTGCTATGGTGGAGGACCCTTGCCACCCAGGGGGCCAATCAGGAGCCATAGGGTAACCAAACAGGAGGCAAACCACCCCCAGAGCCTGCAGGAAGGTCGCCAGGGTACACCGCAGTCTTCCCTTGTGGTAAAGTGCCCCCCGCCGATGGCAAAATACTAGTGACAGTGGGAAGAGGTCTGTAAGTGGACATTAATTGGCCTATGGTCAGGTGGGTAATCTGCCTCTTTCCCTACACTGGTAAAATGCCAGCGGTGGTGGGAAGACAAAGGGCATGCCACCTGATTTTACACCCCCTGCCTCCCACAACGCTCTGCAGAGCCCTGCAAAATTCCAGCCATGGTATTTTTATTTATTTGTCTTAACTTTATAAAGATATAGTTTATATCTTTAATTGAATGTTCATTGTCTCCACATTATTTCACACTAGTGCTCGTATATCCTGTTGAAGTGGTTCCTCCTTCTCAATTTATGGCTATGTTAAACTTACTGATTAAAATGACCATGATTACAAGAATTCTGTGATGTGTAGAGACTGAATACTGGACGTTCATATCAATGTGCATAGCAAATAAATTTCATTTCTCAATTAGAGGTTTGCTCAAATTGTGGCCACTTTCAGCAACTGCCTAGAGATGACTGCAGTTCATAGCAGTCTGCAACTTTATTCTTGTTGATCAGTGACTATCTTGGGACAGTCAATATCGGTATGTTCATTCTGATGACAAGGGGGGAGGATATCATTATGCTACAAGCTATTGCTTATAATGTATGAATGTGGCAATTGGTCCCAAATGTGGAAAATGATCCAATTATTTACAAAGGTTGTTGATAAGTGCTTCATTAATGAGGATATAAATAGATTTCATGGTTCTGAAATAAAATGAGATGCTAGCAAGTGGCTATGGCAAAATTTCTTCTGTTAATCAGAAGAAAAAAATGAGGGAGGGTAAAATAAGGACCAGGACTGAAATAGGTAGACGGGTGGGAATAAGCAAATTCACTAACGTATCCTGGCCTTCTATCAACATCATTCAGAAAAGTCAGATTATCTGGTCATTATTACATTGCTCTTTATGGGACCTTGTTCTGCACAAATTGACTGCCTTGTTCCCTATGACAAAAACAACAACACTTCAAAAATATTTAATTGGCTGCAAAGTACTTTGGGATAGCCTGAGGATGCAAAGGCACTTTATAAAGTCCTTTTTTTACATGTACTGAACCAACATTGTGCTGATTCTTGCATCTGAATCTACATCAGAAAATCAACCATGTTTGGACCTGCTCTACTAGATATCAGGCTAGTTATACTGGACATTGGCAGCAGAAACAGATGGTAACCATTGCATGGACAAATTTTACAACATATGCACCAGTGGTTACTATGCATGCAATATTTGATAGCAGATGCCGGACTATGAGATTGTGCAGTCATGCTGCTGAAGGAACATTGAAGCTTAACCAAAAATTAAAAAGAGCTCAGTGAATTGAATTGACAGTGAATGAGTTTGCATTTATGTTTGTAATAATAGTCACTGTATGGAACTTAGAGTACTCTTGGTAAAGCTGTGATTTAGTTAGTGAAGAACAGCTTACTTAATCTGTTGCAGTTTAAAGTGTTGCTGGGAATATTAGAGAGCTTCAGAAGAAACTAGAAAGTGCAAACTTGAATCTTTTTCGGATGATTGTTGTAATCTTTACTGGGGTCACAGCTTTCATTGTATCAGTGACTTGAATGAAGCAATATAGAACATCATATGTAAGTTTGCTGATGATACTAAGTGACACAGTATACAATGGATAGGAACAGAAATTTGCAAAGGGACATCAATGTTTTATGTGAGCAGGCAAAACTGTAGCAGATGGAGTTCAACATAGGGAAATGTGAGGCCATCCAAAGATAAGGCAGAGTATTTTTTAAATGTTGAGGAGCTCAGAACTGTGGATTTGGAAACTTGTCTTAATGATCGTAACCTTTTTTTTCATATTTTGAAAATGACGTGAAGAACTACTGACCCCAGAAGCACAGCATCCCAGTAACACTTTTGGGATTTTAAGCTTTAAAAGATTTATTAGCAAGAAAAAAAACTTAAGCACACAAGATTAAAGTTTCACAGTTAAAATGGCCTTTCCAAAATATCTGCCCCCCCCAAAAAAAAACCCACTTGGTCAGAACACAAAAGTAACTACTTGGCAACAGCTCCCTTATAGATTTAAACCATAAAAATCCAGTAAAATTACCTAAGGGAAAAAACTGCTGTCACTTTAGTAAAGATATACCACATGACTTCTCACTCTCTCCCACTCTGCTGTGGAAATCCAAAAGAAAGGCTCAGAAACAGACTGCATTCTGAAAACAAAGACTTCTCTGGCCTGAAAACACAATGGTTGCTTCAATTCACAAGTTTCACATTTTCTCCCAGACCTTGTCACAGATCTGGTCTCAGGACATCTCCCCCACACAGCCAGACAACTCAACTAAACATCTTTCCTTAAATATACTTTTCCCCTTTCATCTTATACTCCATTGTCCTGAGCACCTCTCTTAATTCAATTTTTACAAAATATCAAAATCTTTCATGTTTTCCTATTACCTCCACATTTGGGTCAAATAAAATTTAATAACCTTGCCTTGTTTACTTATGAAACTTTTCTAAATTGTATCAGTTCTTTGTCACTTCTAAACTGCCCTTTGAAATTTAACAGCTGAAAAGTCAAGTCTCTACCTATCACCTAATGCAAATTTTAAAACCCAACTTAGTTATTTGTACAGTCACTTCACTGGAGCCTCCCATTACAAATGCATGCATCTAGCCACTTTATCTTTCATCTCTCAGTTCCCACAGACAAGCTGATTAATTAATCATGAACACACATACACACACCTTTATTATAGAATATCACCATTCCCAAAATATTTAAAACAATCACATTCATCTTCACATAAACATTGGAACTAAAAGGGTTAAATTAAGGACAAATTGCATAGACTAGGCTTGTATATAAAAAATTAGTGGGTAATCAAATTGAAGTGTTTAAGATGATTAAAGAGTTTGGTAGGATAGACACAGAGAAACTATTTCTTCTGATGGAAGAGTCCAGGTAACGAGAGTATAGCATCACATATAGGATTTACGGCCAGAATTTTTTGGTCGGCTTGCGGGCGTGTGCCCGACACACTTGAGTGTAAAATGATGCATGATGACGTCAGGCTGGAATCCTGACATCATTGCGGTGTGGTATTTCGGTCGGTGGGCACATACGGGAGTCGGCAGCGCACCTGCTGACAATTAAGTGACCTACTAAGGCCCTTAATCAATTAATTGAGTACAATTTTTTGCTGCTCATCCAACTGTTTGGTTGCCTGGTGGCCTTTGCATTTTCAGCAAAACCTCTTTCACGAGTGGACTGACGTTTCAAGAGTGATTAAAAAAAAACCTTTTGCACTCCCATTTAACAGGTCCCTACTCATATGACAGAGTCACATGAGGGGACACGTTTTCATTATTTTTCATTTTTTGATTTTGAACGCTGAAAATCTTCAGTTCCCTGAGGCAGCTCTGTAGAACTTAAGTGCTCGCACTCCTCCTGCCCCCACCCCACCGCTAATTGACCAGCCAGCGTGAAATTGCGGTCAGGGCCCGATCACGTGCCGCGGTTGGCTTCCCGACCTCTCCCGGGCATACCAGCGGCACTTGTCCAATGAGGGAAAAGTGCTGCTCTATGTGTTTTCTTTCAGTGCCCACAATCAGTATGTTTGTACGTAAGAGGCATCCGCTTTCTGTGTCTGCCTTTTGGCCTCTCAGGCCAGCTGTACAGCTTTGCTTAAGTTTAAATCTTCCCGAGTTTGTATGATGTCAGAGATACTTGCATTTAAAATGCCAGCAATCATTCTACCTCTGATCAGGTCTTCTTTTCGTGAATCAGACTTTTCTCACCCTCAGACTGAGTGTCCCAAATTAAATAATTCCAGCAGCAAATCTTTGCAAGTTTAAAAATAAAGAAGGTTATTTATTATCATCCACTCACCCAAAATTCAATGCAACACTTAACTCATTCATCTCACACACACACGCACACACACAAAGATTCAAGACAGATGAAGATTTAATACTGTTTCACAGCTTATGATTATCTCAGTCTCTTTTGTGGCAGGCCTGTAGTTTCTTTAATGAAGTTGCGGCTTTAAAGTTGAAGTGAAGGTGTGCTATAGCAAAGGATTCTCAGCAGCTGTGAGGTTTCTTGTAGTTGAATTTCTAGGAGGCTGGTTCACAAGTGAACTTTGACCAGGACAGGTTGGGGTATCCTTCTCCTTGTTAGGGTCTCCCACTTTCAAGGTATTGCTGTTTATTACATTGGCTGTTTGGGTGATTTGAAGCTAGTGCGATGGCTTTCAGTGGAACTCTCTGATTGCAAGCAACTTTTTGCTGGTTTTAAATGCTGATAAAAAAAATGATTCCTTCATCATGTGACTTCCACACGTTCAAGGTCCTTTTCCAAACAAAGGGTTGTGCATATATTGATTCCAATAATCCTATGCTGTTGTTTATCACCTTGAGATTCACACAGTAAAGGATGAGAGAAACTATCATAATGTAATGGAAGTTTGATAGGATCCATTCACACCTGTCTAACATCGATTGAGGCTCGATGTCCCCTTTTGTCCAAGGTGAGACAAAGAGTCAGGTTGGCTGGAATTCTATAGTCCATATGTATTGATCCATCATTAAACAAAGGGATGGGCAAATTTCCTAGGTGGTTGTAAATGCCCATATTTAGTTAAATATTTACTTGAGACTTAGGACTGTCTGAAGCTCAAAATGCCAAAACCACATTATTTGTCTGCTTTTGTTGGTTTTTAGCTTGTAGTTTGGTTCTCTGCTTCTTTGTTGAAAGAAAGTTTGAGTGCTTCCATGGCTTGCTGATAAGATCCAAGTGCTGGCTGCAGGTTACATATGTACTGATCAATAACCTCTGAATTTTCACTACTGGTGTGATCCAATTTGGAGTTATGCATCTCCTTCTCCTTGACTAGCTTTTTGCTGTTTGCCTGCTCTTGTTATCGAATGGCATTGATGGGCTTTGTGGAATAAGTAGACAAATTAAATTCTTTATTACCTTCTTCAACAAGAGAATGGTTCTCCTCAGAAGAGACAGTGAAGACTTCACAATCATTGGCAGTGGAGTCAAAGAGTGTAGTAAGGTCCAGGACCTCTCCTTCCAACAGATCATCTACTTTTGTGGCAGCTTCATTCTCTTGTACCTTTCTTGAAAGAGTAAATTGAGGTCTAGAATCTCATCTTGTGGGTTGTCACCGTCATAGTCGGTGCGTCCTATTCCCGCTTCTTCTAGCCTGTCCCAAAAGAGCAGTGAAAGATCTGCAATCTCCTCCTGCGGTCCTAGGGATGGTGTTCCTCCAATAAAGACTGGTTTACTGTGTAAGAAGTTGACTTTAATTTCATTAGGGGTGCAAGGGAAATTTCCTAAACACAGTCTAATAACTGCGTCTGCTTCCTGTGTTTGCTTCTTGGCCTGTCTGGCCAGTTGTACAGCTTTGCTTAAGTTTAAATCTACCCAAGATTGTAAGAAGTCAGGGAGATTCTCATTTAAAACACCAATTATTACTCTGTCTCTGATCAGATCATCTTTTAGTGTTTCATACTCACAATTTTCGGCGAGCTGGTACAATTCACTGATGAACCAATCAATCTCTTCACCATATTTCTGACTGCATCGATTGAACTTTTCTCTCTCAATAACAATATTTTCATGAAGATTGACATGATTCAAAGGCTCTAATAGCATCATTGTAGGAGGCTGTCTCTTCTTTGCTTAACCCCTGTCTGGTGAGCATCTTATCTGCTATGGTCCCAACAGCATATAACAAAGTGCTAACTTGAACTTTATTTTCTTCACTTGAGGGTAAAACGTTTTCACCAATTTAATTAATGTTCAGCTTGCCTGGAGCCCTCAATATGTTGAAATGATTCTGGGAGGGGAAAATTGTAGCCATTTTTTTACTCAGAACTGAAGTTGTCTTTTCTCATGCTGCTTGCCTTACCAGTCACTGGACTGCCATTGTTATTTGGTCGTCTCCAGTGTGGCTGCTGGGTTGGCCACAAAGTCCTTCATCTGCTGAGCTGCATTGTTGCTGGACTTTGTTTATGGCTTTTCCCGCCATTTTCTACTGTTCCTCCGTGGTGTAGTCATCATCTGTTATTGTGGGGTTGTCTCAGGATGCGTTAGCTTCTTACACTAGAAGAGATCTTGCTGACTGCAATGGTCTTTGTTCAAAAAACTTTTATTTACATGCTAACTATTTACAAATGTTAAATAAAACCAAGATATAGCTACAGCTGCTCTCTGAGATGCTGCTCAGCCATCTTCTCTCAGTAAATGACATTATTGTGACATAGCTACTTATTGCTACACACACTAGCTATCGTTAGTTATCTCTTTACAATTTGCAGGAGCCATTTTAATAGCCTTGTATGTCCAGGTTTAAAAGCATTGACTTTTATTAATATATTAAGACATGATAATAACCTTAAAATTTGGGTTAGGCATTCAGGGATGATGTCAGAAAGCATTTCCTCACACAAAGGTAGTAGAGATCAGGAACTCTGTGAATAGATGTAATGATTTGATGGACATGAAGGTTTCCACTTGAAGCAGACAACTTTATTACAGAGAGCTTTTCAGAAGCGACGTGCTAGAACCAGGTCCTCGACTAGAAAGCCACTCCCCTCGGATTACCCGCACTTAGGGCTCATTGGTCAGAGTCTCCAAGAACAATCATGTGACCCCGATAGGCATTAGGAAAGGTTACACCTTTAATTACTACATTTCCTCCCCCTTTAGGTTTTTTTACACTTCCTATTTACAGAGAATATTTGAATAACCCAGCGTCGCTCTACCACTTGGCATTCTTTCACTGGATCGACATGATCAGGAACTGCAGCATCAGATACATCATTAGAAAATGGTAGTTCAGGGTTAGTCAACTCTACAGAGACATCGGCTATGTCTATTCTAGTTCGATTTGTCACCTTAATGGATTAATGGTTCGATGTTAATCATAGGCAGAATAACTGGTCTCTCTCTATTCCTAAGATGATCCACATGTTTTCAAATAATTCGGTCTTCCACTTCCACCTGGAAGGACAAGGGAACAGTTTCTGAGGACAATTGTACCAGGAACCTAACAAGATCCACTTCCAAAATTCTGCACAAAATCTGTATCTCCTACAGTAAATCTTCAAGTTTTGCTATGAATATTGTGATTCAATTTTTGATTGCTCTGATTCGTCACCACCTTCCCCTCTAAGTTTGAAAACACCAGACTTAACCTTGTACATAGGTAGCATTTCATCCGTAATTCAGATGATATCAAACCGGTAGTTGAATGAGGCATCGTATGATAATTAAGAAAGTGGGAAAATCAAGTTTCCAGAGTATCTTCGGATAATCTCTTCATTCCAGATTTGGAAGTTTGCACAGCTCTTTCAGCTAAATCATTTGATGAGGGTTGGTATGGGGCTGTTTTAATATGTCTGATTCCACTTAAACTCATGAATCTATGAAATTCTGTACTGGTAAAGACTACTATTATCTGAAACAATGACCTCCAGTAGGCCATGTATTCTAAAACATTGATACAGTTTTTCAATAGTTGTGCTCGATGTCGGTGATCTGACTTCATACACACCTACCCATTTATAATCTGCATCTATGATCAATAAAAACATGACCTAGGAATGGTCCTACATAATCAATATGTAGTCTAACCCAGGGTTGAACCAGGCCACTCCTGTGGATGCAGTGTAGCTGAAACGGGAAACTTCTGTTTTTGCTGACAATGGAGACAGCACTTGACCATGCTGTCAATGTCAATGTTACTGTCTGTGCCTGGCCACCAGACATAGCTTCATACAAGCGTTTTCATCTTTGATATGCCTGGATGTGCACTATGAAGCTCTGTCAAAAGTGGTTCTCTTCCTTGTGAAGGGACGGCAACTCTTGATCCCCACAACAAGGTTCCATCTTGACAACTTAACTCTGTTTTTCGGGCTTGGAATGGTCTCATCTCTTCAGTAACTAATGAATTTGACCACCCTTGAAATACAAGTTCTTGGACTTTCAACAAAATTGGATCTCAGTTAGTCCAATTCCTAATGTACTTGGCACACCCAGGTGAAGAATCTAAGAAATTCAGCACAAGTACAACTTATTGTGGCACTGCAGCATGTACAATGCATCTGGTAACAGAAGAAGACTGAGTGTAACTGCATTTGCATTTTGCAAGCCAGGATGGTGCTTAAAGTTATACTCATACGTCGATAGTATTGAAGCCCAATGTTGTATTGTTGCTGAGGCTATTGGTGGAAAGGCTTTATCCTAACCAAATAAACCCATTAATAGCTTATGGTCCAACACTGGTGAAATGTCATCCATGCAGATACTGGTTGAATTTCGTCACTCCAAATATCACTGATAAACCTTCCTTTTCTAGTTGTGAATAACCATTCTCGACTGCAGAGGGGGTTCAGAAGACATAGCCAATTGGCCTTTCTGATCCTTCTTCCAATCTATGTGATAACATATCTCCCAAACCTTAAGGGGACGCACCACATGTTAATACCAATTCTTCTGATGGGTCGTAATGAATAAATAAATATGATGATTGTAATAACTTCTTAACTTTCATAAAGGTTTCTTCTTGTTGCAAATGCCATGGCCAACGATGATTCTTTTTTAACAATAGCTGGGATTTTCTGTGCCTGCCAACATTGAGCGTGTTTGGTGGCTTGAGTGGACAATATGGTGCAATCGGTTTCACACCGGCATGAAACCGGTTTGTGATTGTCCGCTCAGCCCATCATCGGACATTGGGAACCTCATTGTAATGCATCAGCATATCATTATTAGGCCAATCCGCCGGAATTGTTTCCCCCCCGCCCCCACTGGATCACCTGTCCACGTCGGTGGGAAAACATGCCTGATATGTATCACAACAGCACATAAAGTGATGTGCACCTGGCGGACTGCACTTCGCTCAGGACTTCTAGGTTTGTTTGCCTACCTTACTGTGGTCATGTTCATCAGTTCCAAGCTTCACAGACAGCACCACATCACTTTTAGAGGAGATCACAGACAGCCACACATGTGGGTGGCTTTTCAATGGCTACAAGGCTAGGGTGTGCTTGGCGAAGGGGGGGAAGTGGCCCCAGGCAAGGGAAGAGGCTGCAGTACAAGGGCTGGACCTGGGAAGAAGGGTATCCCAGTGCGTATATGGGGGCACACGTTGATCTGTGCAAGTGGCCTCAAGATGGTGAGGGCTGAGGAAGCAGCCTCCAGAGGAAATGAGGCCAGATGGACATGTGAGGGTATGTGTGTGAGAATGGGTGGTGATGTCCCTTGAGCTGGCAGTGAGTGAGATGCCAGGGAATGTGTGATGGACTTGAGACTGTGAGTTTAGAGTGATGAGATGGTTTCCATACCCTGGCTACATGTATGAGACCATTCATCCTCTAACTGCATAGGATGGCCAACCTCTTCTGTACAGCATTGGCACTGATCACCACTGCTATCATCTACTAAGCTGTAATGGTAATGTTGCTGCTCCTCCTGCAGCCAGAGCAGGGATAAAGAATATCACAACGGGCCTCCATGGAGTGCAAAAGATGTTCGAGGGCTGCAGTCTTCTTGGCTTTCGGGGCCATGTCTCCTTTGCTACTGTCCTGGGCTGGAAGTATTGAGTGCGGCTGTACTTTAACTGTGGTGCTTGGCGTGAATAAGCAGCGGTGACAGCATGGCAGGCGGATTGGAGTCCGCCCACCATGGAAATGGCGTGTTTTCTGGGAATGCATAAATAATGTGGCGAGTTTAGGACGATACGATGTGTAAACCCGTCATCTTGGCCAACAGGAAAGATGTCGTTTTACCCACCTGCTGCTGCACTTAGTGCAAATCTGGGATAATTCCGCCCAATAAGTGTAATGGCGCTAACACTATTGACAAGTTTGGCAAGAAGCAACTATAATAACTGATCATGCCCAGAAAAGACTTGAGGTCAGTGACACTGGATGGAGAGGGTGCCTCTTTGATTGCCCTAACTTTCTCCTCTGCTGGATGCAACACCATGGCATCCATCTGGTGACCCAGGTAAGCGACTTCCGGTGTTTGGAATGTACATTTCTCTTTCTTTAATCGTACACCGGAATCTTCTTGGCAGCTCTTCCAGGCTGGCCAAACGTTTGGCTTCTGTTGATCCTGTGATCAGAACATCATCCAGGTACACTACTACTCAGGGAAGTCCTTGCAAAAGACTCTCCATTGCCCTTTGGGAGATTGCACATGCAGACGGTACTCCAAGGGGTAGGTGCATATATTGACACAAGCCCTTGTGCGTGTTGATGTTTACATACCCTCTAGACATGCTGTCCAGCTCTAAGTGTTGGTATGCATGGCTCATGCCCAGGTTTGTATGGGATTTGCCTCCATCTAGCTTTGCATATAAGTCAGCTATCTTCGGGATCGGATATTTATCTAGTTTGGCTGCCTTGTTCAAGGTCAATTTATCGTCCCCACAAATGCATTTAGTTTGGTCAGGTTTCACCACTGGGACCATGGGTGCTCCCCATTCTGAAAATTGGACTGCCTAGCTTTTCTAACCTGCACAGTTCTGCATCCACCTCCTCCTTTAGAGCATAATGCACAGGCCTGGCCTCAAAGAAACGGGATGTCGCCTGAGAATCTACATATATTTTTGCTTGCAAGCCTTTTAACTTTCCTAACTCATCACAAAATACACTGTTGTATTTCCTTAACAGCTCAGTAATGCCTCCTGTTCTCAAGTGAAATGTTCCAAACCAGTTGAGCTTAATTTTTTGTAACCAGTCTTGGTCCAGAAGACTTGGTCCTTCACCTGTCACACGATCATTGGAAGCTGGGCTGTCTGTTGCCTATAGGACACAGGTACTGTGGCAATGCCCTTTACCTGTATAAATTCTCCAGTGTATCTCTTCAATTGAGCTGTTGTTCACTTCAGATTCAGCAGCTGGGTACCTTCATTTAGGTATTTAAATGTGTGCTCTCCCATATTGTTGTTGAGGCTCCCATATCTACCTCCATTATTAGTGGCTTCCTATTTATTTGGATTATGATGGTAATAGGTTCAGTTTTTATGCTGCGACATTGTAGAGGGAATAGATGTCGGTATCGGCAGCTTCAAGTTTGTTATATTATTCACTTCAATCTTATTGGTTTGCTGCCTCAAGGGCTGTTTCGATTTCACCCTGCATTACTTTATTATGTGACCTTTCTTATGACATTAATGGCATTCTGCCTCCTTGAATATGTAGGTGTCTGGTACGTGGTTACCCCCACATCTGTATCAGATTAACCTTGGAGTTGCTGTTAAAATGCTTCCACTGGGCCTTTCTGTTTTCCTAGCAGCAGAGGTTGCCTCTCACTTCGCTGCTATGTCTCTGGTCTTGGCGCCACACCCAGCAGTAGGTTCCTGCCTCATATGAAGAACAGTGCCATATTGTATGTTCTGTAAAGCCTGCGAGTCTTTCACAGCACGTTCCATGGCGAGTGCTATTTCCGTGGAGTGCTTCAAATTGATGTTGACTTCTGCGAGTAAACGGTGCTGAATGGTGTCGTCGTGAACTCCACAAACTAACCGGTCTCGCAACGTGTCATTGAGTGTGTCTCCCAAGTCCCAGTGCTCAATTAACGGCTTCAGCTTCCTTATATAGGTTGCGATGGATTCTCCTGGGCCCCTTACTCTGGAGTTAAACTTAAACCTCTGCATTATTACTGATGGCTTCGGCTGAAAATGCATCTTCACAAGGTGTACTAATTTGTTAAAGGGACTTAGAATTGGGTATGTTCAGGGCCATCAGACTGTGGATGAGATTGTACATCTAACTACATATGCTCAGAAGGATTGCTTTCTGCTTCTCCTCCGCGGTAATTTTGTTCACCACGAAATAAAAACCGCTCTACATACTGGCTCCAATCTTTCATAGTCACGTCATCAGGATTGATTCTGCCAAAGCGTGTCATGACTGGTGAGCATACTTTTCTTTTTCTTTAAGATCTGATGTACTCACATTCACAAGGTGAAGTGCAGCGTTGGAGCTATTTGACCCTTGTCGCCAAATGTAATGACTTGACAGACCAGACAGGTTTCCACTAGAAACAGATAACATTATTACAGAGAGCTTTTCAGAAGCTATATGTTTGAACCAGGTCCTCAACTAGAAAGCCATGCCACCTCGGATTACCCACGCCTAGGGCTCATTGGTCGGAGTCGCCAAGGATAATTACATGACCCTTGATAGGCAATAGGAGAGGCTATACCTTCAGTTACTACAATAGGTCAATTGAAAATTTCAAAAATGAGAACGATAGCTTTTTGTTAGGCAAGGTTATCAAGGAAATGAGGTGGATAGATGGAGATAAGATACAGATCAACTATGATTTACTTGAATATCGATCAAGCGGCTGAATGGCCTACACCTATTCCTGTGTTCCTATGAAATTATTTCATACACCACATCTTATTGTAGCTCTAGGTTTTAGTTCAGTAGTTGGAAGAGTTACTCTGAGTTCAACAGAGCGATTGTTGAGAATAAAAGCAAAATACTGCAGATACTGGAGATCTGAAATAAAAACAGAAAGTGCTGGAAAAACTCAGCAGGTCTGGCAGCATCTGTGCACAGAGAAGAGTCACATTGGACTTGAAACTTTAGGCAGAATCTTCTGCTGTCTCTGGTCATGAGCTTGGAGGTTGGAAGGGCATTCAATTAGGTGGGAAGGTGGGGTACCTGTACCCCACTGCCTTTCCGCCTCTGCCAGAATTAAGTTTTGGGTGGGAAGGCCCATGGTTGACCTTCCAGCCCTGTGGCCAAGTGAGGTCCTTAAGTGGCCAATTAACCACCACTTAGGGCTTCATCCCACCACTACTGATATGAAACCAGTTGCAGGCGGGCCTCTTGCCATTCAACATGCATGGCATCCAAAACTGTGCAGCCAGCTTGTCACCTTGGTGTGGGAGGGGGTGTGCGAGGGGTGGGGTGAGGGGTGAGGGGGATGCTGGGGATTGACGGTGTAGCTCAATCAAAGGCACTCAGCTCCTGATCGTGAGATAGACATTGGGAAGGAGGACCCACTGACAGCTAACCCCCTGCTTTTGCTGTCAATGCCCCTGCACTGCTCTCCCTGCAACGCACACTTCCCAAACCACTCTTCCCCCCCCTAACTTCCCAATATTGCTTACCTGTGGCTTGGGATACTCAGCGACCCTGGGCCTCCAGTGACTGTCCTTATGCCAGCAGCCACGGCCATCCCAGTGGTAATGCTGAGCACAAGAGTTTGCTGGCCTCTGATTGGTTGGCAGCTCTTGGTAGGTGAGACTACCCCTCTTGGGGTCTTGGGGAAGGCCTGGTGCTGGCCTCGCCACTGCCTGATTGGCTTGTTATTCGGCAGACCTTCCCAAATAGAGGCAACCCGGCTGTCTTGGCAGCTGTTCAGCTGGCAGGCAGGACCCTGATGCCTATTAACTCTGTTTTCCTCTCACCATAGATGCTGCCAGATGTGCTGAGTTTTCTCGGCACTTTCTGTAATTGTTGAGAATGTTGACTCACACATGTTGACTCGCGCCAGAGTGTGGTTGAATGCTGCTTGTCTTTTGCCATGTCAGTCCTTGTTGGAGTGGCTTGTTATTGGTTGGGTTGCTTTCTTCTACTGGCCTTAAGCGGTTATTCCAATAGGTTTGCTTATTATGATCACAGTTCCCGTTTCCAGAAAAATTTGCTGCTACTTCCATGTTGAAGTCTGCCATTTTCACCTGTGTTACACACCATTACTAAGCTGACATTGTTTTAGCTACTTGTCCCAATTTTCATGTGAACCAACTTACACACAATACAGGGATATGTTGCTGCTGTTACCATGCAGCAGAAGTTCAATGTAGATGTTGTGCACCATTTTATAGATAACCTATAAGCAGTAGCCAAGGAAGTAAAGTACACACAGCATTAAAAAAAAACATTTGCACAATGATCAAAACCCACTCACACACACTGCTTCCTATCTTACTGTTTTACCAATAAATGCACAAAAGGTTAAAGTACACATGGATACACTATCTGAGTATTAATATTGAGACCATGTGTGCAACAGTAGTGTTTATTACTATTCTTTTGTTTACTAATCAAGAATGCAATTAGCCAGACCTAGATTCCTAATTAGCCACATGTGGCTAATGGCTAACATGTTGGACAATACTGCTGTCAGCCTGCTGTGGGTATGATTGTGTCAGGTGTACATACTGTGATTATTAATGTACTGCAACCCACATTTGTTCAAATACTAATAGGAGAAAAGCTTCAAACGATTGTTGTTGGCTTGGTGGAGAATTGTTTTATTTTTGGATTCACTAGATGGAATCTACCTATCAATGATCATGCAGGCAGCAAAGATTTTCAGTTGGAGTAGCATTATACAGGTGGTCACATATCACCAGTGTTGTGCCTGTGTTACAAATGTTAATTGCCAAGGCAAAGTTCACTGAGACTGTGTGCTTGGCAATTTCCGCAATTTATGTAAAATGAATTGGGGCTTGTCAATTGATATGGACAGCATTGCAGTTCATCGAACCTATAGTATTTTCGAAACACACTTTGTGTGTGGTTTACTACTGTTCTAATTTATGCATTGGTCTTTGACCTTTTTAAATGATTTAAATCAATTAAGCACTGAAATATTCTCAGTGAAATATTCCTTTAAAAGGATCTATATAAAATATTTCCCTGCTCAGAGTTAAAATTTGTTCCGGAGTTAGTTTCTGGCCAGGCAGAGGTAGCAGGACACCACAATGATCGTAACTGCCAGGGATTATTTAAGTGTTGTCAGTCTACATTCTGCCCCAGACTTGAAGAGACATAAAACATCTTTCAGCGGGCAAGTGCTAGGTAGCCCTAGATATGCTGATAATGGTTATTATGGATGGAATTTTCCAAGCCCACTGGCAGTGGGCGTGGTAGGTGGCACGTGTGGAAGATATGGTGTGAAGACAGGTCACGATCGTCTGCTCAACCCGCCAATGATGGGCCGGGTTCCCCACCATCGGTCAGCGGGGAGCTAATTATAATACATTAGCATATAATTATAAGGCCATCCAGCCAGGATCTTGGAACCCCACCATATCGTCCGTCCACGTTGGTGGGAAAGCACTCCGATGTGTTCCACAACGGCACACAGGCAACGTGCACTTGGTGGCCTTCACTTTGGGGGAAATGAGGTGAGTGAGCAGCAGCGTTCTCCACAGTTCACCTGTTGTTTACAAGCCTCAGGGGCCCCGGGGTGGGGGGACAGGGGAAACTGATGCCTGGCCCCCCAGGGGACTACTGAGGGGTGAGGGGTGTCCAGGGGCAAGTACAGGCCAGCCTCAGAGGCGGCTGTTGTCGGTGGGGTGGAAGGAGGGGGCGTTTTCAAGTGCTGCCCTGGCGCTGCATCCCGCGCACAGACAATCGAGGTGGGGGGCAGAGTAAGCGAGGGGAGTGGTCACGCATTAGGGACACTTGTATAAACTGACCATGCATCTGCAGCTAAGACAGATCAGGTGCAGCCACAGTGATATGATTGGGGTCGGGCTCCTAGCCTCCCCGCCTATGCAAGCAATACGGAGGCACCAAAGGGCCACCAAGTGCTCCATACCTTACCACCCCCTCCCGCCCCCCCCGCACCCCGCCCGCCCCCCCCCCCCCCCCATCACCACCCCACCCCCTGGCACAGACTTTGAGTCCACCACCACTTCATTGGGCCGTGGAGCAGTTGGTCTGCACACGGTGTACAATCTCCTCTCCAATGCTGGCCATGTAGCAGTCACTGCTGGAGGTGCTCACAGCCCCTGGCAATCCTAGCATCCCGGTTTGGACCAGTGTCCCCCATGTCACAGGTTGAGGGGGCAGCCATGCCGCGCACTCATCTCTGGCTATCTGAGGGGTGACCAGCACTCTCCGGGAAACATTAATGGGCGGTCACAAAGGGCCAGGAAAGGGGCTAAGTACAGCTATGATAACCACGTCTCTCTCTCTTTCATGCTGCAGGAGGACCACGTCAGGATCATGGATCCTGGTGATCTAGCTGTATGCCTACAGAGACTATAAAATGATGGAGGAGAGAGCAACTGAGGCTCCTGGCCACGCAAAGGCAGGAGCAGCAACCTCATGACGAAGGGAAGCAGGGGCTCCCGCACCCGCTGCCCAGGAGTGACAGAGAGCCGTGGATGGTTGGCACCTGGTGACACCCAGGGTCCATAGATGCCGCCTGCCATTCCTGCAGATGACTGAGAACCAATGTTGCCGGTGACTGCGCATGTCTAGAGACCTGGTGTCTCACATCTACCACTTACTGAAGGGCTTAGCACCACAGGGGACATGAGGGCATCCACTGCCAATGGCTGTGAAAGTGACCGTGACACTCAATTTCTACCCCAGTGGCTCCTTTCAGGGCTCCACAGGTGACCTCTGTGGGATTTCACAATCCGCCAACCACAAATGCATCCATGAGTTCATGGATGCCATCTTCTCCATGGCTCACAACTTTGTGCATTTTGCCTGGGACCAGGACAGCCAGGATGTAAGGGCCACTGGATTTGCCCTGATCTTGGGATTCCCATAAGTGCAGGGTGCAATTGACTGCACTCATGTAGTGCTCAAGTCTCCATCGCTACACTTGGTGAACTTCATCAACTGCAGGGCTTCCACTCACTGAACGTGCAGCTGGTATGCAACCACCCTCACACACTCTGTAGGTATGCACATGGTTTCCAGGGAGTGTGCACAATGCCTACATCCTGAGCCACTCGCAGATCCCTGCAGTCTTCCAGGGTCCACAGAGGCTGCAGGATTGACTCCTTGGGGACAAGGGCTACCCACAGACGCCATGGCTAGTGCCACCCGTGCAGCGGCCTCAGGCTGCAGCAGAGCAACGCTGTAATGAGGCTCATGCTGCAACTCGCAACTTGGTGGAGCAGACCATCGGGATGCTAAAGATGTGCTTCTGGTGCCTGGACCAGTCGTCAACCGTGCCCTTCACAACATGGCACTCCAACGGTGAGACGAGATGGCTGAGGAGGAGATGGAGGAGCTAGAAGTCTCCTCAGATGAGGAGGTTGCCGTTGGTGGTGACGATGATAGGGATGAGGCTCTCGCACTGGATGGATGAGGCAGGTGCACTCGGGAGGCCCTCATAGCTGCCAGATTTGTGGAGGATGGTGATGACATGCAGTGAGGGGTCCCAACAGATCCTCACATCACAGTTATGAACGGTTGACTCCAGTCTGGCTTATGGCAGCACGCATACCTTCTGACAGAATGCTCCTGTCATGGAGGCCCTAATAGCCGCTCAATTGCAGGAGGATGATGTCAACACGCAGTGAGGACACTCCATAGATCTTCACATAGCCTCTGAGAATGTCTGCCTCCTGTCTGGCCTAGGGCAGCTCGCTTGTGATCAGGGACATCTCAGGTACACAATCATGAAACTTTAGATGCATCTGATGCTATGTCTGCCTTCAGTACCTCAGCCCTTCAGGAGCTGGTGCACAGCATCACTGGTCGCAGACGCTGGTGTAATGGGGCCAGCCTCACCTTAAAGGTGCTGAGAGCACACAGAGAGTATAACAGAACTCTGTGGCACCTGCTCACTACATTCTGGCAGCAATGACCAGCACCAGTAATGTTTGCATTGAGTGTGAAACTGGACCATCACTGTGGTCTGAAGGCCGCACAGAGCACAGAGAAGAGGCCCTGGACTGAGATACCTGCCTTTGATCTTGTGCAGAAAGGTTTCACATCTTGAGCTCCTCGGGAACATGAGCGACACAAACACTGCTCATCAGAACAAGAAGCCACAGGCCGGGTGACATTCTGAAGAATTTATTGACAAAAGTGAACAGAATGTACAAGTGATCAATACCCATGGCCAGGCTTTGCAACTACTTTTACTGAATTTTCCTAACCCTGCCGCTACGTCTTGGTTCTCCCCAGACATCCACAGTGAAAGTGGGGGCAACCAGCCGACTGTGCGCCCTGCCTGTGATGACTTTGGCGGGCATCCTCTGGAGGGCTGAGACTTGGAGGGCCCTGGCCTGCTTTCGGGGTCCTGCTGTGTGGCAGTGGCACCCTCCTAGGCCTGTGAAGCTGGAGCTGCGGAGGTCACAGGAAGAGGGGATTCAGATGGGTCGGACACTCTCATGGTCACCTGGGTGGATGGCCCCAGAGTGTATACCTGCTGATCCTCCTCTCTATGGGTGCCCAAGGGCCCCTGACTGACTCTGTTAGCGGAAGGGGCAGCTGGAGTGAGATCGGGCTGCCCAGCACCCCTCTCCCGTACACACAATTGGAGGCCAACTATGGCATCAGCGATGGAGTTAAGTCTATGCAGCAGTGCAGCAGCGAAGACCTGGAGCAAGTTCTCCATGGCAGCCACCATCCTGCTAGTGTTGACCTCAGTGCATTGCAATGCCGGCGCTATCACCTCAGACATAAGGCAGACGGACTCCTCCATCGTACCTTGCAATCTGAGGAGTGCAGCGGACATCCCTTCCTGATGTTCCTGAGTTTGCCTTTGCAGCTCCAGCAGTTATGACATAACAGAGTCCAGAGTCTCGTCAACTGGCTCAGACTCAGCAACGTTCTGGTCTCCAGCAGCCCTCCGAGTGTCAGGGGCCTGGGATGTCCTTGCCTCCGCCTGCTGTGGATCAGAAAGTGTGATGTGCTCACCAGATTGTGGTCCTGAGGCCATTCTAAAGCTAGGTCCCATTGAGGTGTGTGTCTCTGCACTGGTGGAGGGTGTGGGTGAGCGCTGTGACAGGTCTTCAGGGAGAGCGCCTTCAGATTGCTCTCCAGAGGTTTCTTCGGGGCTTGATTGGGTCATGGACCCTGTCGGTTGTTTAACAGTTGTGCCTGCGAAAGCAAAGAGAGCTAATAAGTGCATCACTCACAGCATGGTTGTCTGATGGATGTTGCACTGCTGGATCCTCACTTGGTAGAGCAGCGCCGACCTCACCGTCAGCACAGGACCAGTCCCGGTCATCGCCAGCCAGCTGGATGGCTCTGTTTTCAAATTCTGTCAGAACTTTGATCTCCAGCATCCCTCCACCTGTCTGCGACCTTTCCCTCCTGTTGTGAGCCAGTTTGGTCTGCATGGATAGAGATGAGGAGTGTGTATCAGGACACCTGCTGGGCCAGATGATAAGTATGCCTGGCCTGTGTGGGTGGTGAGTGGCCCATGGATGGGATGAGAACAATGACAATGTGTGTGAAAGAGTGAATGGTGATGTCCCTTGCACTGGCAGTGAGTGAGGGCCCTGTGGATGTGTGATGGGTTTGTGAGTGTGTAAGTTGGGAGTGATGAGAATAGTGACTTATCCTGGCGGAACAGAGGAGATCATTCATTCTCTTGCAGCACTGGGTGGCTGTCCTCCTCTGCAGGGTGTTCATGCTGACCACCGCTGCCTCCGCTTCCCAAGCTGGGTTGGTGACATTGCTACCCATCCTGTGGCCAGAGCGGAGGTAGAGCACATCCCGGCGGGCCTCCATAGCATCCAGCAGTCGCTCGAGGGACCCGTCATTGAAGCGTGGGGCTGCAATCTTTTTTCCTTTGCTGGCCATGTCTCCCAGGCAGTGGTGGTGAGCAGGTGGCGATGAGCGTTTTGCTGGTGGCTGCCTTTTAAAGATGGCAGCTGCAATGATGCAACAACAGGGTGATGGCGAGCAGGGGAATGAGATCCCGCTCACCATGGAAATGGCGTGTTTAGCGGGAATTAATAAATAATGAGGTGGGCATGGGATGAAGCGATGTGAAATCCCGCCATTTTTGTCAGCGTGTAGGACTCCATTTTATCTGTCCGTTACTGCACTTTGTGAAATTCTGGGAAAATTTGGTCCTATGTCTTTCGGGTAAGTGGCAAGTAGATGTTTAGGATGGCCCCATGAGAGGAAAGTGGGAGGGGGGAGGGTGAGGCAGGGAAACCCAGGCCAGGTAAAGCCATAATTGTCCAGAGAAGCACCCTGCCTCCTCCTAACCCTACAAAGAAAACCTTTTTGCTTACCTAAGAGCCTCTTCTGTCTTCGAACATCTGTAGACCTGCTTCTCCCTGGTGGGAAAGCTGAGGGAGTTTCCTCCCTTAGGCCCTGGTTTGTATCAGGGTCCAATCAGTATAAAAACCCTGAGATTGCAGCAAATCCCACAGCTCTTGCAGCCTGGTTTGCTCCAGCCGTACAGGACTGAGCGTACTGGGGAGTTCTATTGAAAATGGTATTGGTCACCTCCCTTATGCATTTGTGTGTCACCGATTGTGAGATTTCACAAAGATCCCCTGTGGAATCCTGGCAGAACCCACAGGCAAAATGTTCAGTGCAGCCTTGGTTAAAACATGGACAAAGGAACTGAACTCTGAAGGTGAGGTAAGAGTCACTACCCTTGACACCAAGAACGCATTTGACCAAGTGTGGCATCAAGGTGCCCTTGCAAAACTGGCGTCAATGGGAATCAGGAAGAAAACTCTCCAATGGTTGGAGGAAGATAGCTGTGGTTGTTAGAGGTCAATCATCTCAGTTACAGGACATCACTGCAGGAGTTCCTCAGGGTAGTGTCCTAGGCCCAACCATCTTTAGCTGCTTCATCAATGACTTTCCTTCCATCATAAGGTCAGAAGTAGGGATGCTCGCTGATGATTGCACAATGTTCAACACCATTCACGACTCCTCAGATATTGAAGCAGTTCACATCCAAATGCAGCAAGACCTGGACAATACCCTGGCTTGGGCTGACAAGTGGCAAGTAACATTCATGCTACACAAGTGCTAGGCAATGACCATCTCCAACAAGAGAGAATCTAACCATCGCCCCTCGACTTTCAATGGCATTATCTCAATCCCCCACTATCAACATCCTGGGGGTTACTATTGATCAGAAACTGAACTGGACTAGCCATTTAAACACTGTGGCTACACGAGCAGGTCAGAGGCTAGGAATCCTGCAGCGAGTAACTCACCTCCTGACTCCCCAAAGCCTGTCCATCATCTACAAGTTACAAGTGAAGAACGTGATGGAATACTCTCCACTTGCCCAGATGAGTGCAGCTCCAGCAACACTGAAGAAGCTTGACACCATCCAGGACAAAGCAGCCCACTTGATTGGCACACCATCCACAAACATTCACTCCCTCCACCACTGATGCACAATCGCAGCAGTGTGTACCATCTATAGGATGCACTGCAGAAACTCACCAAGGCTCCTTAGGCAGCACCTCCCAAACACATGACCATTACCATCTAGAAGGACAAGGGCAGGAGATAGATGGGAACATCACCACCTGAAAGTTCCCCTCCAAGACACTCACCATCCTGACTTGGAAACATATTGCTGTTCCTTCACTGTCGCTGGGTCAAAATCCTGGAACTCTCTTCCTAACAGCACTGTGGGTGCACCTACACCACAGGGACTGCAGCAGTTCAAGAAGGCAGCTCACCACCAGCTTCTCAAGGGCAAGAAAGGATGAGCAATAAATGCTAGCCCAGCCAGCGACCCCCATCCCATAAATGAATTTTTAAAGAAAGCATTCCCTGCAGCCTGTATTCACCATTCCACCATGTTTCTGTGAACGGATACAATTGAGCAATTGATGATTGTTCCTGTGGAACGGTCTCCCTCCGTATACAAGCCAGCTATGCAGTCTCTGGCGTTTGACTTTCCCTTCGTCTGCACATTGCATACCAAGGCCACCCCTTGCAGGATGATATCATCCTGGACGACAGCAGGTGGCTGAGCTTTCACATCATATGTGACTGCACATTCATAGTGCAGGACTTCACTAGGGTCAAAAGACCCAAGTTCTAGGATTCACAGTCAGCCTTGTGTTGGTTGCCTCCAGTGGCATTGACAATCACTATGAATACCCAGTTCTTGCACTTATGTCCTGACTGCAAGTATGATGCCTTGAATGCCATGACCAGTGCACTGGGAACATGGAAGCTTGTAGGGCCCATGCAGCCTCTGCGCAGTAGACATGGCTATTGATTCTTGGAACCTGCATCAATTCTGACATGCCTCTGTAAGGATCAAATGCCAATTCAAACCATGTGCGCCGCAGCACCTAAACTTAATGGATTGTCACCCGAATGTACACCATTAGTAAAGGAGCCAAGCTCATCCATTGTGCATTAGACCATCGAGTCCAGCACTCAGCTGAGCCATGCTCTCTATGGTTAAAGCAGGACACTTATAGCGTGTCCCTTCAATCAGCCAAGAATTGCTGTGCTGAACTCCACCCACATACCTGAGACCCCCCACTGACCGAATGTTTCCTAGCTTGTTTGTCAAACTGTGTCATTGCAAGGTGAGCTTCAAAATGGCACTGCTGGCCTTCATCTGGAAGACCGGCTTCCAATCTTCCAACCCACCAAGTCCCTCCCGCCTTCCTGCATCCTCATCACTTCCTAATTCCCCTTCGTCCTATCACTATCCAGCTTCCCTTGAACCCATCAGTATCCACACTGATATTCCTGTACTTCCCTGGACCCTTGATGTTGATGTTCTTATGCCCTTTGTTGACCTGACACCTCTCTCCCCCACCCTACTCAAGGTCACAAGCACCCTGACTTTCCAAGACCTTCCCCATGAGACCATCCAATACTCCAATGACTTTTCAGCTAATGACTTACAGGATACTAATGCCTGCCCTGCCCGTGACTGTGCCACCTGCCTCGCAGCACCATGACTCTAACCTCTAGGGCCAAAGCCCTTAAATGACTGACCACGCCCTGCATACTATGCTGTGGAAGGCTGTCTATGCCCAGAGAGGCCTTCCCCCGCCCAAGACTGGGACCAAGACATGAGTGCCATCCAGAGCCTTCCAACATGGTCCACACAGCTTCAGGACAGTCTTTTCAATAGGCCCCTAACTGCATAACCTCAGCCCCAGGACAGTCTCTTACTCTTCCTTGGATAGCCTTATAACTTTTGCCCCAGGACAGTGTTTCATTGTTCATTGACCACCCCCTAGTCCTGCCTCTGCCTTCCCTCTTCCCTCCTGTGTTCAACACCACCCCCCAGTCCTGTCCCCACATTTCCCATGTCTTCCCCCTTACCTCTTGTATCCCATATGCACCCACCATCCCCAAGTCCTGCCTCCATCTTCCCCCCAATTCCTGCCTTCCCCCTCCCCCCTCCCCTCCCATGTTCCACATCCCCGAGCCCCTAGTCCTGCCCCGGACTCCTCCATCTCCTCCCCTATCACCCCTGCACCCCCCTCCCACCAAGGTCCTGCCTTCCTTCTCTCTTGTGTTCCAGCCTAGTCCTGCTTTGGCCTTCCCTCTCCTTTCCTGCATTCTCCAACCCCCTCCCTGCTGCTATTGCCTTTTGCTGCAAGCACCTGAAATCTCGCAGTAATGCTCTTAAATGCATTTTTAAATATTTCAAAGTCATTGATGAACTGAAGTTCATCAGGTGCATGCCACTTATATGCAGTCAGGAAATAGACCGTTTAATTATCTACTGACGGGGCACTTAATTTGGATGAGGAATGTGATTCCAGTGAGTTGGCCTTGTAATGAGCATTCATGAGATGCAGATTTGGTTCCTGACATAGATTAGCAGGAAACTCGACCTTGAACCTGCCATGAAAGTTGGGAGAAAAAATTCCAAAGTAATTTCCCGCCGGCAGGAAACTGGCTTTTTCCATTATGCCAATTTTAATGCCCCTGCCTGCAATGATTCCCACTACTTGCAGCAGTGGAAATTTCCACCTACAGAGTCTACATAACTGTCAGCGATAGTGGATAAGGTAAACCCAGATTGAAACCAGAGAAAGGTCATGTGACTCAGTTTTGGGTGTAAAAAGATACTGAATTTGAACTAATAGTCAGGGTGAGACTGCCACAGGGCAACAGCCTTACTCTCACTCTCTTTCTCTGAAACCTCTCTCATCACAGCCGAGTTGTTTGTGATTTGGAAACCCACCAGAAGACCTCATTGCTGCAAACCAAGAGTTCTTAAAGGAGGATTCTGAATCAACACCACTGTCTCAAAGAGTAAAGAGAATCCACCAGCTATGACTGCAGACTGACTGCTTCAATGAGAAATCCAAGTATCAGTAGCTACTGTGGAAAGTGACCTTTCAGCTATAAACAAGCATCCAGACAATCCGTGCATATATTTTTTCTGGATACTTTTTACTTGGTCAAGTTTTTAAGAACTGATACTATGCAGAATTTTATTTCTTTTAAGCATGCTTGAGGTGGGGGGTGGGTGTTTGGTATGTGTGTGTGTGTGTGTGTGTGTTGTTTTTGCATTAGTGGGTAGCTGGACATATTTGCACATTTTACATCTTTTGTACACTTCTGCATTTTTCCCTGAGTGAATTTTAGCAATGTAACCAACTCTTGACATCTTAACTTAAGGAATCTGGCTGGCTTATTTCTAACACAGAGCTGTACACAGTTTAGTACATGTTGAAATGGTCATATCACTTTTTTTTATTCAAACTGTTATAATGAACCCAAGAGTGGGAGAAAGAGAGGAGTCAGTTAACCTCCCCACCCCAATCTGGTCATAGCAACATATTACTGAAAAGTATTTATAACTCTCTGCTATCCCAGCAGCAGTCTAGACTCCCAGTGCTTTAAATAAAAAATGAATGTTCATCCTGCACTGATTTAAGCACAGATGCTTGAGAGAAAGTATCCATTATATGAATTATTATGTGACTTTGTTAATGATAACATCCTTCAGCTAGCTATAACAATTCCTGTGCCTCCCACTCACAAAGCTGTTTCAAAGTTGTTTTGTAATTATCATTTTCATCCTTCTCCTTCAGAAACTGCTAAGAATATCAGTCCTGTTCAATCATCCACCAAGCAGGCTGAGGGGTGGGGAATGAATTAATCTTTGACTTTGCGGTTTTTACTTTCCCATTTTCACTTAAGGTCACCGTAATGTGAAGCATAATTATAACGTTCATGAAATGAAAAGTGTATCAGGACCAGCTGCTGGGAGGACGGCATATTAAAACAAAATGTCCTAATGAATCACCCAAGTTCAGTGCTGAATTCAGGAGTCTAATATGTTACCCTGTAGCATTCTTGACTGCTGTAATATTCTGATGATCATTGTGAGTCGGCTTCAATGGAGGCACACATTTTGATATGTGGAACAGGTGTTTAGAAAATAAAATAATAAACCTAGGTGAAAGTGTAATGAGAAAACCTGTATTGATTGTATTTAGCCTCACAAACAGTTTTGTGAATCTTTCTTACAACTTTTCTGAAATGTGGTGGAACAGCACAGAACCAAGACTAATGCCTGGGGGATTTCTACTGTTCACAGCACCCCGGTGACAACGTTAAAAAAAACTTGCTCTTTGAACTTACTTCCCTTTCGAAAGGCTGTCACTATCCAACTTAATTCCAGACAATGATTGTCACTGAACAATGGATTGGAAGACATTATGGAACCTAGAATGTGATTATGATGGAGTAGAGCTACAGCTATAGAAATCCAAAACAAAAACAAAAACAGAATTACCTGGAAAAACTCAGCAGGTCTGGCAGCATCGGCCAGTTAGATTGTACAGCTTTTGATCCATATACATTGTTGCTCTGCATTGAATATTCATTGGATTTATTGCTTTTATCAATGAATTAATCCTTGAGAAATTCTGAAATCAGCAGACATTACAAGTATATCATTTCCCATATATCTTAAATTGGTGTGGACATGTATACTTTTCTTTTTCAAGAAGTCTTCAATTTCACGTTTTGCTTCCCTATTTCACTTGTAGACAAGTCACCATTCACCATCTAGGAAGGGAGGATTTGCTCAGCCACATCACCAGATGATATGAAGGAGGATGGACTGAATTATGGGCCCACTGATTAGCTTTGCAATTGCAGTTGGCAGAAGGAAGACTGTATTATGTAAAGTACTGGGCTTTTCTTCCTGGAAGCTCAATTCAAATCCAGCCCAGGCAGGTGGGATGGAAGACTCTTCTATCCATTAACTGTAATGGATTCTACATGGAATAAATTTGTACAGCCTTGATCCTATTTGCAGTCAACATAGGTGCACATGATGAAGGTGGCACCAACTAACACTAAATTGACTTCCTTTGTTCAAACTTGTTAAAAGATGGCTGATGTGAAGGATGGAAAATGCACATTGTCACAGAAGAAGGAGCTTTATTCTGTATTGCATTATGCTACACCTGGTCTAGGAGTGTTAGATGTTGACCTAGATGCCTTAAATATAAAGTATTTCATTCTGCAAAGTATTTTATTCCTCACCAAATTTAACCCTATAGATGCATGGAGGATTATATACTTATCCTTCACTTTGATAAGCACCAAAAAAAGGTTTGTTTTAAATGAAAAATAAATGAAAGGACTTTGCATATATATGGCACCTTTCATGACATCAGGATGTTTGAATATGCTTTATTGTTATTAAGGGTTATTGAAATCTAATCACTGGCGCAATGTAGGAAATGCTGCAGAATGTTGTGCACAGCAAACTCCTTCAAAGAACATTGAGATAAATGACCAGATTGTCTGCGTTTTTAGGGATGAGCATTAGAGGATACATATTGGCCAGGACACTAGAACTCTTGAAAATGAATTAACACCTACAGGAATTTCACCTTACAAGCCAAGTCAAGGGTACAGACTCTAGGAATTTAGTGCTGGGTAACTACTAAACTTTCTGCTAATAAGTCTTCATATAGTAAGATAAGAGCGTATACAGATTCATGCACTCATTTGAAATTTCACTCTTCACTATTTAGTAGATATGTTAATTTAAATTTAGTGGGTGGCTTTGGTAAAGTGGAATACCATGTACCATTAAGAGAATGCAAGTGGATTGACCATGTGACAGTACTGACCAATCACTGTACAGCGCAGACAACTGGCTAACTGTAAGTCTAGAGCTGGAGGTTGTTGCCTTCTGTTGCAATAAACAATCACAGTTTATTTTTATGTTGGTCTCTCTCCATTATTGATAGCGAGCATCAACTAACAGGTGTATATGAATGCACGTAATTCAAGTTTACTCGACTAGTGAGCTCATAGAATCAAGATGTAAAATTGGCGACGAGGATGAAAATAGCAGAAAATAACACTCTGAGTGAGAATCCACAAGATAGGTGAGCAAAACATTAGAAAGAGAATCTGTACTTGTTGTAAAATAGTTGGCAGTCACAGAAGCCCCGGTGAGCCAAATACCTGAATCATCATTAACTGAGGAGCCGCCGGAAGCGGAGTCCCCTTGCAGTTGTTCATGATGCTGCAGTTCGGGCGTATTGATCCATTTGACCCCATTTCAGATGACCAGTCTCAGTATGTCGAACACCTAGCATTCTTATTTACCACTAAAAAAATTGCAAGGGAGGAAAAGAAGAGGGTGATTCTTTCGTCCACATGCAGGAGCAAATATACGGACTGATCTGCAACCTCACATCACCTAACGCCCCCGACTCAAAGGCTTTCGAAAAGTTACTAAAAATTGTAGAAAACCACCTGAGACCAAAGCCCTCAGTCACTATGTAGCACTTCAAGTTCAATTCAAGCAGCAGGCTTCCAGGGGAGACAATAGCTGATTATGTTGCCATTTTAAAGGCATGAACTGAACATTGCGAATTCGGAACATCTATTAGTGATATGTTGAGAGGCCGACTGATATGCGGGATTGCAGATGATACTATTCAAAGGTGTTTGCTAGCCAAAGCTTATCTAGACTTCAACAAGGCATTAGAATTAGCCACAGCCATGGAGAGTGCTGTTAGAAATTCAGAAGCTATAAGAGATACACAAAATGGCACCGTCCATCTGGTAGGGTGGGATAGACTGGCAATAAAAGGCGCAAAAACATCAGACTCCACAGAAAGGTGGGAAACGCCCCTGAGTACAGATTAGTGAAAAACAGCAGTACTACAGTGAAAACCACAAAATGAATGAGAGAAATGCATCCAGGCATCCAGTGGGCAATCGACAATTCAAACAAGTTGAATGTTTTTTTGCCATCACTGTGGTCACATAATGCAGCACTGCAGAGATAGGCTGAGACAGCATTTTAAAGACAAAGGAAGAAATCGTGAAATATGTCTCATGGAAGAATCAGAAGAAATAGAATCAGACATCCATTCATTATATAACCTGAAAGTGGGCAGAACCCAGACAATCCAAGTAACCATTATAGTCACCGGACAGCCCATTAAGATGCAAGTAGATACTGGAGCATCGATGTCCATCATTGGAGAACATACATTCAGATACTTGAATAAAGGAACCCATCCTTTAAGATTGGAAGTTTTGGACATTAAACTGAGAACGTACACGGGTGAAGAAATAAGAATGAAAGGATTATGTCAAGTCTCAGTGGAATATGGAGATTAATCTGAAAGGTTGCCCTTGATAGTGGTAGCTGAAGAGTGCCCCAGCTTAATAGGCACAACTGGCTAGAAAAGATTAAATTGAAATGGGCTGAAATCTTTCAAATTACAACAAAAGGCTTATAGGAATTGCTGCAAAAGTATGCTTCCATTTTCACCGACGAGTTAGGAAGGATTCAAGGGCTACAGGCCAGAATCCATGTCGACCCAAATGCAACCCGCAGATTTATAAGAATCAGACCAGTCCCTTATGCTCTACAGGAAAGGTTGAAACTAAACTGGACAGACTGAAAAAATTGGGCATCCTACAACCAGTGCAATTTTCCGAGTGGGCGGCACTCTTCATACCCGTACTGAAGCTGGACCAAAGTATGTGTTTATGCAGTGACTATAAGCTAACTGTCAATAAAGTGGCCAGATTCGATAGACACCCAATGACCGAGATTGAGGAATTGTATTTGAAGTTGGCAGGGGGAACCACATATTTGATATTAGACATGAGCCATGCCTACCAGCAGGTAGAGTTGGAAAAGGACTCTAGGGAATTTGTCACCATTAACACGAACTGAGGATTGTATCAATACATGCGTCTCCCCTTTGGGGTCTCCTCGGCATGTGCTATTTTCCAAAGAACAATGGAAAACTTGCTCTAAGGATTTCCCCATGTTATTGTTTACTTGGATGATGTATTGGTCAAGGGACTGACAGATGATGAACACTTAGCAAATCTAGAAGAGGTGCCCAAACGCATCACACCAGCAGGGGTACGTTTGAAACTAGAGAAGTCTCTGTTTCAAATTAAGGAAGTAATTTCCTTGGGCCACCAGGTTGATGCACAGGGCTTGCATCCTGTGGAAGAAAAAGTCCAGGCCATTCGTGAAGCACCTGCCCCAAAAAATACCACAGGGTTTAAGGCCTTCTTAGGCATGGCAAAGCATTATGGCCGATTCCTCCCAAATCTCTCGGCTATGCTGGCCTCATTGTATGGCCTGCTTAAGAAAAAATAGAAATGGAGTTGGCGAGCCCTGCCTTCCTGAAAGTGAAGCGATTGTTAAGATTGTCAGCCTTGTTGGTCCACTTTGAACCCAAGAAGGAATTAATGTTAACAGGCGACGCACCCCCTCATGGAATAGGGGCTGTCCTTTCACATCGGATGGTGGATGGCTCTGAACGACCCATTGGTTATACATCTCAGTGTCACAGAGCGACGGTATTCCCAAATTGAAAAAGAGGGCTTAAATATTGTGTTTGGCATCCGTAAGTTTCATCAATATCTCCACGGTCACCACTTCCATATTATAGCCAACAACAAGCCCCTACTGGGATTATTTGGAGAAGATAAAACGATACCCCCATCACATCAGCTCACATCCAGAGATGGGCACTAATATTAGCTGCCTATGAATACACTTTTGTTCACTGTTCGGGTAGTCCCATCGCACATGCAGACGCGCTAAGCTACCTTCCCCTGCCACCTAATAATGGGGAGGCTCCGATTCCCCAGGAACTGGTCTTACTGCTAAATTCTCTAGATTCCTCTCCTGCTCAGACCAGACAAATCCATGGGTGGACAAGCCAGGAGCCACTGTTGTCTAATGCCTGGGAGCAGATCTTGAATGGTTTGTCAGGTGGATCTAAATCCGAGGAGATGAAGCCCTATTCTGATCACAAATATGAACCCTCCTGCCAGGATGGCATATTATTCTGGGGAGAAAGGGCTATCGTGCCCCCAAGGGGACGAAGGCTGTTATTAGCCGAGCTACATAGTGTTCACCGGGACTTTAGCAGAATGAAGACACTCACACGCAGCTATTTGTGGTGGCCAGGCATAGACTTGGATATTGAAATCCTGGTCAAAAGCTGTCCTTGATGCCAGCAGGTGCAAAAGCTCCCACTCCGCTTAGCTCCATTACACCCATGGGAATGGCTGGGATGGCCACGGGTGCACCCTTCTTAGGCAAAGTGTTCCTTTTACTGATTGACTCCCACTGCAAATGGATGGATGTCTATGAAGTCCAGTCATCCACGTCGGCTGCCACCGTAGACCGATTGCAGCAGAGTTTGCAGTGCATGGGTTGTCGGAGATCCTCGTGTTCGACAACGGGACCACTTGTACCTGTGGGGAGCTCCGCAGGTTCACAGTCCTTAACAGCATTACCCATATCAAAACCTCACCCCACTGCCCAGCATCGAACAACATGGCTGATCGGGCAGTCCAAACCTTTAAATCTGGGATGAAAAAGATGGAAGGGGATTCTATTAGCACAAGGTTATCCCAGTTCTTGTTCGCATACCAGACCATGCCACACACAACTACCGGCATTGCTCCTGCAGAACTACTAACAAAGAGAAGCCCCTTCACCCGCCTGATCCTTAGCGGCCAAATTTAGAGGGGAGGGTGGAAAAAAGCCAAGAGGTGCAAAAGACCAGACATGATGGGCATGGTTGCGAAAGAACTTTCACGGTGGGAGATGTTGTCCTCGCGAAGAACTTTGGCGATGGGCCCAATTGCCTGCCAGGTGAGGTGAATGTAGTAACTGGACTTCTCTCCTATAATGTTTCGATAAATGGCCAAATAACTAGATGACGTCGATCAGCTCCGCAAAAGAACACCAGCCCCACAAGAAGAAACGCAGTTTTCATCCACGCTTGAGTCTTTGCCGCGTGTGGGGGACAGATCACAAGATTTGGAAGTACCGGTGGGGCCTGCGGGACCCGAAGGGATCGGGGAGACAAATCTGCCAATTTCCACTGAGGAACTTAGTGGACAATCATCCCCTCGGAAAAACCAGCCGAGTTTACTGAACTGTGACACTCAACACGTTCGAGAAAGCCTCCTGAGAGACTTGATCTGTAAATAGTTATTACTATAAATAGTTCACATGTTATTATGTCTGTAAACAGTATTTTTTAAGTAAAGGGGGAGGGATGTAGTAAAGTGGAGTACCAAGTACCATTAAGAGAATGCAGGTAGACTAACCATGTGACAGTACTGACCAGTCACTGTACAGCGCAGGCTACTGGTTAACTGTAAGTCTAGAGCTGGAGGTGGTTGTGGCAGTATGCAAGGATTTAATGCTCTGCTTTCTTTTGCAATAAACAATCAGAATTTGTTCTTATGTCAGTCTCTCTCTGTTATTGAGAGTGAGCATCAACTAACAGATGTATATGAAGGCGTGTAATTCGAATTTACCTGACTAGTGAACTCATAGACTCAAGACGTAAAAGTGACCATCTCCAATAAAACAGCAAAGAAAAGAATCTCAGCCATTAGTTTCTTTTTTTGAAATATTTTAAAAACTTTTAAAGATCTATTTTTTTATCCTTTTTCCCCAAACCACATCACCACGCGCCCCCCCTTCCCATGCCCCAACAGGGCCATCTGTCACTTGTTTCTGTGTTGTGCTTTCACAGAGCGCTGACCCTTGCTCTGCTATTAACACGTTCTGCTATCTTACCTTTATGTCACTATCAGCACCTTCTTTATTCTTTAACACTATCATTAACACTCCCTTTGTCTTGTGTCCATGACATCTTTGTCTATCTCTCCTAGCTCCCACCTATCCCTGACCTTCTATTTTGCTCCACCTGCTCCACTCCCTGTAAGCAGTATAAAATCTATCACATTTCTACTTCTTTTTAGCTCTAAAGAAGAGTCATGGGGCTCAAAATGTAAATTCTATTTCTCTCTCCAAAGATGTTACCAAACCTGCTGAGATTTTCCAGCATTTTCTGTTTTTATTTAGTATTATATAAGCATTTGTAAAGAATTATCCGGTAGTACAATATCAAAACCATGGGTTATGATGATGCTACTCTAAGCCTTCAATAAGATTACTGCCATGCAATCATTTCCAGATACTCAATACTCATTACATTACAATACTCTTACAATGATTAAAACACAGATTTAACCTCTCAGGGAGGATATTCTCACACAAACTGAATGAAGCTTCTTGGCTGGCATTAATATCACTCATCAGCAGAAATTCAATTTCCCTGCAGCAGTAGACCAGGCTTAGGCTTATGCTTAGAATGGATAAAAATAATGCTGTTGTACATTATTCAAGGCTAGGAACAATTGCAAATTTTGGAGTTCAAGTGACAATAAAGGTGACAAATTTCACTTTGTTTATTGTAATCATGACCATCTATTCGCGATAGAACTGCTGATTGATGCATAATGTTCTCATAGGGAATGACCAAGAAACTGAAAATGAAGCTGCATTTTAATCTGCTGCTGCCCTATTTTAGGAAATTTGTTACAACTTGTTCCTATGTGCAGGTCGTAAAATCTAAATTAATGCATAAGGCACAGATCTACCGATTTTGTTCTGATAATTTCTCAGGACTGCTGATATTATTAGGTGTAAGCTAATACGGCTGCTATATTGGCTCCAAAAAAAATCTTGCATATGGTTTCTGCTCTGCACTGTTGATTGATGCTCTCCAGAGCACTATGTTTGGCATGGGAGTTTTGGAAGAGTACTGTTTTGCCAAAACAGGACCAGCACTGATTGACAGACATTACAAATTAGTTATGAGATTCCTGCAGGCAGAAAACCTAAATGTCAGTCTTGAGTCTTTATTCATAGTCCTCCAAACATATTAACTGTGAAGTTGAATAAATGACAAGTAATCCCAGATGGGAAATGGAGCCCAGGTGTTTAGCAGATTGTGGAATTGTGTACCAAGAACCTGAAATAGAATGGGGCAAATATCAACTTAAACTGCACATTCAGACATGGCAATCCCAAATGAAATAGAATTCTGCCCTAAATGCTTTCTGTTAACAAGTCATGTATCATCTTGGAAGAAGAAAGAGAGGCAGCTCATCGTAGTAAGTAGTTTGTCTCTCAGCACTACATTGCATTAACATTGTTTTCAATCTCGACGAGCCCTGAAGGCTGAAGGTATTTTTCATCTAAATCCTTCAAGGTCTGGTTAGACACTTTCACATCTCAGTGAGGGAATATGGGTCAGAAGGAAAACCAAAAGTCTGAGTCTAAACAAGGATACAAGATGGTAAACCTGTTCACATATTTGAAGATGAGTGGCGTGCGGTTCAAATTATTGATATTTAGAAATTAACATGCCCCACTAATAAACTTAAATTGAACATGCATGCATCGCCCACTTGTAGGATTTAAGACCAGTAAAATCAAACATCTACGATGAAGAAATTCACCCAAATTTATTTACGATATATGGTATTTGCATATTGTTAACTGATGACTCAGATGGGAGTAAATTACACTTAAGGTTTATTCGTGTACTGCTTTATTTATTTGTTGAAGAGAAGATTCTAGAAGATCAGGAAATAAAAGTAACTAGTAATTGCCAATTTGATTGTTATTCTGGCTTAAAAAATGGAGCTCATTCCTTGCAGAGGTGACATGAACCCAGCACAGCTCACACTGCAAGAAAGTGAAGGGTGAAATGTGATAAAGACAGGTGCCTTAAGGCTAGCATTAAAATACATTCCTTTGGGGTTGCTTTACATAATTATGCAATAATTTTTAAATATTGTTTAAAACTGTAAAATTCATTAGTCTAACTCCATATTAATTACAAAGGAAAACAAACAGAAAATACTGGCTTCACTTAGCAGGTTACATAGATGCAGAGGTTCTGGAAAATAATCAAACTTTTATTAACCTTAAGGTTTAAGAAACAAGAAAGCAAAGAGTCTGTTGAATTCCAATACAATGCATGCTGATTAGTGTAGACATGTTGAAGTAAAAGGGTATTGCCTCCATTTTAATAGTGTTCAAAGGAATTTCATGTGACTGTGTTGTGTTCATGAACTGATCTTCACGTGTCAAAATTTCAAAGTCATTGCAATCTTCTCCTGCCAGCTTCCCCTTCCCCATTTTCTGTAAACTTCAGCTGCTTTAAAGTGTAGCTGTCTCTAGCCTATTCCAAGCCAAGTTCTGCTCACCCATCATCTTTGTCCTTGCTGACCTACATTTGCTCTCAATGCTTCAACACCTGAAATTTACAATTTTTATCCTCCTGCTGAAACCCCTACATGTTCTCACCTTACCCCTGGGACATCTGTGGTGTAGGTAGGAAGCTCCTGTCAAAAATAGATGGGGCATTTAAATACTATATGACTATAATAAATAGGAGCAGAAGTAGACCGTTCAGCCCATCGAGCCTGCTTTGGCATTCAATAAGATCATGGCTGATCTGTTTGTATTACTAATTCCACATTCCCATCTACCCTCGATGCCCTTTGATTCTTTGCCTAACAATAATCTATTTACTCCATCTTAAAGATATTTAATGACCCCACCTCCACCACCTTCTGAGGAAAAGAGTGCCAAAGTCGTGGGCAAGACCTTGCTGGAGTGAAGCATACTGCATCCTTCAGGTAGAAATTGTTTGCTCTGCAACTTGCCAGAAGGGTGAGCTGATAAATCTGTCATTAGGCCAATGGACCATTTAGGACATTGGTGAACAATGGGACCAACAGTTTATCTCCTCACGCAATGCACTTATGAATTGATACAGAGCAACAACGGAGAAGAAGGGCAAATTGGAGTCAAATCAGGTACAGAAAGACAAATAACAAGAGGGAAAGAAAGATTGTATTAAAAGGAAAAAAATCTGGAAAACAAGTGTTTTTAATTTTAAATTTTAGAGATTTCTAAGCACAATTGGCTTCATGCAGAAATGAGAATCGCCTGTTTAAATTATTCCGGTGAAATCTTTTGTTAGTTAATCTCTTCTGTTTTCCACCCAATCACGGACCTTCTCTTTTGTTCTTCCTGACCCTCCCCCCCCCCCCCCCCCCCCGCATCGGTTTAAGAACTCTTACATTTCTATCTTTCTTCTCTTTTGATGAAAGATCGCCGACTTGAAACGTTAACTTTGGCCGGAATTTTCCAGCTCTCTTGCCGGCAGGATCTCCCGGTCCAGCCGATGTAAACGAACAATTCAATGGCTCGGCGGCCCCGCCTTGGCAGCGCTGGAAAATTCCAGCTTCCGTTTCTCTCTACAGATGCTGCCTGACCTGATGAATATTTCCAGAACTTTTTGTTTTTTATTTTAAATTATTCCAATTCTGGGCCACGGAGATTGATTGGCCTCATGTTAACAATTAACATCTCATTAAGAATTAAGGCATTTACCCTATTAATCATGAACCTGAAATTTCTGTGGTGAGTTGAATGGGAAATTAATGAGCAAATGCAGTACATTCTTACAAATAGCAGTGGGTGGTGGGTAGTGGGTAGTGGGTGGCGGGGCGGGTGTCTTCTAAGGGAGCTGCTGCTTTCTTGAAGCAAATGGTGGAGCAGCATGAATAAACCATAAAGTTATAGAGATTTGCAATCATTCTCTATCTCTTTATTCTCTGAACTTGTTGGCCAGTTTTCACATTAATAACAGCCTGCACCATTTAAACCATCATTATTTTTCCAGCAAGATTTGGCCCATTATATCCCATCCCAATATTCTTTCATTGGCTTCCTCAAGGCTTGGCCAAATACCAGTCAAGTGAAGAGTGTGTTAAAGGCTGTGGGGCTGGCCTTTTGATCAAAAGATCTGTAATGTTCATAGCAGTTGGTTTTGTTCTATATGAAATTAACATAATTAGATTGTACCTGACTGCAGCCAGGAATGTTAAATTCAAATACTGTTGACATTTTGTTCAGAACTTATTTTGAAATGGGCAAGGGAACGATGTACATGACAGTTAAAAAACTGCGCCTGTTTGATATTGCTGAATTCAGACTGAAGCAATCAGGGGTATTCTGCAGACCTTAGTGAATAAAACGTTGTTTGTTTAATTGGTAAATGTATAGGTCACTAAATCTGGAAGCATGAAATCTAAAGGAAAGATTAGTCTGTTCTATGCATCATTGCTTTTAATGCACCGAGCAGTCAGTTTGTATGTCAAAAGAGGAATGGCTGATATTGGGTTGAAACCTTTTTGAATGACTTGAGAGCCAATTGCTTTTTTCTTCAAATACACCCTTGATTACAGAAAGCTATGTTAATATTCCTGAAAATATAATGGCATTGTTTTGTTCAGTACAGTTGTTGAACAACCTTGAGCCTTGAAATTGTACAAAAGCAGGTAGGATCAGTTCACTCGCATATTCGTAGAAAATATGTACTGTAATGAAAATTGAGTGCATGTCTTTATTGAACGGGGAATTATTTTTATTCTTTCATGTGATGAGGGAATCAGTGGTTAGGCCAACATTTGTTGTCCATCTCTAATTGCACTTCAGAAGGTGCTGGTGAGCTGCTTCTTGAATCACGGTAGTCCATGCAGTGTAGATAGTCTCATAATATTGTTAATAGGGAGCTCCAGGATTTTGATCCAGCGACAGTGAAGGAGGCTTGTGGGGGTGATCTTGCAGGTGGCATGTTCCCATGCATCTGCTGTCCTTGTCCTTCTAAGTGGAAGACATCACGGGTTTGGAAGGTGCTGTTGAAGGAGCCTTGGTGAGTTGCTGCAGTGCACCTTGCATACAGTACACACTGTGTACTGTGACGGAGGGATTGAATGTTTGGGTTGGTGAATGGGGTGTCAAGCAGGCTGCTTTGTCCTGGATGGCCTGAGCTCCTTGAATGTTGTTAGAGCCTTACTCATCCAGGCAAGTGCAGAGTATTCTATCACATTCCTACCTTGGGCCTTGTAGAAAGTGGACAGGCTTTGGGGAGTCAGGGGGTGAATTACTGGCTTCAGAATTCCCAGCCTCTGACCTGCTCTTGTAGCCACAGTATTTATATGGCTGTTCTAATTCAGCTTCTAGTCAATGGTAACCCCCAGGGTATTAATGGTGGGAGATTTGGCAATGGTAATGCCATTGAATGTCAAGTGAATGTGGTTAGATTCTCTCTTGTTGGAGATCATCATTGTCTGGCACTTGTGTGGTGAGAATGTCACTTGCCAGTTATCAGCCCAACACTGGTTGTTGCCCAGGTCTTCCTGCATATGGATACGGACTGCTTCAGCATCTAAGGAGTTGTAAATGATACTGAACTGTGCAATCATCAGCGAACATCGCAATTCTAATCTTATGATGGAGGGAAGATCACTGATAAAGCAGCTGCAGATGGTTGGGCCTAGGACACTATCCTGAAGAGCTCCTGCAGCAAAGTCGGGATTGAGATGATTGGCCTCCAACAAACACAATATCTTCCTTTGAGCTAAGTATGATTCCAACCAGTTGATAGTTTTCCCTCTGATTCCCTCCGACTCCAGTTTCGCTAAGGCCCCTTGACGACAGTCGGTCAAATGCTGCTTTGATGTCAAGGGCAGTCACGTTAACCTCACCTCTGGAGTTCAGCTCTTTTGTCCATATTTGTCCATATAATGAGGTCAGGAATCGGGTTGCCCTGATGGAATCCAAATTGAGCATGGGTAAGTAGATGATTGCTGTGTACGTACCGCTTGTTATCACCTTTGGTGATATCTTTCATCACATTGCTAATAATTGAGAAGAGGCTGATGGGGCAGTAACTGGTCAATGGGATTTGTCCTGTTTTTTCTGGACAGGATATACCACTTTGTCAGGCAGATGTAGGTGTTGTAGCTGTTTTGGAATGGCTTGGCTAGGGGCACACCTAGTTCTGGAGCACAAGTCTTCAGTATTATTGCTGGGATGTTGTCAGGGCCCATAGCCTTCAGCTGCTTCTTGATGTATAGAGTGAATTGAATTGGCTGAAGATGGGGTCTGTGATGCTGGGTACCTCAGGAAGAGGTTGAGATGAATCATTCACTCTGCACTTCTGGCTGAAGATGATTGCAAGTGATTCAGTCTTATCTTTTGCACTGATGTGCTGGGCTCCCTCATCGTTATGGATAGAGATATTGGTGGAGCCTCCTCGTCCTGTTAGTTGTTTAATTGTCCTCCACCCATTCAGGACCTGATGTGGCAGGTCTGCAGAGCTTTGATCTGAGCTGTTGGCTGTGGGATTGCTTAGTTTTATCCGTCATTTGCTGCTCACACAGTTTGACATGCAAGTAGTCCTATGTTGTAGCTTCACCAGGTTGACACCTTATTTTTAGTTATGCCTGATGCTCCTCCTGGCCTGCCCTTCAGCATTCTTCATTGAAGCAGGGTTGATCTCCCAACTTGATGGTAATGATAGAGTGAAGGATTGTGTCTGAGTTTAAAGATTGTGATTGAAAACAATTCTGCTGCTGCTGATGGCCCACAGCACTTCGTGGATGCCCAATTTTGAGCTGCCAGATCTGTTCTGAATCTATTCCATTTAGCATGGTGGTACTGCCACACAACACAATGCAGGGTATGCTCAGTGTGAAGACGGGGCTTGGTCTTCACAAGGACTGTGTGGTCGTCACTCCTACTAATGCTGTCATGAACAGATGCATCTGTGACAGGTAGATTGGTGAGGACCGAGTCTAGTAGGTTTCTCCTACTTATTGGTTCCCTCAGCACCTTACAGAGACCCAGGCCAGGATTTTCCCCTCAGCGATTTGGAGGTGGGGCCCAGTTGCCAAGGGGAAAATGACGCGGGATGACGTCGAGAGGAATTCCCGACAAAATCAGCTGTCTGCCCGCCGATCTGTCAATGGCCAATTGAGGCCATTGACAGGTTAGTTAAAGTACTTAAAGACCTGCCCAGCCAACCTTAAGGCTGGCGGGCAGACCAGGAGCCCCAGGGAGCTTCTGATTATTCATGAAACTTCATCCACTGGCGGGATGAAGTTTCATGTCCGTTTTGTACAAAAATAATAAAGTTTATGTGTCCTTTATTAACATGTCCCATCTCATGTGACATTGTCACATGAGGGGGACATATTAATAAATTTTTAATGTTTCTATTTTTAAAGTTTTTACCACTATCAGTATTCTCCCTGAGACCGGACTTGCCTCAGGGAGCAGTGCGCTCTTTCGTGCGCATGTGTGAAAGACCGCACTTTAACAGATGGGGAATCCCTTCGCCCACCCTGCACAGGAAGCGCATAGCGCATCCCATCAGGGATGCCGCTGGGTGGGCCTTAATTGGCGCGCACACTTCAAATGGCGGCGGGCCCTGTTTCAGTGGCAGGAGTCGGCTGCCCGTCTGGTGCCAAACTGGTGGGGCCCGCCCGCCATCCAAGGGCAAGATTCTGCCCCCAGTCTGATAGATGTGTCCTTCGGGACTCAGCTGAGTCAGTCAGTAGTGGTGCTGCCGAGTCACTCTTGGTTATGGACATTGAAATCCCCAGCCAGAGTGCATTTTGTGCCCTTGCCACCCACCCTCAGTGCTTCCACCAAGTGGTGTTTAACATAGAGGAGCACTGATTCATCAGCTGGGGCAAGGAGGTAGGTTGTAATCAGTAGGAGTTTCCATGTTTGACCTAATGTCATGAGACTTCATGGGGCCTAAAGTTAGTGGCAACTTCCTTCCAACTGCATATGACTGTGCTACCACCTCTGCTGGGTATGATAGACCATTAGGATGGCGATGCTGGTGTATGGGACATTGGCTGTAAGGTATCATTCTGTGAGTATGCCTATTTTGGGCTGTTGCTTGACTAGTGTGTGGAACAGCTCTCCCAATTTTAACACAACTCGCCAGTTGTTAGTAAAGAGGATTTAGCAGAGTTGGTAGGGCTGGGTTTTCCGTTGTCATTTCTGGTGCCTAAGTTGATGTCAGATGAGCTGTCTGGTTTAATTCCTTTTTGACTTTTCTTTGGCTATTTGGTACAACTGAGTGGCTTGCTAGGCCATTTCAAAGGGCAGTTAAAAATCAACCATATTTCTGTATGTTTGGAGTCACATGTAGGCCAGACCAGATGAGGACAGCAGATTTCCTTCCCTAAAGGACCTTAGTGAACCCAATGGGTTTTTAGAACAATAAAGGATAGATTCAACACAGAATCACAGAATTTTTACAGCATAGAAGGAGGCCATTCAGCCTGTCATGTCTGCGCTAGCCATCTACTAAGCAATGCAACTAATGCCATTCCCATGTTTTCTCCCCTTTATCCTGCAAATTCTTCCTTTCAGATAATAATCCAACTCCCTCTTGAATGCCTCGATTGTGCCTCCATCACACTCTCAGGCAGCGTATTCCAGACCTTAACCACAAGCTGCATGATAAAGTTTCTCCTCGTGTCTCCATTGTTGCCCTAGTCAATTCCTGTAAATCTGTGCCCTCTCGTTCTCAATTCTTCCACCAGTGGGGACAGTTTCTCCCTATCTATTCTGCCCAGAACTCTCATGCTTTTGAATACTTATATCAAATCTCCTCTCAAGCTTCTCTCCTCCAAAGTAAACAATCCCGCCTTTTCCAATCTGCCTACATAACTGAAGGTTCTCGTCCCTGGAACCATAACTGAGACTAGTTTTCAATTTCAGATTTTTTGTTAATTAATTGAATTTCTTACTTAATTGAATTTAAATTCCACCAGCTACCATGTTGGGATTTGAACCCAAGTCCCCAGGTTACATTAATATGTCACTAGTCCAGTGACATTACTATTATGCTACCTAATCACAAAAAACATGTTAGTTACCAAACCTGTTTACGTAGTTTGCCATCAATGCCACCAGTAAGATGATAAGCCTAGTTTTTACTTTGAAAAAAAAACAACGAAAGATCAAGGAAAACGGTCACAAAATATTTGTTGTGGTGAATTTGTGTTATAATTTGATTTCTATCAACCTTTTAAAAATAGTGACTCTTGTTGATTAGACAATGTGTGAGTATCATTATGGCCTTTGCATCTAACTTATCATTAAGCAGCATGTCCCCACCATCTCATACACAAATCAGGTGGGGTACTACTATGCACCCCATGTGTAACACACTTCATAGGATCATAATGACAGAACTACGTCACAGCTTCCTTTGTGAACAGAGATACCGGCCGTAATTTTCCAGCCTTGTTGGCATCAGGTGTCATGGCGGGTGGAGGGTGGGGGGGGGGACAATATGGCAGGAAGGCCAAAGCTTGGTTACACACTGCGAAAGCATAGCAGGGTCCTCCAATGGTGGCTGCCATGGCTGAATGCCAATCCCACTGGAGGCTGGCGTGAATCCACTTTGCATCCCGCTAATGAGATGCAAAGTAAGACCCAACTGGAATTGACTCCCACAGCAGAATTACTGTTACCCCGGTGGGAAACCACGCCGGCCCAGAACACGTCTGGATAAGTGTGACTGTTTGGGCCTTGCTCAGATTGTGGACTTCTAAGGTGATGAAGATGCTGGAGCACCTCAGCTACCGGACACTGAGGAACACACTCATCACATGCTGGGTGGATTCTCATAGATGTGGCTCTGCCGTGAAGCAGCTCAAGGAATGTGGAAAGTCTCCACTGATGTCTGGGGGTCTGCTTTGGAAAACACGGTCTAGGTCATGGGCTGCTTTGGATGAGTGGTGAAGCTGGGGGAGAGGAAGGTCCAGCTGTGAGTGGGAGATGAAGGTGTATCGAGGGGGTTGGTGGGAGTGGAAGGTCTAAGTTTGACTGGGAGAGGAAGGTGTACCGGGGGGTGAGGTTGGGGGGGAAGTGGGGAACAAAGGAGTTGGGAGCTGTTAGGTTGGGGGGGAATGAAGGCGTTGGTGGGAGTCAGGTTGGGAGGGGTGAGTACAGGGGGAGGAGATATAATGGGGGAGAATGCAACAAGTGGGGAGGCAGGTGTAAGGGGGGAAGAAGGTGTAAGTGAAGGAGTTACGACGGGGAAGGAATTCGGACGGGGAAGAAGTCTGGGGGGAGGAAGGTATCCGGGGGTAGGAAGCAGTAAGGGTGGAGGAGGGAGCAAGGGGGAGATGTCCAGGTGAAGATGCAAGGGAGGGGTCTGTAGAGTCAATGACTGCCTCTTGGGGAGTGACTGAAGGTGGGCATGGTAGGAAGGAATGGTGAGTATGAAAGGGGGCAGAGTGAGCCAGAAGGGTGGGAGGGTGAGAGTGCGATGGTGGTGGTAGAAAGGACAGTGAGGGTTGTTGGTGCGGCCTTGGAGACAGACATGGACCTGGGGGCGGAAAAAAGGAGTTTGGGAGGTCAATGAAGATGGTGGTGGGAATCTCAGGAACGTTCACCTGGACTCCTGGAAAGAAAGGAGTTTGGGTTGGTAAGTGAGAGTGAGGAGGTGGAAGGTGGAAGGGGGCCCACCATGATGGGGGAAAGGACATGGGTAACTGGAGGAGGGGAAAGGATGAGGGAGCGGATGAGAAACTTAACGACTACCATGACTGTTGAAGTCGAAATTGAGTGGAGCCTCATGTCAGGATGGGCATAGGTGCTGCATGGGAGTGTGATCATGGGTGGGCGGAGATGCAGGTCAGCTCAGATGGACAACTGAAAGTGAACCCCAGCAGGCAACATTGAAAATGCTCAGGACAGTGAGATGACTGTGATGACTGAAGGCTCTGTTTGCAAAAGGTTCGGAAAGACCCTGCCACAGACACTTCTCCCTTCAGAATCTCTCAAGGTCCGGCTGCATGCATCTGAGCTGCTAGTGGGGCGGTGGTGGGTGGGGGGGGACGCAGTGTGAGCACTTGCAAAACCTGTAAATGAAGCTGAAAGACAACATTACACATTATTCAGTGTAAGTGAATATATGTTCAGATTATAAAGTGACAAAATGTGTTTACCCGTGCAATCGCTTGTGATCAGAAATTCTTAACTTTTCTAGGCCTATCACTTCTTCTAGGTGCTGCCCTGACATCTGCAGCAGGGGTGGAGACAGCCTGTGCAATGGTTGGCATTGTTGCCTCTGACAACTTCGGCATGCATCCTCTGGAGAGCCGAGGACCTGAGGCCCTGGTTTGCTTTGGTTGCCCTCCTATGGGCCAGCTGCTCCCTCTGCAGTGACAGAGGATGAGGTTGAGGAGTCTAGGGGGAGGAAGGTATCCAGGGGGATGAAGGTGGCAAAGGGGACTTGGAGGGAGAGGGCAGTCTCTGACATTCCTGAGTGGATGCCCCATGGGTACCCAACTGCCGCTTCTTCTCCCTTTGGATGCCCCGGGCCCCCAACCTGACTCCATAAAGGGAAGGAGTGCCTGGAGGGCCGTCAAGGTGCCCTGTTCCCTCTTATGTTGCCATTGCAGGATCTCACCCGTGGCTACCACGATGGAGTGCAGGTCTGCATGCATCTTTGCATTCTGCTGGACCTGGGTTTCCATGGCATCCAACATCCTTCCCATGGAGACCTTCATACACACACGTGTGGGCACCATTTCATTAGAGAGCAGGGTGGATGCACTACCCCAGCACACATGCCACTCTGCTAAGGGCCCCCAACAGCATTGCATGATGTTCCCCCGCCTTCTGCTGACTCTCCACGATGATTTGGAAGGCCAAATCCAGAGGGTTATCATCTGGCTTGGACCTCACAGATGCCTCTTCCCCAGCAGTCCTCCGAGTGCCGGGGAGCTCGGTTGAACCTGCCTCCTCCTGCTGTGGACACGTGTCTGTGCGCTGACCACCAGATTGTGAACCTGAGCCTACTCTAGATCTAGGTCCCACCGAGGTGAGTGCCTCTGCTGGTAGACGGTGTGGGTAAGCGCTGTGACGCATCTTCAAGGCTGCTTATATCCAGTTCTTCAATGGAGGAGGTGTCCTCTTGGCTGGAGGTGAGGACCTGGATGGGTCTGAGGGACTGGCTGGCTGAGCATGTCGGTCGCTTGGCAGATCTCTCTGTGAACCAAAGTCGAGATAATTAGTGCATGTCAGCAGAGTGAAAAGCAGGAGAGAGAGCACTCACAGTTGCATTGAGAGACGGATGAGGAGTGGACCAGAGTTTTACGGAGGGAACGATCCCTACGCAATGCCACCAGGGGGTTGAAGGGAAGATGTGTTTGGTGATGGCATCATGCTGGAGTTGGCGGAAATGGCAGAGGATGATCCTTTGAATGAGGAGGCTGGTGGGGTGATAGGTGAGGACAAGGGGACCCTATCATGTTTCTGGGAGGGAGGAGAAGGCGTGAGGGCGGATGCACGGGAGATGGGCCGGACACGGTTGAGGGCCCTGTCAACGACCGTGGGTGGAAACCCTCGGTTAAGGAAGAAGGAGGACATGTCAGAGGAACTGTTTTTGAAGGTAGCATCTTCAGAACAGATGCAACGGAGGCGAAGGAACTGAGAGAATGGGATGGAGTCCTTACAGGAAGTGGGGTGTGAGGAGCTGTAGTCGAGGTGGCTGTGGGAGTCGGTAGGCTTGTAATGGATATTGGTGGACAGTCTATCACCAGAAATTGAGACAGAGAGGTCAAGGAAGGGAAGGGAAGTGTCAGAGTTGGACCATGTGAAAATGATGGAGGGGTGGATATTGGAAGCAAAATTAATACATTTTTCCAAGTCCCGACGAGAGCATGAAGCAGCACCGAAGTAATCATCGATGTACCGGAGAAAGAGTTGTGGGAGGGGGCCGGAGTAGGACTGGAACAAGGAATGTTCATACCCCACATACCCCATAAAGAGACAGGCATAGCTGGGGCCCATGCGGGTACCCATAGCCACACCTTTTATTTAGAGGAAGTGAGAGGAGTTAAAGGAGAAATTTTTCAGTGTGAGAACAAGTTCAGCCAGACGGAGGAGAGTAGTGGTGGATGGGGATTGTTCGGGCCTCTGTTCAAGGAAGAAGCTGAGAGCCCTCAGACCATCCTGGTGGGGGATGGAGGTGTAGCGGGATTGGACGTCCATGGTAAAGAGGAGGCGGTTGGGGCCAGGGAACTGGAAATTGTTGATGTGACGTAAGGTGTCAGAGGAATCACAGATGTAGGTGGGAAGGGACTGGACAAGGGGAGAGAGAAGGGAGTCAAGATAACGAGAAATGAGTTCTGTTGGGCAGGAACAGGCTGACATGTTCAGTCTGTCGGGACAGTCTTGTTTGTGGATTTTGGGTAGGAGGTAGAAGCGGGCCGTCCAAGGTTGGGCGACTGTCAGGTTGGAAGCTGTGGGAAGAAGATCTCCAGAGGAGATGAGGTCAGTGACAGTCCTGGAAACAATGGCTTGATGTTCAGTGGTGGGGTCATGGTCCAGGGAGAGGTAGGAGGAAGTGTCTGCGAGTTGACGCTCAGCCTCCGCGAGGTAGAGGTCAGTGCGCCAGACAGCACCACCCTTGTCAGCGGGTTTGATGACAATGTTAGGGTTGGACCTGAGAGAACGGAGTGCAGCAAGTTCAGAGAGAGAGACAGGTTAGAATGGGTGACAGGAGCACAGAAATTGAGATGACTAATGTCACGCCGACAATTCTCAATGAAAAGATCAAGAGAAGGTAAGAATCCAGAGGGATGGTCGAGGTGGAGGGAGAATATTGGAGGTGGATAAAAGGATCTGTTGAACGGGCAGAGGACTCTTGCCCAAAGAAGTGAGCATGGAGACGAAGACGGCGGAAAAAGTGTTCAGCATTGTGCCGATCCCGAAATTCATTGAGATGAGGGCGAAAGGGTATGAAACTAAGTCCTTTGCTGAGCGCTGAACATTCAGCGTCAGAGAGGGGAAGGTCAGGGGCAATAGTGAATACACGGCTGGGGCTGGGATTGGAAGATGGGGTGGGGACGGAGGGACAGGCAGGGGCGGAGGGTCCTAGATGGGTGTTGGTGTTGATGAGTTGTTGGAGCTTGCGTTCCTTAGCACTTGAGAGAAAGAGAAAAAGTTTCTTGTTGAGGCGTCGGATGAGACGAAGAATAAAATGAAACTGGGGGCATGCACAGCTTTGAAAAAGGGTGCGGCGGTGCTGCTGGAGGGAGATGTCAAGTGTGTTCATATGGCGGCGCATGGCACTGAGTGTGGATCTCAGAATGAGACGGGAACAGCAGTCCGAGAAACGTTTTATGTACCGGAGATACCTGTAATCCTGGATGGGTTCGAAACATGAGGGATGGAATTTTTGTTGAAATCCACGTGGGGTAAGTCGGAGACGGAGACAGTCACTGAGAAAGGAGATATGGCTGTGAAAGCGGGTTTTAGTAAACACCTTGTCAAACACCAGGAGGGAAATGGAAAGCAATGAAGGTGACCAAGGCAAAAGAGAGATACGAAAATCCTGTCGGAGAGAAGAGAGAAGAATGGATGGCAGGACATGCAAGGTACAGATAGCTCTAGTGGGGGTGGGATGAAATAAGACTAAAAGGGCATAAAAGGTATAGATTTAAAAATAATGGAAATAGGTGGGAAAAGAAAAATCTATATAAATTATTGGAAAAAACAAAAGGGAGGGGGAAGAAACGGAAAAGGGGTGGGGATGGAGGAGGGAGTTCAAGATCTAAAGTTGTTGAACTCAATACTCAGTCCGGAAGGCTGTAAAGTGCCTAGTCGGAAGACAAGGTGCTGTTCCTCCAGTTTGCGTTGGGCTTTAATAGAATAATGCAGCAAGCCAAGGACAGACATGTGGGCAAGAGAGCAGGGTGGAGTGTTAAAATGGCAAGTGACAGGGAGGTCTGGGTTATTCTTGCGGACAGACTGAATGTGTTCTGCAAAGCAGTCGCCCAGTCTATCGCTTGAAGCAGCCCTGGTCTGAAGACATGATTAAGGCTGAGCTCTGGTATACTTTAAATATGGCGCCTGGAGCAAGCAAGCGCTGAGGTCATGGCGTGGTGGAAAAATCTGAGACTGCTTGCCAGCGATCCAGCGTGTTTCTCATGAATGCATTATTAGTGAGGCAGAATGCGGCAGGAATGGGACAATAGGGCGCAAAAACACACCATTGCAGCTGGCGGATAAAATGTTCTTTGTCCTGCCCAAAATTTTACTTTGTGCAAATCTGGTATGATTCCTCCCACTGAAAATCTGCCTCCTTTAACATGCCCAAGAAAGGTGGTCGAGTCAGTAAATAGAGTTCCTTGAATAAAGAAATTCATATTGCGCAATAGTTACACCTACCTTTCTAGCCTTTTCATAAATTTGTATATAGGTTTTTTTTCAGGAATTGCTTTTCTGCCTCCAACTCCAAGAATATCTTTGGAACCCTTAAAGGTATTCCCACCTTGCCCATTTCCATTGCCAGTGACACAGCAGCTGGAAGATGGTTGTAAGAATCATGTTTGGAAATCCGAGGCACTGTAATACCAAAGAACCAGGCCGAAATAGCGAAACGAAAGCTCTACAGGTTTGTTTCCCAATGTCGCTACCCTGCATTAATCTATCATATATGACACAACGCATGTTATTTTTAATCTCTGACTTCCAATGGCTGAAGATTAACAAAAATGCTGGAAATACAGAGCAGGTCCAGCAGAATCTGAAAAAAATATCTAGGGTTAGCAGTTTGAGTACAAACTTTCATGAAAACTCTTCTGACAAGCAGTCTAACAAACTATACTAAAAATGTTGACTTAGCTTTTTTCTTCTTTTCAGACACTGTTGGACTTGAATTTTATTTCCATATTTTCAATTCATTTCAGAGTTTCATTGTTTGCAATTTTATTTTATTTTTACCCGCATTGAATCAGAAGCAGGGTGGCACGGTGGCGCAGTGGCTAGCGCTGCTGCCTCACGACTCCAGAGCCCTGGGTTTGGTCCTGACCTCAGGTGCCTGTCTGTGTGGAGTCTGCATGCTTTCCCAGTGTCTGCGTGGGTTTCCGTTGGGTGTTCTGGTTTCCTCCCACTGCCCAAAGGCATGCTTGTTAGGTGGATTGGCTACAGTAAATTGTCCCCTAGAATGTGTGCTCTGTGATAGACTGATATCCTGTCCTGGGTGTACCCTGCCTATTGCCCTTTGCCTGTCTCTGACACCCCATGACCCTCAATTGAGTGAAGTGACCTGGAAGAGTGAGTGAATCAGAAGCTTCAGATAATTTTGTGAACAACATACGCTATGCCAGCACACCCCTTGATTCAATTGCTATGTTGTGTGCATCATTTTTACCTACTGATTATCCTGTTGATAATATTTTGGCCTGGATTTTGCAGTCAACGATGACAAAATGCTGCCAGCCATTCATACACTTATACTTGCCATGGGCTTTCTCTGGACTTTTTTTGGAGCTTATGGTAATTAGAATGACATTTTGGCTCAGCTCATTCTACAGACGATCTGTGACCTATGTGAATAGGGCAAGCAACTGGATCCCTCCTTAATCAATCAGTCTGAAGAATTCTCATTGAGGTGCACAGTTTGAACCAGGAACTGTAATTTAGAATATTTAATGTCAAATCACGTACAAAAAGCAAACGACTAAGAGAGAAAGATGAATGGGATTAAGAGAAAAAGATAAAATAGATTTTTTTTACTATTTGACAATCTCCAACAATAATTAAAATCTTAAGAAATAATATTACACATTTGTAAACATTAATTTTCAGAGCCAGAGACATTGTTTTTCAGTAATTATGATTGTTAAAAAGGTAGTTAGACTTGAATTTATTTACAATGAAATGGACAAGCCATAACTTTTTCTGGCCAGTTTAGTGGGCATCTAGTGGATAAGTGCCACAACTTCATACCATTGTGTTTCAATGGCTAATCAGTTAGTGAGATATTGTAATCCTCCTACCTTCCCTCCCACAAAAAATCAGAGTGGGGACGACTGCACAGTGTTCAATACAATTCCCAACTCCTCTGAAACCAAAGCACTCAATGCCTGCATGCAGCAAGACCTGAACAACACTCAGGCTTGGGCTGATAAGTGTGCCACTCAAGTACCAGGCAATGACCATCTCAAACAAAAGAGAATTTAACCATCTCCCCTTGACATTCAAAACCCACCACTATCTACAAGCCAGGAATACTTTCTACTTATCTGGATGAATGCAGCTCCAACAACACTCAAGAAATGTGACACCATCCAGGCCAAACCAGCCCCCTTGATTGGCAGTCTATCCATTATCTAAAATACTCATTGTCTCCATGATCAGCACACAGTAGTAGCAGTCTGTATTATCTACAAGGTTTTCTTTATTCATATGGCTGCAGGAGAAGCAATTATGGTTTGATACCTAAGTTAACAATCAATGGCTTCAGCTGATGCAGTGTGAATGGTTGTGATGCCACCAGAAATGGATCACTTATGGCAGGAATTCATTATGTGGGTGATTGTGTGACTTGGATGACCACAAGAGGCTGTCATCAGTTTGTAGGGTGTGGAGTGCATTCTGGTAGAAACCATGGGGTTTCAGACCAGTGCATGGGTGTTCTTGAGGCCCTGTGTAAATGGAAGTGCTTCATTTGCTGTCAGCTGGTGCTGTTCTTTGAGGAGGATATTTTCCCTGTGGACATCAGGACGTTCAATGTGTGATAGCAGAGGAAGCCACTCGAGCTTTGTTAGTTTTAACATCCCAGAAATAATCCTCATGACTTCCCGGAGATGGGTATCTATAATGTTGGCCTGGCGGTCCTGGAAGGGAGACAGCAACCTTCATGTGGCCCTCCCGTTAAGTAGGTTTTCCAACCTGAAAGCCCGCGAGCTAATGCTGTCAATAAGGCAAGCGAATCCTGCCCACTGGGCTCTCAGTCCAAGCTGCAAAAACCCATTGGAAAATCTACAAGATGTACTGCAGCAACTCACCAACGCTCCTTCGACAGCACCTTCTAAAACCACAAACTCTACCTCCTAGAAGAAAAATGGAAACAGGCACATGGGAACACTACTACCTGCAAGTTCCCTTGCTAATCACATACCATCCTGACTGGGAACTATATTGCCATTCCTTTTCCTGGAACTCCCTCCCTAACAGCACTGTAGGTGTGCCTACACCACATCAACTGCAGCGGTTCAAAAAGGCACCTTTCAACTACTTTCTCAAAGGCAATTAGGGAGGAGCAATAAATGCTGGCCTTACCAGAGATGCTTACGTCCCAAAAATGAATGTTAAAAAACTTACAGGGTAACTCAAACGCAACATCCTGATGTCCGTGTTTAATTGTGCAGAAATCATTAAATTTTAAAGGGGCACAGCTAGCTTAAAAAATTGTTTGGGGATGATAACAGAGCAATGTGTGACTTTAGATCTTAATTCTTTCCTTAACTCTTTCAGAAACAGAAATTGATGCTAGATAAATTGTGAATTTTAAAACAGGCTGATAGATTTTAAGGTAGTAAGGGATTTGGGACAAAGGCCCAATATAGAGTTAGGTCACAAATCAGCCATGATCATTGAATAGAGGAACATGCCCAAGGAGTTAAGTGGCCTGTTCCTGTTGCTATGTTCCTGTCTGCAGTTATTGGAAGGTCATGTCCAAATTACTCTTTACCACAAAATCTGGTCCATTGATATCTCTGGGTGTTCCACAATGCACCTGGCCAAAAGTCAACACACAACTGGTATCCCAGAACAGAAATTGCACTGTTCTGCTTCTCTGTCATGTATTGGTCCATTGACTTCTCTACCAGCTCTGAAGTATAGTGTTGCCAAGATCCACAAAGGTCCTGCCAAGGAGGACTGTTTCACTTTATCTGCAATATTTCCCATTGCCCTGCACTGTTTGTCACGGGACAAGTTGGAATAGATCAGGCATACCTGTCAGGATAAACTTCAAGGAAGGAGTTGGAAAGCCCCAGAGTTAAACATCTACTGAGCTGCCTTGATTTGGCAAAAGGAGCTGGCACAGAGGACAGCTTCAGTATAAATGTATCATGGACATGCCAGGATACCTTGCATGGATTTATCAGCATTTTTCTGTTGACGTAATCCACTGTAGCTTCTACTGGCATTCTAATAGCAATATAAATGCAGTCCATGACCTTTTGCACATTTGGGAAGCCTGGCGCCCTGAAAAAAGCAACACAGTTTCATCTTCAGAGAATGCATGTATGGGCAATCTAATGAACTGGCTAGCTCATGTGAAGACTATATCAGCCACCTGCTTGACGCAACAGTAACCTGTTGACTATGAAATGTTGCAGAGATCTGCTGCGCAAGACTGCAAGAACCGAATAGTAACATTCTTTGACAATGGCTTCAGATTGGGTTCCACCACACTGCTGAGCTCATGGAGACATCTGCGAACAATTGGTGTTTCCTCATGCACTACCCTTCAGACAACTGAAGGCAAGACTTTCATGCCAGTCTAGGGTCTGGGTGACTCCTTGTTTTCTTCAGCCTCCGCTGATGTAACTGACCATTCTCTGGTCCTGTCATACCTCCAGCTTTTCCACACCAAGCAAAGTCAAAAACAGAGGAGAAAAGTAATGCCATGTTATTTATTATCCCAAGAAAAACTCCCTTAAAGAAACTGCACAGGCTCCTTGGAGATAAAGGTCAACCCTAGCTACAGACACTGGATCCTCAATGAGGACAAGTTTGACAAGCCCATGCATCCACCTGATTAATAATAATACAAATCCTTAGAATGCTGAAAGCACTGTTGGACAGGCCTTGTGGTGCCTTATACCATGCTCCATTGTGAGCATTGAACTTTGTCATTGCTAGGTTTCATTTCCACATATTAAATGAAGCTATGTCTCATTTTGGGCAAGATCATTTGAAGGTGGCTAAAAATGCTAGCGGAAAAGAAATCACACACATGAGTTTGACACAGATCTATCTTTATACCTATCAGCCAGATTCTCTAACCCTATCACCTCGCCCTCCCGTAGCTCCGCCCCACCACATCCCCCACCCCAACTTCGACCCACACTCTCACAACTTCCTAACATGTACCATTGGGGTAATAGACCAAAAATCTATTTGTTTATGGTTCTATCATATCCTGTCATAGGATTACTGCATTTTATTCAATATTCTATTTTAACTTCCATTGCTAATTAATGGTTACCATCATCTGCACCCTGAAATAAATGCTGAAATATCAGTTTGAACAATTGTGCACTTATGAATGCTCCAACAAAATAAAATGTTGAATGTTTTTCTCCTTTTCTCACTCCTCAACCCCGTTTCCTCCCATGCCATAAAACAAACCATTTGGTATGAAAGCATCTGAAAGTAGGGGAGAGATTAAATCAACGTTAAATTATTTTGAAGCCATGACTTAAGTCTACTATAAGTGGCACAGTTTTTAAAGCTTCAATTACATTTAAGTAGCAGTAAAATTTATTATGCTTACTGTATTTTGATGAGTTGGCATTGGCATTAATATGTCCTTTTAGGTCACCATTAGATGCACTTTTGTTTTCCTTCAGTGCATTACATTCACATGCCCTTCAAATCCATTTCTCCACTTGGAGATAAAATATTCATTGTGTCATCATGGCTAGTCAACTTAGTAATTCTAAGTGAATGACATTTTATTATGGATGCGCTCCAAACATTGCAAAATGACCGCTGAGTCAACACTTCTTCAATGGCTTCTTGTGCATCAGCTTATGGACTTCAACATAAGGTATCTGCACTCTAAGAGGTGTAAGACCCGCTGTGGGAGCAATTTTTTTGTGAAAGTCATTTGCATCATAAACTCATCTGTGTCACACCAAAGGCATTTATTTTCTGTTTGTGCTTTCTTTTTACCAGAAAATGGCGATAATTGCTAAGTGACACTGTCTATTCATAATAACATTAAACTGCTCCTCTAAGTGTTTTGATGTAATTCTGTGGGGAATGATGTTTTAATACATCACAGTTTTTTTAACTGGCCTTACAAATACTATATTGATAGCGGTTAATTGCTGTCATTGTATGTTCATCCTTTCTCAATTTTGTAAATTTGTGCATTTGTAAAGACCACGAGTGGCATTGATTTGTTTATGGAGATTGATGCTATTTGTATGGCAATTATATGAATCCAGTAACCTCCAACAACCAGAAAACACTTCTTCAATTTTTTGCTTGATAATTGACTGCCAGTAGTAATGAAAATACGCTACATCTTCAATAACTAATTTAATAATTAAAAGGCCAGAAATACAATATAGGATCTATTTTACAGTCTCAGCATATAACTAATGAGATTCTCTATCTCTTTGCAACTTGCCCTGATAGTGGTTGAGAAGCAAGAACTGGAAAAGCATGAAGATAATGATGAAGAAGAAAGAGCTTCACTTGTTCTCACACTCGCAGTGTACTTCATAGGGTGGCTTAGACATTGTATCTTCAGGTGGCAAGATACTGATCCCAGAGGTTGAGTTTATAAATGGGTTCTGTTGCAGGGGACACTGATGTGAACTTCAAAAGGGCAGGTTATAGAAGAAAGTCGATAGATATGCACAGTGAAATGCTTGTGCGTTAGCAGACCTGCCAGGAAGCCTGGCCAATGTTAAGGAGCTTGGCGGAGTCTGACACCAATTTTGCACAGTCTTGTCAAAATTTGGAACCCATTCTTTCCAGCATGCAAGCAGGGTCCAACATGAAACTAATGGATCCAACATGAAACAGCGTCTATGGTAACACAAGCATAAGCCACCCAATGCCTGGTTGCTGTAGAAGCTCAGACCTCCCTAATGCAAGACCAACTTGCTGACATGCAAACTCAGACTATTTTCATTGCAAGCTCAGACTGGTGCCATCATAGCTGTGGATACCATTGTTTAAAGGGGCTTGAAGTGGAACCCTCCAGCAGGTTACATAGTTTGTCGTTGAGGTGCAGTCCTGGGGTAGTGGCTATGGCTACTTGGAGCATGAGCCTTATGTCCTCTCTCAGGTTGGTGGTATTCATTCCCCCGTGGTTTGATTTTTACATTTGATATGGAATTTTTATTTTGAGTTGATTTTTATTTTTGCATTGCGGCCAAATAGACAATGTGATGCTCAGTAATGGAGCGAAAGTAAAGTGTGGGCCTGATGGCAAATAGCAAATTGGGGTTGTGTTGTCTGGTATCAGAGCCTGATAAGTTAGTCAGGGACAGCCTAGTCAGAAAGGATGTGTCTGTCTTTCCTTCTTTCTCTTCATTCTCTTTATTTTCTTCCTTCTCCTCCACCTGCTCCTGCTCTTCAGCTAGTTGCCACACAACTGGGGGCAAGGGCTGTGGCCACATGATATGGAGATTGTGCAGCATACAACAGACCACAATGAAGCTTGATATCTGCTCTTTCAAATGCTGCAGCTTCGTCGATAGCAGTTCAGGCAGTGGAAGTGTTGTTTAAGCACCTCGATGGTCTGCTCGATCACATTTTGTCTGGGAGCATGGCTTTACTTGTACGAATGCTGCCCACATGTGTGTGGGTTGCATACCAGAGTTGTCAGCAGAAAACCATTGTCACCCAGTAGGTACCCTCTGCCACAGAATGAAGACATCACGACTGCTGCCACAATACCAGGCATTGACCTGCATGATTTGATGCATATGGTTACATGCCAGCTGAAAGTTGACAGTGTCGAATTCCTTTTGGTTGGCCTGCCATGCTTGCAAAGTAGCAAATGAGCTGTCAATGGCACCTTCACCATGGGGAAGCCTGAAACTCTCACAAAGCTCATTCCACTTGCTTCTCACTGACAAGAGAAAATAAAAAGTATTCAGTAAAAATTCATGGCCCCAGTCACCTTCGCAGCCAATGCAGTTCTCACCCTGCTCTGATGCGGCAGCTGTGGTCGCAGCAAGTGGCAGGTTTCAGTGAGACTGTTCTTAATGAAGCAGAGACGTCTCACGCATTATTCCACACTGAGGTTCAGGTAGGTGAATTCTTCCTGAAACCCCTGGCTGGATGAGGGAGCTGAGAACTCTTCACCCCCTCCAGCCCCTCCCTCTTCCAGAAACTTGTCCTGCTCCGTATTGTCTCTGCTCAATCTTCCATTCAGGCTGTATTTGAAATTGGGCACCTAACACTGTAGACATGTCTGGGAGCAAATGATTTGCATAAAATGTTTGAAGTCAAGCCATCAGTCAGCATATGCATCGCCCACTCCTTGTAGACTCTAGCAACTCTGAAAATCACCAAACACATCTACATTTGCAGCAAGATCCAATAGGAATCAATTGCAACTAACCTGTAATTAGTTAATGGTCACATGAAATTGTGCTAGTGGGGATCCTTCCTGCTGTGAAAGGTTAAAAAAGGGTGCTAGCTGGAGTAATGAGCTCCAAAATGGCAGTGTGCCTTCAGATCAATGTTAAACGCTGTTTGGCAATCTGCCTACTCTGCATATGTCCACAGGTGCTATCTGCCTGCACATTAATGCTCTCACCAAAATGGTGTCCAGCACAGCTTGCATCAGAAATGTGGAGGCCATTTTAGAGCCAAAACAACACTCATAGCTCTAAAAAGGACAGGCGGTAAGGAGATTTTACAACCATGCAGTTACTTATCATGTTTACACAGATCCAAGATGCCCAGTCGAGGGCACCGTGCCATTCCCACGAACTCCCTGAAACTTGCAGTACATAATATTGTCAACATTAAACGGGCAAGGACAAGTCTAACTAACAGTGGGTGCCATTTGTCTCCTTGCCACAGCAGACTCTGGATCATGTGTGATATTGCCTTCCCATCAGTTCTATCAGCTCTGTAGTGGCAAGTGTGGTGCTTGTGGCTACTGTGCTAATGGACCTTATAACTTCTCTTCATCCAAGTACTGTCCAAGGTAATAATGTGCAGCATACAGCTATGCTGAAATTTTGTTTACTTTCGTTGTAACATACTTAGATCTCTCTTACCTATTCAAGTAATGAGAGCTCTGGTTTATACAAGTGCTCCTGGACTTCCCCTCTCTTTAAGCCCTTATTGCTGCACTGTAGATCTATTGATAAAAGTTTCAGGAAGAATGCAAATGATATTATTTAATGTTTGCTTTTGTTGGAAGTTTGAATTGACTCTTGTCATTCCTTTGTACGTCTAATTCACAAGCCTGAGTGTGGCTGAATTTTATTTTAATACCGATTTCCTTCTCTTCCATGCAAAACTGGCCAACGTTCTTTTTGTTGCTCTTTAACAAGGACAATAGTTCTGAACAGGCAATGTTTTCTTACTTGAATACATTTTCACGAGAGACCAAGGCCCTAGGTAGTAGTAAATGCTCTAATGCTAGGAGTGAAATAATGATGTAGAGAGATTTTGGGATGTAATTCCAGATCGCAGGGATGTAAGAAGACAGGAGTTGAGGAGTACGGAGGTCTTGAAGGTTGGAGGAGATTAGAGATAGGGATGTTGTGCGCTCCTTTTTGTTTTAATGCCTTTTTTATTCATTCACAGGGTGTGGCACTTGTAAAGTCAGTATTTGTTGTCAATCTCTAATTTCCCTTGAGAGGGTGGTTGTGAATTTTGAATGCAACCGAGTGGCTTCCTAGCTCATTTCAGAGAGCATCCACATTGTCACCCGCATCCACATCCGCATCAACCATGTTGCTGTGGATCTTCAGTCACAAATGCACCAGATCAAGTAAGTACAACAGATTTTGTTCCGTAAGGAATGTTAATGAACCAGATGAATTTTTACGTTTCACGATCTAGCTCTTTAGCTAGATGGAACTTTTTATTGTGGATTTATTTGATAAACTGAATTTAAATTCCCCAATGCCATGGTGAACTTGGACTCTTCATGTAAATATTAACTAAATCATAATCCATCCACCTGCACAGGGATAAAATCTGGCTCCATACAATGGATTTGTAGCCCAGTAACAAAACTACAATACTACCAAACCCCATCCTTTCAATAAGGCATTAGGCTAGGCCTAGAACCTGAGTAATACTCAGTAGGTCTGGCAGCATCTATGGAGAAAGAAACAGAGTTTTGTCAAGTCAAGTATGACTCTTCTTCAGAAACTTCGTATGAGACAAAGTATAGGGGGTAGTGGTGTGTGTCAGCTTCACCTCTGACTCCTGAGCGGTTCGAATTGCTCCCACTCCCTGGGCTCTAGACCTTGGACTAATTTGGGGGTTGTGACAAAGTGCAGCAGACAACTGGTTTTGGTGCAAGAAAAAAACTGGATTTATTGAAGTCACATATGAACTTATAACATTAGGACTACACTGAGATTATACAGACCTACAAAGTACACTTATTTAAGAATGGAGAACACATAGCATAATGAGGGAAAATCACGCTGCTAATCTCCTTACCCTTGTCCCACCTCCAAAACCTAACTAAATTGAACTAGGAGAGGTCAGGGATCATGCTCACCAACCAGGGTTCCTTGACAGTTCAAAATCCAGCCAGGTAAGCCAGTTGGGATACACTCTTTGTGTCCTCTGGGGCCTACTGTCCCCACATGGTCCTGGTCTGTGGAATCTGCAAAGGTTCTTCAGTTGGGCGGAGAGCGGGGTTATGGATGGTCAATCTTCATGGAGGGCTGCGGTTGCGGCCTTGTTGTCTTCGGTTGAGCCTGCTACCCCGTGCCCCTTGCCATGATGTTGCCTGTGGGCATGCAAACCTCCAGATCTCCTCCCTTAGCTTGGCTCAGCTCCCTGCTTAAACTCTGCTCCATCCGCTCCCAACTGCTCACTGCCCAAAACTGTTCACTTCAGATCTGCCGCCTTTCATAACCGGTGGCCCAGCTATACTGTTTTTTGGATTTCTTATCTCAATCCAAATCAAGGTTAGTTCTTTGTCTGATTTTTGGTGAGCCTTCTCAGGTGATTGTTGCCTTGTTTTTAATGGGCTCGCATGATGTATATCATTGTCTTCCTGCCCCTGTAACTAGTCTTGAACTGCAAGCCATTGTATATGTGGTGTATTGATAGGTTCGCATTAATTGCATTGATTGCTGTCTTCCTGCCTTAGTAGTTAGTAGTGATTATTTATGCAAGATTTTGATTGGCTTTAGTTTTGTGTAAGATGAAGTCTTTCTCTGGGTTGATTGTTTTAAAGGGAAGAATGTGTATTCTGTCTCCTCTTGTCCTAGCCTCCTGTCTGCAGGGTTCTACACTTAACCCAGCAATTGGGTCCTCTGCCATAAAAGTCCAAAAGTCATATCCTTGTTGATGTTATGAAAAATGTGGGAATTTTGAGAATCCTTCAAAAGTATGAAAAGAAATTGTGGATCAAGACAGCTTTAAGATGGGGAGAGAGTTTGAGTATGTAGGTTGAGGTGGCGATGCATGGCACTGAGCATGGTTCTCAAGGTATAGCGAGAACAATAGTCTGAGGAACGTTGTATGTCTCCATGCTATAATCCTGGGTGTATTCTTCAGAACTAGAACCTTGGTATTAGGTAAAGCATTTGAGTATTTGAACTGTGTATGCAGTTTATAAAGAGGAAGAGGAACATAAATTGTAAAATATTTCACTGAACCCAATCTATTGCTGTAATGTGCAACACACGTGACTAAGAAGCATTAGCAGAATTGTTCATACAGTTATGGTTAATAACACCCTTAATGAGTAACTATTCAGAAATATTAGTGGGGAAGATAACGATGTTGCAGATTAGATATCAGATTTTATTTCAGATTTGTAATATCAACAGCAATTTGCTTTTGCAGGTGAAGTGTTTATGGCCCTTGCTGCTGTAGCAATCAGTTTGTGCTGTTTCTCCCTCACACAGTTCACAAGCATATGTAGGACCCCATTCCCCAAAGGGAATGCACAAGATCGTTGTCCAACCACTTCAACCAAATGTCATGCACACCACAGATAGATCATCAAACTTTTAGCCATTTTATATTAGTTAAGTGACTCATTTGTTTTTGTTAAGTGAGAAAAGAATCATCCATTGCATGTGTATAATGGAAGGCTTTCTTTTGTCTTTCAAACAAACAACTTTGTGTTCAATTAAATCATACAGTGCATATGCATCATTTTTAGTGGGTTTTAAATATCAAAGAAAAAGATCATTTAGCTTTTTTTTCCAGAAAGAGAGGAATATGTAGCCTTCAGATTTGTGTTGAATGTGAACCATAAAGCATAAGGTAGAAACATCCATCATTTTGGGTCAATAGAATTTTACCTGTATTACATCTTAGTCACATCAAATACTTAGTCACTTCACACTGGTAAATGTAGCCTGTAATTTGTTATAAATAGAACAAATATTGTACAGTGTATATTTAACATTGGTATATTTTGCCAGCAATTCACAGTATATTGTCTTCCATATATAAGTTTCAATTAAACATTAAGATAAAAACAAAATACTGTGGATGCTGGAAATCTGAAACAAAAACAAAAATTGCTGGAAAATCTCAGCAATACGGACTCGAAACATGAACTCTGTCTCTCTCTCTCTCTCTCTCTCTCTCTCTCTCCACAGATGCTGTCTGACCTGCTGAGTTTTTCCAGCAATTTTTGTTTCTTTTATAAATCTCAATGTATAAATCATTCTATGCAAACTATCTAAACTGCATCTGAGCTTCCTATCAATGAGCAGCATCAATTGACCAGATTCTAATGGGGTATGTTTTCATATTTTAATCAGTTTTTTGATTAAAGAAGAAGATTTCATCCAGTTTTGAATTAAAAAATGTAAAACATCTAAAGCAAATGTGCCCTCGATGACAAAGGAAATAAAAGTTAAAATAAAATAGGAAAAGGACAAATGCCAGGAGCAAGATTCAGCTAATTACCAGAAATATTATGACAAGTACAGGAGAGAACTGAAAAAATACAGAAGGCAAACAGAGGTTATGAGAATAGATTAACAGACAACATTAAATTGAATGCTAAAACGTTTTATAAACAGATAAGGCTAAAGATTTGTTCACACAGCATGGCCTTGAGAAGCACAATTGAGCCTAGTTGATACTTCAGAGGGACGCGGCAAGCTGCTGGCCATTTCCTGGGTACTAGCATGACATAGCTGCAATAGAAAGGCATATGCAGTTATCTCCTTCCATGCATCGCATGCAAATAAGTTCTATCCCGACGTCACGTGGCTAAACCGGCAGATGCAACACCAAAATTGGAAATTTGCACCATATAGGTTCAGCTTATGGGTTGAATTTTACGCCCTATGGGCTGGTGTGCACCCAACCCATGAAATCGCGCAAGAAGACGTTGGGTGAGTGTCCCGACATCATCGTGCAATCAGGCGATAGTTCGTTTGGCAGGCTCGCGCAAAAGTCGGAAGCGCGCCCACCGACAACTAAGAAGGCAATTAAGCCCATTGATGGCGCAATTGCCTCCAATTTTCGTGGCCCGTCCAACCTTATGGTTGGCAGATGGGCAAATCAGTCAGGCGGGCTCTGCATTTTTCATCAAACCTCATCCGAGGACAGGATGAGATTCCCATTATGAAATAAAATAAAAATCTGTGGCCAGCATTTTTATCAGCTATATTTTCGGGTGCATGATTGTGATGCATGGACTTATTTTCATAGCTTTTTAAAATTTTATTTAATAATTTGAAGGTCTGCAGCTCCCTGAGGCAGCTCTCTGCCTTCAGGGAGCTTTCTCGGCAATGCTCACCCACACCTGCGGTGACATCATCGCCCGCCCTTTTCCCGCCCCCACCCCGGCAGCGCTGAGCTTTTCAGCAAATGTTTCATGCTGGCTTGCCATTAATTGGCCAGCCAGCATGAAATCACGGTTGGGGGATGTTCGCAGTCGGCTGTTCATTTCGCGACCACTCGTGGGACCGCCGATTGTGCCCATCCGCCAAAGGTAAAATTCAGGCCTATGAGTTAGTGCCTGACTCAGCAAAGCTCAGGTTAGCAGCTGGAAGTTGGGACCTGAATCTGTGCTAATTTTAGAGCCACTCCACAAGTTGCAGGTGGGGTGTTTTTTCTGTAACTTTTGCTAAGGCACAGAGTGCTGGGTTCTAAGAGGCGATCTTTCTTTTTGCCAGATTCTGAATTGAGCCAAGGAGGAGAGAGGACTACCTAACCCAGGTATGGGGCAGTTGTTGCAGGGCTTTCTGGTCAGCAACATGAACAAGAAATGGAATAGTAGAGCAGGAAGGCAGAGCTCAGTGAGGAGGAAAGAAGGAGGAGGAACAGGAGGAGGTGGGAGGAGGTACTTTGGACCCTGTGTAATTGGGTGGACAGCCAGGGTGGACTGAGAACTTCTGCCGAATGGTCGCCTCCAACACCATAAATGACTCTATGGGCAGAATCGTGCCCTTGTTGGGCGGGCTCGGCGGGGCGGGGGGTGGCGGTCTGGAAGCTGACTGCCGCCTGCGATCGAGGCCGGAAGGCGATTTCATGCTGGCAGGCCAATTAAGGTTCGCTCAACGTGAAACGCAAGCGGCAGCGTTCAGTGCTGCCTATGTGGGCAGAGGGAGGAGGGTGAGCGGCGCGAGTGCAAACATTGCTCATACGCGCGGGCGGGTACTTCATAATCTCCCTGAGGCACAAGAGCTGCCTCAGTGAGATGAAGAGTTATGAAAAAACATAATGAAGAAATTAAAACTATTATCAACATGTTCCCTCATGTGACTCTGTCACATGAGCAGGGACATGTTATTAATTAAGTTTTAAAATTTTTATTTGCTTTAGGAAACCTCATCCCGCCCGTGGGTGAGATTTTCTAAAAAGTGCAAAGGCCACTTGGCCTTTTCGCCTGCCCGCCAACCGTAAGGTTGGACAGGCAGCGAAAAATTTAACTTAATTGATAATTTAATGGCCTTAACGGGCCTTTCAAATGTCGGCGGGCGTGCTGCCGACTCTGGCGCGCACCTGCCAACCGAAATATCGCGCAACTGCGTGTTGGCATTGGGACACTCGCTCAATGTGAACGCGTGTCAATTCACACTCGAACGGGTCGGGCGGGTGCCGACCCACTCAGCTAAAAATTTTGCCCTGTGACTCTAGTTATGAGGAGAGGTTGGCAAAGTTAGGAGTTTTCTCCTTGAAACAGAGAGGTGACCTAATGGAGATCTTCAAGTTGATGAGAGGTTTTGATAGAATAGTTCAAGAAAGACAGTTCCATCTGGTGAGTGGATCAATAAGCTGAGGTTATAGATTCAAAATCATTGGTAACATTCCTAATGGGGAGATGAGGAGAAAGTTTTTCATGCAGAGTTGTTCTCTACCTGAAAAAGTGGTGGAACAGATTGTTAAATAATTTTAAAAGGGAGCTGAACATGTATTTGGTAATGAGGAGCTTACAGGGTTACAGACAAAAATCCAGGATATGGGAGTAAGCATGGCTATGCTCCCTAAGAGCCAGCAGAGGTATGATGAGTCGAATGGCCCATTTCTGTGCTGTAAGTTTCTGTGATCCTTTTCAATTACAAAACTTCACCAGAGTGGTTTTCATGTGATGGTACTGTTGTTGCTAAACAGCTTAAAGGTTTATGTCTATTTTAAGGCATTTCACAACACCTTATTAAGTCTTCCAGATTTAGACCCTAAAGCCACAGCTGAAAAAAAGCTTGTATGCTCCATAGTATCTCCTCTTGAAAACAGGTTCAATCTCTTCCAGACACAATTTTCTTCTAAACAAAAGTAATATTTTTATGTACTAGATAGTTAAACTCTCAGTTATAAAAAATCCTCATCAATAGCCAATAATTCAATTTTGTTTTTATTTGGCTGGGTCAACAAGGCAATAAATTTATTAATATTTAATAAAGTTGTGTCTTTTATTTGAACTGTGCTCTAGTGAATGGTTCACAAATGTAATAAGGCAGAAGGCAGCAATGCACATGTATAGGTTTCATACTTCCCACAGGCATTTTGTTCAACTGTAGCTATAAATTTGTGTCAGTGAAAAGAATTACCTCAGCTTGTTATGATCATCACAGGTATGCCGGTCTTCCTTGCTCTCTCCTTGAATCTCTGACAAGTTGTTGATTATATTGCTGTAATGAAATAATCCTGTACCTGTGTATAATGAACTGCATAGGTTTTTGTTTCTTTTCTTTTTATTCCCTCGACTTCTTCTTCAGATCAATACTGAGGGAGTTGCCACTTTTCAGAGGAGACGTTAAACTGAGGCTCCCACAGCCTCTCGTATGCAAGGGGAAGGTCCCATTATTTGAAGAATGGCAGGAGAGTCATCCTAGTGCTCTGGTCAACATTTACCCTGCAATCAACATAAAAGAAACAGATGATCAGTTTCTTCATGATATTTCATCTGACACCTTAATCCCATGTGTATGCTTTATCTTACTCTGTAAAATGATATTTAAAAATTGAATAATAATCAATGCATTTTACTTCCTGGCCTGCTGTCTGTGAGAATGCTTCAATATGATTGGCTGTTTACTCTGCTTGATGACATCATGCTGTTGAATACTTGGAGATCTTCTTGACTAGGTGCTAGATTCAAACTGGCATTGGGGAAGACAAAATCCATGCCACAGAGATAGCTAGATCCTTGTGGGCAACTTTCTTAGAGGTCACTGTCACTTACAAAAAACAGCACAACGACATTGGAGGGAGTACAGTGCAGAATTCACCAGAATAATACTGAGGCATAAAAGGGTTAACTGACAAGGACAAGTTACATAAACCTGGTTTCTATTCCATAGAGCTTACAAGGTTGATCTAAGCAAGATGCTTAAATGATAAATGGGGTAGAGATAGTGAAAATAAAGGGGGAACTCGAACACGGGGCTATAATCTTGAAAATATAGAACTAGGCCATTTAATAGTGAAATCAAGAAGAAAATTTTCACAAAAAATGTTAGTGGGAATGTGGTAATGTTGTGCATGTATCACCCAAAATTTTCAAGACTGAGACTGATGAACTTTCTTTAGATTGGGTCATCAAGGGAAATGAACAAAGGTTGGTAATTGGAGTTGAGGTACAGATTATCTAATTAGATGGCAGAACAGGCTCAAGAGGCTGAATGATCTACTCCTGTTCCTATAGGATTAATGTTAACCAGGTAATAGTGTAAAATTAATGACTTCAATGGAAACCAAAATCAGGTAAGTTGTATAATGGGCAATCAATTCAATATTACCCATTTTACACTATCACTCAAAGTTAAAATGAATCCCTATGTTTTCTATTCTGCCAAGTTCATCGTTGGCTGCTCTTTTTTTAAACACCATCTTCTTGCAAGTTTCATGCAACAAATTGTTGCAAAGTGTCTAATGGAGTGTATCTGACAGCGGTCTGTGAGGGTGAAGTAACTGGTGATGGTGGTAAATTTTGTATGAAGCTGTAGTCTGATGGCAAATTATTGTCTAATATTTTCTTTGAAATTCTTTTCCACGCTATTTTTAGCATACTGTTTGACACATTTGTGTTAAATTTCTGCCTGTACCATTTCAGTACAGTTGTGATGCAATCCTGCCCATCCAATGTTTCCCAACAGCAGCTCATTCAGCAGGTTTTTGAAACACTGCAACTGCTGTTTTGCTCGGCTGTGTCATTGTGTTGTGAGATTAACTGAATGTTCCAGTAATACCTGCATTTCCATTATAAATTAAAAATGATGAGTGAGCCGTACCATTCTGTACAAGGATAAGTTGAAATACCTATGGCAGACTTGGTTAATGGGAAAATTCATTTTAGAACTGTCAGTATTTACCCGCAGTATCTGTTATACTTGTAAGCACCACTGCGATTTTCAATTATAATATTAGAACATTTGTCACATAATGTTAGCTCCCCACCCAATAGTGGAATTGTATTTTCACCTTTGGTGTCAGCATGTATGTGAGCATGCATCTCCATTTCATACCCACTGAGTGGCAGTGTAGAATAATGTATTCATGGAAAGATCTATCTTTATGGATCAGCAGCTGGGCAAAACCTCTCTTTGTCCTGAAATAGAGGAAGGACAGATATCAAAGCCATGACTTAAGCTCTGGTGCTGACCTTGTACTATAGGTCTCTACCACATCCTCCTGCAAAAGAAGTTAAGAATGGCCTGATTTAACTGAACACCAAATAATGAAACAGTAAGTTTTTTGACTGACTGTCTGAGACCATTAGATGTGCGCTAGTGATATGTTTGCATCTAATTCCCAACTCACTACCACCCCATATTCCCACCTCATTTCCCTCCCTGCCTTTGCTTGTTAAAGTCCATTTTGTCAAGATTCTGAATCCAAAATTGGGACTAGGTTTGAAGGAGAGATTACCACAGAATTCTTCCCCACCATAGTAACCAAAATTGGGGCTGAGGTGCTAGGGGGATGGCAGCTCACTGCATGTTGTGATGCTGCTGGGTGGGAGCAATGTCTTAGCTTCCTTCTCTGGGGAAAACATGTAGGATGGGGCAAGGGGGAAGGGGGGATGACAGGGGAGATTCAGCTCACAATACCTGCCCCCAAACCACCACCACTGAGAATTAAGGAGCAGAAAGGGAGGGAAGGACAGTTCACAACACCTTATGCCACTTATTATCAGGCAGAACCGTGGCTCACTCCTCCCAGCTCTTAGGCTTCCCCTGCCCTTATGCCCTCAGCCAATTTATTCTGCTTCCTTTTGTCATATTAGGGTGTTTGGGACAGTAATGGTTAATGTGGGACTGGGGAAACAGTACTGCTCATATTATGATGTAGAGAGTCACATGGAAGTGGTGGAGCATGGTAGTGAGTGTGGTAGAAGTTGGCATGAAGATAGCACCTAGTCAGGACTGTATCCTGTACATGTGTAAATAGTTATGTGTTATTAATAAACACTTATTGTTCAACCATACAAGTCTCTAGACCTCTTCAGGAAACGATGTACAACTTTACAACATGGCGGCAACAGATGAAGGACTCCAAAATCCCTAAGAATGAAAAAGTAAAGAAACTGCAATCTAATCTGCGAGAAGTGCACCTAACTTCAAGACCTCAGATACACAGTTGGAGATTGCCTAAGAAGCTCCATTACAAGCGTGGAGGCTGAAGGGCAGAAGAACGATCCACTGTGCAGCGTAAAAGAACTCCACCGGAGCACGTGGAAGTCCATTGTGAGACCCGACTGAAAGCATGTCAGAGGACCTAACCTGATGCAAAAGGGTAAGCAAACTCCAAAAATAGGCTGAAGTAAGCCTTTAAATATGGTGCAATAATCAGACAGCACTGAAAGACTGATTGCTTTAACAAGCACAGCTTGAAGAACAATGCAACCCAGGTCCAGAGTCAGCGCCATAACACACGGCAGTGTGCGTGAACGAAAAAAATTAAAGCAAAGTCAAAGCAAAAAATCAGCTTCCATTGAATTTTCCAAGCTCAGGAAAGAAACTAGCTGGGCAAAATGATTTGTTCAAAAGATTTTCTGCAGAATTGCTGAAGTTTAAAATGTCTACATAATCACGACGGGAGCCCATCAAATCCCAACAAGTGCAGGAAGAAAATAAAAGATTACCATGGTGCCATTTAAAAAAAAGAATTAAAGCTGCACTTCCCTGTGCTGAAAATAGCCATGGGTGATAAATCAACATTGCCAGACCAATTGAGGAAGAGGGAAGAGCCAGACAAGGTGCAAAATTGTGTATTATGGAGAAGATTTTTAAGATATATGCTAGCAACAAGCTTGAATAAAAAAAACAGAGGCTGAATAAGTGAATACACTGTTATATTCAGAAGGTCTGATAGCCAATGACATAATTGCTAGACAAGGAATAAATGAATGTTCCAATAACTCTAAAGAAGTCATGAAGTCCTTTGACATCTATTTTAATGTAAGAAGCAATAAAACCTTGTAGCGAGCAAAATTTAACAAGAGTCCAAAAGCCTGGGAAACCCGTAGGCTCTTTCACAAATAATCATGCAGATTGACTGAAGGCTGTGACTCTAGTTACCTTAAGTCAGAGCTCATAACAGAACAAATCGTAGTGGGAGTGGCTAATGAGATGCACTACAATCTAAAGAAGATCTGACTTTAGAAAAAACGTCTAAATCGTCAGACATTTGGAAGTTCGCCTGCAAAACCAATCTATTTTGCGTGGCAAAGTTAAACCGTGGTACAGAGCAACCCCAGTAGTCCACTTCATAAAACAACAAAAGGAAATGGAGACTCCAGGGCAAGGAAAGCAATACACAAGCAAAATACAAGATGGTGGCAGACCATGTCAGCACTGTGACTCCAAATGAGCTCACAGGTGCAAGCTGTGTCCAGCAATCATGTGTGGTGCTTTCACTGTAACCACTTGGGATACTTGAGAAAGATGTGTCAGTCCAAAATCATGAGATACACAGAGGATCCCAAATGAGTCCATGAGATAGATGAGCCACATTAAGAAGAAGTCCAACAATGCTTCTTGGGAGAAATTAAGGGTCCCAGATTCACATTTTGGAACAGTGAATTGTCATCTCACAAATTTCAAATTAGACACAGGAGCCAGTGTGTTGTAAGGTGGCTGAGTTGTACTATTAGTGATAGAGTTGATCTGCAGACACTTCTTGGGTGGAAACTTTGTTATTTACAATATACTCAGCAGCAACTACATATATGCTTTCAACTCCAACTCCATCTCCACACTGACTGAGGTAGTCTGCACTGCTCTCCTATTGGTTACTACAAATCATGTGATCTTCCCTAACAAGTATTATCCTTAAAGGTACATTACACACTAAATAAAACCATAATCACTACACAGTGTGATGGTCCTGTCAGATAATGAATTGTGGTTGGTGAAACGATGTCTGAAGCCACCTGCAACACAGTTAAATGGACCAGGGAGCATTAGGTTCCAGATCAAAGGGACATTGCAAGCAATGCTCCAATATAAAAACAAACAAATACGGGAGACATTACATGTTCTCTACAACCAATAATTTTCTCTCCTGAGCAGGAAAGCCTGTGTTGACTTCAACTGCACCCAAAAGAGTGTTGAGATTAACCAGCAAGGATCTGGTTCTGATTTTGAAAAGGATTTTCCAAAGCTTTTCATTGGGCTAGGGCGACTGAAGACTGCATACAGTGTAACGTTGAGAAACAATGCAAAATCCGTGTTCTTTGTTTGCACCACGGAAAATGCCGCACCCGCAAGTACAACAGCAAGTTGATGAGCTGACCAAGATGCGGGTCATCTCCCCCATCACTCAGCCACAGAATGGTCTTCCAGGATGGTCCCAATTCCAAAGCTAAATGGGTTCATTTGGATCAGTGTCAACCTGACAAAACTCACCAAGACAGTGGCGAGGTAAATCTACCCAATGTCCTCGGTGGACTGCTGCTTGACCAAACCCTCCAAGAGCACAGTGTTCTCAAAACTTGATGTCAACAGCAGTTTCTGGCAGGTTCCGTTAGATGAGAAATCTAAGTTGCTGACAACTTTTATCACTCTATTTGGAACTTTTCACTTCAATCGTATGCCCTTTGGCATTAGCTCAGCATCTGAGATTTACCAGCGCGCCATGTAAGCCATCTTAAAGGCCTGAAAGGAGTCATCTGCCATATGGGTGAAGTCCTTGTCCACGGTATGATTGTCGAGGAACACGACAGTAGACTTATGGCTGTCTTGAAAAGCTTGCAGGGAGCAGGATTGATGCTGACTGATAAGTGCAAATTCTCAAAGACCTCTTTCAGTTCTTAGGTCATTTTGTGAGCATCAAAGGCATCATGGTGGACCCACACTAATCAAAGGGAATTAGTGAGTTTACAGCCCCACCATCCTTTCCAGACCTTCAAAGATTCTTGGGCTGTAGGACCAGATGGCAAAATTTCTGCCCAACTTGGCACAGGTCACAGAGCTTCCGGAACACCTTCTCAAAAAGTTCCAAGTGTGATGCTGGAATGCACACCACAATCAAAGACATGCTGCTTTTACCAGATATCCTGGCTCCCTTTGACCCATCCCTGCCAAATGCAATTGCAACAGATGCCTTATTAATGGGACTAGTGGCAGTTCTGCTCCAACAGCAGCTGGATGGATGCTGCCAACCAGTATATTACTCATCTAGGGGGCAGTCAGAAACAGAGATGCGATATGCAGTTATTGAAAGAGAGGCACTCGCAGTAATGTGGCCTTGTGAGAAGTCCTCTGATTATATTTTTGAGCTGAAAGTGATCGTTGAGACAGACCACAAACCAGTGATCTCACTACTGGATGAGGAAGAACCCGGCAGGATGCCCCCCAGGACTTAGAGATTCCTTTTCATGCACTTTGCATACGAGACAGTGTACGCCTAGGGGAAGCATCAAACGACTGTGGACACACTGCCCAGGGCCAAAGTCGACCAACCTGCGACACACAGTGTCAACCTGGTCAATGAGTTCGAGTCATATTCCCAGTTCATGACAGCTCAACTGCTGGCGATCTCCAAAAAGCTTCAACAGATACGCCAGGGCCAGATGAGAGTTGAAGAGTGTGCCCACATCTGTCAATACTAGATACAAGGTTGGCAACTACAGCGTCCAGCTGGCAATGTTATGAAAATACACTTTGAACAGCAGAAACGCTTCATTGTGATTGATGACCTGCTAGTACATAATGAGCAGTTGGTCATTCTTGTCTCACTCCGGCCAGAGGTTCTACAATAAATTCACCAAGGCTACTTGGGCATCACAAAGAACAGAGCACAAGCCAGTCTACAGTGTGGTGGCCGGGAATATCAAGAGCAATTGAAGAAATGATCTCAAACATCCAGATGTGCGCTGCACAAACCAGTCCAGAGTCCCTTATCCCTACCAGGCCATGGGAACTTTTGGGAATTGAGCTATTCTCATACAAGTCCTTCCTCCTCATTGTTGATTACTTCTCATGGTGGATTGAGGTGAAGTGTTGACACACGACCATAGAATTAGTCATTAGGCTGTTGAAATAAATCCACGGCATCCCCGACCAGGTGGTATCCGACAACGGCTTGAAATTCACTAATGAATCACTCATTTTGCCAGTAATGAGGGATTTTAATACCTTAATAGCTCCTAAAGTATCCAAAATTTAACGGTAAGGCGGAAAGGAGCATCTGCGCTATTAAAACCCTCATGAAGAAAAATGACTAATTTCCAATGGCACTTTGGACATATAGATTGACTCCCATCAGAGCTGCTGATGGGCAGAAAACTTCACACTCAACTTCCCATGCTGCTGAAGAAATAAATTCCAAGATTGGCAATCAGGGACGATCAGAAGGTTTAGGGCAGAGAACAGTCCTACAGGCAGCAACAAGCTTCCACTTACAATAAGAGGTACCATACTAGAAACCTGCCCAGGCTAAATGGGGGTGAAACAGTTTGGATCAGGGACCTTGACAGAGAAGGCATCATTATCCTGAGCGATGAAGATCAACGCTGGTCTTACTTGATACATACCCCAGAAGTCTTCTCCTCATTCCTTGCAGCATACCTCCTGTCATACATTTGAGAGAACCAGATGTAGAAACCCAAATAATTGCAACAACAACTTCAACTCCAGACCAACAGAGTCAGCCCAAAGCAGCTGAGACTATCACTCCTCCAAACTTGAAGAAAATGACACCTGGAAGATTGTAAATCCTCCAGGCAATCTGAATCTGTAAAGTCAGAGACTTAGGGGAAGAATGGGTAGCATGTAAATATTAGTATAAATACACTGGGGGGTGGGGGGGGAGGTATAGGATTAGGATGTAAGGATTAATGTGGCATCAGGGAAACAGTATTGCGCACGTTAGTCACATGGGAGTAGTAGTGAGTCTGGTAGAAGCCGGCATGAGCCTAATCAGGACTGTATCCTGTATATATGTATATAGTTATGTGTTATTAATAAACAATTATTATTCAACCACATAAGCCTCTGGACCTCTTCATGAGACAACATACAACTTTACAACCTTACAATACTCTTCTTTCTTCTGAGCCATCCCTCATCCATTCTCCCCTCTTCTTCCTCCTCATCCACATTCCTTATTCTCCCCTTTTCTTCCTCTCTCTCATCCTCTCATCTCCACCTCTCCACCTCACCACTCCCTCGCTCCTTTCCTCTTCTCTCTCCTCCATGTCCTTGCTGCCCTCTCTACCAGCCTTTCTATTTCTCTTTCCTGCATTCAGTCCGCCCACTGCTTTAGCGCAATGTTGTCAGTGGTTCATCGGAATTGAGGATGACGTCCGTCAGCCTTAATGAGACTTTAGGTGACTGAGGGGTCCAATTCAGGGTCCGCATGTTTTTCTGCAGTGGGGGCACATTGTTACACAGGGAAGTGGAAATCACAGCCCGGGTTGGCTTCCTTCTCCTTCCTCTGCCTCGAAGTGGCTTGTGCCTTGATGGACCAGGTGGTGCCATGCCGAGCGATGGGCAGCATTCTCCTCCCAGTCAGTGCTCATTCTCCTTTAGGGCAACCTTCTAACCCTGCTCAACAAAACACTGCACTCGCTATTGAACTCTCATGTGCAACGTCAAGCGAGCATGACTAGTTCATTCTTAACACATATCAAAGAAATGAGGCCTTTGTTTCACTGTATGAATTTTTATTTTTGCAACAATTCTACCAATTTGACAAGAAACCCTTTTTATTCAATAAAACAAAAGGCCTGAACCTGTTCTCACTTGTCCTCACCACCTGCAAGTTAAAGACATTGTTAAAGACAATGTAAAATAAAAGCAGATTGCTGTACTAGCAGCACTAGTCATTCTTCCTTTGCAGGCAGCACCAACCTGCTCCATCTTTACAAGAACCACTTTGTGTTGCTGTTTAAAAAGTGGACTGTGGTTCTTAAGAGATGAATTTGCTGTCAGCCATGCGTGGGAGCCCGAGTTTGCGTTATCCTGGAGAATGTAATGAATGCTTGATGGATAGTAAATACATAAAGCCAGTAATTGTGTTATATTGATTGTGGCTTCTTCTAACATTCATAGATCAAAATGGGATTACTGAGTGGGCTAGGGATGTGCATTTTCTGTTCCAGACCAAGATAGGATAGGCTCCAACCATTACTCTGCTCCTACAGCGCATCTTGGAACAGATTAATTGGATGAACTTTTGAGTACTAGAAGCAGAATGATCAGTCTGATAACGTTAGAATCACATTAATAGAATCTCTATTAAATAAGGACATATAATTACAAACATAACAGTTACTCACAGAGTAATAAATGAATTAACAACAAAGGCTGACATGTTGAGAAGTGACACTTAGTGCACCTGTGCATTTTATCCATTTGGATTCAGCGCAAGGCATCACAGTGCAGTTTTTTAATATGTCTCTGGGTTGCATGCCAATAAATCACAGGTATATTGCCTATAATGTAAGACATTGTCATCCATTTTGAGCTGTGGTTTTCCATTCTTGAGGCATGCATGATACTGTTCAAATAAACTCCTTGACTGGTAATATACACTGACTACTTCAAATGACCTTTTCCCTAGGATGCTCTTCTTTATCATTTATTGAAATCTTAATCAAACTGAGACTATCCTTTGTTTCTGCATTGTTTGAAATGATAAATTGAAACTACTGAAGCATAACGGCTGAATTTTACATCCCGCCCCCGGGTGTGGTTTTGCTAGGGGGTGGGGGAGGGAGGCCCATAAAATATGATAGATGGCTAGCCCCTGCCTTAGCGCCCACCCCGATCCTGTCCCATAATACGGTAAGTGGGCAGGTGCCAAAATCGACAGCCTGTGCACCATTTTTAAATAAATAATCAACAGGCAATTAAGCTTGTGAATAAGCCAATTGACCCAAATAACTTGCTGCCCAAGTCATAAAATGGTCAGTATGGGTGAGATTCAAAAGGCTATTTTTCAAATACCTTTATCGAAAAGGTGGGAAGGAAAGAAGGTGAATCTTTTGGAGGGTATCCTGTGCACGTTGGGGGCACCCCATGCCCCATTTGTTGCCCTCCCCCCTGTATTCCACACTCGCCTTGCGCAACCCCCACCCCCCCACCCCGCACCCCCCCCCCCCAGGCTTCCCAGTTCCTTCTTTCCTTCTTGCCCTTAAAGCCCAGGACGTACCTTAGTCATGGATCTATGAATCTTGCCTGGATGAATGCAACTCCCACAAAACTCAAGAAACTTGACACTGTCCAGGACAAAGCAGCCACTTGATTGGCGCCACATCCACAAACATTCACTCCCTCCGCCACCGACGCACAGTAGCAGCAGTGTGTATCACCTACAAGATGTAGTGCAGGGATTCACCAAGGCTCGTTGGACAGCACCTTCCAAACCCATGACTACTACCATCTAGAAGGACAAGGGCAACAGATAGATGAGGGCACCACCACCTGGAAGTTCCCCTTCAAGTCACTCACCATCCTGACTTGGAAATATATCACCATTCCTTCACTGTCACTGGGTCAAAATCCTGAAACTCCCTTCTTAACAGCACTGTGGGTGTACCTACACCTCATGGACTGTAGCAGTTCAAGAAGGCAGCTCACCACCACCTTCTGAAGGGCAACTAGGGATGGGCAATAAATGCTGGCCCAGCCAGTGAAGCCCAAGTCCCGTGAATGAATGAAAAAATAAATCTTCTCTGTGGGCCTCCTAGCAGTCCCACAGTGCCCACTACTGAGCTCTGGTACTGCTGGGACTTCTAGAGCTGCTGGCCAATCAGCTGTCTGGCAGCTGTAGAAGGGGGACTTCCTCCCACCTGAGGGGCAGAAGTCCAATCTTCACCTGCTTAAGGCCATCCATAAAGTGTTATTGCTGTGGGATGGCCTTGTTGGTCATTATTCAGTGTGGCACTGACTTTCCTTCTGGGAGGCTGGGGGTAGGGAGGGATAGCACACACCCCACCACACCCCTTTCCCCCTGCAAAATTCAGCCCATATCTTCTGGTAATTGTAGTACTTCTTTGCATAGAGCATGACATAGAGTTTATTGAGTCCTCATTGGTAACGGGAAGAATCAAAATGTGGTTTGCAACATTTTTATGATTAACTGGTCTCCAGCATCACTGGTCAGAAACAAGCTGGTCTCCTGCAATGATGATTTTGCTGTTTAACATGTCAACATCAATATCATTTTCCTGCATTTCTAATTAGGCTATACCTCACAGGCCATCAACGGGATCCCCTAGCAGTAGAGCCACAGGGTACAGACTTACTGTAATTCCATAGACTATTCTAAATACTTTCATTTAAAGCAGCCTGATGATGGTTGGTTGTACCTGTCATGGATGAAACATTTTTACAAATGTTGCTATGTATTGTTGGATTGTCTTTTTTGAATGTCTGAAATTAAGCTACTTTGGTGTCACATTTGATCCCGGGATTAGCTTCCATCCCCATCTTTGTGCCATTACTAAGACCGCCTATTTCCAACTCTGTAACATCACCCTCCTTTGTCTCTGTCTCAGCTCATCTGCTACTGAAAGCTTCATTCATACCTTTGTTATCTCTAGGCTCGACTATTCCAATGCACTCCTAGCTGGTCACCCATATTCTTCTACCCTTTATAAACTTGAGGCCATCCAAAACTTTGCTGCCCCTGCCTTAACTTGCAGCAAGTCCCAATCCCATATTGCCCTTACTGACCTGCAATGGCTCCTGGTCAAGCAAAGTCTTGATTTTAAAATTCTTAGCCTTGTTGTCAAATCCCTCTATGGTCTAGCCCCTCCCTATCTCTGTAATCTCCTCCAGCCCCACAACCCTCCAAAATATCCGCTGCTCTAATTCTGGCCTTTTGTGCATCCTCAATTTAAATTGCTCCGCCATTGGACCTTGTGCCTTCCGTTGTCTCAGCCCTAAGCTCTGGAATTCCCTTCCTACACCTCTCTGCCTCTCTACCTCACTTTCTTCCTTCAAGGCACTTCTTAAAACTTGCCTCTTTGACCAAGCTTTTGGTCAGCTGTCCTAATATCTCCTTAAGCGGCTCAGCATCATGCTTTGTTTTCTAATGCTCCTGTAAAGTGCCTTGGGACAATTCATTACATTAAAGTTACTGTATGAATATAGGTGCTTGTTGCTATTCACACATTCATCTCTTCTTGGTGAGCCATGTAGCGAAACAACCGTATAGTGAAATAGCAGATTAGCACCAATAAAGCAGAAGCATCATTTCAAACATGTTAAAAGGAATTGTGTGGTTTTGTTGATATGACAGGACAATGTAATGTTTAAGAACATGTCATTCAGAAAGTCCCAATCAGCAAACTCAACCAGGTTAGCAAACAATATTCTGATTAGCCAATCAGAGAATAAATTCAAATTCAGTTACTCACACCTCTGCCAGTACATCCTTTTAAAGTCTAAGTGACAGTGATGGAAAAGTGCTGTAAATGCAGGAACATCCCAATTGACATTGACTGCAATGCAGTTGGAGCAATGGTAATTACCTCCCAATTATTTTCAGCAAAGGCACTGGCAGACCAGTGCAAATGGAGTGGTATAACTAATAGTGTAAGTCATAAACTTCATAATTCCCTCTCCCTGTATGGCGTACATATCTCATTACAGTGGTGCAAGTTCCCAGGAAAATCAGGACCAATTTCATCTAATGTTTTGCTTTAATTGTTTTGTTTATGTTTTTAATTCTTTGCTTTTCCTCTGACTGTTGTTTTATCACATCTTCTAGCTACCCCTCTAGTTGGGGGAACTAAAGAAAATGGGATTGTTCTCCTTAGAGCAGAGAAGGTTCATTGGAGATTTAACAAGTTGTTCAAAATGACAAGGGGCTTTGATAGAGTAAATAAGGAGAAACTGTTTCCCTGGCAGGAGGGTCAGTAACCAAGGAAAACTGGCATACTAACCAGTGGGCAGCAAAAATTGTTTTATGGAGTATGTGTCTTAGTCTGGAATTCACAGCTTGTAAGGTGGAAGAAGTCCTTTCATTGCAGCTTTGAGGAGGAAATTTTGGCATATACTTGGAAAATAAATTTTTGGGGGGGCTTTGGTTGAGGCTAGGGCACTGGAACTAATTGAACAGCTTTTTCAGGGCGTTGATGAGGCTATACCTGAAACACTGTATACAGTTTGGTCTCCTTACCTAAGGAAGAACATACATGTTCAGAGGGACTGCAACAAAGTTTCACGAGACTGGTTCCTAGGATCAATAAGGGGATTTTCCTACGAGGAGAGATTAAGTGAACTAGGGCTATATTCCCTCAAGTTTAGAAGAATGAGAGGTGATCTAATTGAAACATAAAATTCTTAAATGGTTTGGCAGGGTAGATGTTGAGAAGATGTTTCCCTGGCTGGAGAATATAGGGCATGGGGTCACAATCTCAGAATAAAGGGTCAACCATTTAGGGCTGAGATGAGATGAGGAGAACTTTCTCCACTCAAGGGTGTTGTGATTCATTGAAATTCTCTATCTTGATCCAGAAACTTGTGGATACTAAGTTGTTGAATATATTCAAGACAGAGGTTGATCGATTTTTGAGTACTAATGGAATCAAGGAGTGATACTGGGAGATTATGAGAAGGTGGAATTGAGGTAGAAGGTCATCCATGACCTTATCAAATGGCAAAACAGGCTTGAAAGGTCAAATGGATTACTGCTGCTCCTATTTCTTATGTTCTTATGCTTTTATTTTCTAAAGAACAGGCAGAAGCACAATGGGCCAAATGCCCTCATTCTGCATTGGAACGTTTTGTGAAGCGAAGAACTTTATTTCTTTCTTTCATTTATCCTGTGTGTCTCATACTTTATTTTGTTGTCACTTTTGTATTTTTCAGATTGCCTACAATTCTCTTTCTCAATCTTCCTTTGTGCAAACATGGACATTAGCACGAACTTAGCATGAACCAAACAGGCCTGTAGGACATGATGGACAACTATGGACAAAATCTTCAGATAGACTCCTTAGGAGTGATTTTTTTTTAACCGTCTTCAGGTGGGCAGCCAGTTAAGATGGACTGCGGAACTCACCCATGATATTTCACATCCAGCCATGAGGCTGTTCCTCCAAATAGAAAATAATATCTGCCAGAAACTTGCAAGATCCTTTAGACACACTGATCAGAATCTGATAATGTATTTTAACCATCAACCTGAGCAGGGAAGTGAAAGTGGCTTTCCTGATGGGTCCACCTTATGGAAAGTGGGGTATTCATGAAAATGCAGCCTTGCTCATAAAAGCAGGCAAGTTTGAATAATTTTATGATGATTTTTCATCTCTAACCTTTTGATAATCCAGTGCTGTGCAATTAGACCTATCAGCACACCTAGTTTCTTTCCATAACTTTGCTTTCTAAGTGGGATCCTGATGTGTAGACAAGATGGGAAATTATAATTTGGGGTAATTAAAGTCAGAATGTTCTATTTTTGGCATAGTATTCTCTATGTCCTCAGTGTAGATATTCAAAGCACTGAGCTAAACAAAATGAAACGGAAAATAAATATTTTGTGAACGTATACGCAACATTCAAATATTCAAAAATAAAAATTTGGATCATTTATTGTTTCAGTAGCCTTAAATATCATGTAAAAATATGTTTTATAGATGCTTTTTTATGGGGAAAATTTAATTAACTGTGCTGTTGATTTTCTGATGGGATTTGAATTTGGTTAAAGATCAGAGGTTAGCTTCGAACCATCTGGAATGCAATATCTATCTATGCATCAGTGGGCTTTATGGTCAGTCGAATAGCTGCAATAATGTCTGAATATGTTTCACTGAACAAGTACAGGGCAATCCAAGGTGGACTAGTTACGCTGAACAAGCTAAATTATCTTAGTTCACAGCTACATTAAACTTTGATAATACAACTGAAGTGGGAAAATTTGATTGGTGCAGTGCTGAATAAAAGCTCATCGTATTTACTTGCTGTGCTGTTTACCTTTCCTTATTCTAACGTTGGAAGGTAGTAGTGTTTAAACAGGTGAGTTGGTAAGTTAATATAACTGCACGCAGCAGAACAGATTGATATGAATAGATGCCATTATACTGTTCTTGGGTTGAAAACAAAAGGAAAGCATACATCCATTCTAAGTCAGTTATCCATTCCTTAATTGCCGAGATTCTCTATTTCATTTTGTTTAGCAGATTAACCACTAATTGTTGCAGCTAATATTCTACTGAGTGTAGTTGGAACCGTAATGTCAGTGAACAGTATTGTTTGTCTTCTGCATGGACTGTTTAATATCAGCTCATTAGCAAATACATGTCTCCCAAATGTGTCTACTTCAAAGAATATGAATGGCTTGTAGTCTGTGAAAGGGGGCAACATTTATATAAAAAAGAACAAAGGGCTGGATTTCTGCAGAGTCAGGGAGACTCTGCGGTCCCTTAAAAATGGCAGCTGGGACCTGACTCCGGGATTCCTAGCCCTAATCCTAGCACCTCCAATTTTTGTCAAGGCAAGATAAGGGCAGGCTGGTGCGGATTGCGAGCCCACACCTTGCACTCCTGACCAGATCGGCTGCATGCTGGAATAGGCATCTTCTAGCCCCGCAATTGTCACGGTGTCGGGCCAGCTTTTCAATGAATCATGCCTCACAGCCATTCAGAGGTGTCATGAAACATAGCCTTTCAGGTAAGTTCAACATTCAAGGCAGGTGCAAGAGTATTAGGCACCCTAGGTGAACCTTCAGGCGTGCACCCCACTGCCCACCACAATTAACTTTTGAAAATGAATATTGTGCAGTAGCAGGAATAAAAATTCTGGATTTATAATTACAAATTTATTTTACATGAGGAAGAAGAATATCATGATACTGATTGAACATTGTCATTGTTTTACACTTCTCACAGGATATGTAAGAAGAAACACACATTTTAATGTGTAATGTGGCTCACATGATGTAACACTATGGATCAGATCTTCCGAGGGGCAGCAATTGTTGTTGGATTGCCGTTCCGCTCAAACTTGCCCTCGCTTTGGCGTTGCTCTGCAATTCTGGTTGATTCTTCCGATCTTGGCTTTACCAGACATGTGGAGCACAGTGTCCTTCCAAGAGCTCCTTGGCGGCATTGTAGAGTTGGAGGGGAAGACATGGCAAACCCCCTTTTTACAGCTCTAGCTGCCTTGTGGGAAGTTTAAAGGTGAATGTTTGTGAATGTTGAATGGCTGAGTGGATGAATGAGTGAATGGGTACAGTGGCAGGGTGGGTAGGGGGGTAAGGTAGCTGGGTAAATGCATAGGGCGGTTGAGGTAAGTGCATAGCTGTGTAGGATGGATTGGTAGGTGGATGAGGTGGCAGGTAGGTGAGTTGGCAGATGGTTGAGCAGGCAGGTGGGTGAGGTGGCAGGTGGTAGGTAGGTGAGTGGGTGATATGGCAGGTTGGTGAGTGATTAGGTGAGTTGGGTAGTAGTCGGGTCTGATATGGAGGGGTAGTCAGGTTGAGTTGGGGGAAATCAGGTGGTCGGGATGGGGCTAGAGTGGTCAGGAGGATGGTCCTATTGGGCAGAGGGTAGTGTGGGATCAGGGGGTTAGTCAGGGGGACGGACAGGAACTGGGGGGTCGGTTGGGGGGGGGTGGGAGGGGTAGCCTGGTATGCTGGGGTCAGGGGGGACGTTCGGGGAGGGTGATGGTTGGTCAGTGGGGCTCATTGAGGTGCTAGTTGGAGGTTCTTGGGGGGGCTAGCTGTAGGGTTGATGGGGTAGTTGGGCAATCAATGAGTGATTGGCGAGGGCAGTTCTGTAGCCACCCAGACTAGGTTTTTTCTGTCTAACATTTCCTGGGTAACTATTCAAATAAGTTGTAACTACCTGAAGTCTCTGACCATGACTCAGAGTTGGAGACATTCACAGAGGCTCCCAGGGAATGGGGAATTGGCCATCAGAAATTCAAACTTCTCAGGCAATTCACATGGAGGTTAGCAGGTCAGGACCTTCACAGAGTCCCTAGGTATAAGAGAATATTGGAAGGGTGGAGGGACAAATGTTGGCATGGAAGATATGAGGGCCCATGGGGATGTGGGTGGAGAGGCATAGGTTGGCAAGACGGCATGGGTAAGACCTTTGAACTTATCTTTCAACAGGTTCCCTCATCCAGACTATGGTTCACGACTCCTCTGAGGGGCTGTGAACCATAGCTCCTTGAAAGGCTGGCCTGACCCCATGAAAATTGATGAGGAGTAGGAGACGCCTATTTATGTTACGGTGCCAGCCAGGTCAGGAAAATTGTGGGCGCCAGGAATGAGGCCAGGCATTGGGCCCCGACTGCCATTTTGAAAGGTCCACGGAATCTCCCCAAGTCTGCGAAAATCCAGCCCAATGCCATGCCAGATTTCAAGAAGTTGAAAAGTGTCATGAGCATTAGGCAGGATCATTATAGGCCTTGATTCATAATTGTTCCCATTATTCTGCATTGTGGTGCACTTGGCATGCATATGGTATTTTATAGCAAGTAACTTGTTTTCAGTACTTAATTGAGGCTACCTTGTCATAGGCAATTAACCAACCTAGAGAGGTCTTGTCTGTCCATACGCATGAGATAACTTGCTTCAAACTGTGTTGCTTTACATGACAGAAATTTCCCAGATCAATGCAGGAATACCCAGTGTGAATTCTCGTTTGTCAGAATGATGTGTTCTGATAGTTTCAAAGCTGAAATTAAAATGGTGCCTTTGCAATGATTTAAAGGAGAAATCAATTTAAAAATCAGCAAAACAGAGCAGTTTGTCATGAATTCCTACCATAGGAACGGATTGTGGCTCCAGAAATCAACTAGTGGGTGTGGTTTGAACAGGTCAGGGCTAGAATATTGATGAATTTGTTTTCAGTGGCAATTCATGATTACCTGCCAGAGAATGTATTTGGTGTGGGGTGAAGTGGCTGCACTGGCTTTTGCCCTTCTAGGGTGGTACATCGGGCAGAATGTAATGCTAGCTAAGCATGTGGCAAAGGAGGCGCCCGGGGGCGCTCCATAGGGTGGGAGGCAAGTTTCACCTTCCCAATGTCAGGATAAACTCACTGCATTATCCCAGCGGCACTTTGGGAGGCGGATTGGCAGTGATGACAGCACACGGCAGGAACCTTATCGGAATGCATTAGCAAGTAATATATACTGATTAAGGCACAAGTTTTCAAGATTAAATAGTACCTCTGTAATTAGGTCAGAGGCGCACAGGAAGCAAGGGCCTTCCCTTTCACGATTGGCTAAAGCTGGCATTGTGGAGGTGAGGCAGATTTCCAGGTGGATTTGGAGTGTGGTGGAGCTCCCTTTCTGTTTATGGGAAGGTTTGCTGGAGGAGAGTAGAGGAGGCTGAGAATCTTCTCAGTGCAGAGGGAGGATGGTGCCTGACAGAGTCGGGGGTGGGGGGGGTTGGGAAAAATGGCTGACAGAAGGATCAAGGGCAGGTCAAGGGTGACTGAGGGAGATTGAGGCTACCGAGTGCAGGTCAAGGGTGGTGGAAGGAGGGTTTACGCTTACGATCACTAGGCCTTGGTGCTATGTTGACATCTACAGCTGAGGTGGAGGCAGCCTGCTGAATTCGATGCCATGTTGGCTGAGATGATCTTGGTGGCCACCCTGTGGTTCCTGAGGCCTGGAGGGCCCCAGTGTGCTGAGGGGCACTGGGGTCACTGGCAGAGGGGCTGAGAAGCAGCAGCTCACTCTTGAAGTGCCCTAGGTGGATTGCCAGTGCCTCTCCTCCTTCTCAGTGCACAATGACACCCACCCTGCCTACCCAAGGAGAAGGGGTACCTGGAGGGAGGCCCAAATGCCTCGTCCCCTCTCGTCTAGCCACCGCTGCATAGAAATCATGGCCAGAGCAATGATACGCAGGCCCCCAAGTGCATATTCAGCATTTACTGAGTGGTTTGCTGAACCTGGCTCTCCAGGGCAGTCACCAACCTCTCCATGGAGGAAGCTGTGTGCTCAGCTCACTGAGGCATGCAGAAATCATGGTCTGGATGGACTCCATCACCCATGCATGGCTGCGCGTAGCCTCTGGCATCTCCACCAGATGTTCCCCTGCCTGTCTCTGGATTTCCAGAAGGTTTCAGGGCCATGGCCAGAGGCCCATCATCTGATTCGGGCTCAAGAGGGACCTGGACTCCAACAGTTCTGGACTCCAACAGCTCTCCTAACTGTCGGGGAGCTCAGCTGTCACAGCCTCCACCAGCTGATCCGACGTGTCTGTGATGTGTTCACCAGATTGTGACCCTGATTCTAACTGCAAATGCATACTCACTGAGATTACTGTATCTGTGCTGGTGGAGGGTTTAGGGGAACAATTTGACAGTGCACACTTTGAGGCTTCCAGGTCCTCATCCTCCGAAGTCTGCTGCCAGGTGATGAAACCGGCCTTCCCTCCGGAATATGAGGCCTGCGTAGGAGAACAGAAATAATTCGTAATCCACCTTCTCTTCCGTCTCTGACATGTGTCTCTTTTCTGCCCAGTGGTGACAACCAATACCCAGTCCACGTCACTCTCTTCCCTCTGCATTTCTGTCTTGCCATCTGCGATTGTCCGGCCACTCCGCTCAGACCACTTCCACTGCTGCCTCCTCTGCAGATGTGAGCGTCCTAATGCTGTGCACTTTTCCACCTATCTTTGCCTATTCTCTGGCATTATATGCCATTTTCTCCCACAGAGAATGGGTCTCAGGTCAATGGACATTTTCCCTCATCAGCATGCATCCCTCTGACAGGTCATGGTGCCTCCCTAGTTACCCGTCAGCTCCCCAACTCTCAAGCCATTTGCAGTACGATGACAGTAACCAGTTACTTGTTATATGCTTACATTCAGGGTTCCTGATGCATCTGCGGCTATGCCTGAAACTTCATTTGCCCACCTGCCTGCTTTCTCTCATTACTGTGACACATTGTTGTGAGAATCATATCGATGTGCAGCCACCATTATACTCACTTGAGGTGCAAAGTAGGTCATTGAACTTTTTCCTACATTGCACCCAAGTGTGCCTGTGGATCCCACAACTGCTAAACCTAGCTGCAACCTACATCCAGGCCTCCTTAGTCAAGCAGGGGGTGGGGAGGGTCTCCTGATGCTGTCACCTCATGCCTTTCCAGGTCAGACTGGAGGAAAATCTGCAGGGGGCATTGTTGAACTGTGGGGCCACGACCTGTTTATCCATTGAGACGTTTCTTGGCAGAGGAAGGCTGAGGTTGAGCTGATGCTGCTGGGTCAGTGAATTTAACAAAAATTATACATCCACAAATAAGGACATTGCAGGAAATAGAAGTAAAAAATCGAAATTAAAGCTGCTTTATCTGAATGCATGAAGCATGTGCAACAAGATAGATGAACTACTGGCACAAATAGAGGTAAATGATTTAGATTTAATCAACATTACACAGACATGGTTACAAGATGATCAAGGGTGGGAAATAAATACTCCAGGGTATGCATTATTTCAGAAAGACAGACAGAATGGCAAAAGAGGAGGGGCAACTCTTATCATAAAAGATGACATGAGGATATTACTGAGAAAGGATCTGGGCTCAGAAGATCATGAAGTAGAATCAGTAAGGGTGGAAATTAGGAATAGAAGGAGTCATAGAACACTGGTGGGAGTAGTTTACAGGCCCCCTAATAGTGGTTATAATGTTGGACAGAGCGTTAATCAAGAAATTATTGGAGCTTGTAACAAAGGAAATGTAATAAGTATTGGGGACATTAATCTTCATATAGTCTGGGACAACTGGCAAAAGCAGTCTAGAAGATGAGTTTGTAGAATATTTTTTTGACAATTTCTTGGAGCAATACATTGTAGAACCAACTAGGGATTGTGCTCTCTTAGATTTAGTATTGTGTAATGAAGCAGGGTTAATTAATAATTTTGTAGTAAAAGATCGACTGGGAAATAGTGATCATAACACCATTGAATTCCATGTTAAGTTTGAAAGTGGCATACTCCAATTGTAAACAAGAGTCTTAAACTTAAAGCCAATTAAATAAGTATGAGGGGTGAACTGGCTAAGGTTAATTGAGTAAATAAACTAAAAAATATGAAAGTAAATTAACAGTGGGAAATATTTAAAGAAACAATTCAAAATCTTCAAATCACCAAGAATGAGTGATTTAAGGAAATTGATATCACCACAGAAGAAGTATTGGAGGAACTTAAGTGACTAAAATCCAACAAATCCCCTGGACTGGATGGCCTATACCCTAGGTCTCTAAAAGAGATAGCTGCAGAAATAGTGGATGTACTGGCTACGATTTTCCAAAATTCCTTGGATTTGGGAACAGTTCCACTAGATTGGAAGTTGGCAAATATCACACCACTTTTCAAGAAAGGAGGAAGAGAGAGAATGGCAAACTGCAGGGCTATTAGCCTAACATCAGTTGTTGGGAAATTGCTGGAATCTGTTATTAAGGAGGTCTTAACAATGCACTTACAGAATCATAATATGATTAGAACAAGTCAATATGGTTTTACTAAAGGGAAAGGCTGCTTGATAAATTAATTAGAGCTTTTTTTTAGTAAGGTAGCTGAAACGGAACTAACAGATGTAGTATACTTGGATTTTCAAAAGGCATTCATTAAGGGGCTACACAAAAGGTTAATAAGCAAGGTAAGGGCTCATGGTTTTGGGGTAATATTTTAGCATGGATAGAGGGTTGGTTAATGGTTAGAAAGCAGAGAGTGGGCATAAATCGTGCTTTTTCAAGTTGGTAGTGAACTTGTGTTGAACTGCCGCAATAGCTGGGGCTTCAGCTATTTAAAATGTAAATTAATAACTTAGATGAAGAGACAGTTGGCAGAATCATAACAGATTTGCACTAAGTGCAGTAGCGGGTGGGGAAAATGATGTTTTACCCATCGGCCACAATAGCAACTTTGCACTCCGTATCATCTCAAACCCACCACATTAATTATGCATTCCAGGAAAATACACTGTTTTCATGGTGAGCGGACACTCATTCACCCACCATGCTATCAGCTCGCCACTTCATCACGCCAGGCACCACATTTAAAGTACAGCTGCATTCAGTGCTTCCAGCCCAGGACTGCAGCGAGGAAAACATGACCCCGAAAGGCAAGAAGACTGCAGCCCTCGAGCACCTTTTGGATGCTGTAGAGGCCCGCAGTGATGTCCTCTACCCCCGGTCTGCCTGCAGGAGGGGCAGTGACATTACCACTCCAGCTTGTTAGGCAATGGCAGTGGTGATCAGTGCCAAAGTTGCACAGAAGAGGTTGGTTATCCAATGCAGATAGAGGATGAATGATCTCATCCGTGCAGCCAGAGTATTGCAATCATCTTATCACTCTAAACTCACACACTCACAAGCCCATCACACATTTACTTGCATCTCACTCACTGCCAGCTCAAGGGACACTGCCACCCATTCTTACACACATACCCTCACATGTCCACCTGGTCTCATCTCCTCTGGAACTGCCTTTTCAGCCCTCAACATCTTGAGGCCACTTGGACTGATCAACATGTGCCCCCACACACACCCTGGGATACCCTCCTTCCCCAGCACAGCTCTCTTCATGCAGCCTCTTCCCTTGCCTGAGGCCATTTCTCCCCCTTCCCCAAGCAAGCCCTAGCCCTGCAGTCATTTAAAAGCCACTCACATATGGCTGATCTGATAGGTAGAGACCTACCCGTGAGCCCCCCTAAAAGTGATGTGGTGTCTGTGAAGCCTGGCGCTGATGACTGCGAGTGCTCCTCAAAGCAAGTTGGGCAAACAAACCATGAAGTCCTGAGTGAAGTGCAGCTCACCAGGTGCGTGCACTGTTTATGCTGTGGTGAAACATGTTGACATGTTTTCTCACCAATGTGGGTGGACAATCCAGCGGGGGCAATGAGTCTGGTGGGCTGGCCTTACAATGATACACTGATGTATTACAATGAGGTTCCTGATGTCCAATGGCAGAGCGGAATGGATGATTGCAAACTGGTTTCACAACCCGGGCCAGAGAGTAATGTATCAAAGTTTGCTGATAAAGCTTGGTGGGAAGGTAAGTTGTGGGGAGGACACAGAGAGGCTGCAAAGAGATATAGACAGGTTAAGTGATTGGGCAACAAGGTGGCAGATGGAATATCATGTAAGGAAGTGTGAAGTTATTGACTTTGATCATAAGAATAGAAAAGCAAAATATTATTCAATAGGTATGAACTTTGTAAATGTTGATGCCCAAAGAGAGTTGGACTCATACAAGGAACATAGAAAGATAGCATGTAGGTGCAGCAAGCAATTAGGAAGGCAAATGGCATGTTGGCCTTTATTGCAAGGGGACTGAAGTACAAGAATAAAGAAGCCTTGCTACAGTTGTGCAGGGTTTTGGTGAGACCACATCTGGAATACTGTGTGCAGTTTTGGTCTCCACATTTAAGAAATGATATATTTGCGTTGGAGGCAGTACAGTGGAAGTTCACTAAATTGGTCCCTGGGCTGAGGGGGTTGTCCTGTGATGACAGGCTAAGTAAATTGGGCTTCTATTCTCTGGAGTTTAGAAGACTGAGAGGTGATGTCATTGAAACCTACAAAACGCTGAAGAGGTTTGATAGGTCAGACGCTGAGAGATTGTTTCTGCTGGTTGGGGGATCTAAAGCACAGGAGCACAGTCTCAGGATAAGGGGCTAATCAAATGAGATGAGGGGAAATTACTTCACTCAAATGGTTGTGAATCTTTGGAATACTCTACCCCAGGGAGTTATGGATGCTCCATCGCTGAATACATTTAAGGCTGGATAGACAGAGTTTTGGTCTCAGGGGATTAAGGGGTATGAAGAGCGGGTGGGAAAATGGAGTTGAAGCCCAAGATCAGCCATGATTGTATTGAATGAAGGAGCAGGCTCGATGGGTGACATGGTCTACTCCTGCTCCTATTTCTTGTGATCTTGAGCTTTCTTTCAGCGACTACCAGACCAATGTTGTAGGCACTAAATGATTGTCTGGGTGCTTCTTAAAAATTGTACCCTGCCTTCCCACCCTGTAAACTGATGGCGGCTTCCTGCCCATCCTGCCATGTAATTGGTCGGGTCCCATTCCTCTGCATATTTTATGGGCAGGCCCTGTGTCAGGCCCTGCAGTCAGATAACTGTTCCCGCTATGAGTGGAAGTTCCACGTACTTCCAGGTCCACTAACAAGACCCGCACTGATATAATTAAATCTTGCTCATCTGTTCTGTAAGGGCTCAGATTGTATAATGTTTTTGGAGGAAAAGTGTGCATGTCTTCAAGGGGTTAGAGGCCTAAAAAGCCAAATAAATTGCACTAATGCACCAAACACTAATGCTGCTATTCTTTTCTATCAAGTCTTTTGGAATAGATGCCAAAAAGATTGGGAGCATTCTGGCACAAATCTTATCTATAGATGCTAGGGGTTTCTGTAATACATGAATGACCAATATCATAATGGAAGGATGTACTTACTATCTTAAGACATAAATTATTCAATTTATTAAAAAATAATGGATCTTTTACATGTAAGATGCTTACATTCATTTGCACATGTCAGTCAACAATCTACAAATTTGTATCTCTTTTTAGAAACACACCAAAATCCTCAAGTTCAATGGAGAGCACCATTTAGACATAAGAAGGCAAATTTAACTGGAACAGGTTCAGCTCTGGAGTAACCTTCTAAGCCTCACCATTGTAGTGCTGTTAATTTTTGGGTTGTGCCACCTCTGGCATGAGCAGATACACAGTAAAAGTCAGGACCAGCCTCTCCATAAATTGTGAGATTAGTTTTCTCTCCTCTCTTTCAGCAAAACCATTCGGTACTCTAGGGCCATTCCTAAGTGTAAAGATAACTACAAGCTCATTTATTCATTATCAAGTGATTCCTTAAACATTCTTCCCCTACTCCCCCCACCTCCCACCTCTCCACCACCCCTCACAACTCTGGCAAGTGTGAGGAGCTCATGGGTTTCTTTGTCACCAAGATAGGGACCACCTCTACAGCTGCTTCTGCTGCTTCCCTCCTTTCTCTTTGCCAGTCAAGCCCGACCTCCAAAACTCATTTCCCATAATATGACCATGGCGTATTATCCTTGGTTTCAAGCTGGTGTGCATCAGTACCTGAGAGTAAACTGAAAACAGAAAATGCTAGAAAATCTCAGAATGTCTGGCAGCATCTGTAGACAAAACAACAAAGTTAATGTTTTGAGTGCAGTATGACTCTTGGCCAGAACTGGAGAGAGATAGAAATGTGTTGCTTTTTATGCTGATGAAAAGGAGGAGGGGCAGGCAAAGCAAAATAGGAGGTCAGGGGTAGGTTGGAGGGCAGGAGAGATTAAGTGACAAAGATGAAATGGACCACAACACAAAGGGAGTGGTAATGATAATATAAAGATCAAATATTTGGTCTAGAGTAGGTTTTAATAGCAGAATAAAGGTCAGCACTGTCTGAAAACAAAATAGCAGAATGTGATAATAGCAGAGAAAGAGGTCAGTGCTGTCTGAAAGCAAGAGCATGAGAACAAGATACAGACTATCACTGGGAGGGGAAAAAACTTCAAAATGGAGGATTGACTGGGTGACCACTTTGCAAAAGACCTTTGCTCAGTCCCCAACATTTCTATCGCTTGCCATTTCAATTCACCGTTTTTCTCTCATGCTCACATTTCTGTCATCTGCCTGCTATAATGTTCCAGTGAAGTCCAAGGCAAGCTGGAGGAACAGCACCTCATCTTCTGATTAGGCAGTTTACGGCCTCCTGGACTCATCATTGAGTTCAATAATTCCAGACCATGAACTCTGTCCTCCATTTTGATTTTCTCCCCCCAAGTGGCATCTGCATCTTGTTCTCATGTTTTTGTTTTCAGAAGCGCTGACCTCTTTCACTGCTATTAACATTCTGAAATTTTGCTTTCAATGAATGCTAACTTTTATTCTGCTGTTAGCACCAACTCTGGACCAAGCCTTCCATCTTTATGTTAGCATTACCATTCCCTTTGTATTTTGTTCCATGACATCTTTGTCATTTAATCTCTCCTGCCGTCCAACCTATCCTTGACCTTCTATTTTGCTCCATTTGCTCCTCCTCCTCCTCTTTTCAACAGCAAAAAAAAACTCATCACATTTTTACCTCTCTCCAGTTCCAAAGAATTGGACTCAAGACGTTAACCCTATTATTCTCTTCACAGATGCTGCCAGACCTGCTGAGGTTTTCTAGCATATTCTGTTTTTATTTCAGATTTCCAGCATCCTCGGAACTTTATTTTACCTGAGTGAATGTTGGACATATTTTTCAATCAATAATATTCAGGACAAACCTTTTTGTGTGATTTTTAAGTGGACATCATTCACTTCTGTTACCTACTAACAGAAGTTAGTTAGAGAGTGCTGTGTAGTTAGTTAGTTCTGTGTAGAGATGAGTACTGGCCAATCCTGGTGACTTTGCAGAAAATGGAGGTCAATGCTAGACAGCCTGATACTGATTCCCTTGTGGTTTATTGAATCACCTATCAACATGTGTACCTACAAATTAAAAGTAGTTTCAAAGACCTGAAGTTTTGACCCCCCATCACTACCCCGCCACTTCCCCCGTGTTCACAATTCAAATTTATCTGAAATGAATTTAATGAGCTGAAAGCAAAATAAAACTATTTTAATGATTTTACATAGTTTCTAATTCAAACTTCATTTAATTATTGTTTCCACAGCACTGCCCAGGGATCTGATTTAAAACCTGTAAAATGTCACACATTATGAATTGAGCATGTTCTGCATGTGCAAGGTGTTGCGATGCAATCTACATTATTTGGCCATTATCACCTAATAGTAATAATTAAACTGTTAAAATGCAGGCTTGCAGAAACCAATTAATTCTCCTAGTAATTCTCACCTCAGTAGCCTTAGTCAGGAACTGCTGCTTAAAAGTTTCCCATTTTAGAGCATGATTTCCATATAGATTATATAACATATTCTAGGTTGTGAATCATTGCTCTGTGACATGCTTCTATTTCTCTGTTCCTACTTCGAACATTGTCTTAATTAAGATCATACAAAGTCCAGGGGGCCAAGTAACATGGTCAGCTCACTTTGCTTGAAGCACAAGTGCAAAACATTGAAGCTGAAATGATACTAGCAGTAGCATGGGTTAACCTGCAGCACTGATTATCTCAAAACAAATATAAAAATAAAAATACCTGGAAAAACTCAGCAGGTCTGGCAGCCTCTGTGGAGAGGAACACAGTCAACGTTTCGAGTCCGTGTGACTCTTCAACAGAACTAAATAAAAATAGAAGAGAGGTGAAATATAAGCTAGTTTAAGGGGGGTGGGACAAGTAGAGCTGGATAGAGGGCCAGTGATAGGTGGAGATAGCCAAAAGATGTCATAGACAAAAGGACAAAGTGGTGTTGAAGGGGTGATATTATCTAAGGAATGTGCTAATTAAGGGCAGAAAGCAGGACAAGCAAGGTAGATAGCCCTAGTGGGGGTGGGGTGAAGGAATCGAAATAGACTAAAAGGTAGAGATAATACATTTAAAAATAATGGAAATAGGTGGGAAAAGAAAAATCTATATAAATTATTGGGAAAAAAAGGGGGGATCGGAAAGGGGGTAGGGATGAAGGAGAGAGTTCATGATCTAAAATTGTTGAACTCAATATTCAGTCCGGAAGGCTTTAAATTGTCTAGTCGGAAGATGAGGTGCTGTTCCTCCAGTTTGCGTTGAGCTTCACTGGAACAATGCAACAAGCCAAGGACGGACATGTGGGCATGAGAGCAGGGTGGAGTGTTGAAATGGCAAGCGACAGGGAGATTTCGGTGATGTTTGCAGACAGATTGAAGGTGTTCTGCAAAGCGGTCACCCAGTCTGCATTTGGTCTCTCCAATGTAGAGGAAACCGCATTGGGGGCAACGAATGCAGTAGAGTAAATTGAGGGAAGTACAAGTGAAATGCTGCTTCACTTGAAATGAGTGTTTGGGCCCTTGGACGGTGAGGAGAGGGGAGGTAAAGGGGCAGGTGTTGCACCTTCTGTGGTTGCATGGGAAGGTGCCGTGGGAGGGGGTTGAGGTGTAGGGGGTGATGGAGGAGTGGACTAGGGTGTCCCGGAGGGAACAATCCCTGATCTCACCTTTATCTCATCTTTCTAAGTGCTAGACTGCAAGGGGATGGGCAGAGCCTGAAGAAAGAAAGAAATAACTTGCATTTCTATAATCCCTTTCACAACCTCAGAATGTTCCACAGCCAATTTTTGAAGTGTCACTGTTATAATGTAGGGAAGCACATCAGCCAATGTGGGCACATATATTTGCTCCCATAAACAGCAATGCGATAAGCTGGTTACCTATTTCAGTGATATTATATGTGGAGTAAATATTGGCCAGGACACCAGGGAGCACTCTTTTCTTCAAAATACTGCCATGGGACGTTTTGCAATCCTCTGCAAACAAGACCTCAGTTTAACATCTCATCTCCGGCAGTATGATGCTTCCTCAGTACTGCATTGAAGTGTTAGTGGAGATTTGTTCTCAAGTCTCTGGTGTGCACATTCAAGCTATAACTTTCTGATTCAGTGGCGAGTGTGCTATCAACTAAACCATAAATGACACAGCTGAAAGAGGAAATGAGGAATAGGAATGAAGTTTAGCACACTCCCATGTATATTTAAGTATGATTTTAATGAGATACCATATATCTTACTTTTCATTTACTTTTAAGTCATATGAAAAAAAAAATTCAGACACTTTGACATTAGAGCATGGGGCATGATATTCAAATGTTTAACACCATTATTTGATATCTTTTTCTCTGCAATTTTAGCAACAGTGTCGGCCCAACCATCTTTGCTGCGTCGTCAATTACCTTTCCTCCATCATAAGTTCAGATTTCACAATGTTCAGTTTCATTTGCAGCTCCTCAAAAAATGAAACTCTGTGCCAGCATCCAGCAGGACCTGAGCATTATTTAGCCTTGTGCTGATAAGTCGAAGTAACTTTCATACCACATTAATGCAACGACAATCTCTAACAATAAAGCATCTAACCACCTTCCCTTGACATTCAAAGGCATAACCATTGCTGCATACCCCATCTTCAACATCCTGGGGGTTACCATTGATTTAACTGGGCCAGACACATCACTACTTGTGCCTACAAATTGAAGCAAGTCAGAGGATGGATATTCTGCAGTGAGTGACTCAATTCCTGACTGCCCAAAGCCTTTCTGCTACAAGCAAGGCACAAATCAGTACAGTGCAGGAATTTTCTCCACTTGCTTGGAATAGTGCAACTCCAACAGCACTTAAGAGGCTATCCAAGAGAAAGCAGACTGCTTGATTGGCAATCCATCCACCACCTTAAACATTCACTCCCTCAACTACTGATGCACAGTGGCTGCAGTGTGTACCATCTACAAGATGCACTGCAGCAGTTCATTAATTAAACATGATCGTCCAAAGCCGCGTCCTTTTCCACCTAGAAGAACAAGGGCAGTTGACACATGGGAACACCACCCCACTTACAGTTTTCTCTCCATGTCACACACCCCTCTGAATAAAAATATACCACTGTTCCTTTATCATTGCTGGCTGAAAATTCTGGAACTCCTTCCCTAATAATGCTGAAGGTTTACCTACACAACATGCACTGCAGCTCAAGGAAGGCAGCTCACCAACATCTTCAAAGGACAATTCAGAATAAACAATGAATGCTGGCCTTGCCAGTGACACCCAAGTCCCATGAATAAATAATATCAAAAGAAGAATTTCAAAGCCTGTGGGATTAAGCCAGTAAAACATAAATCACAGTCACTATTGAGGACTGTAAAATTATTCCATATCGCTCCTAAAAATGGAAAACATAAATGGTGTATTCTTATAATCAAGAAAAGATTGAAATGCAATAACTTTGCAAAGGTAAATAAAATGTTGGGACTTTTCAGTGGACCCATAGGAATCCATGTACCCAAAGGAAAACCTGATACTTCAGTTGGCAAGAATGAACCTACACGTGGAATATTGCTGCATAGACCACAGAGGGGTGAAAATGAGTATAATAAAAATACTTCTACATTATAAGGAAATTCTAAGCAAATTAAATGTATTCTTAGTATAAAAAGTATTGAGGGGTAAAGTTCAAATTTCTAAAATGATGAAGTAAATCAGTCAGATAGATGTACAAAATTATGTCAGAAGAAGTTGGAGCTGAAAATGAAGGAGCCCAGGAAGGTAACTTTGCATAGAGAATACAGTAATGTCTTCACATATAGACAGCACTTCAAGCCTGATACTTAGTGCAAGGGATTCTGATCCTAATGAAGCACTCAAAAGGGAATTCCTGATTTTAGTGGGACATGCTTGTAATTTTTTATGGTCAGATGTTAAAATTAAATTCAAGAAATGAATGAAATGAGCAACCTCCCTATTAACCACATATACTAATGGAATAATTTCATTGTGCAGTCATGTTTAGCTTGCGTCCTCACCCTTATTTCCTTCTATTTATAGAGCAAAGCAGCAAGCTGAACCTAGTGCCTTAACTACACCATGAGTAAATACAATGACATGACCTCTTACAACAATCTAGAACTGTCAGGCTATGCTGTCTTTCTGTAGCTTTCATTACAAGTGATGCCAGTCACATAGTGAATAAGGTCTGAATTAGACTCCAGTGTGACAGGCAAAGTATCACTTGCTGTCACATTCCACACACCCTGTCACATAATATATACATTCTGCAAACAGCCAATTTGCTGCTTGCTTTGCACAACACTGAAGCAATTTGTCTATGTGAAATAAATTCCTTACTATAAGTGTGCAACAATTCTGTTTCTTGAAGTTTCAGAAATGGGACATAGAAACAAGGTATATATAATATTAATTTTGTGTGTTTATTACACTGTAATGCTTCATTAATTTCTCTGACTTCCAGTGATGTTTTTCTTTTTATTAACTAGTGTCAGACATTTCAATATAGTGACATAGTGACAAGTAAGAGCTCTGACACAATGACCATCAATGTTATGCAGCAAGATGGAAGTGTTTTTTCAGTTTGTGTCGGTTTTCTGACATTCAAATAATGGGAACTTGACACCATTTTTTCCAATTATAGTCTCCCAGTAATTATGTTTTATTCTACAGTTTGATTTAAAATGATTAGACAACGGACTTTTATATTCTATCAAGGTAAAGAAATCCCAAATAAGTAAGCAAACAAAAATTAAACTGGAATTGCCCTGTTATAAAGGAAAAATACTACTGATGTTGGAAATCTGAGATACAAACAGAAAATGCTGGAAATACGCAGCAGGTCAGGCAGCATCTGTGAAGAGAAACAGAGTTAATGTTTCAGGGCAATGGCTTTTCATCAGGACAAAAGGAAGACAGAAATGTAAGAGTTTTTAAGCCAGTAGAGCAGGAAAAACCAAAGGAAAGGTCTACGATAGAGTGGAGAGCAGGAGAGATTAAGTAATAAAAGGTTTCATGATGCAAAAGCCAAAGAGAATTGTAATGGGTATAGTAAAGGTTGTACCCAGATGAGGTATGGACCACTATATAGCACCCATCTGAATGTGAGATGAAGGGACAAGCCAGCAACAAGAAACAACAAAGAAAAAATCATAGAACAAGATGGAGGCAGTGGTTGTGATCTAAAGTTGTTGAACTCAGTATTGAGTCCAGAAGGCTTTAGAGTGCCGAGACGAAAGATAAGGCGCTGTTCCTTGAGCTTGTATTGAGCTTTACTGGAATACTGTAGCAGGCCATGGACATGGTCAGTTACCTGTGTACTGGAGGATAATGTAAAGAATGTATTTAATAGAGTTAGAGACTTGGGGGAAATATAGTGTAAAGGGTTAATGTACGTGGACAGTGTACATCATCAGTAATATAAGGTCACATGACAACAGAGTATTTTGAGAGGTAGTTCTATGTGAAGCTTCATGCAAAGTCTCATCCTGTATATAGTTAGAAGAACGTTTAATAAGAGTTAAAGTTTACCAGCAGCCTTGTTTCCAGCAATCTCTATCAATCCTGTCCAAGGACAATCTCAGCTAAGACCCACAACAATGATAATAGATGTATATACAATAACAGCGACAGTAGCAACAAAATTGGCTGAGTAATAGGAAACAGAGAGTAATGGTTGATGGATATTTTTCAGGCTGGAGGAAGGTTCATAGTGGAGTTTCTCAGGGGTTGGTATTGAGACCCTTGCTTTTCCTGATATATATTAATGATCTAGATCTTGGTATGCAGGGAACAATTTCAAAGTTTGTGGGTGATATGAAACTTGGAAGCATTGTAAACTGTGCGGAGGACAGTATAGAAGTTTAAAAGGACATAGACAAGTTGGTGGAGTGGGCAGATAGGTGGCAGGTGAAGTTCAATGTGGAGATATGTGAGGTGATGCATTTTGGTAGGAAGAACATGGAGAGGCAATATAAAATAAGGGGTACAATTCTTAAGGGTGTGCAGGAGCAGACGGACGTGGGTATAAATGTGCCTAGATCATTGAAAGTGACAGGACACGTGGCAGTTAATAAAGCATACAGTAGCTGGGCTTTATTTATAGGGGAGCAGAGTATAAGAGCAGGGAGGTTATGATGAGCTTACATAAGAAACTAGTTAGACCTCAGCTGGAGTATTGTATACAGTTTTGGGTGCCACAGTGTAGGAAGGATGTGAATGCATTGGAAAGAGTACGAAGAGGTTTACAAGAATGGTTCCAGGCTTGAAAAACTTAAAGATACATTGGAGAGGTTGGACTGTTCTTCTTGGAGAGGAGAAGGCTAAGAGGAGATTTGATAGAGATGTTCAAAATCATGAAGAGGCTGGATCGAGTGATAAGGAGAAAATGCTCCTGCTCATAAAAGGATCAAGAATGAGAGGACACAGATTTAAAGTGATTTGCAAAAGAAGCATATGTGATGTGAGAAAAAACTTTTTCACACAGCGAGTGATTCGAGTATGGAATGCACTTCCTGGAAGTGTGGTGGAGGCAGGTTCAGTCGAGGCATTCAAGAGGAGATTAGATGATTGGTTAAATAGAAACAATGTGCATGGTTACGGGGCAAAGGCAGGAGAATGGCACTAAGTTATAATGCTGGTACAGACACAATGGGCCGAAGGGCCTCCTTCAGCATTGTAACAATTCTGTTATACTGTGATTCTGTCTACTTTTCAAAATATCCATAAATATTAGCAATAATTTCTCATGACTCCAGGCAGTAGCATTCTAAACAATTATGTTAACATCTGATTTCCTTCTTATTACAGCAACCAGTACGGAAATGCTACCACTTTAAATTCTGACATGTTTAGGATATGTGACCAATTAGGCAATGGTTTAAATTGTACCCAATACATGAGTCCAGAGTTTCATATCAAGGTTTTTTTTTTGTTCTCTCGTTTATATTAATGGTCTTTCCTCAAAAATGAAACTCAAATTATTTTCCTCAATTTCAAACATCTAGTTATAATCAACACAGAATATCTGATGTTCTCCCATAGAAAACATTACATATTCACATTGGGCTCTTTGGTCCTGTACATTCCTATCTTGTTATGACTCTATTGATTTATTTTGGGAACATTTTAATGAATCTGTGCAGAGTTGCGCCTTTCTATTAGAAATGTGCTGTGCCTGCATGTTTTTTTAAATGAGGGAGCATTGTATATGGCTTTCATTATTGTATTTGATAAAATAAAAAAAACCTTAAAATCCCTTGAAACTAGGTAAAACGTTGGCTAACTTGTTAGCTCTCTAAAGTGAGAACCCAAATTGCAATGTGCGATTATTACTCGCCCATTCATTGTAATGTACCAATTTTGCACTGCCTAGTCACTTAAATGATGTTACCATCTAGTGAACGCTAACGCTGCTGTTCATTAACTGGATGCATTATTAACGATCAATGTTGTGAACGCTGGCATCACTTAAAGCTACAGCCTCCACGGCTTGCAACTAGCCTGCACCACTTAAAGGGGAGGTGTATTGTGACTGAACCAGGTGCTGGCTGCATGAAGGAAGTGAATCAGATCTGGGAATCATTGAAGAACGGCACGACATAGCAGAAGACATGCTCCAAATTCTTTAGATGCTGCACTGGAAGCCTTGGTGGAGGAGGTGAACAGGAGAAGAGCTATCTGTGGCCAGCCAGGAAACCCCACCCACCCCCCCAATGCATATGCTGAAAAGGCAATGGAAATAGATAGTCATGGAGGTCAAAGTCAGGAGTCTAGCCCTGAGAATCTGGATGCAGTGCCACAAGAAGTTCAATGACTTCACACATCAGTGAACGCTCTTTCAAATGATATATTCCACCAACTGCACTACTGGCCTCAGACACTGCTCAATTCATCACACCGCCGTCATTATCATCCTAGGAATTTCTTTTAATCAGGACTCATACCTAAGATTCACATGCTTCACCTCACCCTCCCCTTCACACACTGAGGCATGGGCCTGCCTCACACCCTCATCATACAACTTACACACACTGCCAGCTATTCAACCGTGACAGCCATATCACCCAAAGACATTGCACCACACTCACTAACACACGTATCTCTTGCAGGACAAGTTGGCGTCAACCGGAGGTAGCAGGAAACAACTGGAGTATGATAGGTGCGCTTGCATGTCCTGAGCCCCCATGGTGGAGACACTGCTGGCCATTATTGGGAAGGCCATTGCTGAGACTGTGGCCAATAGCAGGACTGAAACCAGCAAAGGTGACAGTATGCTCATACCTAATCCTCTTCCTCACAATCTACCTCCACTTCATCCCACACTCTTTTCTGATTTACAAGTTGCAGATGTTGTAAGCATGCACCTCTTATTCTGCTCCCCGCCCCAATTCCTGCCCCTGCCTACTCACAACCTTGCCTTTCTTCTTTCAGTCGCCCGAGAACTGCAACCTGACCAGGCAATGGCAAGAGGGCAATGATGATGAAGCCACAGCCTCCAGCTCTGAAACTGATACTGCACGTAATTCAGAGGACAGAGATGGTATCGGTATGTGGTAAGACAATGTACACAAGTGGCCTGAAACCAAGGCAGGGAGCAAGGATAGAACAAGTGTCAGCTCATTGGAGAGCGAGGTCAAAGATGAATTCTGCTGCAGAGGATTCAGATGAGAACTTTGATAGAGCTGCCTGCAGGACAACATCGAAAGGATGAGGTAAGAGTGACTGCCCTTAACATCAAGGCAGCATTTGACCGAGTGTGGCATCAAGGAGCCCTAACAAAACTGGAGTCAATGGGAATCGGGGAAAAGCTCTTCGCTGGTTGGAGTCATACCTATCACAAAGGAGGATGGTTGTGGTTGTTGGATGTCAGTCATCTCAGCTGCAGGACATCACTGCAGGAGTTCCTCAGGGTAGTCTCCTCAACCCAACCATCTTCAGCTGCTTCATCAATGACCTTCCTTCCATCATAAGGATGTTCACTGATGATTGCACAATGTTCAGCACCATTCACAACTACTCAGATACTGAAGCAGTCCATGTCCAAATGCAGCAAGACCTGGACAATATCCAGGCATGGGCTGACAAGTGGCAAGTAACATTCACGTCAAGAAATGAGCATCTCCAACAAGGGAGAACTTAACCATTACCACTTGACATTCAACGGCATTACCATCGCTGAATCCCCCACTATCAACATCCTGGGGGTTACCATTGAGCAGAAACTGAATTGGACCAGCCATATAAATACTGTGGCTACAAGAGCTGGTCAGAGGCTCAGAATCCTTTCACGAGTAACTCACCTTCTGACCCCCCAAAGTCTGTCCACCATCTACAAGGCACAATCAGGAGTGTGATGGAATACTCCCCACTTGCCTGGATGAGTGTAGTTCCAACAACAATCAAGAAGCTCAAAAACATCCAGGACAAAGCAGCCCACTTGATTGGCACCACATCCACAAATATTCACTCCCTCCACCACCGAAACACAGTAGCAGCAGTGTGTACCGTCTACAAGATGCACTGCAGGAATTCACCAAGGCTCCTCAGTCAGCACCTTCCAAACCCATGACTGCTATTATCGAGAAGGACAAGGGCAGCAGACACATGGGAACACCACCACCTGGAAGTTCCCCTCCAAGCCACTCACCATCCTGACTTGGAAATATATTGCCATTCCTTCATTGTCACTGGGTCAAAATCCTGGAACTCCCTCCCTAACAGCACCATGGGTGTACCTACATGACATGGACCACAGCGGTTCAAGAAGGCAGCTCACCACCAGCTTCTCAAGAAAAATTACAGATGAGTGGCAACACCCAGATCCTCTGACTGAATAAAAACATATGGTCACTAAAGTACTTGGTGCATTGACAGGCCTCCCATAAAGTCTGCATGCAATGTTAAAAAGCATGAAGGAGTCCTGCGCTAGCTTGGCAAAGGACTTTGAGCAGGTTTTAGAGCCTATCCTTTCCCGTGTGGAAGATCTGGCCAGCTCTGTTTGCACATCTGTGGACCCAACCACAATGCAACATCTGATGAACAATGTCACAGCTTCTGTTGCAGCATAACCAGCAATCATTCAATATCAAAGTGTGGCAATGGAAGCTGAGACTACTGTGGATTGCAGTGTTCAATGGAGCTCGCAGGCACTCACAGCAGTTGAGCAATCTGTCCTCCAACACATTTTTCAGATTGCAGAGGAGACACCCTGATGGAAAGGCAGTGGCACCATAGAGCACAAATCCACTGTCCTGCCTCAGCATGACAGCATTCATCCTTCCATCCCTGCCACTTCATCAATGCCTTTGCCATTGCTTCTCAGCCTGCTAGCCAAGACTGCTACTGCCCAGACCAAGATGGTGCAGTCTGAAATTGGGCTTTTCCATGTTGCAGCCACTGGGTAGCACTGCATAGAAGCAATAAGACTGGCAAAGGCACACAGAAGACAGGCACTAATGGAATGTACGAGGGTGAATAGCTTACTTTTATATACAATATGTCATGATTTAATTTATACATTTGGTTTGTGATGTTTATTTTTGTGGCAATTTTTATTTTTGCATTATGGTCAAATGGATACTGTGGTGGTCAGTGACAGAGGGAAGGAAAAGTGTTTGGGACTGTTGGTGAATGGGGAATTGGGATTAGGTGCTAGCATAATTGGAGGAATTACAGACAGCCCAGGAAGAAAGAGGCTATCTAGTTGCCTCCTCCCTTCCTGTTCCTCCTCTTCCTCTTTCTCCTCAGGCTTCTGCTCCTCAGCAGATTGTCGTATAGATAGTGGCAAGAGCTGTCTCCTCATGACGGCAAGGTTGTTCAGCAGACCGCCATGAATCTTGACAACTACTCTACTGAGTACTGTAGGACCCCTCTAGACATGTCCAGGCAGGGAAACCATTGCATCAGCATGTCAATGATCATCTCTATCATATTTTGTGTGGGAGCATGGCGTTCATCGTAGGCATGCTGTCCATGTGTTGGTGCATTTTTTTAACAGAGCTTTGAGCCAAGTTTTCAGTGAATAGCTCCTGTTGCATAGTCGACATTTATTGATTTGCCTTAGTGGCTCTAGTGCAGTTGGCACTGAGAACTGTCACAGAATGAAAACATCATGACTACTGCTAGGATACCTGGTGCTGATCTGCATCATTTGTTGCCTATGGTCACACACCATCTGAATATTGAGGGAGTTCAGGGTGTACTTTCCCTTTTGAAACTAGTAATGGCACAGTTGACATGTGGCACTTACAAAGCAATATGTGGCAGTCAGTAAACCTTGCATCGTAACAAATTCTGCAATCCCATTAAACCACTACTTACTGCATCTGCTCATGTTTGGCAAGAGAACATGAATTGTAGTTGTCACTCTTTGCATAAACTCAGTGCCCTCCCTTATGCAACATTGAGGACAAACTGTGAGATGTTGCAAGTATCTCCAGTTCCAGCCAAAGTTGGAACTAGATGCATAAAAGTCCATTGCCATGGTCACCATGACAGATACTGCCAATGTCATATTGGACTTGCTCTGAAGTTCCAGCCGTGGCTGCAATAGGTGACAGATTTTAGTGAGGACGTTTTTACTGAAGCACAGATACCTCACACATTGGACGGACTTTTCCGGCAGCGTTGCCATTGGGCGCAATGGCGGGCGTGAGCGGACAATATGGCAGGAAGGCCAAAAATCAGTTTCACGCCACCGGGAAACCAATCTGCGATCGCCACTCTGCCCATCAATGGTAGGCTGTGTTTCCTGCTGCCGCATGTCGGGAAAATCATTTTAATACATCTGCATATACTTATAAGCCCTTCTCGCTGGGATCCTGCCCCCACATCAAATTTACCACCCATGTCAGTAGGAAAACATGCCAGCCCAGGACACATCTCGACAAGTGTGACATGCAGAAGTCAGACTTACCATTAGGGCCTTGCTCACATCATGGACATCCGAAGGGCAGAAAATGCTGGAGCCCGGCAGTTACTGGGCCCTCAAGTAACATGTGCATCACATGCAGTGTGGATTCTCATGGATATGACTCCGCTGCAAAGCAGCTCATGGAAGTGGTAGGTCTCTGTTAATGTCTGGGATCTGCTTTGGGATATCACAGTCTTGGTTATGGACTGCTATGGATGCTTTTCGAGGTGGGGGAGAGGAAGCTCCAGCCTTGAGTGGGAGAGGAAGGTGTACCAGGGGCTGGTGGGAGAGGAAGGCATAGGTTTGACTGGCAGAGGGATGTGTACAAGGTGTGAGGTAATGTTGGGAGGGGGGAATGAAGGTGTTGGGGGGGGAGGAGTGAGGTTGGGAGGGGGTAGGGAGGACAGGGGGAGGAGGGTGTAAGGGGGCAGAATTGGGGAGGTAGGTGTCAGGGGAGAAAGGCGTAAGGGAAGGAATTTGAGGGAGGGAAGGAATCCAGGGAGAGGAGAGAGTTTGGGGGGAGGAGGGAGCAAGGGGTGGAGGAGGGAGTAAGGATGGAGGAGAGAGTAAGGGGGGAGGATGTCCAGATGATCATGCAAGGGAGGCATCTGTGGAGTCAATGACTGCCTCCTGGGGTGTGAACTGAGGATGGGTGTGGCAGAAGGGAATGGTGAGTATGAGGGTGGCAGAGTGAGCTGGAAGGGGGGGGGAGGGTAAGGGTGCAATGGTAGCAGCAGAAGGGACAGCGAAAATGATTGATGGGGACTCAGAGGCAGACACAGAGGCCAGGATTTTCTGCTCGGTGATTTGGGGGTGGAGGCTGGTCGCCGAGGGGAAAATGACACAGGATGATGTCGGGAGGAATCCCCGAGGTCATTCCGGTCCATTTAAATATTCAGGAAGGTGGGTGGACAGCGAAATCAACCAATTGAGGCTATTGACGGGCTATTTAAAGTAATTAAAGAACTGCCCGTCCAACCTTAAGGCTGGCAGGCAGACTAGGAATCCCAGTGGGCTCCAGATTATTCATGAAACTTCATCCACTGGCGGGATGAAGTTTCATGTCCATATTTTTAAAAAATAATAAAGTTTATGTGGTCTTTATTAACATGTCCCATCTCATGTGACATTGTCACATGAGGGGGACATGTTAATACTTTTTTCATTTTTGTATTTTTAAAGATTTCTGGACTGTCATTGGTCTCCCTGAGTCAGCATTTTGTCTCAGGGAGAAGTACGCTCTTTCGTGTGCATGTATGAAAGAGCGCACTTTGACAGATGGGGAATCCCTCCTCTCCGCACAGAAAGTGCATAGCGCTTCCCGTCGGGGATGCCGCTGGGCGGGCCTTAATTGGTCCGCCCACTCAAAATGGTGGTGGGCCCCATTTCAGTGGCAGGGGTAAGCTGCCTGCCCACCGCCAAGCGGTGGAGTCCGCCTGCCATCCAAGGGCAAGATTCTGCCCAGACACTGGGGGTGGGAAGGAGGAGGTCAGGGAGGTAATGTGGCTGGGGGAGGGATACTCAAGAAGGAGGGAATGTGCATGCTCACCTGGACATCCTGGAAAGAAAAGGGTTCTGGTTCTGGGTAAGTAGAAAGTGATACAAAGGGGGCCCACAGTGATGGGAGAAAGGACATGGGTGACTGGGGGAGGGGAAAGGACTGGGGTGCTGAGAAGAAACCTAACTACAACCATGTTTTTCAAATGAAAAGTAAATGGAGTCTCTTATTGGGTGGACACAGGTGCTGCATGGCAGTGTGATCAGTGGGTGGGCAGAGATGCAGGTCAGCTCAGATGGACAACTGAAAGCGAATCCCAGCAGGCAGCATTGAAAATGCTCAGGACAATGAGGTGAGGTGTGATGGATGAAGGCTCTGTGTGTATAGGAGAGTGCTTGTACGTGGCTCTGAAAGGCCCTGCCACACACATCTCCCTGCAGAATCACTCGTGGTCCAACTGTGTGCAGCTGAACTGCCAGTGGGGTGGATGCAGGGGAGGGACTCACAAAGCCTGTACATGAAGCTGATAGACACCATTAGACATCACTCAGTGGAAAGGAATATATTTTCAGTTTATAAAATGACAAAATGTGTTCACCTGTACAACCATTTGTGATCAGAAATTCTTAACTTTTCCAGGCCTACCACTTCTTCTAGGTGCTGCCCAGACATCTGCAGTAGGGGTGGAGACAGCCTGTGCAATGGTTGGCTCTGTTGCCTTTGATGGCTTTGGCGTGCGCCCTTCCAAATTAAGTGCCTGACCAGCGGACAATTAGAACGGTCTGTTTCCTGACTGTATGTAAGTGGAGTGCACCTGGTGAGCTTCAGTTCATCAACAGCTTCGAGGTCCGTACATGCAGCTTTTGCCCACCTTTAAGAGCATTGCTGCGAGATTTCGGGTGTCTATACCACAAGCTGTGACAAGGCTGGGCATAGGAGACAATACAAGCTGGTGGGAGGGAGACAAAGGCAGAACAATTGTGGGTGGGGGTGTGGTGGTTATAGAACATGGGTGGGAGGGGATGACATGGGCAGGGCTAGGGAGTCATCAAGGAACAGAGTGGAGTACTGAAAGACTGTTCTATGGCAAGAGTTATAAGACTGTCCAAGGAAGAGCCAGAGACTGTCCTGGAGCTGAGGCCATGCTGTCGGGACATATTGAAGAGACTGGCCTGGGCTGGGACAGTGCTGTCGGGGCATATTGAAGAGGCTGGCCTGGGACTGTGCGGACCATGTTAGAGGACTCTGCATGGCACGCATATCTTGGTCCCAGTCTTGGGCAGGGCGAGACCTCTCTGGACAGTGACAGTTGTGCACAGTATGGTGCGCAGGGTGTAGCTGTGCAGGTGGCACAGTCACAGTCAGGGGAAGCATCTCTATCCTGTAAGTCAGTAGCTGAAAAGTCATGGGGGGCTATTGGATGGTCTCATTGGAGAAGGCAGAGGTCCCAGAAAGTTAGCGTGCATGTGACCTTGAGAGCGGGAGAGGGTCAGGTTGACAAAAGGCATGGGGTCATCAACATTGAAGGATTCAGAGGGAGAACAGCATCATCCACATAGATAATGATAGATTCAAGGGTAACAGGGAGAGGCTGGACCATGATAGGAGGAAGGGGGAATTTGAAGGCGGTGAGGATGCATCAACTTGGTTGGTGATAGGGGGAGGTTGGAAGCTGGTCTTCCAGATGAAGATTAGCAGCATCACTTTCGAACTCAACTTAGTTCAAAACACAAGCTAGAAAAGAAGTTGGTCTGAGAGGGCTCTCAGGGTTTGTGGGTGGAGTTCAGCACAGCAATTCTCGGCTGATTGAAGGGACACTCTGTAACTGTCCTGCTCTAACCATGGAAAGCATGGCTTAGCTGAGTGCTGGACTTGAGGGTCTAATGCACAATGGATGAGCTTGGCTCCTTTACTAATGGTGTGCATTCAGACAAGGATCCATTACATTTAGTTGTTGAAGTGAATATGGTTTTAATTGGCATCTGATCCTTACTAAGGCATATCAGAATGGATGTAGGGTCCAAAAATCAATGGCCACGCCTGTTACGCAGAGGCAACAGGGGCCTTACAAGCCTCTGTGTTCCCAGCATAGGTCATGGCACTCATGGCACCATGTTTGCAGTCAGGACATAAGTGCAAGAACTGGGTATCCATAGTGATTGTCAAGGCCACTGGAGGACAACCAACACAAGGCTGACTGTGGATCCTAGGACTTGGGTCTTTTGACCCTAGTGAAGTCCTTTGCTGTGAATGTGCAGTCACATATGACATGAAAGCTCAGCCATCTGCTGTCGTCCAGGATGATATCATCCTTCAAGGGGTGACCTTGGTATGCAATGTGCAGATGAAGGGAAAGTCAAATGCTGGAGTGTGCATTACTGCCTTGTATATGAAGGGAGACCATTCCACAGGAACTATAATTTATTGCTCAACTGTATCCATTCACAGATACAAGGAGGAGTGGTGAATACAGGCTGCAGGCAGCGCTACATCCTTGATAGCTTTGAATAGAATGAGGAGAAAAAGGGCTCATCGCCGACTGACACAGCTCAGGGAAGACGGTCACCATGTGGAACAAGAGCCAGTGGGGCCCCAGGAAAACCCAGATTCTAATGAGGAGGGGCTAAATCCACAAAGATGTTTGGCATGACCAAGGGTCCACAGAAGACACAGCTAATACATAGAGATGAGTGAAAGACAATGCTGCGGCCACCTTAGCTTGTCTAGGGATGTGGTAGCTCATATTTGTCACACTCTCTGTGAGGAGCTCACACTGCATGGACTTGGAGGGCAGATAATGCCAATAGTTCTGAAGGACACTGCCACACTGTGCTTTTTTGCCTGTGCACCATTCCAGGACTCCATGGGGACCTTTGTAGTATCTCACAATTGGTGATGCACAAAGGTAGGTGACAGATGCCCTTTTCAATAAAGCTCACCATTATGCGTAGCTCTGCAGAGATGTAGAAAGTAAGGCTGCCAGATCTGTGGGATTCATTATGATCTCAGGCTTTCCTCAAGTGCAGGGCGCCATCGACTGCACTCATGTTGCCTTGAGAGCTCCCTGGTAGCAGCTTGTGAGGATCATGAATAAAAAAGTATTTCACTCTCTGAAGGTCCAGAAAATATGTAAACACAGAAAGCAGATCCTGTATGTTTGTGCTAGGTACCCTGGGAGCTCACAAGATTCATACATTTTGAGTCTGTTCATCGTCCACAGATTGCACCTGAGAAGAGATACAATGCTGCACATTCAGCCACAAGCTGCTTAATAGAGTAGAATTTTGGCCTCTTAAAGATACGCTTCAGATGTTTGTTCTGCTCAGGCAGGGATCTCCAATACTCACCACAGAGAGTGTCTTGCATCATTGTTGTTTGCTGCACCCTGCACGACCTAATGCTGCAAAGAACAGCTGTTTTTCCACAGGGAGGAGCTGGCCATCTCCTTGGATGAGGAGGATGTTGAAGGGGGTGAAACTGAAGAGGGTGGGTGTTCAGACATGAGGATGCCATTGCACGGGCACAAAGCGGAAGACATGCCCATGGCAACCTCATAGCTACAAGATTCCAGGAGAAATAAGGTGAAGACAAGTTGTTACAAGTGTAGATTTCTTCATGCTTCAATGCAGGGGAGACAACAACACCTTCACTGTAATCTTCAACATGTCATGAAAGATCAGTGACCTCATAATAATCATTGAGGAAGCAGAAGTCACCTTCAGCCCTAATGATGGGGTCATCCTTGGAAGGTGCTATAGCCTGGGGACCATGTGGCTGCTATGGAATGTGCTTATCATGCCACAAGCGGACATCCTTAAGCAACTGCACTTAGTGCAGTCCTTTCTACCATAGTGCCAACAAGTCAGCGGCCATGGCATTCTTAGAGATGATGAAACAGTATAACACATGGATGCACGCATGCCTGCATGACAGTAGCTTAGCAAGGCAGATCTAAGACAAAAAAAAATTGTCAATGCCTAGAGCTTGACCACCTCAAGGGGCAGCTACATCCAGACAGCACCATCTCTCCAAATGCCAGCTCTCATACATGATTAATGCAGAGGCTGCATCTTGATACTGAACACCAAGATGTCATCAGATATCAGGACACCGTGATCTGTAACATGACAGCATGCACCCAAAGCTGGGAGTTAAGTTAGCACTATCCTCACAGAGAGTGGGTCAGCAGGACCATCATTTGATGGTTGGCAAACAGTAATTAGCCTACATTCATCGGAAACCTGCCAAGTTTACATCTTGCATTGTCTTGGCATTTGGGAGAGACATGGCCCAGCCAGTTTTGACACAGCAGTCAGTGATAATTTATTTCCCACTTCAATACCGCTGAGCGCTCAGGAAGTGTGCCGGAGCATCACTTTCATAGCATTACAGTACTCAAGATTATCCATCTCACAACGGGCAATCATTTCTTGGAGCCCTAAGTCAATGAGTGCCTAGTCATGCCATTAATTACATATTGATTTGCACTCTGTGACCTCAGAGGGACTCCGTGAAGCAACACTAGGCAGCCGTTCAGGAGCAAACTATGATTCTCACAGGTAAGTGCGGTTTATCAGGATGAACACACACCACTGGCATCACATATTCATTTCCATCTAGCAGACATTTCAAATGTCACCGAGTGGATCCAACTTCCATTACAGTGTCATGCATGAGGAGAGTGGGAACTAAGAAAAGAACTAAGAAATTCACCAAGGCTCCTTAGGCAGCATCTTCAATACCATGACCGCTATCATCTAGAAGGACAAGGGCAGAAGACACATGGGAACACCTGGAAGCTCCCTTCCAAGATACTCGCTATCCTGGCTTGGAAATATATTGCCATTCCTTCACTGTCACTGGGTCAAAATCCTGGAACTCCCTCCCTAACAGCACTGTGGGTGTTCCTACATGGACAGAAGTGGTTCAAGAAGGCAGCTCACCACCACCTTCTCAAGGGCAATAAATGCTGGCCTAGCCAGCAACGCCCACATCCCATAAATTAAATTTGAAATATATTACGTTCAGCCTTAAACGCAGAGATGAAATTATATTGCAGGGAGGTATGAAAGGAGATGGTGCTTGACGATGAACCTTATCCAGAACCTCACAGTCACAAAATAAAGGTCATTGCAAAGAGAATTTTGGTGAAAAGACTGCAACATTGGTCATGATAAATACTTTTAACATCCACAAACTACAGACTTCAGTGCAACAGCATCAGGGTAATCACTAGCCTTGATGAATAATTCTCATGAGGTCACATAATATCTGCCTAAGATGCAAGGTTACATGTGTCTTGTCCAGCCATCATTTTTATAAAGGAAATGCCTTTGTTCATTTTGCTGATGTGGAAATAAAGGAAATAATCACTGGATGAGATTAAGTGAGACCCAATGAAAATGAGTGACATGATGGGAGATAATAGGGGGGGTCGCGGGTTCTTGTTGTACGCTGGAATGAACATGGGGCCTTGCATCACATTAATTAGCCATTCAACTGGAGAGGGATAAATGCGAAATAGGTTTACAATAGCCCAGATTATGTACAGTGAACGAACACCCATGCTGCCATTGTACATTCAAGACTTCTTAATTCTCCTAATTCTACCGCTACGCCTGGTGCAGCCCCAACATTCGCAGCAGAAGTGGAGGGAGCTTGTTGACTATTATGCCTTGTTGTTTGAGATGACTTTGGTGGCTGTCCTCCAGAGGCCCGTGGATAAGGGTCTCCTGCTCTGGGGCATTTGCACCCTCCTTGACCTGATCTGCTGGAGTTGATAGGGTCACAGGGAAAGGGGAAGTGGAGTGGCAGAACACCCTTCGATTGGCCTGGGTGGGTGCCCAAGGTTGGGGCTCCTCCTTCCTTTGGATGCCCTAGGGCCCCCCCTCCGACTCCTTGCGGAGAAAGGAAACCTGGAGGAAGGTGAAGGTGCCCCATCCCCCTCTTGCCTAGCCAATGCTGGAATGCACCCATGACTAGAGTGATGGTGTGTACGTCCGAGTGCATAGCCAGCAGAAACTGCTGGACCTGGGTCTCCAAGGCGGCCGCCACCATGGAGAATTTGATGTGCTCGCATGCTGGAAGCAACAATATCAGGCAGACTGCGGATGGACTCCATCCTTCGTTCCAGTTTGGTGATAGCCTCTGACAACTCAGCATGATGTTCCCCTGTTTGCCTTTGCATCTCCAACATTCATCCCAGGGCTGATTGCAGAGGCTTGCCATTGAATTCAGACTCTGCAGGGGCCTGGTCTCCAGCAGTTCTCCGAGTTTCAGAGACCTCAGCTGTCGCTGCCTTCATCCTGGTGCGGGCACGTGTTCATGAAGTGATCACCAGATTGTAATCCTATGGCTACTCTAGAACTAGAACCCACAGAGGTGTATGTAACTGCACTGGTGGAGGGTGAAGGTGAACACAGTGAGGGTCTTCCTCAGATGCTTCCTCTGCCTCCTCATCTGAGGTGATATGGGTACTGGGGCTGAGGCACTTTCTGGTGGTTTTGCTCCACCTTTTCTTGCTGGCAGAGAGAAGAGATAATTAATGCTTGACTTGGCAGATTTCAACATAATAAGTCACTCGGAGTCATTGTCTGCATATGGCCAAGATATACTGGATGGGCCCTCACAGTCTTGTTGGGGGAAGCTGATCTCACCTTCCACACAGTAGCGATCTCTGTCCTCTCTGTCCTTTCCTGATGGGAGGGAAGTGTCCTCAGCTCTGGGGTCCCCTCTCCGTTCTTGGCTGTTTCTCTGATTGATTGTGGGCCATCTTGTTCTGCATAAAGGCCAAAGGATTGACTGAGAGCACTATGGATGAATGAGCATTTCAGAAGCATCATCCCTGTTGTGTGTGCTGAGCCCTCCCTAGGAAGCGATTAAGATGCTGTTTCTGCAGGATCTTACATGAAATGGTGATCTTAAAGTGGCTGGCAGACATTCAGTGCTGATGTATCTGGTATAAAGGTCTGGCACATACGGGTTAATGTGGGACTGAGAACAGTACCACCCACACAGTGATGTAAGAAGGTACATGATCCAGAACCAGAGGTTAATGTGGTGTTGATCAGAGATGGGTAAAGACCTAAACATGGAGATAGCTCCTAGCTTGTACCCTTTACTGTTCATGTGTAAATAGTTCTAGGAGTTAATCAAGACTTAGAGTTAACCTACTGAAGACTACAAAAACTTCTATAAGACACACCATTCTGTAACCAACACCTTCCCAACAATGTCAACAATGTGGGTAGTTTGTGACACCCATGTGGACTCTAACCCTTATGAGAGAGTAAGTTTAGGGTGAGGAAAAGTTTCACCTATCCTGGTGGAGAGCATCAGATCATTCATTTGTTTCCTGCACTGCAGGGCAGCCATTTTTTGAGTGGCAGGGGCACTGACCTCGCTGGCGACATCCTCCCAGGCTGGGATGGTCAGGTGGGAGAACACTCTGCTCCCATCCCTTAGAAGGAGGACCTCTTGCCATTCCTGGACAGCCTGGAAAAGAGTCCCCCGGGAGGCCTCGTGGAACCATGGAGCCGGGGGCTTGTTGCACTTGGTCACCATGGTAACGCAGACATCAGCCCACACCTGGATTGCAGTGAGTGAATATCTGTGTGTGTGCCGTTTAAAAATGAGGTAACTGTGGGCTGTTGAATCCAGCCTGACTAAGAGATTCGACAAGCTACTCGTTGATGCATTAATAATGAGCTGCAAAGCAGAAAATCAGGAATGAAAATCTGCCCCGCCGCCCAGCAGAAATCACACCGGCTTTCCCTCTAGCCACCGCACTTAGTCTCCTGAATTGAAAATTCTTCCCTGAACTAAATTAACTTAATGAAGTAGTTAAGGTGATTAGTATAGATGTTTTTCAGGAAATCTAGAGAAATACATGATGGAGAAAGGTGTGTTGATCAGGTCAGATGAAGTAGGGTGGGAGGGAGCTTACATGGAGCACAAGCAGTGACATGCACCAGTTGAGCCAAATGGTCAGTTTCTGCACAATAAATAAGTTGTGCCGTTAAAATTTTTAATTGATTAATTCCTCTCACTGTGAGCCAGACAGAGCTCTTTTTGAAAGACCACAAAATAAACCGCTTTAATGTTTAATAATTGTGCTGGTGCTTTGTTTGGTACCAATGTCCACTGAAATACTCTGATTTTGTTTACATAATTAGAGTTCCTGCTGCCAGTGGGAAACAAGGCTGCCTCCAGGTTTTATTTAATTAATTGGTCAATCTTTCCAACTGTGTTTCTTAAATGAATTTGCTTGTGCCTGACTGCACACAAGTGTCGAGGAATTGATACTCCCATCACAAAGTATTTCTTCCAAAAATATCTGTTTTAGGATTGTTTCTATTGCTGATTTGTTTAATAGCCAGAAATGTCTATTTCTTCCTGCCCTTGCCCATTTTTTATTGAATTTATTCCTGATGCTATTTTTTACATTTAATTAATTTGTTTCCATTGCCAATGAGAAACTTGGCTGGATCAATTGAAACAAAGGTATGAAAAGTTAAATGCACAAATGGGAATTGTTTTCTAAGTAATGTTTAAAATGCTTCCAGAAAATGTAATTTGATTCTTCCTTCTTTATTTAGCAGAAGTCTATTCTGAGTTTGCTTTTTTTAGTTTAATTAATTCCACTCTAGATTTTTGTTCCGCCAAAGCTATTAAATAGCAAAACTGGGAGGCATTTTGAGAACGGCTACAGACTATTTCCTTACCAATTTTCTGTCTCTTTGATTCAGAGAGATCTTCAGTTTCAGAAAGTTTCCCTGGTTTATTTGATTCAGGAATCATGGTCTCAGCCGCAGTGTAAATATTAAGCATTCACTCCCTCCACCATTGGTGCATTGTGGCTTCAGGATGTACCTTCTGTGCGACGCACTGTGGCAGCTCACCAAGTCTTCCTCGATAGCATCTCCCAAGCTGACGACCTCTACCAACCAGAAGGACAAGGGCAGGAGATGCATGGTAATAGCACCACTTCCGCATCCTCTTCCAAGTCACACACCAGACTGACTTGAAAATATATTGCCATTCCTTCATCAGCATTGGGGCAAAATCCTGGAACACCCTCCCTTACAGCATAGTGGGAGTGCCTTCAGTTCAAGAAGGTGGCTCACCACCACCTTCTCAAGAGCAATTGGAATGGGCAATAATTGCTGGCTCTGCCAGTGATGCCCACGTCCTGTCAATGATTAAAACAAATTGTGTGGAATATCATGCTAGCCTAGGAAGGAAACAATTTACTTCATGTTTCAAGACGTGGATATGGTTAAACTAATTTGACAGTGTTAGGAATGTTTTCTTTCGCTTTGTTACAACCTATGTATGTTTGGAGCAAAGTAGGTATTAGCTTTTATTTGTTTTATTCCCTTATTGGTCAAAATGATGGATCTTGTGTTTAACAGGTGGATGATACACTGGCCCATAATTTGCAACAAAATAACAGTGAGTTCACTGTGCGCACCAGTGTTAATCCATAAAGAAAACAGCAATTTGTAGGAGTATCATATCACACATTTCTGAACCATAGGTAATGCACTGCTGTTAGCGTTCCAATAACTAGATCTTGGCATTAAACTCTCATGACTGTCAAGCAAGTCCTGCATTTGTCCAGTAAAAATGAAATAAACTCACTACAGAAAGTTAGGTTGCGATTTCATGGTGTATGGAGCCTGTTAATGGGGTAATTTATGTTTCCACAGGTCTTCCACTTTGAAACCAGTCAGCAATTAATGATAATTGCTCTGCACATGCCACATAAAGCATGCAATTAGGATGCAAGTTAAACTGGGGAAATTATAACAGAAATAAATCCTTCTTTAGAGAATACAACTAACTGATAGAACTGCAAAGAAACAGAGCACAGATTGTAAAATGCTTTACTGGATATGAATGTTGCTGATTGTGTATACACGGGCTAGTAACTTGCTGACAAAGCTGACCAGCAGAGAGGAAGATCGTCAAATTTGACTTGTTGTGAATTGCTGTGAAATATATAACTTCTGCGACAAGCATCAGCTGACTTTAGTTCCTAAATTTCATGAATTGAAAAAGCAGTTGGGAGATTTGTTCATATACTTATGCGTGATGTTCTATAGGCAAAAGATTTATAACTACACAACTTCTTGCATGAAATTTATTGAGATTTTAATAAACATCATGTAAGTAGTCAGAAAATACAGTGTGACAACAGTGGAGTATAGCATTTTTCAAAAATGCTCAGAACATTGCACTAAAACTGCAGAAGAATGGTACTGTTTCATGCTGCATCTGAAAATCTGCTGGCAGCGAGAAGAATCCCTCTGAACAAATTCAGTTGGAGGGTACTTGCATTTGAGATTTGGGGATGCGGGTGTCAGGAGGAGGCTGACTAAGACTGTCACTCAGCATTTTTGGATGCCTGAAGCTTGCAAACACTTTAGCCTTTTCTCTTCATCTTACCATATTTGAGGATGGGGATGTTCAAGGTACTTCCTCCTTTTTTAAGTTGTGTCATTGTACACTAACACTTTCTAATGAAAGTGTCAGAGTTTTGCTTGTTGAACTGTCTAGCTTTATCATTTGATGTGATGCTTTTGGTTTTTAGCAGGTAGTTACGTCTATGTTGTAGCTTCACTAGGTTAGCACCTCACTCTATAGTATACCTGATTCTGCTCCTAGTATGACTTAAAGCCATGAGACTTTGTAGGATCAGGAGTCAATATTGAGGGTTCCTATGGCCTTGATCATCCAGCTACAAATACCTCTCTGGCCCCATTTCGGATTGGTCTATCTTATCAATAATATAGGACTCAGGCGGGTTTTGGTGATTCCTTCGACAATCTCAGACTGTTGCTTGACTAGCCAGTGAGACAACTCTTTCAACTTGAGTATCTAGATGTTGGGGAGGAGGACTTTGCAGGGCGGGCTGAACTAAATGTCCAAATCTTGCCCTAATACAATGTCTGAGTTGTTCCTAATTGGTGTTCCCAATATTTCTCTTATTTTGAGAATGTTATTTTACAATGAATGGCTTGCTCGACCTCTTCTGAGTCATTTATTTAATGTGGGACTGGAACCAAATATAGGTCTAACCAGGAAGGGATGCCATGTTCCAGTGATTGAAGGGAGGTCAGTAAATCAAATGAGCTTTTACAGCAATGCAGCACCTTTGATGGTCATTATGTCAGCACATAAATGACCAAGTTTGTCCTGAAAATCAATTCTGTGTTGCTCATCCACTGGCATAACTGTTACATTATGATACCCGTGATTAAGATGTCGACCATTATCACTATCAGAACTAGATGGCTAAAGAACTTGCATTTATATATTGCCTTTCACATATTCAGGAAATCTCCAACTGCCTCACAGTCATTTAATTTCCTTTTAAATGTTAAAGACTGTAGTTGTGTATGTTATATATGTCATTATATAAATAAGTAAGGTAATCAATTTGAGTATAACAAGGGCCCAGAAGCTTGGGCCAGTCTGTGAGCTAGTTATCCTTCCATGGGTGATTCCGTCTTGGTGAGGTTGGTTGAGGGATGTCACTTTTCTAGGACATTATGCAAATGCTCTACTATTCTTTTAATAGTGCAAAGGGATCTTTTACGTTCACTTGGAAAGGCAGATGGGGCCACCATTTAAAAAAGATGGCATCTGCAATACTGCGCTGAACAATTTTGCTTTTGTGCTTTGTTGATGATGAAGTGTTTTAAATGTCCTAAGAATGTGAAGGGATCTTTATAAATGCAAATTTCTTCTTCCTTTCATTCTCATATGCCTGAGAGACTGAAGTGATGTTGGAACTTGCAGCCTAACAGGCAGGTGAGCCTGCTATTACTGAAACAAAACTACACACCATTATTTTCATTGGCCAAAACCTTCCCATCTCCAGACTTCTGAGGGAATTGGCCAGGAACTTTCAACTTCCAATGGGCAAGTCTCTTGTTGCCCCGGACCCATGTGAATGTCTCTGACTCTGAGACAGGGTTGGAGACTTTGGACAGTTCTGGGGTATTTACCTGATAGCTACCCAGGAAATGTTAAATAGATTAAAACCTGGACTCACCTGGGTAACATCATAATCGACCACTGCAATCACCCCCTGAGCCAACTACCCTCCTGACGCCCCCCCATGATACCCATTGAACACTCCCAATCACCCCCGACCTGCCCATCTCACCCCTTAGAACCGACTATTCCCCGACTAAACCCCGACCCAACCCAACTATCCCCCTAACCTAACTAGCCATTCGACTATCCTCCCGACCTGAATACCCCACTAGCCCCCTGACCATCCCTGATCTGACACAACTACTCCCATCAACCTGACTACCCCCAACTACCAGAGAACAGCCCCCAACCCAACCCATATACCCACACCAATGTCACCTGATTCCCCCAACGATCTGACTATCACCCAGTCCACCTGACTATCCCCCCAACTAACAACCCAACAACTGAACCCGACTAACCCTGATGTGACCCAATCCAACTTGACTGTACTACCCCCAGGCCGAATCAACCTGACTACCCTCTGTCCCGACCATCCCCCAATGAACAGACTAACCTCGCGACCCATCTTGACATACCCCAACCACCCCTGACCCACCGACTAACCCCCAAACCTGACTACCCACTCACCCACCTACCATCTTGCCCACCGACAACCTCACCTACCTGCCACCTCACACACCTACCACCTTACCTGCCCTACTAATCTCACCCACCTATCACCTCATCCACTTACCACCTGATCCATCTACCACCTCATCCGCTTACCACCTCACCCACTTACCACCTCACCCAGCTTCCCCCTACCCACTTACTTACCTCACTCTCTTATCCATTCACTGATTGACCTATCTACTCATCCATTTACTAACATCTATTCGCTAACATTCAAGCTGGATCTCTAACCTTACCATACAGCAGCTAGTGCTGTAAAAAGGGGGCGCCTCCTGTCTTCTCCTGACTCTACTTCACTTTGACGGAGTTCCCCAGTGGATGCTGTACCCCGCTTTTCTGTGGAAGCTAAACTTGGTAGAAGTGTGCAGCAGCCTCGAGTCAAGGGAAATTTTGATTACAGTGGCAATCCGACAATTATTGCCGCTGCTCGGAAGATCCGGGCCATTATTGTTAAAGACCATGGCCCAAATCTTCTAGTCTCTGGATTGTCAGAGACTTGATGTCTGACTGACGATGCTCACCTGAGCCCTGTGGAAGTCCTGATGTGGACCCTATGTGGGAATTGCCTCGGAAGTTTCAACTTCAGATGGGCAATTCTCCTACTCTCCGGGACCCTCTGTCAATGTCACGGACCCTGAGATAGGGCTGGAGACTTCGGACAGTTCCGCGGTACTTAACTGGATAGATACCCAAGGAAATGTTAGACATATTAAAACCAAGTCAAACACCTGCGTAACTCTACAACTGACCCCCATCACCCACCCAACCACCTGACTGTCCACTGAACCCAGACCAACTAACACCCCCAACCCGAACCGATTACCCCCTGACTCCACTACACTTCCTGACCACCTGATTATACCGCAACCCACACCAACTACCCCCCAACCAGACTACCTCCCAGACCTGACTACTCCCCACTGACCACTCAAGTATACCCCCATTCCAACCCGACTAACTCCTCACAAGCCGACCTGACTACGTCCTTGACCCCACTACACCTCCTGACCACCTGACTATACCCTGACCCAAACCGAGTATCTCCCTGGCCTGACTACCCTTCTGACTCGATCCGATTATACTCCTGAATCCAACCTGAATAACCCCCCGACCCAACAAGACTAACACCCCCCAACCACCCGACCACACCCCCATCCCACCCTACCCTACCCGTCTACTCCCCTGACTCAACTAATCATCCAACCACCCAACTATACCCATAACTCAACCCGGCTGACCCCCACTGAGCTGATTCAACTACTTGCACCCCAGCCATCTGACAGCACCCCCAAACTGAGCCAATCTGCCAAACCCCCCACCGTGACCTGAAAATCCCCATGACCATGGGATTACACCTCTTGACCTGACCTGACACCCCACCCGACCATGAGATTACAGCACCTCCAGCCCGACCCGACTACCTCCCCGATCACCTGACTGCCCCACCGACCATTGTACCATCCACCCCACCCCGACCTGACCTGAACCAAACTGGCTACCCACCCCCATCGCCAACTACCTCCCAGACCTGAGCACCCACTCATCCACCCTACCTACCTCACCGAACTACCACCTCACCCACTCGATCCACTTAGCACTTCATTCACTTGCTACCGCACCCACCTACCCCATACCCACTTAGCAAAATACCCATTCAGTCATTCACCCATCCACTCACCCATCCACTAACATTCATTCATTAACCTTCATTCACTCACACAAAACTTACCATGTAGCAGCTAGTTCCGTAAAAAGGGAGTGTGTACTGTCTTCCCCGACTCTATTCCATTTTGACTGAGCTCCCTGAAGGACGCTGCACTGCACATTTCTGTGAAAGCTGGACATGTAAGGCCCCAGTAGAAATGTGCAGCTGCGTCGAATTGGGGAATTTTCAATCACAGCAGCAATTCAATGATCATTGCTGCTGCTCGGAAGATCCGTCCCAATTTTTCACTCCATCAATCCCTGGTAATTTCCCCACAAAGGAGTGTTTAAGCTTACTACTAAGATGCAAAACAGTCACAATAAAAACAGATTTCGCTTCACCAGCTGCATAACACAAATGGCTTTGACTTTGCATCAATATTTGCACCATTTCCTTCCTGAGTCTAAAATCGCAGTCTGGATGGAGAAACATGGCAGTGTTCTGAAGGATGACTGCTTCATCAAGGCAGTATTTTGTGGAATTATTTTGGTTGGAGAGGAAGAGCTGTCAATCATTTTATTTCCAAAATTTAGTGTCAAGGATGCCAAGTACAAGCAAATGGCAATAATACACTTTGAACAAAAATTGTTCCCAGAAAATATCCTGTGGTGACTGTGTCAATTCAAATTGTAACATTTTTTTGGTGTTTTCAAAAACTCCAGTGCAATTTAACATTCATTTTCTTCATTGATGTGCCTTAAGAGGGCAGTGTTTCTGACTTAGCATTCAGCGCTGATGACCACACTCATATAGCACTTAATTATATCTGACAGTAAATACATAACCTCATCAAATCATTTATCTCCCCGATGCTTATAGAATAATGTGGTGGGAGTCAGAATGATTCATGTCTGAACAGTACAGCTGCTCCATGATTGCTGAACTAATAAAGTGTCATGACTGTGAGAGAGGTAGTTTTCATTAGCAATTCAAGCAGGCGAGTGGGACCAGACCAGGGCCAAATTATCCTATTGTTACCAATTACAGTTTATTGGCATTGCACATAGGACCTACTTTGAAGTAAACATTTATTAATACTTAACACTGCTGCAGGAGAATAATAATATTACTAGCACAAGAATATTACCAGCAGTAAAATTAATGCAGCATAATGAAAGCCTGATTTCAAGATAAAATATTATGTTAAATTGTATTCCTAGCTGATACTTTGGGGCTGCAAAAATCCCTCCAATCTAATTTGTGTAAGAGTCTGATTATTTTTTAATGTATGAAAGCAATTTGTTTGGATCGAATAAGAACCTGTAAACAATATGATGACACTTTATTTGAATGAATAATAGAAAATTTTGATTGAAAAATTCAGTTAATTTTCAAATTAATAAATGTAGCTGTAAAAAAAAAGTCTGAAGATCAGTTAGATTCGCTCTGCTACACATCTGCAGAGGAGAAAATAGATTATATGGTGAAGTATATACTCACCGCTCCAGTATACACAACATGCATTCCACAATAAAATCTGGTACTCAGGTCAAGGAATTTTAAACCATTGTCTGTATGTGTAAAATATGAATTCCAATAAACAATGCATTGTTCACGTTTTAAATTAAGAGGTATGTTTCGGAGTTGAACCTGCATTTACAGTAATGCTGACTACATCCCCATTCATTTTTGGGATCTGTGGAAGATAGTCAAAAGGAGAAGCAGATCAAAATGGGGAGACAGAGGAAGAATTATTGAGTTGAATGTTCAGGAAACTTCTATTCCTGTCCTCCATAAATAATCTATATTTGCAATATTAACACATGGTAAAATTGTGAATAACATTAAGCTGGGGGAGGATTTGCAAACTTCGAGAAGGCTGTCAATAACTTGCAAATATCGGGCTCATACTGGTGCATACTCTTGTTGTTCAATAGCAAATAAAGTTCAATACAGTTGATGCAAAGTAAAACAGAAAAACAGGAGGGACCTGTATCTGGTGGCTGTGATAGAACTTGGCAAAGAAAATACAAATTAGGACATATGAACATGTGAATTAGGTGCAGGATTAAGCCACTCGACCCCTTGAGCCTGCTCCACCATTCAATAAGATCATGATTGATCTGATTGTAACCTCAACCCCACATTCCTGCCTACCCCTGATAACCTTTCACCCCCTTGTTAATCAAAAATCTATCTACCTTTGCCTTAAAAATATTCAAAGACTCTGCTTCCATTGCCTTTTGAGGGAGAGAGTTCCAAAAACTCATGATCCTCGAGAGAAAAAATTTCTCCTCATCTTTGTCGCAAATGAGTGACCCCTTATTTTTAAACAGTGACCCTTAGTTCTAAATTCCCCCATCAGAGGAAACATCCTTTCCAAATCCAAACTGTCAAGGACCCTCGGGATCTTAAAGGTTTCAATCAAGTTACCTCTTACTCTTCCAAGCTCCACTGGATACAGACATAACCTGTCAAACCTTTCCTCATAAGATAACCCGGCCATTCCTGGTATCAGTCTAGTAAACCTTCACTGAACTGCTTTCAATGTATTTACATCTTTGCTTAAATAAGGAGGCCAATAGTGTACGCAATACTCCAGGTGTGGTCTCACCAGTGCCCTGTAGAACTGAAGCATAATGTCCCTACTTTTGTAATCAATTCCCCTCAGAGTAAATGATAACATTCTATTAGTTTTCCTAATTATTTTTTGAACCTGCATACTGGCCCTTTGTGATTCATGCACAAGGACACCCAGATTTGTCTGAATCGCAGAGATCTGCAATCTCTCACCATTTAGATAATAAGCTTCTTTTTTATTCTTCCTGTCAAAATGGACAATTTCACATTTGCTCATATTATACTCCATTTGCCAGATCTCTGTTCATTTACTATCGTTGTCTCTTTGTAGCTTCCTTATGTCCTTTTCACAATTTACTCTCTTACCTATCTTTGTGTCGTCAGCAAATTTAGCAACCATTCCTTTGGTTCCTTCACCCCAGTCACTTATATAAACTGCAAAAGATTGAGGCCCCAGCACTGATCCCTTGTGGCACACCACTTGCCACATCCTGCCAACCAGACCCATTTTTGCCAACTCTCTGCTTCCTTTTAGATAGCCAATCTTCTATCCATGCCAATATGTAACCCCTACACCAAGAGTTTTATTTTCCACAAGAGCCTTTGATGTGACACTTTATCAAATGCCTTCTAGAAATCCAATTAGAGTACATCCACTGGTTCCGTTTATTCACAGCAGATATGATTCCTTCAAAAAACTCCAATAACTTGGTTAAACATACTTTCCCTTTTACAGAACCCATGATGGCTCCATCTGATTGGCTTGAGTTTTCCTTAGTGCCCTGCTATAACACCTTTATTAGTAGCTACTAACATTTTCCCTATGGAAGATGTTAGGCCAATTGGCCTATAGTCTCCTGCCTTCTGTCTCCCTCCCTTTATGAATAAAGGATTTACAGTTACTATTTTCCAATCTAATGGAACTTTCCCCGAATCTAGGGAATTTTGGAAAAATAAAACCAAAGCATCAACTATCTCACTAGCCACTTCTTTCAAGACATTAGGGTGAACCCCATCTGGACCTGGGGATTTGTCAGTCCGCAGTCTCGTTGGGCGGGCTCGGTGTGGGCAGGCCGGAGCATCGGGAAGCCGACTGCCTCCTGGGATCGAGGCCAGACTGTAATTTCATGCTGGCAGGCCAACTAAGGCCCACCCAGCGTGAAAGATGTGCTGCAGCACTGCTTCTGTGAGGGGGAGGAGGGCAAGCACCCAACTTCGCGCAAGTGCGCGCAAGAAAAGCTCCCTGCGGCACAGAGCTGCCTCAGGGAGATGGAAATGCAAGAAATTTAAAATAAAGCATTTTATGATGTTAAAAAACATGTCCACTCATTTGACTCTAGCACATGAGCAGGAACATGTTGGAAATTAATACGAACATTTTTAAATTTCTTTTTAATGACGGATTGAAACCTCATCCCATCCGTGGATGAGGTTATGCAAAAAATGCAAAGGCCATTTGGCCTTTTTGCCTGCATGCCAACCATAAGCCCTGTGTCATCACATGTCATTTTACACTCATTCAGGTCGGGCACACGCCCACCTGACAAGCAGAAAATTCTACCCCTGGACCTAGGTCATCCTTCTCTAATGTGCTAATGCCATCATTAATTAACAGAGCCATCCCTCCACCTTATCCTAACTTCCTTCCTAAATACCACTTGCCCTTCAATATTCAGGTCCCAATCTATGTCATCCTATAGCCAAGTCTCTGTAATGGCTATCAGATCGTACTTATTTATTTCTATTTGTGTTATTGGTTCATCTGTTTTGTTTTGAAAGCTACGTGCATTTAGATACAGAGCCTTTAGTTTTGTCCTTTTATTATTTTTGTAGTGTTTAGCCTTATCTGCTGGCAGGATCAAAGAATGAAGTTGACTTATTGCTCTCCATTTAGTGAGTTGTACTAATCAAAGCTTTCTTAGGATGTTGGGTTGTTTTGTTAGAATTTATACTAAACCTCAGTAATATGCGATTCTTGACTTCTGCCTATTGTTATCAATCTTGTTTTATTCAATTCCATTAATGAACTAACTTGCATACAAGTTTTCAGTTTTCTGCATTTCCAACATTTTCTGTTTCACTGGCAGTGCCCTGATCAGAGCACAACTACAGTACTGCATACAGTTCTGGCTATTATAACATTAGAGAGCCATGCAGACTGTAGAAAAAATGAGGAGAGGAACAATAAGACTGATAAATTATGAGGAACAAATAGATAATATTTGGGATGGTCATCTTTAATAAGAAATATCTCAGTTGGAATATTAAAGAAGCATTTAAGATACTTAATGGAGTGGTGACAGTAAACCTAGAACCATTCTTTCCAATATGCCAAGGCAACAGGATCATGGACACCATTTGAGGATTGTGAAGGATAGGCTTTGGACAGAGGTTAGAAAACATTTCTTTACACAGAGAGCAGTTAGGAAGGAAAGCAACAAGGAAGAACGATTGAAGTCAGCTTAATAGGCTTATTTCGAAAACAGATAAATGCTTCAATATTGGTAAATCAATGGGCCCAAGAGCCTTCTTCACCCAAATCCATCTTCTGAAAGTAGCTCAACTGTCCTCTTGGTTTGATGTGATGTCAGTAAGCTGCCTTCTCATTTTGATGTAATTCACTTGCAGTTTTATTGTTGCTGACTATGCCGCACATTGTAGAACAAATAATAAATAAAATTAAATAACAAATACTGGATATCTGACATCAAAGCCAGAAAAGGCTGGAAAAGCACGATGGACTAAAAATTCCATCAGGTCCATTCGTAGAGGTGTGATTAGCTGCATGCAATTGAGGTGCAGCAGGCAGCATGCAAACTTCATGCTAACTGCTCATCACAATGATTGTGACATGCAGCCCAACACTAAACACACTGCTGGCTGCACATTCAGCAGCAGACTCATTTACATGCGTGGCTAGCATGAGTTACAACTAGTCTGGACTTGTAAAGGGGAGGCGCATTCAGACTACAGCAGCTGGTCGAACTGCTTCCAAAGGTGTTTCAGACAAAAAACAAGACAACCAATGGAGCAGAATGTAAGCATGGGGAGGCTCCCTGATGTGGCACTGGAGGCCTGAGTTCAAGAGGTGGATAAGCATGTCTGCATCTCCTGAGATCCTTGGAGGAGATGGCTCTGCAAATTATGGGGCTGGTAGTGACTGAGGGTAACCCTGTTCTGGCCTTCATAATATAAACAGAGGGTGGAATTTTCCCAGATTTGCACTAAATGTGGTAGCGATGGCAGGTTTTCATGCCATACTATCCCAAACCCGCCTCATTTTTTATGCACTCCCAGGAAACACGCCATTTCCATGGCAGGCAGACTCTCATCTGCCTGCTGGCCATCACCCCGCTGCTGCATCACAACAGGCGCCATATTTAAAGTCCAGCCGTAAGCACAATGCACTTTGCTTCCAGCTCACTACTGCTGCATGGAAGACATGGCCAGCAAAGGAAAAAAGACTGCAGTCCCCCGCTTCAACAACAGGACCCTTGACTGACTGCTGGATGTCATGGAGGCCCGCCGAGATGTCCTGTACCCCTGCTCTGGCCGTCAGATGGGCAGCAACGTGACCAACCCAGCTTGGGAGGCAGTGGCAGTAGTGGTCAGTGCCAATGCCCTTAAGAAGAGGACAGTCACCAAGTACCACAAGAGGATGAATGATCTCCTCCATTCTGCCAGGGTAAGTCACTCTTCTCTTCACTCTCAACTCACACACTCACAAACCCAACACACATCCACAGGGCCCTCACTCACTGCCAGTTCAAGGAACATCACCATTCACTCTCTGTAGGACTGAAATCTCGTCCAACTGGGAAATTTATGGAATATAATTTCAAACCCACAGACATGTTTTGACCTCATGATAAAGATAAAAGATAAGTTGCAGTCAGCAGTACAGGACTGGGCAGCAAGGGGTTAATACAGACATTTAGTGAAAACACAGTGATTCATCAAAAGGGTTTGGACATTGACTAATGCAATCAAGAAATCTGATTACCCAATACAATGGCACAAAGGACATATCATCAATATAATTCACTCAAGGAATCGTTCAACCACCACAGGTAATATTACTGGAACAGGGTCATTCAAACCCTCATTAACTTTGGAGCCAGGTGCTGTTACGGTGCTGTTATTGTGCCACCTCAAACAACAGGAGAATTGCTCATATAATGGAGAACTGATAATATTCATCTAGATACATCTTCCATGGAAAACCCTGTATTGTTTCAAACAGCAGGAGCTGATGACATTTGTCTGGACTTTGCATGGAATCAGCTAAATGGGCATTGGAACGACAGGAAATATGTTTTGACATGTCTGAGTTAAATTATTATAAAAGAAGAGCAGATCTGAGTATCTGGGCTGCAGCTGGAAGGAGGGTCATGTCTGGTCACCTTGCCTCAGACCTACAGTCTACACAAGTCAGACCAGCTGTGTTGGGGGTTGTAAGTGTTTTCAGCCATATCGTGGTAATATTGGCCTGAAGGTTTTGGGTTGCAACTGGAAGAAGGGTCGAGTCTGCTCATCTTGACTCAGGTCCAAAGTCAACACCGGACAGGCCAGCCATGTTGGGGATTGTAAGTTTCGGCTAAATCAAAGTGATATTGGTCAGAGGGTTTTGTGAAGTTTTGGGGCGAAAACTTGGTGTTTTTTTGCCGGTAAATTGTAATTTGTTTCAGCCATATCTTGCTGGTATGGTCTGAGGGTTTTTTCCATAAGATTTCAGCACAAGGTGTGGTGTTTTGCCTGTGTTTTTGTAAGTTTTAAATGAAATGTGGTGACTTTGTCGGGTACTGGGAATAAGTTGTTTTAAATTTTGGGTTTTGTACTGTGGGGTTGTGGGTGATTCAATAAAACAATTGTGAATTATCAGAAGAAACTTGTCCCGCTGGTCATTCTGTTCAAGCCGTACACTTGTGAACCTGGTGTCATGAACTTGAGCGTGGAGAGAGTCTCTGAGGGAAAAGGGGAACCCCTACATCTCTCACACACACCATCATTAGCTTCATCCCATCCATGGGACCGCTCACCCTCCACGTAAGCCAGGCATACTTATCATCTGGCCCGGCAGGTGCCTTGCTTACTCTTTCTTCATCTCTATCCACGCAGGACAAGCTGGCACACAACAAGAGAGAGAGGTCACAGACCGGCAGTGGAATGCCCAAAACCAAGGTCCTCATGGACTTTGGAAACAGAGCCATCCAGCTGGCTGGCCACGATCTGGACCGGTGCTGTGCTGACAGTGAAGTTGGCACTGCTCCATCAAGTGAGAATCCAGCAGTGCAACATCCATTAGACAACTATGCCGTGATGATGTGTCCTCTTTCACAGGCCACTGCAATGCACTAGTTATCTCTCCTTGTTTCCGCAGGCACATCCGCCAAACAGCTGACAGAGTCCGTGACCCAGAGCCTCTAATCAAGCACCAAAGAAACCTATGGAGAGGAATCTGAAGGCACCCTCCCTGAAGTCCCATCACAGCGCTCACCCTCCACCAGCGCAGAGACACACACCTCGGTGTGACCTAGCTTTAGAGCTGTCTCGGGATCACAATCTGGTGAGCACACCACACTGTCTGATCCACAGCAGGTGGATGCAGAGACTTCCCAGGTGTCTGGCACCCGGAGGACTGATGGAGGCCTGAATGTTGCTGAGACCAAGTCTGGATTCGGCCATGTCGCAGTTGCTGGAGCTGCGAAAAGCTCTGGAACATCAGGAAGGGATGTCCACAGCACTCCTCAGGCTGCAAGGCACAATGGAGGACTCTGTCCGTCTTCAGGCTGAAGTGATAATGCTGGCATGCCAACACATCAAGGTCAACACTGGTAGGGTGGCAACCACCATGGAGCCCTTGGTCCAGGACATCGCTCCTGCACTGCTGCGCGGGCTCAACTCCATCGCTGATGCCAAAGTTGGCCTCCAACAGTGTGAAGCAAGAGGGTGCCGGGCACCTTGACCACACTCCAGCTACCCCTGCTCCTGAAGGAGTCAGCCTGGGGCCCCAGGGCACCCATAGGGAGGAGGATCAGCAGGTGCACACTCCGGGCCCATCCAACCAGGTGACTCCAGGAGTTTCTGACCAATCCAACTCCCCTCTTCTTTTGACCTCAGCAGCTCCAGCTCCACAGGCCGAAGAGGGTGCCACTACCACACAGCAGCACTATGAAAGCAGGCTGGGGCCCTCCAAGTCTCAGCTTTCCAGAGGATGCCCACCAAAGTCATCATAGACAGGGCATCACAGTCAGCAGGTTGCCTCCATCTCTGCTGTGGATGTCCCAGGAGCAACAAGACATACCATCTGGGTTAGGAAAGTTAAGGAGAATTAGTTGCATAGCCTGGAAATGGGTTTTAATCACTTGTACATACTGTTCACTATTGTCAATAAACTCCCAAGAATGTCTCCCTGCCTATGGCTCCTTGTTCTGATGAGCAGTGTTCATGTCACTCAGATGTGAAACCTTTCTGTACAAGATAAAGGCAGGTCCCTCAGTCCAGGGCCTCTTCCCTGTGCTTTGTGCAGCCTTCAGACCAAAGTGTTGGTTTGGCCTCACACTCCATGGAAACATTACTGATGTCTGCACCTTGGTGGTGCTGATCATTGCTGCCAGAATGTAGTGGGCAGGCATCACAGAGTTCCGTCATTCTCTTGGTGTGCTCTCATCTCCTCAGCATCTGTGACCACTGATGCTGTGCTCCAGCTCCTGAAGGGCTCAGGTCTGAAGGTGGAAAAAGCATCAGATGCTTCTAACGTTTCATGGCTGTGTCTCCATGATATGACCCTGATCATGGAGCACAACTGAGCTGCCCTCAGCTAGACAGGAATCAGACATTCTCAGATGCTATGTGAAGATCTATGGAGTGTCCTCACTGCATGTTGTTATCATTCCCCTGTGATTGAGCAACTATTAGGGCCTCCTCTGCGTCTCTATGACAGGAGCATTCTCACAGAGGGTATAGGCACTGCCACAAACCAGACTGGAGTCAAACGTTCACAAATGCGATGTGAGGAACTGTGGGGTCTCCTTACTGCATGTTGTCATCATCCTCCACAAATCTGGCAGCTTTAAGGGCCTCCCGAGTGCACCTTCCTCATCTAGCCAATGCGAGGTCCTCAATCCCATCATCGTCGCCTCCGAGGACACCTCCCCCTCATCCCTATCGGATGAGACATGCAGCTCCTCCATCTCGGCCTCAGCCAGCTCGTCTCCCTGTTGGAGCAGCCGGTTGTAAAGGGTGCAGCAGACGACGACGATGTTTGACACCCTCTGCGGACTGTATTGCAGGACTCGACCAGACCGTTCCAGGCACTGGAACTTCATTTTCAGCATCCCAATGGTCTGCTCCACCAAGTTTCAAGTTGCGGCCTCATTATAGCATCACTCTGCTGCAGTCTAAGGCCACTGCACAGGTATCATCAGCCACGTCCTCTGTGAGTAGCCCTTGTCCCTGAGGAGCCAACCCTGCAGCTTCAGTGGACACTGGAAGACTCTAGGGATCTGTTACCTACTGAGGATGTAGGAGTCGTGCACACTCCCTGGAAACCACACACACACCTGCAGGATGCGTTTCTGGTGGTTGCATACCAGCGGCATATTCAGTGAGTGGATTCCCTTGCAGTTGATGAAGTCCACTGTGTGTAACAATGGAGACCTGGGCGCCACATGAGTGCAGTCAATCGCACCCTGCACCTGTGGGAATCCCAAGATCAAGGCGAATCCAATGGCCCTTGCATCCTGGCTGTCCCGGTCCCGGGTGAAATGCACAAAATTGTGTGCCATGGAGAAGATGGCATCCGTGACCCCATGGATGCATTTGTGGGTGGCGGATTGTGATATCCCATAGAGGTCACCTGTGGAGACCTGAAAGGAACCACTGGCATAAAAATGGAGTGCCACGGTCACTTTAACAGCCACTATCAATGGCACTATCCATGTCCTCTTGGTGGCAAGTCCTGCAGTAAGTGGCAGATGTGAGTGACCAGGTCTCTTGTCATGCGCAGTCTTTGGCGAGACAGGTTCTCAGTCATCTGCAGGAATGACAGGTGATTGGGTAGCAGTAGGCACTGACCAACCATGGCTCACTGTTGCTCCTGGGCAGCATATGTGGGAGCCCCAGCAGCCCCTTCTTCCTGAGTTTGCTGATCCTGCCTTTGCACGGCCAGACGCCCTCAGTCGCTCTCTCCTTCGTCTTCTCCGCCCTCTGTAGGCCATCAGGCATACAGCTAGGTCACCAGGATCCATGCTCCTGATGTGGTCCTCCTGCAGCATGAAAGACACAGAGAGACGTGGTTATCATGGCTGTACTTAGCCCCTTTCCTGGCCCTGTGTGAACACCCATTAATGCTTCCCGGAGAGTGCTGGTCACCCCTCAGATGGCCAGAGATGAGTGTGCTGCATGGCTGCCCTGTCAACCTGTGACATGGGGACACTGATCCAAACCAGGATGCTGAGATTGCAAGGGGCTCGAGCACCTCCAGCAGTGACTGCTACATGGCCAGCGTTGGCGAAGAGACTGTACAACGTGTGCAATCCAACTGCTCCGTGGTCCACTGCGGACTCATAGTCTGTGCCGGGCGGGGTGGGGTAAGGTCTGGAGCACTTGTTGGCACTTTGGTATCTCCGTGTTGCTTGCGTAGGCGGGAAGGCTAGGACCCCGACCCCAATCATATTACTGTGGCTGCACCTGATCTGTCTCAGTTGCAGAGGAATGGTCAGTTTATACAGGTGTCCCAGCTATGTGGCCACTTCCCTCACCAACCCTGACCCCCACCTCGGGATCCAACGCCAGGGCAGCAGTTGCCATACCCCCCGACAATAGTCGCCTCCAAGGCAGGGTGGTACTTCGCTTCGGCCCCCCGGCACCCCCAAAGCCTGCAAAGCAACAGGCGACTCTGGCAAGCTCTGCAGAACATTGCTGTTCAATTACCTCCAGTTCACCCAAAGTGAAGGCCACCAAGTGCACGCTGCCTGTGTGCTGTTCAGAAACACATCAGCGTGCTTTCCCGCTGACATGGACAGATAATCTGACGGGGTCCAAGAGCCTGGTGAGATGGCCATTTAATTATATGCTAATGTATTCCAATGAGCTTCCCGATGATCAGCGGCGGGTTCAGGATGATTGCGACCTGCCTTCCCACCGTTGTGAAACCAATCGCGCCACTTGGACCACGCATGCCAGCTATCACGCCTGCTGCCAGCTGGCATGGAAAATTCTGCCCAGAGAGTCTGGAGCTGCCTCAATCAAGAGTGTGCATAAAGGAAAGGATTGAAGTTGGAGATATTTAATTTAAATTTCTATCTGGGACATCTATGGTGTGCCATGTTGCCATGAAGATAGATTCCAAGGAGGTTGATTTCTTTGGTTTTGGGTTTCATTTCTGCAATTTCTCAGCAAGAGTTAAGTCTTGGAGCAGCTTTGAGACAGATAGAGAGAAAATCTGCCAGGAGCTGTGATGTAGGTGGAACCAGTAGCAGAGAGCTATCAGGAACCAGTGGCATTTCCAACTTGGAGTCACTAAGCAAGAATGCAGAGAGGTCCATCTTGAGCTGGATCACAATCGTGAGGTGTTGAAGGAGAGTTGGAGGGTTGGTCGAGCTGGATGCTAAAGGAAACACCTCAAGAAACCTCAAACCTCAGAGAATAGTGGGAACACTGAGGAGAATAAAAGTGATTTCCTGTGATTTCCTTGGTTTGTTCCCAGAGAAGTGAAGGAACCCTCAAGAACCTGTAAAGTAACAGGGAACTCTTTGATGGAAATAAAAATAGAACAACGAGTTTTATTGAGATTTTCGGGTTTAAAGTGTAAGTGTTTATAAAATATAGGGCTGAATTTTATGCTCTCCCGCCAGTGAGTTTGCAGGCAAAAGAGGCCCATAAAATTCCCCGGATATACTTCCACCTACCCTCCCACCCAACCTGACCTGTCTGCAAGTTTATGGTGCAACTGGCAAAGCCTAGGCTGAACTACCTGCCCTTGCCCCAGTTGAGATCCTTAAGTGGACAATTAATAATATTTCGGGGTCATTTCCTACCCAGCCTCAATTTTCAGGTTGGCAGGATGAAATCAGGAGTAGTGGGGGAGCCCTGAAAGTCGGGCAGCAAGGGAAGGCCGGGCATCCTTCAATGGTCTTCTTTCCAAAACGGGGACTCCCGCACAAGGTCTGCTTCCTGTGGGGGCTCGCCCACTACACCACCCAGCCCCCACCCCAGCCTCTGCATCAAGATTGCTAGCCCCCTCTCCCCTCCCTCTCCTGCTGCGAGACCACTTGCACTTACTTGGTCCTGGAGTCCTGGATTTAGAATCTGAGGACTGCTTGTAGCTGCTGGCCACTGTGCTATTACCACTGCTGGGACTACTGAGCTGCTGGCCAATCTGAATGGCTGGCAGCTCTCTGAAACTGAACTTGCTGCTGAGAGAGGGGAGGAAGTTCTGTCCTGAGCCAGTTAACGCTCTTTATGTCTGCAAGGCAGCCAGGACCAGTGGGATGCATTCCCCGCCGATTCTTCGTGTGGCAGGGTAGGAAACCAAATCCTGCCCGTAATATTATGAAGTATCCGCTCCTCTGTGCACTGACACAGCAATACATGGTGAGATGTTGGCAATGTCACCAGGCCCTGCTTGGATGGGTAGAAAGTCATAGAAATTGAGTGTCATGGCGATTTTCATGGCCACTGACATTGCCATCCTTTTCATGCTCTGAGGCCTTAGACCCATTTGGAGGAAGTGGCACAGTTCCGTGACCACCTCCTTGGTGAATGGTAGCCACCTCAGACACTGCTCCTGGCTGAGCTGGAGGTAAGAGAAGTGCTTCCTGCATACCCTAGGCAGGTATGGCCTTCTATTGAGAGATCTTCTCCTCCTCCCTCTGTGCACAGCTTCCCCTCCCTGCGGCCTCAGTTCCAGGTCCTTGTCATGATACGCCCCAAGACAAACTGCAACTATAGCCCCCAAGAGTGAAAGCAGGGTTTCTTCTCACAGGCCTTCAAACTCCTCTGACACCCTTGTTAAAGTCCAGCTCCAATCCCTTTTGAATCCGAAATCTTCTCCAAGCAATTTCAATAATACTCAATACAGCATTTACTCACTCTGCAGCAGCAAAGGGAAGTCAAAAGCATGCCGATCCTTTTAAAGAACACTAGTGGGGTGGCACTGGGGCTCATGCAGTCAGTCACATGTTAACTAGAGAGTGTTTAAGAGAGGATCTGTGAGGCCCAAAATGGCATGTTGGTTGCTAAATCAGCATTAGCCATCGAGTGATGTAACAACCTGCCCACTTTGCATGTTTCTGGCACGTTCATGGCACGCATGTGCTAGCACCCTTGCATGACATGGCATATGGGCCATGCCAGAAGTGCCCAGAAGGGATCAGATGCCTTTTCCAAGTTTTTGGGGAGCAATGCAGTCGGTGCGGGCATGGGGGAGTGCTCAATAAAAGCTTCCTGAAGGCAGAGAGCTGCCTCAGGAAGCTGAAGAATTTGAAATCATCAAATGAAGATTTTAAATTGTGGAAAAAATGTCCACACATCAGACTCACTTTATCTAAACATATGGATTATAAAAATTCTGCCCAAATATTTTTATATATATTTTAATTAATATCAGAAATCTCATCCTGCCCTTGGATGAGGTTTCCTCAAAAATCCAGAGCCTGCCTGGCCAATTTGCCTGCCTGCCAACCGAAACATTGGATGGGCAGCAAAAAACCCACGTTATTTAATACATTAATGACCTTAATAGGCCTCTTAATTGTTGGCGGGCACACAGCTGACTCTCGCCTGCGCCTGCTGACTGAAATATCACGCAAGTGCGCGATGACTTCAGGACACTCACCCGACACCATCACGTGCTTTTTCACACTCGGGCATTTCGGGCACGTGCCCGCACACTAAGTGAAAAGTCCTGCCCATTGGAAAATAGTGAATATAACTCTTCTATTCAAGAAAGGAGGAGACAGAAAGCAAGAAACTACGGGCCAGTTAACCTAACATCTGTCACAGAGAAAATGTAAGAAACTATTATTAAGGAGGTTATCGTATAGCACTTCGAAAATTTTGACGCAATGAGGCTGATTTAAAATGATGTTGTGAGAGGGAAATCATGTTTAACTAATTTATTAGAGCTCTTTGAGGAAGTAACAAGCAACATGGATAAAGGGAAACCTGTAGATGTAGTGTGTTTGGATTTCCAAAAGGCATTTGATAAGGTGCCACATCAAAGGTTACTACACAAAATAAGAGCTCATGGTGTAGGGGGCAATATATTAGCTTGGATAGAGGATTGGTTAGCTAACAGGAAACAGAGACTAGGGATAAATGGGTTATTTTTGGGCTGGCAAGCTGTAACTAGAGGGCTGCCACGGAGATCAGTAGTGGGACCTCAACTATTTACATATACACTTGGATGAAGGGAGCGAATGTATGGCTGTTAACTTTGCTGATGATGTAAATATAGGTCGGGGAGTAAGTTGTGAGGAGGACATAATGAGTCTGAAAAGGGGTATAGAAAGGCTAAGTGAGCCGACAAAAATTTGGCAGATGGAGTCTTATGTGGGAAAATGCGAATTTGTCCACTTTAGCAGGAAGAATAAAAAAGCAGCATATTATTTAAATGGGGAGAGATTTCAGAACTCTGCGATACAGAGGGATCTGGGTGTCGTGGTACATGAATCACAAAATGTTAGTATGCAGGTGATTAGGAAAGCAAATTAAATGCTGTCACTTATCGCAAGGAGAATAGAATAGTAAAGTAGGGAATTTTTTTGCTACAGTTGTACAGGGCATTGATGAGAACACATCTGGGTTCTTTATACAGTTTTGGACTCCTTACTTAAGAAAGGATATAATTGTATTCAAAGTAGTTCGGAGAAGGTTCACTTGACTGATTCCTGGAATGACAGCATTATATTATGAGGAAACATTTGGGCAATTTGGGCCTGTATCCATTGAAGTTTAGAAGAATGAGAGGTGATCTTATTGAAACATATAAGACCCTGAGAGGATTTGACAGAGTGGATGCTGAGAGGATGTTTCCCTTACATGAGATACTAAAACTAGGGGGCACAGTGTAAAAATAAGGGGTCTCCCATTTAAGACAGAGGTAAGGAGATTTTTTTTCTCTCTCAGAGGGTCATTAGTATATGGAATCCCCTTCTCCAGAAAGGAATAGTGGCAGGGGCAATGAATATTTTTAAGGCTGAGTTACATAGATTCTTGATTGACCAGAGAGTCAAATAGTACAGTGGGTAGGCAGGAAAGTAGAATTGAGGCCAAATCAGATTAGCCATGATCTTATCAAATGGCGGAGCAGACTCGAGGGGCCAGATGGCCTACTTCTGCTCCTAATTCCTATGTGCATTTAGAACAAAATGGAGTGGCATTTGAAATTGATGGGGTGTGGGCAGGAACTGGGAAGCTAAGTTTGAATTACATGAGAGACAAATAAGAAGGGAGAAGGAGGATAGTTTGATTCGGTTAGTGAAGGAAACAATGAGCAAGATAAGAGAGGGACAGATATTGGTTTTCTGGTTTATATAATAGCAAAATTATTATCTGTTCAGAATGCTTGGTGATTTTTGTTACTGATATGATCCAAAATATTAACGCAGAAAAGTTATTCATCGGTGACAGAGGTTGCCTCATTATGAATAATCATGCTGTAGACTTTTCCATTACTCCTATCTATATCCTATTTTATCTAGCTGGTGTACATTCAACCATTGAAAGATAATGCCTAATTTTAATAAAATTCTATCATTAATGCTGTCTAGGAATTAATGAAGCAATGGTATTGTTGTTTATATTGATGACTAAAGTTTCAGCATAAATATCTAACAGCTTGAAGCTACAATAAAGGTACTTGATAATTGTTTTGAGATGAGAAGGATTGTTGTTTACTTCAACCACCGTTGTTTTTTTGGAACCTGCAGCTGTTTATTAATATTCAGCTGTAAAACTTGCTTGGACTACAGAATCAATCAAGGAGTTTAATTTTTTAATTTTTTCAGGCATCTGCACAGACATGAATGGGGATCTGGCAAGGTAATAATGACCCCAATTTTGCGGTAGTAATGATGGTGAAACTGTAAGTGTTAGTCCTCATTACTTCTCTGAATCTGCACATGTGCTGTTAACTGTGGAAATCCAGGGCCAGCAGTTTGAAGTCAGCATGCGGGGGGCGGGCCCAACATGCCGGTGCATAAAATGATGCGTGATGAAGTTAGGGTTGCGTCCCGACATCATCATGCTGTCTCGCAATGTTTTATTCAGTAGGGGTGCGCACGCTGATAATTGATAGGCCTATTAAGGCCATTGATGAATTAATTAATGTCAAGTTAACGCTGCCCATCCAACCTTACAATTGGCATGCAGGTGAAAAGGTCAAGCGGCCTTTACGTTTTTTAGGGAATTCATCCACGAGTGGGACACAGTCACATGAGGGGGCATATTTCATTAAAACATTATTGATTTTATTTATTTATTGTTTTCAAAAGCACTTCAATCTCCCTGAGGCAGCTGCATGCCTCAAGGAGAGCGAAGCACTCTTTTGGGCGCATGCGCAAAAGAGCACTGGCCCCAACTCTCCCTCCTCCACACCCCCCCAAACCGCACCCCCCCCCCCCCCCCCCCCCCCCCAACCCGCCTGCACAGGTAGTGCTGCTACCGCTCGTGTATTATCTTAATTGGCCCGCCTGCATAAAATGGCGATGCAGAGCCAATCGTGGATGCCAGTCGGCTCTGCGACCACCCCGCCCGCTCTTACCGAGCCCACCCGACACGGGAAAAATTCAGGCCCAGACGTTGCTGCCAGTGATTCCTAACTTCTGTACAGGGTGAGCTGTTGAGGGCTCCCAGTCTGCAATCAACTGAAAATCATTAATGAAATCTTCCACTTTTTAGCTTGGCTGTACAAACTCTTGAAAAGCTTGCACTTTTGTTGAATGAGGTTCATATGGTCTTTTAACAGTTCATAATTACTAAGTTCATGATTACTACCAGAAATATTAACTCTTTGGCCCTGGAAAGCCAGTTTTGTGAAATGTCAAATTTCCCCATTGTGATAGAAGATTTCACTTTTTTTTATTTTAAGTTTGTTTATGATATTAATGCTTTTATTTTAATCCCAAGTGTATGTCCCAATCATTAATTTTGCTCTCTGGAAAATTTAATGGAAAATGAGGGCCATCAGTGCATTTTATTTCCTGGTTGCTGTCTGAAGGAATACTTCAATGTGAATGGCTGCTTACCCTGCTAGCTGACATCACTGGTGCTAGACAGCTGGAGATCCTCTTGACTTGGTGCCAGATTCAAGCTGTCGTTGGGAAAGGGGAAATCCATGCCACAGAAATTGCAAACCTTTGTGGGTAGCTTTATTTGAGGTTAGCAGTGAGTGCTGTCGCTTCACTGCTAACTATGAAGTCAGGGTCATTGTTTTCAGTGTGCTGAACCAATGGGTCATTTTCTGTGGATCTTATTTCCTATTATTTACACAAATCAATGTCAAACCATTTGATCCCCATTGGACTAAAGAATCTTATGGGCAGAATTTCACCCTCGGCGTGCGGGATCGGTGGGGGTGGCTAGGAAGCTGACCGTCACTTGCGATCGACAGGGCACCGTGATTTCATGCTGGTGGGCCAATTAAGGTCCGCCCAACGTGATACACGAGCGACAGCACTGAGCGCTGCCTGTGCAGGCGGGGGGAGGAGGGCAAGCAGGCCTAGCGTAAACTTCACGCATGCGCGCAAAAGACTGCTGAATAATCCTCCTGAGGCATGGATGAAGGATATATTGAAAAAATTGTTAAACAACAGAAAAATGTAATAAAACATGTCCTTACTCATGTGACTCTGTCTTTGGTTTTGCTTTTGGAATCTCATTCCACCCGTGGATGAGGTTTCCAAAAAAATGCAAAGGCCGCTTGGCCTTTTCGCCTGTCTGGCAACCGTTAGCTTGAACAGGCAGTGAAAAATTAAGGACAATTGGCAATTTAAGGGCCTTAATAGGACTTTTAATTGTCAGCAGGCGTGTTTCCAGCTCCTGTGTGCACCCGCCGACTGAACTATTGCGTGACTGGAAATAAAGGGCAGAATTTTCTGCCTGTCGGGCGCGACCCAATCTCTGGTGGGTGGGGAGCCGATCCCTGCCGGAGAAGCACCGCCGCCATTTTACGTGGGCGGGCCAATTAAGGCCCACCCAGCGTGTTGTCTGGCGGGAAGAACTATGCACTTTCTGTGCGGGCGTTGTGGATTCCCCAATAGCAAGAGTGTGCTCTTTTGCACATGTGCATGAGAAAGCGCACATCTCCCTGAGGCTAAGTGTAGCCTCGGGGAGATCGCTTCCACTTTGAAAAAGATTAAAAATAGATGTCACATGAGACGGGACATGTTCATAATTTACACTATAACTTTATTAAACTTTTAAAAACCCTGCATGAAACCTCATTCCGCCAGTGGATGAGGTTTCATGTTTTTTCTATTCCCCGCCGGAGCTCCTGGCCTGCCTGCCAACATTAAGGTTGGATGGGCAGGTCCTTTAATTGTTTGAATGATTCTGTCAATGGCCTCAATTGGCCACTGACAGGTCGGGGGCCCGCAGCTGATTTTGCTGTGCTCCCGCCTTCCTGAAAATTTAAATGGGGCGAGATGACGGTGGGGATTCCACCTGACATCATCCTGTGTCATTTTATGCATCGGCGAGTGGGCCCCGCCCCCTGCTCACTGATGGCAAAATTCTGCCCATAAAATTCAGAAAATTAGGGAAGGCACAATGGTGGCAGACCATTGTGATTTGACCTGCAAGAACATTAGTAATAGGCCCCAATTTGGAAATTCCCACAGAACTTGGAGAGATAGGAAGTTGATCAGGAAAAATATAAATTGCTCTGTGGAGAACGATGAAAGTAAAAAAAAAATGCATTCCTCACTTTGGGAAAAGAGGAAGTGTGGAGGGCAAGTTTGATTTGAGGGGACTGACATTTTATTCTTGTCATAAAAAGGCCATGTAAAGGCTGAATATTGGAAGTGGAGAAACAAGACTGTAGCATTTGTACAGATGCACAGTATCTCTTGTGAAAATACTATTCTAGCAGGCAAGGCTTATGACAAGTCAGTTTGTTCTATTTTGTTTACTGATAAAGTAAATCAGAGTGCAAGAACTCATAGAAGGTTTCTGTTAAAGGTAAAATGTCCTCATTTTTCTCCAGTGAGGCATGCGACTCAATTCTCATCTTTAGAGATACAGGAGCAGCACAGTCTTTGATGTTGGCAGGTGACATGAATTTCTCTCTAAAATGTTCACTGAATAAAGAAGTATTGTTGTGGGGTGTTGATGGAAATTGTTTACCTCTTCCTTTGTATAAGGTCAATTTAATGTGTGACCAAGCCACCGGTCCTTTTATTGTGGGTGTGGTTCCTAATTTGCCTATTGAAGGGGTGGATTTTTTGTTAGGAAATTATGTGGCTGGGGATAAAATATTGGTATTTCCAATGTTTTTGGGAAGGCTCGATGAGGCTGCTGAAACTGAGATTTTTCATGAAAAGCTGGGTGACTTGAAAGAGCCAATTTCGTCTTGTAAATCTGTTTTGACATTGATATTGTGACTTATAATGTGTCACGAGTCAGAACCTTGACCTGCTAGTTTAAAAATGGCATTGGAGAATTGGGTTAAGGAGAAAAAGTGAATGGTAATTGGAGAAGTCTTAAAACAACCTGAACCAGAAATGCACTTAAATAAATGCAAAATATGGCGGATGCTGGAAATCTGAAATAAAAACAGAAAATGCACTTAAAGCATGAGCAAGATGTGGCAAAGCAGATAACAGTACTCAATGCAATGAATGGACAGGGAAAAGGCATAATTTAAAGGCAAGTGGAAAAGATGAACTCAGTGTTAACACTGTAGAACTATAGGGAAGAATATGTGTTCTTGAACATAAATTAAAACTTCAGAATGAGAAAGCAGTAGCCCTTGCCTGGGCTGATTGAGAAAAAGCTTCAGCTCAGTGGGATAAGGAAAGACAAGAGGATATTAACAGAATTCACGAACTTAATAAAAAGGATTATCAAGTCTTCTTTAGCTGAGCATCAAAATAAGCTCAATGAAGTTCTTAAAGCAACTAAAGATGATTTTACATGGCACATTATTGGCCTCCAAGTGGATAATAACAATGTTCCTGACCATTTCTGTGTTTATGTTTTACTGAAGCCAATTATAATCCTCCTCATTTTACACTACATTTTTGAGTTTTGTGTTATCTGCAAACTTTGAAATAATGCCTATATACCCAAGTCCAGATCATTGATATATATCAAAAAAAGCTGTGGTCCCAATACCAACCCCTGGGAATACACAATTATATACTTCCTTGCAGCCTCAGAAACAACTGTTGGCAGCTTCATTTTACTTGGTGCTCCTTATCCAATTTCTTATCCAATATGTCATTACTCTTTTAATCCCATGGGCTTTAATTGTGCTCACAAACATATTCTGTGGTGTGTAACTTTGCCAAATTTATTTTGAAAGTCTATATACAGAACATTAGCAGCATCACCCTCAGCAAATCTTTCCATTACTTCATCTAAGAGCTCAATCAAATTAGTCAAACATGAGTTGTCTTTCATAAATTTGTGCTGATTTTATGTTTTTTCAAACTTCAGCTTTTCCAAAGGTCAGTTAGTTTTGTCACAGATTATTACCCCTAAAAGTTTCTCTGTCACTGAGCCTAGGCTGGCTGGTCTATGGTTGTTGGGTTTATCCCTCTCCTCTTTTTTAAACAGGGTTGCCATATTTGCAATCTTCCATTTGTCTGACATGAATACGTACCTAAGAAGAATTAGAAGATTGTGTCCAGACCCTCCACAAGTTCCAATCTATCTTTCCGCAGTAAATTAACATTGTAAGGAAGATATCTTTTTGTTTCTGTTGGACTGATATAAAGAACATATGTTTTTATTACTGTTAGAGTCTGGATTTAAAATTACAATGGCTGCAGTTTGAAAGACATGCCCACTGGAACAGGATGTGGGATATCTACAATGTTGCAGTTCTAGAGCAGAGCAAGCCATGAAAGACAGGATGGTGCTGAAAGGGCGTGCTTGACCAAGGGAGCTGGCTGACAACAGCATTTTAATTGGCTCCTGGCCAGATGATCAGGTTTTGAGTGAGAACAGAGCAGAATAGCTCCTAGCCTGAACAGGACAAGACCTAAAACCACTTTCTCCTCTGTGTGGAAGATTCCAGTAATTCCACAATAATAGCTAGCTGTTTTTTTTTTCTCTTCATATCTCTATAACATGCTCTCTCTGAAAACCCCTATCAAGAGGCAAAGGGTAAAATCACTGTTAAGAGACATTGAAAGGCAAGTGCTCAACCAGTGAACTAAACACTGAAAGTGCTAGAAGACCACCTTGTGTCATCAACAAGAACTGAAGGAATCTGGAAGACATCGATCAAAATCAACCCATTGAATTCTGTTCTCTGGAATTGGTGCTATTGAACTGTCTTATCCCACCTTTAACAACCACGTTTTTGTGTGTCTTATGTGTCTTGTATGTTTGTGCATATGGACTTAAGAAGCGGTTAGAGTTTAAGTTATATTGTTAGAAATTAGCAGTTCAGATTTCTATTCTTTTCCCACTGGTTAACAACAGTTTGTTCAATAAACAGTTATTTATTAATTAAGTGTATGAGCTTAATGGTGCTCATATTCTGTTAGCTAAATTAAACAGTTAGGTAGAATTGGGGCAACCTGGTGGATTGATCAAACTTCTTCACATTTGTCATGGCTTAGGGGACATCGGGACTTGATATTACAGTGCACTATCCCCAATGAGTCATGACAGTATATAACCCATTGCAGCGACTCACAGAATCACAGAAACACACAGAGCAGAAGAGGCCCTTTGGCCCATCGAGTCTGCACCAACATGTGAGAAACACCTGACCTACCTACCAAATCCCATTTGCCAGCATTTGGCCCATAGCCTTGAAAGTTATGATGTGCCAAGTGCTCTTCCAGGTACTTTTTAAAGGATGTGAAACAACTCGCCTCCACCACCCTCCCAGGCAGCGCATTCCAGACCGTCACCACCCACTGGGTAAAAAAGTTTTTCCTCACATCCCCCCTAAACCTCCTGCCCCTCACCTTCAACTTATGTCCCCTCGTGACTGACCCTTCAACTAAGGGAAACAGCTGCTCCCTATCCACCCTGTCCATGCCCCTCATAATCTTGTATACCTCGATCAGGTCACCCCTCAGTCTTCTCTGCTCCAACGAAAACAACCCAAGTTGTTTTTCCTACTTGAATACAGCTAATCTTTTATTAATCTCTTCTTTTTTATTTTATTTTTATCCTATCCAATGTCACTACGTTCACTTCCTTTACTGTGTAATCACAGCGTGCTCTCCTCTAATGAAGGCAGATGCAAAGTACTCATTTAGTACTTCAGTCATGTCCTTTGTGCCCACAAGAACATCTCCTTTCTTTTATCCCTAATCAGCCTCACAATTTCATTGACTATCCTTTTACTACAATGGAATGGAAATATAACAGACTGGACTTTGTATATCCAAATGGCAGAATAAATGAATTCACAAAGAAAACAAGTTGTAATGTATTTGTGACCAATTTACCTAATTTTAAAAATAATAAATTACTGCAAAGATGAATTATGCTCTCAAGTAATGTACTGTGGCCCAGCTTAATGGTGGTCATCATTGCAGGGTATTAGTCACCAGATGTGCATTAACATGATTTAAATATTTTAACAAGATTAAGTGATGCAGGGAAGTACATTAATGATGACATATTTTCATATTTTCTGTTGGTAGCATAAGGGTAATGCAATAACAGCGGAAAAGGGGTACATTCATGGTTCAGTGGTGCAAAATAATAGATTCTCAAAAGTACGAAGCAGTGTACTGCTGTTAGTTACAGGTGGCTGCATTCGATATTTGATATGAACATATGTTTTGGAAGCCTCGTTCTCAGATGGGTTTACTATATGATGTGTATCCTCACAGCAATCCAATTCAGTCAAGAAGTGCTTCCTGTCCTTTTAGAAAACTAGCTGCAATGCACCTGATGGCTCAAATTAGTTAGTTTGTTAAATAGACACAATTCAGAAATACAATGTTGACATTACACTCATTTAAAACTATTGTTTCAATAATTTAATAATTCATCAATTGTGCTGAAATATTGATGCTAATTTTGCTCTTCAATATAGACATCACTATATCCAAAATAAAAATACTGGTATAGAATAACCTGTAGGAGCGTATGTTGGGTCATTAGGGCCCTTAGCGTCTCTGCTGCTGTGGCTACAAATGGTGTGCCCAACACTCCCAGCTAGTTGAAGTTTTTCTCTCTAACCAGAAAGATGCAAGCTGAGAGGGTATGTGGCTTTACCAGATCAGTGGGATTCACAATAATGTAGTGAGCAGTTGACTGCAGACATGCATCAACATCCTGGGGGTTACCATCGGCCAGAAACTAAACTGGACTAGCCATATAAATACTGTGGCTACAAGAGCAGGTCAGAGGCTAGGATTCCTATGGCGAGTAACTCACCTCCTGATTCCCCAAAGCTTGTTCACCATCTACAAGGCACAAGTCAGGAGTGTGCTGGAATACTCCCCACTTGCCTGGATGAGTGTAGTTCCAACAACACTCAAGAAGCTCAAAACCATCCAGAACAAAGCAGCCCGCATGATTGGCACCCATCCACAAGCATTCACTCCCTCCACCACTGACGCACAGTAGCAGCAGTGTGTACCATCTGCAAGAAATACTGCAGGCATTCATCAAGGTTCCTTAGGCAGCACCTTCCAAACACACAACTGCTACCATCTAGAAGGACAAGGGCAGCAGATGCCTGGGAACACCACCACCTGCAAGTTCCCTCCAAGCCACACACCATCCTGACTTGGACCTACATCTCCGTTCCTTCACTGTTTTTGGGTCAAGATCCTAGAACTGCCCCCCTAACAGCACCGTAGGTATACTTACACCACATGGACTGCAGCGGTTAAAGAAGGCAGCTCACCACCACCTTCTCAAGGGCAATTAGAGATGGGCAATAAACACTGGCTTAGCCAGTGATGCCCACATCCCACGAATGAATAAAAAAGAAACACAGCCACGCAGGCCCCATATATCAATGAGAAGTGGTACAGAAACTGCTACAGTTTGAACTCTATTGATGCACAAGTTTATCTGTGACCATTCCCAAACTGTCATGCCTGATATCCTGGCAGCAACCACAATGCCTTCATCCTGAGGCAATCTATCATTTCTGCTGCCTTCAGGTGACCACAAAGAATCAGAGGCTGGCTGTTTGGGGACAAAGGATGCCTCCTGGCTGATGTGACTGATGACTTTCCTCTGCCACCCAACCACACAGGACAATGGGCATAATGAGAAACATGCTGCCACCAGAATTATGGTGTGGTTGACCATCCATGTCCTTAAGCAGCAGCTCAGATGCCTGGACTACTGGTGAAGAGCCCTCCAGTACATCTGGAGCATCTGTCCAAGTTTGTGGTGGTTTTCTGCATCCTCCACAACCTTGCCATCATGAGGGTGCAGTCACCAGGCATAGGGAGACCACCCCGCGAGGAAAAGGGGGAGAGAGAGGCGGAGGCATCCAGGGCTCCTTTGCTTTCCATAAGCATATGCCGTGACTCCAGTTCCCTTAGGGTATCAAATCTTCATCACCGTTGCCCCACAATTCCCTACCTTCTAATCCTCCTGCAATGTCCTGTCGCAATACCTTCACGGCCAAAATCGTGCAAACAAAAAAGCCACAAACAAAAAAATATCTGTTAGAACTTTATCCAATAATACACTCAAGAATAGAATCATAATGACTGTTCACAAATTTCTTAAGCATTTGTCATGTGGGTGCCTTTGCCTGGCCTAGTCCCCTACCTAGTTCTACCTCAGTGACTGCAGGACGGCTGGTAGAAGGGGGAAATACAGAAGGCCTTGCAGGAAGCCTTCAAGCTGCTCTAGATCTTAAGAGCCTGGCTTTGGACTGCACAATCTCAGCATCGGAAGCAGCAATCTGAGCTGGCTGATGACAGCAAGGGCACTGGTATAGTGGCAGTGGTGAGAGACTGTCCTGTGAGAGGGCAATAAGTTCCTGCTCCACGGTACCACTGCCAGACCCATGGGGCAGTGCCTCAGCAATCTTGTTACCTGTTGGAGTGCAGATTGCTGGACTGCTGTGCGAGCCTGAGTGACCCTTTGAGCACTGAGATCTTCGGTCATGAAGGCAGCACTCAGGCATTGATGGTTTCCACTTGTGCCATAGAAGAAGCTGAGGCATCGGCCAAAGGGAATTGTATTAAAGCCTGCAAGTGCTGTCAAGGAGTTGACCACTACTTCCATCATGAAAAGGATGGGCTCCTAACTCAGCACAATGTTTTGGTCTGAATTTTCATCCTTGAGCCTGGTAGTGGGAATTGGAAAAATTCCCAGCTCTGCCCACCTCTCTCAGGAGAAAGTGCCCTGGTATTTTCATTGCCAGGGGCTGGGTACAGTCTGGGGTTGGGCAAGCTGACTTGGAGAAGACTTTGGAGGCAGCCACAGGGCTGCTGGGTGCGGAGGCTAGCTGTTGAAAAGGTGCTGTTGGACTTCACCCAGGTTAAAATAAAATCACAAGGGACCTCACTCCTTATGCTCCTCCCACATCCACACACTCCCCTTTCCCTTTCCATGCTATGTCATGCCCCACAACGACCCCTATGGCCCCTCATGTCTCCTATGTCAAGCTCTACCCTTCTACCCACCCTCTATGGCCCCTTCATACCCCCATGCCAAACTCTGGCATTTCCATGCTCATTGGCCCACTATGCACTGTATAGAACCAATGAACCCTATATTGACAGTAGGATGTGTAAGGAAAAGCTTAAAAAGTAATTAATTCATAGCTTTCTACAATGTTAAAAAAAATCACTAGAAGGCAATCAAAATGTCAATCCTTTAAAACATCAATAACAAAATCCACAAGCCCTTGAAACAACTTAACCTTGTGTAAATAAACATTGTGAAACTGACCACAGAGATCAGAGAGCCTGAGCTGTCAAATCAAGCCATGTTTTCTTTGGCGTGCAGCTGTTTCAACAAGAGTAATGGTTGCCTGGGCTCTGAGCAAAGCATACATAATGAGGCTGAATAATAATAGCTATCTAGTTGGACAGCTTACCACCAATTATCTCTAAGTGCATGTTCATCAGTATTGTCCTGTATGCTGCCCAATCAAAGTCCTTGTCTGAGTTCCCTGCAGCAAAACATGTCTGAGACCTTGCCATCTGAGGAGCTAGCACACAAACTAACCTTTAACCCTGGGCTTGCTGCAGCCCACTCATGCCTGGAAACTTACCACATACAGATCCTGACTTGGGAATATATAGCACTAGTATCTGATCTGGTGGCTCTTGAGTGTTGAATCAAGCATCGGTCGTTCATTATCAGTGCTGTATTGCTGTTCTCACCCTTCCTCCTTAGGCTGCTGTGGCTGGGCAGATGGAAGGTCTTTGATACCTGAAAGCAAAAATCAGAAGGGGAAGATTGGAGTGAGGGAAGGTGACATGAGGTGGAATGCAAGAGGCCCAAGATGACATCATCAGGAGCTTGTACTCAGGCTAGATGGCAGGATGAGCGTGAGCTGGGTGTTGGGAAGGGGCTTAAGACCGGAAGATATCCCCAGTGAAACATCATCGATTTTCTTAATAATGCCAAATGCATTGGGTTCTGTTGCAGCCAGTCCCATGATGTGGAGAACCATCTCCTCCATAGGGTTCAGGAAATGGGCATGCCTGTTCCACACTGGTTCATCTCTGCTCCCCACAACTGTGTGCAACCTTGTCCTGAAACAGAGAGAGGAGAATGCCAGTGATTGTGTTGCACTGTGTTTGGGTGATGGGTGTGCCACAGATGAGTAGATGTATCTTTGTGGAGGCAGCAAGAGGCAGGTGTGAGGCTTTCAACTTTGGAATATGTATGAGGGTGAAATGGCCCCTTTGAATGTTAGACCTGAATACTGACTGCTTGACCCTGCTGATGGGTGGGTGATGAGGATATGGTTTATTGAGCAATGTGGGAGTTGGGTACTAAATGTCCTTTGAAGATGCATTCACTGACCTTGATCACTCATGTGAGGTCAATGACCTTGCAGCACTCCTGTCAAACTCTCAGGCCAGACTCAGGGAGTTTGCCTCCCTGGCATCTTGCTCCCATTCCCTTCTGAGGGTGCTCCTGCCCCTTCCACCCCTCCCGCGGAAACATGGCCTCTCCCTTCCTGAACCATCACGTAGGCCTCCTGTGCTGCATGGATCTCAAAACTCGTGCTCTTTCCTAGTACATTATTTGCTTAGTTTCTATTTACATCCAGTTGCACAGCAGGCAGTTAGCAGTAGCTTCCTTAAAAATGCATGAGGCTGCCCTTTAAGAGGGGGCAGGCTGCTCATCATGCATGCTCCTACGCCCCATGTTGAGCATTCAGCCAGCTAGCAGCATGCTTTATATTCGACTGAATTCTGCAACCATGGAAATCAACAGGCAGCAAGGGACTGGGCACAGGTTGCTCACAAATCATGTTTCCCACTCCCAAAAGCAGAAGCAGGCCAATTTTCAGCCAGTCAAGTTTTTGCCACATCATTAAGTGAGCTATAGCACTAGCCTGAACTTTGTAGACTGGGTGGACGGCCTGACATGGGTAGGAATGCACATCGCTGGCATACGGAGGGGCAGCTAATAGGCCTTCTCTCTGAATTTTATGGGTGATAGCCAAACAAATGGCTGCCAACAGGGCTACCGTCTTGTTCAAGATGGCCACCATTCCCTGGGAATTGTCTGCTGAATCAGAAGGCCAGCAGCTCAACAGCGTCACCAGGAACAGCGGTCATTGCTGAGGCAGCCTAAAGCTGGCAAGAAAAGAAACCTTAAAATAATTCAAGGGCCGAGTACTGGAGGGGAAACCCTTCCGGGAATATCATTGTGGCCGTGGGGGCTGCCTTCCCTACCTGGCCCCCTCTTTACTTTAAAAATTTTCTCCCCCGACATCCCCTGCCCTGGGCTGCCATTGAGAGGCCACCTACATTTCGCTGGCTGCCTCCTTTCTTGGCGGGGATCGATCAGCTGTTGGTAACATCCTGATAGCCTCATTAATTTCAAGAAATACCAAGCAAATCTTCATAATCATATTTAATATACCACAAATTATAGTGGCCGGAGGATTTTTTGACCCATAATAAGTTTCCTGTTTCACATAGCAGAGATTAAAATTGCTACTCCTGTGAAACACATAGCCACAGGAGTTATGTCACATCAGCAGAATAGTCTCCAGTGTATTACATAACACTGTGTTGTTACAGGTCACATTTGAGATAATTGACACAATAATACATTTATGAGTAATTAAGCCATCTTTGTGATTTAATGAAAATACACTGGCGCATTGCTAGGCAAAAATATTTTCACAAGTCCCCCCAACTGCTTGTGGTGGGCAGCCTGTCCAATTCCAGACTCGCCATTGGTAAAGTTACCCCATAACAGGACATAAACGGGAAGCTGATCCCTCTGATTCACTTAAGTCCCTATTAAAAGGAACAGACTGAACGGCATGATTTAGATATATTGATCCAATGGCTCCATCTGACAGACACATACTGGCCCTACTTGCACCTCCTGACCTCAGCATCCCTCCCAGCAGTGACTAGTCCTCCAATCAACAATCATCATCCCTTTCACAAAGAGCTATTGCTCAGCTTCAAGTCACATCTTACCATTCATCACAAGTGAGGTCACTTGCCAGGCAGCAACCAAATTTTAACAAATTGGGAAAGTGGTGCAAGCAAATAATGTTCATGTAGTTCAAACAAGTAACATTGTGCAATGTACCATGTGGCACTCTTGTGCAACTTCAAATCTTTGCTCTTTCTTGACTGCTGCATAGTGCAACCCCTGTGACTTCATCTGAATTAGCCTGTTCAGATCCCTGATTTGATTGCTGAGAGACTCTTGGGTGATGCCCGCTGGGTTTTGAACCATGTGTGGGCCTCAACAAAGATTGCCCCAACCGCACCTGTTGAGGGGCAGGCTCAGTAATCGAGACGTAAGGCAGAATGTGGGTCTCTGACTGATGAGGGAGTGATGGATGAGAAGTGGAAGCTGTTTGAACTGAGACCCTACTTCCATTACCCTTTCCCCATCTTCCCTCTCATGGGGCCAAATTTTCCCCCCGACAGGGGGGAAGTTGATGGGCGGGTGCGTACAGGCGCACTTCTGATCGGTGCCCCTGATTGGAGGTGCGCCGCCATTTTACATGGGCGGGCCAATTAAGGCCCCCCCAGTGTGACGTCCACACAGAAACGCTATGCACTCCCTGTGCGGGCAGGGGGGTAATCCCAAAATTGAGAGTGCGCTCTTTCACACATGTGCGCGCAAGAGCGCACTCATCTCCCTGAGGCTAAGTGCTCCCTCAGGGAGATCGGCTGTACATGTAAAAAAGATAAAAATAGAAAAATAAAATTTTCCTTACATGTCTCCTCATGTGAAAATGTCACATGAGTTGGGACTTGTCCATAATTTTTACAAAATCTTCATTAAAATTTTTAAAAACCTACATGAAACCTCATCCCGCCCTTGGATGAGGTTTCATGTTTTTTCCAGTTCCTGCCGGGGCTCCTGGCCTGCCCACCATCCTTAAGGTTGGACAGGCAGGTCCTTTAATTACTTAACTAACCCTGCCTTAATTGGCCATTGACAGGTCGGAGGGCACGCAGCTGATTTTGCTGCACTCCCACCTTCCTGAAAATTTAAATTGGGCGTGGTGACATTGGGAGTTCCCCCCGGTGTCACCTTGTGTCATTTTACTCCCTGCCCCCACTTGCCGACTCGTAAAATTCTGCCCATTGCCTACTTTTGCCAGCTAGCAATGAGCTGCAGAACACTTTCAGGGTGCTGAACGGCCAAAGCAAGGTTTTGATCAATCCTTTTGAAGGTGGCGTTCTAGTGCTGGGCTGACGAGGTGGATGTTTGTAATGTGTATCTCTGTAAATAACTGCTGATAAAAGTGTGTAAAGCTTCAATCTAGTTCTACACTTCACATCCTGGGTTTTTGGGAGATTACAGGAGGAATCTGTCTCAAACATTAGTGCCATGATGTCACAGGTCTTTGTAATGATGTCTTCTTCCATGGGAGCCGCCATGGAAAGAGTGGCCACTTGCAAGGAACATTAAAAATGGTGATCAAACAAGAACGTGCAAGCTCTCACTAAGGACTTGCACACTCAGAAGCCTGGAGGCCTTATCTGGTGAGTATTGAACGTCTTCCAGTTCTGTCCAGGTATCTGAAATGCATTTTCAGTATCCCGATTGGCTGCTCAATTACATATCTCATTATCACATGGTTTTGATTGGAGTGCTGCTGGGTTCTGCTTGTACTTTCATTATGTTTTGAATGGATTACCCTTGTCTCCAAGGAGCTTGCCAGTAAAGCTATTCTGAAATCTGAAGAGCTCAGGGCAAATGGAGTGGTACAGGATGAATGCATCATGGCAACTCCCTGAAGAACTTGTACACATCGGCAAGATGGCTTTTTTTTCTCTTTGCACACGAGCTGCACATTAATGGATCATCAGGAGGTGCCCTGATTGTGGAATGTGGGCAGCCAATGACACTCTGCATCTTTGGAAATCCTGCCAGAGCCACATCACGGTGATAATTTTATATTATGCGGCCTGTATCAGACAATACAGTTAGACGGCCCAGTGTATATTAATTACTGTTGTATTATGTTCTGGTTTTGTTCAACTATTTTGCTGTTCACTCTCTTACTATTATGTTGCATTTCTGTAAAGATCTACTTTTTTTTCACTCAATGATTTGCTCTATATTTTACTATGTTGCTATGTCATTATTGTCATTGGTAATTTACTATATTACTTATATTTTATATCTCACATGTTGTATTATATCCCAGCTCTACTATTTTGTTTTCTATATAGATATTCATTGTTAGCTGTATTAACTAATCCTGTATCAGGTATTTTACCAATTAATTATTTACCTCACATTGTCAGTATAGCATTCCTCTGTCTCCCTGGCTCCATTATCATCCCAGTCCCAGACCATGTACTGCCTCTAGATATTTCAGAAAATATCCATTGAAGTTGTTAAAAATAAAGATGCATCTGAAAGATCAAAGGACTTAGCAAAACATATTCCTGTCTTTGAACCTGTTGATAAAAAGACAACAATGATTTGAATCAGGATGTGTCCAAAGAGTCAAAAGCTCAGGCTGCTGAAGAATATTGAAACCTCAGGCTGACAACAAACAGTTAAAAACAGCTGGAAATGAATTGAAGCTATCTGAATTAAACCTGCTGGCAGAACCTAGGAACAAGTAACAAAGCAAAAAGCAGTGACACTCAGGATGATGAAGGAATAAAGGGAGACAACAACAAAAATAATTCAGACTTGATTGCAACTAATGTTGATACCGTGGAACTGCGAGGAAAAAATTGAGTTCTGAAATGAAAGTTAAAACTTCAGAATAATGAAGCTGTTGCTCTTGTGAGAGAGGGATTGAGCAAAGTTCATGCTGAGTGGGGAAAAAATTTAAAAGAGTATCAGGATTTTTTGACTGATCATTGACGAGATTCTTAAAGCAGTGACGGAGTAACATAATCCTGCATTTAAACAGAAGGAATATGATTCAGCCATTAAGACAATGGCGTTCAGGAGTTAAAACTTGAACAAGGTTTCAAATTTTAACACCTATTTGACAATGTAGTGTTTTGTTCTAAAGAAGAGCAAAGGGACATACTGAAGCCACATGAGAAAAGGAATTGTGACAGAGGATTTCATTTCGATCTACTGCTTACACCTCATGGAATTCAAAAATCTAAGAGATTGTCAGCAATTAACAATGTGAGTTTTAACAAAGTTACCCAGACTGAACCAATTGTGCTATCTTTTAAGCAAGGAAACCAGGAAACTGTACAAACTACAAAAAAAGAAGTGTTATATTCTGTGAGATATTAAAGAAGCTGAAGCCAAAGGCATTGAAACAAATTTATATGTGAGAAAGAACTTTTAAGACTCGTCCAAGCTGGACCTTAAATCTTAATTAAAACATGTGATTGGTGGTAATGGGTTAATCCACATAAGTATGTTGATGTGGACTGCATAATGGTGAGATGGGACAAAAAGGAAGAAAACGATAAATATATTGGGGAGAATTTTTTCTATTGTGGGTGGGCTGAGCGGGAATGGGTGGGGACTGGCACGGAGCAGATTGCCGCCTGCGAACGGCTATGCACTGCCATTTTATGTGGGCAGGCCAAATAAGTCCCGCCCAGCGTAACACGCGGCTGGTAGCGCTCAGTGCTGCCTGTGCGGGTTGAGGGAGGAGGGAGAGTCAGGGCCTGTGCTCTTTCGTACATGCGCACGTGGAGCTGCCTCAGGGAGATTGAATGGATCATAAAACTTTTTAATAAATAAAGTAAAAATTTATTTAAACATGTCCCCTTATGTGACAGTGTCACATGAGCTGGGACATGTTTGTGAAGTTTGGAAAATTTATTTATTTATTTTATAAAAGCTTCAGGAAACCTTACCCCGCCCATGGATGAGGTTTCCAGAAAAACGCAAAGGCCGCTTCTTTGCCTGCCCGCTCACCCTAAGGTTGGACAGGCAGCATTCTTAACAAATTTAATTAATTTTTTAATGGCCTGAATAGGCTGCTGACAGCTCGGCGGGTGCGCAGCCGACTTCAACATCATCGTGCGTCATTTTACACGTCAGCATGTCGGGCCCGCCCCTGCACCCCGACGGCAAAATTCTGCCCATTATGTTTAGTAAGTTAGCTGTTGAAATGTATAGAATGTTATAAGATGCTTTATTTTGGATTGTGTTTTGGAATAGTAATCATTTTGGTGTTGATTTTTCACCTTTTGTTACAAGGAGGTGTTACAAGTACAAAGTTTATAAGGTTGTTGTTTTGGGACTGTCTCTTGAATTTAAGGTAAAGTGGTGGAATAGAGGTGGTTATGTGACCTGCTTTGAATTCTACCTGATACAAAGTCTGAGTTTCTTGGTTGCTATGGCGACAAGAGGGATCCAAGTCAAGAGACTTATTGAGAATGTGCAAGATGCTCACACCTATGGACAATGGCAAGAGCATTGGTGTTGCTTATGGGTGTATTGGTCATCTCCAATTCTCAAAGGGAGGTGTTAGAAATGTCAGGTTTTACTTTATTCATTTTATGCAGTTATATTTTAAATTGTCTGTTAATTCCAAGTTAGGAAGGAGTTGGGGGTCTAGAGGAGAGCTGATTAGCATTTCTACCTGGATGCAAGGCCCATGTGGTAAATGTTGCCCTGCAGACATGTTTTGAGAGGGGAAGAGACTGTAGCAGATATTGGGTCATAGGCTTTCCTAAGCTATCACTGAACCTCATAGACTCAAGTCAGTCTGCAACAACCTGACAGAGAGAGAAAGAAGGAGAGAAAGGGAGAGCGGGAAAAGCGTGTGACACGCTTACTCGAGAAAGAGTGTTGGATATTCATAGTAACTACAGGTCTGTCAGTTTAACATCAGTGGTGAGTAAAGCTTTAGAAAAAGTAATCAGGGAAAACAAAAACAACAGGCACTTGGAGAGATTTGATTTAATTAAGGAGAGCCAGCATGGGTTTATAAATGGCAAATCATGCTTGACTAATCTAATTGAATTTTTTGATGGAGAAATAGAGAAGATTAATGAGGGGAAAGTAATGGATGTGGTCTATATGGATTTTAGGAAAACCTTTGATAACATATCACATGAAAGAATGGTTAACAAAATTGAAGTCCATGGAACAGGAGGTCCATTGCCAGCTTGGATAAAAAATTTGACTTAAGGACAGAAAACAGCAAGTCATGGTAAATGGTTATTTTTCAGATTGGAGGAAACAGTGGTGTTCCCCAATGTTCAGTGTAGGACCACTGCTTTTATTGTTTTTTATTTAAATGACTTGGATATTTGAATACAGGGTAAAATTTCAAAATTTACCAGTGAAACCAAATTTGGAGATATCAGACAGTGATGATAATACCAATTGACTGCAATAGGATATAGACATACTAGCAGAATGAGCTGACAAGTGGCAGGTGGAATTTAATACAAGGAACTGTGAGGTAATGTATTTCAGCAAAAGGGATAGGGAGAGACAAAATAGACTAAATAGCATAGTTCTAAAGAATGTACAGGGACAGAGAGACCTGTGGGTTCACGTGCATAGATCTTTGAAGGTGGAAGAGCATACTGAAAATAATATGGGATTTTTGGCTTCATAATTAGAGGTATTGAGTAAAGAAGCAAGAAAATAATGCTGAACCTTTATAAAGCATTGGTTAGGCCACAACCAGAGTATTGCACCCCGTTTTGGTAGCCGTACTTTAGGAAAGATGAAAGGACCCTGGTCAACTCCTGCCAAGTGGCCTACTCCTGCCCTTGCTTCTTATGCTCTTATGTTTTGAAGTGATTAATAATCCATTGATATCTTAAACTAGCAGTCTGTTTGCAGTTTATTATTAAACAACAAGGAAGATCTGATATATTGGTTTGCATCATAGCATATTGTAGCTTGGATGTTGCCATTGGGCTACCTAGAAACCATGCTACCACTAATAATAACTGGAAATTAATTAAAGGCAGGATTGATGGATCGCAGTGCTACCAGCCTATTTCTGACCCTTTGTAGTATGGAGCTACTATCAGAGTTTGACAGGATGTGGGTGAAGTGAGGTGCATAACATACCAATAACCTGCCATTTGATTTTTACCTATAACATAAAAAAAAACAATTTCCCTGTTTTCTCTCTATCTGGTGGGCTCCTTATCAGCAATTAAATAAATGGGTTTATACAGATATGGATGATAAATTACTCCAGCGATCTCCAGCTCATCTATCATAATTTTGATTGAAGAGCTGTGGAATCCCCATAAAAATCTGTAAAAAATGTTCATACCACTTTTTTAGGTTTGCATGACTCTTCCACCACAAGCAGGAGAATTAAGCTCTCTAGAAATATGTTCCCATAAACATCTAAACATTAAAATATTTATTTCCTTCTCAAGAATGCCATTTCTGTTTTTGATTGATAATGATAATAGTCTCACTTAATACATGTATCATACTACCTACCCACAGTAAAAAGTTTTCCTATAGCAGTAAAATGATTGAAATGCATTTTAAAGTTTATTCCATGTGCCATCTTGTAGTTCAGCTGGTCTAAGAGTAAATTACATTCAACTATTAATAGTGTGGACCAACCAGAAATAGTGTAACATCTGCCAATTCCATGGATCCTACAGAGAAGGCTCAGAGGAGGATAAGAGACAATTAATTTTCCAACAAGGGCAGTTATAAACAGAAGAACAACAGAATCCATCTGCATCAATGCATAGCAGTAAACTGGAAAGAATTACAAGATAGTTTACACTCTGCCAAGACCACTATTGCTTTAGCTCCAATCCTTATGTGATGCTACTTCATTTGTCTTCATCTCCAACCCCTGATTAACCTTCATGGGTTTGCAAATACTTCAGATTACATTTCGTATGAACATATTTTCAAAACAAGTGAAGTGCCATTTATATCCTTATTTTATTACAATTTGAAGGTGGTGCCACACTGCTGGCCCAAATGTTCAGTACGATAGCGTTGTTGCTGACCTGGCCTTGCATTCCACATAGCAGCTCTCTGAGGAATATATGATAAATTGATGGAATGTAGCAGATGTGGGTTCATGGACTTTCAGAATGCTTTTGACAAGCTTCCACCTAATTGGAGAAGAATCACAGCTATGAAATTAGCAGCAGAGAACAAGTTGGGCTAAAAAAGGGTTCAAAGGGATGGAAAATTAGAGTTCAGGGATGTTTCTCAAAGTGGTTGGAAATTTCTGAGCTGCCTCATAAGGATCTGTCCTGGGACTATTTCTGTTCACTGCATACTTTATTGTTTCAGATATAGGGTTGGAAGGCCTGATGCCCATGTTGCAGGTGATGCTAAAATAGAAAACTGAAGTCAAAAGCAAGTATAATGTTAAAATGGTCGATTAGGTCAAAGGTTAAATATATCCAAACCTCCTTGATCTTTTGTGAAAGTCTAACAGTCCCTCCACTCAAGCGCAGGATAAAGGAACCACTTCTCCAGCTTACAGAGGCTTCTTTAAGTCCACTGCAGTGGCGTTTACACAAAGGCTTTCTTCAAAATACAGCCAGATTTTCAGAGCAGCAGGCAACATTTTTGTTTGCTCTTTTGTTACAAATTTTTGAGCTTTTACAAAAATTACCTCAATAAACCTGTGCTATATTTTTTGTTTCTATGAGTGCATTTTCCTGGTCTCAATATAAGACACATTAACAATTTAAATGCTTCAGTGATTGCAGGTTTCTTTAGATGTATTGTGCCCAATACACATAAATGAGTGGAAACGTTAATTTTTATGCTGTACAAAAGAATAAATGATATGGGTTTAATGCTTTTTCTCAGACACTGATGGTTTCTGCTGATTTTTACTCACAAATTCCCATTTTATATTTGGGGTATTCTAAAGAGAGTCACAGGACATTTGAGTGTAACATGATCAGCAGAATGGGCTTTGGAATGGGCACATCTTTGGTTTGGCTTCCAGATTGTGCCCATGACAAAATTACAGGATGTAATGATGAGGAACCAACTGGGATACAGGCTATTTTAGAGATAGCATTGTGTGGTGAAAATGGGTTGACTAATAACTTTTTTTTAGTAACGGAGCTTCTGGGCAAGAGTGATCACAATATGCTATAATTTATTGAAAAGCCGAAAATGTGAATGTTGGAAACCTGAGACAGAAACAGAAAATGCTGGAAACACCCAGCACGTCTGGCAGCAACTGTGGAGAGAGAAACCAATTTAGTGTTTCAGGTTCATGAACTTTCATCAGAACAATAATGCAAGTTATTTTGAGTTTGAAAATCATTTAGCTAAGTCTGAAACTAGGATCCTAAATCTGAAAAAGTTGGCTCAGGTACATCAGGAAACTAGATTAAAGTTAAGACAACAACAACAAAAGCTTGTATTTATATAGCATCTTTAACATAATAAAAAATCTCAAGGATCTTCACAGAAACATGAAAAGCAAAATCTGACATCAAGCCACATAAGGTGATAGATGATCAAAAGCTTGGTCAAAGAGTTAGGTTTTAAGGAGCATCATAAAGGAAGAAAGAGTGGTAGGGTGGTGGGGATATTTAGGGGAATTTCAGAGTTCGGGCCTTGACAGTTGAAGGCGTGGCTACCAATGATAGAAAAATTAAAATTGGGGATGCTCAAGAGGCCAGAATTAGAGGACTGCAGATAATTCGGTAGGTTGTGGGTTCTGGAGAAGATTATTAAAAGAAAAGGATGAGTGTATTAAAATCAAAGTATTGTTTAATGGGGAGCCAATATAGGTCAGTGAGTGCAGGGGACATGGATGAGGCTCTCAAAAGTAGATGAATTGAGGCAGTGTGCAATCAGGCCGAAGTGGAAAGAGACGGTGTTGGTTATGGCACAGTTGTATGGCTGGAAGCTCATCTCGGTGTCAAACATGAGACCAAGGTTTTGTACAGTCTGGTTCAACCTCAGAGATTCAGCAGGGAGAGGAATGGAGTCAATGGCCAAAGAATGGAGTTGTGGTGGAGATGAAAGACAATGGCTTCAGCATTCCCAATAATTAATTGGAAGAAATTTCTGCCTATCCTGCATTGGATGTCAATCAAGCAGTCTGAAAATTTAGAGACAGCAAAAGAGTTGAGAAATTTGGTGGTGAGGTCAAGATGGGTAGCTTTAACATGCATGATGCTGTGTTTTTACATAATGTTGCCATGGGCAGCATGTAGATGAGACACATGAAGGAACCAGGCATAAATCCTTCAGGGACACAGGGAGTGAGAAGAGATGCCACTGCAGGTGAGTGTGTGGCTGGAATCGTCTGCTCCCATTGGCGGCGGGCATCATGGCAGTCAGCGGGGAGAATTTGGTGGGATGGGAAGAAACCAGTTTTTCATACCGGTGTGAAATCACAATGGAATCATCCATTAGTGTTGTAAATCTCAATGGAGGCCAGCATGAAACCGATTTGCATCCCACTAATGGCAGCAAGGTCAAAAGCAGGAGAGAGAGCACTCAGAGTAGTGTTGAGAGAGGGATGTTGTGGTGCAGGAACCTCACGTGGGTGCTCACAGCTGACCTCACCATCACCACAGGCACAGCTCACATCCTCACCAGTCAGCGCAATGGCACACTCCTCAAAGTGAGTGAGGGGTCTAATGTGGGCCACTCTACCCCAGTCTGAGAACTCTCCCTCCTGTTGTGAGTCAGCCTCCCCTGCATGAAAGCAGATGCAGAAACTATGAGCAGGACACATGGCACTGCGTGGAATGTTTGTGTGGTGAGCAGAGACATGGACAGGATGACGATGCAAATTCTGGAGGATATGAGCCTGATGGAGATGTGAGGGTGTGTGTGAGAGTTAGTGCTGTTGTCCCTTGATGTGTGAGATCACTGTGTATGTGTGAAGGGTTTGGGAATTTGTGTTGAGAGTGATGAGGTGGTTGACTTACCCTGGTGGAACAGATGCGAGCATTTATCCTCTTCCTGCACTAGATGGCTGATCTCCTCTGTGCTCCATTGGTGCTATTGCTGCCACCACATCCGAGGCTTGACTGGTGTCTTTGGTGGAGCTCCTGCAGCCAGACCAGGGGTAGACGAGTTTACAGCAGCCTTCCATTGTGTCCAACAGGCACCTCAGAGAGAGGGCTGATGTCACCTTTGCTTTCAGGGCCATCTGTTGTGGGAGCGGTCCTGGTGTGTAGGCATGAAGTCGGTTGTGTTCTGATGCATTTTAAATGTGGCTCCCAGAGTGAGGAAGTGCTGAAGTCACAGCTTGGTGGGCAAATCCAACCCTGCCCACCAGCCATCTGGCGTGTTTCCTGTGAATGCATTATTAATGAGGCAGAACCCACTAGAAAGGGGATAATGGGGTCCATAAAAATCTGCCATTGCGGCCAGTGGTAAAACATAACTTTTCATGCCCGCTAATGCACTTAGCGCAAACCTGGGGCAATTCCGCCCTGTATCTACAAATAGATAGATAAGAATAGAATCAAGTGAGTCCAGTCCTATCCAGGTGGACAACAGTGGAGAGGTGTTGTTGGAGGATGGTGTGGTCAACCATGTAAAAAGCTGTAGACATGTTGAGAATTATGAAGTGGGGTATTTATCCTTTGCCATAATCACATAGGTGCCTTTGTGACGTAAATAAGAGCAGCTGTGATAACATTGCAGGGGGCTGAAACCTGACTAGAAGAACTCATGCATGGAGCTCCGGGAATGATGGGCATGGATTTGGAAGGCAAGAATGTATTCAAGAACTTTGGAAAAGAAAGGGAGGTAGGAGAGGGTGGGGGGTGTGGGGGGTGGGGGTGTTGGGGGGGTTGGTGTGGGGGGGTGGGGGGTGTTGGGGGGGGTTGGTGTGGGGGGGTGGGGGGGGGCTGTCGTTTGCAACAAGGATGGGATGGGGGGGGGGGGGGGGGTTGGGTTTTTGAAGGGAGGGTTGATGATGGCAGATTTGAAGGAGAGGGGGCCAGAACCTGAAAAGAGAGAACTGTTTAAAATATCAGCTAATATAAGGATTTGGAATAGAAGTTGGGTGGTCAGCAGCTTAATGGGAATAGGGTCAAGGGTCAAGGGAGCAGGAGGTGGGTCCTATTGACAAGGTGAGCTTGGAGAGGGCAAGAGGGGAGAGACACGAGAATGAGAATCATGTAAGTTCAGGTTAGTGCAGAGGGAGCTTTCGAGGGAGTAGATAAGCAATGGCAAGCATTTAAAGAATGAATTCATCATGTACACTGAATATACTTTCCCTTGAGGGATAAAAATCCCTGTGGGATTCAACCATCAGTAGCTATCTGTTAAAGAAGTTAAACATGGTATTATACTAAAAGGAGAGATTTATAATGTTGCCAAAAAGAACATTTAGCCTGAAGATCAATAGGATTTTTGAATTCAACATTGGAGGACCAAGAAATTGATAAAGGAAGAGAGTTTAGTATGAAACTAAATTAGCAAGAGAAATAAAAACAGATTAAAAACTTCTATTTCTAGGTATGCAAAAATAAAATATTAACAAAAATAACATGAGACCCTTAGAGACAGAGGCAGGAGAAATTAAAAGGAGAATAAAGAAATGGCAGAGACATCAAGCAAATTCTTTGCTTCTTTCTTTGTTATGTTCTACTTTGGGGTCACTTTGCTCATGAACTAGTTGCACGCTCATCTGTTGGTGGTGAGTCGATTACAATATACTGTAGATGCAGAGACCAATATGATTTACTATTTATTTACACAGACAACAGAGCACTAACATGATGTGTGTTTCTCCAACCAAGACCCTACTCTAGGCTAACCCTTAATGTTGTAACCTGCGCTACACAACAATTGGGTCTTATAGGCACTTGATCAATCTGCTTACATTCTCTTAAAGGTGTATTGCATCTCAGATTATCACATCCCTCCCCCCTTTACTTGAAGGTACAATTTACAATATTTGAACTATTTACATAAATAAACTATTTACAAATCCACTTTCTCTGGAGGCTTCTTCAAATGTGTCAACCGTCGTAGTTCTATGACTTTGGATGGTTTATCTGAGGCCTCCCTCTCTGGAGTCATCTGTACATTAGGCTCACCTGTGTCCAGTAAATGTTTCTTGTTGACTCTCTCAGGCTCAGCGGATCCGACAGGCACTTCCAAACCAAGGGGAGTTCCTTCTACCTGTGGTGTATACTCCAAAGGGAATGCTTGGCACATCCTTTTCTTGTGGATCTGTTTCCCCTTTCCTGAGATGATCTATATGTCTCCTGATTATCTGACCTTTGACCAATATGTGGTAGGGCAGGGGTTCTGTCACTGCACTGACTTCACCTGATAACCCTTTGGGCCCATCTCCAAAGCTCTTTGCAAAAATTACTTCTCCTACAATGAAGTTTCTTTCACAACTGTGGCAATCGTGTTCATTTTTCTGGGCCTGCTGACTTCTCTCTACCCTCCCCCCTAAATTTGGCCTTATGAGATTCAAACATGTCCTGAGACACCTCTTGATTAATAACTCTGTGGGGGCAATGCAGGTGGTCACGTGTGGCGTAGTCCTACAGCTGGGCAGGAGACGTGATAATTTAGTTGCAATAGAGTCTCCAGTTAGTTTTTTCATACCGGACTTGAAGGTCTGGACTGCCCTCTTGGCCAAACTATTGGATGCAGTGTGGTACAGCGAGATCTTAACATGTGTTATGCCATTGAGGCTTGTAAATCTTTGGAATTCCCCGCTGGTGAATGCCATTCCATTATCAGACACTGTTATCTCTGGTAACCCGTACATGGCAAAACTCTGACACAATCTGTCTATGGTGACAGAGATGTGGATGATCTCACTTTGTATACATCCATTTGGAATGAGTGTCGATAAGTAAGAGGAACATTGTGCGCAAAGAAGGTCTCACATAGTTAACGTGGAGATGGATCCATGACCTTCCTGGCCATTCCCAGGGATGCAATGGAGCAGAAAGAGGCAATTCCTGCAGCTGTTGGCACTGTATGCAGCTCTTGAACATGTTTTCAATCTCAGTGTCCATCCCTGGCTACCATAAGTAGCTGTGCACCAACATTTTCATTCTAACCCAGGGTGAGCACTATGCAATTCGGTCAATAATGGTTGTCTTCCTCTTGAAGGCACAATGACTCTTGCTCCCCATAGCAAGATGCCAACCTGGCAGATGAGCTTGTATCTGCTCTTAAAATAGGACTTTATTTTGTCAGACTTAGGCTCATTAGACCATCCCTGCAAGACTTATTCCCTTACTTGAGACAAAACTGGACTGCAGTCTGCCCGTTCTCTGATCTGTTTGCCATTTACTGGTGACAAATCCAGAAAGTTTAATAACAAGACATGTTCTTGAGGAATTGGGACATTCACATTGCTGTCTTTTAGAGGTAATCAGCTCAGTGCGCCAGCATTGTCAATCTGGCTTCCCGGCCGGTGGATAAAAGTATATTCGTAAGCAGGTAGAATCAGTGCCCACTTTTGGATGCGTGCAGAGGCAATTGGGGATATTGCCTTATCTTCCCCAAATAAGCCTAGTAGTGGCTCTTGATCGGATACAGTGGTGAAGTGGCAACCATGGATATATTGGTGGAACATCTTAACGTCAAATACAATGGATAAGCTTTCTTTCTCTATTTGCGAGCATCTTTGTTCTACCACACTGAGTGTTCTTGAGACATAACCAATGGGCCGTTCGGAACCATCAGCTATCTGGTGGGAGATTTCTGCTCCTACTCCATAAGGGGATGCATCACAGGTTAAAATTAATTATTTCTTTAGGTCAAAATGTACATACAGGGCTGATGAATGTAGCAAATGCTTTAATGCTGTAAAAGCCTGTGTTTGTGGAGCTTGCCAAGTCCACCTATGGTTTTTCTTGAGTAACCCGTTTAATGGAGCCAGTCCTGTTGAAAAATTTGGGAGAAAATGACCATAATAGTTACCCATTCCCAAGAAGGACTTGAGTACTGTGGCGTTTTTCGGGGCTGGGGCCTCACGAAGAGCTCTTACCTTGTCTTCTACTTGGTGAAGGCCGTGTGAGTTGACCTGATGACTCAGGTAAACCACTTCTTTTGCTTGGAAGATACATTTTTCCCTTTTCAGGCCCACTCCAGTTTGTGAGAAATGCTTCAATACCCCTTACAAGTTAGCCAGGTGTTCTTCATCCATTAGTTCTATTACTAGGACATCATCGAGATAAACCACCACATGGGGTAGGCCTTGAAGTAAATTTTCCATAGTCTGTTAGAAAATGGCACAAGTCAATGAGACTCCGAAGGGTAACCTGGTATATTGGTATAACCCCGTGTGTGTTGATAGTCACAAAACCCCACGAGGCCTTTTCCAGTTCGACTTGCTGGTAAGCGTGGCTCATGTCGAATTTTGTATATGTGGTTCCCCCTGCCAGCTTGGAGTACAATTCATCAATTTTTGGTATAGGGTGCCTGGCTACTTTGTTAACTGTCAAATTATTATCCCTGCATATCCACACACTCTGGTCAGGCTTTAGTTTTGGAACTACGGGCACTGCCCATTCAGAAAATTGTACAGGTTATAAGACTCTCAGACTTTCCAGCCTGTCTAATTCACATCAACTTTCTCTCGCAAGGGACTGGCCTCACCTTCAAATACTTGGGGGTTGCCCCAGTGTCCATGTGGACTTTAGTTTGCAGCCCCTGAATCTTCCCAAGCTCTTCTCTGAATACAGAGGCATATTATATTTCTGTATTAATTCTTGCAGGTCTTTCATTCTAAATTGAAAAATTTCTGTCCACTCTGACTTTACTTCCTTAAGCCAGTTCCAAACCAAATAGAATTGGACCCTCCCCTGCTACCACCATCAGGGGTAGATTTGCAAACTGGCTTCCGTACTGTACTGGAATCTTGCATATACCTCTCACTCATTTGGCTTCACCAGTATATTTAGCATCTGACTTTTCTAGCTTTAGTGAGTGACCTCCTCCAGATTCTTAAATGTATGTTCCCCTATAGCTGTTGTAGGTGCCCCTGTATCCACCTCCATTCAGATGGGTTTTCCCTTGACTTCCACCATCACTTAGATTGGCTCTGTTTTACCCATTTTAAGTTGTGTAGCAATTAAATATCTGACTCTGTTTCTTCTGGCTCCTTCATTATATGAATTTCATGATTTCTGTCTTTTTGTTTGAAATTTTGCCGAAATCTGTATTTGCAATATCACTTCATGTGCCCATTGCAATGGTAGTAGAAACATGCAGTTCTTCTAAATTGTCATTTGTTTGCAGGCTCTTAGGTTCCATTTCTGCCATTATTAATGTGGGTTTTATCTGTTAGACCATTGCTTTTTGCTGGTCTGTTAATGGTGGCTGTTTCCTGCCTTCCCGCAGACACCAGTGCTTCTGCATCATTTCTAGTCAGTGCCACCCTCCCGACATGAAGGATGGTGCCATTTTGTGCTCCCTTGATTGCTTCTGAGTCCCTGACTGCGCTCTCCATTGTGAGCGCCAACTGCAGAGCCTTGCTGAAGTCTAAATTTGTTTCTGACAACAACCTTTTTCGAATGGCGTCCTCGTTAATCCCACATACTAATCGGTCTCTTAACATGTTATTAATCAATGTCCTGAACTCACAGTGCTCTGTCAGTTGTTTTAAGGCTGCTACATAACAAGCAACTGTCTCTCCAGGGGCCCGACTACTCAAATTGAATTTAAAAGCTGTGTTGTTACCAAGGGTTTCGGCTGAAAGTGGCTTTTCACAAGATTCACCAACTCATCAAAGCTCTCGGAATCTGGGGCATTGGATGCCATTAGACTATGAATTAGGTCATATGTTTTATTGCCACATGTCGATAAGAGGATCGCCTGCCTCTTCTCCTCCCCCGATATGTCATTGGCCAGAAGAAAAACGTGAGGCATTTAATATACTGTGAGCAGTCATCAGTGGTCTGATCAAGTGGTTTGATGCAGCCAAATGGCAGCATGCTGGAGGGAGATAACTTCGACGACTATGGTGAGGGTTGTACTGGCAATCGGCCTGCAAGGCAAAGCTGATTCACTTCAGTTGAGTTTTTGTGGCTTTCCTTGGTGTCATCATCTGGTCGTGTTTTGTCTTGTCGCCAGTTGTTATGTTCTACTGTGGGGTGGCTTTGCTTGCGAACTTTTGGTGGGTCAGTTGATAACAATGTACTGCAGACACAGAGACCAATATGAAATGAAGCACACGCTATTTACTTACACAGATAACAGAGCACTAACACGATGTGTGCTTCTCCAACCAGACCCTACTCTAGACTAACTCTTAACTGTATAACTTGTGCTACACAGCAATTGGGTCATACAGTCACGTGGTCAATCTGCTCAGATTCTCTTAAAGGTGTATTGCACCTCAGGCTATCACAGACTTCATGGCAAAAGACACAACATTCCAGAAAGAAGGGAGAACCAAAGGTCTAATGAGGCCAAGGAACTTAGAGAAAGTAGTTATTGGTAAAGAAAGATTACTAGAGAAATTAATGCATTAAAAATCAACAAAACACCTCGAACTGATGCCCTATATCCTAAGCTTTTAAGAGCTGGTTACAGAGATAGTGGATGTGCTGGCTTTGATCTTACAAAATTCCCTTGGTCTTGGAAAGGTCCCCATAGTTTAGGAGGAAGCAAATGTAAGCCTATTATTCTAGAAAGGAGGGGGAGAGAAAACAAGAAGCTATCAGCCAGTAAGCCTGTCTTCAGTATGAGGAAAAATGTGAGAATCAATCATTAGGAATGCAGTTAAAGGACACTTAGAGAATAATAATATGATTGGGCAGGGTCAACATGGATTTATGAAAGGAAAATTGTGCTTGACGATCTGTTTGAGCTTTTTGAGGTTGTAATTAGCAAGATAAATAAGGAGGAACCAATGCTTGTAGTGTATTTGTATTTTCAAGAAGTATTCAATAGTTTGCCACAAATATCACATAATATTAGAGCTCCTAAGTATTTTAGCATGGATTGAGGATTAGTCAATGGACAAAAAATAAAGTAGGAAACAAAAGAAGCATTTTAGGTTGTCAGGCTGTAACTAGTGGGATATGACAATGATCACTGCTTAGGCCTCAGCAATTTGCAAACTATATCATTAACTTAGTTGGGGAGAAACAGAGGGTAAAGTATCCATTGTTCTGACGAAAGGTCATCGATCCGAAACATTAACTCTGTTTTTCTCTCTCCACATGTCATGCCTATCTGGCTGGATATTTTCAACACTTTCCGTAAAAAAGGCATAGTGGTAAATAAGCAGTGGGAACCATTTAAAGAAACAATTCAAAATATTTAAAATACATACATTTCATTGAAAAACAAAGCTCAGCAAGAAAGATCCGTCTGTGGTTTACTAAGGAGGTTAAGGACATTAGATTAAAAGAAGAGGTTGTGAATGTTATGAGGAATAGTAGCAAGTCTGAGGATTGGGAGTGCTACAGAAAGGTTGATCAAAGGAGAAAAAATAGAATATGATTGTAAACTAGCTGGGAATATAAAAACAGATTATAAGTTTTTGCAGGTATATAAAAAGGAGAGTAACTAAAATAAATGTTTATCCCTTAGAGGTATCGACAGGAGAAATTATCATGGGGACTGAGGAAATGGCAGAGACATTGAGCAAATATTTTGAGTCTGTCCTCACAGTAGAAGACATATGTTATATATCAGAAATAGAGAGAGACCTGGGGTCTAATAAGAGGGATGACGTTAGGGTAATTAATAGCAGCAGAAAAAAAGCACTTAAGAAACTAAAGTAACTTAAGAAACTAAAATCAGACAAACCTCCAGAACCTGATAGTCTGCATCCTATGGTTCTAAAAGAGACAGATGCAAAGATAAGTGGATGAGCTGGTTATGATTTTTCAAAATTCCCTAGATTTGAGAACAATCCCATCAGATTGGAACTTAGTAAATGTTCTTCACCATTCAAAAAAGGAGGGAGTGAGAAAATGGGAACTACAGGCCAGTTAGCCTGACAAGCCTGCTGGAAACTATTAATAAGGAAGTCTTAACCATGCATTTAGAAAATCATAATATGATCAGGCAGAGCCAACATGGTTTCACAAAGGAGAAATTGTGTTTGACAAGTTTATTAGAGATTTTTCACAATGTAACTAATCAGGTTGATAAAAGGGAGCCAGTAGATGTAGTATGCTTGGATTTCCAAAAGGCATTCAATAAGTTGCTCCACAAGGGGTTAATACACAAGATAAGGCTTCATGGAGTTGGGGGTAAAATATTAGCGTGGAGAGAGGATTGCTTAATGGACTGGAAACAAAGAATAGGATATGCAGAGCATTTTTAATTTGGTAGGCTGTAACTAGTGGACTACCGCAAGGATTAGTGCTAGGGCCTCAACTATTTACAACCTATATTAATGCCTTAGACGAAGAGGCAAGTGTAATATATATATCTAGGTTTTGCTGAAAAAAAAGAGGCAAGTCGAAGCTTTTCATATTGCACTCATCAGGACATTTTGCAAGGGGAAAACAACAATTAATACTGCATGAGAAGAGAGTGCTGATTGGTTGTCAAGTAGACCCTGATTGCTAGAGGCGTTGCCATGGAGAAGTACTGTTGAGTGTTTCTGGGAGTGTATTGATAAGTCCCTGGATTTGGCAAGGAGTATTGCTCCATCCTCACAGGGAGGGGAAAAGGAATTAGTGATCTGACCTCACAAAGTCTGCATCAGATATGGGTCTGTAGTCGCAGTGTCTCTGGGTCTGCAGCACAGCAAGAAGATGGGGGCAGAGACTGTGGAGACAACAAGCTCTTTGTGATGCACTCTGCCAAGTTGGAGTTGTATTCCTCCATGTTCCTTGACAGTTACAGGAGGCTGTCTGATAGGCCAGCCAATACATTCATCATTTCAGTGTGCATCGTCATCACTGTTCTCCTGTTTGCTGTTAAATTAAGGTCCTTAGCTGGGTTCTCAATGGCAGAACCTGTCAGCGGCTTCATGATATGGTTAGCTGGCACAAAAACTATCCTTTTCCCTGGCCTGGCTGCAGGTCATTCATTCACGGTTAGTTACCATCTCTTTATTTATCTCTAAGGTACATATAGTTCTAGTATCTGACTCAGGTCAATATTGGAGCCCTTCATCAGTATTATGCTGTTGCTCAAACTCTTCCGCCTTGGGCTACTCTGGCTGTGCAGGTAGCAGTTCTCGAGTGTCTGAAGGCAGAAAATCAGAAAAGGGAATGTTGGGGTTAGGGAAAGCGGGCGGGTTGGAAAGTAAGATGTTCATGGTTACACCGCCAGCAGCTTGCTCATCATGCCAGATAGCAGGAATGGAAGTTGAGAAGTTGTTCTTGGTGCCAGTGGATGCCACCAGGCTCTTTTTCAACCAGCCTCATGGGAACCATCTCCTCCACGGAAGATGCAATTGTTCTTGTCTCCCAATGATTCTGCACTGATCCTGGGAGTTATGGGCTACCTTGTCCTGCAATCTGATGTTCTGTGTTTGGATGATGTGCCTTCCACAGTTGAATAGCTAGAGCTATGTGGAATAAGTGGGAGCTAAGCATAAGGCTTGCATCATTGGAGTGTGTGAGAGGGTAAGTTTGCTTACCTGACATTAGACATGAGTCGTGAGTGCCAGAGATTCCTAATGGGTTAGCAGTGATAGTGTGGTGCACTGAGTAGGGTGAGATGCTAGTGTGTGACGTGTAGGAGGTGTCATTTGATGATGCATCCATTGATCTTGACCACATGTGTGAAATCATTACACTTCCTGTGCTACTGCTGCCAGGTCCTTGGGGGCCAGACTCAGGGAATTGACCTCTTTGGCCATCTGCTCCCATTCTTTCTCAGGGCACTACCTGGGGCCTCCTGTGGGATAATAACCTTTTTCCTTCTGTCCACTTCCACCATCAAGCTCTCTGGCAATGCATCAGTGAGGCTGGGAGCCCTCTCTCTGCCATGGTGTTCCATTTCCCTTCTTCAGAATTGCAGCATTAACATGCAGCAGAAGCTTCTTGTATTTCAGTGCAGCTTCCCTTTAAGAGAGACAGGCTGCCTTTGAGAAGAGCATGTCGTCTGCACCACATGCTGTCTGTGAACACCGCTCACTCCCCTGCTGTGTGCTCAGGCAGCTTGTAGTGCAGGACTTGCTCAAGCCAATGCTACAATCATTTAAGAGAAGAGGCAGCATGGAATTTGCATTCTGCCTACCTCCATGGTAATGGGCATGGGCAATTTGCGAAGCATGACACTCCTGCCTAAAAAATGGTGCAGACAAATTTTCAGTTTTATATGTTGAGCTGTGTCACCCCCCCTTCCACAAGAGTGAGTGAGCAATAGTATAGGCTTCTCCACACTCATAGACCTCACAAATAGCACTACAACTGCACTTGCATTAGTGATTTCAGGAGAGCACATGTCAAATTTGATTTAAAAAAAAGCTCCTGCTTGTTCATTCTTACTAGCAACACAGAGACCAATTTTTTAATTGTCCTGCAGAGCAGGTTTCTCCCCAATTTAATTTGCATCTCATTTATAGGGGAAAAAATATAGAAGCTCAATTGATGAAAAATGTTGATGATTTGGCTCCTGGTCACCACTTGCATCACATTAATTGCCAATGGTTCCAATATAGCTCTACAAATCCAAGTAATTTTTTTTATAGCAAAAGATATATTGTGGAGTTGTAGCTAAGCATTTAAAATGGGTTTAATAACACACATGCTTAGTTTTCAGAAAAGTAATTCAAAATTGTTATTAGGCCTAATTTAATCTATTCCACCTCATAATTTTTGGTTTAATTGCTCATTTCTACTTCAGTGGTAATGCTTAATATTTATAATTATTTTGCAGTATAATATGTAACTCAATGGTAATAACACCCAAAATGCAATTGTCCACTCAGCACTAAAAGTACAAAAATGGTACTGTGGGAATACAAGATGAGGCCAAATGTAGTCATGTGTAAGTAGCACTGACTAAGATTTATGGTTATAGGCTTATTGTAAATCAGTGAATTATTGACAATGTAGCAAGCTAAGATGTATGTGCTTGTGATATCTTAAATCAAGTGTACTAAAGTGGAGCTTGATCAAACAGGCCCATGATTGTACATAACTGTGGCTGTGTCCCACATGGCGCATTTGAATATTGGTAGCACAGCAAGTAGCTGGTGGTGCATAATGAAGGAATAACCTGCTTTCCTTATGTATTAAATAACTGCTCTTATTTGTGTTAAAATTAAGTCCATCACTTTAGCTCAACTTGATAAAAAAAGACATGCTATGGAGAAAAAAGTTTATTTGGTCATTCTGTCTAGTGATATTGTGAAGCCTTGCGGGAAGAATTCTGTATTTTTAATGACATTGTAAACATGTTCTTAAAGGCCAAAGAAATTCTAACTCCTTAATGTATATCAAAGTAAATTGAGTAGTTAAGGCTTTCCCTGGATTGCAGAGAGACCTTGTTATAAGCTTTTGGTGCTAGTCTTTCCAAAGCAAACTATTATTGTTATCCTGCTAGTCAAAATCTATTATGGTAAAAAATAATACAAGTAATTTTTCTAATGACATTACATAGTAACTAATTGTTATTCACTCCAAGGAACTAGAGCCAAACAGCTGTGGCCCTTCTGGCTTGTTTCTGTTTTCTTACAGGAATGTAACCAGAAGGACCACAAATTAGGCTGAACATCAGCCTTCCCTAACTGGTTCCACAGGGCCTTATTAGGGCAAAGCCTCTGTGCCCCTCCTCCAAAGAGGTCAGTGTACAAGAGGGGCTGTGGCCAGGAGAGGCAATTCACAATGCAATAGGTTCCTTGTTGCCAGCCTAGAACATCAGTGGGTCAATACACTAAGGGAAAGTGAGTGTTGCAGCTTGCCAAAGCAGCAAATGTAGCAGCAGCTTGGGGCCTAGGCCTTAAATGTGGCCCGAACCCAGAAAAGTATAAATTTTAGAACTTTTTCTCAGTTTTCTCATAATAGGGACTAATGGGTATAACATCGCTATGTTTCTTATACCCTACTGCCACCCTTCCACCCAGCACCCACAGCTGGATGTCAGGCTTTCCCCACCTGTGACAGATACCTGTGATGCACGGGCTTCCATCCACTTTATGTAACTTCCCCAAAAGTGACAGCTTTGGCTGGGTCAGAGCCAAAAATTCTCCGTGGGCTAATTCTATATTTACACCGGGATCAAAAGCTGGAGTTTTTAGGCTTTGACCATTTATAATTAAAGCAGGAAAATGGTGGAAATGCACATAAGATCCAATGGTATCTCAAAGCGAAAGAAAACCATGTCATCAAAACTGACTTAACTGTAGAAATATTTGTTAAAGGGTTGCTCAAAACAAAAAGGCGAGGAGGGAACAACAGGTACAGGCCATCAATACTGGGTTTGGTAGCCTGTAAATGGATTTGAGATATCGCAAGAGGTGATCCTCAAAATAATTTCAATGTATGTGAAAAAGCATGTGAAAAGTTAAAAGTAAAGAAGATAACTCCAAAATGAAAGGTAACATTTGGGATGTAAAGAAGAAAACCTATCATTGTTTTTTGAGGAGGAAAATGTGTGAAGGGAGCCACAAATAATAGATATAATTAAGGGCCAAGAGAAAAGTTAAACAGAGGAAAATTGAACCATCAAAGCAGACGATGCAAACTGGGAACTTAAGAAAATGGAGACGTGATGGGAGGAGGAACAATCCAAGTACTTGCAAAACTCACAGATATCTTTGCAGGGAAAACTACTTAATTGGAAAGAGAAAAATCCAGGAGCAGGAAGGAAGAGCTAGAAATGGAACATGTAAATGTGGAGGATGGGGGAATGGAAAGTGCAGCCAATTAATCTCTGCTGATTAGAAATAAAGCAAGAAACATAGTCTTCAATGCAATATAGGAATGAATCAAGGAACCGACAGGGCGGGCTACTGGATCGACTATATTGAACAATGGGAGGATATTTCAAGCTGTTACATTGTTAATGGAGCTTAAAAATTATGGGAGGCAGTCCACAACTATTCAAAAAGCTTTGGATTAAAAAAAATCTAATTTCCTATTGTACCACTGAACTCTGATAGAACTTTGAAATACTCCCAGCTTTATCTCTATTTTTGCAGGGGAGGATTTTGAAAATCAAAAGTACAATTCCATGTGATTTGACTATGCCCTCAGATTAGATTCTCTAAGATTAGATTCTAGGTAACATCAATAATAATCTTCCTCTGAGAGTAGAGGATATAAATTGTGTATTAGGCTGACTGCCAAAGAATCTGCACGATTGGGGATAAAGGAAAATTGATGGGTCACTTGCTTGTGGCAGCTTGTCAATGCATTTTAATGAAGTGCCTGGCAGCATAGCTCCCCAAATGACATATGAGTTTGAATAACTGATGGCACATATCTGCCATCGAATACATAATGTGCACTCTCAATCTTCAGTAAGTTAAATATCAAAGAAGCTGCAATCCTTTTTATTGTAATGGGAACGTCTTTTTCTCCTATCAGCTTGGAAAGTGATATTCTTAACCGTCTTCTAGATGTTCATAGGCTCCTACACAACAGAAGGGATCTATGTTAATACCTACAGAGATGAATTGACATGTTAGACGATTTAACCTTGCAGTAGATTTCCATGCTGAACTTTCAGCATTTACAGAGGCAAAGATTTTCTGTGTGCTAATTATAGTGAAATGATAAACATGTTTATCAAGAACACAGGGAATCTTAATACAAAAAGCAAAATACTGCAAATGCTGGAAATTTAAGATGCAAACAGATTTTACAGAAAATACTCAGCAGGTCACCTTCCTGAGTTATGGTTCCAAATTTCTAGGAACTAAAGTCATCTAAATATTTCAGACAACTTTTGCAGATGTCCATTACTGTTATTTCCAGTCAATGCTGAGGAGTGAGATCCTGATTGTTGGCAATTTGAAACCATTTTTGTAAATTATTCCTTAAAGAGGGGGGAGGTTTTTCTAGGACAGATGTACAAGGAACTGGACCTGGAAAGGAGTAGGGGATGTGGGTGATCAGAGATTCAAGGGAGCCAGTGAGATCATGGGGATAGGGAGACTTTGTAAGATGGTAAGCTTGAAGGATTGTCTATGAATACAGGTTGGGCAGGGTTTATTTGTAGGGAGTGATTTGGAAGGATAGGAGGGAAGTGAATGCAGAAGTTAGACGCTCAGAGCTGGATAGGGATTTGAATCACTAAGGATCATGAGTGGCTCAGTGTTGAGCGCTGAAGGAAATAAAATGTGATTGTGTCTATACCCTGTGCAGACCAATGGAAGAATCAGAAGGGTGTAGAGCAGTAGGAGTGAAAACCAAGGGGTAAGAGCAGTGAAGTCTGAGGAGCTTGGGTGAAGGGGAAATCTGTGGGTCAGTGCAAAAGAGGGAGCTGTTCCAAAGAACAGCTGGAGGGAGGTCAAGAACAACAGTAGGAGTTTGAGGTGTCAATCTGATGAAACCTAAAATGAAGGGTTATGAAAGAATTGATGGAGCAAAGCAGAGATAAGCCGCTGAAAGCAAATGGCTAGCAACAAAGTAGAGATAATTCAGGGTCATTGGACAAGAAGTGAGAGTAAGGTGGAAATGATGGATCAGTGTAGAGTGCAAGGATCCAGTGGAGGAAGTAGGCTGGATAATGAATTGGGAGTGGTAGAATGGAGCAGTTCAGCAGAAAACTGTCTCTGTAGAAAATACAGCAAAGGTGGAGGAGATAGAGAAATCTTGAACACATTGAAAAATGGAGCTCAGTTTTGGAGAAAGCAGTTTTTTTTCCCAGGAGCCAACACAATAGCAGAGTAAATATTCTGGAGCAGTGTTCATACCTAACCCAGATCCAGGGGACGCAAGTCTGCTCTTTCTAAACACTGGGAGGCTTTCAACTGAAATAGCTTGATCCTTTCTAAATTGGTTTCTAGTCGATGTATTCGCTTAAGAGGCTGCCACTGGGACTGCAGTTGAATTAAGGACAGCTGGCTGCATTTCTATTCTGCTAGCCCAATCAGAGGGCCAGCAGTTCAGTTCAGCAGTTTGGCAGTCTTGGCAGTGTCACCAGCTCCATCGATAGAGACGACTGCTGCAGAAGCTGCTGGGAGAAGGAGATCGATGGTATCTCCATGTTGAGGTGTGCCCTGAAGGGAACCTTCATGAAATCATTTTAATATGCCAGGGCCAGACAGGCCTCAGATCAGAGGGGAAAGCTCTCTAGCAGCAGCATGAGGGCCAGAGGGGTGGCCATTGCTACCACCTCACCAATGTATCTGGTGGCCTCTCCAAGTGGCGGGGGACCATTTTGATGCTAATAAAATGCCAGATAGGACATAAAATGGTCAGTAAAAGGCCAGTTAATTGGATTAATTGACTGCCCAGCTCTGGTCAACAACTGGCCATGCTACTGCCAGTCCTGCTCTCATAATATTCGATGCACGTGGGAAGCAAGTAGGTAGCAGCTCCGAAGAAGAGTCATACGGACTCGAAATGTTAACTCTGTCTTTCTCTCCACAGATGCTGTTAGATCTGCTGAGTTTTCCCAGCGTTTTCTGTTTTTGTTTCGGGCTCCCCTCCTGATGTCTTCCACTGCCATTTTAGTACCCCTCTTGCCCATCCCCAGCCCATTCCAGAGGGCTGCCTGGCAAAATCCTGGCTCAGATGTCAAGTATTTTTAAATATTGAATTTGCAGTAGTATTAATGAAGTTATTCTATGTGTAATCTATGCTGCAATTCATTTGTTTCAGTGGGAATAGCCTTTAATACATTTGAATAAACACGTTGCAGTGTTATGACAGTCTTTGGGAAGCAGGGGCTAGATTGTGTGGCCCCTCCACTGGGTGTGTTTTCAGTGGGATGACATGTAAAGTATGATGAAGCCCAACACTTTCCCATCCACCTCTGACCTAGTTCCCATAAAATGGTAGCCGGGCGGGCACCAAAATTGGCAACCCAACTTCTATTTTTAAAAAGAGAAGAATTTTCAGTTTGTTAATGTGTTAATTAAATTGAATATTATGCTGCCCAAGATTGGCGTGGGCATGCGGGCAGGCTATTTTTTTAACCCAACTAGTTAACAGGCAGGAAGGAAGTGGGGGAGACATCCTTCAAGGGGAGCAAGACATCGGGGGCACACCCCCAAGATCACCCTCGCGCCTCTCCACTTGGCTTCCAATACCCTTAACCCCACCACCATTGACCTCTTTCCTAGGATGCCCAACCCTTTCCTGCCCTAAACTTCCAGGACTTACCTTAGCCCAGAACCCATTGCCCTTCTTTCTGGGGACTGCTTGCATTTCCAGCAGTGCCCATTACTAAGTTCTGGCACTGTTGGGACTGCTAGAGCTGCTGGCCAATCGGATTGGCCAGCAGCTCTTGATGGCGGGACTTCCTCGCACTAAGGAGGGAAGTCCCACTCTTGGCTCGTTTAAGCTGCTGGCAGCGTGTTATTGTGGGGTAGCCTTTTTTAAGTCGGTTGGTTATTGAAACTGATTCTTGTAATGGGGCAAGCAATGCATCTACCCATTAGATTCAATGTCAGGTTTCATTTCAGGATTTCTATGGAACGTGGAACACAATGGCTGACCATGTGAGTTTCTGGTGATCAGGACCAAGGCTCAAATATTAATCCTTTTCGTTGGAAAACTTTTATGTTTTGGGTTATTGAGCTCGCTGTGTCCCGCGAATGCAAGCTGCGCCCTTGATATCCACACACTAGTTGGCGCTTGAAACAACATAGGCAGAAAGAGATCGATTTACTTAACAAACACTGGCAGTTTGTTGGAGCTAAGAGCAGAGCACTGGCACAATGTGTGCTTCTTTAATCACCTCCAGCTCTAGACTTACAGTTACCCAATTGCTTGTGCTGTAAAGTGATTGCAGTCACATGGTCAATTAATGAAATTCTCTTAAAGGTACATAGCACTCCACTTTACCACATCCCTCCCCCTTTATTTGGAAGTACAATTGACAAGTTTTACAACATCCCAATTATTTATAAGTAACTATTTACAAGTCAAGTCTCTCAGGAGGCTTCCTTTGACATGTCGTAGCTCAACAGCCTTGGCTGGCTTTTCCAAGAACCCCTTCTCTGGGATCAACTGTCCACCAGGCTATTCGGTGGAAGTCGGCAAGTTTGTGCCTTTGATCCCCGGGTGCTTCCAAATCATATGACATTTCATCCACGAACGGTGCAGACTCAAATGCAAATGATGATTGAATTCCTTCTTGTGGGACTGTCGCTCTTCTCTGGAGGTGATCCACTTTTCATCTAATTGTCCGCTTACATTATAGGAGAGAGGGGTCCTGTCACAGCACTCACTTCACCTAATAGCCAATTGGGCCTAGCTCCAAAGCTCTTTGCGAGAACTGTGTCCCCCACAGTGAAATTTCTTTTGTGATTAAGGCCTTCATGTCTAGCCTTCTGGGCCCCTTGGCTTCTCTCCACCTTCCCCCCTAAATTCAGCCAGATAAGAGTTAGGCAAGTGGGCGTCTACTAGGAAAAGGAACATCATGCCTAAGAAGGGCCCCACATAGCCGACGTAGAGCCCTTGGCTGCCCCAGCCATTCCTAGGGGTGCAATGGAGCTGAGGGGGGTAGCTTTTGTACCTATGTTAGGACACAGCAGTTGGTAAAAGCTGTTATTGAAAAATCCCAGAAGAAACTTTAAATAACTGTCATAACCTATATTTTATGTGGTATGTGTGAGATGCAGCTCAAAATTCAGGAATAAAACCACCAGTTCTCGAGAGGTTTTTATATCAAACTACTTGAGGCATTTAATAATTTACACAAGTCAAACACATACACATGTCTACAAATTACTACTATCATAACTTTTTAACAAATTCCCAAACTAATCACCACTAAAACAACAACAACCCATAAACTTTAAACAGACACCAAGCAAAGCATTTTCAACTTAGAAATTCAAAATGAGGTTCCTTTCAATTGGTTCCTTTGCAGACAGTTGTAGGCTTACAGCTGCTTTGATGTTACATGCCTCTGCCCTGCACACATAACTGCTTTCTGTTATACACAGCACATCTCTTTGTAAATTTACATTGTACTACCAGGCCCTTTGAACTCCACCTCTTCTAACAATAAAACCCATTTCATAATACAAATTTTATTAGTAATATAAACATATTGCTTGGTGTCTCCTAGCTAGGTGCAAGATTTCACTCCCACTCTTGAATGCTTTATTCAACAAAATGCCAATGTATCTCTACCTCTGTTTACATCTCAAAACTACTATACATCAAAGCAACAGACTAGCTAGCTTTAATCCAAGTAAAACACACACAGAAGCAATCACAGACTAAATTTCTATTTAAAAAAAAAATCAATGACATTATCTACATTAATAGCTTCATGACAACCTGCTGGCATTAAAGACAACTTTTGGCTAGAGTTTCAATGTCCGCATCCATCCCTGGCCACCACAAGTAGTTGCACATGAGCATCTTCATCCTACTAATGCCAGGGTGAGTGCTTTGTAATTCAGCCAGTAAAGGCCTTCATCCTCTCAGGCGCAAGAAAACCCCTGCTCCCCAGAACAACATGCCATCCTGGCAGGTGAGCTCATAACTGCGATTGAAATAGGGCTTCGTGTCATCAGACTTAGGCTTGCCTGACCATCCATTCAAGACCTGCTCCCAGATGTGAGATAAAAGTGGATCTCGGCTTGTCCGCTTATGGGTTTGTTTGGCCTGTACAGGGGAGGAATCCAAAACATTTAATAATAGGACAAGTTCCTGGGGAATTGGAACCTTCACATTGTTGTCTGGCAGGAGGAGGTGGTTTAGTGCATAAGGATGTGTGATCTGGCTTTCCAATCAGTGAATAAAAGTGTATTTGTAAGCAGCCAATATCAGTGCCCACCTCTGGATGCGAGCCGATACAATGGGGGGTATTGACTTATCCTCTCCAAATAATCCCAGCAGCGGCTTGTGGTCAGATATAATGTGAAAATAGTGACCGTAGAGGTATTGTTGGAATTTCTGAACACCAAACACAACAGACAAGCCTTCCTTCTCAATTTGACAATATTGTCACTCTGCAGCACTGAGTGTGCGAGATGTATAACCAATGGGTTGTTCGGAGCCATCCACCATCCGATGTGAAAGTACAGCCCTACTCCATAAGACGATGCGTCGCAACCTGAAATCAATTCTTTTTTTGCGTCAAAATGGACCAGTAGGGCCGAAGATCTTAACAATTGCTTTACCTTCAGAAACACATCCCGGTGTGGAGCTTGCCAAATCCATTTATGCGTATAAAGGAACCAGTACGGTTGATAGATTTGGGAGAAATCGCCTATAGCAGTTTATCATGCCTAAGAAGGCCTTTAGTTCTGTCGTGTTTCTTGGCGCAGGTGCCTCACGAATAATCTTGACCTTTTCTTCTATGGGATGCAGGCCCTGCGCGTTGATCTTATGGCCCAAGTAAACTACTTCTTTGGATTGGAAAAAACATTTCTTTCATTTCAAGCGCACCATCACTTGTGAGAAGCATTTCAGCACCTCCTCCAAATTAGCTAAGTGTTCTTTGTCAGTTCATCCAGTGACTAAGACATCATCCAGATAAACAATGACATGGGGCAGTCCCTGAAGCACATTTTCCATGGTTCCTGGAAAATAGCACACAACAATGAGACCCCAAAGGGTAGTCAAATATACTGATACAATCCTCAGTGCATATTGATGGTCACAAATTCCCTAGAACCTTCTTGCAACTCCACCTGCTGGTAGGCATGGCTCATGTTGAGTTTTGAATATGTGATGTCTCCTTCAATTTCGAATATAATTAGTCTATCTTTGGTATCTTCGGCATCGGGTGCCTATCAAGTTTGGTCACTCTGTTTACACTTAATGTATAGTCACCACATAAGTGAACAATTTCGTCTGACTTCAGTACGGGTACTATGGGTGCCGCCCTCTTGGGAAATTACACTGGTTACAAGATACCCAACTTTTCCAACCTGTTTAGCTTGGTCTCAACTTTGTCCCGTAGAGCAAAAGGGACTGGTCTGGCTCTGATAAATCTGGGGGTTGCGTTAGGGTCCACGCAGATTTTAGCTTGTAGCCCTCAAATCCTCCCTAGCTTGTCACTGAAAATGGAACCATACTTTTGTAACAATTCCTGTAAGTTTCTCATTCTGATTTGAAAAATCTCGGCCCATTGCAATTTACTCTTTCTGAGTCAGTTGCGAGCAATTAGACTGGGGCCTTCCCGAGCTATTACGATAAGGGGTAGACTTGCAGACTGGTCCCCATATTGCACCAGGACTTGACATATCCTTATCTCTTATTTCTTTGCCCGTATATGTTTTTAATTTAGTGCCTGATTCTTCCAAACTTAAAGGATGGACTCCTTTATTCAAGTATCTGAATGTACTTCTTCTTTGACAGGTATTGATGCCCCAGTATCGATCTCCATCTTGATAGGTTGTTCATTGACTCTAAAGACTACCTGGATTGGCTCAGTTCTACCAACTTTTGGGTTGTGTAATGAATAGATGTCAGATTTTGCTTCCTCTGGTTCTTCAACGAGACAGATTTCGCAATTTCTACCTTTGATTTTAAAATGCTGTCTCAGCTTATCTTTACAGTGCTGCATAATGTGAACATTACAGTGGCAGAAAAAGCATTCTTCATTTCTGAACTATCAATCACCTGCAGGCTGCCTGAATGCATTTCACTGTAGTAATGTTATTCTTCAATGGTCTGTAGATAGTGGGTACTTCCTGCCTTGCTACGGAGTATGATGTTTTTGCGCCTTTTTTTACTGGTCCTTCCCACCCTAGAAGATGGACGGTGCCATTTTGTAAGTCTTTTATTGTCTCCGAGTTTCTAACAGCGCCCTTTATAGTTGTTGTCAATTCTAATGCCTTACTGAAGTCTAGATTAGTTTCAGATAGTATTCGCTTTTGAATAGCATTGTCCCCAATTCCGCATAACAGTCAGTCTCTCAACATGTCATTAATTGAAATTCCAAACTCAAATATTCTGTTAATTCCTTTAAAACAGCTACATAACAAATGATTATCTCTCCTGGAAGCCTATTCCATGAATTGAACTTAAAATGCTGCATAGTGACTGAGGGCTTTGGCTTCAGATGTTTTTTTACAATATCTGCTAATTCATCAAAAGTCTTCATATTGGGGGTGTGAGGTAACGTGAGGCTACGGATCAGCCCATATGTTTTTCTCCCCCATGTGGACAAAAGAATCACCTTCTTCTTGTCTTCCCCCGCGATGTAATTTGCGGTAAAGAAGAACGCTAGGCATTCGACATCATGAGACCAGTCATCGGAAATGGAGCTCAAGATGCCCAAACTGCGGCATACTCAATCACTAAGGAGACTGCGCTTTCAAACAGCTTTCAAGGTAGCGGCAAAGTAATGTAGCTAACTCACCACGGCTTTCTTGATTGCCGTCAATTGACCTGGTTTATCATTGTTGCCAATTTTATGTTTTGGGTTATTGGGATCGCTGTGTCCTGTGAACACAAGCTATACCCTTGATATCCACACAATAGACGCTGCTTGAAACAACATAGGCAGAGAGAGATCTATTTACTTAACAAACACTGGCGGTTTATTGGAATTAAGAACAGGACACTAACACCATGTGTGCTTCTTTAATCATCTCCAGCTCTAGACTTACAGTTACCCAAGTAGCCCATGCTGTATACCGATTGGTTGATGCAGTCACGTGGTCGATTAACTACATTCTCTTAAAGGACATAGCACAAAAACTAATAAACCTCTTGACAAATTATTCTGCCTTCAGTAAAAGGCCTGCAGAATGTATTCACTTGTCACTAAGCAAAGAACAAGGACTGCAAGAGGGCCCCACCATGAGTGTTATTTATAGCACCGGGCACCGCCTTGCAGTTAAGGTGACTAATTCTAAATTCTGCTATTGCAAAGTCTCTGGAAGTACCATAGGATATTTATGGAGATGGTGTGGTGAGTTCTGGGCTTGACAGGGAGAGTCACTGCAACCTCACAGGTAGGGATGATCCGTGCACGCAAAGGCTGCCTCTGGGTCAGCAGCAAGATAATAAGATGGAGCAGAGGCTGCAGAGAGGGGAATCTCCTCCACCCAATGTCCTCAGACACATTTGGAGCCAGACTCTGCCATGTTACTTGACAGTGGTAGGAGGCTGTTTGGCAGGCCTCACCTCCTGGGGAGCTGGCATATGAACAATCCTGACCCATGGCCTTGCTGCAGCCCACTTGTGCCTGGTTGCTCACCATGTGCAGATTCCAACTCTGTACTAACATCTAAGGTACATGCAGTACCAGCCTCTGAGCCAGTGTGTGTGCCAGATGAAGTGACAGGGCATCTTTATCAGTGCTGTGTTGTTGTTTCCTCTTTCTGGGGTTCCTGTGGCTGGGCAACTGACTGTTCTTGGGACTCTGACAGCAGGAAATCAGAACGAGGGCATGAGCAGGTTGCAAATCTTGATTCACTTCCCAAAAATGGGGTGTACCACAATTTGTAACTAAAATTACTTGAATTCCAGGTGCCCAGGTGTTATACTACATTGTTAGAACAGGAACTTTCAACTAATGTGTGCACAGTAAGGTCCCAAAAACGACAATAAGATCAAACCTCTAGAAAGAGGAACACGACTCAAAAGGGATAGACCTGAGCACTGAATCAAGGTGCAGTGAAGGCATACCTTGCCCAGTAAACCCTGTAAAGTCCCCCTCACTAACCTTTGTGGACTGGTGTCAGAATTGGGAGAACTGCCCCCCAGGCTAATCAAGCAGCAGCCTGACATAGTCATACTCACAGAATCATACCTTACAGCCAATGTCCATGATGTCCTGGGAGTTCTACACATTGACCTTGGACCTCATACCCCCATGACTTCAGGTCAAACAATGGGCAAGGGAACCTCTTGATTACCACCAGATGCCCTCCCTCAACTGATGAATCAGTGCTCCTCCATGTTGATCACCACTTGGAGGAAGAACTGAGGGTGGCTAGGGCGCAGAATGCTTTTTGGGTGGAGTTCATCGATATCCATCATGATGAGTAGTTCAGTAACGCCATCACTTACCAACCTGGCTGAATTCTGAGGGACATAGCTTGCAGTCTAGGCTTTGCCAACAATTCCAACAGCCCATGAATTTTAAAAAGTTCAGTATAGTTTTATAAGCCATTTTCAATGATGTCAGATCTTAATCAGGTGACTCAGTGATGGCGGATGGGACACACTCATTGCAAATATTTATTTTTGGTGATAAATCCATTTTTCAGCTATATTTATAAAAGAAGGGTTGGGGTAGTGTTTTAGATTTTTGAAATTTTACTGTCCCTCCTCCCTCTCCCAACCATTCTGGGGACAGGGGCTAAATTTGCCCCTTTTAGTACAACCTATTGGTGGTTTTGATGGAAGGGAATTCCCCCGCTTCTCTTCAAATAGTGACATGGGGTAGAATTGTAGGGTCTCCTGCTGGTGGGTTTGCAGGAGGGGGATACCTTGTAAAATTCACTTGGTGGCCTTCCCGCTGCCCTCCCTCCCAGCCCCAATCTGTCCACAATTTCAAGTAGGGCAATGAGGCCTGGGATGGACCTCCCACTCTTGCCCCCCCATTGAAGCCATTAAGTGACCAATTATTAGCCATTTAAAGGCTGCTTCCCACCCAGGCCTCAATTTTGAGGCTGGTGGAGGAGTTCATGGCAGGAGGGAATGCCCGGCAGATCACCCTGCTTGGCCCTTGGGTGTGAAGGGTGAGGTGCCTCCCTCAAAGGCCGCCTTTCCACATTGGGCGTGTCTGTGGGTGCTCCCTCCCCACTTGCCTCTCCTTCAAGACCCTCAATCCACTTTCCTCCCCCCACCCTGAGATCACCCACACTTACCTGACTACAGAGATAAAAACAAAAAAACTGCGGATGCTGGAAATCCAAAACAAAAACAGAATTACCTGGAAAAACTCAGCAGGTCTGGCAGCATCGGCGGAGAAGAAAAGAGTTGACGTTTCAAGTCCTCATGACCCTTCGACAGAACTTGAGTTCGAGTCCAAGAAAGAGTTGAAATATAAGCTGGTTTAAAGTGTGTGGTGGGGGGGGTGGAGAGAGAGAGAGAGAAGTGGAGGGGGTTGGTGTGGTTGTAGGGACAAACAAGCAGTGATAGAAGCAGATCATCAAAAGATGTCACTGGCTAATCCTACGACTTTCACGCAAGTGAGGGATGAAATGTTAAGCGGCTGGGGGACGGGTATGATTGGTGGGGATGCATTCCCCGCTGACTCTTCGGGTGGCGGGATGGGAAACCCTACCATCAGAAAAATCCTGCCCATGATACCTTTTACATCTGTCTGAACAGACGGGATTGCAGGTTCATGCTTCATTCAAAAGGCAGTGCCTGTGATAATGCAACACCTACTCAGTATTACACTGAAGTGCCACTTCAAGTCCATTAGTGGGAATTGAATTCACACCTTTCAGACTCAGAAGTAACAATGCTATCATTGTACCATTCAAGTATAAAGCATTATCACTGATAAAATCAGGAATGGTTATCTGCTTCTTAGGCAGTCCCTCAGAATCGAGGATGAGTTGCTTCCACTCTCGTTTGATGAGTTCTGAGGTGGCTGATAAGCCCAATGCCCAATCTGCAGACTCTGCCACATATGGGGCAGGCGGTGTTTGAAGGGTCAGTTAGATGACTTGTTTGGAGGTTTGTACGCTCTCTCTGATGCCTCGACTTTGCCCCTTCATGTTCATGATGCAGTCTCACAATGTGTTTGGTGCCTCCCCGAGTGAAGCTTCTCCATTTTGGTTGATGATAGGCCAGGAATTCCCATGAGTCAGGGGGATATTTGATCTCTTTAGGGATGAGTTTGAGAACATCCCTAAAGTGTTTCTGCTGTCCTCCTGGGAGTCCCCTGGTCGATCGAGTTCCAACTAGAGCAATTGCTTTAAGAGTCTGGTGTCAAGCATCTGAATGATTGCCCTGCCCAGCGAAGCTTGTTATGAGTGATGAGTGTCTCAATGCTGGGCATATTTGCTTGGGGGAGAATGCTGCTGTTGGGCCAACTTTCTTGCCATCGGATTTGGAGGATGTAGATGCCTGTTGTAGATTGTCCAAGTCGCCGAAGTGTATATGAGTGCGGTTATCACTTGATTACTGATGAATGCATTGCATAAGCCTAATACAATCTCATCCCTAACTGTACATAGGATTCAGCCATAGGTTCACATTGAGTGCTTGGATGGTAATTCTTTTGATTTGTCTGAATGCATTGCTATTTGTAAATAGGCAGTTTCCATTGTTATTCATTTTTATGCTGCTGTGTGGGTCAATTCCAGAAATCTGACACATGGGTAACTGTCATAGGGAATAAGAGCAACATGATGAAAGGGGAATAGCAAAGTGGTTGTAATAATATGCACTGCATCAAACATCCTGTAAATCATGTTGTATATAATGCTCTTGAGAACAAAACAGCACAAGTTGACATTTCCACCGTTTGTAGAGCTCGTCGCTTGAACTCGTCGCCACCAAGAGATCAAGGAAATATTGCTGATGTTTGCAGGCAGGGAGGAGGACTGCAAGATACGAGTGGCAGAGGAAGCAGTGTGACTGAAGGAGGCAGAGGCAGTTGAGCAGATAATCACGTTTTTTTTTGCAAAGAAATCCAGAAGCTTCCTGCTTGTGCTAGCACTGCAGGTATGTTGAAACCTGTCACCCTGAGATCTGAAGGTGTCATTGTGATGGCTGCATCGGGCAATGGTGCAGTCAGAAACTGAGAGAGGTCTGAAGGCAAGGTAGCCATTGACCAAACTGATGGAGGTGGTGATGACGGCTGGATGAGAAGAAAGCATTGAGCATTGGAAACAATTATCAGGTGGAATATAAAACGTACTGCTGATTTGCCATTCCATATTTTGTCTTTCTGTCCAGAGTGAAGTTTTACCCCTGTGATTCTGTAAGACTTCTTGAAGAGTTACTATGCAATAAATGTCCATTATCCAACAATGTTTGCCTGACAACATTCTTTGGCATTAAAATTTGAATCACGTGCATGGTAAATGTTACCTTGAGGTAGGTTTTGATATAAGTGGTTTCTTATCAGGACAAAGGTTGGGCTAGGCATTAAAAAAATACTGAAAATGTCTTCAATGACTTTCCAAGGGTTGTTTCCTGGCACTATGGCAAATTTCTTTGAAGATAAGTAGTTTTCTTCTATATCTGCTTTACATCTGCCTGGGATGGCATGCATCTTTGAACTGGGTGGCACTTCCTGCCAGGTAGGCAAAATCTGGAGGGGTGCCCTACAGTAAAAAATGGGTTATACTCTATATGCAGGTTGTCTTGATATTTTTGGCTCCATATTTCATATAGCCTGGGGTGCCCTGGTCCCCTTAATCCCTAAGAATATTTTGAATTGTCCAGCTGTATAGGGAATCTTTGATAATGAACAGGAGTACTTTTTTCTGGATTGCATCAGATATTGGTATAATCTTGCACCTCCACAGCATCCCTCTTGTTTTTGAAATGTGGCATGATTACACTAAAACGGTCCAGATCAAAGTTCTGCAATGCTGTCACATCCAGTTGTGAATAGTGGTGGACAATTAAATAATTGACCAGAGGAGGGAGGATCACAAACATCCCAGCATGTCAGCACAAAAGTTAAAGCTGAAGCATTTGCAACTATTTTCAGCCAGAAGTGCCAAGTGGAAGATTCATCTTGGCCTCCTCCTGAGACCCCTAGCATCAAAGATGCCCGTATTCGGTTAATTCAATTCACTCCATCTGCTATGAAGAAATGGCTGAAGGCACTGGATACTGCAAAGGTTATGTGCCCTGAAAACATCCTGACAGTAGTACAAAAGATTTGTTGTCCAAATAATCCCTGCCCATAGCCAAGCCATTCTAGTAAAGCTACAAAACTGGCATCTACCCGGCAATGTGGAAAATTGTCCAGGTATGTCTATCCACAAAAAAGCAGAACAAATCCAATCCAGCCAATTACTGCCCAATCAACTCTCAATCATCAACAATTGATGGAGGGTATAGTCAACAGTGCTTCATATGACACATACTCAGCAATAACCTGCTGACCAAAGCTCAGCTTGTGTTCTGACAGGGCCATTCAACTCCATACTTCATTACAGCTTTGGTTTAAACATGGACAAAACAACTGAATTCCAGAAGTGAGGGGAGAGTGACTTCCCTGCACATCAAGGCCGCATTTCACCAAGTGTGGAATCAAGGAGCCCTAGCAAAATTGAAGTCAATGGGAATCAGGAGGACAACTCTCTACTGGTTGGAGTAATACCTATCACAATGGAAAATGGCTGTGGTTGTTGGCGGTCAATCGTCTCAGTCCAGGGACATCATTGCAGCAAACCTTCAGGGTAGTTTCCTAGGCCCGATTATTTTCAGCCGCTGCATCAATGGTTTTCCCTCCAATAGTGAGGATGTTTGCCAACAATTACACAGTGTTCAACACCATTTGCAATTCCTCAGATACTGAAGCAATCTGTGTCCATATGCAGCAAGATCTGGATGCCATTCAGGCACGGGCTGATAAATGGCAAGTAACATTCATGCCACACTAGTGCTAGGCAATGACCATCTCCTACGAGAGAGAATTTAACCACTTCCCCTTGACATGCAATGGTAATGCCATCGCTGAATCCCTCACATCCTGGGGGGTTACCATAAGCTTAATTGCATCAACAATATACATACTGTGACTACAAGAGTGGGTCAGAGCCTGGGAATTCTGTGGTGAGTAATTCACCTCCTGACTCCCCAAAGCCTGTCCACCACCTACAAGGCACAAGTCAGGATTGTGATGGAAAGCTCATCACTTGCCTGGATGAGTGCAGCTGCTACAACAGTCAAGAAGCTCGACGCAATCCAGGACAAAGCAGTTCACTTGATTGGTGACATATCCATCACCTTAACCATTGACTCCCTCCACCACTATTGCACACTGGCAGCAGTGTGCACCATCTAAAAGATTCACTACAGAAATTCATCTAGGCTCCTTCAAAAATACCTTCCAAACCCACTACCTCTACCACCTAGAAGAACAAGGATGGCAGATGCATGGAAACATCATCATCTGCAAGTTCCCCTCCAAGCCACACAGCATCCTGACTTGGAACTACATCACTGTTCCTTCACTGTCTCTGGATCAAAATCTTGGATTACCCTGCCTAACATCACTGTGGGTAAACCTACATCCCATTGAGCTGTAGCAGTTCAAAGGACATCAAATGCTGGCCTAGCCACTAATGCTCACATCTCATGAATAAATAAAACAAAATGGCATAGATGACCAGAGTATTTGTTTTTACAGATGCCAAGCATCATAGAACCCTGCCAATAAAATGCTCAATTCTGCTCTCTGGCTGTCAGGGAACACAAACAATTCCTTCCCAATACTGCCCAATGGCAGTGAAAAAGAAAGTGCTCATATTTAGCACTTTTCATTTTCTGACATACCTCAATGCGCTGCACAACCAACGAATTATTTTATAAGTGCAGTTACAGATGTAATGTAGGCAAGCGAAGCAACATTCTTTGTACAGAAAACTCCCACAAACAACAAATGAGCTTAATGGCCAATTAATCTGTTTTGGTGGTGCTGGCTAAGGGATAAATATTAGTCAAGCCACTTGCTGTTTTTCTTCAAATAATGTCCTGTGATCTTGTACACTGACCTCAACAGGTATCTGGGATCTTAATGTAAAATCTCATCTAAAAGACACCTTCTTTGATAATGCAACATTGTCTCAGCATTGCACTAAACTCCCAGCCTACATTATGTGCAGAAGTCCCAGAGGGTGACTTGAATTCACAAAACTGAGACAGCCAGCAAAATAGACATGTAAATAGACACCCATAAGCAACGTGTGACACAGAAAATTGTAGTGCGCAAATAGGTAATTTGTTCTTTTGTTCATGTGCACCAGCATTTGATGTGACCTATGCAGGTCAATGGTTTGAAATTACATTTGATGCTCATTTCATTAAACTCATTAGACCACATTCTCACTTGGATCTATAGAACTCTCATAAGGCAGCATGAATAAATTCACACCTGAAGGACATTTGTTTAATTAAATTTAACCTGGTGCTCTCCAAGATAATTTTTTCACAAATCTAATGGCCAGAATGTCACACTCCCCTTCTGGCAGGTCTATTTTGGGAGGAGTGCGGGGAGGGAATGCGGATTTGGCAGTGTGAAATTGAATGAACAGGGTTCCCTCCGGGTTCCCGCCTGCCCCGATCACACAGTGATTTTACAGTGGGACGGGCAAGACCTTGGATGAGAAGCCCACCCTTGGTCCAATTATTGGTCACTTAAGGACCATTTTCCACCCAGCTTCAATTTTTAGGCTGGTGGGAAAATTTATCTGGTGTAGGAGAAGCCTCAAAAAGAATAGGCTTAGATCTGGGGGCCGGAAGTGAGGGGGTGCCCTTCTGGCTGTGGGCATCCCCCTCCTTAAGTTCCAGTGGCTACTGGGCCTCCCTCCACCCACCCACCTCCTGGCCTTTCCCCCGACAACCCACTTGCCTACTTTGCACACTCCCCCCGCTCCATACCCCCCCGCCACCCCCATCCCACTGCCATGGGACCCCTTAAACTTACCATGCCCTCCCGTCCCGGGACTCGGGCATGTTGGTACACTTCCTCTTCAGTCCACTGCAGCTCTTGTTGCTGCAGGGACAGGAGAGCTGCTGGCCAATCAGATTGGCCAGCTGCTCTCTAAGGTGGGTCTTCTTTCCCAGTGAAGGATGGAGGTCCCGCCTGCAGCCACTTAATGCTCATTCAAGTGTGAAATGTCTGTGGGGCACTCCAAGTCGGCAGGGATGTGTTCCCCACCGACTCTTTGGATGGCGGGATGGGAGACCCTGCCATCAGGAAAATTCAGGTCATGGGCAGAATTTGTCAAGACCAAAGACATAAATAGACAGGAGATAATGAGAATGCATATGTGACTTTCTTTTTAAGAACCAGCTACTGAGTGCAAACTCTGACTTGTTTTCCTATCACCTCTGTGATCATTGACCTACATTGGCTTCCAGTGCAGGAATACTCAAATTTAAAATCCTTATTCTTCTGTTCAAATTTCTTCATGAATTTGTTTGTTTCTATCTCCGTAACCTCTTCCAGCTCTACAGCCTTTGAGAATTCTGCATTCCTCTAACCCTGGCCTCTTCCACAAGTTCCTTCACCACACCATTAGTGGACATTCCTTCAGCTGTCTAGGATCTAAATTCTGGACATTCGAACATACAAGGAGCAGGAGTAGGCCACTCAGCCTCTCGAGCCTGCTCCACCATTTAATAAAATCATGGCTGATCTAATAGTAACCTGAAATCTGCATCCCAACTACCCCAAATAACCTATCACCCTCCTGCTTACCAAGATTCTATCCACCTCTGTCTTAAAAATATTCAAAGGCTCTGCTTCCACCACCTTTTCAGGAAGAGAGTTCCAAAGACTCATGACACACTGAGTGAAAGAATTTTGCCTCTTCTTTGGTTTAAATGGGCTACCCCTTATTTTTAAACAGCGACCCCTAGTTTTAGATTCTTCCACAAGAGGAAACATCTTCTCCGCATCCACCCTGTCAAGTCCCCTCAGGTTCTTACATGTTTCGATCAAGTCACCTCTTACTCTTCTAAACTCCAGTGGATACAAGCCTAGTCTGCCCAAGCCTTCCTCATGAGACAACCCACCAATTCCAAGTATTAGTCTGGTAAACCTTCTCTGAACTGCTTCTAACACATTTATACCCTTCCTTAAATAAGATGATCAATACTGTACGTAGTACCCCAAATGTGATCTCACTAGTGCTGTACAATTTAAGCATAACCTCCCTACTTTTGTGTTCAATTCGCTCACAACAAATTACAACATTCTATTAGCTTTCCTAATTAACTGCTGCGCTTTCATACTAGCCTTTTGTGAATCATGCACTATAACACTCAGATCTCTCTGTACTTCAGAGCTGTGCAATCTCTCACCATTTAGATAATATGCTTCTCTTTCATCCTTCTTGCCAAAATGGACAATTTCACATTTTCGCACATTATACTCCATTTGCCAGATCTTTGCCCACTCACTTAACCTACCTATATCTTTTCGTTGCCTCCTTATGTCCCCTTCACAACTTACTTTCCAACCTATCTTTGCACCATCAGTAAATTTGGCAGCCACCCCAGCCAATCTTCTATCCATGCCAATATGTTATCCCTTACACCATGAGCTTTGGTTTTCCCTCCCTAAGCCTTTCTACCTCTTTTTCCCTTATGACGCTCCTTAAAATCTACCTCTTTAACCAAGCTACAGATCACCTGTCCTAAGATGTGTTTGGCTTTATCTGATAACATTTCTGCAAAGCACGTTGGGATGTTTCATTGTATCAAAGGCACCCATAAGTGCAGGTTTTTAGTATTAAAATATTAAAATGAAGCTACCATGAGAAATTAAGTTGGTGTCATCAATCCTGATTTTGAATGGGAATGCTTTGAATTCATCCTCCATCGAACTGGGATTGTGCATGAATGGAAATCTAACCTCTACAGTTCAAATGACAGCATCTCAAGCTAAAAGAAAACAGTGCTACAATTACGGAAAATGGTCTGATTTGTGTATATAATATAAAAATAAGCTGCCAGTAAGTTAACACAGAAAAAATATACAGCATAAAATTATTGAGACAAGCGTGTACCTGAAGTGCACTATGTCTGGTTTCAGACAGAATTTTAATGACTTTACAGATGCCCTGGCATCCCCTGACAGACCTAAGTTCAGAAATCTAAGTAATTAGGTGAGGCATTGATTCTTTTCATTTCTATTTCAGCCTTATTTGTGAGATGGAAAATACAACAATGCTGAATTCGGTTAATAGCTTTTGACTTATAGATTCGTGCAATTAAAATAATTCTAGAAACTGATCATTTCTTTGTGCTTTTTCTAAAAATATAGAATTGCATTCCTCTCGATATTAAACACATTTGACCTTCCTTCTTCTATACCTTTTCTAGAATGTGAGCGCATAATATGGGCTGACACTTGTACTAAGGGCTTGTTGCATTGTCACAGGTGCTCGAGGCTCTGTCTGCCTGTTCAGGTAGAAGTGAAATATCTATTGACACTAATTAAAGAAGAGCAGAATATTCCCCTGATTTGTTGGCCAACGTTTATCCTTCAAATAGCGTTGGGAAAACCAATTAACCAAATATTCATCTCATTGATGTTTACTAGGATCTAGTTGTGAACAACAGATAAGCCATGATCTTATTGAATGGCGGAACAGGTTGGAGGGGCCAAATGGCCTAATTCTGTTGCTATTTCATATGTTCGTATATAAATTTGTTTCTGTATTTGCCTGCAAACAACAGTGACCACAATTCAAAAGTAATTATGGTAGCTGTAAAGCATTCTGGAGCAGCCTAAGGATGGGAAATATGGGATATAATTGTGAATTCTTTGTGTCAAACAACATCCAGTAAGAAATATTAGATTTCTTTAAAGTATATAAACACAGACATATGCATGTTATATTTTCTGACATAGTTTTAATGACAATCTTGTTAATCATCATTCAGCGTTTATTCAGTATGTGCTCTGTAGAAATAGTGCTTTTACAATAATAGAACCATTAACCTTCCATCTCTTTAACTATGGAAAATATTCAATGACATTTGGGAACTGTTTATGGTCAGTTTAATTATAAGTCCATCAAGCCAGGCAGGGAATGCTTTGATAGATTATCACTTACTTTAAATCGGATGAGAGATGTTCTGAACAGATATAAACATAAAACTTCACCTCCAACATTTCAAGTATTGATTATTTTTCATCTCTAAATAAGTAAAAAGCTTCTTTAAAACAAAATCAGGGCCATCTATTCAAAGTGAAAGACAAATGATTTGTAGAGACGCAACTCTTGAAGGAAAGAAGTGTTTTGGCCGTCTACAGCTAATTACATTCAATTAAGTCCAACCAGTTCTGAAACTGTTTTTTTTTACCAATAGTGGATGCCATTATTTGTCTCCTGCCTTTTTATTCAGGTCAGTTTTATTTTGGGGATATGCACATTCTCTTGTGAGCTTGTACACATAGTTCTTTTAAATGATTTCAGGATGACTGTAGGAGTGATCTTTCTGGGAATTGTTTAATCAACAAATACAGGCTTTGAAAATGTAAGCACTGAGAGAGAAATTGGGCTCATTAATGTTTGTTTTTGGACACTATGAGTGCCTCCAGAGCTCCAAAACTGTGTTTGTGGCACACTTGAGAAGTGAATCATCCCAGCACCATTTTAGCATGCATTCAGCAAATGTCCACCGGATGTGTACAGCACATAGAACAACAATTTGATGATAGAAGTGCCATTTTGGAGCTTAACTTTCCAGCTGATGCCTTCCCGTAGCCTCACACTGCTGAGCAAGCTTAAGCAGCAGTAGGAATCTCCAAACAGCACTATTTATAGGGGTCATCAATTACCAACATGTTAGTTGCTGGTTCAAACGGAAGATGGCAGTCTTCATGTGGCCTAATCTACTAAGAACCATAGAAAAATTACGGCACAGCAAGAGGCCATTCAGCCCATCATGTCTGCGCCGGCTGAAAAAGATAAAATAAAAAACTAGCCACCCATTCTAATCCCAAAGTGAGAAATCATGACCAATGTCATCAACCCAGCAACTGATTGTCAAACCATGATCTCCTGGACTTCAGAGCAAAAACTCAAACCATTATAATGACTCTCTTCAGGATCAAGCAACTTGCCAGATGAACCCTGGAATAAGGATCCTTGATCTCAACATTTAAGGATGATCCCGGGTGAAGTATGAGTATTTCATGAACATAACATTGTTGTCCTCACACTTCAAGAAACCCATGCCTCTAACAGGCCGGTTGCTACCAAATCCATGGATACAACTGCACAACTACCCACTATCACCCGAAATATGGTTTGGTCTTACGTTTGAAGAATACCGCCACTAATTTCAACATCTTCATCCCAACTGAAGATGAAGCTACTTACACCACTGCCATCAAGATAGGGGAACTGTCCATTACCAACTTGTACAATGCCACCAATTCAAAATGAATGTCACTAGAGCTCCTAAGTGTACTGGTCCTATCTCTTAACAACCTTTGTGACTTTAACATCCACTACACTTGTGAATTACTGAGTTCTGAAACTGGCCATCAATCTCGAAACAATAAGTAACTTTCCACTCTGCTCACTGGCAACTCAACCACAACTTCCACCAGACTCTCATTTTTAGTGATCACGCACCTTACAAAATGCTCCTCAACTTCCCCAACATCCAACATAGCCCAATCATCATGTACAGTGGGATTGAAGTCCTCATGATTTTGTCAAAATGAATCCCGTGGTGGAAGCTGGCCGAAGCTGGCTGCTGGCTGCTGGCTGCTATAGGGATGTCATTGAAAAAGTGGCATCTGAATCCCCACAGCATGGGAATGTTACTATTGGTTTGTTTGTGTCCTTACTGTTGCTGTCAAGAAAAATATTCCATGGGCTTTTAGGAAGAATGCATCCCATTCTGGACAACAGAGGCCCATAATCTTTTCTAGCAGTACTACCAGCTCGGCAGCCAACACACTACAAAGGCCCTGCAACAGTCTTGAGACTCAGCTAGACTCTAATGGCGGTTTAAATGCATTGATGGCCTGAATTTCACATATTCTAGCTGCTATACATGAGCCCAACAGCAATACCTTGGAGCTGCCAATCCACTGGAATATCAGACTTTGAAAGTCTGGCCCAACTCCATAGCCTTCGAATTGGAGCAGAGCACCAAAGAACTGCTGAATAAAAATGTCAACCAAGAGATTCACCATCAACTACACTGGGTGAGGGATTGAATCACTCAAGGTTCTACCGTCATCAGTACAGTTAAAGTGAAGGAGGATTTAGCCACAATACCGAAAGGGAAGAGGACCAATGGAAATTATGTTTCCCCAGAGTTCCTTCATCAACTAGGTTCCAACAGACTCAAAGGGTGAAACATGGAATATGGGTGCAACCCAAAAGCATGGTGGGAGGCAATAGCCTTTGCTATATTCAAACTGACTGACAACCTGGGAAGCTATAGGCCGATATCACTCCCGCGCACAACGTTTAAACTCCTGGAATGGATTTTCTTTGGCCATGTTGAGTTCAGTCAATGGTGTCTGAAAAACAGTGGGATTCTGATCTAATTGAGTTTCTGCGGCCATGTTTTGGCCCATGCAATGCACAGCAACGCTGGATTCTTGGAGACATCCAAGTCTTTGTTGCCATGTTATCAGTCTATGACATGGTCTGTGTTAAAGAACTGATTCTGAAGCTCGGTAGGATCATCCCTGCCCCAAAGCTCTATGTCTTCTATCAACCATGGTAAGCAATAGACAGCTGTGCGTCCATTTTGGCATCAAAATCAGATTGCCCTAGTTCCTAAACAATAAACCACCACAAGACTCAGCGCTCACACAGATGTTCTTCAATGTCTACGCAAGCAACGTGCCACCAGTGAAGTCACGTAAATCTGCATACGCTGATGACCATACCTGGCAATGCAAGTGGTTGCCTTTGAAAAGTTCACCTTGGAGGAATATTTCTGAAAATGGAATCTCAAGCCAAACCCTGCCACAAAACCACAGTCACTAAATTCCACTTCGATAACTGGAATACAAAACCATCAAGAAAGTGACCTTCTGTGGCAATATGATCGCACTCCAACTTTTCTCACAGTAAAACTGGACCGTGCACTAACCTTGCATACCACCTGAAGAAGGTAACCACCAAGGTGAGGACAAGGGTTAACCTGATCCAGAATCTGGCAAGCACAAGCAGGGAAGCAGCAATGCTTTGGGCATCATTGCTGGCCTTTGTGTGCTCTGAAGCTGAGCACCGTGCTCCGGTGAAGACCAGATGTAGCCACACTCAACTTGTCGACGCCCAACTGAACACTGCAATGCAGCGTATTGCTGGAACCCTGAAGTCAATCCCAGCATCCTGTCTGGCATCATTCCACACATCACTCCCCCACCCATTCACCGTGAGTGTGCAACCCTCCAGGAAGTTTAATGAACTGAGGAAATCAAACATCTCCCCATCTACCAGCACCTCAGCAATGTCCCTCAATACCAACTGAAGTTGTATAAGCCCCTTTAGATCCAGAAACTCAACCTTTGTCAATGCAACTTTAGCCCTCATGAAGTTTTGAAAGCCAAATAGTGTTTGTTAAAGGACAGAAATAAACACCTCATAAAAGACCTGAAGCAGAAGTTCCCTGGGTCCAATCTTAGTCATGGGTAATCCTAAACGTCAGCCTCACAAATTATGGCAGATGCAGATACTTTAATGAACAAATAGAAAATGATAAACTCTCCAGTGTGAGACTGTGGTCACCCAGAACAGACCTTGGAGCATAAAATAACTGATACACAAATACGAAGAAGGCATTACTGTGATGCACTCTGATAATCCTAATGCAATTATCTGGCTTAACCACCTGAATATAAAGTAATACAGGTTGCTTTATATTTATATCAACCATAAGAAAGAGAGAGAGAGAGTTGTTGGTTGATTTCTTCTGGTTGTTGCTATGATTCGACAAGCGTTTGCTTCCAGAATTCTTTCAAGCCGCATAAGTGTGCACGCAAGTGCTGTGGCAGGTGCTGGAGGACTTTACAATTACATCAAGGCTTCTGCACAAAGCAGTTGCTCCAAAACATGGGCCAGAATATTGTTCTTGTTGGGCAGGCTCAGTGGGGACGAGCGGGAGCAGTCGGGAAGCCGACCACCCCTGTGATCGGGGCCCAACCGCGATTTCACGCTGGCAAACCAATTAAGGCCCACCCAGCGTGAAATGCGTACTGCAGCGCTCAGTGCTGCCTGTGTGGGGTGGGGGGAGGAGGACAAGGACGGAAGTTCACGCATGTGCACGGGTGTGCGCAATGAGAGCTCCCTGAGGCACAGAGCTGTTGAGGAAACAGTAAAACACACAGATTTTAAAAGACCCAGGCAAAGTAAATGATACCCGGAACAGTCAAATGCAACGTGAGTTCTCTTAACTTCAGTGCCTGGAGGCAGCAGTTTGAGGCATAGATCCTGAAGGCTTTTCACACTTGTTGAATCTAAGACTGCCTGTGCTTACACATAGCCTTCACTCCTTTATTTTCCCCTTTGAATGCAAATTCTCATTGTTTCACTGTCTTTGGACTTTATCTTCCTCATAATAAAAATCTCTCATAGCACTACATTTTACCAGTAATCTTTAGGAAAAATGAACATACTCTTTTTAAACTTCACCTGGCTAGGTGACACATTTCACTCCTTCTTTTGATAACAATCTAGTCCGGTTTATTTAAAAATGCACATGTTCCCTTGACGCCTATGGCCAGAATTTTACATTCGGTGTGAGGGCAAGCGGGTAGGCTGGAATATAAAATGACGCGTGATGACATCGGGCGTGCATCCCGACGTCACCACACACCATCGCGATATTTTGGTTGGTGGGCACGCTATGAGGACAGAGGTGGGTCCGCCATTAATTAATAGGCCAGTTAAGGCCTTTGGGGCACCAATTGAATTTGATTTTGCGCAGCCCGTGCGATTTTCAGGGCATCGCACGGGCGCAATGGGCAGGGGGATAGGCCACATTTTCAAAAATCTTGTCCACAGGTGGGATAAGAGCAGTGAGTGAGCTCGCTAATGCGAATTGTTGGTACTTTAGATTATAAGTGCTGCTTGCTTGTGTGAACAGGACAATTTCATTTTGCTTCAGAGCTGCTTTGACAGAAATAACAGGCTTCAGTTCAGTACTCCGGAGGAGTCATAACACTTGGGACCTTCCAGGTATCAGACAGCCTTCCCTTACTCTGGGAATGGGGGTTGTGGTCTCCGCTGGAGGCACCTCGTCTGAGGAGGAAGAGAGGGCCAGAAGGGGGAGGAGGCCAGGTGTCCCTATTCAGCCTCCAGGGGAGCGACCTGTGGGAGGAGAGGCGCAGGCACAAGGGGCGCAGGGCCAACAGGAAGTCCAAGGCAGAAGGGGTCGCAGAAGACGCCACTATCTTGCTGCCATGGTTTACAGGTGGTGATGCAGCTACCTCAATATCTCTGAGCTGCAATGCTGAAAGAAGCTCCGCCTCTCAAGGGAGGGCATGACCTCCATCTGTCAGATGATTAGCCCTGAGATCAGCTTCAACAGTGTGGGTGGACATCCCATCCCAGTGGTACTGAAGGTAATGGTGGCCCTCAACGTCAATGCCTCTGGCTCTTTCCAGGGGTCGGTGGGTGATCTTTGTGGAGTCTCCCAATCAGCTGTCCACAGTTGTGTCAAGTTGGTGACAGATGCTCTGTTTCGGTGCACTATGATTTTCATTCACAATTGCACAGACGAGGCCAGCTAGGCAGCGCGAGCCAGAGGCTTTGCAGTGATTGGTGGGTTTATCCACATCCAGGGTGCAATCAACTGCACACATGTGGCCATCAAGGTACCAGCGGGTGAGCCCAGTGCCTTTGTCAACAGGAAGGGCTTCCACTCGATGAACGTACAGATAGTGTGTGATCACAGGATGCAGATTCTGCAAGTCTGTGCAAAGTACCCAGGCAGCTCCCATGATGCTTACATCCTGAAACATTCCCAGGTGCCAAGGCTCTTCAGTGCTCCAGCCTGGCTGGATGGATGGCTGCTGGGGGACAATGGCTATCCCTTTAAAAGGTGGCTCATGACGCCTCTCCACCATCCAAGAACAGAGGCTGAGCAGCGGTACAATAGGAGCCATGCCTCCACAAGGGCTGCAGTAAAGAGAACCATCGGTCTTCTCAAGATGTGCTTCCAATGCCTGGACTTTTCAGGGGGTGCACTGCAATACCCCCCAGATCATATTTCGCTGATAGCGGTTGCATGCTGTGCTCACCACAACCTGATGCTGGAAAGGGGGGACACAATGGAGGAAGAAGATGTAGATGTAGCTGCTCCGGCTGCAGATGATTAATCTGAGAATGAACATGCTCAGGAGAACACTGAGGGGACAGACGCTGACGTGGGCAACCTTCAGGGAGGCAGGGACACCCAGGAGGCTTTGATCCAACTCTCCTTCAGCTAGCCTACCAAAGATGAATCACCACCACATGCCAGGGCTGCAGGCTCCATACTTGATACCTGACAGGAACATTTGCTTGGTGAACAACATGCACTATGTGCCATTTCAATAAAGCTCAATGACAAACAAGTCACTCATTACATCATGGGTTACCCTTCACCTGCACAACTAATGCAACACCCAGAGGTTTGTTGAAAACAAATACATTTACTGGTATGGTGCCTGGCATACATAAATCAAATTAAGTGGAAAGATGTTCTCCATCACACCTACTAATAAATAACTTACAAGGGGGGCAAGGACACAACACCAGCGATAAGCTCATATTATGCCTAAGGTGATTTATGTTTGTGTTTATAGGTGCTACGTCTAGGTGCTCCCCCCTCGCTGGCACTGGCATTAGAGACAGCCTGCTCACTCTGCTGTCCTGTTGGCCTTGATGACCTTGGCAGGCATCCTTTGGCCGTGGAGCCTGTGCTGGCCCCGCCTGGGAGAAAGTGGCCAGTGCCACGGCTGGCATCTCCCCAGAGACCGCAGCCTCACTAGATGCCACTGTCACTGGCAGAGGGGCAGAGGAGCTGTTGCCCTCATCCAGAGCGCCCTGAGAGGAGCCCGCAGAGATGACAGGCAGCTCGCATGCCAATGTCAAGTTGCTTTGGACCTTCCTGCTCACCATTGATGGCCGGGCACTTAGCTGGGATACTGGGTGCCCAGTCCATCTCCCACACTGACACTGACCACCTGAGGTGATTGTCGGTGTGAGGGCTTGCAGGTCTAAGCGCATCCCCAGGAACCCCTGATTCAGCTCCTGGAGGAGCCTCTCCATGAGAGTCGCCACTCTCTCCATGGAGGAGGCAGTATGCTCAGCCATGAGGCTCATTGCATTGTTCATGCTCTACACGGAGTCCTCCAGCACAGAGACCATGGCATGCATTCCCTCACATGTGTCCACCAAATCCACCCTGCTGGACTTCCAACATCTGCTGCCTCAGGGACGACTCCAGAGGTACATCATCAGCCACCGACTGAACATGTTCCTGGTCCCCAGCAGACCTCCGAATGCCGGCACCCTGGGCATTCTCTACCACCGCCTGCACCTCAAGTGAGTGTAAAGTGCCCTCAACACTGTGCAGCGAGATACTAGCCGACGATCTAATGCTCACCGAGGCATTGCGCTGGTGCCTGCCTGGCTGAGAGGGTGTGACGCTGGTGCACTTATATCCTCTGTGTCCTCTGGAGTGAGCAGAGGGCCTTCAGGCTCCTGACCCCGATGGGCTTCTGGTGAGCCTGAAAGGAAAAACAAGGACATGTCATTAGTTGAAGTCATTACACTGTTTCTGTGCATGCCTGGCACCCGGATCAGAGTGTCCTTGTTTTCCCATTATCAATGGGGATTCCATGTTCGACGCTCACAACAAAATAGAGACAACAGTGGAATGGTTGCTTAGACAGATATTCTGACCTCAGTGCACTGCACTTTTATCTCCCTGTGGCAGCCAAACCTCACCACAACCAGTTGAGCTAGGTGCATGGCGCCTCTCCAGCTCCAGGGCTTCCTGCTCATATCTGGTGATGATCAGAAGGTGGGGCTGCTCTCCGCAGCCGCTCTGCATTATTGTGGGCTGTCTTCTCCTGAAAGGAGAGAGGAGCATTGATTAGTTCACCCTGTATCTGCATTGCCATTGCCTGGCCAACCCCACCTGAGGAAAACCTCGCAGGGCTCAGCCAATTCATGACCCTGGAGCCACAAGACACTCAGTCCAAGTAGCCAGGGCTCAGCCCCTTGCCCAAATGCTGCCTCATTGAGATTTGCCACTCACACTCTAAGAACTCTGAGGTCCTGGGGTGGTGGGTGCATTCTAACTGCTGTGCTAAGTGACCCATGCCAACACGATACTCACCCTTCCCGATCGCAAGAGATCATTGAAGCGCTTATGGCACTGCACCCATGTGTGCCTCACCACATCGTGGGAGCTCATCCTGGATGCCACCTCCACCCAGGTATTTTTGGTGAGGTGGGGGAGGGCCTCCTCCTCCCATCCTTTGGGAGAATTATATCCTGGCGTGCCGGGACTCCTCCAGGAGGGCAGTGAGACACTCGTCAGAAACCGCAGGGCCAACCTGCCCTCCTGCCTGTCGTGTTCTGCTGCTACATTCTGCATGGCAACGATACTCCAAGCCAATGACAGCCTTCGCATGGCTGCCTGCGCCATTTATGAATAGGCCACCGGGTCGCCATTGGACCCAGCAGACATTGAGCTCCCACCCCTGCCCACCCCTTCACACTGATGTCAGGGCTGCACATTACGCTGGGTGGGATTTAATTGGTCTGCCCTTGTAAAATGGCGGTGCGGACCCAATCGCGGACGGCGGCCGGGAACCCGACTGCCCCCACTCTCTCCAGCTGAGCCTGCCCGATATGGGGAAAATTCAGGCCTATGTCTCTAAACTTCCCCATGTTTACCTAATTAATATTTCAAACCTAACTTCTCTTCTTACATCAAAGCATCCAGACTAGCTGCCTCTAATTCAATTCAGTCTCACACACACGCTCACACACACACACACACACATACAGACACGTAGAAACATCCCACTATTACTCTATTTTTCAATAAATTCCAATAAGATTATGAGAATTATTATATCTTCCTGAAACTAGCCAGTATGTGATCGTTGGCAGAGAATCATGCAAATCAATGCCCAGTATCCTCACAGCAGTCACGATCAGCCGTCAGTTGTGCCAGTCCACTGTACCATTTGCATTTGAGGTATCATGACAAAGCTGAGGGTGGCTACTGGGCAACAAGGGCTATCTGCTGATGACAGGGTTCATGGCTCTAGTGCACAACCCACATACACATGGACGGCATGCATACAATTAAGACCTTGCTGTCTCATGGAATGTGATAGAGGCCACTGGTGCACTAGAACAATGTTTCTGCTGTCTGGACTGCTCTGGAGAAGCCTGTAGTAGTCAGCAGAGCAAGTGTTAAGATTTTTTTGATAGTCTGCTGCCTGCTGCACAATCTCACCATCATGAGGGGACAGCCATTGCCAGAAGCTATACTGCGAGCAGTTGAGGCGTAGGGGCATGAGGAGGAGGAATTAGAGGAGGAAGGGAAAGGAAGGAGGCAACCTTTTATGCCAGGAATATCTGTGCTGTCCAAGTGCATTATCAATAACTATAGCCCCCATGCTCATTTACTAACAGTTCCGCACCTTATCTTCATTTTGTCACTGACCATCACAGCATCCAATTGGCCAAAATGCAATAATAAAAGTCACAACAAAACAAACATTTGGAAATTAATTTATAAATTAATTCATGCCATATTGTATACAGACATCAACTATACAGAATGTGCATTCTCTTAATGCTTGCCTTCTGTAGGCCTTGCCTGTTCCAGTGCTCCTACACAGTTCTGCCTCAGTGTCTGCAGAATGGCTGGTAGAAGACTGCTGACTTTCAGTGAAGGAGATAGAGGATAGCCTTGCAGGGTGATCTTGAGCAGCACTCGGCCTAGAAGGCAGTGCTGTGGACTGCACCCTCTCGGCATGAGCAACAGCAGTCTGGGCTGGTTGATTGATAAGCAATAACACTGGCAGAGGGGCAAGAGTAGGAGGCTGAATGCTGTCATCCTGAGAGAGGTCAGCAGTTTGTGTTCCAATAATCCACTGCCACCTGCCCAGATCACCACCTTAACAACTCTAGAACTCTGTCGGAGGACAGATTGCTGGGCTGTGGAGAGAGTCTTCAAGCCCCTTTGAAGACTGTTATCCACAGCATGGTGGCAGCCATTTGGGCTGAACTTGGCATGACATATAGATTAACATATAGATTGGAAAAATCAAATTGCAAAGATAGTCTTGAGGATGAGTTCACAGAGTTGTACTTAGGACAGTTTCTTGGAAAAGTGTGTGCTGGAACCAACCAGGGAACAGACTACTTTAGAACCAGTATTGTGCAGTGATACATGATTAATTAATGACCTCATACTCATAATAAAGGATCCTTTGCTAAAAGTGTTCGTAACATGATAGAATTTTACATTCAGTTTGAGAATAAGAAATTTGTGTCTGAAACTAGTGTCTTAAACTTAAATGAAGGCAATTACAAAGGTATGAAGAAAGAGTTGGCTAGAGTGGACTGAGAAATTAAGTTAAAAGATAAGATTTTGATAAGCAGTTTCAGACATGTAAGGAGATATTTCAAAACTCTTAACCAAGATATATTTCATTGAGAAAGAAAGATTCTATAAGAACAATAAACCACTTGTGACTAACTAAGGCAGTTAAGGATGTATCACATTGAAAGAAAAGACAACAATGCTGTGAAGATTAGTGGTAGGCCAGAAGATTAGGAACATTTCAGAAACCAGCAAAGGATGGCTAAAAAAAGAGAGAAAATGTAGAATATGAAAGAAAACTCTTAACAAGGATATAAAAAGTAAGAGAATAGCTAAAGTATGCACTGATCCCTTAGAAGGTGAGACTAAGGAATTAATAATGGGAAACAAGGAAATGGTAGAGAATTAGAACATGTTTTTTTGTATCTGCTTTCCCAGTAGAAGACACAAAAAAAGGACCCGAGAATTGTAGAAAAGGGAGGGTGGAACTTAAAACACTCACTATTACTAAAGAAAAAGCACTAGGTAAGGTAATGGGATGAGGAGCGGGCATGTCCCATGGAATTGATAGCCTCTATCTTCGGCTCTTAAAAAAAGTGTCTTGAAGGATATTGGATGCATTGGTTGGAATTTTCTAAAATTCCCTAGATTCTGGAAATATCCCAGTGGATTGGAAAACAACAAATGTAAATCTCTATTCATGAAAAGAAGGAGCCAGAAAGCAGGAAATTATAGGCCAGTTAGCCTAACAGCTGTTATTGGAAAAATGCTAAAATCCATTATTAAAGAAATAGTAGCAGAACATTTTGAAAATCAAAGTACAATAAAGCAGAGTGAACATGATCTTATGAAAGGGAAATCATGTTTGAAAAATGTATTAAGAGTTTTTAGTGGGTGTAACAAGCAGAATGAATAGACAGGAACTAGCAGATGTAGTGTTTTTGGATTTCCAAAATGCATTTGATAAGGTGTCATGAATGAGGTTTCTACATGAGATAAGGGCTCATAGTGTTGGGGGCAAGATATTAGCATAGATAAATGATTGGCTAACTAACAGAAACAAAGTCAGGATAAGTGGATCATTTTCAGGTTGGCGAACTGTAACTAATGGAGTGCCACAGGGATTAGTACCATCAGGACCTCATATTTACAATCTATATAAGTGAGTTGGGTGAAGGAACTGAGTGTATTACAGTCAACTTTGCTGATGATACAAAGCTAGGTCAGAAAGCAAGTTGTGAGGAGGACACAAATATTCTTCAAAGAGATATAGATAGGTCAAGTGAGTGGGCAGAAATTCGGCAGGTGGAGTATAAAGTGGGAAAATATGAGGTTGCCAATTTGGTGGGAAGAATAAAAGAGCAGAATATTATTCAAATGGTGAGAGACTGCAGAATGTATGTCCTTGTACAGTACATGAATCACAAAAAATTAGCATGTAGGTACAGCAAGTAATTAGGAAAGCACATTGAATGATGGCCTTTAATGTAACAAGGATGGAACATAAAAACAGCAAAGTCTTGCTATAACTATGCAGGGCATTGGTGAAACTGTGCCCATAGTACTGTATACAGTTTTGATCTCCTTACTTAAGGAGGTATGTGTCATGTTATTTTAATGATATAATATCTTAACCTTATTTACTGTACAAGGCACAAGGCACCAATCACTCATAAGAGATTAGGTAAACACATTGTGGGTTCATGTATTAAGACCAGGCACATGAGAACAGTTATCCATAGGTATGAACCTTAAAGACATCAGAGCTGTGTCTGTGCTCTGCTCAAAGCAAAAGTGAAACTAAGACGGAATCACAGAGAATATTTCCCTTCAAGTGGTGTCATGCTGATATCTCTAAAAGGCATATTACAACATCCCCCTTTATTTTTAAAGATATCTTTCCCCCTTCAATAGAAGTATGACTATTTACAATTCATGTTCATGTTTAGTTACCATTACGTAAGTGCATAGAACTGATAAGTCTATGAGGTAATCTGCTGGTACATCCAGATCTCCTGATGGTAGCCTTGTCTGGAGGATTCTTTAATTGCATACAGTGATCTGTGGAATTGCCATTCTTGGATGTTGTTCCTGGTTGCATTGGGGGTCATGTCCTCAATGCAATAGGACTGTATGGTGGTTGAGGAGCTGGAATGGATCTGATTTATCTTTAGTTACACCTCACCTTTGTGTGTAATAACTTCATAGGACTTTGGTTCTAAACAAATCCTTGTCACCTCAGCTGGTTGCCATGTACCTTTTGTGGGATCCTGGATACGAACTTGTTGTCCCAAATGTAAACTTGACATTTCTGTACCTGCATTTTTATCGTGTGCATTGGTTATCTTCTCTTTTAGTTCCAAAAATTTCTCTCTAGTTTCTGAGAGAGTAGGGTGGGTAAGAGTAGGGAAATTGGTTGACATTGATCTGCCAGACATGAGCTCTGCTGGTGATGGAATATTTGCACTTAAAGGTTTCGCTCTCAGATGTAACATTGTAATGTGCAGATCTTGCTTGGCTTGTCTATATTTGAGAATTAGGGATTTCACCATGTGAATCATCCATTTAGCTAGTCTGTTAAATCTGGGGTAATGAGGAGAACAAGTTATGTGATCAATATTCCACTTCTGTCACATATCCTGAAATGAATTACCAATAAATTGCAGACTCTTATCTGTAATGATCTCTCTAGACATACCAAGTAAACTGAAAATAGTATTTAGAGTCTGCATGGCAGTTGTACTTGACATATTGTGCAATTGTCGAATAATGGTGCACTTGAAAAAGTAGTCGATGATGATGATGAAGTCAATGTCATGAACATGAAAGAGGTCAGATGCGATTTTGAACCAAGGATGGAGAAGAACTTCATGTGGAATCAATGGTACTTTGTGCTGACTTGGCATATGCTTTTGTCATGCCTCACACATCTTGGTGACGACTGTAGTTCACACCCAGCCAATAGTCTGTCTCTCTTGCGAGTCTTCTTGTCCAATCTATGCCCATGTGCGAGTGATGAAGTTGTTGAAGAATATCAGGTTGCAAAGATTCTGGTATGAGGACTTGCCTGCCTTAAAAAATGACTCCCCAGGCGAGGCCTAGTTTCTCCCAGTGAGGCCAAAATCGTCTCACATGTTCATTTTCACAAGGCCATTCTCCAGTGATGGGTTTCCATAGTCAGTGTAGTGTAGAATCTTCTGCATGTCTTTTTGTAGCAGCTGGCATTTGTGTTGCACAACATGTACCAGATCAATTTGGAGAATATCTCCAAGTTCGATGCCAATGAAGTCAACTTGTAGATCTGAGCATATGTCTTCTGTTTTTGCTGGGTTGGGTGATCTGCTAAGTGTATCCGATGTGGTCATCAGATTGCCTGGCTTGTACCTAATCTCATAGTTGTAACCTTGAATCTGTATCAAGAGCTGCTGCAATATTGGCGATGCACTGTCAATGGTTTTCACCAAATCATCTCCAGCGGCTTGTGGTCGGCCTCTACCACAAATTCTTTGCCAAACAGATAGGTATGAAAATGTATGATTTCAAACACTAAATCTATTGCTTCCTGCTTGATGTTGAAGTAGTTATATTGTGTTATGAGCAGAGATTTAGAAGCAAATGCATCAATTTGCCTTTTTTTAGTATGCATGCTCCCAGATCTTTCTGAGAGACATCTATCTCCAGGGTAGATGTCTCCTTAGGATCCTAAAATTGCAATATTGATGCTTCTGATAATGACTGTTTCAGTGGTGGTCTTTGTGCCTCAGGAAAAGCACATCCTTTCTCAAAAATTCCCTTAACGATGAAGATTTTTGAAAGAAATTGGGAACGTATAGAGAGAAGAAATTAAAGAGACCTGGACTTCTTTAACAATCGCCTTTATATTGAGGAGTTGGCTTGGTTTTCATGACCTCTATTTTACTTGGATCAGGACGTACGCCAGCTCTGGAATAACGGGAACAAAAGAAATTGATCTGTTGCACACTGATGACACATTTCAGACTGTTGAACACCAATCCTTGAATAAGTACCACTTGCATCAATACATACAGATTGCGGTCATGTTCTTGCTTTGTTCTTCCCTCAACAGCTGTATCATCTGCGATACAGATGGATCCTGGAACAGTGCATGTAATACGGTCCATGTGAACTGGAAAGAGACCCTGGCTAATAGCTAGCTCGAAAAGATGTAATTGAAAACAGTATCATCTGGGTGGGGTACGAAATGTAGTAAAGTGTTGGGACTTCTCTGCGAGACGTACTGACCAGTATCCATGCTTGACATCAAGCTTCAAGAAGAAATTTGCATCTGCAAATCTTGGATTTAACTCTTCTAAAGTGAGTATTTTGTAAAGCCAACATTTCAAAGCTGCATTTAAATGTCATGGATTGTGGCATACTCTCAATGAAACATGTGATTGAACTACACCAATCTGTGTGCTCTTTACTCTTCTAATCATGCAGCCTTTCTCCATTTTGTCTAGTTTGACCTTCAATTTGACTTGCATGTGGCTGCTGCACTTATGTGATGCTACCAACATTCTTAAAACAGATAATTCAAATCTTGGCAAGCACTGTATTTATGTTTACACGAAATTGACAGTATGAAACATATGTTCACTGCTCTTCATCTCATCATTTTCTAGTTTGTCAATCACCTCATGTACATGTTTCTTACAGGATGCTGAATGGTCACTCTTATTGCTCGAAGGTACCCGTTGTGTACGGTCTGTTTGGATCAGTGCACGGCTCTTTGTAGCTGCATCAACTTTTGCTTTAGTGCACTGCCACTGCCAATGGCCCATTCTGCCACAGGCCTTATCGAATTGATGAAAAGCTGGGCAGTTATTGGTGTATGCAGAAGGCCACATGTTTTTCTAGGTTTGGATGTTCCAGTGAGTGCATCAACAATTGGGGTTGTACTTATGACCTGTAAACTTTGTCAACCTCTAAGGATCGCTTCTACTTATGTTCATCCTTGAGTAGCTCTTCAATGCTATACATTTTGGGTTTGTATGGTAATCTTTCTGGAATGCTTCCATGGGAGCGGATGTGATCACCAACTCAACAATTCAGTCTTCTAGCTCTGCATTTGAAAAATCACAGTACATACCCTTGTCTCTGCATCACTTGACAAAGTGGTACATAGATTTTGTAGGCTGTTGTTGAAATGACATGAACTCTAGTCGATGAACATGAAAGTTTAATCTGATTCTGAACTGGTCTTCCAATACAGTCCATAATTTTTGGAGATCCTTTAGTTTTTCTTCTGTAAATCCTGATTGGTTCAGCCTGTGTAGACCTTCATTCCCAATTGCTAGGTGAATTTTTAAGGCATGCTTGTCTGGTTCAGGCACATCTGAATCTAGAAACCATAGCTCTGTACATTTTTTTGAATTCAGATAGTAGGTCAGCTGCATCCCAATTCAAACTAAGGAATTTTGTGGACATTCTGACAATATCCCTTTCACCTTTCATCTTCTGTAGTATCTAGGATGATGTCACTGTAGCCATTTTCATGCGCTTTTCTGAAGCTTCACCCATCGAGATGAGCTGAGGTAGGAATGTACCACAGAGTAATAACATCTTAGCTTTTTTATTCACCTTACTGTTCAGCAACTCCTGAAGCCACCAATTATAACTGAAACCTTCTCTGGCCCGATTTTTAAGATTGTATTTTCTGGGTTTTTTGTTTTACTCTCCCTTGCTCACTATCAATTCAGCCCAAACCCTGGTCACTTGCCTTTCCCAGCTAGACTAACCCACAGTTAGCCCTCTTGACGCATTGCATCACTCATGGAACTGACAGGCTAAGTGCTGTAATCTCGCCATGAGGGATCTATCTGCTTACCAGCTCTTTACTTGAGCACTAGCTCAGTGCTGTATCTCCAAAGGTTTTCTTTGCAGTCACCATATTGCATTTTCAACACTCTCTAGCACTTCATTGTGGTGTGACCAAAACGTTGAAGGTTGCCTCATGCCATGTAGCATGATCTAAGTCTGTTTACCATGTTATACTTGCACTTAATCTTGCTGCCACTTGTCTGACCACTACTGATCACCATGTTGATATAATGATACAATACCTTGGGCTTATTTACTGTACAAGACACAAAGCACCAATTGCTTATAAGGGATCGGTAAACATGTTGTGGGTTAATTTATTAAAAATGGGTACATGAGAACAGTTATAGATAGGCATAAAGCTTGAAAACATCAGAGTTTTGTGTGTGCTTTGCTCAAAGCAAAAGTGAAACTAAGACTGGATCACATGATGCATTTCCCTTCTAGTGATGTCATGCTGATATCCGTTAAAGGTATATTACAGCAGTATGTACATCCATGAAAAACAGTTCAAAGAAGGTTCACTAAGCTGATCCCTGGATGGAGGGATTATCTTATGAGGACATGTTGAGCAGGTTGGACCTTTACTCATTGGAGTTTAGAAGAATGAGAGGTATCCTTATTGAGAAACGTTTCTGAGAGGACTTGGCAGGGTAAAGGTTCTGATGATGTTTCCCCTCATGAGGGAAGGTAGAACTGGGGGCACAGTTTCAAAATAAGTGGTCTCCCATTTAAGATGGAGATAAGAAGGAATCGCTTCTCTTAGAGGGGTGTTAATTTTTGGAATTCTCCACCCAAGAGAGCAGTAGAGGCTTGGCCATTGAATATATTCAAGGCTATGTAGGACAGATTTTTGATCTATGAACAAATCAAAGGTTTTGGGGGCGGGCAGGAAAGTGATGATAAAGACACAATTAGATGAGCCATAATCTTATTGAATGATGGAGCAGGCTTGAGAGGCTGAATGGCCTACTCTTGCCCCTGTTTCTTATTTTCTTAGAAGTCTGAGCTTCCAGTGCATGACTCAGATATTGTGTGGTTTCTGCTTTTGCTGCAATGGAAGCTGCAGCTCGATCATCAGACGTGGATTCATGACTAGGTCCACAAGTGTGTGAATGGAGTGGACCACTACTTCCATAATGGAAAAGCTGGGCTCTAAATTCTACACAAAGCCCTGAGCCAAGTTAGCACTGGACTCCTCCATGTTCTTTAATATTGACTGCTGGTTGTCTGTCAGGCTTTCAATGAGCTAAGAATTATGTTGCATCTAACTATCTGCTTTCTTCTGTCAGTTGCCACATCAGTGTCCTTATCCGAGTCTGCTGGAGCAGAGCCAATATCCAACCTCATCCTCCAGCAAACTGACACCTGTGTTGTACTTGCATACCACCCCCTCCTCCTCCCCTCGTTCCCTCACCCCCCCACCCCCACCCCACCCCCTCACCCCCAATTTGGCTGCAGCCCACTCATGTTTGCTGTTTCACCTGGTGCCAATGCCATTGTTAATTGTGTATGAATCAGAGTGAACTGTATGCAGGTGGTGGACATTAACTGGGGATTCATGCATGCACCCATAAATAGGAAGAGACTGAAATTGTGAGAGCTGGGCTAGGAGGGGAACACTTATGTTATGTATCATATCTCTGTGAGCAAATGCTTATAAACATATGTAAAGATTGGTTCCAGTTCTATCCTTCACCACCTGGTTTTCTGGATTATAACATGATGGCACAACATTGTTGCCTAAAGGTGAAGCTTGGAAACTAAGGAAACACTTTTCAGAGAGAAAATTAAAATCCTAGTAGTCATTTTGGAAAATGGCAGAAAGCAAATGTAAATTGTTGGGGTATGATTCCTCTCTGATGTCAGATTCTGAACCATATTTCTGAAGGAAGAACAAAGTGGATGTGTGGGCATGGGTTACATCCCTACCAAAGAGGAAACTTTGCATTGTTACTTCCCAGAAGAAGTAAAATCAGAAGTATTTTGTGAGATTGATGTCTTTCCATTCCAGTTCTTGGATAAAGTGTACAAGAAAGATGAATTGTTAAATGTCTATGAGGCATAGAAGTTAATAGGTTTCAGAAAACAGATGGTCATTCCATGGGTGAATATTTCATGGACTTTTGCAAATTGCATAAAGAGTTGACCAAGTTCAATTTGGAGATCCCTGGATCAGTACAAGTATTTAAATTACTGGATAGTGCTAAAGTGTCTCAAATGCATAGGCTACTGGTTGTAACTGTTATTTGCTTCTTTGAGAAGGAAACCCTCATGCATCAGAAGTCTGCTGCCTTACACCGGAGAAGAAACACTCTGCTGTGATACAGAAAATATAACACTCAATGATTGCCAGATTTTGAAATAGTCAAAATGCTGGATGTAGGTGTTAATACAACAGAAAGTTTAAAGGCAGGTTAAATGAGGAAAACACACTTCCCACAAATCTGGCTATTACAGCAGAAGACAAAAAATAAATGAAAATAATACATGAGGGAATCCCTGGAATGCCAGTTAATGGGTGTTTCAGGTCTGCTTCAAAGTTTCGTTATGCAGTTGACTGGCCAAAGTGAAGAAGCAGGATCCTCAAAATGCCTAATGATGATGAAGAGAATTATGTGGAAGAGAATGATGAATCTGAACAAATTGTACTGGTCACAAGGAGTTTTAGTCCTATGATGTATATATTAGCTATGGACTCTTTTAAATATGCAATACTTAATGGTGCTTGTACTTCAACAGTATGTGGGACAGATTGATTAAAATATTATCTCAATTTGCCAAGTTGAAAGGTTAAGGAATATAAGAATATACTACTTGCTTTAGGTTTGTCAATGATAGCTCATTGAGGTCACCAAAGAGATCGTGATTCTGTGTAAAATAGCTGGAGTAGGTTATTTTTATAAAAGTACTGATCTAGTCTCCAGATCCCTACTCTAATGAGTAAACCTTTTATGAAGAAGGCACAAATGAAACGTGACCTGGAGCATGATAAGGCAACTATTTTGGGGAAATCAGTGTATCTGCAGTTTATCCACTCAGGTCCTTATTGTAGCCCCTTAACAAATGTTTTTACTCAAAATGTTAGACAATAATTGATGGTTATAAGATTCAAAGAGAGAAAAAATCAAATTGGCTTAAAGTTACATAGACAATTTCTCACCGTACTTATCAAATGTTAAAAAACTTGCAAAAGATGCAGATGTAGCGGATGAAGAGTATAGGAGGCTAATAGAAGAGATTAGTGAGCATTGTGAAATCTGTAAAAAGTATTGGAGGATGCTGCCATATTCTGTTGTGAGTCTTCCATTGGCACATGTTAGTTGCCATAAATCTAAAGGTATGGGACAAAGATAAAAATATTTTCATTCTACATTTTGTAGATGTGGCAACCATATTTAGTCTTTCTACCATATTAATTACTAAGGACAAAAAGGTTATAGAAATGCCATGGAGAAATAGATAGAGACTGGACTTGGGACACCAGCAAAGTTTCTGACTGATAATCAAGGGGAATTTTAAACATGTGTAAAAATACTGAAAGCACAGCTGAAAGTCCTTCCAGCATTGTGCTCTGTGAAAGGGATCATACAACAATTGACAAAATGCTACAGAAAATTTTAGCTGATCAATCAAACTGCAATTGACAACCTGCTTTGCATGTGAAGTTCATGCAAAGAATTCACTCCGAATGGTTAGTGAATATAGTGCCTATCAATTAGTCTATGGGTGAAATCCCAGATTGCCTTCTATTCTGTGTGATAGTCATGTTTCTTTAGAAGACCTCTAAGAAAGAACTTGCCACTGGTAAGTTTAAGTATTGTTTGAATGTTCAGGATGATGGCCCAGAAATGAGACCCATGGGCTGTCAGAATGAGGTGAAAGAGCAGTGCAAGTAGTGCAAGTAGATGAAAGTGACCAGGTGTCAGAAAACGACTGCAAATCTAAAAAAGAACCTTCGATCGCGCAGAGAGAGATCTCGCAGTAATGGTTCCAACAAGCTTAAACATGGTAGTAGAGACCATACTTGAATAAATTAGATGATGAAATAAAAGCCACAGAATAGTCTTGCAACAGATCTAGAGGTAGAATTCCTAACAATTTTCATATTTTGCTGGCTGCCAAAAAACTTGAGGATAAATTATAAGAGTGACAAAACAAAGGAGAGAGTTTGGAGTTTATTCTGAAGTACCAGATGAGGGTCAGACAGCTTTGTCACATAGCTGGATTTGTGCTGAAGAAGTCCTTGCAGATGGGACTTGCAAGGCTAAAATGAAGCTAGTTGCTTGAGGTTTTGAAGAGTAACTGGGTGATGCAGATACTAGAGTGACCTCCCCCACAGCTGAAAAACTAAGTTTAAAAAATCTTTTTAGCTCTTTTGGCCACATATTCATAGAGTGTAGCTCAGCCTGCATAAAAGTCCTATTTCTGCAGGGTAATACTTTTCAAAAAGAAGTCTCCAAAGAGACAGCAGATGCAGGAGAAAATCTATGGAAACTAAACAAATATGTTTGTGACCTGAATGATGCCTCCAGGGTCTAGTATTTTTCAATGAGACCTTGTTTGTTGAAAATTGCTTTGTTCAACTAAAAGCTGATTCTGCACTGTTTATCTGGTATCATACAGGAAAACTTTCAGGCGTCTTCATGATACTTGTTTGTGATTTCTTATGGGGCAGAACTGCAAAAATTTGAGAAATGCATGATTAATAAGATTAGAGTGGAATTTAAAATTGGGAGCTGGCTTGTGGGGCTCTTAAATATATTGATTGTGATATTAAGTAAAGTATGTCTGGAATAATTTTAAATCAACAATCTTACTTAGACCAATCATAAGAAATAGGAGTGGGAGTAGGTCATTCGGCCCATCAGGCCAGCTCTATCATTCAATCAGATCATGGCTGATCTCCACTTTTCTGCCTGTCCCCATAACTCTTGACTTCCTTGTGAATCAAAAATTTGCTTAACTCAGCCTTGAATATATTCAATAACCAAGCCTCCACCGCTCTCTGTGGAGAGAATTCCAAAGACTAACCAACCTCTGAGGGAAGCAATTCCTCCTCATCTCTCAGAGTGTTATTCCCATCCAGTTAATCATGCTAGGGCATCACAGTAAGATAGTGACACAATCTAAAGAAAAGATCGAGCAATTGCAAAGCCTGATTGTTCTGCTGAACTGGTTGGGTTCTCAGACTGGACTAGATGCTAATTTTGATGTGATGGAGTTGAGTATTAAGATGAAATACCCTAAAGTAGAGGATGTGCTAAAGGCAAATAAAACATTAAAAAAAGACCCTGGAGAAATGCATACTCAAGTTCCCATCCTTAGATGACCCAAAGATCATGAAACAAATTATTTTTTATGATGCTTCACATGCAAATCTTCCTGATGGCTATTCCAGTGCAGCTGGACTTGATGGCTGAGAAAGGGAAATGTTGTCCATTAGCTTGGGAAGCTAAGAAAATAAAAATAATATATTGTTAGAAGGACCCTGGCTGTCGAAGCACTGGCCATTGTGGAGGCAGTGCATATGGCATTCTATTTGTCAAATATTTTGAGTGCAATTCTGTACAATGGGCATACTGAATATAATATGTACATTGAAAGTTATGTAGATAGCTTATGAGGTTGCCAGGAAAAATGGTAAACCCAGGGATTGGGAGCAATTTAGAATCCAGCAAATGAGGACCAAGAAACTGACTGATTAAGGGAGAAGAGAATATGAATGCAAGATAGAGAGAAACACAAAGGCAGACTGTAAAAGCTTCTTTAAGTACGTGGAAAGGAAAAGGTTAGAAAGGGCAAGACAGGAAACAGGAAAATTTATAATGGAGAATAGGGAAATGGCGAAGAAACTAAACAATGACTTTGGCTGGGATTTTCTAGTCCCACCCACCACTGTTCTGTTCTGTTCTGCTGAAAGTCAATGGGCTTTTGACTGGCCCGCTGCATCCCCAGTGGCTATTCCTGCCATGGTGGGGCCAGAAAATCCTGGCCTTTGTGTCTGTCTTCATGGAGGAAAATATAGAAAATCTCGCAGAGATACTAGAGAGCCAAGAGGCTTGTGAAAATGAGGAGCCAAAAGAAGTTAGTATTAGTAAAAACGTAGTACTCAAAAAATTATTTGGGTTGAAGGTTGATATAGTCCCTGGACCTGATAAGCTACATCCCAGCATGCTGATGGAGGTGCCTATGGAGATAGTGTATTCATTGGGAATTATCTTTCAAAATTCTATCGATTCTGGAAAGATTCCTGTAGATTGGAAAGTAGCAAATGTAACCCTACTATTTAAGAAGAGAGCGAGAGAGAGAGAAAATGGAGAACTACAGACCTGTTAGTTTGATATCAATGGTAGGCAAAATGTTAGAATCTATTATAAAGGTTGTGATAAGGAAAATAATGATATGATTGGGCAGAGTCAACATGGATTTATGAAATAGAAGTCATGTTTGACAAGCCTGTCGGAGTTTTTTGAGGGTGCTATTTGTAATAGATAAAGGAGAACCAGTAGATGTGATGTATTTGGATTTTCAGAAGGCTTTTGATATGGTCCCACACAGGAAATTAGTAAATAAAGTTAAAGCACAATGGGATTGGGGGTAATGTACTGGTATGGATTGAGAATTGGTTAACAGACAGAAAGCAGAGGGTCGGAATAAACAGGCCATTCTCAGGATGGCAGGCTGTTACTAGTGGGGTGCCACAACGATCAATGCTGGGCCCATTGCTGCTCACAATCTATATAAAGGATGTGGACATGGGGACCAAATGTACTATTTCCAAATTTGCTGATGACACAAAACTAGGTGGAAATTCAAGTTGTGAGGAGGATGCAAGGTGGCTTCAAGGGGTCTTGGACAGGCTAAGTGAATGGGTAAGAACATGGCAGATGGAATATAATGTGAATAAATGTGAAGTATTTTACTTTGCTAGACAAAAGAGGAAAGGCAGAATATTTCTTAAATGGTGAGAGGTTAGGAAGTGTTGAAGTCCAAATGAACCTGAGTGTCCTTGTTCATGAATCACTAAAAGCTAGCAGAAAGCAATTAGGAAGGCAAATAGTATGTTGGCCTTCATCACAAGGACATTTGAGTACAGAAATAAAGATGTCTTGCTGCAGTTGTATAGAGCCTTGGTCAGACCACATTTGGAGTACTGTATACAATTTTGGTCTCCTTGTCTAAGGAAAGATTTACTTGCCATAGAGGGAGTGCAACAGAGGTTTACCAGATTTAGTCCTGGGATGGTGGGATTGTTTTATGAGAAGAGATTGAGGAAACTGGGCCTGGATTCTCTAGAGTTTCAAAGAATGAGAGGTGATCTCATTGACACTTACAAAATTTTTACATGGCGTGACAGACTGGATGTTGATAGGATGTTTCACCTGGCTGGTGAGTCTAGAACCAGGGAACAATGCCTCAGAGTAAGGGGCAGACCATTTAAGATGGATATGAGAAGAAATTTCTTCATTCAGAGGGTGGTGAATCTTTGGAATTCTCTATCCCAGAGGGCTGTGAAAGCTCACTCAATGAGCATATTCGAAAATTGATAGAGTTCTGGGTACTAATGACATCAAGGGATATGGGAATAGCATGGAAAAGTGGAATTGCCATGATCTAATTGAATGGCAGAGCAGACTCGATGGGCTGAATGGCCTACTTCTGCTCCTGTGTTCCTATGTTCCAATGCAGATAATCATTCAACTTATATTTTACAAAAAGTGTGGGTGAGAAAAGGTTAAGTATTGACCTTGCTGGCTTGAAAAAAATTTGCAGATGATACAAAAGTAGGAGGGAAGGCAAGTGGTGAGGATGACACAAGGAGTCTACAGAGGAATATAGACAGATTAAGTGAGTAGGAAAAAAAGTGGCAGATGGAATATAATGTGGGAAAATGTGAGGTTCTGCACTTTAGCAGGAAGAATAGAGAAACTGAATATTATTTAAATGGAGAAAGACTGCAGAAGGCTGCAGCACAGAGGGATTTGGGAGCTCTTGTGCATGAATCCCAAAAAGCTAACATACAAGTTCAACAGGTAATATGGAAGGCAAATAGAATGTTGGCCTTTATATCAAAGGATATGGAGTATAAAAATAGGGAAGTCTTGCTAAAACTAAACAAGGCATTATATATAAAAAATGTAATGAACATGAACCCTCATGCGACTCTGTCACGTGAGCAAGGACATGTTACTAATTAAGTTTTAAATTTTTTATTTTATTTTTATTTGCTTTAGGAAACCTTGTCCCGCCCGTGGATGAGGTTTCCTTAAAAAGTGCAAAGGCAGCTTAGCCTTTTTGCCTGCCTTCCAACCGTTAGGCTGGATGGGCAGCGAAAACTCCTATTTTATTGATAATTTACTGGCCTTAACAAGCCTTTTAATTGTCGGCGGGTGCCAATTCTGGCATGTGCCCGCCGAAAAAAATATCGCACGACAGCATGTTGACATCAGGACACACACCAGATGTCCATGCACGTCATTTTACACTCCGGCAGGTCGGGTGTGCACCTGCCCGCCCAGCTAAAAATTTTACGCTAGAGGTCCTAGAGGAGGGGCACTCACAATGTGATATTTTGTACAGAATATCAAGATTTTTGATTTAATTTGTTATGTAATTTTGATTGTATGTATAAATTCTAATTATCATTTAATGAGAGGAAAGATAATCTGATAATTGTATATTAATTATGTTTAATTGAACATGAACTGGGGGTTAATTTCTGCCCTCATGAATAGGAACCGACTGAAATTGTGATTGTTGAGTCAGGAGGTGCACACTTGTAATCAGTATCCTTGTAAACAAATGTTCATAAAAGTGTGGAAAGACTGGTTCCAGATCTATCCTTCGCTGGTTTTCTGGATTAGGCACCATCGCCTCCAATCTATCCTCTAAGATATTCACAGTATCAGTATCTGAGTGTGAAATCAAGTAAGGGTGTTGTGTCTTTATCATCACACTTTGTGGCGTCCCTCCATTGCCTGACCAGTTGTGCCACCTGGGTACCTGAAAGGAAAAAAGCACAGGAGTAAGGTTGTGATGCAGGGTTGTGGGGAGAAAGCAAGAGATGAATGCTTACACCATCAGCAACTTGCAACTCTGAATAGATTGTTGGATGAGGATATAGTGGAATGTCAGAAGGAGAATTAGATACAAGGATACCATCATCTTTGATGGTTTCAGCCCCACCAATGGTTAAATCCATAACAATGGTTATTCCAATAATGGCCAGCACCATCTCCTCCATGGGGAATATGATATGCAGGCATGGCCTGTTTCCCTCCAGTTAGCTTCTGCTGCCTTCAGTTTTGCATGGCCTTGCTCTGCAAGTGATAGAGAGGCACACCATTGAACATTATGTAATCCATCTGGCTGATGTGGTTAACATGGTTGAAAATTTGGCAATGTGTACAAGCTGAGGTGTGGGTGCAAGGCTTTCAGTGAGGGTAAGGTGGACCTTATGAATGTTAACTATGAGACCTGATTAATAGAGACTATTGTTAAACGAATGATGGGTGTGTTGTTCTGAACAGCTATTGAGGCTATTGGTTAGGTTATGGTTTCTGAAGATGTACCCACTGACCTTGAGAACTGGTGCAAGGTCATTAAACTTCTTCTTGTACTGAATTTAGGTCCATTGGGCTTGCCTCCTAGCTGCTTTCACTGCCTTTTGACAATGTGTATGAAGAGCCTCCTGCCTATTCAGGATGCATCTCCTCCTTTTCACCTCCTCTACCAAGAACTCCAGTATAATGTCTGAAAATCTTGCAACCCACTCTCTCCCACATTGTGTCATTGCTCACTCTTTGCCTAGTTAGATCCTCCTCAATCACAACTCTAGTACCTACTCCAGTCACAATGTACCTCCCCTTTAAGAGATGCAGACTGGCTTTCAGTGGTGTTAGCCATTCACAATGTTGGCTAACTAATGAACAGAGTAGTTAGTATTGCACGGACACACAGATCATTCAATGAGCAGACACCACAATGGCGACCTGCATTGCAATCAATGGACAATTGTGCCTCCCAACCCCTGTGCATGTTTTTGGGAGTGATCCAAAAAAGAACTCTCTGTATCTTGAGGTATGAAGCTATAGAGACTTAAGCTGATACTGAATGTTCATTAACTGATATTAGCCTCAAAGTAAGAACACTTGCATTTCTATAGCATCAAAGTACAACATCCCAATGCATTTCACAGGAGCATTATGAAATAAAGTTTAATACTGAGGTAAATAAGGTGCTCTTAGGACAGGTGGCCAAAAGCTTGGTCAAAGTGATATATTTTGATTCATATTCTTAAGGGCTGGAGGGTGGGAGGAATGGAGTTGTGTGGCCATGAAGTGTTTTGAAACAAGGACGAGAATTTTAAAACTGAGGCATGATTGGACCAGAAGTCAATATGTAGCTTTATTTGAAAGCATAAAATGTATTTGATCTGTAAAAATCTGACTTAAATCAAGGTCATTTCACAGATGAAACATCACAACTTGTTGGAAGAAACCTGAAAAAAATCTTTGGTGATAAACCATGCCAGTAAAACATTTTGATTCCAGATACAAGCATAAAAGCAAAATACCCTGGATGCTGGAAATCTGAAATAAAAACAGAAAATGTTGGAAAAACTCAGCAGGTCTGGCAGCATCTGTGGAGAGAGAAACAGAGTTAATGTTTTGAGTCCATATGACTCTTCTTCAGAGCTCTGAATTTTTCCTGTTAAGTTTTTCCAGCACTTTCTGTTCTGAATCCAGATACCTTTGGCAAACAGAAATGAATATCTGAGGGCTTTAAACGCACAACACTTATTTTCAGTTTCATACAGTATCACATCATCTGCCAGTAGTAGGGCCTGGTGCCCTTTAGACCTATATGTATGCAGGTTCAAAGCCTTTCAGAGAAAGTAATGATAAACTTGCTGCTTACCATATGTTTCATTAGTTCTCAAATTTCTGCAGGCAGAAATGTTTCCAGCAACTTAGCATTGATTGGGTGGGGGAACGTGATAGAGAGGGGGGATGGGGGGAATGCTGGAGTGGTGATGAGATGGGGATGGAGACAGGAAGGTGCAAGATAAGCATTGGAAAAGTTATTTTTTCAATCTTTGAAATGAGTTGCCTTTAGTTTCCTTCGCTGCCTAAAAGCGAACAGGTTTCAGAATATTCAGTTTACAGAATGAGAGGGACGATAATTCCACATACTAGTCAACGATTTTATACTAATGGTAAATCAAATTTGCATTGTTCGCTAAGATGAGTGGGAAAATATACCATGCTCCTCACGTACTGTAAGTAATTGCATACATAAAGGTGTACTCCTCAGATACTGCTATTTCATAGATAAATAATTCTTGAACTTAAAACAATCACAATCACTAGAGACTGGGAAAACTAATAGGACTAAGAGCTGACAAGCCCTTGGACCTGATGACCTGCATCCTAGGGTCTTATAAGAAGTGGCTAGATTCTGGAAAAGTCCCAGCAGATTGGAAAACCGGAAATTTAACACCTCCATTCAAGAAAGGAGGGAGACAGGAAACTATAGACTAATTGGCCTAGCATCTGTTATAGGGGAAATGCTAAAACCTGACATTAATGAGGTTGCAGCAGGACATTTAGAAAATCATAATACAATCAGACAGAGTTAACATGGTTTTGTGAAAGGGAAATTGTGTTTGACAAATTAAAGTTCTTTGAGGATGTAACACGCTGAGTGGATAAAGGGAAACATTAGATGTAGTGTACTTGGATTTCCAAAGGGTATTTGATAAGGTGCCACATAAAAGGTTACTGCACAAGATGTTCATGGGTGTTGGGGATGATATATTAGCTAGGGTAGAGGATTGGCTAACTAACAGGTATCAGAAAGTCAGGACATAGGGGTCATTTTCAGGTTGTCAAACTGTAATGTGTAGTGTTCCATAGGGATCAGTGCTGGGGCCTGAATTATTTACGATCCTATATTAATGACTTGGATTAAGTGTTTTGTCACCAAATTTGATAACGATACAAAGAGTCTTCAAAGGAATATGGATGGATTAAATAAGTGCACAAATATTAGGCAGGTGGAGTACAAGGTGGAAAAATGTGAGGTTGTCCACTTTCGCAGGATGAATAGAAAAGCAGAATATTATTTAAATGGAAAGAGACTGCAAAATATTATGGTACAGACGGTCCTGGCTGTCCTTGTACATAAATCGCAAAAGGTTACCATGCAGGCACAGCAAGTAATTAGGAAGGCAAGTAGAATGTTGACCTTTATTGCAAGTGGGGATGGAGTATTAAAGTTGGAAAGTGTTGATACAACTGGACAGGACATTGGTGAGACTATGCCTAGAGTACTGTGTACAGTTTTGAGCTCCTTACTTAAAGAGGTATGTACTTGCATGTGAAGCAGTTCAGAGGAGATTCACTAGGCTGATTCCTAGGATGAAATAATTGCCTTATGAGGAAATTTGTGCAGTTTGGACCTATACTCAGTGGAGTTTGAAAGAATGAAAATTAACCTTAGTTAAACATATAAGATTTTGAGGGGCTCGATAAGGTAGTTGATGAGAGGATGTTTCCCCTCATGGGGAATCTGGAATGAGGAGCACAGTTTAAAAATAAGGGGTCTCCCATTTAAGATAGAGATGAGGAGGAATTTCTTCTCTCAGAGGGTCATTTGTTTTTGGAATTCTCCTCCACAGAGAATAGTGGAGGCTGGATCATTCAATACATTAAAGGCTGAGTTAGACACATTTTTAATCTACAAGGGAGGAAAGGATTATGGGGGGCAGACAGGAAAATGAAGTTAAGGCCACAGTCAGTTCAGCCATGACCTTATTGGATGGGGAGCAGGTTCAATGGGCCAAATGGCCTATTTCGGCTCCTATTTCTTATCATCCTATGTTTTTACACAAAATGGACTGTAGATGGAGGTACATACATCTCTACACAACATAATGTAATGTAGTGGTGTGCAGGACTATGTATCAGTCACGATCTAATTTAATGATGCAGCAGGCTGTAGGGCCTGAATGGCTTACTCTTGTTCCCATGTTCCTAATATGCTTCAGGAAAAGACACCTGCCATCCTTACCTAGTCTGGCCTATAATTGACTCCTCTTCTGCGCCAATATTGTTAAGTGCCATTTGGAGTGTCCTAGCAAACCACTCAACTGTATCGAATCTGGATAACTAGAGATGGGCACTAAATGCTTGCTTTGCCAGTGATTCTTCCATTCATAATTAATAAACTTTCTAAAAAGATAATGCCTCAGCTGCCATTTTCTTTTAGCTGCTCTTCTGTGTGCTGAAACTTTCTTGGATATTGGTGCACAGCAAGGAATTTGAGTCCATTTCTATCCCAACTATTCAACACCTAACATGTGAGAGGCCGTGCAGGACCTCTATATATGTCTGATACTCTACTGTAATCTTTCTCTTCATGGCAGGGTCCTTTAGTAATTCACTCATTTGCTTTGCAGCTAAGGGCTGAAAGTTTTACCCCTCCATTCAACTAGATCAAGTTCCATCTCTACTTAGGCATTCTTTGCCTCCTTTGTTCTCTGTTTCCCTGTGTTGTTACATGCAGGAACTGAATCCCTTCCGTTGAGTGTATTAGGGATGTTGAGTGAAAGGGAGAGGATGAATGATGAGCTCGAGGGACTGCAAGGTCAAGCTCTCCAACAGACTCTGCTATCTCCTGGCTTGCAACATCTGGAGGGAGTAAAAAAAACAATGTTGCTAACTTTGGTGTGCTTGAGTAGCGTTCTACCTTAATCAGCTATTTAATAGATCTGTTAAAAAGAAAGTGGCAGCTGGTGAGGGAAGTGAATGCATAGAATTGTTAAGTTCTGCTATCTTTACCCCATCCCCCCCAGCAGGGTAAATTTATTCAGTTGAACTTATTGTTAGCTTAAAGAACTAAAAGAACATTCAAATCATCATGAGCTTGAATCAGCTCATTGCAGATCTCTCTCTCATTTACTTTTTCATTTTTAAGTTCAGCAGATAGATGCAATCAGTTTGTATTTTATTTTTCATGCTTTGCAAATATTATATCATTAAAACATTTAAGCATAGCTACACTAATCTGAATATATCTCAATCAATCCACCTCACTAATAGAGATGAAGGGTAGTGCATATTCTGGTACAAATGTGAACATCAGAAACCCAGTACTCAATTTCATTGCTTTGTGTTATAATTAAACCAGGCTGATGAAAAACTGACCTGGAGAAATAATCAAGATAAAATTAATTCTATAGGGGTTAATTGCAGAACTCTAAAGTAAAACTGTTCCCTACTGTTCCAATGGCCATTGCCCAGGGCCCTTCCCCTCGCAACCTCGTCACTAAGTCCTGAAGCCTTTGAACTCCCCCAGTCTAGTCCCTCGACAACAGTGTCTATGGCCCAGTGCCCTTCCTCTTCTGTCATCAGGAAGAAATCGGGAGGGGAAGGGCACTGGGCCACAGACACCATTGTTGATGACGTTGAAGGACTGTACCTGGGGAGGATGTCAGGCCTCAAAGAAAAAGTCTGAAGGGAAGACCCTTCTGGGGCGAGGTAAAGTAAATGTAGATGTGCTCCAGGATCCAGCCAGGGAAGAAAGCAGCACATGAGTCAGACAACATTAGGAGGTAGGCAAGAAAAGGAAGGACCGGTGAATCTGACGCATCCAGCTGTGCCAATGATCGCTGCTGTTCAGAACAATAGCAATCATTGGTCGAGTATCTATTGGGATGGTCTACATGCCTGGATGGTCTACATGACTCATTGGCTGCTTTGGACACTGAACATCCCCATTGGACAGGCTACTCAGCCAATGAGTCTGGGCTCCTCTAGAGGCATGGGCCCTGGTGATTAACACTGACTACACCAGGTTCATCTGAAGCATTCAAAAAGGAATTCAACTGTTATTTGAAAAGGAAGAATGTGCAGGATTATGGGAATAAGGCGGTAGCATAGCACTAAGTGAATTGCTCCTTCAGAGAGCTGGTGCAAACACAATGGGCCAAATGACTTCCTTCTGCGCTGTACTAATTCTGTGAATCTGTGATCCTCTGAATAAAGTAGGGAAGTTTTGCCACAATTGTACCATTGTTGGTAAGACCAGATCCGGAGTACCATGTACTGTTTTGGCTCCTTACTTGAGAAAGGATATGATAGCATTAGAAGCAGTTCGGAGAAGATTCACACGACTGGTGCCTGGGATGAAGGGGTTATTTTATGAGGAAAGGTTGGACAGGTTGGGTTTGTATCCAATGGAAGAATGAGATTTGACCTTATTGAAACATTTAAGAACCTGAGGGGACTTGACAGGGTGGATGTTGAACGGATGTTTCCCCTTGTGCGAGAGATGAGAGCTGGAGGATGCAGCTTAAAAATAAGGGGTCTCCCATTTCAGATGGAGATTAGGAGAATTTTTTTCTTTCAGAGGGTCATGAGTCTGTGGAATTCTCTTCCATAGAGGCAGGGTCTTTAAATATTTTTAAGACTGAGTTATTTAAATAGATTTGTGATTGACAACGGAGTGAAAGGAGGTAGACTGAAAGTGGAGTAGAGGCCATAATCAGATCAGCCTCAATCTTATCAAATGGCAGAGCATTCTTGAGTGGTCAAATAGCCTACTCCTGCTCCTAATTTGTATATTTGAGTTTTTAATTCATCGAACTGTGGAGAAAGAATAAGGGAATTATACCTGTCCTCACTAGAAAAGGAAAATCAAGAGTAACAGTGACAATGATCCAAGTTTAAAATTATCCTAGATGGCATTAGAGCAGAGCAAATAATTGAAAATAAGGAATATGCTTATATACTAAGAAAACCACTGAATATGACAAGATCTTCTTGTATAATTAAAATGTTACTCTAATAATAATTAGGTAATATTTCAAATGTAGAAGTCACACTTCTTTCTTTCATTAGACGCCAGTCAGTAATGCTATTAAATTACTGTACCGGAAAAGTGAAATGTAATTGATTCCTCAAAAGAATTGCAACAGACTAGTTATTACATGAATTCCCTTTTTTTGGTTTAAGGGCATGATTGAAACCTTATAAAGCTGAATCCTCAAGTTGAAAACCATTTTCTCCCTTCCAAACTTGTTTGGCTATAATAAATACTTGACCTGACCCTTGTTGGAGCAATTTGTGGATAGCTGGATGTCATTGCTCTTGTTGTGTCAATTTGGCATGGCAAAGACAATGAGAATTTCTATCCGTTTTCAACTAGAACCCACATCAATGAGAATCAGCTTCCACAAAGGCATCAAAGTGTTGCAGTGAATCTTCCAGGAAAAAGTAAGTTTTATGGCAATGAAATTATGAAGATGCATTATGGTTTATGGTTAGCTCTCAATTTACACACTTTCTGAACTTTCTTTTTCACACTGGATTCCTCTTCAGTCCAACTCTGGCAGGATCCAAAAATGTGCTCAACTGTTTGCCATTTAAAAAAATACATTTTCACTGAATGTATTGCAAGTTACCAGTGTGACGAAGAATGTCATTTACATTTAAATTCCTTGCCCTACTTCTTACATCGGGATAAACTGATGATCAAATTGCTGTGTCAGCAGCAGTTTGTATCTGTGAATAATATTGTCAGTACTTCTAATCACTTGGCAATTATCTTGGCTCACAGACTGCACAGTTAAACGTGCTGATTAATATAGTAGGATGGGTTGATCGGGTTCGATGAAAAAAGTTGGGAGGAGGCTCATCTGGACCATAAACACCAACATGAACAAGTTGGGCTGAACGGCTGCAAATTCTACATAATCTTTGACTTTTAAAAAAAAGTATTTTTGTATTTTTGTACTGGGAAATATTTTAATATATTAATGTTCAGTCAGTCTCCCTTGCATTAACTTGCCAGGGTTTTAATTTCTTACAGGGGCTGTATGAACGCATTCTTGCCTACAACAAGTTTCAATGCATCACTTATATTCTTGAGTGATTCACATTTTTCTGATTTGATGTTTGGAAGACAAAGTTGACTGTCCTTTGCTGGCAGTCCAAAAGTATGACTGAACCATAATGACAAACATCAGTTTATCAATCTCATGAGCAAAGTATTTTGGGACTGATTCTTACCTGCTGAAATTGGTGTTAACTGGATGCCCAAGGTGTCGTAATGGGATTGGTAGATTAACTGCACCATTAGCACTGACAATCAGGCTTTTGTCAATTTCCCTGGGGCCTCCCATTCAGCGACAGAAGTATCTGCCTCTTTCGGGGGTATTTATTATACAAATTGTGGTACTATAATATACATTGGACCCTGATAACCATTTTAGGATAGGACTAGTCTATGCAGGATGATTGTCAGGCCAGGAGCAGCAGGAGTACTCTTCTGTGCCCCACAAAAATAATCACAGCCATCTCTCTGTGACTGTGTCACTATCCCTGGACTTAGCTTGCTGCCAGCCTGGTGGCCCTTGGTTACCCAATATTGGATCGCCTACATGTGATGAGGTGCCATTTGGCATCCATAGCTTGCAGATTCCTTTTAAATGAAGCCTGAGCCTTAAAATAGCTGAAGGCTCTTTACCCTCTGTGTGGATGTTGCCTTCCAAAATTTAAATTGATCCCTTGAATTGAGACTAAAAAGAATCCATTCAGGACAGAAAGGAAGCTAATATCACGTGTGTAAGCATCAAACCTTGCTCAAAAACAAAATACAACCAAGGTTCCTTTTGTGGCCATTTGCACCAAAACATTTCCAAGGCTCCTTTTTAGCTTGTCACAAAGTGTGATACTGAACCATACAGATTAGAAAGATCCCAGGTTCAAATCTTGGTCTTGGCTTTGATAGCTGATCTTAAGCTACATTCACCATACATCCTATGTCCTCAGGTTAGAAGGAAAAATTAAGTCTAGACTCTCACTCCTTTTAAGAAGGACACTTATTGGTGAAGTTGCTGTTTGATACATTTTTCCAACAAAATCTTTGCCAAACCTTACAGTACGGCATTGCAGAGACAGTAGGAATCTTCCAAGAGTCCTTAGATTTTGCAAAAGTCCCAGAGGATTGGAAAACTGCCAATGTAACACTCTTATTTTAAAAGGGAGGGAGACAAAAAACAGGTAACTATAGGCCAGTTAGCTTAACAGCCGTCATTGGGCAAACATTGGAGTCTATTATAAAGGATGTAATAGCAGAGTATTTAGAAATGCATAATCTAATCAAGCAGAATTAGCATGGCTTCATGAAGGGGAAATCATGCCTGACAAATTTATTAGAATTCTTTGAGGAGGTAACAAGCAGGATAGGTAAAGGGGAACCAGTAGATTTAATATATTTGAATTTCCAAATGACTTTCAATAAGCTACCATACATAAGGCTACTTAATAAGATAAGAGCCCATGATTTTGGGGGTAGTATATTAGCATGGAGAGAGTACTGGCTAACTAATAGAAGACAGAGAGTTGGGATACAGGCTGCATTTTCAAAGTAGCAACCTGTAACTAGTGGAGTGCCACAGTGATCAGTACTGGGGCCACAATTATTTACAATATATATTAATGACTTGGATGAGGGAAATGAATGGACTATTGCCAAGTTTGAGGATGATACAAAAATAGGTGGGAAGGCAAGTGCTGAGGATTACATAAAAAGCCGACAGAGGGATACGGATAGGTTAAGTGAGTGGGTAAAAACGTTGCAGATGGAATATAATGTAAGAAAGTGTGAGGTTATGCGCTTTGGCAGGAAGTATAGAGGAGATGAATATTATTTAAATGGAGAAAGACTGAAGAAAGCTGCAGCACAGAGGGATTTGGGGGTCCTCGTGCATGAATCCCAAAAGGCTAGCATACAAGTTCAGCAAGTAATAGCTAAGTCAAATGGAATGTTGGCCTTTATTTCAAAGGGAATGGATTATAAAAATAGGGAAATCTTGCTAAAACTATACAAGGCACTAATTAGACCACACCGAGAATACTGCGAACAGTTTTGGTTCCTTTATCTAAGGAAAGATATACTGGCATTGGAGGCAGTCTAAAGAATGTTCACTAGGTTGATCCCAGGGATGGAGGGATTTTCTTCTGAGAAGAGGTTGAGTAGGTTGGGCTTGTACTCATTGGAGTTTAGAAGAATGAGAGGCGACCTTATTGAAACATTGAAGATTCTTAGGAGGTTTGACAGGGTAGGTGCTGAGAAGTTATTTCCCCTTGTGGGAGAGTCTAGGACCAGAGGGCATAATCTCAGAGTAAGGGGGTGCCCACTTAAAACAGAGATGAGGAGGGATTTCTTCTCTCCAAAGGTAATAAATCTGTGGAATTCTTTACTGCAGACGGCTGTAGAGGCTGGATCATTAAATATATTAAAGGGTGATATAGACAGATTTTTAGTCAGTAAGGGAATCAAAGGTTGTGGGGAAAAGGCAGGAAAGTGGAGTTGAGGATTATCAGATCAGTCATGATCTCATTGAATGGCAGAGCAGACTCGATGGGCCAAATGGCCTACTTCTGCTCCTACATCTTATGGTCTTAACATTGTTGCCAAAGTGATTTGCAAGACAGAGGGACTGTTTCACTGTCAACTAGAATTGATCAAACTGGCATCACAGGCTGATTCCATTTATTTTGTCAGTGAGGAATTTTCTGACAAGTCCCACAATTTTGTCAATTTAAATAGTTTAAAAATTAACAAATGTTGACATTACCCTGTACTTATTTGAGTGTAATTTGCTTGTTTGTACACTGAATACAGTGAAGTATAATCTCATAAATATGACAACTATTTTGCCAATAAAACTTTATTCAAGGAATTCTCTTGAAATTAGGCTATATCAGCAGATAAACATTTAGCAGCTTTGCCTCAAATGTCCATTAAACTAAGGTATTAACTTGTATGTTTTAAACAAGTTAACACATCCATTGAAATACCTTGCACAGTGCACTTTTATAACCATTATTACATGAAAATATTAAGGAACTTTCTGAAATCCCACAATTCCAGCTAGAAAGTTGAAGTCAAAGGGAGGGCAGGTCAGAAATAGGGCTGAAAGCATGGGATTGCTAATTTTTTTCTTATTTGTTCATGGGATGTGGACATTGCTGGCTAGGACAGCATTTATTGCCCATCCCTAGTTGTCCTTGAGGAGGTGGTGGTGAGCTGCCTTCTTGAGCCTCTGCAATCTATGTATTTAGGATCACCCAGAGTGCTGTTAGGGAGGGAGTTTCAGGGCTTTGACCCAGCAACAGTGAAGGAACGGCGATATAGTTCCAGGTCAGAAATGTTGTGTGACTTGGATGGGAATTTGCAGGTGGTGATGTTCCCAGGCATCTGCTACCTTTGTCTTTCTGGGTGGTAGAAGTCGAGGGTTTGGAAGGTGCTGGAGAAGGAGCCTTCGTGAGTTACTGCAGTGTGTCTTGTAGATACTACAGACTGCTGCCACTGTGCATCAGTGGTGGAGGGTGTGGATGTTGAAGATGGTGGTTGGGGTGCTAGTCAAGCGGGTTGTGTTGTCCTGGATGGTGTTGAGCTTCTTAAGTGTTGTGGGAGCTGCACTCATCCAGACAAGTGGAGAGTTTTTCATCAAATGGTGCTCAAGCTTTGGGGAGTCAGGAATTGAGTTACCCTCTGAAGAATTCCCAGTCTCCGACCTGCTATCGAAGCCACAGCATTTATATAGCTGGTCCAGTTTACTTTCTGAACCCTCCAGAATGTTGATAGTGGAGAATTCAGCGATGGTAATGCCATTGAATGTCATGGGGAGATGATGCGATTCTCTTCTGCTGGAGATGGTCATTGCCTGGCACTTGTGTGGTATGAATGTTACTTGCCACTTAGCAGCCAAAGCCTGAATCTTGTCCAAGTCTTACTGAATATGGACACAGACTGCTTCAGTATCTAAACAGTTACAAATGGTGCTGAACTTTATGCAGTTAGCCGCAAACATCCACACTTCTAACCTCATGATGGAGAGGAGGTCAGCTGAAAATGATAAAATAGTCACCGGACCAGTTAGCATCTATGTTTTGGGACAGTTGAAACCCGGTTGATCCCTGGTCAGCACACATGACTGTCTTGGCAGGTTGGAAGCCAGTTGATGCCCGGTTAGCGGGCTGTTGAACTTGGCTGGTTGAAACCCGGCTGATCTCCTGTTCGTGGGCAATTGACATTAGCTGGTTGAAACCTGGCTGATCCCAGCTAGCGGGCACTCATTGCCCATCGAGTTGAAAGGCTGTTGGCTCTGATTACCGACTCATTGGTTGCAAGTAGTTGCAGGCATTAATCCCAGGTTATCTCCCGGGCTGAGCATTATGAGCCATGATATTATTGTTAGTGACTCCACCATGGTAAAACTTGTGCTTCACCATGTCATTGTTGCGTGTGATTGTGAAAATCCAGCAAAGACATTGGCTGAGCTAGGTTTCAAGCTTATTGGCAAAAAATTGAATTAAGTCAACATAATCACTGTATAAGTGTATGAATTCCTAAGCTCCCAGAAGACCCACCCCGAGTGATCAAGTTGGCTTAAGTGCACAGGAATGATGTGCAGAATTGTAACTAAGCTGTTAATCAAGAAACTGAAAGAGACAACAGCTTACTTCAAACATTTATTGTAAAAACCAAAATTAAACAATTGAAAACTCAACTGAAAGAAGCACGTTATTTACAAAATCAAACATTACTAAAATAAACACTTTACATAGTACCCATGGGATGTGACTTCTTGTTCAGATTCTGATGTTTTTCTGATACGTGGTCACTCATTTTCTTCATTTCCTTTGCTATACCCTCTGCACTTGGGCCCTGGATGTGGTGGTGGGTTATGAGGACAGAGAGACAAGGATAATCACAGCAGAAGGGTCATTTAGGCAACATTAATTTTTTTTGTTTTTTCATAGGATGGGGGCATCGCTGGCTAGGCCAGCATTTATTGCTCATCCCTAATTGCGCCTTGCTCAGCCATTTCAGAGGGCATGTAAGAGTCAACCACATTGCTGTGGGTCTGGAGTCACATGTAGGCCAGGCCAGGTAAGGACAGCAGATTTCCTTCCTTAAAAGGGACATTATTGAACCAGATGGGATTTTCTGACAATTAACAATGGTTTCATGATCATCATTAGACTTTTAATTCCAGATTTATTTTATTGAATTCAAACTTCACTGATAGAATTAGAACCTGTGTTCCCAGAGCATTATCCTGTGTCTCTGGACTACTAGTCCAGTGAAAATAACACTCCACCACCACTGTCCCTAAATCAACGACACAGAACAAAGATGACAACAGTAAACAGCCAGATGTATATTTGAGTGGTTACCTGCAATGCATTCAGCTTGATCAGTGAAAGTGCCAGCTTTGCAGTACCCTCACTGGTCATGATCCACAGGCATACTCTGCTGCAGGCCACTCTCTCCCGGAACGTCTCAGTGCCCCAGGTGCTAATAGCCAGGGACCTTACAATTTTGTCTGCTAGTCGTGGACTGAGTCCAACAGCTGCTCCAGGATCACGGTTCCACCCAGCAATTAAACCTGCATGAAATAAGGCCAGAGAGTTATTACACATTTAAAAAAGTGGGTAAAAATCACATATTCCATTAAGGTTCACATTACCATCTGCTGTCATATTATACACACAGTTAAGCCCCAGTTGATGAGAATCATTTAAGATTAATTACCTTGTTGTCAATTGGTTTGTACAGGTTGTTGCGTCTCTAGGTTCTGGAAGCATTTGGGGTGGCTTGACCTTGCCATTGCTGCACCTTTAGGTGCTGCCTTTTGAACTGCAATCCTGGAAAATCATTCATGCCATTCTCCCACCTTCTGCCGCTTTGAGAGAAGGTGAAGGAATATACAGATAGGCAAGTTACCTAGCTCTGACAGCACATTTTCCAGCTTCATGTTTTGCGCCTCGAGTCTCTCCACCCTGTGGTGCAGGGCTGCCCACTCCTCCTCCTCCATCATCTGCCGCAGGGCTGCCCTCCCTTTCCTCAGCTGTGCCACTTTCTGCCATAACTTTGCAATCTTCCCTTGAGTGTTTACACAGCACAAGGGAGTCCAGAGCAACATTAGAGATGCCTAACCTCCATGCAGAGCTTTACATATAATGAATCGGGCCAGACTGAGTCCCACAGCTAGATTGTAAGTATTCTAAGAACAGGGAATAATTTCAGCACCAAAAAATACTTTATAATAGCACAGATAATCAGCATTGTCTCAAAATTGCAAACTCTTTCAATAGCTCCTTTCTCTATTTCCCTACAAATTTATGCAAAGTAAATAAAAATGGGTTTCCTAACTATCCAGCAATGCATACCTTCAGAAATTTAGGGATTACTGATTGCTGAAATCTCTCCCTCTCCCATAGCAGACACCATGGGATGGCTTCTTCCAGGCTGCAGACACAAACAGCCCACCTGAGTATCATTCACAATGACCAATTGGATTTCAGCTTTGCTGAGGTCTGGCCAATCAGCATAAAGCAGAGGAAGGATATTTGATTTTTGAGATTTGGGGGCGGGGTCAGGAATGAGCAGCAAAATCTCACTGAGCCAATGAGGTTCCTCCGATCGGAAACCACTTCTGCTAATGTCCCATGCGAGGAGGAGGCAGCTGTGCACAGTGCCATATTGTTTAACCTTGATTCCAAAGCAGCACAATTAAAACAATGTATTAAAAACAAGCAGCGAATTTGTTGATGGGCCCCAGCTTCTCCGCATGCCTCCCCGCTTGCTGCTGCTCTCCCCCATGCTTGCCACCGGCCTCCCTTGTTCCCCCGCTTCTCTGCAGCTCTCCCGCACCTTTTATTGGCTGTGCACCCACATTCGTATGCTGCTAGGCCTCAGGCTTCACTCAGAAGCATAATAAGGGTTAGTGTGGGTGAGTGTGAGCCCATTAGGGTGAGTAAATGAGGATTGGTGAGTGCAAGAGGGCGAGTGAGTGAGGGTTACTGAGTGAGTGAGGGTAAGTGAGGTTAGTGAGTGAGGAGTTGAGGGTGAGCGAGTGACTGCGTGAGTGGGGTCAAGTAAGTGAGGGTGACTGAGTGGGTGAGGTTCCCAGGTGCAACACATTCATCAAGGTGAGATATCTCTGAGCGCTGGGGTCTCCTCCAGTTGGTTCCAATACATCCCCCTCTTCCTCTCCACCACCCCCCCTCCTCTTCCTCTCCGTAACCTCACCTCCTCCTCTTTCTCTCCACCACTTCCTCCTTCGACCTCTCCACCATCCCCTCCTCCTCTTCTTCCTCTCCACCTTCTCCTCTCCTCCTCTTTGTCTCCACCACCCCTCCTTCTCGTCCTCTCCGGCACCACCCTCCTCTTCGTCTCTTCCACCTCCACCTTCCCCTCTTCGTCTCCACCACCTCCAGCTCCTCCTCTTTCCCTCCTCCACCTCCTCCTCTTCCCCTCCGTCGCCTCCAGTCCTTCCTTGTCTTCTCCTCCACCTCCCTCTCTTTAGCTCTGCCACACCCACATCCTCTTCTTCCTCCCCTTCACCTCCGCCTCTTCCTCTCATCCACTTCCTCTTCTACAGCAACGCATTGGCCACGCAGGCATCTTGTGGTGGATCCAGGCAGCCGTCGTCTCTACAGCCACATCCCTCTCTATTTCTTGTACCTTTGAGTATGGCTCAACATGTGGAAACTCTCCATTTTTGTCATGTTGCCTGTTCTGTAATTTCATTGCTTACAAAAAAAAAATCAGTCAGAAATCAAACAATTGATGAACATGCATATAATGGATTTTCATTTTGGAACTGGGTACTTTTCCATATTGCAGGTTAAATGCCCATCAAATTCTCACAGGGCGGGATTTTGAGGTCGTCGGGTGGGCGCAGTGGGCGGGCCTGGGAGCGGCTGGGAAACGGTCCACCACACGCGATCGGCCCCTGACTGCAATTTCACGCTTGTGGGCCATTCAAGACTCTTGACTGGTCGAGAAGGACCGCCAATGGTGACCTGGCGGCCAGTTTAAAAGCCCCTGGAAGGCTATAATGGAAGGATGTCTCCTCTGTCTTTGCAAACCGAAGTTTTGGAGTCGAGTGTGGCTGGACACGGGAGATGGGAAGGGAAGTCAGATGGGCACTCGGACCCTCCTTTTCCGATGAGTGCCTTGCTGTCCTCCTGGAGGAGGTGGCTGCCAGGAGGTGGAAGGAGGAGGCCACCGCACCTCACAAAGAGGGTATGGGAGGAGGTAGCAGCAATGGTGAGCAGCCATGATGTGGTGCAGCACACCGGGGTGCAGTGCCGGAAGTGCTTCAGTGACCTGCTGCGCTCAGGAAGGCTGAGCACTGTGTTGGCATGGGTCAGATGTGTAGATGTGTTAAGGTGTGGCCGCCCCCCTCGTGGACCCGGGAGCTAGACTCTGAGTGACAACTGTCAATCACGCCGGAGCTGTCCAAGGGGGTGAGCCCTGGCTGCTTGGACTGGCTGCCTTTCGGCTTGAGGGCCATGACTCGGATGTGCCCTGCAAGCGGTTCCTCAGCTGCTGTTGGCCAGGCTACAATGGCGCTGCAGGTAGAGAGTGGATTAATCAATGTTCTTTCAGGAGGAGACAAGCGATAAGCAAGCAGAGAAGGCACATACAGGTGGAGGGCAGCCCAACTTCCTGCTGCTCAGCAGGCTCGAGCAAGACACCGTGGAACTGGAGAGCCAGGAGGTTCCCCAAGTAACCGGGCATGGAGAGGTAGGGTGCCAGACGAAGGTAAGAGTGCAGTGCACAGAGATGAGAGTTTCAGGTTGTGCAACCATTCTAGTGTAGTCTCCTCATTGATGTGAGCCCCGAACCTGGAGTCCCCATTGATCAGTGGAAGACAAGGGTACCATGATGCAGATTTCCATTGTCTCACCAGGGTGCCTGGCATGCACAGTGACAGTGTGATATCTTTAACTAGTGACATGTCCTTCTTCTCCCTTTTAGGTTCGCCAGCAGGCTTTCACTCTGTGGACCCCAAAGGGGCACTCCTGACACCAGAGGAGCACTGAGCTGCTGTTGCACCTGCATCACACTCGCTCTCTGAAGCAGGCACCAGCCCAGACACCAGCACCTCGATGGGCATTAGTTCAGTTGCTAGTATCTCGGTGCACATTGGTAAGGGCATTTCACATTCATTTGAGGTGCAGGCAGAGTCAAAGGGTGCCCAGGGTGACAGCAGTCAGAGGACTGCTAGAGACCAGGATGGTGCTGAGTCAAAAGCTGATGATGAGCCTCTGGAGTCATCCATTAGGTGGCAGATGCTGGATGTCCAGCGAGATGTGTGGGAGGATCTGGCAGAGATCCATGAGGTTATGTATGTCATGGTCTCCATTTGGAGGAGTTCTCATGGCTGACCGCCCTTCCTCCTCCATTGACAGAGTGGGGTCTCTCATGGAGAGGCAGCTCCAGGGTTCCTGGGGTTTCGCTCGGACCTACAAGCCCTCACATAGGCACTGAGCTTAGATGGTCAGTACCAGTGTGGGACATGGACATCTCCCCAGCATCCCAGCTAGGTGCCCGTCCATCAATGGTGAGCAGGGGGGTCCAGAGCGATCTCACGTTGGCACACAAGCTCTTCTCATCTCTGCAGGCTCCTCTCAGGCGCTCTGAATGACGGCAGCATCTCCTCTACCCCTCTGCCAGTGACCGTGGCATCTGATGAGGCTGCAATGACTGGGGAAATGCCCAATCAAATTGGTAAATGGAGGTCACGGTCTCCCTTGAGAGGCAGAGCCTCCTTCGTCATTGCACCTCAGATATATTGAGGTAGCTGCATTGCTGCCTGTAAACTCTGGCAGCAGAATAGTGGCATCGTCAGTGGCCCCTCCCGCCTTGGACTTCCTGCTGGCCCTGTGCCCCTTGTGCCTGCCCCTCTTCTCCTATAGGCTCCTCCCCAGGAAACTGCATAAGGACACATGGTCTCCTCTCCCTTCTGCCCTTCTCTTTCTCCTCAGAGGCGGTGCCACCATTGGAGACCGCAATCCCCATTACCAGGGTAACAGAAGGCTCTCTGATACCTGGAAGGGTGCACACAGTCCGAATCCTCCAGCGGCCTTGCAGATACTAAGGAAACCTGAAATGAAGCCTGGAAATGCTAAGAATGAAGCCCCAAACAGAGATGAAGCTGCCAAGAACCAAGAAGTCACCAGCAGCAAACTAGCTACCAAACACCTCACAACTCACACTCGCAATGCGGCTGACCCATTTTATCCCGCTCATGGATGTGTTTTTTGAAAATGTTGGCTGGCCTCCTGCTCGTTTTGCCCATGCGATGAGCTCGAAATAACATGGGCCATGAAAAATAACTGTCAATTGGACTGTTAATGTCCTTTAGTGGCCTGTTAATTAATAGTGGGTGTGGCTCCAGCACCCGCACGCACCCACCATGTGAAATATCGCGCAAGTGCGCTATGACGTCGAGGTGCTCGCCCAACACCATCGCGCGCTATTTTTGCCCGATCAGGTTAGGCACAACCTGCCAGTAGGACCTAAAATTCTGCCCATAGGCGTGAGGCTGATAATTGTTCAGCTGCCCAAAACTCACATTTAAAACAGAAGTAAAGGGACACATCGGAGGCCAAGGGGCATGCTCGACTTCAGCCTGTCTGCAGCCCAAGCTCCCTAGCTGACCTCACCAAGGCTTCTTAGGCAGCACCTTCCAAACCCACGACCACTTCCATCTAGATGGACAAGGGCAGCAGGCACATCAGAACATCGTCACCTGGAAGTTCCCCTCCAAGCCACTCACCATCCTAGAAATATAGTGCCTTTTCTTCATTGTCGCTGGGTAAAGTCCTGGAACCTCCTCCCTAACAGTGCTGTGGGTGTACCTACACTACATGGATGCAGCAGTTCAAGAAGGCAGCTCACCACCACCTTCTCAAGCATAAATTGCAAGCAAAATGCTTTCTGGCTGGTTTCTGGTGGGTTTCTGGTTGCTCTGGTTGACCCCAGGTACATACTGGTCATTCTGGTCAGGATGTGACCGGATATAGCTGTTTCTTCCAGCTGGGTGGGCCTAGGACACTACCCTAAAGAGCCCCTGCAGTGATGTCCAGTACTGAGATGATTGACTTACAAAAGTCATAGCTATCTTCCTTTGTGCTAGCTATGACTCTAACCAGTGGAGAGTTTTCCCCTGATTCCCATTGACTTCAGTTTTGCTAGGGCTCTTTGATGCCACATTCGATCCAATGCTGCCTTGATGTCAAGGGCAGTCATTGTCACCTCCCCTCTTGAGTTCAGCTCATTTGTCTACATTTGGACCAAGGCCGTAATGAAGTCAGGAGCTGAATGGTCTTGGCGAAACCCAAATTGAGCATCACTGAACAGTCTATTTGCTTAGTGAGTGCCTCTTGATAGCACTGTAGATAACACTTACCTTCAGTTTGCCAATGATTGAGAGTAGACTGATTGGGCTGTAATTGGCCGGGTTGGATTTGTCTTACTTTATGTGTGCAGGGCATATCTGAGCAATTTTCCACATTGCCGGGTATGTGCCGGTGTTGTAGCTGCATTGGAACAGCTTGGCTAGGGGTGCAGCAAGTTCAGGAGCACAAGTACTATTGCCGGAATATTGTCAGAGCCCATAGCCTTTGCCATATCAAATGCCTTCAACCATTTCTTGATATCATTAGGAGTGAATTGAATTGGCTGAAGACTGACATCTGTGATACAGGGGACCTCTAGAGGAGGCCGAGTGTGATCATCAACTCGGCATTTCTAGCTGAAGATGGCTGCAAATGCTCTAGCCTGGTTTTTGCACTGATGCGCTGGGCTCCCACTTCATTGAGGATGGGGATATGTGTGAAGCCTGCCCCTCCAGTGAGTTGTTTAATTGTCCACCACCATTCATGAATGGATGTGGCAGTGCTGCAAAGCTTAGATCTGATCCATTGTGGGATCAGTCCTGTCTATCGCATGCTGCTTCCACTGTTTGTTATTCAATTAGTCCCGTGTTGTAGCCTCACCAGTTTGATACCTCATTTTTAGGGAAGCCTGGTGCTGCTCCTGGCATGCTCTCCTGCACTCTTCATTGAACCAGGGTTGAACCCCTGGCATGATGGTAATGGCAGAGTGAGATGACAGATCATGAGGTTACAGATTGAATGTAGAAAGAACATTTTAGAAGATTAGATATTTCAGTTCCAAAACTTGTTAGGCATTCTACCAATCTCCCACAATAACTTTGGGAAGAGACTGATGGAACACTCAAGGAACTGACACAAATCTGGTTGCGTTGGATCCCGGCTGTTTCTGTCAGTTACTGCATTTCCTTCTGATGTGAAAAATTTCCATCTATCTCTGACAAGATAAATGACATGATAAGGGTGGGAACTCCCAAAGCCAGGCATTCCTGGCAGTGAGCTACAGTCATGGCCCAACATTTCCATGGCAGCCAGTGTGCTAAGAGCAATGAAGCAAATTACTTTCCATAAAGGTGCATATGGTCCACACATGTGCCGTTCAGTCAAGGCGAGCGTCAATTTTTATTACATTTTACTTTGTAACTTGGCTCAATCATTAGAGGGCTGGAGGGCTGATTGGATCCATCACTGGCTACTATCAGATAGCTGGCTCTTGGCAATACCCCTAGCTGCCCAGTTTTCTGGTGCATGAGGCAGACGGGTATCAAAGAAACAGCCCAAGTGGCTATTCAGTCCACTGGCTTCATACAAATGATGTGCCATATCATTGACCTTGGTGCGAGCAGACATAATCCTGGCCAAAATCACCACTCCTGGAATTCTGAGGCCAGAATATTGCACAAAAGCAATGAGCTCCAGGACAAATAGGACTTTAGCTGCTGCTTCATTTGAGCAGAGGTGATAAGGACTTCAAAAATAGAAACTGTGCCAACCTTCTCCTTTACAATAGCATGAAGTCTAAAGAGATTTTAGAAGATCAAGTTACTTTTAATATCAGCCATTTCTCTGATAAGGTGAAATTATTTTTAAGCAAACTCAAGTCAGCCAAGGAGAGCATGTGGAACAATGAGTCAAAGGTTATTTTTTATTTAAATCCCACGAATACCGAGATATAGAAATGTTTTTGCTTCCACGGTTTCACTAAATGAAACACTTTTTTTAAAAATTAGACACACCTACAGTATGTGCAGCAACCCATTGCATCTCTGCTAATTATAGATTTGATCTTGTTGTAAAGACAATGAATCTGAACTAATACGCCTTCATGGAAAATGAGTGCAGTAAACACAGGTATAATTCTGATTCAAATATTCAACTCCAAACTATTTTCTATTCACTTCCATTAAACAGATTTTCTGATCCTAGTATAACACCCGCATGCATCATCCTGCTTTGAGAATGAAATATCCCCCCAGTTGTTCCTTTTTAACACTTGTCAGGCTACGCTAAATCCGCAATGGACTTTCTTTCAGAGATAGCAGTATACATAACCATTCCTTGTGCAACATGCAGGGTTGAATTTCTACTTTTGAGTTGCATCTGTGGATAAAGATTTTCACCCATATGTGGTCACTAGAAGCATTTACCTACAATCCCTCCTCAAGAAAATTAATTTGAGGAGGCAAAAACACTTTGTTATTTGTGCCAACAATGCTGCCTGGAACATTGCTTGCATCACCTGGAGGGAAGTGATCCTGGGCAGTATTTAATCAAGGCGACAGGGTTCTCTCCCATTGGCTGGAGAGCTGGTGAAAGTTCCCTATTGCCCCTTTTAGGGAACACCCGTCATATGAAGTGTCAGTCAGGCACTTAACTGGACAGCGGTGGGTCATCCCCGGAATCGAAGCTTCTAGGTTTTAAGTCCTGCCTACCTTGAGCTCCTGGCCAACCAGGGGCTGGCAGCTCTATTGAACAGCGGTGCCACCAGGGAGACACTGGTTGCTGCTGGTATAACACCCACCCAACAGCACCTTGTTGGATCCCAGGCCACAGAAAGAGAGAAACCCTCCACAGTTGCTTGTCGGGCTCCCTGTAATACTTGCCCACCTAAGGCCCGCAACTGGTGGCAGAGAGGGGAGACCATCCATAGATCTTCCTGCCATGGACTTAATCAGGGTGGAAGTGGGCAAGCAGGGTCCTCAGCCACCTGATTAAATGCCAAAACTCGCCACGGGATGGGGCATTAAATTCCACCCAAGTTCCTTTCTATTGATGTAGATGGGGTGCTCTGTTGCAAAATGATGTGGATATCATTGACTGCGTCTTGGACACTGGAGAAGGCAGCATTGTCCAGAGTGATTCTCTTTCAAGATAATGACAAAGAAGAGTATGCCCATAGGGACTGCCATACCTGCTGCTGAGATAAGTCCTCACTATAGTCAGGGAGGTGCTGAAAAATCTGTTGGCAGTTTGACCCTGTCAGCGGGAAGCATTCCAGGCCAGTGTTTCCAGAATGGAAACAAGGATTAGCAATGCAGAAATCACATATCAAGCTCTCCGAGCTCTCCAGGTCAGAAACTCCCCACATCTATCCATAATCAACTAATTTTGGCAGCAGCCACAGTGTATAAAGCACACTTACACTGAGGCAGTATAAAAAAGAAACTTCAGCCCTCGTTAGAATATAATGACATGAGGGTACTCAGGAGAATGGGCGATTCATGGGAAGAGCCATCAAGTTTAGGAACTGGTAGAGAATGGCTTTTGCCTGATTCATAGGCTGGTAGTGCATCAGAAACAGCGAGGCAAATCATCCCCTATAAATTTAGGTTAAGTGTTTTATGTAAAGTGCAAAGTAGAAAACCTATTCTGAGGTTAAATTTTCATCTGGCATTAAAAGCTTTGCAGTATTCCTAAAGATTAATTTGTTCCGCTCACACAACATTAATGAGATAATATGTTTGAAGCTGGATTATTACAGGTGTTGCGCTCAAGATAACAATGTCAAAGTGTAGTTCAACCAAATGGTGGCATTGCAAGAGAGCCCAGAAATCCACTTATGTGAGAAAGAGTTTTGCTTTAAACAAAAGAGAGTGTTAAATAATGGTGTTTTGGTTATTTGCACTTCCATTGAACACAGAAAGTTCAGAATAATCATTTGTTCTCTATGATGTTTGCATCCTTAAGCTAGTTGTCTTCCAGTAGGTCCAAGTCAAGTGTAGAGCATGATCCGGTTATTAATTCTACAGTGTTCCTGAGAGAGACATACAGAAATAGAGTGCGTGCTATGGAAGTGAAAAGCTGCTGGTGAAAAGGTGCTCAGAGGCTGTCATGGAATTAAATCAGTACAGTTTGGGGGAAGCTCTGTTTCATTTTGTTGCTTTCATTATTGGGTGCTGTTTTTGTTTAGATTCCAGGTTTCTGGCATTTAGGATTTACCTTAGCTGCAGAATTGTAGATCAGAAATTCCTCCTAAAAAGAGGGTAAAAATGAACAATTTAAATGGAGTGAAGATGGATTGGGAGGAAAGAGGGATGGAGGTGGAGTTAGAATCAGCAAAGCTGCATCTCAGTGAGGGTTCCTGTCTACATGACATTAATAGAGGTAGAGCAAGAGCATGAGAATGAGCATTATAGGGAAATATGACTCATTAAAAAAGAGATCTCAGATTCTGAGGGAAATGTTTCAAGTTTCCCTCTAGGATTTGAACAACTCAGCATTTACCATCTGCTGTGCCATAACATGACCTATGTTGTTGGTAACTGAGTGGACCATGACAACTTGAACCTGCCCCTCCTTCTCCAAGTTCCCTTCAAGCAAATAAGGAGAGGTCCTTAATCTTGGCACTGGGCAGGCATCATCTTGGCTGCAGAGAACAGTATCTATTCCCCTAACTACAGGGTTCCCTACTACTACTACTACTACATTCCGCTTTATTCCCCTCACTTGAATGGCCCCCTGCACCACGGTGCTGCAGCCAGTTTGTTCATCCACCCTGCAGTCCCTGTTCTCGTCCACACAAGCTGCAAGAACATCAAACCTGTAGGACAATTGCAAGGGTTGAGGCTTTTCCAGTGCTTTCTTCTGGATCCCCATACCTGCCTCATTCATAATCACACCCTCCTGTCCCTGACCATGGACAACATCTGATTTAGATTGGTTTTATCAGGTCTATTGGTGCAGCAGGTTGCCACTGTGATTACCATTACTCTGTTAGGGTGGGCACCTTTGCATTGATTACAAATGTCACAGCCCCTGTAATTTGAGATGGGGCCAACAGCTTGGACAATTGGCAGACAGAATTCCCACCTTGTCACACTTCCAGTGACACAGCGCAAACCCAGCAATTTTAGGCCCAGCGGCACAGCAAGCAGAATCTGACTGCACACACAATACAGCTGCCAACTGGCCATTTCACTAAAGATCTTTGGAATTGCACACATATCCATAATTTGGTATGACCAATTGCATCACAATGTTATGATGCTCTGGCCATGTTCTGCTTTAGATTTTAGAGTTCTGTTTGCTCCTTGTAATATCACTAAAGAGCTGACAGTATGGAGCTCCATCACTGGACTACTTAAGGGGACTTTTGAATGATGTAGTTAAGAGTGCTTTGGGTTCAGTCCTACAACTGTAACTTTCAACTATTATATGCTGTATGCCATTACAATTGAGTACACCAAAGGATTCCATGTCATATACACATCTTTTCCTTTCTACCTTTTGGTAAAGCACAGGACATAGCACCAATGCTGCCAGAACCAGAACAAGGATTGATGTGGCTCATATCTAAATTTGATGCCTGCTGAAATCTAAAGACTTGGAGGGATTGTGCTAGAGTACCAGCGGTCTAATTCATGCCTGGCAGAGCTGCAGAAACAAGAGGAATGGGTTACAAACCAGGCATTTTGGATGAAAGCAGAATGCCAAGGTGCTGTTTTGGCAAGCAACTTCGGCCTCCCTAACAGTGAGCACAACAAACTTGCTTAAGCATTCTTGTGTTGCGCCTTTCATGATTTTATAGGCCATTGGTCTCCAAGGTTATAAAGTGCAGACTTTCACAAGGAGTACACCATCATCACGCACTCCACTAGTTTGGCATTCACTGAGCCCAGAAAAAAAAGTAAGGGTTGAGCTTCCTTTGCACTGTCAAACAAGAATGCAACATTTCACCAATTCTGGTAAGAATTGATATCTTAGGGAGGGGAGGGGAGGTGAATAAAGAAGAAATTGAGTGAAAAAATGCAATATAAAATACAACAGTCCTTCAGTTCAGAATCAGTGTTAAGGCAGAGTACACCCTTGCTGGGAGGCCCAATCCACCCCTCATTATTCATTATTTGCACAGGCTTCTGGCACTTGTCCTGCCTCAATAAACAGCTCAGGATGTGTAGAAGAAGGTAAGTCTCAGGAAAGGTTTGGAGTAGTCATTGGGAGGGCAGACAAGGGGGCAAACAATCAAAGGACAGTGGAGTCTGGGAGCACTTCTGCTTCTCCTGGGTCCACGCAAGGGTTTTTTTCAATGTTGTTTAAAAAAACTAACTTTTAGTTGACAGTCAAAGCCTAGCTCAATGCTCGCTCATCACTACCCATTTTATGTGAAGGGTAATTAAACAACTATTAAGTCACCCATTCAAATATGCAAGAGATCTAATATCTGTTTCAGGTGGCTACCAGAGAAGCCGGAGAAATGGCCCAACTTAATTTTGGGTCAGAGGTTTGTCATATGTCCTTGAGGTACATGGTATTGGGTGGAATTGTCCATGCCCGCTGGTGTCAATGACGTGAGTGGACAATATGGCGAGGACAAAAATCGGTCTCATGACGTCCGTGAAACCAGTTTGTGATCGCCTGCTCAATCCATCGGTGGCGGGCTATATCTCCTGCCATCGGACGCCCACATTGGCATGATTACATGCCGACATGTTTTGCAATAGCATATAAAAGGCGTGCACTTGGCGGGCTGCACTTTGAGGGGAACTTGGAGGTGAGTGCACAGTAACGTTGCAGAGCACTTGTGAGGGATGCCTGTTGGACTTCAAGGTTGTGGCGACTTGGCGGGGGGTTGGGCAAAGGCTGCCCTGCGGTTGAAGGCAGTGCACAAACATGTGTGGGGTGATGTGGGGGGTGGTGGTTGGGCAACGGAAATAGCCACTCATTAGAGACACCTTGTATAAAGTGACCATTCCCCTGCAGCTGAGACAGTTCAGGTGCAGCCACATTGATATAATTGATGTCAGGCCTCTAGCTTACCTGTTCACTCAAGCAACACAGAGACTTCAAAGTGCCACCAAGCGCTTCAGAGCTTTTCACCCCTCAGATACAAACAGCAAACTAATTAGCATTTTAGTGGACTGCAGAACAGTTAGACGACTGGGCACAAAAATCTCCTTGCTAAACTGGCAGAGGCGCTCACAGCCTTTGGAATGTCATCATCCCAGTGTGGATCAGTCTCCCCCATGTTTCAAGCTAACAGTGTAGCCTTGCAGTGTGGGTTAGGAGAATGCCTGTGGTCCTGAACTGAGAGCACAGCATGCAGTCCAATGGGCAAAGCTGTCGCCAATCAGTCAGGTGGAGTGCGTGGGACGAAAGTAGACTTTCAGGCAGCCATGCAGCGCACTAATCTCTGGCCATCCAAGTGATGGCCAGCACTCTCTGGGATGCATTAAGGGGCCTTCCGACTTAACCAAGAAATGTTCTTAGCACACCAATGCTAACCTGTGCGTCTCTCTCTTTCACCCTGCACGCATAGAAAATCAGGATCATGGAGCCTGGTGAACTACCTGTATGCCTCGTGGTGCACTGAGAGCAAAGACAATGGAGCAGAGAGCGACTGAGATGCCAGGCTGTGCGGAGGGTGGAGCAGCACCCTCTGGAAGAAGGGGCAGCTGGGGTTCCCGTGCACACCTCCAAACACCCATAGCGAGCCGTCGTTGGTTTATGCCTAGCTAGACCCAGGGTCTATGGACACCGCCGTCTCGGCCAAACCATTGGATGCGGGGTGGTACGGCAAGATCTTAACACGTGTCATGCCATTAAGACTTGCAAATCTTTGGAAGCCCCCACTGGTGAATGCCGTTCCATTATCAGACACTATTATCTCTGGTAACCCGTGTATCGCAAAACTCTCACAATCAGTCTATGGTGGTGGCAGATGTGGGTGATCTCACTTTGTATACATCCATCCACTTCAAGTGAACGTCTATAACCAAGAGGAACATTGTGCCCAAAAAAGGCCCCATGTAGTCAACGTGGAGGCAGACACAAGGCCTTCCTGGCCATTCCCAAGGATGCAATGGAGCAGAAGGGGGCAATTTCTGTACCTGTTGGCACTGTATGCAGCTCTTGACTAAAAGTTTTTGATTTCTGTATCCATCCCTGGCCACCATAAGTAGCTGCGCACCAACATTTTCATTCTAGAGATGCCGGAGTGAGCACTAGGCAATTCGGTCAATAATGGCTTACTTCCTCTCAGAGGCACAATGACTCTCCCCACAGCAAGATGCCAACCTGGCAGGTGAGCTCGTATCTCCTATTAAAATAAGGCTTCATTTCATCCAACTTTGGCTCGTTAGACCATCCCTGTAAGACTTGTTCCCTTACGTGAGACAAAACTGGATCGCAATCTGTCCACTCTCTTATTTGTTTGACATGTACTGGTGATGATTCCAGAAAGCTTAATAACAAGACAAGCTCTTGAGGAATTGGGACGTTCACATTGCTGTCTTTTTCAGGTAATTGGCTCAGTGCACTGGCATTTGCAATCTGGCTTCCTAGCCTGTGAATAAAAGTATATTTGTAAGCAGCTACAGTCAGTGTCCACCTTTGGATGTGTGCGGAGGCAATTGGGGATATTGCCTTATCTTTCCCAAACAAGCCTATTAGTGGCTTGTGATCGGATACAGTGGTGAAGTGGTGACCGGGTTGTATTGGTGGAACTTCTTAACGCCAAATACAATGGATAAGCTTTCTTTCTCTATTTGTGCATGTCTTCATCTGCCACATTGAGTGTTCTTGAGACGTAGCCAATGGGCTGTTCGGAGCCATCTGCTATCTGGTGGGAGAGTACTGCCCCTACTTCGCAAGAGAATGCATCGCATGTTAAAATTAATTCTTTCGTTGGGTCGAAATGTACCAGCAGGGCCGATGAATATAGCAACTGCTTTACTGTCTTAAAAGCCTCTTGTTGTGGAGCTTGTCAAGTTCACCCTGTGGTTTTTCTGGAGTAAACCGAATAATGGAGCCAGTACTGTTGACAAATTTGGGAGGAAGCGGCCATAATAGTTAATCATCCCCAAGAAGGACTTGAGTTCTGTGGTATTTTCCGGTGCTGGCAACTCACAAATAGCTCTCACCTTGTCTTCTATTGGGTGAAGTCCCTGTGAGTTGACACTATGACCCAGGTGAACTGCTTCTTTTGCTTGGAAATACATATTTCTCTTTTGAAATATACTCCAGCTTGTGAGAAACGCTTCAATAGCTCTTCCAGGTTAGCCAGGTGATCTTCATCAGTTAGCCCTGTTTCTAGGACATCATCAAGATAAACCACAACATGGGGCAGACCTTGAAGTAAATTTTCCATAGTCCATTGGAAAATGGCACAAGCCAATGAGACTCTGAAGGGTAACCTGGTATACTGGTATAACCCTCTATGTGTATTGATAGTCACAAAATCCCTAGAGGCCTTTTCTAGCTCCACTTGCTGGTAAGCGTGGCTCATGTCGAGTTTTGTATATGTGGTTCCCCCTACCAGCCTCCAGTACAATTCATCAATTTTTGGTATAGGGTGCCTGTCAAGTCTGACCACTTTGTTAATGGTCAACTTGTAGTCCCCACATATTCATACACTATGGTCAGGCTTTAGTACTGGAAATATGGGTGTTGCCCATTCAGAAAATTGTACAGGTTATAAGACTCCCAACCTTTCCAGCCTGTCTAATTCAACATCAATTTTTTCTCGTAATGCAGAGGGCACTGGCCTCGCCTTCAAGTATCTGGGGGTTACCCCAGGATCTATGTGGATTTTAGTTTGCAGCCCTTGAATCTTTCCAAGCTCTTCCTTGAAAATGGATGCATGTTTCTGTAATAATTCTTGCAGATCTTTCATCCTGAGTTGAAAAACCTCGGTCCACTCTAACTCTATTTCCTTAAGCTAGTTACAACCAAGTAGATTTGGACCCTCCTCTGCTACCACTATCAGGCGTAAATTAACAGACTGACTTCCATACTGTACTGGAACCTTGCATGTGCCTCTTACTTGTAAGTCTTCACCAGTATACGCCTTTAATTTATCACCTCAATTTTCCAGATTTAATGAGTGGCCTCCTCCATTCAGACATTTAAATATATGTTCCCCTATAACTGGCGTGGATGCCCCTCTATCCACCCTCATTTGGATGGGTTTACTGTTGACTTCCACTGTCACTAGATTGGCTCTTTTTTTACCCATTTTTAAGTTGTGTATAGAGTAAATATCTAAACTCTGTTTCTTCTGGTTCCGCCATGATGTGGATTTCATGATTTCTACCTGTCTGCTTAAAATTTTGTCTTAATCCGCCTTTACAATATTGCATAATGTGCCCTTTACAATGGCAGTAGAAACACTCGACTCTTTTAAATTGTTGTTCACTTGCAGGCTGGCTGGTTCCATTTTTGCCCTTATTATTGTGAGTTTTCTCTGTTAAACCGGCGCCATTTGGTTCTCCCCTGATTGCTTCTGAATCCCTGACTGTGCTCTCCATTGCGAGCGCCAACTCCAGCACCTTGCTGAAGTCTAAATTTCTGACAACAACCTTTTCTGAATGGCATCCTCGTAAATCCCACATACTAATCTGTCTCTTAACATGTCATCAATCGACACCCTGCACTCTGTGCTCTGTCAGTTGTTTTAAGGCTGCTACATGGCAAGAAACTGTCCCTCCAGGGTTGTGACTACTCGAGTTAATTTTAAAATTCTGCGTTGCTACTGAGGGTTTTGGCTGAAAGGGCTTTTTCAGAAGATTTACCAACTCATCAAAGCTCTTGGAATCTGGAGTGCTGGGTGCCGTTAGGCTATGATTTAGGCCATCTGTTTCACTGCCACATGTTGATAAAAGGATCGCTCACCTCTTCTCTTCCCCAATATGTCATTGGCCAAAAAGAACATGAGGCGTTCAACATAATGTGACCAGTCATTTGTGGTCGGATGAAATGGTTCGATTCAGCCAAACTGTGGCATACTGGAGGAAGATAACTTTGACGGCTATGATTAAGGCTGTACTTACAATCGCCTTGCAAGATTTACTTGTGTTGAATTTCCACAGCTTCCTTTGGTGTCGTCGACTGGTCGTGTTTTGCCGCGTCACCAGTTGTTATGTTCCTTCTGTCAGATCGCTTTGCTCAGTGAACACGGCTGCACACCTATCTACCAGTGCTTGATAAACAAGATATTGCAGATGCAGAGGCCAATGTCAGATGAAGCACATGTTGTTTATTAATACAAGTAACAGAGCACTAACACATGTGTGCTTCTCAAACCAGACCCAATTTTAAACTACTGATTAACATTGTAGCCCATGCTACACAGCAATTGGGTAATGCAATCACATGGTTAATCTGCTCACATTCACTTAAAGGTGTCTTGCACCTTAGATTACCACAGCAGCACACATACCCTCTGAGATAATGCTCCTGTCATGAAGATGCAGTGGAGGCCCTAATAGTTGCTTGATTGCAGAAGGACGATGACAACATGCAGTGAGGACACTCTACAGATCTTCATATAGCCTCTGAGAATGCCTGACTCCTGTCTGGCTGAGGGTAGCTTACTTACGCTCTGTGAGCAGGGTCATATCATAGAGACACAGCCATGAAATTTTAAAAAACACCTGATCTTTGTCAGCCTTCAGCAGCTGAACCCTTCAAGAGCACAGCGTCACTGGTCACAGATGCTGGAGCGATGGGGGCTAGCCCTACCTTAAAGGTGCTGAGGGCACACAGAAAGAATGATGGAACTCTGTGATGCCCGCCCACGACATTCTGGCAGCAATGACAAGCACCATCAAGGTGCAGGTATCAGTGATGTGTCCAGGGAGTGTGAGGCCGGACCATCGCTTTGGTCTGAAGGCTGCACAAAGCACAGGGAAGAGGCCCTGGACTGAGACCCTTGCCTTTATCTTGCGCAGAAAGGTTTCACATCTGAGTGACAAGAACACTGCTTATCAGAACAAGGAGTCATAGGCAGGGTGACATTCTTGGGAGTTTATGTACAATAGTGAACAGTATTTACTAGTGAGTAAAACCTTCCTAAACATAACACTACATCTTGGTGCTCCCTGGACAGCCACAGCGGAGGCAGAGGCAGCCTGCTGACTGCTACGCACACTCTGTGATGACCTTGCTGGGTGACCTCTGGAGGGCTGAGACTTGGTGGGCCCCGGCCTGCTTTCGGGATCCTGCTGTGTGGCAGTGGCACCTTCCTTGGCCAGTGGAGCTGGAGCAGCGGGGGTGACAGGAAGAGGGAAGTTGGATGAGCCAGAAACACCCTCGGTCATCTGGATGGATGGCTCTGGGGGTTTCACCTGCTGATCCTCCTACCTATGGGTGCCCAAGGGCCCCTGGCTGACTCCTTGAGGAGAAGAGGTAGCTGGAGTGTGCTCGAGCTGCCCAGCACCCCTCTCACATACACAGTGTTGGAAACCAACTATGGCATCAGTGATGGAGTTCATTCCACGCAGCCATGCAGGAACGATGTCCTGAACAAGGTCTCCATGGCAGCCACCATCCCGGTTGACCTCAGTGCATCGGCATGCTGGCGCTATCACCTCAGCCTGATGGCGGATGGACTCCTCCATTGTGCCTTGCAGTCTAATATCCTCAAACTTGTCTTTGCAGCTCCAACAACTGTGACATGACCGAATCCAGAGGCTTCTCATCTGACATGGACTCAACAAATTTCTGGGCTCCAGCAGTCCTCCAAGTGCCAGAAACCTGGGAAGTCCCTGCCACCGCCTGCTATGGATCAGCTATGTGCTCACCAGATTATGATCCTGAGGCCACTCTAGAGCTAGGTCCCACCAAGGTGTGTGTCTCTGTGCTGGTGGAGGGTGTGGGTGAGCGCTGTGACAGGTCTTCAGGGAGGGTTTCAGCGGATTCCTCTTCTGAGCTTTCCTCGGGGCTTGATTCATGGACTCCTTTGGCAGTTTCCCAGATGTGCAAGCGAAAGCATGGAGAGAGAATTAGTGCATGGCAGTGGCCTGAAAAATCCAATTTCTACCCCAATAGTGTACATTAGTAGTAATAAATTGGTGTTTATACAATGGATCCATAATTAGTAGTTAGTTTCATCGAATGATATTGTATGAAGTTGCAGTTTTAAGCTTTCTCTTCATCACATCATTATTAACTTGACATCAACAGAGTAATCAATCCCTCAAATTAGATACTGTAAACTTTCAATACCTCAACATTTACAAACAGTACAATTTTAGAATGGTACACACAGGGAGGTCACAGACTTGCAGTTACTAGCATATGCTCACAGAACTTGCCAAGATTCCTAGCTGTGGAAATGCATTGTGAACAGCAATTCTACTGACACAATGCATAAAGTTCTGTTTAAATCTTGAGTAAAGTAACGTCATTAAACAATTGTTTCTGCATCAGTGAGTTTTATAGCTAAGACAGAATGAGTTCCCTTTCTAACACATGCTGACAAGGGGATCTGGGTGGGTACATTGAAGGGAGCATTGGGGTAACTGCAAGCAACTGATGAAATGTTACCCTAGATTATGGCAATGAGCCATGATAGAAACACTAAGCAATTGCTTTGTGCTTCATTTTCTCATCACCATTAATCTAATGCATCATATACTGAGCAATTTATCATTCTGGAAGAGAGTAAGCAGACATTTTAACCCTTAGAGAGCAAAATGAGATGACATTTTTAGCAGTAGTATTTTAGGAAGTGTGCCCTTCAGTTTGAGCATACTGGCTGTGGATAATTTTGGCAAATCAAATAAGCTAAGGAATGCACAGATTATATTTTGTCCCAATAACAATATTTAGGCAGCCTCGTTCATAAATTATTTCTCATAATTTTAACATTTGGGTCCTGCATTAATTGACACAAGAAGTAAAGATAGTATGTGATGCACATACAAATATTAACAATTCGCAGGAGCACAGTTTTATGGTGACTGAATAAATCAAACGCTGTTTTTATTGCATGGAAATAGCTGTCTTTACAACATTTAGGCACACTCAGGGTAGGCAGGCTGAATTCAGGACAGAGGTGAGAGCCAGGTAGAGCATGCAGCAGTGAGTAGACTCAACTCAGGGTGGTAGCAGCAGGAAGAACTCACATTGCAGCAGGCAGATTCAACTCATGGTGGCAGTCTGAATGTGGATTGGGTTGGCAGACAAAGCACATGGTCAGCAGGTAGCACCTGGGAAATTCTAATAGTGAATTCAAAAATCTGGGTATAGGCAGTCACATTCTGAAAATATATTCTATTGAAAACAGATAACCTGACTTTGACGATTGTAAAGATTATTATTCTTTGATTGTACCAATTAATTACATTAGAGATTTGTCCATATTTTCATTCAGATGTATGGAATAGAGACTCCGCATCAGTTTTCACAAAGGAGGACTCTAGTCAAAGTTCCATCATAGTAGAATGGAGCCAATCCATAGATACTTAGAGGCCAGTAAGATTATTTAGGACCCAAAAGAATAAGGGGACTTGAGTTGAATCAGTAGCATACAATATACTGCATTAGCTTTTGTTTTCCATAGAATTGGGAGATATTACCAATATTTTTAATTTCAAACTAACTGAAAGCAACAGTGAGCCTAAGAAAGAAATTTCTGAGAATAGTGTGAACTTCAGAGAAGAATGTCCGTTCAGGGCCAACTGATACCTTTGAAAAGGAATAGGATTGCTACTTGTCCAAAAGAATCACTGAGGGTTATAGTGATATTTAATAATCCTTTTTTTCACCAGAGTGAATAGGGGAAGGAAATTAATGTTCACTAATATAGGCAGAACAACAGAATGTGTGAATCAGAGATCTACAATGGAATAATCACTTTGGTAAACTCTGGTTAGAACAGGATTGATAGCTGAATAGTATTTTCTACTCTTTGGGTTTTCTTATGCTTGGAGTGGTTGGGCCAAAAGGCTTGTGTCTGTGCTGAATTCTCTATGCCTTTCTATGTTGATTCTAATTGATTCTGGATAAACTTAGGGAGGCAAGACTGAAGCTAGTTCTATAATCTGCAGGATATGTCACATTGCATGAACACAGGCAACAATCCACCCAAAACCAGAGAAACACAGCAGCTACAGCCTAAACATCATGTAGATAAATCCTAACCCTCTTTCCCTAATGTACTAGTGTGTTCCTCCTCCAATCACTGTGCAGTCAGAATGTACAGTGGTTTCAACAATTTAACTGTACGTGAACATTGGAAGTTTTTATATCAGAATACATTTGCATGATCTCAATATCTATATGGCACCCACCGGCTGAAAGACACAAATTTAAACTATTGTAAAATGAACTGTAAAATCACTATGACATTTATTAGGCTCTTGGTCCCTTTATAGTTCCTTCTTAGAACTATAAAAAATGTTTTTATCATAATCTCCTATGCAACATGTGACTACATTATTCTGCAGTTATTAAATCATGGTTACTTCCCTGACAGTTTAATGAATGAAATGTCTGCATTATTTTAACCTCTGTAATTTTTTAACTGTGTAAACTCAGTACAGCTAGAACAAAGAACCCCACTATCACCATTCATAATGTAGCTAGTGCAAACATTTTCACTATAATGTCTAAGATTGGAGTTGAGAAGAAAATTGGCTAGGATTGTATATTACCTAGTACCTACTGAACACAAACTAAAATTTCTGGGGAAATGCACATGAATTCAGGACATGTTCTTAGCCAGTGATGACGACTTGTGTCATCTCAATCCCTCAACCTTTCTACTCTAAATTAAATTGCTGCTATCTATAATTCAAGTTCAGAATTCATAATTTGAGATTAAGTTAGTAAAAACTTAGTGAAACATGGAATAATCAAGTACAGTTAGTATGAATTTGTTAAAGGCAAGTCGTATTTAAAAAAAATAGAAGGCCTGTTTTATTCAAGTGTAAAAAGATGTATAGTAGGATGAAAGATGGCTGACAGGAAACAAAGATTTAAAATTAATAAATATTTTTCAAATTAAGTGTAGTGTAATGCAAGGGCCATTGCTCTGTCCACTTTTGTTCTCTCTCTCTCTCTCGCCAGATCTTCCAGGGGTCAGGTGGCAAGCGGGGAGGGGCTGTAAAATTGAGCCCCATGCCAGCAGCACCAATCCCAATGCCTACTCACCCCCACACTGGTCCCCTGCAATTTTACCAGTGGCAGCAGAGGTATCAGGTGACCTTCTGGCCTGTGGTACAATTGAGGCCCTGGATAAAAGGGCTGAAAGCAGACAGCGTAGAGCTGGAGGCTGCCATTTAAATTGCGTGAGAGGTGAGGGAGTTGGTCTGAGTTCACTTTGCGCACACTTCTTAAGGGGAGCTGCTGAACATCTTGAGGGGAATTATTTTGAAGAGGGGCTGCAGCCCCGGAGACATCCTTACAGGGAAGGCTGTCAGGAATCAATCACAAGGAGTGTGGGGGGTGGGGGGGGGGTGCATTGGTGATAGTTCACTCAGGTGGAGGTTTCTCAAGTGAGAATGAGAGAGGGCAAAGGATTCAGAGGAGAACAGCTGCCCACAGGGATAGCAGCAACCTGCTAGCCAACCAATTGGATAGCACGGTGATGCTGAAAGGCAAGAAAGACACAAAAAGGGCCACAGGCAACTTTTCCAAAGGAGACGAGCTTACCCTGAAACTAGAGTGTAGAGGCAACTCCATAATTACCTCACATGCCTCAGAACCAGTGCCTTAGGCAGCTGCATCTCTCCAAGAAGGCAGTCACAATTATTTGTGATGTGTTTGAAGGGGAAAGAAGCTGCAATTTGTTGGTGGCCATCCAATGCTTGTGGCACTGAAGGCGATGGTTACAGTGACTTTGTATGCTTTGGGATCCTTTCAAGGATCAGCCAGAGATCATGATCAGCAGCCCATCAGGATTGTCACTGATGCATTGTTGCAGAGGATGGACAACTTCATCAAGTCCACCACTGATGAGGACAGCTAGGCCAAGAGAGCAAGAGACTTTGGGGCCATTGCCGAATTCCCTAAAATGCAAGGGCCATTGCACAAGTGTCCATCAATACACCTGCAGGACAACCAGAGGCAATTGCCAACCAGAAGGGATTTCATTCCCTTAATGTACATATCTATTCCATGGAGAGAGACAAATGATTATAGCTTGAGGAGCAGCACTCTACATCAAGCAAGGCTGACCAGATCCACTAAAGCACCAAGATCTCACTCTACCACCTGCCATGGCAGGTATTCTTGTGCCTTCACTGCTGTGTGATGGAAATATAATAATTTTCAGAATATTCTTTTGGTTTATGGTGAAGTAGGTTTATGGGGCTAAGTATAGTTGGGTCTGTGTGTGATTTAATTACATTTGGAGTGAAGTAGACTGCAATTTTAAATCATAAATAAAAGCTAGGTGCTTGACATTTAATGAGTACACATGGCTTAACATGTAAGGTGTGAAGGCAATTTGCATTTTTAGATACATGAAGGGACATTTGCATTTCAAAGGGATCTTAATCTGTTTACAACTATCCAGGTAAGCAAGGCTAAGGAATGTGTTTATTTTTTCTCAAAGGTTACTGACAATATTGGCACCATAAAAGTTTTTATGTTATGAAAAAGATACTGTTTCAAACTCAAATGGAACAATAGAATTTACATATTAAAAAGAGAGAAACATATATAAAGGAGACAGAAAGACTATGTGTCAGAAGGCCATGTAAGATCAAACAGGAGTGTGTGAAATAGCCTTATTGAAGCCTCCAGCATTTATGCATGAGTCTATTATACAACAAAACTCAAGTTGGGGGAAAAGCCCTTTGGAATTCCACTGTCAAGTGAGTATTGTGTTAACTTGCTGGATCAGTTTAAAATCTAAAATCTATTTTGGACCATTGCCTTAAAGGGAGTGTAACTGGGAGTCAGGTTAATTAGGAATTGTAGGAGTTATTATAGCAGTAATTGTAGTCTTACGTATGTGCTTGAAATCTTTTATTTTGCTAATAAGTATTTTAATTTAATTTCTCTAAGGGGAGAGTTTTACCTATGTTAGGTGGGCTGGGCGGGAGTGGGCAGGGGTGGGCGCAAAGCTGATTGCCTCCTGCGATCAGCTGCATGCCACCATTTTACATGGGTGGGCAAATTAAGGCCTGCTCAGCATAATGCATGGCCAATAGCTCTCAGCGCTACCTGTGTGGGCGGGCCTGCACTCTTTCGCGCATAATCACAAAAGAGCACAGCAATCTCCCTGAGGCATGGAGCTGCCTCAGGGAGATTGAATGGATTATAAACCTTTTTAATAAATAAAATAAAAATTTAGTTGAACATGTCCCCACATGTGACAGTGTCACATGAGCTGGGACATCTTTGTGAAGTTTGGAAAAATATTTATTTATTTATAAAAGCTTCAGGAAACTTTACCCCACCCGTGGAAATGTTGCAATGACGTGCAACGACATCAGGACGCACACCCAACGTCATCGTGCGTCACTTTACACATCAGCACGTCGAGCCCGCCCCTGCACACCAACTGGAAGATTCAGCCCTAAAGGTCTTGGTAGACTTTTTACTTCTGAATTCAGTGCACGCATCTTGGAATAAATACAAATTGCAAAACCATTGTGAAAGCATGAGCAAATTTCCCTCGTGGATTTGGTCCACCTGGCACACATCATCTGCCATTTCATAATAGCTGTCAGAGTGATCAGTTAGCCTCTGCTCCACTACTGGAAACTTCAGGCGTTTGACGGATAATCGTCCCCATATCCAGTTGGCTAATGTCACATAGTTTGGCCAGTGGGTTGCTACTGTTGCCCGTTATGTAATTGCTGCCATGCCCCAGCAGCTACTTGGAGCCATATGTGAGAGCTGAGTATGATGTGTGGACCAGTTGCAGTACCAGCCACCCAGGACAAAAACCCAGGTTTGACCACTACACTGAGAGCATACACATGTGGTGTATTGTGCTTTATGGGTTCAAGAGCTAGACCCTAAATAAAGCTGATGAGGAGATGATTTCAGCTTTTGAAATGTGGCTCTGGTGAATGATCCTTAGAATTTAGTTAGACAGAGTGAAGAACCAAATAATTTGTCAATAGGAACATTGGAGTCCCAGCATCTCATGGGCTTTTAGCTGCAGTGAAGAAGCATAAATTTAAAAAGTATGCCCGCTGGAACGGGTAGGGTGAGAGTCTGGTGTTAGAGAAGCTAAAACATCAAGAAGGAACAGACCAGGTCAGAGAAGGACTGCTGAGTGGACAATATCAGAAACTGGATGGAGGGAGGAATGACAGCTGCACACAGGGTTACAGTAAACGGAGAGAGATGCCAATGGCCCCTGCTGAACCATGGCTAATTATGGAATGGAATGTAAGATTGTATGCTACCACCACCTGAGGGTCCTGCAGATGTGTGTGTGGTACCCTGGGAGTAGCCATGACGCTTATACCCTCAGGCACTCCCAGGTGCCACAGCCCTTTGCACCTCCGTGCAATTAGATGATTAGCCACTTGGAGACTGGGGCCATCCATTAAAGAGGCCACTCATGACGCCAATCAGGCATCCGTGCACAGATGCAGAGGAATGATAGAACATGAGCCATGCTTCCACCAGGGCAAATATTGTGCGTACAGTTGTCTTGTAAAAATGAGATTCTGACGCCTGGACTGAACTGCTGGTGCCCTTCAGTATACACCGACTTGGGTCTGCCTGGTTGTTGTCATTTGCTGTCCACTGTAGAGGGGAGAATAACTGTCAGATGAGGGCACCGTTCAAAATCAAGCTTCCTCAGATGGGGAATCAAACGATGAATCAGATGAAGATGACCAGCTTGCTGTACCACAAGAAGGTCAGCAGAGAGTGGGTGCCAGGGAGACCCAGGAGTCAATGATCATAAGGTGACACATTTAAATATCTGGAGGTCTGTTGACACAAGAGGTAATTAGATGCCATGTTTTGCCCATCAACCCCGATTGGCAGGATGCTCACAACTACCCAGAGGCTTACATCACCATGTTTTTGAGGGAATCTCTGAGGTCCATTGGATGTGGTCAAGGGCTTGCTGCCTTTATCATTATCATGTAGGTGTGAAAGCTTTCTCAAATATGGCACCGTCATCACAGGTGGCAATCATTTAAAGAAGTGGGTCAAAGCAACAAAACACTCAGTCTAACAGAATGAACCCCTGATAACCCATGTGAGTTTTATAGTGATTCCTTCATTTGTTTATGGGTGCTGTACTTCATGACCATTGGCCTGAATGATCTTTGCAGGCATTCTTCTGTCACCTGAGGACTTGAGAGCCCCAGCATTCTGACACAGTCCTGCCCAGTGGCAAGAGTTTCTCCTCTGTTACTGAGGCACTTTGAGGCACTGGTGTCATTGGCAGAGGGGTGGAGGAGACGCTGTAACCATCAGGAGCTCCCTGAGAAGAGCCCCCGATGCAGATTGTTATTGCTCATCTGCCATCATGAAGTCTTTAGAACTCTTCCTGAAAAGGTGGTGTAAGCAGAGTTTTTGAATATTTTTAAGACAGAGGTGGATAGATTCTTGGTAAGCAAGGGGTGATAGGTTATCAGGAGGAGGGGGGATGCAGATTTCAGGTTACCATTAGATCAGCCATGATCTTATTAAATGGTGGAGCAGGCTCGAGGGGCTGAATGGCCTACACCTGCTCCTTGTTTGTACGTTCATGAAAGGCTTGAGTGTTTGAGTTTAGAGTGATGAGATGGCTGCACGGCTGAGATCACTCATCCTCTACCTGCTTTGAAAGGCCAACCTCTTCTGTGCAGCATTGGTACTGATCACAACTGCCATCGTCTACCAAGCCGGAGTGCTAATGTAGTTGTCTCTCCTGTGGCCAGAGTGGAGGTAGAGGACATCACAGTGGGCCTCCACGGCATCCAAAAGGGCTGCAGTCTTCTTGCCTTTCAGTTCTTGCCTTCTTTGCTGCTGTCCTGGGCTGGAAGCACTGAGTGTGGCTGTTATTTAAATGTGGCGTCTGGCGTGATGAAGTGGTGAGGGGATGGTGTGGCGTACAAATAAGAGCCCTTCCACTATGGAAATGGCTTATTTCCCAGGAATGCATAATTAATACGGCAGGTTTGGGGCAATATGGCATGAAAACCCACCATCGTGGTGTTTTACCCACCTGCTACCACACTTAGGTACAAAACTGGGGTGATTCCACCCAGTGGATCAGCAGCAGCCTGATTTATATCTTACCCAATTTTCTTTTCTATAGACTTACATCAATGCAAGCTGTTGTCTTTTTACACTCAGCAATAAATGTTAAAATGACCCCTGAGTGAAGAGTGGTTAAGAGAAATTGCTTTGCTCAAGAGGATTGTTAGAGCATGGAATGCTTTGCCATAGAGAGTAGTTGAGGCAGGGATTACTGCATCTCTTAAAAAGAAAAGTGGATAAACTTTTGTAGCAGAGAAGACATGGTTTAGTCAAGCAAGAGGCGAGCAATGAGATTAGATTGTTGTAACAAAGATCCACACAGATATGATTCACTGATGGCCTCTATGAGTACTATAAATTTCTTAAGGGTTTATGGTCCAATGCTACATAATTCCCTCCTAGATACTTTAATTCTGACTACGCTCAATCATATGCCATGAAATCTTTATTGGCTTATGCTTTGAGCATTACGAGGAAAGAATATCTTTGACTGACAATTATCAATTTGCAGGAAAGATAGTTGTATTGAAGGATGAATTCTAAATTATTAAACATATTACAAGAAGATAATTCCAAAATCTTGTCAACAGAAAGATTCATAAAACAACTTTAAATTAATTTTATCTGAAAACATTGGCCGTAATAAATAGCTCGGCAAGCTCACATATCATACTCTAATTGGTGCACCAGGTTCCATTTATTACAAAACTTGCTGAGCTTTATTTAATATAACTGAAATATGAAACAAATGAAAATTAATGCATATTTGAATGTCATGCAAAGGGTTCCTTTTTCCTTGTTTGGGTATTTCCTATTCTGAGCCACTTTTCCCATTTGATATCTCATTGCATTTTCTTGTGCGTGTTTATTTGCAATATTGTTTTTATTCTATGACATAGATCACAGACAAAAAAAAATGCACAAATGGGGATAATGCTGAAAATATTGACACTGTTAAAAACCATATTTTTTTAACAAATGGAAGGATACTTGGAAGCTGACCTGGATTTTTAAAAAAGGGTCATAAGCTCATCTTTGGACTGAGAGTAAGTATGCCTTTTTCTCTTGGCCTTGCCTGAAACCATGTGATTGCCAGTATCCAGCTAAGAATACTCATCCCCATGGAACTTGTATTTCTTTGGAAACCTGAGAGGCTGAGATAAGAAGGATTGACTCTTGGCTATATTCTCTTCCATGTCGAAGCTCCATTGGTGGGAACATCCAGATGTCTTCACTTGAGGAAGCTCCATTCTGACAGTGTTGAAACCCTGCAAACTTTCTCCTTTAATTTATATTTATATTTTTGGGATAACTTCCCTGATGGCCTAAAGGCTAGGATTTGGCACTTTCAAGGGTTCGATTTCTGGTGTGGGAATGAGGGTTCTTGCTTATGTCCAACTCTAAAGCATCAAGGAGTATGGGAGAGAGTGGGAACATAGCATTGCGATAGAGGATCAGCCATGATCATATTGAATGGTGGAGCAGGTTCGAATGGCCACTAGCCTTTGGTTTCAAATCAGTCTTTTTCCCCCCATTCATGAAAATAATTGCAGTGTCAACATGCAAACAGCTCTTCTCCCTCAAGTACCAGGCTGGTCAGGTAATTTCTTGAACATTATGTCCAATTGTTTAGGGAAGATATGAAAGCTTCAGAAAAGCTGCAGAAAAGATGTGCTAGACTGGTTCCAAGGAATTGGAAACTCAAAATGGAATTGGAAAAATAATAATTGCAGAGCTACAGGGAAAGACAGGGGAGTTGGACTAGATGAGTTGCTTTTTCAGACAGCCAACATGTGCTGACAGGCCAAATGGCCTCCTTCTATGCTCTTACCTATCCATGATTTTAAGACATGCCAGAGAGGTCAGGAAGAACCACAGCCTGACTGTGCAAACCCACCATTATAGCACCAATCATACCACAAGTCCTGGCACAGTTAACTACCTACTGATGATTGAGACGAGCTGGCTTCACAGACTGAGAGCCAGCAGGAAGCCAGCTGCAGATTCATGCCATCTGCTTAAAGGGTACCTGAAGTCAACTTGAACCAAAAGGATGGCCCTCAAGGTCACCTCCTTTCTGAGCTTCTCTACCTCTGCCTCCTTCCAGGCTGACATGTGGATCTTCTGCAGTGTTATCTAATGTGCTTCTCACAATATATCAGACTGATGACAAATGCATTAATCAGCATGGTCAGTATTTTAATTTCAAAAGTAACAGCAGCGTAACACTGCTGGCTAATGTTACTACACACCTTCCTCTCCTAAAAAACAAGGGACCATTTAGGGCAGTAGGTTCCTGCTCTCCCTCTGTTACCAACATTGTTTCTCCTTGTTAGGACACTACGACTCCATGACATTACCTGGCCACATGGACTAAGTGGTTCAAGAAGGCAGCTCACCACCACCTTCTCAAGGGAAATTAGGGGTGGGCAATAAATGCTGGCCTAGCCAGTGATGCCCAAATCCCATGAAAAAGCTTAATAGCCGCTTCCTTTGGGTTTTGTGTGGTTTTGCTGCTGGTTGTTGGTGTATTCCTCACATGGGCTGCAAAGAATATAACTAAAACATTGGAGTTGGATTGTACCATCCCTGAGCTTAGCGGAATAACTGCTTCCCTTTCTCCTTCCATCTTTTGAAATGCAATGCTCCCCAAGGTGGGTCCTACTGAGGAAATCTAGGACCTGTAAATCCGAGCCGTTCTCCAGTTTGTTTCCATTATTTGTTGACAACCTGCCATGCAAACAGACAAAGTAATCTCCTGATGTAATTTGAAGGTGCACATAAACAATGCACTCAACCCAGGATCCATCCTGGTTGTAGCATCTGACTGTGCATCATCCAGCCAGGTTGTGACACAATACTTTGATGAGCATGATTCCTGGAAGGTGTCAGGAAGCCTTTCAGTTGCACTTATAACTTGAATATGTGTCCTGCTGGAGTATTGGAATGCATGAGGAGCAGCAAACATGATCTAAAGTTATGCGAGAGCTTGGCATGGGCCAAGACTAAATATAGAATCGTTTAACAGCCTATGCTTTGTGACATGCATATGTGGCTGCTCTAGTTAGAAAATGTTACTGTAATGTAATATTACCATGGCAGCTTCTTTCAGCTACATTGTCTTCTTTTGCATTTGCCCTCAGATCTTCGAGATACCTCGCATCATCAGCCATCAAACAGAAGGCTCCATTGTCTACATCCTCCTGCTTTGTCCTTTATTTTCCTATCTACTCCGACTCTCTCTTCACCCACATCTTGCTATTCCACCAGCTGCATTCCAACCCTTGCAGCCTCTGGAAATGAAAATAAAATATTTGCAGCCTCAGTCACTTACTGTTGCAAGGCTGCCTGCCTTTAAATATTGGCTGCAGGCCTTTAAATATTGACAAGGCATGCAGTTTCCCCCATCCCCCATTTGAAATACTCCCACTATCAGGTCTGTATGGCTAACCTTAGGAAACCTCATCTGTTAGGCCTAGTGAGAAATAGAACTCAATTAATTTTGCTTTTAGCCTGAATGCTTTAATGACTGAAACAAAAACAGAATTACCTGGAAAAACTCAGCAGGTCTGGCAGCATCGGCGGAGAAGAAAAGAGTTGACGTTTCGAGTCCTCATGACCCTTCGACAGAACTTGAGGGATTTGGACAATGTGTCTTGGTGTCTGTAACTGGGAACAATGGGCCATCAAACAATTGCTTTGATTCTGGGAGCGGGCTGACATGCAGGAAGTCATAAAATTGAATGGGATGGCAAAGGCTGCAATGCCCATCACCTACTTACCTCTGCTGGTATATTACCAGTGGCAGGATAGGAGTCAGGTGACCCACAAATCTTTGAGCCAATTGAGACCCTTAAATGAGCACTCAATAGCCTCTTAAGGGCCTCTTCCCACCACCGCTGGTCTTTTACCAGTAGCAGGTGGGTGCCCAGGCCATGTGACAAGGTCATCTGGTATACCTCAACAGCTTGCCTGTTGGCTCGGGTTGAGGGGACTCTCCTGTTTGGGCACCCCTTTGCCCTCACAGCTCCCTGCAGCAAAAAGGGCCATCATGTTTGATGACCCCTCTGGCTTCTCAATCAAAATCACAGAATTGTTACGGTGCAGGAGGCCATTCAGCCCATCATATCTGCACCCACTCTCTGAATGAGCATTATGACTTAGTGCCATTCTCCTGCCTTTTCACCACACTCTTGCACATTGTTTCTATTCAAATACTCGTCCAATACCCTCTTGAATGTTTCAGTTGAACCTGCCCTCACCTCACTTCCAGGCAGTGCATTCCAGACTCGAACCACTCGCTGTGTGAAAAAGTTTTTTCTCAGGTCACATTTGCTTCTTTTGCAAATAACTTTAAACCTGTGCCCTCTCATTCTCGATCCTTTTATTCTTTTACATTCACCCCAGCCCTACCATCCCTCGCATCAGGCCTTGTCTGAAAGGCCCTGGCGAATACACCCCACTCCCCTGCTTTTCCAGCCTCCATTGCAGGCTTAGTTCCAGACTGGCTGCAGTCCCACCAGTGGTCCAAGCTCCCAGTAATGCTGCTGGGACTGAAGAGCTGCTGATATTATGATTGGCCAGCATTCTTGGACATCCTACCTCAGAGGGATGGAAGCCATAACCTCAGGAAATTATTTGCTTGAACGAGGCAAAATAGCTGTTGTGGCTTTCAAGGTTAGCAGAGGCGGACTCACCCCTGGATTTCCAACTGGTCGGTGGAGGCACAACCATTGCGTTATATCCCGGTTTTGGTGTGTTTGCCTGAAATTCCACTTCACCGTTTTAGCGGTGATGTTAACCTATTTAAAATTGTTATGACCCTTGTGGAGGAAACTCAAACCAACATAGCCAAATTTACTAAATGACCCCCCAAAGAAGAAATTACTGACAAGACTTTACTTGTTGCGACTTTTACTTAACATGAACCTGAATCACTTAAATTAAACATGAATTAACAGGCAAATGGTACTTCAAATTAAAAGGTAAATTTTACTTTAAATAATCTATACAACAGATATGCCTTATGGAACCACAAACATTTGTATCACACCCTGCACAAATGTGATACTACATAGCTACACAGTTCCACAATATGCTGCTCTTTGTTCACACAGGGTAGGTCAGGAGTCCTATTTGACGACAGCTTTCACCTTCGAGTTTCACAGGTATGATTATTATTAGAAAGGCACAACTCTACAAACCCTCTCTTCCTTGGGTCACAACAATCCTGATGGTGTAGCTTTCCAGAGTTCCTTTTCAACAACCAACTAATAATACTCCAGTTCACAGTTTGATTACTTCTGGGAAAACAGCCAGCTCATTTGTACCTCTGAGCTATTCACACAGATTTCCAGGCTTTAGACCTTTTTAGCCAATTCGCACATTGCTTCCAAGAGCTTCTGTCTCCTTTCTGCTAAACAAAAGAACTGACCAGTTCCTGAGAGAGATTTGCTTCTTTTCCTCCCAAGAAATCACTGTGTTCCTCTTTCTGTTTCTGTCTGCTTTTTCTTTGTGTCTGCATCTGCGCACTGATCACTTCCATCCTCAAGCTCCCTTATCTCCTTTAAAGCAGTAGCTTCTTTTTTTATTCTTTTTTTAATTCATTCATGGGATGTGGGCTTTGCTGGCTGGGCCAGCATTTATTGCCTATCCCGAATTGCCATTGAGAAGGTGGTGGTGAGCTGCCTCCTTGAACCGCTCCAGTCCACGTGGTATAAGTACACCCACAGTGCTGTTAGGGAGGGATTTTGACCCAGCGACAGTGAAGGAATAGCGATCTATTTCCAAGTCAGGATGATGAGTGACTTAGAGGGGAACCTCTAGCTGATGGTGTTCCCATCTATCTGCTGCCCTTCTTCTAGATGGTAGTGGTCGTAGGTTTGGAAGGTACTGTCGAAGGAGCCTTGGTGAATTCCTGCAGTGCATCTTGTAGATGGTACACACTGCTGCCACTGTGTGTTGGTGGTGGAGGGAGTGAATGTTTGTGGATATGGTGCTAATCAAGTGGGCTGCTTTGTCCTGGATGGTGTCAAGCTGCATGAGTGCTGTGGGAGCTACATTCAACCAGGCAGGTGGAGACTATTCCATTACACTCCTGACTTGTGCCTTGTAGATGGTGGACAGGCTTTGGGGAGTCAGGATGTGTGTTACTCGTCACATTATTCCTAGCCTCTGACCTGTTCCTGTAGCCAGAGTATTTATATGACTAGTCCAGTTCAGTTTCTGCTCAATGGTAACCCCCAGGATGTTGATAGTGGGGGATTCAGTGATGGTAATGCCATTGGACATCAAGGGGCGATGGTTAGATTCTCTCTTGTTGGAGATGGCCATGGCCTGGCACTTGTGTGGTGCGAATGTTACTTGCCACTTGTCAGCCCAAGCCTGGATATTGTCCAGGTCTTGCTGCATTTGGACATGGACTGCTTCAGTATCTGAGGAGTCATGAATGGTGCTGAACATTCTGCAATCATCAATGAGCATCCCCACTTCTGACCTTATAATGGAAGGAAGGTTATTGATGAAGCAGCTGAAGATGGTTGGGCCGAGGACACTACCCTGAGGAACACTTGCAGTGATGTCCTGGAGCTGAGATGACTGACCTCCAAAAACCACAACCATCTTCCTTTGTGCTAAGTATGACTCCAACCAGTGGAGAGTTTCCCCCTGATTCCCATTGACTCCAGTATTGCTAGGGCTCCTTGATGTCACACTCTGTCAAATGCTGCTTTGATGTTAAGGACACTCACTCTCACCTCACCTTGGAGTTCAACTCTTTTGTCCATGTTTGAACCAAGGCTGTAATGATGTCAGGAGCTGAGTGGTCCCGGTGGAAATCAAACTGGGCATCAGCAAACAGGTTATTGCTAAGCAAGTGCTGCTTGATAGCATTGTCGATGACCCCTTCCATCACTTTACTGATGATCGAGAGTAGATTGATGGGACAGTAATCGGCTTCTCTGTCTGTGTTCTCTGTGTCTAACCACACAGCTTTTGTACCTTAACTTCCAATTGTTTGGTAGTGCAAAGGTTGCTAGCTCACATAGTCCAGTATTTCTTATTGTCCAAGAAAATTACAATTGATCTCTTTATAATTGATGAAAACTATTAAAAGTCCTTTTCAAACTTTCTTAAAAACAGTTACAGATTCCCTAGACATATTAAATAAATTACAAATTTTACTTACAATACTTCTTGGTCAAATGTTGTCACAAAATAAATGGGTTAATGCCTTCACTAAAAGAGCTACTAGTTCACACATTATTTTTCCTGGCATAATTTGTTGGCTCATATGTTGGACAAATGTCATTATCTCAAAGTCCTCATTGTTAAATTAGCAATGCTGTTTTAAAACAAATGGATTAATACCTCTGATGAAAGAGAAAAGCCAAGCCAAGCCTTATTATGCATTTCTGGCTGAGAGCCCAGACATACATTAGACTGCTGAAACAGCTGAGCCCCAGGGAAAACTTCGCATGATTGACAGCTCTGGTTCTCTGATCTCTTCAGTCAATTGCACAATGTTTATTTACACAAGGTAAAGAGGTTTCAACTGCTTGCAGTTTCAGCTATTGAAGCTTTAAAAGGTCTTGATGATTGACACTTGTATTGGCCTGTAGTAAAAACAAGTTTTTTTTAAGTAGAAAGTTATCAGTAAATGGCTGATTTTTTTCTCTTAAAGTTGATCCGACACATCCTGTCGTCACTATAGCACTCGTTGGTTCTATATGGTGTGTAGTGGGTGAATGGGCATGGAAGTGCCATAGCTTCAAATGTGGGTCATGGGGGGAATTGGCTGGTAAGTGACAGTGCATACGTTGGCATGGGGGCATGAAGGGCTATAGGGGTTAGGGTGGGAATACTTTGGCATGGGAGTATGAGGGGCTATGGGAGTGGCTGGAGAGGCATGAGGTGGAATGGATGGGGCATGGAGAGTGTATGTGAGGTGAGGGAATGTGAGGGGATGTGAGGGTTGAGGGCTAGAGGACCTTTTACATTATCAATGCGATGAAATCACACAGCACTGAGGTGGGTCTTTTAAACAGCCCGCCTCCGCACCCAGCAGCTGCTGTGGCTGTCTCCGAACTCTTTCCCGGGTTGAATGCAGCCCACACACAGCACCCCGCAATGAAAATCCCAGCTTTCCAGGCACTTTCTCCTGAGGTGTATGGGCCAAACTGGGAATTTTCCTGACTCCTGCCACCCACCTCGAGAATGAACATCCAACCCAATGATTTTGGTCCATCCTTCTCCCTTAATGCTCCGTAACCTGTTACCTCAGTATTTTCTCAGCATTTGATAAATTGACTGCGCAACACCTATCATTTTCCAAATGTTTCACTTATTCGTCTGGTTAATGTATAATACAATGTCTAATTAATGCATGAAATACTCTGGAAAACAAGATCAATTAGATTCACAGAGCACAAAAATGCAGCTAATGAAAGTTCTGCTGTTTTTAATCAGAAGAAATGCTAATCTTTCACTGTTACAATTTGTATCTTTGTTATGGCTGTGACTTTCTGCCACTTTATCAGTTCATAGACTGTGCAGCAGCAATTTCTAAAGTGTAGACAGTGCCTCCCTGTATAATGGCAAAGTATGGCACATGCAGTGCATAGTCACATTCTATGTTCAAAAGTTTATTGCCATGGTTATCAAATTTGTATATACAGGTGTGTACACTGATGTTTGGGTGGCCCCATCTGTGCCTGCCAGTATAAATTCTGCATTTTAACTCTTTCAGGAGAAGCAAAAAGGAAAGCATCAGGCTGCACTGCAGAACTTCCAAACGTCAGCAGATTGAACTCTGCACAAATTTTCTCTGGTGGTCATCCATATGAATAAAATGTTGGGACCAGACTATTCTGAGAGTCAGCTTGGAAGTTTCAAGTACAGTGACAACATTCCTTTAATTATTTACAATTGGGCTATGAACGTTTCAGTGTACAGTGTACAGATAGAGTATTATCTGATCCCGTGGTCTAGAAACAGGGGAGGTTAAAGGCTAAGGTTCAGTCCCAAACCCAAGCATATGCTGGCTTTAACCAAAATCTTTTGTTGGCATTGGGTCCATTATAATTGGCCTCATTGTCATTCCTGCTTGGCGCTAGTCCATTGCCCCTTTTGAAATTGAAGGGCAGAACTTAATGTGGCCCAGAGATGTGAGGAGGTGGGGTGGGGAGGGGAAGGGTTGTGGAGCATAGAATTGGTGGAGACTGGGGAAGGCAGGGGATGGAATCTCTGTCACCTTACTTATGCCGTGCAATTATTTCAGTGGCAGGGAAGGTGGGATGGTCAAGGATGGCCTCCCCACCCAGAGGTCAATTTGAAGCCTTTAAGTGTTCATTTGAGGCCTCTTCTCACCACTGCTGTCATTTTACCCTCCTCGATGTGGGAAGAGTCCTCAGTAATGTCTGGTGGCCTCTCTGCAGGCTTGGGAATGGGTGGCCCTCCTGATCGGAGACTCTGTGGCCCACAGAGCACCCCCCACTCCCTCCACAACCTGCCTTACTGGCCCCAGTGAGTGTGACCCCACATACCTCAGTTCCAGTGTGGTGTCCAGGATGCTGCTCTGCGCCAGTGGCATTCCCAGCAGTGTCCACCGTTCCCAGTGGCACTGCTTGGGCTGAAGAGCTGCTGGCTCTCCAATTGGCCAGCAGCTCTTAGAGGCAGGGTCTCCGTCTTTAAAGGGACAGGCTGAATTGCCTGATGGAAACAGCATTTTGTTGCCCTGTCGGAAACAGCCGAGATAGTGTTGCCCTTAGATTTCCAATCCATCATTGGGGTTACTGCCGGTCACATTAAATTAAGCTTAATGCGTGCAAATCAGGCAGGGGCAGGGTCAACCTCAGCTTTTGTGGCATCCATGATGAACTAGCCAGAAAACACACTGCACTGATACATGAAGAATGAATGCAAGTGTCTGTGATATTCTGCAGCAATACGAATCACTGCCTTAACGATGGAAGCAGATAAAACTAGAGTAAAATGTAGAAGCAAGCGGTCCATGCAATAATAATGTCTAAAACAAGCAAACATAAGTCTGTATTTGGATTGTAAACGTAAACAGCCATGACTATTACCTCCATGGATAAGAAAAAACGAGTCAAACTCAGTTGCAGGATTTTCCACAGCTCAGCTGAATCTTCTGAAAAGATGAGAAGGTTTATCACTACATTATCCAAACATGAATGAGTACATCAAACATAAGGCTGCCCCATAAATACTCTCCTAACCCAAGAGGCATGAAAGGACAGATTGCCAAAGAGCTATCACTGCAGAAAATATTTTATAGATGATGCAAAAGGCTCCAGTTATCTGCGTAGTAACATTAAATATTGGCATTCTAGTGTGCAAGTTAGTTAAAGTCAATTAGTATAGCAAGAGAGCTCCATTAAAATATGCTGATTATTCTTGTTTGCAATCTATCATTATTACCTATAAACCTCAAGGTTCATCAGCCTCCTGGCATTCAAATTGATTTTATCATGGCATGCATTTTGCTTTCTTGAAGAATACAGACTTTCAAATTCAAAATCCACCAATGGATATCTGAGCGTTAGATGTATCTACAGGTTGTGATGTGGCTTTCTGAATTCTTGATATCTCTTGTTTCAATGCAGAAATATAACTATAAGTGAATATTAATCTTGTACTGTGTTAGGACAGAGCTAAGCTTCTGGTGCTAAATCTCAAAGGTTGGATATTTCTGCAACAAGCAGACTACTCAATGATCAGACTATCTTTGCTCATTCCTGGTCACCTTAAATAAAAGAAAGCTGCAAGTCCACACATCCCTCAGTCTCTCAGAAGTCATGAGACTTCTTATGCTAAAGCTGACAAAAGGCTATCTTTAAGCAATTGTCTTTCTCTTATTGCAGTTCAAAGTTCAAATTTTTATGATGTAGTCAATAAAAAATTATTTTTATTTAAATAGTAAGTACTTAATCAAAGCAAGGGTTTTAAAAGCGTATCTGCAACCTTTATGAAAGGTTTTCTCAGCTGTTTTAATCATGCGAAAAAATAAAATAATAAAAAACAAAATAACGAGAGAAATTCAAGAACTTGGACCTTTAAATCTCACCAAATTAATATCTTCAATATCAAATGTTTAATGTGTTTGAGCACTCAATGATTGTGACTGACAGAGATGAGTGAACCTGCCCCAATTTAGAGATTTGTTTCAGCTTGATTCAGTCTACTTAGACCGAGTTGTCTACTGTATTTCATGGGAATACAAATCAATCATTTTGCACACCCCAATGTCTAGCACTTAAAAGTGACCCCATGCTACTACAAACCAAAGGATCACAGGTGCTGAGTTTCCTTACTGTTGCTGGTGTAGTAGCCAAGATGATAATTTGGCCCCTGGACTAAGGAAGAGAAAAGCTAGCCATGATTCTAACTTCTGATTTTGTTACAGACAGGAGGGGGGTCAATTCAAACAGCACCGTCCTCCTCTTACCACTTGTCCGTAAACAGAAAGTGTTTTGAATTAATTTGTTTTAAGGAATAAGCGGTGGCGTATTTTTTAAACCCCTCGGTTTTTGTGTGATCAAATTTCAGTAGTAATCCACAACAATTTTGAGTTAGGATTAACTCAGAAGGTTAGTTTATTTTGTACATTTGAAAACTAGTGAAAAGGATTGTTTGCAACTTCCCACTCCACATTCACACAGTAAAGGGATGGATAGAGGGAAGGAGGTTTACAGTACAAGGACCACATAAAAACTGAACATTTTTTCACGAGTTCCAGGGTCCCAAAGTCAGAGTCCAATGAGGAAGTCTTTCATACAGGCATTTGATAGTCGGCCGGCTAGAGACCAGTGTTGTAAGATTCAATTTTGCAAGCTGTGTTGATGTCGCGAGATGAAGTAAACATGCAGAGATGGTGTCAGTTCCATAGGTGATGATATAAAATCTTCCAGTAGAGTCAGGTTAGATGGTGGTCCAACCTGGACATAGCTTACTTTAATGTAGTCTGTCAGTTGGATGTTAAACAGCAGACTGACTGCACAACTCAGAGAGGTAATATTTAATTGCTCAAAAGGCTAGAATCTGAGTTATATGACCGTCCTTCTCCACAGTGACTTCAAAAAAGGATTTTTATTCAGCGTCTGGAACCTGGCTTTGTTTTCAGCTGATGTCTCAGCCATTACGGGTTGAAAGTTGTGCTATTCATGTTGAGGTCTAGTGTTTGGGTAGCGATTGGCCAGAATTTTACGTCTCGTCGATGGGCAAGCCAGGCCTGAACGGACATAAAACAGCACAAGATGACTTTAGACGAACATCCCAATGTCATCCCGCATGTGAGCAATCTTCATGTCGGTGGGTGCGCATGGATGTTGCAGCCACACCCGCCAACAATTAAGGGGTCACTTAAGGTCATTAAAAAGGCAATTAATCCCGATTTTATGTTGCTAGCGCAATTTTGCGCTTATTGCACAGGCAAAATGGGCACTTTTAACAAAACCTTGTCCAAGGGCGAGATGAAAATGATCAGCAGTATTGCCATGGTAACAGTGAGGAGTCTAGGAGGTAGTTTGCTGCTGTTTGCTTATTTGAACTGTTCTGAGTTTCAACCTTAGTATTTTGAGGCTTCATTTCAGGACTCATTGGTGTCTCCAAGGCCCCTGAGGATCTTGACCGTGTGGACCCTTCCAGGGACCAGACAGCCTTTTGTTACCCTGGTAATAAGGATTGTGTTCTCCACTGGTTGCATCTCCTCTGAGGAGGAAGAGAGAGGCAGAGGGGAGAGGAGGCCAGGTGTTTCTATGCAGCTTCCAGGGGAGCAACCTGTGGGAGGAGAGGCGCAGGCACCAGAATCACAGGGCCATCGTGAAGCCCAAGGCAGAAGGGGCCGCAGAAGATGCCACTACCCTGTTGCCAGGGTTTACAGGCAGCGATGCAGCTACCTCAACATGTCTGAGGTGCAATGCCGAAGGTGCTTCTGCCTCTTCAGGAAACTGTGACTTCCATTTGTCAGATGATTCAGCCTGAGATCACCTTCAACTGTATGGGTGAACACCCATGCCAGTGGCTCTGAAGGTCACAGTGGCCCTCAACTTCTATGCCTCCAGCTCTTTCCAGGGGTCAGAGGGGGATCTTTATGAAGTTTCCCAATCAGCTGTCTACAGTTGTGTCAAGCTGGTGACAGATGCTCTATTTAGGTGGGTAATTACATTTATTCATTTCCGTACAGACAAAACTAGCCAGGCTGAGCGAGCCAGAGGCTCTGCGGTGATCTTTGGCTTCCCCTGCATCGAGGGTGCAATCGACTGCACGCATGTGGCCATCAAGGTGCAAGTTGGTCAGCCGGGTGCCTTTGTCAACAGGAAGGGCTTCCAGTTGATGAACGTCCAGACAGTTTGTGACCACAAGATGCAAATTCTACAAGTCTGTGCAAAGTACCCTGGCAGCTCCTCTTGCGTCCTCAGACACTCATAGGTGCTAAGGCTGTTCACAGCTCCAGTTCGACTGGATGGATGGCTGCTGGGTGACGAGGGCTATCCATTGAAAAGTTGACTTATAATGCTTCTCTGCCAACCAAGAACACAGGCAGAGGAGCGTTTTAATAGGAGTCATGCGTACACAAGGGCAGTGATAGAGAGGACCATATGTCTTCTGAAGATGCACTTCTGATGCTTGGGCCGTTCAAGGGGAGCGCTACAATACTCCCCAGAGCGGGTGTCATTGATAGTGGTTGCATGCTGCGCTCTCCACACTCTGGCACTGGCAAGGGGAGACCCACTGGAGGAAGCGGATGTTGACTCAACTCCACAGACCACAGAGGATGAATCCAGTGGTGAGCCAGAAGAGGAGCACGGTGAGGAGAACTCTGAGGACTTGGAGGCAGACCTCTGGATCCTTCAGGGAGGTAGGGAAGCCTTAATCCAATGCTCCTTCAGCTAAGCTGACAAAGATCTGCTTCCACCTCATGCCAGGGGTGCCGCCTCCATCCCGTATATTTGAAATGACCCTTTCCTTTGAACTCAAAGTGCCAGTGCAATAACATTTAGAGCCACTCACATCCAAAATTTTTATCATGTTGGCACTCACATCGAATGAACATAACTATATATGGTGTTACTGGTCACACCAGTAAACATATTAACAAAACATAGCAGAACAGAAGGTCACCCATGAACAGTCCCTCTTGTGCTCATGGTGCCTTAAACTTACTCTTATGAGTACTGCGTCTTGTTGCCCCCCTCCCCCTCCCTGACACCAGCTTTGGAGCAGCCTGATGACTCTGCTGTCCCGTTGGCCTTGATGACCTTGTCAGGCGTCCTCTGGAGGCAGTGGGTTGGGCCATGAGGATCAACGCAATGCTCATGTCCCGCATATACTCCTCCACAACAGAAACCATGACACACATACCTTCATGGATCTCCACCAGATCCTCCCACACATCCCGCTGGACATCCAGCATCTGCTGCCTAATGAACAACTCCAGAGGCTCATAATCTGCCTTCAAATCAACATCGTCCTGGTCTCCAGCAGTCCTCTTGGTGCCCTGGGCAATCTCTGCCTCCACCTGCTCTTCAAGCGAGCTCTGCACCGACATTCTAGCTGACTATGTAATGCCCACTGAAGTGTTGGTATCTGCACTGGTGCTTGGTGCAGAGGGGGAATGTGATGCAGTGCACCCAAAGCCCAGTGGTCCTCTGACATCAAGGGTGGCTCTTCGGGGTCCAGCATTTGTGGGCTAGCTGGCGATTCTAGGGGAGAACAATGACATGTCATTAGTTAAAGTCATCACACTGTCACTTGCATGCCAGGCATCCTGGTGAGACACTGGAGATCTCCATCATCTTTCAATGATCAATGGGGTCTCCAGGTTTGAGACTCCCATTAAGGTTGAGACTACACAGGAATGCTTGCACAATCCAGCACTCTCAGTTCAGTGTCAGGTTTTTTTTAAAATGTCCAATTTAGCCTTTGAACTTCAAACTCTTGGGCCAGAAAATTCTCCCCATTGGGTAGGTTGTGTGGGGTCGGGCGGGGGCAGGCATGAACCCGATAAGCACCCCCGATCAGGTCTGCTCCTCCATTTTACATGGACGGGCCAATTAAGGCCTGCCCATCGTGACGCACACCCAGAAGCGCTGAGCGCTCGCTGTGCGGGTTGGGATTTGCTGAGTGCTTCCCTGCGTTCTTTCGTGCATGTGTACAAAAGAGCACAGAGATCTCTCTGAGGCACGGAGGTGCCTCAGGGAGATTTGCTTAAGGTATGGAAATTTGAATAAAGATGGGAAAAATATTTAAGGACATGTCCCCTCATGTGAAAGTGTCACATGAGCTGGGACATATCCATTATTTATTTTAAAAATTTTAATTTAAATAATAAACCCTTCATGAAACCTCATCCCGCCCGTGAATGAGGTTTCATGAAAAACGAGAAGGCTGCCTGGGCTCTTCACTTGCCTGCCAACCAGTTAATTACTTTAATTACTTTTTAACTGGCCTTAATAGGCTTTTGACAGTTCGGGGGGTGAACAGCCGACCAGGCTGCATGCCTGCAGACTGAATATCTGAATGACGTGCAGTGACGTCAGGATGCCTGCCCGATGACACCATTCATCATTTAACGTGTCGGTGAGCAGGCCCTGCCGCCACCCCCCCCACCTCCGCTTACCAATGGGAAAATGCTGCCTTTGATAACACATCTGCAAACAGATTTTCTCTACCAGCAACATGTATAATCCATAGATTAAATGGTTGGAATAATAGACTCCATCTGATAAGTTTTGCACTTTTGTCTCGAAATTTGTCCATAAACCTCAAAGGATTGTGGTCTGTACAAACAATTGTTTCTGATGAATTGTTGGCAACATATATTTCAAAATGCTGCAATGCTAACACCAAACCCAAGGTCTCTTTCTCAATCATTGAATATCTTCCCTGTCACACATCCAGCTTCCGTGAAAAATACCCTATCAGTTTTTCAATTCCAGTGTCATCTTCTTGTAACACTACAGCCCCAATTCCAATATCACTTGTGTCAATGGCCAACTTGAATTGCTGGCATAATTGGATACTGCCACAACTGTGGTCGTAGTTAGTACAGTATTCAAACTATCAAATGGCTTCTGACACTCCAGTGTCCATTGAAACTTCCTGTTCTATTTTAATAGTTCAGTCAGTGCAGTGACCACTTAGCTAAAATTTGGTACAAATTTCCGTTAAAACCCACTCATGCCCAGAAATCTCAAAACTTCTCATTTTGTTGTAGGCACTGGGAAATCCATGATAGTTTTGACTTTCACATCTCTCGGAGCCACCTTACCACGTCCATGCTAAGGCCTGGATACGTAAATTGCACTTTTGCAAATTCACTTTTAGCCAAGCTCATCACCAAATTAGCTTCTTGTAATCGAGAAAATAATTCTTCCAGATGCTGTAAATGCTCCTCCCACGTCTGGCTGAAAACAATTAAATCATCAATATAAACAGAACAATTGCTTAGACTTGCAATTACTTTGTCGGTCTTTGAAATGTCAAACGGCAGGACTTTAATTTGATATAGTCCACTTGCCGTTGCAAAAGCTGATATCCCCTTTGCTCTGTCTGACAACAGTCTGTGGCTTCCATTCGGTTTCGGTGCGAGCACAATAGGCGAATGCCAGTTACTGCAACTAGACTGAATGATATCATTTTGAAGCATGAAATCAATTTCATTTTGTACATGTGATAATTTTGCTGGATTTAATCGATAAGCAAATTGATTTATTGAAGATGAAACATGTACAGGGACATTATGGATAGTTAAATGTAACTTTCCCAACTTATTTTCACAAATAGGTTTGTGTGACTCCAAAACATTTCCAAATCACTTTGACACTTGCTTGGAAGGTAACTCAATATTTCATCTAAATTACAAGCACCCCCTCATTATCCAATCTGATTAGAGGAAAATCAATTTTAGAGTCTTGCACTTCTACCTCTTTCTCATCATTCGCCATCAATAATATTTCTTTTTGTTCCTCTTCCCTGTCAAGGTACTTTTTAAGCATATTTATATGACACATCCTCTGCTTCTTTCTTCTATCTGGAGTATTTATTAAATAATTTACTTCACTCAATTTTTTTTCAATCCTGTAAGGCACATTAACTCTTGCATTTGATGAATCCCATAGTACCGGTTCCAAAACTAATACTTTCTCTCCAGAAACAAAACTGCGAGCTTTAGCTTTCTTATCTGCCTTCACTTTCATCACTTGCTGTGACATCTTTGAATGTTCCCTAGCCAGCTCACATGCTCTATTCAATCTTTCCCTGAAATTTGATACTAATCCAAGAGAATAGTTTCTGAATTTTGACCCACCAATTTCTCATGAATTAATTTCAGTGGTCTCCTTACCTCATGACCATAAACTAGTTCAAAAGGATTAAAACCAGTTGATGCATTAGGAGCTTCTCTAATAGCAAATAACAAGAATGGAATTCCTATATCCCAATCCTGTGGATAATCCTGACAGTATGCACTCATCATAGTTTTTAAAGTTTGATGCCATCTTTTCAAAGCTCCTTGTGACTCCAGATGATAAGATGTTGACTTAAACTATTTTATTCCCAAACTGTTCATTACTTCCTTAAACAGCTGTGACATGAAATTTAACCCATGATCTGTTTGTATTTCCTTAGGTAAACCATATTTTGAAAACAATTTACTTAACTCCTCCACAATCTTCTTAGTTGTAGTGCTTCTTAAAGGTATCATTTCAGGAAACCTGGTAGACATAACCATTATTGTCAGCAAGTACTGATTTCCACTTTTATTCTTAGGGAGGGGTCCTACACAATGAATTATGACACTGGTAAAATGTTTTTCAAATGCTGGTATTGGGATTAAAGGCACTGCTTATGATTTCCCTGTTACTTAACATGCATGACAGGTTCTACAGAATTTAACTGCATCCTTAATCAATCCTGGCCAAAAAAAATTCCTCTGTATCTTTTCCTGTGTTTTCCTAATTCCTAAATTGGAATTTGATGAGCAATCCTTAGAACCTCATTTCTATACCCTAATGGGATAACATTCTGATGCACTTCCCTCCCTCCAGCTTTCATTTGCTGAGACATGATCAGGCCTCTGGATTACTTCCGGTGCCACGCGCTAGTGAGTATAGAAATAGGAGGTTAGTCCAGATGAATGTGTGGCTGGAGAGATGGTGCTGGAGAGAGAGAGAGAGAGAGAGAGACAGAGAGAGAGAGAGAGATTTCTGTGACATTGGGACCATTTCTGGGGGTGGTGGAACCCATACGGGTTGCACTTGAACCAGAATGGGACCAACATCCTTGCGGGGATGTTTGCTAGTGCTGTTGGGGAGGGTTTAAACTAACTTCGAAGGAGGGTGGGATCCTGAGAGGGGGTTCAGCAAAAGGGAGATGCACAGCTGAAATTAGAAGAGAGAGCAAGTGAGTCTGGAAGGCATAGAAATCAATTACAACAGTAAGGAGGGATTACAACAGTAAGGAGGCTCTTCAAATGAAACCATATGGGCAGAACATAAAAACAAAAATGGAGCAACCACATTGCTGGGAGTGTACTATAGGCTCCCAAACAGTCAGAGAGAAATGGAAGAGCAGATATATAGGCAAATTTCAGAGAAGTGTAAAAATAATAGAGTAGTAATAGTGGGGGATTTCAACTTCCCCAAACTTAACTGGGTTAGTCATAGTGTGATAGGTTGAGAAGGAGCGGAATTCTTAAAATGCATCCAGGAGAGCTTTTGAAGCCACGGCGTAGAATGTCCTATAAGAGAGGGGGTGGTCCTGGACTTATTTTTGGGAATGAAGCTGGGCAAGCGGTAGAGCTATCAATGAGGGAACATTTTGCAGATAGTGATCATAATTCTGTTAGATTCAAGGTTGTTATGGAAAAGGACAAAGATGGGCCAGAAAACAGAGTTATAAACTGGGGGAAGGCCGATTTGAATAAGATCAGACATGATTTAGCCAGAGTGGACTGGGAGCAGCTACTTTTAGGTAAATCTGCATCAGAGCAGTGGGACTCATTCAAGAAGGAAATAGGGAGAGTACAGGGCCAGCATTTTCCAGTAAAGACAAAGGGTGGAACCAACAAATCCAGGGAACCCTGGATGTTGAGGGATATATAGGATTAGATAAAGACAAAAATGGAGGCTTATGGCAGATACCTAGGGCTCAAAACAGCAGAAGCCCTAGAGGAGTATAGAATGTGTAGGGGGAAACTTAAAAAGGGAATTAGGAGAACAAAAAGGGGGCATGAAAAAACATTGGCAGGTAAAATAAAGGAAAATTCAAAGTGATTTTACAAGTACATTAAGAGTAAGAGGATAACTGGGGAAAGAGTAGGGCCCATTAAAGAACATATTGATCATTTGTGTGTGGAGCTGGGAGACATAGATAGGGTTCTAAATGAATACTTTGTGCTGGTGTTCACAAGTGAGAGGGATGATGTGGGTATAGAAATCAGGCAGAAGAACTGTGATATAATTAAAGAAATTAGCATAGAAAGGGAAGAGGTTTCAAGTGGTATGGCACACTTAAAAGTAGATAAATCTCCAGGCTCAGATTAAATGTATCCCAGGCGGTTGAGTGAGGCAAGGGAGGAGATAGCAGGGGCGCTGACAATAATTTTCAATACCGCTCTGGCCACAGGAGGACAACCAATATGGTACCATTATTCAAGAAGGGAGGAAGGGAAAAACCAGGGAATTACAGGCTAGTCAGACTAACCTCAGTGATGGGGAAACTATTAGAAGCAATTCTGAGGGACAGAATTAATCTACACTTGGAGAGGTAGGAATTAATGAAGGACAGTTGGCATGGTTTTGTTAAGGGGAGGTCATGGCTGACCAATTTGATTGAATTTTTCGAAGAGGTGACCAGGTGTGTAGATGAGGGCAATGCATTGGACTTCAGCAAGGCTTTTGATAACGCCCCGCATGGGAGACTGATAATGAAGGTAAGAGCCCGTGGGATCCAAGGCAATTTGGCTAATTGGATCCAGAATTGGCTGAGTGGCAGGAAGCAGTGGGTGATGGTTGAGGGGTGTTTTTGTGACTGGAGATTGGATGCCTGTGTCCAGTGGGGTTCCACAGGGACCGATGTTGGTGGTATATATAAATGATTTAGACTTGAATGTAGGAGGATTGATCAGCAAGTTCACGGATGACATGAAAATTGGTGGGGTGGCAAATAGTGAGGAGGATAGCCTTAGATTACAGGAGGATTTAGACAGGCTGATCAGGTGGGCTGATCAGTGGCAAAAGGAATTTAATCTGGATAAGTGTGAGGTAATGCACTCGGGCAGGACAATCAAGGCACGGGGATACACAATGAACGGTAGGACCCTGGGAAGTACCGATGATCAGAGGGACCTTGGTGTGTATGTCCACCGGCCCCTTAAGGTAGCAGGACAGGTAGATAAGGTGGTTAAGAAGGTATATGGGATATGTGCCTTTTTTAGCAGAGGCATAGAATATAAGAGCAGGGAGGTTATGCTGGAACTGTGTAAAACGCTGGTTAGGCCACAGCTAGAGTATTGCGTGCAGTCCTGGAATCCGCATTATAGGAGGGATGTGATTGCACTAGAGAGAATGCAGAGGAGATTTACCAGGATGTTGCCTGGGCTGGAGAGTTTTAGTTATGAGGAGAGATTGGATAGACTGGGGTTATTTTCCCTGAAGCAGAGGAGATTGATGGGGGACATGATTAAGGTGTATAAAATTATGAGGGGCTTAGATAGGGTAGACAGGAAGGGTGGAGGGATCAATAACCAGGGAGCATAGATTTAAGATAAGGGGCAGGAGGTTTAAAGGGGATGTGAGGAAGAACTTTTTCACCCAGAGGGTGGTGGGAATCTAGAACTCACTACCTGAAAGGGTGATAGAGGCAGGAACCCTCATAACATTTAAGAAGCATTTGGATGTGCACTTGCGATGCCATGGCATACAAGGCTATGGGCCTAGTGCTGGAAAATGGGATTAGAACAGTTAGGTACTTGTTTGACCAGCGCAGACTCGATGGGCCTTTTTCTGTGCTGTAGACCTCTATGACTCTATATTGTTCGGTTTCTAGTAGCTAGGTGCAAGATTTCACCCCCAGTCTTTGAATGGTTTATTCAACTAAATGCAAATATACTCTTTACCTTAACTTCCTTACTGTCTAACATCTCAAAACTACTATACATCAAAGCATCCAGACTAGCTGGCTTTAATCCTACTGAAAACAATTTCCAATAACATTATATAAATTAATATCTTCATGACAAGGAACCCAATGATTTCAATTCAGCAACCTGAATCAGAATACTCATTTTTATTTTTTAGGTCCTTGTACAAAAATGAGCCCTTGTAAAAGATACCAAGGCTAAATGTGGTGAGATGGTGGTGTAGTGGTAATGTCTCAGAGTTAGTAATCCTGAGGCCCTGTCTAATGCTCTGGGGGCATGTGTTTAAGTCCCACAATACCAGCTGTTGAAAAGGAAGAAAAACAATATGGTCCACTTCTGTCTAAATCTGACCTTTTTGGGTCATCACAGCATTGTGAGTGAAAACAGTTAATGGTTGCTTTTATTCTGTGGAAGTGAACAATGATTTTTTTCTGCTGAGTAGGCTGGTAATTCATATAAGTGAAAAGTAAATGTATGCTAATAAATAGAGTGCAGTCAGTTACAAAGCAGTAATTCAATCAAGTAGTCTGATGATATCATAAGCAACGAGTCAGCAGAATCCCTTTGAGTGAATTAGAGTCTCACATCTGCTGGCAACTCTTCATTATTGTAAACAATATAAATGGAATACCTTATTTTTACCTAATAATATACTTGTATAGCCTATTTTTACCCAATAATATTTATTTTCCTGTATCTTATTATTTATCAGGAACACAGTATTCTAGATGCACTGTAAGATGGAGATCAAAAATGTGTTGCCTTTTGGTGCACTCCACCTTAAACCTGGCAGGAGTGCACCAGATGGGTCGAGAATTCAGCAGGATCTGGATACACCAGGTCCCTGAATTTCCCAATAATTTTCCTGCAGTCTTTATTGGGATGGGATTATTGCATATGCTAGCTAAAGTTTCTGTAAAAAACCTACTACGGGGATAAAGGTTAAATGCCCATACCAGTTAAATATGCCTAGAAAGGAAGGGTGTAAACTGCCCTATAACATTTCCAGTGAGTTTGTAAGAAGGATGTTGCTGATAGAAAGACAAAGGGGTGGATTTTGACTTTGTGGAATAACATAAAATGGGCGAACAACAACAATTGAAATAAAAAATCGGGAGAGAAGTAAGACAGGCTGCAGGCAAGCTGACATGCATTTATATGGTCACCTGAAGCCAAGAGCTACCTGAAAACATTTAAAATTCTAGTATTCAGAGAGTAAATTGTAGATTGAATGAGGATGTGGGTAAATTGGTCTGTTGATATGGCAAATTGACAAAGAATAAAGAAGGATACCGGGGCATGTGAAGAAGAGTACAGGCAGGGAGAACTTTGCTCTCATAAAGCCTGTGATTAACTCTTGAAAATAATGAACTGCTAACAAAGAAATGAGCCTTCAGGATGATTTAAAACCAGATAAGGAAGAATAACAGAAAGCGGAATTCTGCCTGGGCGACACATGAACATAAAAATTAGGAGCAAGAGTAGTCAATGTGGCCCATCAAGCTGCTCTATCATTTAATAAGATCATGGCTGATCCAATTGTGGCATCAACTCCACATTCCACCTACACCTGCTAACCTTTGACCCCTTGTTATTCAAGAATTTATCTACCTCTGCCTTAAAAATATTCTAAGACTCTGCCTTCACTGCTCTCTGGGGAAGAGATTCGCAACCCTCTGAGAGAAAGAATTTCTTCTCATCTGTCTTAAATGGGATACCCCTTATTTTTAAACTGTGTCCCCTAGTTCTAGTCTCTCCCACAAGGGGAAACATCCTTTCAGCATCCACCCCATCAAGTCTCCCCAGGATCTTATCTTTCAATAAGACCACTTCTCATTCTTCTAAATTTCAGTGGACACAGACCCAGCCTGCCCAACCTTTCCTCTTAAGATAACAACCCCCATCCCAGGTATTAGTCAAGTAAACCTGCCCTGAACGGCTTATAACCCATTTATATTCTTTCTTAAATAAGGAGACCAAAGCTGTACAAAGTACTCCAGATGTAGTGTCACTAATGCCTTGTACAACTGTAGCAACTTCTATATTCCATTCCCCTTGCAATAAGCAACAACATCCTATTTGCCTTCCTAATCACTTGCTGTATCTACCTACTAACTTCTTGTGATTCATGCACCAGGACCTAAATCCCTCTGTACCTCAGAGTTCTGCATTCTCTCTTCATTTAATTAATATATTGCTTTTCTATTCTTCCTGCCAAAGTGGACAAGTTCATATTTTCCCACGTTACATTCCATCTGCCAAAATTTTGCCCACTCACTTAACCCACCTATGTCCCTTTGCAGGCTCCTTTTACCTTCTCCACAACTTCCTTTCCTATCTATCTTTCTAGCTTTGTGTCATCAGCACATTTAGCAACCATACATTTAGCCCTATCATCCAAGTCATTGATATAATTGCAAATAGTTGGGGCCCCAGCACTGATCCTTGTGGGGTCCGCTCGTTTACATCTTACCAACCCAAAAATGGTTCATTTCCTGTCAGCTAACCAATCTTCTATCCATGCTAATATGTTACCTTCTACACTATGAGCATAGTAACCTTTGATGTGGCACCTTGCCAAGTGCCTACTGGAAATGTAAGGACAGAACATCCAGAATAAGCAAGACAGTGGAGCTCGTTGTAAACATGTGGGCTATTAAAATCATTGAGAATCATGGAGCTAAAATTTTGATTAGGCTCATTAGTGGGCAAGAGGATCATGATGTGTGAATGTCCTGCACCTGGTCAAGGTCGTGTAGGCAGCACGCAAACCTTGTGCTGCCTGCTCATCCCAACGATTGTGAAATGTAGTACAGCATGAAATATATTGCGGATTGGCTACACACCGAGCCAGAGGCCCATTGCATGCCCTGTCGACATGACTTACAGCTAGCCTCCATTTCCTATAGGCAGCTTACCCTTCTTAAAGGAGAGGTGCACTCAGGCTGCATCAACTCTGGATCTTTTCATTAAACCCTTGCTGAGAAAGAAGAAGACTACCAATGGAGAAACAGGGATAAGACACTGCTCCCAGGTTCTCTGATGTGGTTCTGGAAGCCTTAGCCCAGGAGGTCCAAAGGAAGAGAGAGGTCATCTTTCCACAGGAGAACCAGGAGGCCCTCAAGGCATATCCTATGAAGGGAATTGGAGTAGGTGGCCATGGACATAAATGGCAGAAGTCTGGCCCCGAGGACCTTTCTGCATTGCTGCAAAAAGTTTAAAGACCTCACGTGAGTGGTCAAGGCTTGTGACTGCTTCTGTGACACCCCCGACCCACAGCAGCGCCAGCCTCTCATGCTTTTCGATGCACTATAGCCCCATCATTCAGCATTCAGCACTTAGGATTTATACCTAACATTCAGATGCTTCACCTCACCATCATGCACTTACCACTGCTGCAAGCCTCACATCCACACTACGCAGCTTCCACATACTTTCAGCTACTCAGCTATGACAGGCACATCACTCCTATTTGCAACACTAACACTGACGCTCTCCCTTTCTCTTGCAGGACAAAGTCACACAGAATGGGAGGCAGAAGCAGAGAATGGGCTGGGGACAGATGTGACTCCATCCCTTGAGCCTTTTGAGGAGATGTTGCTCTGCAGTATACGGTAGGCAATGACTGAGCCTGTCACAACGGCCATCACCAGGAATATTAAGACTGAAGGTTTGTTCCTGCAATATGTACCTTCTCAAATCCTACTTCACCCCCAGCCTTCTAACTGGCATGAAGTGTGAGCTCCAGATCATTGATCATGGGCTTCATGCTTTCCACCAACATCCTTTCCCTCACCCCAAACTTCCCTTCTGCATTTATGTTTTAAATACCCAAGGTGTGATGTTGAATCAGCCTCACCATGAAGGGCACAAGTAAGAGCAAACAGGTGTGAAGAAGCACTGACACTTAATCTGACACTTATTGCCACCAACTCAGATAGTGGCACTATAGTACTTCATAGGGTAATATAGAGTGAGAACCAGCACTAGGTAATGAATCAACAGGCTATAGCCAAACTGGGGGAAAGATAGAGCATGTGCCAGCCCACCAGAGGGTGAAATTAGAGACATGTTCTGCTACTGAGGACTCAGATGAGGATTAAAAGGAAAACACTCGTAGCATGTGTAGCGTATTGAAAATTGTGTTGTGCATTTTGTCTACTTAAGGCTACCATGCACTTACATACCAGTTGATGGAGTTTATTGGAAATCCATTGTTTTAACAGTACATGAGGTCTTGGAAATAGATACCATAACTCAGTTATATTTAGGATAGTTATGGAAAAGGACAAGATTGGGCCTGGAATAAAAGTTTTAAACTGGGGAAAGACTCTTGCTCTTTATATATTTTAAAAACCCCTTTGGGCTTTCCTTTATTCTACCCACCAATGCTTTCTCATGCACTCTCTTAGCTTTCCTAATTTCCTTTTTAAGTTCCCCTCTGCACTTTTATACTCCTCTAAGGACTCTGCCGTGTTGAGACCTTGGTATCTGCCATAAACTTATCTTTTTTTTCTTAATCCTAACATTTAGGTCCCTTGACATCCAGGGTTCTCCAGACTTGGTCCCCCGTCTTGTCTTTATGGGAACATATTTGCCCTGTACTCTCGCTTTTACCTCCGTGAATGCCTCCCACTGCTCTGACACAGTTTTATCTGCAAGTAGCTGCTCCCAGTCTACTTGGGCCAAATCGCATCTCATCTTAGTAAAATTAGCCTTTCCCCAGTTTAGAACTTTTATTCCCAGCCCAACCTTATCCTTTTCCATAACTATCCTAAATCTAACTGAGTTATGGTCACTATCTGCAAAATACTCCACTGATATGCCTTCCACCTGCCCGAGCTCATTTCCGAATATTAGGTCCAGAACTGCCCCCTCCCTTGTTGGGATTTCTACATACTGGCTAAAAAAGTCCTCCTGGATGCAACTTAAGAATTTGTTCCCTCTTACCTTGCACACTAAAACTATCCCAGTTTATATTTGGGTAGTTAAAATCGCTACTATTACTGCCCTATTATTCTTACACTTCTCTGAAATTTGATTACATATTTGATCCTTTTACTCTCCCTGACTGTTTGGGGGCCTATAATACACACCCAACAGCATGTTTGCCGCCTTTATGTTTTTTACTTTTACCCATATGGCTTCATTTGATGATCCTTCTAAGATATCATCCCTCCTCATTGCTATAATTGATTCCTTGATCAATATTACAACCCCACCCCACCCCGTCTCATCTGAATACTCTATAACTAGGAGTGTTGAGCTGCCAATCTTGCCCTTCTTTTAGCTAAGTCTCGGTCATAGCTATGATATCACCCTCCCACCTACCTATCTGTGCCCTCATCTCATCTGTCTTATTCCTCAGGCTCCTTGCATTAAAATGTATCCCATTTAGCCTTGCTAAACTCACTTCTTTCTTATCTAGCCTATGTTTCTTCTGCCTTCCAGACTCACTTATTAGCGTTTTAACTTCTAATTCCACCTCAGCTTCTCTCCCCTCTGAACTATGTCTCAGGATCCCACCCCCCTGCCAATTTAGTTTAAATCCACCCCAACAGCATTAACAAACCTCCCCACGAGGATGTTGGCCCCGTTCCTGTTCAGATGTAACCCGTCCATCTTGTACAGGTCCCACCTCCCCCAGAAAGGGTCCCAATGCCCCAGGAATCTAAAGCCCTCCCTCCTGTGCCATCTCCCTAGCCAGGCATTCACCTGCTCTATCCTTCTGTTCCTATACTCGCTACTGCGTGGCACCAGGAGTAATCCGGAGATTACTACATTTGAAGTCCTGCTTTTGAATTTTCTACTTAACTCCCTAAAGTCTGCTTGCAGGACCTCATTTCTCTTTTTTTCTATGTCATTGGTCCCAACATGGACCATGAACACTGGCTGTTCTCCCTCCCCCTTCAGAATGTCCTGCAGCCGTTTCATAACATCCTTGACCCTGGCACCCGAGAGGCAACACACCATCCTGGAGTCTACGGCTGCAGAAGCGCCTGTCTATTCCCCTCATTAATGAATCCCCTACCACTATTGCTCTTCCACACTTCTTCCTCCCACTCTGAACAGCTGGACCACCCACAGTGCCATGGCCTTTCCTCTAGTTGGCCTCCACAGAGGAACCATCACTCTCACCATTTCTCAAGGCCAAAAAATGGTTTGTGAGCAAGATGCACTCAGGAGATCCCCTTACTATCTGCCAGATCCCCTCCTTCTGTCTGGTGGTCACCGATTCCCTTTCTGCTTGCACTTCCTTCAGCTGCGGGGTGACCACTTCCTGAAACGTGCTATTCACGAACTTCTCAGCCTCGTGGTTACACCATGGTGCCCCCAGCTGCTGCTCAAGCTCCAAAACCTGGTGCTCGTGTTGCTCCAGTCGGAGGCACATCCTGCACATATGGTCATCCAGACCACCAAGAGAGTCTAGGATTTCCTATAAAGCACGGGATATGCAAATCATGGGACTGAGCTCCCCAGACATATCTTAGCTAAATAGAATATGGACCCTTGCTTTTATTTTACCCTTAATCCTACTTGAGTATAGACTAGATGCTAGATCCTCCTCTCGCACTCTCCTGTAGGTGCTGCTGACTGCCTGCTATCATCTGTATTCTTATGGCAAAAGTGGCTACGTTGTTTCGAAGGGGCAATGGCAGGTTTTGCAATCACAGATGACAGGAGAAAGATCTTAATTCTTCATTATTGAGGTGAAGAACTGGAAGATATATTTGATACCTTATGGCTGAGCAAAATGACTACAACTCAGCAAAAAACGCACTAACAACCTATTTCACATCCAGGAAAATACAATATATGAAACAATTGTCTTCCAATGCACTAAGCAAGAAGCAAACAAAACATATGACAAATATTGCACCCGATTAAGGCAACTAGCAACCAAATGTGACTTCAGTGATGCTGAACAATCAGAATCACGAATAATCAAAGGTTATCTCCCTCATCAACTACGTCAAAAAGCACTCGAGAAAGACAGAAAGCTGTCAGAGCTGTAGGTGTTAGCAAGATCATGATCAATTTTAGAGTCCAGAGCTACTGAAGTTGAAGCTGCCAACAGTGACTACCACACTCTGAATGCAACTTCTGGGAACATTGTTCATTGCTCACTTGCTAGGAAAACTACCTGAAAAGTAATAACAGAATTCTCACAAATAGAGTTGCAATGTGTCCAAATAATGCTTCCACTGTGGCAGTGCCTACCCACACTGGACAAGTATGTCCTACTACTGGCAAACAGTGTAGATCCTGTGGAAAATTCAACCACTCTGCTCGCACTTATTGCTCATCAGCAAAGTCAACTACAAAGACCAATACAAACAGAAGGGTGCCATGTGTGTATACCAGAGCAAAAGGGCAAGAGAATGTAGCCAACGTAGAGGCAGACAGCCTGAATATACTTTTGTGCTTTCATTCAGACAAAGCAACCAGCTATGCGTTATAGTGACCGTTGGCTGCTCGGATGTAGATACTCATGGATAAAGAAGCACCTGTCAATGCCATGGCAGACAAAACATTCAACAAACGTGAGGACTGCCCCATTCCCTGCACACCAGGGAATACAATAATCTTCCCTTACAGCAGTGACAAACCACTGAAAGTTCTCGAGACTTTTGAAATGCCAATCTCATTCAAAGACACTAAAATGAATGTTGTATTCTATGTCTTATCTGGAGAATGTGACATGCTTATCAGTTTCCACATGACAACCAATCTGCACATGATTCCAGTCACATTCATGATTCCTATACATACAACAATATTCTTGAAATGAATGCTGACCGCTTCGTGACATCGGCAAGCTGCAAGTAGATCCTAATGCGCCCAGTCATGCATCAATGACAACAACTACTATTTCATGTGAGAAAACAGACAAAGGAGAAACTTCAGCACTTATCTCACCTTGACATTATTGAGAAATTTGGGGATGAGCAAGAACCAGGTTAGAATATGTGGTGACCAAACCAAATCGTACAGTGAGAAAGACATTTGGCACTGATAATTGATGATATCATGGAGAAAGCGAATGGTGCTAAACAGTTTGCTAAACCTGACTTTAATGTATGCTACCATCAAATCAAGCTTGCAGAAGAATTGAGCTATCTTACAGTTTTCTGCTCTCACATCAGACATTTTCAATACAAGATGCTCAACTTCGGCATCAACCCAACAGCTGAGATATTTTAGCAGATGATTCGGTCTGTACTGCAAGGACTTGAAGGCATGCTGAACAACAGTGATAACATTCTCACCTACAGTCATTCTGAAAGTGAATTTGAAACACGCCTACATGCACAATGCTTTACTAACCTTGAAGACAAGTGCTTGTGCAATGAAAGTGGAATCCAAATCTGTTGAGTACCAGCCAGGCGATCTCAGCCCAGCGGACAAACTTTCACAACATCCATTGCTGACAGTCAGTCCTACCAGTCCTACTACTTAAACCTAAATACAGTGCCAAAGTCACTAAAACAAGCTGACATCAAAGAGGCAACAAGAAGGATGAGGCATTGTAACTCTCTATGATGGCTATGGAATCATGCAGCTGAAAAGGCGTGACTGACAGTCTCAGCAGATGAAATCATTCACACACTACAAGGTCTTCACAATGTTCGAAATGAGCTCACTGTTACAACCGCATCTGATCTCACGTTATGTATTGTCATTCCACAATCATTGAGAGAATGTGTTGTCAATATATCACATGAAAGTCACCAGCGAATTGCTAAAACCAAACAACTCCTGAGAAAAAAAGTATCGTTCCCAGGAACTGATCACATAGTAGAGCACATAATCAAACACTGCTTGCCATATCAAGCAACTATAATATCAAATCTTCGTGATCCTCTCAAAACATTTGTTCTACCTCCAGGACCATAGATGAAGTCAGGGTTGATTTCTCAGATTTGCCCACTTGCTTGTTGGCACTAGTGATTACTAGTTGTGATGTCAACTTCAACAAAAGCAGTCATCACAAAGTTTGATCAGATTTTTGCCTTGTTTGGAATTCCTCAAATGATGAGAAATGACAAAGGACCCCCATTCAACAGCGATGAGTTCAGTAAATTTGCAAACTATCTGGGTTTCACTTATTGAAAAATCACACCCCATTGGCCAAGAGCTAATGGAGAAGTCAAGAGATTTATGTGTATCTTGAAAAAAATTGATACATGCAGCGACAGCTGAGAACAAGTCATGGAAGCAAAAGTTGGATCACTTTCTTCACAATTACAAAGCGATTCCTCACTTGACTACTGCAAAGCTTCCAGCTGCACACATCTTTGCACATCCCATGCACATATATCTTCCTGAGCTACCCAATGGAGCTAATGACTAACACGTACCCAAATGTAACCAAGAACAGAAGAATCGAATGAGAGTAAATGAAGAGCAAAGCATTGAATTCAGAGCTACACCGCTAAAGCCAGGAGATAAAGTGCCTGTGAAACATGATGGTCATGTTGGAAAGCAAACAACCGCTTATGACATCCAGCCATTTGTTGTGACCAACACAAAAGGATCAATGATCACTGCAAGGCTTGGTTTGCAAATCATCATATGAAGCCTGTCATTCTTCAAAGCACTGAAAATGCCATTCTGGGTGTTCGAATTTCTCTTTAAACTTTAACGGTCCCTAATAAAATGTCAACACATCTCAGAACCTATCAAACAGGAGTGGAAGCAAGTCATCCTTGCACCAAGAAACTGCCTAAGAAGAAGACACAGGTTACAGCTCATAGTGTTGGGAGTAAAATATTGGCATGGATAGAAGATTGGCTAAACTAACAGGAAACCAAGAGTCAGGATGAATGAGTCATTTTTAGGTTGGCCTCAGATATGTCTGGGGTTCCAGTCGACAGTTCAGTAGCTATCTCTTCAAGGGATTTCCATTGAAAGGATCCATCCATACACTGCAAGTTGGAGTGAAGTTCTGAGACAGTGTGGATTGCCAGAGGATGAACAACCATGGAAGCTGGCAGGAAAGCAAGCGCATGCAGGGAGGATGCTCTTGTTGTTGTAGCAGACTAGGTGAACGTTGAGGGAGTGGAAGCCTTCCTTGTTGATCAATCTCACTGGTCGCTGGGTACCTTGATGGCCACATGGGTACAATCGATGATGCCCTGTACCTGAGGGAATCCAGAAAACAAGGCAAAATCCAATGCCCATTGTCACTGCAAGGCTGTGTTTTTTGTTAAATGAATGCACTGACCACCTCTGACAAAGGGGGCATCATTGACCAGTGACATGTAATGGTGTGTGGCCATTTTTGAGATGCCACTATGGTCCTCAGCTGATCCTTGGAACGAGCTAATAGCAAAGAAGATCAAGGTCACAGTGAGTTTGACAGCCATTGGCAGGGCATGGCTACCAGTGATGCAAAGTTTTCAGCAACAAGAGCACAGATCTCTGTGACTATCTGTCAGGAGAGTCACAGTTTCCTGCAGCATTGATTCTCAGTCATCTCCAGATTGATCCAACTTCAGTAGTCAATCAGGTGTTCAGGATATGGTCTCCGATGACTTCCTGCCTTTTTCTCCTCCTCTTTGCCCTCCTGATGCCCAGAGTTCTGCCTTTTCTGCAAAGGGTGTTGTCCTTCACTACCAAAATCTGGGGGCCCAAAATCCGACAGTAATGACTCCATTGCCAGCTGTTGCCTTCCTTCTGCACAGGTGGCCTTGCTGCCTGCTTTTCTGCCTCTGCAATGCCGGGGGTTTCTGATCCTGTTCAAAGCCTGGGTGCTGAGTGACCACTCATCGTATCACCTCTGCAGTGTCAAAGGCACCCCCTTACTAAGTTCCCAGCCCTCCTTTGTCTTGCTGATCCTCTTAGGGACTGGGGTGATGCCCTGTAGCAGCCATGATTGGGTCCCCACTAGGTACTTGTTTCGATGTTGTTGCCGAGCGTTAATGAGGTTTTACTCATGCCATGTTTTTAGTCTTACTGAACCTTGATGAGGCTTTGCTTCCCTTTAACAGACTTGAGATAGTCGGCATAGTTTAACTTCAAACATTTTACTAAGAACTATTTGCAGGTACCTCAGGGTAAGCACACTGTATTCAGTACACAGACTGTTCTGCATCTAGCTCTCTTGGAGCCTCTCCATCATCTGACTACAGACAGTTACATGGACTAATGAACATATCCATTAACCCATTGCTCTACATCTCCCTCCAAGTATAATTACAAGCTGTTACATTCTTTTGTTAAACCATTTACATTACATTCGTTTTTCCAATGTCTGTAAACCTGCTGCACTGTTTACAGTTTCTATCATACTCCTACACTCCCCCTGCCCTCCAAGTCACTGTCACCCAAGTCTTCAATCTTCAACAGTGTTCTCCACTCTCTTGGAGGACCTTGTGGAATATCCAGCCACGTCTTTTTTCTGGAAGACAACACATTGGTGGAGTGGATAGCAGCTTCCTACGACTGCTGGTACTTGGGCTATGATCTCTATGATGATTTGACTGTAAGGGTTGTGAAACCTATTCAATAAAAGACTGATTCAAGAGAGAGAACTTCAGAACATGGACAATAGCACTGTCTTGAATAGGAAGAGGACACATTAATATTCTCTCCAAAATCTCCTTCTTTGCACACTGGGAAAGGGCTGAGAAAATGAAGCATCTTCAACTGCGCTGAAGAATTCTGCAGCTGTATCATTCACTACTGCATGAACAATGAAAAACATATTCAATATCTGAGATTTGAATAAATTAGAAGACAAGAAGAAGAATGATGAATATCCTGAAGACATTGCAGGACATGAAGAATATATGACATCCCCATTACTCTTAGGGTACTACTCGCACTTTCTGTAGGTAGTGGTAACATTGCCATACTTGTTTCAGTGTGAGGCTGCTCCACTGTAGGCAAAGGGATAACAGTGCCAAGATAAGAAGGTGAGACTACACCACCTTCAACAATGGAGTGAATCTCCAAGCCTGGATCTAGATGAAATTCTTGTATACGACTCTTCAGCTATAGAAGCTCTGTAGTTTTGGCATCTGCTTCTGCACTGAAGGATAATTTGAATGTAAGCATGACTTGCTGATAAAATTCAAGTGTGGGCTGTAGTTTACTTGCACACAAATGAGTAGGCGATATATTTCCTCCAGTAATTTGGAATCAAATATTTCCTTTTCCCTGAATAGCTGAGCCAACAATTTACAATGCATCCTATTGGCAGGTTCAGTGGAACAAGTAGATGAATCCAGATCTTCAGCAGCTTCTTCAACTGACTCCTCAAAAAAAACAACAGAGACATCATCTGGATTGACAGCGAAGTCAAAGAATGTAGCAAGATCCAGGACCTTGTCTTCTGACAGATCACCTGTTTCTGCAACAACCTCCTTCTCATAAACTTTATCAGGGAAGAGCCAACCAAGGCCTAGAAGCTCTTCTAGCAGATGGTCACTTTCTTTTACAGTGCTTTTTATTTCTGCGCCTTCTAGCCCATCTGTGAAAAGAATTCATAGATCTGCAATGTCCTCCTGCCATCCAGTGGATGATTCTTCAACAATGAACAGTGACTCACTGCATTATGAGTGAACTTCACAAGCTGCTGCTGAATTGGAGTTTTCCGTTCTTCAACCAACTTTGAAAATTCCTGCTTGAATAGTACCTCGCGGTCCTGAACTGAGACCTTGTCGATATTCTGTATAAGTCCAAGGCTGGAATTTTCCGTCCTTGTTTACATCGGGCATCTTGGCAGGCACAAGCTGGCAATATGGCAAGAAGGCCAAAAAGTGATCTCATGCCATCGTGAAACAAGTTTGCAATTGTCCGCTCCAACTGTCAATGGCGGGTTGTGTTTCCCATGATCATACATTGGGAATGTCACTTTAATGCATCTGCATATAATTATAAGCCTTGCTCACTAGAATCACCCCCTCTCCCTGCCAAATTTGCCACTCATTTCAGCTGGAAAGCACGCTGGCCCAGAACACATCTTGCCAAGTGTGACATGCGGAAGTCGGGACTTATTGTCAGGGCCTTTCTCACACCACTGAGATCTGAGGAACAGAGGGTGCTGCAGCCGGACAGCAACCGGACTCTGGAGGAACACTTGCGATGCATGCTGGATGGATTTCTATGTACATGGTTCTGTCGCAAAGAAGTTCATGGAAGGTGGAAGGTTGCCGTTGATGTCTGGGATCTGCTTTGGGACATGAGGGCACAGGCAATGGGCTGCTATAGATGATTGTTGATGGGAGGGAGAGAAAGGTCTAGCTGGGAGCAGGAGAGAGAGGTGTACCCGAGGGGGCAGAAGAGGAAGTTCTAGGTTTGACTGGGAGAGGAAGGTGTTTTGGGGGGGGGGGGCGGGTGAATTTGGGAGTTGAGGAACAATGATGTTGGGAGGGTGTGGTTGGGAGGGGGGAGGAAGTATGGGGGGAGGGAGGCGTAATGGGGGAGAATGTGGCAATTGGGGATACAGGTCTAAGAGGGAAGGAAGATGTAAGGGAAGGAGTTCGGAGAGGGGAAGGCGTCCAGGGGGAGGAAGGAGTCTGGGAGGAGAAAGAAATCCAGGGGGAGGAGGGAGTAAGGTTAGAGGAGGAAGTAAGGGTGGAGGAGGAAGTAAGGGAGGGAAATCCAGGTGAATGTGCAAGGGAGAGGTCTGTGGAGATGTAAACTGCCTCCTGGGGAACAAACTGAGGGTAGGCATGGTAGGAGGGAATGGTGAGTATGAGAGAGGGCAGAATGAGTCAGTAGGTGAAACTGCGACGGTTACAGTAGAAGGGATGATGAAGGTGGTTGGTGGGGACTTGGAGGCAGGCATGGATCTTGGAGATGGGAAAGAGGAGGTCAGGAAGGTCAATGTGGATGGGGCTGGGATTCTTGAGAATATAGGGAATGTACATGTTCACCTGGACATCCTGTGAGGAATGGGTTCTGGTTGGTAGGCAACAGTGGAGAGGTAGAAGGTGATGCCGGGGGAGGTCAACAGTAATGGTGAAAAGGACATGAGTGACTAGGGGAGGGGAAAGGACAGGGGAGCTGAAAACAAACCTTACAACAAACATACCTCTGAAATCAAAAGTGAGAGGAGCATCGTGTTGGCTGGGCACAGATGCCACATGGGAGTGTGATCAGTGGTGGGCGGAGATGCAGGTCAGCTCAGATGGACAACTGAAAGAGAACCCCAGCAGGTTACATTAAAAATTCTCGGGACTTTGAGATGAGTGTGATGGAGAGTGCTTGCACGAGGCTTCAAAAAGCCCGGCTACACACACACTCATGGTCGGATGCGCGTAGCTGAACTGGTAGTGGTGAGGATGTGGGGAAGGACTCGCAAAGCCTGTAAATGAAGATAAAAGACACCATTACACATTACTCAGTGAAAGTGAATACATTTTCAGATTATAAATTGGCAAAATGTATTCTCCCATGCAACAACTTGTGATCAGAAATTCTTAACTTTTCTGTGCCTACCACTTCTCCTAGGTGCTGCCCTGACATCCACAGCAGGGGTGGAGACAGCCTGTGCAATGGTTGGCCCTGTTGCCTTTGATGACTTTGGTGTGGGTCCTTTGGAGAACCAAGGCCTTGAGGGTCCTGTGGGCCAGCTGCTCCCTCTGCGGTGACAGATGATGGAGTTGACGGAGTCACAGCAAAGGAAGCTCAGAGGGAGCAGCCAGCCTCTGAGATTCGTAAGTGGATAGCCCAGGGGTGTCTAGCTGCTGCTTGTCCTCCCTTTGTGTGCCTCAGGGCCCTGGCAAGGCTCCTTGGGGGGAAGATGCACCTGGGGAGACATCGAGGTGCTCTGTTTCCCTCTCGCGTTGCCACTGCAGGAATTAACCCATGGCTACTGTGATGGAGTGCATCTCCACATTCTGCTGGACTAGGGTCTCCATGACATTCACCATCCTCCCCATGGAGAGGTCCATATACACACATGTGGGCACCACTTTATCAGAGAGCAGGCACTCTCTGATTCGCATGCCACTCTGTTGAGGGCTTCTAAGAGCTATGCGTGATTTCCTCCCACCTTCTGCTGACTCTCCACAATGAGTTGGAAGGCTGAATCCAGGGGCTCGTCATCTGTCTCAGACCTCAGAGATGCCTCTTCCTCAGCAGTCCTCTGAGTACCGGAGTGCTAGGCTGAACCTGCCTCATCCTGCTGTGGAAACGTGTCCATGCAGTGACTACCAAATTGTGAACCCGAGCCTGCTCTAGATCTAAGTCCCACCGAGGAGCTGGTGCAGGTTGTGGGTAAGCACTTTGATGGGTCTTCCAGGCTGCTTATTTCCAGCTCTTCAATGGAGGAGGTGTCCTCTTGGCTGGAGGTGAGGACATGGATGGAGCTGAGGGACTGGTTGGCTGAGGGTGTCTGTCGCTTTGCACAGCTCCCTGTGAACCAAAGTTGTGATGATTACGGCATGGCAACAGAGTCAAAAGCAGGAGAGAGAGCACTCAGAGTTGTGTTGAGAGAGGGATGATGTGGTGCAGGATCCTCATGTGCGTGTTTGCCATTGACCCCACCATCGCTGCAGGCACGGTTCACATGCTCACCAGCCAGCACGATGCCACGCTCCTCAAAGTGAGTGAGGGGCCTAATGCGGGACACTCCCGCCTGGGACCTCTCCTGCATGGGAACAGATGGAGAGCGTGTGAGCAGGACGCATGGCACTGTGTGGAATGTTTGTGTGGTGAGCGGAGCCATGACGGGATAAGGACACAAGCTCCGGAGGATGTGAGCCTGATGGAGATGTGAGGGTGTGCGTGAGCATTGGTGGTGCTGTCCCTTGAGGTGTGAGATCCTTGTGGATGTGTGATGGGTTTGCGAGTGTGTGAGTTAAGAATGATGAGAAGAGTGACATACCCTGGCTTAATGGGTGAGAGCACTGGGTGGCTATCCTCTTTTGCAGGGGTATTGGTGCTCATCAACGCTGTCACTGCCTCCCATGCTGGACTGGTGAACTTGCTTGCTGGTCTTTGCCCAGATTGGGATAGAGGACATCACGGCAGGCCTCCACTGCGTGCAGTAGGTGTTCGAGGGAGCCATTGCTAAATTTGGGGCAGCATGTTTCATCCCTTTAGCAGCCAACAGTTCCCAGCAGCTTCCTATCCCTTGAAGAGTTTTTACTCTGTGCAGGAGCGACCTTTAAATATGGTGCCCGGTTAATGAAGGCCTGAGGTGATGGCGGGGCGGGTGTATCAGAGGCTGCCCCACCAGTGACCTGGCATGTTTCCCGGGAATTAATTATTCATGAGGTGGGATATGCTGGGAATGGGACAATATGGCGCAAGAAGCCGTGATTGTGGCTGGCGGGTAAATCGTCCTTTATTCTGCCCACTACCTCAGTGTAAATCTGGGATGATTCCACCCCAAGTCTCAAACACACTATCTGCTGAGCAGAGAAATTGGCTGATTCTGTCAAATGTAGAGGGTTTCTTTCATTCTTTTATCTTCGTGACAAAGGTTGGTGGTGAACTGACCCTTCACTTGGAGGTTTGTGCCTCCAGGTCCTCGTAGTTTTAAATCAGGTGCTTAAATTTTGTTTTATTTAAGCCAGTTTGGAAGCCAATCCAACTGTCTGAGAAGACAGAGACTCCCATACTGGTGTTGAGTTTAAATTCTGTTCTGTATCCTAAAGCTTCCAACTACGCAGACCAGAACTGTTTATTGGCTTCTTTGATCTCTCTTAGGAAAGTATCAGGTTGGAAAGATATAACCCCTGTTTCTTAGACCTCACACTGGCTGGGAAGTTGTTCTAATTTCCTGCCCTTGATTGTTGTTTTTGATTTACAAAACTGTTTAAGATGGCTAGTCCTGCCACAGAGAAAGCATTCAGCTCTCTCTGCAGGACTGTCTGTTAGCGCCACATCAGGAGCACTTGACTGCAGATGGAAGAGTTCTCCCTACCCCCTCGATGGTTTTGGCAGGGCTACTTTTTGGGCTTTTTGGTGGGCAACGCCCGACCTTGGGTCTACATACTACTGAGCCTAGCTGACAACTTGCATTGATTTTGGGGTCTCAACTCAGCCTGCCTGGTGAGCTATTCAGCCTTCTCTAGGGTCAAATTCTTTTTTGATTGCAATAAATCAGACAGCGGGTCGTGAGTAGGCCGACTTACAATGCAGTCTCTAATCAATTTGTTTTTTAAGGCTCTGTAACTGCAGGTACTTGCTAACCAATATAAGTCATTAACAAATGAAATGATGGACTCCCGTGGCCTTGGGGTTTTCTGATTGAATTATGTTCTTTCTATAACCAAATTATTTTTGGGACTGAAATATTTCTCAAAGGCTTCCATCATCTTGTCTTATGATACCGAGGATTCTTCAATGCCTTGCTGTGTGAGGGCATCAACTGCTATGGCTTTGACTGTATATGAAAATGTACAGACTTGGTGTTTCTGATATTTCCCTTGTAACCACAAATCCTTTGGGTACCTTTCGAACTATCTCGTCCAGAGCTCCCATCGCTGTCCTTGTGGACGTTCAATGTGTTGAATAGGCTGTGGAAGGGGTAGGGGCTGCTCAGTGGCTAACAACATCATGTGTATCTCACTGTCCCCTTACCGTGATACTTTTTGAGTCTGATCTTCATCACTGCAAAGTCCATTTCCTTCTTTCACTGATCGTCATTCGTGGGTCACCGATCTTTGGCAGCAGTTTGCTAGACCTTGGCCTCCAGTGCTGCCACCATGTTTTGCTATCATTTCAATGTTGTTGCCAAGCATTAGTGAGGTTTTACTAATACCACACTTTTGGTCTTACCAAATTTTGATGAGGCTTTGCTTCTTTTTGACAGACTTGAGATAGTCAGCATAGTTTAACTTCAAACAATTTATTAAGAACCATTTACAAAGACCTCAGGTTAAGCACATGGTATTCAGGAAACAGACTGTTCTGCATCTAGCAGCATGTCACAGTTGCATCGTTATTATCATCATGGTCTCATTAACATATCTATTAACCCATTACCCTACAGTACCTGCCTCCCCTCAGCTGTTCTTAAACAGACAGCTTCCAAAACTTGTCTGCCCCTTTAAATATCCCAGCCTCCCCCTTCAACAAGCTCTAAAGAAGCCTTTCAATGATCTTGATTGGACAGAGTGCAGGATTCCTGTCATGCCTTCCCCCCCACCACCCCACATGTTACTTTTTATTGCTGGCACCAGTATCAACGCTCTGAAATCAATATCCTGACATTGGTATCTTTGGAGTGACAGTTTCCATTTTTGTCTTTGTCTGCGATGGGGGAGAAAAAAATTCAGTCCAAAAAGTAACTGAAAGCATAAGAAAGATGTTTGTGATTTAAAACTAAAGCTAGATTGCACCAAGTAATCGGCAGCATGTCTGTTTGTCCCAGCATCAGCTTACTAGAAAATGAATTATTCAGCACATACCAAACAGATATAAATCTGTCAATTACTGTCTACCATTCCCAGCCTGCACACAATTGTATGGTTAATTTAAAAATTGTCTTAAGACTTTAGAAAACATTAATAAGGAGAGGCTCCTCCAACAGCGCGCTCCATTAGATGTATGAGCCTGTTGTATCTGTTGTAACTCAGTCATGAGTGAATGAATGCTGGTAACTCACCTTCACTGTTTAGATCTCTACACATCATCACTTGTGTTCTTACAACAAACAAATCACTCCTTGATTTTCACATCCCTTGAATATAGTCATAATAAGCATTTACTCTGATCTTTCAATTGTGGTGTATGGGAAAAATCTTCGAGGCTGTTAACACATCCCATCCACTACTATTCCACCTGCAACAGTGACAACTGCACATTAACTATGAAGCAGTGTTTTTCAAGGGTCAGGAAAGCTAAAGGTTAATTAACTAATGAATCCCTGTAAAACAAATGCTAGACTTTTATCATTCTTCAACCAGCTGGAGGTAAATTACCTGGCAATAAAGAATGTACAGCACATGATCTACATTCACAGGCTAATAAGTGAAATATGGGAATTGTACACAGTTACGTCCCACATATAATGATTGCATTTATAGAAAAGCCTGTGCTTTGGCTGATGCTTCAGGAATTACACTCTTGCCACCAATAAGTGCTATAAATTAATAGACAAGTATATCTGTGTTGTTATGGCAAGAGTAATAATTTTTACATTAGTGTTTGATAAAGCGTGATGCCTCAAGCTGATAAATATTTTTGGGGTCAGTTTAGCTCACATATTTCATTTTGATATCATTCCAGTAGACATTGTTTCAATTCATTATTCCAATTTATGACTAGAATACTAATGTCTTTGGTGCTTGGAATGAAGATCATTCAAAATGGTTGTCTCTCCACTGCTGTTAAAAATGAAAAAGTCTTCTGGTTTTTTTGACACAGGAGGTGTTAATTATCTTCTGTAACACTGGTTTCCAGATACACCCGGAGCAAGTTCCACTTCTTTCAAATCACTAAGTAATATAAGCAATATATTTGATTACAAGTTCATTTTAATTTTGTTTTAAAATCATGAAATATTTAAGCACACTGTCCAGCAGGATGCACAGCCGTTTTTTGAAATTGAGAGGTTCAAATAATTTAATGTAAGAAATGAGATTCTGGATGTGCAGTGGCATAAGGATGAGGCCATTGTTCTGCTCTGGTAATATGCCAAAACCACCCTAATAGCTATGTCATTATTAATTCTCGGCAGCCGTTGTTGATGCAGTGGAACAAAGCTGCATTAATTGGCCTCATGATGTTGCAATTTTAATTCTATTTGATCACTAGAACACTAAAACAGCTGTTTATGAATAACTGCTGATATAATTACTGAAACACATTGGCCTTGTAGAACAAAACAATAGTGTTTTCTGCATTATGAATGACAAGATAAAGTATCATTTTGAAAATGTTTGAAGTGTTTTTGTCAAAATTCAGTTTTTATTCTTTTGCGAATATTGGTCCTTTCTGTGCAATGATTTGGAAGGTGAAATTACAGGCGTAGTGAGGATCATGCTCAACAATTTTCCTGGGTATAAACTATGGCCATCTTTACAACTGTTGGTAACAAGGTTCTATAAATTACCAATAGGCTCTGGACATGAACAAATGTTGTGTTTGGTGCTTCTTACCTGGGGAGAACAGCCTTATTGCCTTAAATGACTAAGTCAAGAACTAGCAAAATTCCATCAGGTTTCGGAGTGTCAGTTTTAGTGCAAAGCACTTTTGAATGTGGGATGAGAAATCCTTGCTACAATATTGCACTGCAAACAGTACTCCAAATGAGTTAAAATAAGAGGAACTAAACAGGTGGAAAATAAGTGCCATTAAAAAACATTTGGTGAATTAACCTCAAAAACAGTAAGTATATTAATAGTTGAATTCTTTGTGATAAGATGCCATTCTTTTCTAACTTACTTGGATTAAAGCTTAACGCTTGCAATAAATTTCTGAAAATCTAATAGTAAAAACCATAAAACAAAATCCATAAATATAAAAGAATGTCATCCCCTTGAGTGTATCGCCTTTGATAAAGCAGATTTCATGACAGGAAAGGAATTATATGTCTTGAAGCTGACAATTCAGCAGCTGATTTATCCCATTACGCTAACAAGAGAAAGGCAATAAAATAACAGTCCCAGCTATTGAACTTTCCATTATTCCAGATCAGCCACCATTGGTGTTCACCATATACTTGCTGCCACAATCTAGGCATCATTAGAAATATTTTTACATGGGTTAAAAGGAAAAGAGACGTGCATTTATATGCTGCCTATCACATTTCTCAATTGCCTCAAAGCATACAATAAATTGTTTTTAAGTCCAGTGTCCATTGTTATGTAGGCAAGCACAGCAGTCAATTTCTGAAAAGTCATATTTACACAATTAATTGGATGAATGCCTAGTTAATCAGTTCTTGGTGGCTTTGTTTGAGGACGTTGCTAGAACACTTGCTCTTCTTTGAGTGGTGCTAAAGGATCTTATGCCAAATAAGAATAATGAAGGCAATATGGTATGTATGGATTAGAACATAAGAGTATAAGAAATCGGAGCAGGAGTAGACCGTATGCCCTCAAGCTAGCTCCGCCATTCAATATGATTGTGACTGATCTGCTTTAACTCCACTTTTTCACCCATTCCCCAAATTACTTGATTCCTTGAAAGCTACCTATCTCAGCCTTAAATAAAACCATAACATTACATTATATAAAGAGGATCAATGGAAAAAAATGTTTACCAATAATTTATTTAAATAATAACATTGCCATCATTTAAAATGGACTCTATAAGGGATTGAGCTTTTTTCCTCTTCTCTGGCTGTCTTCTTATCTGTGATAGCACAAAGTCTATGAAGAGGATGCCAAGGTAATACTTTGATGTAAAGGTTTAATTTCACATGCTGTTTTGTGCAAGTGTACTTGGAATAGGTGTTGTAGGCTAAAAGGAAATATATCGTCAAAAACTGCTTTGATACGGTAACATTTGAATAATCTGAAGAGATGTACGCAGACATTACATTCCCTCAGAATCATGAGTGGAAAACAGAAGTGTAAGAAAACTCGCCCTGTGCTGAGGCAAAAGTTGCACAGTATTTCATTTCAGACTTCATGTTCAGTATGAAAATGGTTTACTGAAGCTGTCTAATGGAAAGAAAGAACTCAATTTACAATATGTAGCTATTTTCATATCCCTCAGACAACCTGAATCATATCATTGACAATGAAGTGAAGTCCTGTTGTCATCTAGGGAAACACATCAGTCAATCTGTGAACAGCAAGATCCCACAAACAGCAATGAGATGAATGGCCAGATAATCTGTTTTGGTGGTTCAATGATTGCCAGGAGATTTGAGAATTCCACTGCTTTTGTTCAAATAGAGCCAAGACATTACACCAGATGGCAGATGGGACCTCAAATTAAAGTCTCATCAGAAAGATGGCACCTCTTGTAGCCCAGCACTCGTTCAGTGCTGCTTTGAAATAACAGTCGAGTGCTCATGTATCTGGACTATCGTTTAAACCTATGACCTGCTGACTTGGAGATCAGGAAATAATTCTAAAATGGCCTTAAACTACAGTTCCCTTTTTAAAATGATAGGTGGCCTTGAATTTCTGAAGTATTTTCTTGATAGCATATATGACTGTTAACCATTTCTCTGAGAAGTTTCCATCTCGCTCCTCGAGAACATTCATGTAAACTTTAAGCCTGATCTTACAAAACAGCTTCCTAGAATTCTGTTGTTAAGTTTTAAAATACCCCAAAATGAAATGTTCTCCAATTATGGTAATTCTACAAGCTATGCATGTTAACTTTCAATTTATATATTGGAATCTGAAGAGAGAGCTGTTCAACAATGTTATTACTCTTTCAACAGCTCTAACCAATGTGACATTTGTCATGTTCTTGTACAGTCTTTATTTAATATTATTTAGCCCTTGGAAAGAAGCCCAGGTGTACACAGAAATACACATCATTGTGCATTTGCAATGAAATGTTTGTAAATTTAATTTAACACTGGAATAGGTTGAGAGCACTGCGGTACACAGGGTACCAATTGCAGGGAGATGATCACAGATTATATAATGATATAATCAAAAATGTATCCAATACTGATTTTTGAGGGTTCTGATGAGAAGGAAAAGCAGATTGAAATGAGTCTACAAATGTATTCTGTTCACCTAACATACAATTTTAAAAAAAAACTTATATTATGTAGAAACACCTTATGGGGGTTACAACTGAAGCATTTTATGGAAAGTATAATTAAATGGGGAAAATTACTATTTTAAGACATTTGCTGAAGGAAAACATTTGAACTTAGATTCAAAAATCAAACAAGCTGTATTAAATCAAGGATGGAATTTTCCATTCCGGGACTAATTCCTGTGTCGGGGTGGGAATCAGGAGTGTTTCCCACTGCAGAGGCTGGGAATTTGCCCTGTATCGTGCAGTGCCAGCCTCATTAATTATGCAGTCAGGGGCTTCCCGGTGTTTTTCGCAGTGGAACAGGCTGGATGGCACATGCCCCATCATCATATCTGAGCACCATACTTAAGAGGTGCCGAGATATCAACTTACCACTATTGAAGGAGGAGATAGCCCACCAATCAAAGTGAACCCCAGCCCCCAGGTTCAGTGATGCTTTCTTGGAAATCCTTCTCAATGCAATGGAGGCCAAGAGGGCCGTCGTCTACCCAGAGGATAGAAGAAGGAGACCGAGCCATCACCCCAACCCTGCCTGGGAGGAAGTCTCCAGGGAGATCAGTGCCCAGGGCCTGCACCAGAGAGTGCCCTGCAATGCTGCATTCCATTCCATCAGCTTAAGTGAATCTTCAACTACTCAAACTCACCTCACTGAATGGTACAGGGGACATGGGCCTCAGTGTTAAGGGCACCATTTGTGTAGCCCATGAATTAAAGAGCTGCTCAATGTGGGAAGGTGATGCCTCACAGCCCCATTGCAGTCCATCTAGTCTGCAGGTGTACTCTGGGTCCCTGTCCCTTCCACGCTGAGAGCTCAGTTGTCTAGGAAGTTGGACTGGGGGAAGGAAGAGGGTTAGGCAGTGACAGCACCAGCAAGCACTGCCAAAGACCTGCCTCTGTGAGCCTTATCCTTCTATCTGAATGGGCTCACCAGGCTATAGGGTGCTGCCCCACAACCCTCGTGGAAAACCTGCAGTGCATCAATCACAGGGCACACAATCCAGTGGGTTATTTGTAAGACTGGAAGTATGAGAAAGATACTTGAAACCCAAACTGCTCTCAACACCATCTTCTCTCAACGCAGGAAAAGTTGAGGCACAACAGGAGAGAGAGGAGATGGGGGGGGAGAGACCTGAGTTCAAGAACCTGACTGACTTTGAGGTGTGGGCACCTGGCTGGCAGGGGAGGAACCAGACCAAGCCTGCGGAGATGGAGAGGTCAGCGGGTGGCCTCCATCCAGTAAGGACACATGCATGTCACATAGAAACCTAAGGGTCACGTGTTCCTTCATGTTGGAGGCAGCTCATGGAGCTGCTCGCTCTCTCATCTCTTACTTAGAGGAGCCAGCAGGAAGAGGGCAAGGAAACAAGAGGAGACCCTGTCCAGCAGTTCATCCAGCCCACAGATGACCCAGGACATTGGGGAGGAGGAAGAAATTGTACCTGCTGAGGTATCACTGCAGTCACCTGCACCCTCCACCTGCCCTGAGACACACACCTCAGTGGGAACTAGTTCAGGCAGGGTCTCACATTCTGGTGGTCACCACATAGACACGTGTCTACAGTAGGAGGAAACAGGGTCAGCCAAGCTCACCGGCATTCGGAGGACTGCTAGAGATGAGGCATCTGTGATCTTGGAGTTGGATGACACATCCCTGCGATCAGCCCTGCACGAGATGCTAGGGAAGCTACAAGAGGTGGGGAAACAGCAGGTAGAGGTGGCGGAGGCCCTCTACAGAGTGGCATGTGAGGCAGAGTTCATCTGCCTGCTCTCTGATGAAGTGGTGCCAACATGTTCATGCATTGAGGTCTTGGTGAGGAGGATGGCAAACACCAAGGAGAACCTGGTCCAGCAGAAAGCCCAGTGTCTGTCAGAGATGCGCACAGACCTGCACTACATCACTGTAGTCATAGGCGAGGTTTTGCCGCGGCTATGCGAGTGGGGAACAGAGCACCTTGATCTCCATCCAGTTGCTCCTTCCCCTCAAGGAGTCAGGCAGGAACCCTCGGGCACTCAAAGGGAGGAGTGGCAGTTGGACATCCCTGGAATCTCCACTCAGGACTCTCTGAGGATCTTCGGCCCTTCAGAATCTCCCTTTCCTGTGACCCCTTCAGCTTCATCCTCTGTGATCGCAGAGGGAGCAGCTGCCCCGCAGCAGAACAGCCGGGGCCCTCCAGGTCTCAGGTCTCCAGAGGACAGCCATCAAGGTCATCCAGGACAACAGGGCAGGCAGGTCAGCAGGCTGCCTCCGCCCCTGCTGCAGATGTCCGGGTAGCACCTAGAAGAACTGGTAGGGAATACAAGATTAAGAAGTTTTGTTTCCACGTGTGGTTGCATGGGTGCACTATGATTGTTAATCTTATAATGCTTTTGTAAATAGAATATGCTTGCAGTTTAATGAGGTCTGATGTGCTTTGTTTGCTATGTAGTCCTTAAGCCTATACACCACCCCCTCACCCCACTCATCTTCAGAGGGACAACCCAGGCTGGGTCCAGGTCCCACGGAACCATGCAGCTGCAGGGAGGCAAAGGTATTTGCCAAGGCCCTTGTGAACCATGTGCAAGAAGCCTCCCATGCACACTGAGCCTTCCCTTTCACACGTTCATCTTTCCCAGGGCCCTAGCATTGTCAGTACCACATGTCGGGGTTACCTTCGGTTGTCCAGTTGAAATGACCTGCATCTCCACCCACCCCCAGTGACCCATGACAAGTTGTGAGCAGCCATGGTTGTTATTACCTTCCAGGTACAGTCGAATACATTTACCCCCTCCCTGCTGTGACCTGCACTACCCTCCCTTTAACTGTTGAGCCCCCCAGGTACAACATTTGACTACCCAGCTACCCTTCAACCCTCCCCCGTCACCATTCCCCTTGTGCCGGTGAATGTCCACCTCCCACACCTTCCTGTGAAGCCCACCCCCATCACAATATATCTGCCCCCCTCATTTTGCCAAGCCCCAGAACCGCTTCTCTTTCCATATCCCCTCTAACAACCCTCAGCGCTCCTTTATCCGTCATCGTCGAACCCTTAGCCTCCCACTCTTGCATTTCACCCTTATCATCCCTTCCTATTACTAATTCTGAGTATACCCCCCAGGATGTCTCAATTGACACCACAAACCCTCTCCCTGAACCTCTTTCCCTTCTTCCCCATGCCATGCCCACTCACACCTGCACACACCCCCATGAGACCCAGGGTAATGCTCTGGGAACCACAACAAGAAGTGAAATTTGAATTCAATAAAAATCTGGAATTAAAAGTCTAATGATGACCATGAAACTATTGTCAATTGCCGTAAAAATCCATCTGATTCACTAATGTCCTTTATGGAAGGAAATCTGCTGTCCTTGCCTGGTCTGGCCTACATGTGATCCCAGACTCAATGCAATGTGGCTGACTGTTAAAAAAATGCCCTCTGAAGGAAAGCAATTAGGGATGGACAATAAATGCTGGCCTAGCCAGCGATGCCCACATCCCATGAACCAATAATAAGAAAAATGTCTGTTCACACTTGCACAGCCCCACCCCACTGCCCACACTCCAGCACAGCCCTTCCCAAAATCATGTTACATACCAGTTCACCCTCTCCATGATCCTGGAAACATCTCTCTCCTTCCCTACAACCCCCAACCTCCCTCACCCCCTTTAGGCCTCCACACCCACCTCATCATTCCTCTCCGCCCCGTCTAACCCCTCCCCCCAGCACACACCATCACCGCCCAACAGTGCCTCCTGCAGCCATCCACCTGCAGCTTGAAGAAGCTGTTGCCTTAAGATCCAAATCCTGGAAGAAGCTGTTGTGAAAAAGATCCACATGCTGGAAGCTGCTGCACTGAGAAGATTCACATGGTTGATGCCCCACCCACCCAGTGCTGCACGTGGTGGTCCAGGGCCCACAGTCACTGGAGTCCACCATCCCGATCTCCACAGGCTGCTCCCGTCCTTCTTCAAGTCAATACCGACACTTGCGCACCACATTGGTCCTGACGTATTCTGGGCTGGCGTGAAATCCTGCTGGTGGCTTGGATGATTGGGCATGGGAGCAATATTCTGGTTGGGCCTTCATCTGCATCCCATTAGCAGTATGCAAGATGGCCTCTGGCTCATGAATGGCAAACTGCTATGACAGGCAGGAGTGCGCATTCCTGCTGTCATTTTATGATGACAGGAAACCAATTTTTCAGCTCCCACCGCAATGCCCCCCCACCCACCATTAAACCCGGCACAGCGGGTCCGGAGTGGGCGGGGGTGGGGGGGGGGGGGGGATGGGGGTGGGTGGTGGTGGGAGGGGGGGGACTGGAAAATTCCACTGCACAATTAAATTTATATGAGATATTCACAGAATATAGATCCAGAAAAATAACTTTACACAAACAGTGAAACTGTTTTGCTGCATTGTCCAATTTCTGGTATCATCCTTTAATGAGATAGAAAATTGCTTTATTAAGTTTCTGATAAAATTAATTGAAGGGATAATGTTTGTTATACCAGAGTTAGTCCCATGAAATTGGACAGACTTGTGATAGTAGATGAATCTGACAGATTCACACACCAAGAAAACACTCGCTAGTTAGGAAATCACAGAGGTCATGCCAGCCTAGAAGTTTGGATTAATTAGGAATGACTTGAATTCAGCCACTGTGCTTTCTAAGCTGCTATCAAACATTTAGCACAACTCTGGCTGTGCCAGACTTGCTTGCTTGTTTGGAAGTGACTTGATATTTGATATGAGGGAATTGTGACCTTGGGCTCTGATTGAAACAAACTATTCCATGAGGTGACAATGTAAGTCAAACATCTAAAGCTGACAGCTGGATTTCTTTTTGTCACACAGCTGAGTGGTGAAGCACATGATGGCACTTCATCGGTACAAATTATAGAGCCTTTTGAGGGAAAAGAAAACATCCAGAATTCTAAATTGCTAAAGCACAAGTAAGGAATCAATTGGTGCACTCTCTCTAACTAGCCCACAGAGCAGCACAGCCACATAAGAGCACGTCGGTGAGCATGTATACGTGGAACAGCCTTGACTATTGATAAAACTTTGTTCATCAACACTATCCAATTGGAGAGGTTACACCCTGCACACCTGCGCGTAAAATGACATGTGGTGACGTTGGGTGAGTGTCCCGACATCACTGCGCACCATCGCCATATTTGGGAAGGCGCGCATGCTATAAGTTCGGATATGCGCCTGCTATCAATTAACGGACTAGTTAAGGCCCTTGATCTTGATTTTTCAGTGCCCATGCGATCTGCAGAATGTTGCATGGGCATAATGTGCAGGTGGGTAAGAGACATTTGTATAAACCTCATCCAAGGGTGGGATAAGAGGGGCCAGTGGGGTTGCGAATATGATGTTTGAGGTATTTAAGTGTGAAAGTAACTTATACTTGCCTGAGTGAGCAGAAATACTTCAAAACTCATAATAGCTGCTGGGATAGGAGTAAAAGCTCTGGTCAGGACTCTATAGTAGAGATCATTTCTGGGGCCTGCAGCTTTTAGGAAGCCTTCCCTTAGCCAGGGAATGGGAGCTGAACTCCCCACTGCAGGCACCACCTCTGAGGAGGAAGGGAGGGCCAGAAGTGGAAGGAGGCCAGGGTTCCACATTCAGCCTCCAGGGAAGCGACCTTTGGGAGGAGAGGCGCAGGCACAAGGGGAGCAGGACCAACAGGAAGCCCAAGGCAGAAAGGGACGCAGAAGATGCCACTATCCCGATGCCAGGGTATACAGGCAGCGAAGCAGCTACCTCAATATGTCTGAGGTCCAGTGCTGAAGGAGGGTCCGTCTCTCAAGGGAGACAGTCACCTCCATATGCCAGATGATAGGCCCTGAGGTTTCCACAAACTGTGTGGGTGGGCATCCCATGCCAGTGGCTCTAAAGGTCACTGCTACCCTCAATTTGCCCTCAAAAAAGATTCCTCACTGCAGAGTGCTGACCTGAAGGTTGTGAGACCAGACCAAGCAGCTGGTCTGCGTTTTGAAGTATTGCAGATCACAAAGGCAAGTATCAGTAACGTTGAAACATCAATATTCTACAGAGCACACTCACGACCACACTGAGCCCTCTTATCTGCCCATGGATCAGGTTTATACACATGTGTCCTAGCCACTTGCCCGTTGCACCCATGCGCCAACCCAAAGATTGCACGGGCACCAAAAAAATCACAGTTGATTGGTGTCTCAAGGGCCTCAAGCGGCCCGTTAATTAATAGCGGGCGTGCATCAGAGAGCATCGCATGCCCGCGCAACGAAATAGCACAATGGCGTGCGGTGATGTTGGGACGTCCGCCATCATTTTACGCACATGCTTGAGGGGCTCACCCCCACACGCCAATGGGAAAATTCTGCCCCTGAAATTTCTCAAAAAATGTAGTTTTGAGGAACATCTTAAAGGAGGAAGGAGAGGTCGGAAGGCAGAAAGATTTAAGGAGAGAATTCCAGAGCTTAGGGCCTAAGCAGCCGAAAACATGCCCACCAATGGTGGAGCAATTAAAATTGGGGATTTACAGGAGGTCAGAATTAGAGGAGCACACATATCTCAAAGGGTTGCAAGCTGGAGTAAGCTAAAGAGCTGGTTGGTTGTGTGAGATGTCAATGTTATGGAGGGGGGTGAAAATAAGGATGAGAATTGTCAAATCAGCCATTGCTCAGCAATTGTAGGTCTGCAGGCACAGGGGTGATAGGTGATTGGGACATGATGCAAGTTAGAATGTAGGCTGTATTATTTTGAATGAGTTCAAGCGTATGGAGGGCATAAAATGGGAGGCTATCTAGGAGAGTATTAGAATAATTGAGTGTAAAGATAACAAAGGCATTGGTGAGGGTTTCAGAGGAATCGTGTAGCATGTCTTAATTACTTCCCTGGCCCGAAAAATTTAATTTGATAAATGTGGAGCCTCATTTCTCTGGAATTTATTTATTGTTGATGATTTTTAAAAAGAAGAACACCTTATTTTTACAATTTCTTTCTATCTCCCTCTCTGTCTTAATCCCATCTTCCTTTCCCTCACTTTATTTCATTTTTGAACCTGATTTAACATTGAATTAAATATTTTAATTGATACTCCCTGCTTTAGTCTCTGCAGGCAGAATATTATGCCCTTTGAAAAATTTCAGGGCTCCGGACCATTTCTGGGTCAGAGTTTGCCCCATGGCACAATCTAATAGGCGGTGACCAATTAAAAGGCTGCGTCTGCCTTTACCATCCAATTCATTTTTGGAACAGTTCAGCAAAGTGAAAAATAAAGCATGGCTACAGTGCTCAGGACATCATTGTCGAGGGGGACCCCTTTCACACGGTTGCTTGGGGCTGCAGCTGTGGCCCTCTGATCCCCATGCCTCCTTGATGAAGGAATTCATAGAAGGCATTGATGTCCCTTGGCCTGCCACTGGCAGACTGTCCATGGTTGGAAATATCCCTGCGGCTTCACCAATTTGCTCCCAAGTGAGCACTTAATTCACCTAATTAGCTACCCACTGTTATTAGGTGCATAACCTGTGCCAATTTGACTCTGCCTCTGGCAAGATCAATCAGAGGCAGCAAATGTGGGGGAGGGAGTGTGACCCAGTGCACTATTTTCTTGTTTTGGTCCTGGTTACACCTCCAGACCTGCCCGGCCAGGAAGATTCCAGCCTGATGTATTAGTGAAGATTCTTCAATTTGTTAGATTGGAAAGATGTGTTGCTGCTTGCCTTGCCTACATACACCATAGATCCCGTTTGGAGGGCATCATCTTTAAATAGATCTCTACTAATCTTAAGTTATTGCTGAAATACCCACAAAATGTCTTTGGGCAACTTTAAGTGTAATGAGTTTCTTTGCCACTAATCTCAAAATTTGGGCTTTTGTTTCTGTTAGTTCTTTATTTGTTTGCTCAACTCGGCTCAGCGCAGATAATCCCACCTTGCTCTCGATCTGCAGCAAAAGTATTCCGTCTCTTTGCTCTCAAACAGCTTTTGGCCCTCAACCCTCCTGCTTGGGTATCATTATTCTACTTTCACAGCCATATCTCCTTGCTCAGTGACTGTCTCAGTCTCCGAATTACCCCACGTGGATTTCAACTGAAATTCCACCCCTCATGTTTCGAACCCACCCAGGATTACAGGTATCTCCGGGACCTAAAACGTCTCTCGGACTGCTGTTCCCGTCACATTCTGAAATCCACACTCAGTGCCATGCGCCGCCATATGAACACGCTTGACCTCTCCCTCCAGCAGCACCGCCGTACCTTTTTTCAAAGCTGTGCGTGCCCCCAGTTTCATTTTATCCTTCGGCTCATCCGACACCTCAACAAGAAACTTTTCCTCTTTCTCTCAAGTGCTAAGGAACGCAAGCTCCAACAACTCATCGAAACCAACACCCATCTAGGACCCTCCACCCCTGCCTGTCCCTCCATCCCCACCCTTTCTTCCAATCCCAACCCCAGCCGTGTATTCACTATACACCCTGACCTTCCCCTCTCCGACACTGAACGTTCAGTGCTCAGCAAAGGACTTAGTTTCATACCCTTACGCCCTCACCTCAATGAATTTCGGGCTCGGCATGATGCTGAACCCTTCTTCTGCCGTCTTCGTCTCCGGGCTCACTTCTTTGGGCAGGAGTCCTCTCCCAGTTCAACGGATCCTTTTACCATCTCCAATATTCTCCCTCCACCTGGACCCCTCCCTCTGGATTCTTACCTTCTCTTGATCTTTTCATTGAGAACTGTCGGCACGACATTAGTCGTCTCAATTTCTCTGCTCCTCTCACCCATTCTAACCTGTCTCTCTCTGAACTTACTGCACTCCATTCTCTCAGGTCCAACCCTGACATTGTCATCAAATCCACTGACAAGGGTGGTGCTGTTGTTGTCTGGCGCATTGACCTCTACCTCGCGGAGGCTGAGCGTCAACTCGCAGACACTTCCTCCTACCTCTCCCTGGACCATGACCCCACCACTGAACATCAAGCCATTGTTTCCAGGACTGTCACTGACCTCATCTCCTCTGGGGATCTCCCTCCCACAGCTTCCAACCTGATAGTCGCCCAACCTCGGACGGCCCGCTTCTATCTCCTACCCAAAATCCACAAACAGAACTGCCCCGGTAGACCGATCGTCTCAGCTTGCTCCTGCCCCACAGAACTCATTTCTCGTTATCTTGACTCCCTTCTCTCTCCCCTTGTCCAGTCCCTTCCCACCTACATCCGTGATTCCTCTGACACCTTACGTCACATGAACAATTTCCAGTTCCCTGGCCCCAACCGCTTCCTCTTCACCATGGACATCCAATCCCTCTACACCTCCATCCCCCACCAGGATGGTCTGAGGGCCCTTAGCTTCTTCCTCGAACAGAGGCCCGAACAATCCCCATCCACCACTACTCTCCTCCGTCTGGCTGAACTTGTTCTCACGCTGAACAATTTCTCCTTCAACTCCTCTCACTTCCTCCAAATAAAAGGTGTGGCTATGGGTACCCGCATGGGCCCCAGCTATGCCTGTTTCTTTATGGGGTATGTGGAACATTCCTTGTTCCAGTCCTACTCCGGCCCCCTTCCACAACTCTTTCTCCGGTACATCGATGATTACTTCGGTGCCGCTTCAAGCTCTCATCGGGACTTGGAAAAATATATTAATTTTGCTTCCAATCTCCACCCCTCCATCATTTTCACGTGGTCCATCTCTGACACTTCCCTTCCCTTCCTTGACCTCTCTGTCTCAATCTATGGTGATAGACTGTCCACCAATATCCATTACAAACCCACCGACTCCCACAGCTATCTCGACTACAGCTCCTCACACCCCGCTTCCTGTAAGGACTCCATCCCATTCTCTCAGTTCCTTCGCCTCCGTCGCATCTGTTCCGATGATGCTACCTTCAAAAAAAGTTCCTCTGACATGTCCTCCTTCTTCCTTAACCGAGGTTTTCCACCCACGGTCGTTGACAGGGCCCTCAACCATGTCCGGCCCATCTCCCGCGCATCCACCCTCACGCCTTCTCCTCCCTCCCAGAAACATGATAGGGTCCCCCTTGTCCTCACTTATCAACGCACCAGCCTCCGCATTCAAAGGATCATCCTCCGCCATTTCCGCCAACTCCAGCATGATGCCACCACCAAACACATCTTCCCTTCACCCCCCCTATCGGCATTCCGTAGGGATCGCTCCCTCTGGGACACCCTGGTCCACTCCTCCATCACCCCCTACTCCTCAACCCCCTCCTATGGCACCACCCCATGCCCACGCAAAAGATGCAATACCTGCCCCTTCACTTCCTGTCTCCTCACCGTCCAAGGACCCAAACACTCCTTTCAAGTGAAGCAGCATTTCACTTGCATTTCCCCCAACTTAGTCTACTGCATTCGTTGTTCCCAATGTGGTCTCCTCTACATTGGAGAGACCAAACGTAAACTGGGTGACCGCTTTGCAGAACACCTGCGGTCTGTCCGCAAGAATGACCCAAACCTCCCTGTCGCTTGCCATTTTAACACTCCACCCTGCTCTCTTGCCCACATGTCTGTCCTTGGCTTGCTGCATTGTTCCAGTGAAGCCCAACGCAAACTGGAGGAACAACACCTCATCTTCCGACTAGGCACTTTACAGCCTTCCGGACTGAATATTGAATTCAACAACTTTAGTTCGTGAGCTCCCTCCCCCATCCCCACCCCCTTTCTGTTTCCCCCTTCCTTTTTTTTCCAATAAATTATAAAGATTTTCCTTTTCCCACCTATTTCCATTATTTTTTAAAAAAAACACCCCCACTAGAGCTATACCTTGAGTGCCCTACCATCCATTCTTAATTAGCACATTCGTTTAGATAATATCACCAACTTTAACTTTAACACCTATGTGTTCTTTTGTACCATTATTGCCGACATCTTTTGATGATCTGTTTCTATCACTGCTTGTTTGTCCCTACAACCACACCCCCCCCCCTCCACCTCTCTCTCTCCCTCTCTCTCTCTTTCCGCCCCCGACACACACACCTTAAACCAGCTTATATTTCAACTCTTTCTTGGACTCGAACTCAAGTTCTGTCGAAGGGTCATGAGGACTCGAAACGTCAACTCTTTTCTTCTCCGCCGATGCTGCCAGACCTGCTGAGTTTTTCCAGGTAATTCTGTTTTTGTTATCATTATTCTACGTTTGTTACCATCCTGCCTGGCCAGCTAAGCTAAACACAACGGGGCCTTGGGATTTATCAGACTACTTAATTGGGCCATGGGCTATAAAGAACTACACCTCAGCTCTGGAACACAAGTTTATCCACTGCTATCTATTCCCCAGGAAAAACTCAGAAAATGGTACATGCAATGCATGAATCATGGGTAATCTTGGGGAATTGAGCATTAATGTACAGCTTTAAATCAAGGTTGACATATCAAATGCACATGAGGGAAACACATGTTCTATCTATTTATATCAGGTGTCAAGCTGAGCTCAGTGGGATTAGTTTTTGCTTTTGAGTCTGAAGGCCATGAGTTTAAGCCTTACTCAAGAGACTTATGTTTATAATGTAGGGTGACACCTAAATGTAGTACTAAGTGCTACACCATTGGAGGAGTCATCCTTCAGGTAAGATGTTATAAGTCTCATGGGTGGATGTAACAGAACCACAGTACTCTCGATATGCTGAGTAATATTTTCCCTTCATGCAGAACCATCAAAAAAGATTATCTGGTCATTTATTTAATTGTTGTTTGTGCTGTGCACAAATTGGCTGCCAAGGTTTCCTGTAGGACAAAAAGGACCACACTTCAAAGTTATTTAATTGATTGTGAAACGCTCGAGGATATCCTGAGGTCCGGAGCAGCACTACATAAATGCAAGGTCTTTTTATATGCAACCTGGCATGGCCAGAATGTGACTGAACAGCATGGGCTGAATTTTTGTCAGGGTTTGGAGGCATGCATAGATGCGCAAATGGCCATACTTAGGTCTTTTTGAAGCAACTCCGATTTTTCTCCTCATTCCTGATCCCACACCATTTTCCTCTGGGGCAGGATCTTCCGGTTGGTAAGCAGGGATGGGGCCCGCTCGCCGACACCTAAAATGTCGCGGGATGATGTCTGGCGTGCAGCCCGACGTCAACCTGCAACATTCACATTTGTAGGCTGGCGGTCGCGCTGCCAAGCTGGCTGCGTGCCCGCCGACCTGTCAGCAGCCTATTAAGGCCATTAACAAAGTAATTGAAGTCATTAATGGATCTGCCCATCCAACCTTAAGGTTGCCTGGCAGGCCGGGATCTCTGGCAGGCTTCTGAGAGAGCATGAAAGCTCATCCACGGGGGGGATGAGGCTTCATGATGATTTAAAAATCTCACAATATTTAAAAATAAAAGTTATGGACATGTCCCAACTCAGTGCCATGAGGGGACGTGGCAGGGGAATTTTTTTCTCAGCTTTATTTAAAATTTAAAATCTCAGCCGATCTTCTTGAGGCAGCACTTTGCCTCAGAGAGATCTGTGCACTCTTTCGCGTGCATGCATGAAAGAGCCCACTCCCACCTGAGAGAATCCCCCCCCGTCCACTCAGACAACGCATAGCACTTCCTGGCGGACGTCACGCTGGGCGGGCCTTAATTGGCCCGCCCACTTAAAATGGCAGCATGCTCCCAACTGAGAGAACCGATCGGAAGCCTGCCCGCCCACACCCGCTCCCGCACTTCACCACCCCCCCCCTCCCCCGATCGGGGGAAAATATTGCCCCTGGCCTTTTTGCTGATTGGGAACGCATAGTGTATAAAACGTACACCTGCCCCCACTCAGGATGTGTTCCCCATTTTAAATGGGGCAAAAAAATTGGATTTCCTCACACATACCATTTGCATCTGATGGTGTGAGACACTGGAAGCCCATTAAAGCACACCAGATTTGAGAGCTTGTGAAGAAAATGTAAAGACTGGTGTGGATACTGGAACATTCGGAAGAGTAAGTGTAAAGTGTTTTCACACCATCAAATGTCACTATTCGGTACTTTATTGGAATATAGATGTGTTTTATTGCAGGGATTCATCATAGAAATCTGCCTTTTATAAGAAAAAAAAACGTTAAAGGCAAGTTGACCCTTACATTGTCCATCCTTGTGTATTTGTTCAATCTTCAGCCAGAAGTGCCGAGTGGATGGTCTATCTCAGCCTCAACCTGAGGAACCCAGCATCACAGATGCCAGTCTTCATGCAATTCTATTCACTCCATGTGATAGCAAGAAAGGGCTGAAGGCACTGGATACTACAAAGGCTATGGGCCCTAACAATATTCCGGCAATTGTACTGAAGACTTGCGCTCCAGAACTTGGCGCATCCCTAGCCAAACTGTTCCAGTACAGCTACAACACTGGCATCTATCCCACAAGGTGGGAAATTACTTAGGTACGTTCTGTACACAAGAAGCAGAATAGATTCAATCCGGCCAATTGCTGCCTCATCACTCTGCTCTCGATCACCCGTAAAATGAAGGAAGGAGTCATCAACTGTGCTATCTTGCAGCACTTGCTTAGCAATAACCTGCTCAATGATGCTCAGTTTGGTTTCCGCCAGGATCATTCAGCTCTTGACTTCATTACTGCCTAGGTTCAAACATAGGCAAAAGAGCTGAACTCCAGAGGTGAGGTGAGAATGATAGCCCTTGACATCAAGGCAGCATTTAAATGAGTGTGGCATTAAGGTGCCCTAACAAAACTGGAGTCAATGGAACTAGGGGCAAACTCTCCACTGGTTGGAGTCATACCTAGCACAAAGGAAGATGGTTGTGGTTGTTAGAGGTCAGTCATCTCAATTCCAAGCCACACATAATCCTGACTTGGAAATATATTAACAATCCTCCACTGTTGCTGGGTCAAAATCCTGGAACTCTCTCCCTAACAGCACTGTAGTGCATGTATACCACATGGACTGCAGCAGTTAAAGAAGGCAGCTCCATCAGCTTCTCAATGGCAACCAAGAATGAGCAGTAAATGTTGGCCTAACCAACTATGCCCACATCCCATGAATGAATAAAATGACGTTCACATGTATTACTCTGCTTTTCCAATGGAAAAGCGACACCATAATGCCATGAAAAATGTGTCAAAATGTCCTGCCAGACTGTGCTCATATTTTTTACTGTGATTTAAATGGCACTGGCTGATTTAAAAAAGATTGATTTTGACATTAAACTAACCATCTGCCTACCTACATTGATTAACAGACTTTGAAATTGAAATGTACACCTTCTATTCTCAGAGAGTGATCTATTGTTTGGACATCTGTGGCCATTATCAATGCTTGGCTGAGTTTCAAGTGCTAATTAGTTTCAGCACAATAGGTATTCCATTCATCTGAGAATGAATGACAGTTTTAAGAAGGTGTCATATTGGATCGTGTCTTTGATGTAATTTCTATTTTGGTGACACAAGCTCATAGGATTACAAGTGTTACAAGTTTTTTCAACATGGCAGAATACATATTTTTCTCTCAATATCAATGATATGGAGACTTTTTGTAAATGGTGAGAACTTCATTGTTCCCAAGAAATACAAGATTTGTTCCATTCATATTGAAGAATTTGAAGACTGGATGAGTGGCTATGGAGGATAGAAGGCAGGGCATGGACATGGCATGGGGAATCTGGGGGGTGTGTGTCCTATGTGCTTTGGGAGCACACTCTCCATATTCCTACAAAGCCTGCCCACCTCTGCCCCCTCATTGTGTGACTGCTTCTGGCTGCCTTTCCTTCTGGAGGTGGGGCTGAGCAGCCAGTGCTCTTACCACTGCTCCCTGCTCTGTCAATTGCAGCCCAAGATCTTACTGATCAATTGAGGATGTCTTTGAATCCCTTGGATGATTTAGTTGCACGGACAAAGTCAAATACAAGACCGATATTAAGAGGTTACACATTCTTATGAAAGTAAATCAATGACTTATCCAGCAGATAAAAAGACACACATGGTTAGTAAGGGCCAGACTTTTATCTAGAGGTGAGTAGCTTGATACAGGAAATTTCCGAGCTACAGAAAAGTGCCCCAAACAGTGCAATTTCCATTCCAGAAGGTGGGGGTGCGGTATGGCGGTTGGGGGGGGGTTGCGGTTGGTGGTGGTGCTGGGATGCGGCAGTAGCGGTGGCGGTGGTGGGTGCAGGAGAGAGTTGGATCTGCTGCACCGGATGCAGATCAGAGGTAACCAGAACAGCTGCTAAGTGCCACGGCAGGCTATTTAAAAGGCCCATCTTGGTTCTCTGGGACTTCATCCAAGTCATTTTGTTAAACATGAAGCCCTCTGGCCCTCATTCCCCTATCCACTCCTCATGCCCCATATGCTAACTCATATCCTCTACCCATCCCCAAGGCCCTTACAGTCCCTATGCCAACTCATGCCAACTAATGATCCCCTACACACCCCCATGGCCCCTCATAGCCCCTGTTCGAACTTAGTACCAACTCATGATAATCCATGCCCCCATCCACCACCTTTTGCCCTTATACCCCCCTTGCCAACTCACCCAGTATTCACCATGTGCAGGCCTCAGGAACCATGCTAAGATTAAATAGAATAAAGTCCTAAGCATCTATTACAGACTTCACTATATAAAAAACTTTCTCATTCATGAGAGCCCATTCAATATATTTAAACTCCTTCAAGTACTTAAACCCCCATAAGAACACATATTTGTATATGAATAGTTCAACCCAAAACCACCCTATAACATGATCTGTCTGAATTACTTTAATTATACAGCTTTTGCATTTTATCTTCAGTTGCGGTTTAACCTCCAAAGAGAACCAGACTCCAGACTGGCAGCCTACCTTTGACCTCCATCTCTCTCCAAGTCTGATCCCCAGAAAGAACCCTGTATTTCACCCACAAAGTGAATTAATACCCAGGATACAAGAATACTTTGCTGTATCTTCAACAAGCTCAACCTGCAACCCAGTTCTTAAGACCAAGACCAGGAATTTCCAGACAAAGTCACCTAAAGGAACCTTCCTTGGACATTGATCCTGGACTCTGGACTCATGTGAAACCATAAGTTTTATTTTTATCGTGGTCTTGCCCTGTACCCCTTTCTTTCCCTTATCCCTCTTTTATTGTGAGTGCAAAAGGGGTGGAAGTCGCGAAACCCCTTTCCTGCGTTTTGTGTGTGTGTAAAATAAACTAACCCTCTTATTTTACCTTATCATGAGCTTGCTGTGGGGCTATTAATAGAAGATTGGATCACTCTAAACTGAAGGGTTGTGAAAAACACGCCACCACTTACAAAGGGGGAAATCAAAAATCAAAATTACCTTTCTGTTTACAGGCAAATAGTGAGAAGAGAAATCAAGGCTGTCCAAATTAATCCCCCTCCTGTTCTTAACACTGTGAACTTACAGGCCCCGCTGTGACAATGAGAGGTTACGGAACCAGTCAAACAGCAATAATGCTTTAATAATACCACTTAGGGTTATATCAAAAAACATCTCTTGAAACTTCTAGAGCAGATTTTTTTTACCCACACTGCTTCCAGCAGGCAGTTTTATTTCCAAACTTTAAAGGCAGTGGATTTAAATAACTTAACAGCTTGACAGTTCTGCATAGCTTACCTGCCCTTCATGAGCATTTATGTCTCCACCATAAAGTCATGGAACACACACCTTGGGTTGAGGCCCTTCCTGGAGTGAAAATCAGATCTGCTTGTCCCTTGCAATGGCCCAGGCAATTCGTAACTTGTGCCTGGGTGTTTCACACACAGCCCCCTTTCCCCTGCCGTCAAAAACCTGATCTGCCACAAATGGGAGCAGGACTTCCAGATCCGGGTCCCATTCTCCATTTTTGTCTGTGGAGTCTCCAAATCTCCTTGACAATCTAGCTCAAATATCCAAATAATTGTGCTAGGTGCAGTGCTACCACAAGGAAATGTTATAGAATTATTCCAAAGTGAAAATTGTCAGAAATAGGACACGTTTTTAAAGAATAAATGAAATCAACAGGTGAAAGTTAGCTCAGCTGGTTTTGCTCTGAGCTTCAGTTCCAAGTGACATGTGATTGGATAACTGATTATTGACTAATGCAACATCCAAATTCATATTATAAAATCAGAAGTTTAGGGCATTTCCACTTGGATGTGGGCAAAATAAAACAGATCAAAACTATGACACGATTGAGCAGAGGAGAGTTATCTTAAAATTTGATAACATCTTATGGTGAGCTGTGATTATGAAATATTCTGTAGTTACATGACAGCACAAGCAAAAAAAGTTATATTGTTCACAACACGGGCCCGACACGCCAGCACATAAAATGGCGCGTGATGACGTTGGGTGTGTGTCCTGAAATCATCATGCAGTCTCATCATATTTTGGCAGGCACACAGCCAGGGTCGACTGCACGCCCACTGATAACTGATAGGCCTATTAAGGCCATTAATGAAGCAAATAACTTCAAGTTTATGCTGCCCATCCAAGCTTATGGCTGGCCGGCAGGAAGAAAGGACAAATGGCCTTTACATTTTTTAGGTAACCTCATCCACAAGCAGGATGAGGTTTCCTAAAGCTTTTACAAACTAAATAAAAACTTTTTCTGAAAAATAAAAACGCGTCCCATCTCATGTGACACAGTCACATGAGGAGACATGTTTCATTAAATTTTTATTGCATTTGTTTAATTTTTTCAAAAGCGCTTCAACCTCCCTGAGGCAGCTCCATGTCTCAGGGAGATTGAAGTGCCCTAAGGAATGCTGGACCTGACTCTCCCTCCCCACAAGTAGCACTCAGCACCACCGCTCACTTATTAAGCTGGGCGGGCCTTAATTGGAACCGTTTGTGGGCAGCCATCAGCTCTGCGACTGCCCCTGCCCACTCCCACCAAGCCCGCCTGACACAGGAAACATTTTTCCTTAAGTAAATGAAAGAGTGCAAAAACACCATGGCTATATGAAACACTTTCCTAACTAAAGTTATGCTGACAATTAAAACATTTAGAAATTATGTTGAAAAGCACCACCCCAATTAGAATAGCTTATTGTCTCTGGATGGGCAACAAAAATGCTTCCTACCTTTTCTCTTGTAGGCTTCAAAGAATGGCCAGCCCAGTCCCGCACAACTGCCCACCCCAACTGTATTTTTGGCATGGGCAGCGTATTATTTGGGATAATAAGTTTGCTAACAAGCCTAATTGACCTTTAATTATTCACTTACATATGGCAGGTAAGCTGTGTAATAGGAAGGTAGTTCAGCATAGCAAGGATTAATGTGGGACTGGAGAACAATACCGCCCACAGTAAGATGTAAAGAATGTCATGACAGCGGATCACAGCCCAAATCACTTACGGACATATTTTTTAAATAAGACCTGTCTTTTATTTAAAAAGACTTACAAGCAAAAACTGGCTGAGAATGTAAAGTAACCACTTTCTGGAAAATACCTATGTGGATGATCCTTGACCAACTAGTCCAGAGAGGACATGGAATGTCATACCTAAAAAAGGCATCAAGGCCAACTTCAGACAGAGACACTTAAAAGGGAGAGATGCAATGCAAAAGACTGAATTCTAATCTCCTGCGATCGCAGAGACAATAGAAACTCATTGCCACATCTCAGCAGAAACCATCACCTGTTGGGTTATACCTCAAATGTTGAAATGGTCTCATGTGGAACTGGGCAGGTCATTCTTTGAGTTGAAAGAAAGCAGATTCTGGGCGAAAGGCATATTTGTTTTTCCCTTCCAGGAATGCACAAGTAAATGAGTTAAAAAGCCAGCTGCAAACCTGATCTGTGTGTTCTGGTTCTGATGTGATAGTATGTGCTGTAAAAGTCACAGCAGATGAACATCAGCTAGACATCTCTGCAGCTTGCATGTGAAAGTCTACCACTGTCTCTCTCTCCCTGGCTGGAAGCAAGTCAGCAAAGCCACAATCAAAAAGGAAAGAGGATAACTCCTTCAGCTAAGCTGCAGGATCAAGTGTCTCCAAACCAACTGCTCAACTGCCAAAGTCAGCTCTACCGGAATCACCCAACTTAACAGCTACAACGTTTCGCCATCTACTCCTCACGGACAAGCCAAAGACTGATTCATATGTCTGTTTTAGCTTTTACTTTTGGAGTCAACTTCTCATTTCTGATCTGTGTATATGTGCGTTGTGTACTTATTTATTTTTTTTTCTAAGATTTTTAGTGGCTAATAAATTTACTCTTTCTTTGACTCATAAAAGCCTGGTTAAATTGGCTCCTTCTAAAATTAAATATATTTGACTGGGAAAAGATGTCACAAGAGAAGGGATCCCTTTTAAATTAAACCTCATTGCAATCAACAAAGGGGGTTGAATAAAGAAGGGGAGCCAGCTCATACCTCCTCACCCGGGAGCATAACGAAATTTGGGTCCTGTTCAGGAAGCTAACAATTTGCGGTATCTCGTCCAGGATCATAACAAATTGGGGGATCTCACCCAGGCACCAATCGTAACAGGAAACACATGGCAGTGGGCAGGAAAGAGAGTTGTATGGAGAGGCTCAAGTAGAGGTCAGCATGAAGTTAGCTCTTAGTTTGGGCTATACTTTGTCCATATGTAAATAGTTATGTGTTACCAGTAAACACTACTGTTCAACCTTACAAGCCTCTGAACCACTTTGTGAAACCTACTGAACAAAGCCTTACAACAGGCTGCAGATTTCAACACCTGCCCACCTAGTGTATTATGGGGACTGGGTGGGGGGTGGGTAGGAAGGCAGTGGGTTATTCACCTGGCCCAGTTCATGTGACCCACCCCTCCTGCTGCCAAAAACACACCTAGTTGCGGCCTGTAAAATCCAGCCCCTTGTTGTGTCACAAAATACCTAACTTGTAAATGGTAATAAGAAGACTTGTGACCAAAACGATATTCTAGGTGATGTTGCTCAAAAAAAATTAACATTACTAATTTAAAAGGACAATGAAGTTTATAATTAGCAGCATTAAAGAGACCAGAGAATGGTATGAGTTTTCCCCAGTGGAGCTAAAGGGGACCAATTAGCGTCCAATTTAAAAACATCTTCAGAAGATATTCTCACATTGCCTTATCTCATGTACTATGTGGTAGAGGCACAGTTCCTACCACTAGGTCATTTCTGTATATTTGCAAACCTTTATACCTTTATACCTGTTAACACTAGCAGTTTAAGACTAACTTATCCTCTAGGTAGAAATAGATCCAATTTTCTGTGGAATATGATTATCTAAGATAAGGTTATGGATGGCAAGGACTTTACCCAGCACTGAATGGATATCAGGAGGGAAATGCAGCGAGACACAATTATCATTAATCTGCTGGCAAAAGTCCAAGGCCAGAATTTTTTGCTGAGTCGGTGGGCGCGATCCCAACCTGCTTGAGTGTAAAGTAGCGCACGATATTTTGGTGGCGGGTGCGCACTAAACTGGGAAGCATGCCTGCCGACAATTAAGAGGGCTATTAAGCCCATATACGGTGCAATTAACTGGGATTTTTCACGGCCCATCCAATGTCCTGGTTGATGGGCAGGTGAATCAGCCAGGCAGCTTTTGCATTTTTTCAGGAAACCTCATCCAATGGTGGGATGAGATTTCCGTTATTAAATATAAAAAAATAAAAATCTATGCATGGAATTTTTATAATGTCAATGCTCAGGTGACTGCTTGTGCTGCATGGACCTTTTTTACTGGATTTAAATATCTTTATTTGACAGCTTTGAAGTCTTCAGCTCCTTGAGGCAGCTCTCTGCCTTCAGGGAGCTTTCTGTGAGTGCTCCCCTGTGCCAGCGCTGACTTCAGCACTCATCCTCCTCTTGCCTCCAACCCAGGCAGCACCGATCATATTAATGCATTCTTCATGCTGGCTGTCTGCTGGTTGGCCAACCAGCATGAAATCGCAGTTGGGGGCTGATCGTGGGCGGCGCTCCATTCCCTGCCCACTCCTGGGCCCGCCAATCGTGCCTGCATGCCAACCTAAAAATCCTGCACCAAGGGGATAGTGGCAGGTAAGGTGAATGTGGACCGGAAAGAGGCTAGCCCCAGTGGGCATGGTGGATGTGAAAGTTAGTGAGGAAAAGTTTGAGGCAATTTGGTTTGCTGTTTGTGAGGAGTCAGCAACATGTATCTTGACAGGCCGTTTGGAGAATCCTGAGAGAGGCTCGGAGTGTAGCCGTGGCTTACTCAAGGCAAAAGGAGAGTAGAACAACAGAGTAGTAATGGACTGATGTAGGGTTAGGGCTACATATCAAAGGTCATATGACTGGGTGACAGGAAGTAGAGAAGAAAAGAGAAAAGAAGCTGCGATTTTTAAAAAAAGGTCAATGTAAAGGTCTTGAGGCCCAAAACAGTAACCAAAATACAGACACAAATTGGCATATAAAGAAAACACAGGTTACATATAAATTAGGAGAAATTAGGAGACCAGGGAAGAGATGCTAAGGAAAAGCGCAAAGTTAAATAAAGTCAACTTTGATACAGAGTGGAGTTTGCTCAGAGCTTTCAGTGATCGATTTCCAGGTTTGGAATTGCGGAAAGGGAATGGATCAAGGGCACATTTGATGGGTTAAATATCAACTGAAGCATTGGTAGATGTAGTTCAGTAGCATAAGAGGACTAAGGAGTAACAAAAGGTCAACCATAAACCAACAGTGATTGATTCTGGGGTCCAGCAGAGATGTGTTATGATGTCTGGTGTTAACAGAGCACTTCAGCAGATCTGGTAGACAAACAGAGGAATTAGGATTAATGGGAATTAAAGGACCAGGACCAGGGAGTCAGGGGAATATGAAAGTATGAAAGCACATGATGGAGCTGTATGGCAGTGAAGAGCACACAGGAATGGGAACTGCAGCAGGAGTCGGTCAGCCCAAATCAGCCCTGCCTAATATGGGGTGGTGAAGAAGTGCTTTCCCTTCATCCCCTGCCCTCAGGTTGCTCCCAGCATTAGCCTGAGTCTACCATCTTCCACATGGAAGTCATGGGAACTGCTGGCAACTAGGGTGAAGGGGATATTCGCTCACACTCCTGACTTGAGTCTTGCAGATTGTGGACAGGCTTTGGGGGTCGGGAGATGAATCACTCATTGCAAAATATCCAGCATCTTACATGCTCTTATACCTTGAGTATTTATGTGTCTGTGTTATAACACAGCAGTTGATAAAGCTGAGTTATTTAAAATCCCAAACAGAAACTTTAAACAACTGTCATAACCAATATTTTCAATTGGTAAAAGCAAAAAACTGTGGATGCTGGAAATCCAAAACAAAAACAAAAGTACCTGGAAAAACTCAGCAGGTATGACAGCATCTACGGAGAGGAACATAGTTAACGTTTCAAGTCCATATGACTCTTCAATAGAACTAAGGAAAAATAGAAAAGAGGTGAAATATAAACTGGTTTAAAGGGGGGATGGCGGTGGGACAAGTAGAGCTGGATAGAGGGCCAGTGATAGGTGGAGATAACTAAAAGATGTCATAGACAAAAGGACAAAGAGGTGTTGAAGCTGGTGATATTATCTAAGGAATGTGATAATAAAGGTACAGATAGCCCTAATGGGGGTGGGGTGGGGGGAAGGGATCGAAATAGGCTAAAAGACAGAGATAAAACAATGGATGGAAATACATTTAAAAATAATGGAAAAAGGTGGGAAAAGAAAATTCTATATAAATTATTGGGAAAAAGAGGGATTGGAAAGGGGGTGGGGATGGAGGAGAGAGTTCATGATCTAAAATTGTTGAACTTAATATTCCATAGTTTACTGCATTTGCTGCTCCCAATGCAGCTTTCTCTACATTGGAGAGACCAAATGCAGACTGGGTGACCGCTTTGCAGAACACCTTCGGTCTGTCCGCAAGCATTATCCAGACCTCCATTTTGCTTGCCATTTCAACACTCCATCCTTCTCTCATGCCCACATGTCCATCCTTGGCCTGCTGCATTGTTCTAGTAAAGCTCAACGCAAGCTGGAGGAACAGCACCTCATCTTCCGACCAGGAACTTTACAGCCTTCCTTACTGACGACTTGATGGCCACATGTGTGTAGTCTGTAGCACCCTGGATGCAGGGTAAGCCAGCAATGGCTGTGAAGCCTGGCTCATCTGTCTGGCTTGCCTCATCCCTGTGGTAGTGGATGAAGGTCAATGCACTCCTGAACAGAGCATTTATTACCTGCTTGACACAAGTGTGGACAGCTGATTGCGAGACACCGCGGAGATCACCCATTCTGCCCTGGAAAGAGCTGGAGGCATAGAGATTGAGGGCAGCTGTGACCTTTAGACACATGGGTATGGGCTGTCCGCCCACATAATTAGCTGAGATCTCTGGACCAATCATCTGACAGATAGTGTTGACTGCCTCCTTTGACAGATGGAGCCTCCTTCGGCATTGTACCTCAGGCATGTTGAGGTAGGTGCTTCGCACCCTGTATACCCTGGCAGCAGGATAGTGGCATCTTCTGCAGCCTCTTGCGCCTTGGACTACCTTTTGGCCCTGAACCCCTTGTGCCTGTGCCTCTCTTCCCAAAGTTGGCTCACCTGGAGGCTGAATGTGCACTCCTGGCCTCATCCCCGTTTTAGCCCTCCCTTCCTCCTCAGATGAGGTGCCTCCAGTGGAGAGATCATCTCCCATTCCCAGGTTCAGGGAGGCTTGCTGAAACCTACAGGTCCCAAAACAAATCCGCACTGAAAAGCGCTGACCTGAAGGTTATGAGTGGAATCCAAGCAGCTGCTATGAGTTTTGACACTTCTCGACCTCACACACACAAGTTTCAATAACTTATGAGCTCTAACTATTAAATGTCTGGATTTGCAAAAATAATGATCCCTCTTTCTCGGCTGTAGATGAGCTTCATTAAAGTTTCCGAGAGCCGCCTGGTTATTGCACCAGTGCGACGGGCCCAAATATCATACAGGTGCCTTAAAACCTACGGCAATTGGAGCCTCAACTACCTTAATTGGCCTGATAATTACTGGCGGGCGCTCAACAGACATCGTCATGTGCCCGCCCAGTAAACTATCGCGATGGCACGCGGTGACATCAGGATGGGCGCCCGACGTCACCACACATCATTTTCGCATCGGCATGTGGGTCCCGCTCCCTGAACACTGACGGAAAAGTTCTGGCCTTGATAACACATCTGCGAGCAGATTCTCCCTTCTAGCAGTTTGTATAATCCATAATTTTAACAGTTGCAACGATAGGCTCCATCTGAAAAGTCTTGCACTTTTGTCACAAGATTTTTCCACAAACTTCAAAGGATTATGGTATGTATAAACAATTGTTTCTGCTGAATTGTTTGCAACATAAATTTCAATATGCTGCAATGCCAACACCAAACCCAAAGTCTCCTTTTCGATTGTTGAATATCTTCTCTGTTGTACATTCAACTTCCGTACATTCAAATTCCAGTGTCATCTTCTTGTAACAGCCCTAGTTCCAATATTGCTTGCGTCAATGGCCAACTTAAATTGCTTGGCATAATTGGGGACTGCCAAAACTGGTGTCATAGTTAATACAATTTTCAAACTATCAAATGACTTCTAACACTCCAGTGTCTGTTGAAACTTCTTGTTCCTTTTTAATAGTTCAGTCAGTGGAGCAACCACTCAGCTAAAATTTGGTACAACTATCCTGTAAAACCCACTCATGCCCAGAAATCTCAAAACTTCTCGTTTTGTTGTAGGCGCTGGAAAATCCACAATAGCCTTGACTTTCTTATCTCATGGAGCCACGTTTTCATGTCCATGGTATGGCCTAGGTATGTAATTTGCACTTTTGCAATTCACTTTTAGGCAAGTTCATCATCGAATTAGCTTCTTGTAGCTGAGTAAATAATTCTTTCAGATGATGTACATGTTCTTCCCACGTCTGACTGAAAACAATTAGATCATCGATATAAACAGAACAATTGCTTAGACCTGCAACTACTTTGTTTGTCAGTCTTTGAAATGTTGCAGGTACATTCTTCATACCAATTAGCATGACTTTAAACTGATATAATCCACTTGGCATTACAAAAGCTAATATCTCCTTTGTCCTCTCCAACAATGATACCTGCCAATATCCTTTTAGCATGTCAATCTTTGGGATAAATTTGGATTGTCCCACTTTCTCAATGCAATCTTCCAACCATGGTATAGGATATGAATCCGCTTTTGTCACCACATTCACCTTTTGATAGTCCACACACAGTCTGTGTGGTCCATTTGGTTTTGGTACCAGTACAATAGGTGAACTCCAGTTCCTGTAACTAGACTCAGTGATATCATTTTGAACCATGAAATCAATTACTTTTTGCACTTGTGATAACTTTGCTGGATTTAACCTATAAAGATGTTGCCTTATTGAAGATGAAATTTCTATACATACATCATTTATAGCTAAATGTATCTTTCCCAACTTATTTCCACAAATAGGCTTGTGTGACTGCAGTAGCTTTTCCAAATCACTTTGACAGTTGCTTGGAAGGTAGCTCAATATTTAATTTAAATTTCCAAGCATCCCCTCAATTATCCTACTTTATTAAAAAAAATCAATTTCAGAGTCCTGCACTCCTACTTCTTTCTTATCATCCACCATCACTAAAATCTCTTTTTGTTCCTCTTCCCTGTCAAAGTACTTTTTAAGAATAATTACAAGACACACCCTCTGCTTCTTTCTTCTATCTGGAGTATTTATTAACTAATTTATTTCACTCAATTTCTTTTCAATTCTGTAAGGCCCACTAAATCTTGCATTTATTGAATCACCTAGTACTATTAACAAAAATAATTTCTCTCCAGAAACAAATCCACGGGTTTTAGCTTTCTCATCTGCCTTCACTTTCATCATTTGCTGTGATATCTTTAAATGTTCCATAACCAATTCACATGCTCTATTCAATCATTCCCTGAAATTTGATATGTAATCCAAGAGAATAGTTTCTGAATTTTGACCCACAAATTTTTCCTGAATCAGTTTCAGTAGTCCCCTTACCTCATGACCATAAACTAGTTCAAAAGGGCTAAAAGTGGTCAATGCATTAGGAGCATCTCTAATAGCAAATAACAAGAATGGAAATCCTGTATCCCAAACCTGTGGATAATCATGACAGTATGTTCTCATAGTTTTTAAAGTTTGATGACATCTTTCCAAAGCTCCTTTTGACTTCAGATGATAAGCTGTTGACTTAAACTGGTTTATCGCCAAACTGTTCATTACTTCCTTAAACAGCTGTGACATGAAATTTGACCCCTAAACTGATTGTATTTCCTTAGGTAAACCATGGGCAGAATTTTGCCGTCAGCGAGCAGGGGGCAGGGCCCACTCGCTGACGTGTAAAATGACACATGATGACATCGGGCGGAATCCCCGATGTCATCCCGGCCTATTTAAATTTTCAGGAAGGCAGGGACGCAGCAAAATCAGCTGTGCGCTCACCAACCTGTCAATGGCCAATTGAGGCCATTGACAGGGTTAATTATACAATTAAAGGACCTGTCCGTCCAACCTTAAGGTTGGCGGACAGGCCAGCAGCCCCAGGGGGCAATAGAAAAAACATGAAAACTCATCTACTGGTGGGATGAAGTTTCTTGTAGGGTTTTTAAAAGTTTAATAAGCTTATTCTGTAAATTATGAACATGTCCCATCTCATGTGACATTATTACATGAGGGAGACATGTTAGGGATTTTTTTCTCTCCTATTTTTAAAAGTGTCAGTGATCTCCTTGAGGCAGCTCTTAGCCTCAGGGAGATGTGCGCATTTTCGTGTGCATGCGTGAAAGAGCGCACTCTCGCTTTTGTGGAATCCCCCCCCTGCCGGCACAGGAAGCTCATAGCGCTTCCCGCTGGACGTCATGCTGGGCGGGCCAGCATAAAATGGTGGTGGGGCCCACTTCCCCGGTGAGGATCGGCTCCCCACCCGCCGGCGATTGGGTCAGGCCCGCCCACCCAACAGGCAGAAAATTCTGCCCCATATCTTGTAAAAAATGTAATTAATTCCTCCACAATCTTTTTAATCATAATATTTCTTAAAGGTATTGTTTCAGGAAGCCTAGTAGATACATCCATTATTGCCAGTAAGTATTGATTCCCACTTTTACTTTTAGGGAGGGGTCCTATACAATCGGTCATGACCCTGGTAAAAAGTTCTTCAAATACTGGTATTGGGATTAAATGTTAGGATTATATTCACTGGAGTTCAGAGGAATGAGGGGGGGATCTCATTGAAACCTATAAAATTCCTACAGGACTAGACAGGGTAGATGCAGGAATGATGTTCCCGATGGTGGGGGAGTGCAGAACCAGGGGTCACAGTCTGAGGATATGGGGTAGACCATTTAGGACTGAGATGAGGAGAAATTTCTTCACCCAGAGAGTGGTGAGCCTGTGGAATCCATTACCACAGAAAGTAGTGGAGACCAAAACATTGTATGCTTTCAAGAAGGAGTTAGATATAGCTCTTGGGGTGAAAGGGATCAAAGGGTATGGGTAGAAAGCGGGAGCAAGCTATTGAGTTGGATGATCAGCTATGATCATAATGAATGGCGGAGCAGTCTCGAAGAGCCGAATAGCCTACTCCTGCTCCTAGTTTCTATACATTTCTAAGGGCACTGTCTTAATCACTGCTTGTGGTTTTCCAGCTATTTGACATGTATAACAGGTTCTACAGAATTTGACTACATCCCTAGGCAACCCTGGCCAAAAAAAAAAATACCTCTGTATCTTCTCCTGTGTTCTTGCAATTCCTTAATATCCCTCCATTGGAATTTCATGAGCTATCCTCAGAATCTAATTTCTACACCCTAATGGGATAACAATCCGATGCACCTCCCTCCAGCTTTCCCCACGGGTAATAACATACTAGAATACATTTTGCTCCTGTTTCTGGTTAAGCTTCCTGATAAAACTGTTTTAATTGCAAATTATTTTTCTGCAACTCCACTAACCTCCTTGAGTTAAACATTTCAGCTGAATTGTCCTGTATTCTTTCCTCCTGAACAATGTTAACAACAAAAGTGCCAGCTAATTGAATTCTGACACCTTCTTCATGCCTTTGAACTGCCTGCCTCTCTTGTTTTTCTTGTTCTTCCCTATGAGTCTTGATCTTGTTACAACACAATCAGGAAACAATCCAGGATGTTCCTTCTGTAACGGTCCTGTTGAAAACACTTCTGCAGGCAGCTCAACTACCATAGGCATCACACACATTTGGGATCCAGCTATATCATTACCCAGAATAAATTGAACCCCTGCAATGAGCAATGTTTCCATCTCTCCAACTATAACTTTACCTGTCCTCCGTTTGCTCCGTAAATTTACCTTCCACAATGGAATAGGTTTAGCATCTCCATGAACCCCACTTATTATTACCTGCTCCTACAATGCTCCATTTGAACAACAAATATCAGTATCCCACAGCATTAAGTGTTGACTAGCCCCTGTGTCTCTTAAAATTTGAACATCTTTACCTACTCCACCCTGTACACATGGAAAGACTTTCCCTCCAGATACAAAGCCTTTAAATATTTCTGCAACCTGTTCCTCAGAATTCTCTTGAGTAAACTGTGAACACCCTCCTACTCTTCACCTATCACTGATTCTCCCTGTTTCACCTGTACACGAACCATTGATTTCTCATGCATTTGAACCTCAGAAACCACTGTGCTTTTACTTCCAGAGCTTTTCTGTACCCCAACAATTCCAACAGATTTTTCCTGCAATTTCCAACACACTGACTTCATGTACCCCACTTTATTACAATTAAACACTTCAATTTTCAAATGTAACTTCTACCTTCAGCACTTTGCTTTTCATTCTGAGAGAAATCTTCCTGCGAACTTCCAGCCACTCCTTCTCTTCCCTAACTACCTACCTTCCTTTCACCTTCCCCTTCTAAACCTTTTCCAATTTGAAAGTGTGATGGAGAAAATGCTTAGCTCTATGAACTAACTGATAACCCTCGGCTATCTCTGCTGCTTGTCTTCAAGAATCAACCCTCTGTTCCTCCACATGACTTCTCACTGCTGAAGGGATTGAATCTTTAAATTCTTCCAGAAGAATTACTTCCCTATGAGCTGCACAGATGGTCTCTATTTTTAACTCCCGTATCCACTGGTCAAAATTACTTTACTCTTTCAAACTCAATATAAGTTTGCCCAGGCTGTTTACTCATATTCCTACCTTTCTGCCTGTATGCTTCTGGAACCAACTTAAGGCACTCAAAATAACCTTTTTCACCGCATCATAATTCACCAACATTTCTTCTGATAGCGAAGTATATACCTCATGCACCCGACCCACTAACTTAGGCTGTAATAATAACGTCCAGTTTTCCTGTGGCCATTTCATCTGTTTAGCAAGCTTCTCAAATGAAATAAAGAATGCTTGAATATCTTTTCCCTCAAACTTTGAAAGAGGTTGCACAAATTGAAACACCTCCCCACTGGGTTCTACTCTGGAGATAAGTCCTTCCTCACCTCCTGGCATCTCTCTTTTAACTGTCAACATTTTCAGTTGGAATTCTCACTTTCTTTTTTCTCTTTCCTCTTTCTCTATCTTCACAATTTCTAATTCCCTTTCCTGTTTTATTTCTCTCTCCTGTTTTTCTATTGTTCCCTTTTAAAAGCCATTTCTCTGCACTTTGCTTCTAATTCAAGCCTATTCAGTTCCTTTGCTTGATCAAATTCAAGCATCTTAATTTGTAACTGAAGTCTTTCTACCTCCAGCTATGACTCATTAGTGTCAGGTTCCATTTCCAACTGTGGATGTTCTGCTATGCTTTTAATCATATCTGATTTCCTAGCCCCTGCGGTTAACCCCAATTTTAACTTATCTGCCAACCCTGTTAACTTACTCTTGTTTATGTTTTCCAACCCAATAAGAGTTACATCTTCTACTCCCAGACAAGTCTTAGCAATCGCCAAAGCCATCTTGCAGTCTCACCACTTCTAAATTACCTCACCAACTCCTGAATTCAAAGTGCTTCTCATACTCATGGCCTTAAGATTCACCAATTCCAAACCAATCAAGGAATTATAATTTTATCCCAGATGAGCCCCCCATTGTTATGACACAACAGCTGGTAAAGGCTGTTATTTAAAATCTCAGAGGGAAACTTTAAACAACTGTCATAACCTATATTTTCAATTGGTATGCGTGAGATGCAACTCTAAATTCAGGAATAAGACCACCAGTTCTAGACAAGTTTTTATATCAAATTAAATGAGACTTTTATTAATTTACAACAAAGTTTTAAACACATATACATGGTTACAAATTACTATCATCTTAACTTTTAACAAATTCCCAAATTAATCTCCACTAAGGCAGCATTAACCAATGACTTAAACAGAAACCAGACAAAACATTTTCACCTTACAAATTCAAAATAAGTTTCCCTTCAATTTGGTTCTTTTGCAGATGGTTGTAGGCTTACAGCTACTTTGATGTTACACGCCTCTGACTTCCACACACAAAACCCTCTCAGGTTATACCTGGCCTTTCTCTTTGAATGCAAATTCTCATTTTATAACCAGGCCCTTTGAACTCCACCTCTTCTAAAACTAGAACCCCTTTCATTGTACCAATTTTATTAGTAATAGCAACATCTTGCTTGGTATCTTCTAGCAAAATGGAAATGTACCTCTACCTCTGTTTACATCTCAAAACTACTATACACCAAATTACCCACACTAGCTGGCTTTAATCCAATTAAGACACACACAGACACACCCACAGGCTAAACCTCTATTTAAAACATAATAATTTCCAATAACATTATATAAATTAATAGCTTCATGACAGTCTGGTCCAGTTAAGGTTCTGGTCAATGATGACCCCGAGAATATTGATGGTGGGGATTTCAGCAGGTAATGCTGTTGAATGTCACTTTATAGAGACGCCAATAAGCTGACAATTGTGTGGCATGAATGTTATTTTTATCATAACAATCATCACATTTTTTTGAAGAAAACTCACCTTGCTTAATATCCATAGAACAGTTTTATTTGCAACAGCCTTTGATCCCTAATCAGAATGTATTTAACCTGCACCTTAATCCTCTCATATTTAAATATTCCACACTGCGGATCAGCTGTTCAATCTGTTATTTTTCAAACCAATTAATCTGACTTGGATCTGCTTTTGTCCCACTGAAACTAACTAACTTGCAATTCAACACATTTATCTGAACTCCCCATTTCCTATCTTTCTATTTAATACGGACATAATTAGGTTGCGGTCCCTATTTCCCAAGTGTTCAGATCACTTAAATATGACAAATCAAAGCTAGGAGAGTAAATTTCCTTGTTTAATTAAATACATAGGGCAGGATATTGTGCTCATTGGGCGGAATGCCTAACCCAAATGAGTGTAAAATGATGCCCGATGACGTTGGAAAGGCATCCTGCCATCATCGCGCACTCGTGCGATATTTTGATCAGTGGATATGCGTAGGAGTTGGTAGCCCGTCACCCGACAATTAACAGGCCTTTTAAAGCCATTAAAGGTCTAATTAAATGACATTTTTTGCTGCCTGTTGGCAAGTAGGCGAAAGGGCCAAGTGGCCTTTGGATTTTTTGTGAAACCTCATCCACAAGTGGGACGAGGTTTCGATCCATCATTAAAAAAAAATTAACATTTTTCAAACTCATTTCTAACATATTCTTGCTTGCATGACAGTGTAACATGAGGGGCCATGTTATTAACATTTTTTAAATCTTTCTTTTTTTATTCTGAAAAATCTTCATCTCCCTGAGGCTGCTCTGTGCCTCAGGGGGCTTTTCCTGCACACAATTGTGTGCATGCTTGAACTTCCACACTTGCCCTCCTACCACCATCCCCCCCACCGCAACCCCCACCCCCCCCCCCACCCCCCCCCGCAACTCAGGCAGCGCTGAGCACTGCAGTGTGTGCTTCATGCTACGCAGGCCTTAATTGACCCACCAGCATGAAATCGCGGCCAGGCCCCGATCGCGGGCGGCCGTCGCTTTTGCAGTTGCTCCTGGGATAGCACGCCTGACAAGGGAAAAATCCTGCCCATAATGATGAAAGAAAGAAAAGAAAAACAAAAGAAAGGAAAGCAAAAAAGAACGGAAAGGGAAGAAGGTTGGCAGGGGAAAAGAAAGGAAGGAAGTATACAAAGCGCCATTCACAGTTCAAAATCCATTCCAGGACTTAAGAAATTCGCTACCTTCTTAACCTGAGCTAGTTTGCTTTTTCCAATCTATGTGCAAGTTAAAACTCCCCCATTAAAACCTCTTTTAGCACCCACTTGTCTAATCTCTGCATTTATACAATCTACCACTTCACAGCTGCCACCAGAGGACCTATACAGAATTCCAGCTGCAGTCTTAATCCCTTTTCTATTTCTTAATTCTACCCATAATGTTTCAATTACCTCAACACCCTCTCCAATTTATTTTTTCCCATTCTGATCTTCTCCAGTCTTTGGACTACCTGTGGTATATCTCTTTATAGCGCCTCCTCTTTTTGACATTATTTAAGACTGTTTTTCCTTGTCTTTGACTACTTCCCCATATGCTCAAAGATGTGTCCTTCCCCCCATTCACTACTGATTAGGTCAGCAACACTATAATTCATATAAAATAGAGCAGAAAAGGGACACAACTAACAAATTTTCTTCCCAACCTGAATTCTTTGGAAGTCACATTGCAGCAGATAAGAATTGATTCCAGAAAGCAAATTTATGAAAGAACGGAAGTATGTCAAGTGCTTTTCATGTTCCCCCGATGAATTACTGGTTAATCACAATATGAGGTGGCAGGTCATATTGACATGGAAGGCAGCAGGTTTGATCCCTACCCTGTTCTACGTGAGCAGTTATCAACTAGGATGATAACAGGGGTACTACCATAGGAACTACGACAGGAACCCCTTGGAGAGGAAGATGAAAAAAGAATGTCTTGTAACCATTCCGAAAAGTTGGGTGATAACTGTGACCCTGCTATGATTAAATAGTTTGGCCTTGTTCCTTTCAAGGGAACCTCACAGAAACAATACTTACTTGGATGAAGCTCCTGAAGGTGGCCAATGTCCTGGAACATATGCCCTGGCAACATATGCCCCAAGTAACCTTCATGTAGAGGCATGATTCAAACGTTGTTCATGTATGGGAATAAGAAACATACAAAAATTCATCCGGAAAGGCTTTGCAGTTGGATTGTTTCCCAATGTAATTTCTTTGATGCCTTCCCAAGCCTTCTGTATTAAAGTAGGTAGATTTATTCATGCAGCGAGGTACTTCATTTTATTTGAAATAACCAATGCTTTCACACTGATCAGGGTGGAACTCAGAAAAAGCTCATGAAAATCGTTGATAGCTTATGAGCCTCTGAAGGGTAGAAGGAAGTAATTTGGCCTTTTGTATGAATAACTAGTATGTAGCTATCAGTTTATTTTTAGTTCATAAGCCAGCAATCTGCTGGGCCCACAGCATTTCAGCCAGGAAAAGACAAGCTTTTGATAACGACATATCTAATCCTGTTGTGATTCCACTCACCAATGTTGTTTATGTACACCCTGAATATGCTAGCTAACTGTTGTTTTGTCTTCATTTTAGTGCTCACAAATGTTTTTTTTTGCAATTATAAATGATATTAACTAATCCAAACTCAGATGGGCTGGCAGAAGGAACAAAACAGTTTTCCCTTGGCCTGGCAATGACAATGTGAGTTATATTTTCCACCTTTAATAACTCCTTAATGAGCTCTGCTAAAGGATGTATGGTTATCGAATGAGAATAGTATTGGGTACAGCTCTGGTGCTTTCTCATAGGTCGACATAAATGTTTAATGTTTCTTCTTGAAGAATAATTAGTTGGATTTTTATAGTGGTTGGAAGGGGATTTGCTCTGGTCACTATCTTTAGTGACAACATAACTCCTTTCAAAGTGAACATATTTCCCAAGTCATTAACTTGGTGATTAACAACCTCTTGCAAGTAAGCAAAATGCAATTGTGGAAGAGACAGGGCCTGGATATACTGGCTCCCAGCCCATGTTGTGAATCTGCACTGGGCATTTAAGGTACAAAGACTCTGTCCAACTTTTACAAGCCTATTGACATGGGAAGAGGGGATGATCTGGCTGAAAGTCTGAGGGTGGAAACTCCCTTCATTAAGTCTCTGCAATCTTAATCTTGGTCAAGGTATCTTTAGAGTCCAATCACCTTAGTATCTTTAATGTAGCCAAATTTTTCAAGGCAGTTCAGAAGCGGGCATTGGATACTGAGCTAGAGTTAGGAACAGGGTTAGGTGGGGTGATCAAAGACCTGATCAAATAGTCAGCCTTTTGAAGGTGGGATGAGGTATAGCAAGGTTGAGGAGTTAGGCAGAAAATTTCACAATGCAGCTGAAAGGTCTATCAGCAACAGTGGAATGGAGATGAGGCATGCACAATAACCCAGATTCAGCCAACTGATGTTGTGAGTTATGATGTCAGACTGGGGAGTTCACAGGAATAGAGGAGGAAAGAGTTTGAAATCAACATAGCTGGGGGCAGGGCACCTCTGGAAGTCAGTGAGAATGGATGATAGGTGAACAAAGCCAATTATGGAATAATTTGCCAGTAACACATTCTGGATGAATCAAAATTTGTGTAGCATAGAACATAGGTGGGTATCAAGGACAGTATTGGAGGCATGGAGTTAGAATGTGACGAAAGATGATTGAGGATTGGATAATGCAGTCTAAACTGATGGCGGGGCAGACTTTGCACCCAGCCATCCTAGCAGCCAATGATTCTGGAGTAGAGCAGCTCATGGCAATATTCATGCCATTACTGAGCTGCCTGCCTCAGGCAACAGGGATTAAGGGAAATGGTTGTGTCACTTGCCGCAATATAACCTAATTGGCAACACTGTTTTTAAAAATGTTTTAACCTCCCACCATGTCCATTGCAACCGATTATTTGTAGAGATACAAGATAACATTTTGTTTATCCTTCTTTTATTATTTTATAATTTTAGTAGACAGGTAGGATTTATATGCACATACATTTTGTGTTATATTGTTGCCTATTTAATGTTTCAATTAGTATAGTCATATATTTATATAATTTAATATTTTAGACCTATTTGAGGCTTTATCAATGCCTTGGCACGGAACTTGTGGAGTTGTAAAAAGGAGAATTAATAGATTTGCCACAGATGAATGAACACAAGTTTTATGTAGTTGACATGGCTGGGAGCTGGGACTCGCTTTGGAGACTGATTTAACAGCGGAAAAATCTACAGTAAAGAAGGATATAGAAAGAAGTGAAAACATAACAACATCCTCAGGCCATATGGACTGTTCCCTGTTATGATCAAATACACAGATGTGTATTTTAAAATTTATTTTTATAATGTATAATCACTTGAAGTTTAAATCAAGTTGTTGGCATTAAGACATTCTTACACAGTAATCCCAAAAAGCATTGTTAATTCTGGGCTGTTTTCAACCTCCTTTGAAGAGAAAATTGAGATCAGCTGAATGTGTCTTGAATCAGACCTAAGAGATTAGCTGACAGGTGTGACAATATTCCCGGCGTTAGAAATTGTCTACACATGTCGTGAATTGAATCCCTTACCATTGCAGAAAATAATTTAATTTGGTGAAGATTCACTCAACACTACATATCTTCACTACAAACGATCCACGACCCATGGAAAACTACTGGTAATAATACATTTGCCTTTTATCTTTGTAATGCTGAGTTTAGAGAAATATAAAATAATATAATTTATTTCCTAATGTAATGTCCTGCCCTTACAAACTGATTGATGGCAGCCTATCTGTGCTGTTGAAGTAAAGCTTAAATAAAGTCAGTAATTCACACTAGTTTTGAAGGTAGGAAAAATATATCCAATGTATACAAGGTCTTCGCATCCTGAGTTACAGATGCAAATAGATTTTAAATGTGGCAGATGTTATTTCTCTCGGTTGAACAAGTTCAGAGAAATTAAGTTAAGCCCAAATATATTCCTGTAATAAATACATTTGGTGAAAAAAATTCACTCAGAATGCCACTGCTGAAGAAGAACATGCCACTTTTGCTTACCCTTGAGGCAGTGTCATTATCTGAAGTGTTGTCCTTTGTATTCAATAATATAAATATAGTTATGCGTTGCTTTCTGAAGAAGATTGGCTGATATTTGGTTTCAACTATTCACAAGTTAGCATGAGTCTTTTTCCAAATTTTGCTCTGCTCCCAGTAACCATCATGGCTTTTTTTGGTGAAACGTCTACCCTTGCAATACAAATTTGTATCTGTGTAACCATGTTATTAGACCACTTAACATTTAAATTAACAAATAAGTCACTGGGGTAAACTTTCGACTTCGTAAATTGCACCCAAAATGTGCTTGAAATTATGGTGGTTCGGTTACGGTTCATTTTTCTGTTAAAATTTATTTGCAGAATCACAAAATGTGAAATCTTTCACAAACCAATGCAGTTGGGCAGCATAATAGAACATAATTGTTTTTTTCATTAAAATGTATCTTTTGATGTAATTAAGAGTGGTAACCTGATGTTGATTTGTTAATATGGCTGAGAATGAGTTTATCAGCAAAAATTAGTTGTTTAATAAGGGAGTCCAGCAATGTTCCCTCAAAACTGTGCAACCTTGAAGTTCCTGTTGCAATCCAAGCACAAGTCAGTCCCTTAAAGTAGCATGCTTGTGTGAAAAATGTAAAGGTCCTGTTCACTGAGTATGCTCTGCAGAACAAATAAAAAATTAGAGGGAACATTGTTGTCTAGTTCTCCACCAGTGAGTAACTGCATTTAAAATCACTGAAAAGTTGTTAAAGAAAAATGATCCTGAACCATTGAGTGGTTTCATTGGTGTACACTAGTTAGTTATTAGTAAACTAAATATTTTTTGGTATTTTTATTTTAAATGTCTACTGTTGCCTTTGTATCTATGAAAAGTAGCACAATTTGAAAAGATTTCTCCAAGCCAACACAATCAGCAGATAAACCAATGTGCAATCCTTTGTCCCTTCTATTTCTCACCCATCTGCAAAGACATGACGAATTTTCAGGTGTGGCTGATGACACCCAATTTATTACGAACATATGGATTAGGTGCTGAATAGGCCATTCAGCCCCTTGAACCTGCTCCACCATTCAATAAGGTCATGGCTGATCTGATTGTGGACTCAACTCTATTCTCCTTCCTACCCCATACACTCTTTGACTCTCTTGTCAATTAAGAATTTATCGAATTCAGAGATAAAAACAAAAAACTGCGGATGCTGGAAATCCAAAACAAAAACACAATTACCTGGAAAAACTCAGCAGGTCTGGCAGCATCGGCGGAGAAGAAAAGAGTTGACGTTTATCGAATTCAGCCTTGATATAAACCACCACATATCTTCCACTATCTCTGTATAATCAGACTGCTTGTCTGACACGGGGGGAGAATTTTCCCTCTATCGGGGGAGTTGTGCATGGGCGGGCATGGACTCGATCGGTGCCCCCAATCAGATCTGTGCCGCCATTTTATGTAGGCAGGCTAATTAAGGCCTGCATAGCATGAAGCGTGCCTGGAAGTGCTGTGTGCTCCCTATGCAGGGGGAGGGGTGGGGATTCCCTGAGTCGGGAGTGCGCGCTTTCACACATGCGTGCAAAAGAGCACAGAAATCTCCCTCAGGCACAGAGGTGCCCAAGGGAGATCAGTTTAAAGTTTCTAAAGTTTAATAAAGGAGAAAAAAATCTTTACACCAAGTGCCCTCATGTGAAACTGTCACATGGGGCAGAACTTTGCCGTCGGCGAGCAGGGGCCGGGAGCCAGTCGCCGACACATAAAATGACACGGGACGTCGTCAGGCGGAACCCCTGACATCATCCCGGCCCATTTAAATTTTCAGGAAGGCGGGGCGCAGCAAAATCAGCTGTGCACCCCCTGACCTGTCAATAGCCAATTGAGGCCATTAACAGGATCAATTATATAATTTAAGGACCTGCCCGTCCAACCTTAAGGCTGGCAGACAGGCCAGGAGCAGGGGGGCGGCAAATAGATAAAACATGAAACGTCATCCAGCAGTGGGACAGCTTTCAAGCAGGGTGTTAAAAAGTTTAATAAAGTTATTATGTAAATTCTGAACATGTCCCATCTCGTGTGGGACATGTTAGGAATTTTTTTCTATTTTTCATATTTTTCACAATTCCAGTGATCTCTCTGAGGCAGCACTTTGTGCGCATGTGTGAAAGAGCGCACTCTCGCTTTTGGGGAATCCCACACCCCTCCCACCTGCACAGGGAGCACATAGCACTTCCCGCCGGATGTCACACTGGGCGGGCCTTAATTGGTCCACCCACATAAAATGGTGGCGGGGCCCACTTCTCCGGTGGGGATCGGCTCCCCGCCTGCCAGAGATTGGGTTGGGCCCGCTCGCCTGAAAATTCTGCCCATGAGCTGGGACATGTGTATTAATTTTATTAAAAATTTTTCCAAGATTTCAAAAACATTCATGAAACCTCATCCCGCCCTTGGATGAGGTTCCATGAAAAATGCGAAGGCCGCCTGGACTCTTTGCCTGCCCACCAACCTTAAGGCTGGATGGGCAGCTTTCTCAATAGAGTTAACTAGTTAATTAATGGCTTTAACAAGCCTTTGACAGTTCGGCGGATGTGCAGCTGACTCGACTGTGTGCCCGCCGAACTGAAAATCTAAATGACGAGCGGTGATGTTGGGACGCATGCCCGACATCACCCCGCATCATTTTATGCCTAGGTGAGCAGGGGCAAAAATTCTCCCCCTAATTCTGAAAATGTCACCTAAGCTAACAAAGGGAATACCAAAGCCACTATTTATGGCCCCAGCCACAAATGTGTTAGCCACTGACTCCATCTTCCTCCCTAACCACTGCCTCACACCAAACGAGTCTCTTCACAGCCTTGGCATCCTACTTGACTCTGAGCTGACTTTCTGACCCCTGAGCCTCTCCATCAGGAAGGCATACTGCTTCCATCTCAGTAACTTTGCCTATCTCTGTAACATTGCCTGTCTCTATTCTGTCTCAACTTATCCAGTGCTGAACCCTTTATCAACGCTTTTGTTACCTTTAGTCTGGACTATACCAATGCTCTCCTTAGCTGTCCTGCTAGCTTCCACCTGCCATAATCTTGAGCACATCCAAAACTCTGTTGTCCATATTCTAAGCAGCAACAACTTGCGTGCATTACTCTGCGCTTATTCACTTACATTTGCTCCAAATAATTTTTTACTTCAGCTTTATATGTCCTCAGCTCTCCCTCTCTAAAACCTTCTCCACCGTTACAACCTTCTTAAGAACTTGGCATTCCTCCAACTCTGGATTCATTCATTCCCTGCTCTCTTTGCTCACCCTTGCCTTGAGCTATTCGTCCCTAACCACTGAAACTCCCTTCCTAAAATTCTCCATCCTTCCATCTCTCTCCTCCTTTAAAACTCTGCTTCAACTTACTTCACTGACCAAGCTTTAAGTCTCTTGTCCCAATCTCTCCTTCTTTGTCTTGATAGCAATTTTTAAAAATCTTATTAGGTACACATGAAGTTAATTTTTTGCTACATTAAAAGTAATTACTTAAGGTAAGTTATTATTGCATCTATATCCATGTGTTGCACAGAAATAAGTCTAATCAGAAGAGAAAGGAAATTGAGATTACCATTTCAAGTTGAGAGGATACCTGAGATCCCAATCATTCCATTTTAACAACATTGGCGAGTGATTATCTTGGTAACAAAGAAATGATTGGACAGCTCTTTCCCAGGCACGATGAGCCAAATTATATGCTTCTATTAAATTTTTTTTTCATTAACACCCTCTCCATGCATTCAACAGTTCTTTTTTTCTTTTGCGAAGTCCCTGAACTCTCACCTGACTGTCAAAATTTGATGTATTCTTTGGACTGTGAAACATGCCTATTGCTAACCACATTCAATCATAAAATGAATTCTGAGAGTCAGCACTTCCCTTGTTAAACATTGCATCACGTGACACTGAGCACAGCAGGTTCACTGGAGGAAACTAATCTCCTGTAATTTCCCAAGACAAGCAGTTTCCAACTTAAATTGCCAACATGTCACCTTAGTAGCTCGGAGTAGCAGAAGGTATAATTATAAGGCCACTAAACTTCTGCCAGCCAGCTTGTTTAAAATAAACTGGCAACCTTTCTTGAGCGTATTCTTAATTTCCTGTGAGGAAAAAAAAACACAACATGCCAGAGACATGAGATATTGAATTGTGTACAGAAAAACATTCATTGTTCCAAAGTGAACAATGCCCTAATAGATGAGTTGCGAGGTCATGAGTGAGTTATGAAGGGGAGATATTAAATGATACATTAAAATATTTTCACCATTTGTTATGTTTAAACTACACTTTAACTTAAAACATTCTTGTGCATAGTTATCTTTTAACTGTTAATGATATATCTCCTCAAGTGACTCTGTCACATGAGCAGGGACATGCTAGAAGTTAGTTTGAAAATTTAAAAAATATTAATGGCTGACTGAGATCTCATCCCGCCTGTGGGTGAGGTTTCACAAAAAATCCAAAGGCCGCTTGGCCTTTTCGCCTGCCTGCCTGCCAGCTGTCGAAAAATTTTGTTTAATTAGATCTTTAATGGCCTTAATAGGCCTGTTAATTGTCGGCGGGCACACTGTCGACTCCCACGCATGCCCGCCAACCGAAATATCGTGTGATGACTTGGAATGCTCGCCCAACGTCATCGTACGTCATTTTATGCTCATTCAGGTCAGGCGCCTGCCCGATGTGCGCAATATTGTGCCCATAGACACATCCCACTATAGCTCTATTTTACAATAAATTCTAATAATGTTATCTTCCTGACAGATTCTCTCAGTGGGTGTAGGGTATGAAGTATGATATTGTGTCACTCAGCATTGTGGGCATGGTTTGATTATGGACAATTTGATGACATAGGCCCCTCACTTACAATCATTGGCGTTCATGTGAGGGGACTAGGTTGTGAATGTCTTATTACCATGTGTTTGTAATATGATGAGGTCCATGATTATGATGGCGAGGGTTTCAGCTATGTGAATGTGACTGAGTCCAACTCATTGATGTTTATTATCTGCCTCATGGGGGATGAACAATCCCTTGATTAACTGTGGAGTCAACGTACAAAATCCTTTGGGTTGAAGTATGTCACCAAGGAATGGTTGATGGTAATTGTGATATCAGAGAACCCGAAGAGAATCTATTTTGCACAAAGATCCAGCTGGCAATGATCCCTTCCTGCATAGAGTCAGCCCTGGCTACAAGGCCATGCCTCCCAGCTGCTCTGCCATTGGCCTCCTCTTTATCCTCATCCATTTCCAAATCTTCCAAATGGATGGGGTCTTCCTCTTCCTCCTCATTTTCCTCCCCATCCTTGTAGCTCTAGCATGCTATTGTCATTATCGAATTGCAGCACACCACTATTATTCTTGATACTCTTGCTGGGGCATATTGCAGAGCTCCACCGGAGTGATCAAGGCACCTGAAGCTTTAAAATGTCAATTGCCTCCTCGATGGTACTCCTGATTATATGGCTGCTGTTGTAGTTGCACTCTGCCTCTGTTTGTGGGCTCCTAAAGGGGGTCATTATCCAAGTTTTTAAGGGGAAGTCCTTGTCCCCTAGAAGTCAAGCATAGATCTGCGTTGGTGGCTGAAATAGCTGAGGGAGTTTGGAAATCCTTAGTATGAACCTTGCACTCACATGAAGGATCACTTGGTGTGGACAAAAGCAACCTGTACCTTGACAGGAAGGACCTCCAGTTGACAAACTGGGTGCCCACATGTTGAGTTGGAGTCTTTATGGTAACATGGGAGCAATCAATAACACCCTATACCTGAAGGAAGCCTGCTAATTGTGCAAAAGCCATGGCTCTCTGCTTCTGAGGTGCCAAATCTATAGGGAAATTAATATCATCCCCTACATAAGCAGACAAGGCATTGGTTACAACTTTAATGCAGCTGTGCACTGCTGTCTGAGATATATCAGAGGGGTCTCCTGTTGAGCCCTTTAAGGATCCTGAGGCATACACATTGAGAGTGACGGTTACCTCTACAGCCATTGGCAGGACATGGAATCAACAGAGTGGGGCTTGAGTTGCTGTTGGGCCATGCAACGTATATCTGTCACCACCTCACAGCTTAGCCTCTGTCACCTTCGACACTGGTTCTCTGCCATGTTGAGGTAGGATGTCCTTGGTCTGCACACCCTTCCCACAGGGTGGTATATGGCTGTCCTGCCTTTCCTCCTGCTTCCTGGTGCACATGCAGCAGCCTCTTCCTCCTGACTTTCTGCCTGGCCCCTGGCTGCTCATGGTGACTGGCTTCTAAGGTCTCAGCGTGCAAGGGTGTCATGCCCATCTTCTATCTTCCTGCACACAAGGTGCAATGCACACTTCTCCAGCACAAAGTCTTTCCTGGCACCTGGGTGCATGAGTCTGTAGTGGCAAAAAAATTGTCCTGCAAGACCAGCCTCCTACTGCATTGGGTAGAGACAAGGCAGTTGGGATTTGTTTGTGCCAATTCTAGGACTGTGAATACATAGTTGAAGCAAATTCAACAGGGGTACCCTACTTCTCCAAAGGGGTATCCAAGAGAAACACCAAGTTCAGAGCTGCTTTTACCAGGTTTACTTTGCATATTGCCAGTTCCACACTGCCAGCTGCCAAAATTCGACCAGAGTGGAGGCAGCTGCTAGTTTAAATGACCAGCTGCCTCTGTGAAACGTGCATGCATGAAATGCACCCCCATTTCCACCTGAGGGGGAATGGGAACTGCCACCTTCAGGGGTGGGGCTTAGGATTTTCAGCTGCTTCCGCTATTTTCACCACAATGGATAGGTTCCATTTTGGTATTGTCTTCACATTTACATTGTGTTTCTGTCTCTCATGTTATCTCTTTTTCACCTTCAAAACTCTTAAACTCTTTGATATTGTCTGCCTCTGTGTATCTCTGTTTCATTTTGTCTGACTTTGTACATGCCTCTTATTGCCTATCTATTGTGTTTTGATCATTTATTTTTGCTTTTTCAGACAGTCTGGTGTATTTTTTTCATATAATCCAACTTAGTGTATCTTTCTTGCATCGTCTTTCTCTGAATTTCTCTGACATACTGGCATATTTGTGCCTACTGCTCCCATTATCATTTTCTTTGTGTATTGTCTTTGTATTGGCTCGTTTCTGCTGACTTGCTTTTCCAACTTGAACCTAATCAGCCTGTAATTTGTCATCTTGATTTCCATCTGTGTCTACGACCAAATGATCTCCAATTGTAAACGTGCAAAAAAGGAAAAGAATTAGACTTAATTTTGGTTCATGCTACTGAACCTTCTGGGACCTTCAAAAAAGCGACTTTGTTCTAAATCATGGTGGTTTGTAAAAAGAAAGGAAACTCTAATTCTTCTTTGAAGCATCAATCTTTGATCTTCCAGTGGAAGCATTTGTATCATTGATCTATTCATTTAAAATAATAAGATAAACGGAAGCTGTCAATGGAATTTTAAAAGTCAAAGAAGCAGCAGAAAGAGTATTGCAAAGAGGAGTGAAAGTAACAGGGGTGAGAATGAAGCCTGTAATAACATGACAGGCAGAAGGAGGAATATTGTGCCCAAAAAGCAGGAAACTTAGTTTGAACTGGTGAAGTGCTGCATTCTATTGAAAGAAGTAATGAGCTGCGATGCTATAAAAAGAGGAATGTTCATTTGAAGTAAATTATTATCAACTATTTAAAATAAAATGAAATCATGCTTATCCTTTCCTAGTACAAACATAAACTGCTCCTTGTTACAAAGAGGAAATATAAACTTGATGCTAGCAAACAGCTGTTCTATGAAATGCTATTTTTTTTACAATGAAGTAATATGTTCTCACCTCTTGGGGTCCCCTCACTGGTGGCATGATTTTCTCACTGAGGGTAGGTGGGCAATCTGTTCTCTTGTTTCTGCCAATGCCACTCAGATGCTGGCAGAATCTGTATGTATGTGAGAACAAATAGGGGTGACTTATCTGTCATTTTCTGCCTTCAGGGGAGCTTTGTGCCTTCACATTCTACCTCCCAGATGTTCTGGCAAAGATTGAAAACTCACTGAGTCTTGTAATTGCAGACTGTAATTGCATTGTAACTGTTTGCTACTGCTCCATGCAGTCTATTGTCAGAGTAATATGTGGACATCAAGGCATCTTGGATCAGGATTTGGACAAATTGCACATAAAGTAGCCAGTTGATTGCTTTTTATACCATGCCTCCTTTAATCATTCATTCAGCAATTCAATCTAAAATAATAGAAAACACTTCTCAAAACCTGTACCTTACCTAAAAGTGCTTAGACTTCTATAATCCATTGCTATCCCTAGTTGAAGATTGACAGGGGATTGACTGTGTTTTGTGTGCTAAGGCAAAAGCCTTGGCTTCTTGTAGAAAATTTTATTAGGCTTTGGTAGAGGTGAGAGATGATTTATTAAAAGGGCATTCATAAAATGTCACAAATGGGGGTGATAAGAATAGGTTAATACTATTATGCTGTTATACCATAACATTTTCAAACAGGCTGCCAATTGAAGCATTAAAAATGACTTAGTTACTGTCTAAAATAAAAAAAATGTTATGTGAAAGAGAGTGTTCTTCTGGGATTGTGGTACAGGCACATTTAACTGAAGATTTATTTAAAACCACAAGATCTTCATCTTTTGATCATAATGAGGAGTTGATTCTTGAATTATTAATGGGAAACATAAACATCCCAGCATAATATTTACAGGTTCTGCTGTTATCTTTAAACTGAGAATAGTAATGAAAGTAATGCAATTCTACTGCGATGAGGAAAAGTTAAAAAAAAAATTACACCTTCAGGGTTTAGAATACAGAATATGGCATGAATCTCCTGAAGGACAAAGAGATCTCTAAATGTAATGGTTATTAACCAAATGTAAATTTTTCAATCGCAGGAAGGATCTGCTAATTATAAATTAAGATTGCTGAAGTCTGCAATAAGAAATGCAGGATGTCAGAATCTTTTTCAAGTGTTGATTTGAAGTTGAAACATTGGAGACATTATAAAGTATCAATCTCATGTTTGGAACTGTGAGAATTAAAATGTTATTAAAAGATTTTGCATTCCTTTTCCGTTTGTCCTGGATCATTAGCTACAGTCAAGTGTGAAATATTATAGTATTACTGTTAATTATTTTGTACAGACTAAATTGCAGAAGTATTTATTTAATAGCTTTCCAAAATATCTCCTAATACAGTAATTTAGTCATTACACTTAAGCTACAGAAACTGGAATGAACAGATCACACAATATAGGGGATATAGAGTAAAATATAATTACACTTTGATTCTGGTTTTTAAACACATTGAGACTGGCAGCTATCCCAGGAGTCTTTGAGGCAGCAGATGGCCTGTATGCAATTCCCATCAATACAAAACAAGAGGACAATCATTTTCACATTCGTTGTTGAGATAGTGACAAACCGTCTAATATTAAATTCTTTATGAATATTAGCACTCACATTTGATAGCATTTATGTGGGGCTGCAAGAACTCAGTAAGTGTAACTGTTCCAGGAATCTCAAATGGCAGGATCAGATGAACTTAAATGTTCTAGGTTAATTTAGTAACAAATATATGTTAAATGTACGTACAGTGTGTTTGGTCTGTGTTGAATGTTTCTGAAAGAACACTAAGATAGATAGACCACAATTGGTTTCAACATCCTTAAGCTAAGGGCAGGGAAAACTAGCTTCTAGTAAATATTCATTAACCTTGCTGCAACGTACCCAGTCGTGGACATTGCATGATGACAAGAGTATTCTCAGCTACAATGGCCTGGACTTGAGTTGCAAACTGGGGTTTCTGGTGGATGGGGGATAGATGTTTCAAGGTCAGGAAAGGCAGACAAACAGGTTTCCTGAATAGCCTGCAATTAACTACTGGACTCCTTTTTAAAAAACCTGCCTAGATTGAACAAGCAGCCTATCAGGTAAGGAAGAATGTAATATGAGGCTGCAAGCTAACAAATCAGGTAGGTGCACTGGGGGAGTGGGAGAGATTGCGGTGGAGGAGGGTCCTAGTTGTGGTGCTCTCTCTGATCACAGAGGAGGAGGAGTGGGTGTCCAACTGTGTGCTTGGGGACTCCCGGTCGCCGTGTGGTGCGATGGGGTTGGTGGGGCTCCAATTGTGGAGTGTGAGAATGGGGACCAGTGATGTTTAGGATGGGGGAGAAATGAAGGGACTGCCAATTATGATGGGGAAGTATAGGTTCTGATGCTGGTTGGGGTGTGGCAAGAGGGAGCAGATGGTTTTTGAGGGGCTTGCTGTGAGGTGGGATGTAGACAGTGAGGCTGGGGGGTAGTTAGTTGAGCCCGGAACAAACACTCCTGCTCCTCCTGGCCCTTAAGTGGTTTTGTAAAGGCACTATAACCCCACAAATGCATCCCTTCTCACTTCCTCTCAGCTGCCAGGTTTCCTGAGGTCTTGGAATCCGGATCAAGATGAGTGAAAAATAGAATGACTGTTAAAATGAAGGCAGGCAACCTTCAAAATATTTCAATGACCAATCTGTCTCCCGGAGGGGGTTGGTCACCCATTCCTCACCTCACATGCAGCAGGAGAGAATACAGGAAACCAGGGAGGAAGAAAGAACTGAAGGTAATTCAACACAGGTCATGTAGCTGAGAATTGCAGAGGATGAGACTCTGGAGATCAGTGGAGCTTTAGTGGCCCTGACTGTTGGAGAAAGGAAGATGGGGCACTCTCATTTACATGGGGTGACAAGTAAATTAAAGCCACTACATGTCATGTTGACAGGGTTTCATGTAAGGAGGGAAAGAAGAGACAAATGAGTAAATGTAACGGAACATATTCATCCGATGGATGGAGTGCATCTGGTGAGGGTGGCTGTGAGGGAGAAGCATGGTATACATAAGGATGAGGGTAATGGGGGGATAAATGGGGAAAATAAAATAGATTTAAACAAAGAACGTAACATAAGGGAAAGGAGCAGGAAGAGACCATTCAGCCCCTCAAGCCTGCTGTACAATTCAATAAGATCATGGATGATCTGATTGTGGCCTTAACTCCACTTTCCTGCCTGCCCCCATAACCCTTGATTCCCTCATCAATTGAAAATCTGTCTAATTTGCCCTTGAATGTACTCGATGACCCACTGCTCACAGGGGGGGAAATCCCAAGCACTAATAAAGCTCTGAGGAAAGAAATTTCTCCTCATCTCCATCTTAAATAGAAGACCCCTTATTTTTAAACAGTGCCCCCAGTTCTCGATTCCCCCATGAGAGGAAACATGCTCTCAACATCTTTCTGTCTAGTCCGCTCCGAAAGCTTTATGTTTCAATAAGATCACCTCTCATTCTTCTCAACTCTATTGAGTATAAGCCCAACTAGAACTCACTAAGGCATGAAGATTAAAATTGATTTAAATTTACTAAAGTCAAGTCTTGATGAAGTTAGGTGAAACTAACTCAATAGCCATCACTTAGGCAATCAAAAGCTCAGGGCCATAATGATGAAATAGAGACATAGGGAAGAAATCTCCCCCCGTTGGGGGGGGGGAAGTGCAGGAGCGGGTGCGGTTAGGCGCGCCTCTGATCGGCGCCCCTGATAGGGGCGGGCCGCCATTTTACGTGGGCGGGCCAATTAAAGCCTGGCCAGCATGACATCTGCCAGGAAGTGCTATGTGCTCCTTGTGCGGGCGGGGGGATTCCCTCAGCTGAGAGTGCGCTCTTTCGTGTATGTGCTTGAAAGAGCACACTCATCTCTCTGAGGCTAAGTGCTGCCTCTGGGGGATCGACTCCAAATTTAAAAATGGTAAAGGTACAAAAGCAAAATTTCCCTGACATGTCCCCACATGTGACACTATCACATGAGTTAGGACATGCCCATCGCTTTAAATCAAACATTTATTAACGGCCCGTGGATGAAGTTTCATGCTTTTTCTGAAGCTTACCAGGGCTTCCGGCCTGCCCGGCAACCTTAACGTTGGACGGGCAGGTCCATTAATGAGGTTACTGACTTTGTCATTTATTCCTATTCTCTGTTTCCTGCCTGCTAAGTAATTCTCAATCCTTTTTTTCAAAATATCAGACTTGGTGCTGTGTGGAGTTGTCAAGGTGAAGAGCATTGATACATTTAAGGGGAAGTAGATAAGAGCATGAGGGAGAAAGTAATAGAAAATATACACTCAATTTAGATGAAAGAGAGTGGGAGGAAACTCAAGTGGAACCTAAATCTGGCATAGATCAGTTGGGCCAAATGGCCTGTTTCTGTGTTGGAAACTCAAAACTCTACTCAACCTTTCCTCATATGACAAGCCCCTCATCCCAGGAATCAGCCAAGTGAACCTTATCTGTACTGCTGCCAATGCAAGTATGTGCCTCCTTTAAGTAAGGTGACCATAATTGCACACAGTCTCTAGGTGTGGTTTCACCAGTGCCCTGTACAGTTGTAGCAAGACTTCTTACTTTTATACTCCAATCTTTGGAATAAAGGTCAACATTCCATTTGCCTTCCTAATTTCTTACTGTACCTGCTAACTTTTTGTGATTCATGTACAAGGATACCAAGATCCCTCGGTCCTGCAGCATTTTGCAGTCTCTCTCAATTTAAATAAACTTATTTTCGAATCTTCCTGCCAAAGTGGACAACCTCACATTTTCCCACTTTATACTCCACCTGCCAATTTTTTGCCCATTCGCTTAACCTATCTATAACCCTTTGCAAATTCTTTGTATCCTCCTCACAACTTGCTTTCCTGCCTATCTTTGTATTATCAGTAATTTGGCTACAATATACTCAGCCCCTCCATTCAAATCATTAATATAAATTTTGAATAGTTGATGCCCTGACTCATGTGGCACTCTGCAAGTTACAGTTTGTCATCCTGAAAATTAGCCATTTATCTCGAGTCTCTGTTTCCTCTTTGTTAGCCAATCCTTTATCCATGCGAATATATCACCCAATACCATACATTCTTGTGTAATAACTTTTTATGTGGTACTTTATCAAATGCCTTTTGGAAATCAAAATACACTATACCTACAGGTTCCCCTTTAACCACTCTGCTTGTTACATTTATAAAGAACTCTAATAAATTTGTCAAACATATTTTCCCTTTCCCAAAACCATGTTGAATCAGCCTGATAGTATTATAATTTCATAAATGTCCTGCTACTCCCTCCTTATTAATGGACATTAACATTTTCCCAGTGACAGATGTTAGGCAAACTGTCCAATTGTTTCCTGCTTTCTGTATCCCTCCTTTCTTGAACAGAGGTGTTACAATTGATGGGACCTTTCCAGAGTCTAGGGAAATTTAGAAGATTATAACCAATACATTCACTATCTCTACAGCCATTTTTTTTAAGACCTCAGGGCGCAGGCCATCAGGTCCAGGGGACTTGTCAGCCTCAAGTTCCATTAGTTTTCCCATTACTTTTTCTCTAGTAATAGTGATTATTTTATGTCCCTCCCTTCCTTTTGCCTATAGATTTTCAACTATTCATGGGATTTTTTTTGTGTCGTTTACTGAGAAGATGGAAAAAAAATACATATTTGTTCAAAGGCTCTGCCATTTCCCCATTTCCCATTATGAATTCCCCAGCCTCACCCCCAAAGGATCAATGCTCATTTTATTTAGGCTTTTCACCTTTATATATGCCATGTCGTATTATGAACTGTCAGACAATACTTTTAAAAATTAGACAGAAACAGGCTGTTAAGATAGCTGCTACAAATCATATGACTTTTAGCATTTGGGCTGCAGACAGTATCAAGTATCTGGCAAATACTTAATTAAATATGAACATATGTGAGGGTACATCACAGGCATCCACGGAATTCACACATCTCTTTGTTTAAGGATGGGCCAACACAAAGGACTGGAGTTTCCAGATTTCCTGTCTTCAAGTTTCATACTGGACAAAAGGGACGATCAAAACTTAATTTATGTCAGATGGAAGTGAGTGGCCTCTATCAACCTCCCATTGTATCATAATGGCCTCTCCTTCCAAACAAAACTATGTGGGTCTCAGAAGTATTAACCCACAACACAGGATATGGAATCAACATGAACACCACATCCTTTTTTGAAAAGATCTTGAACTTATAAAACGCCACATGGTGGGACAATCATGTTTTATTTGTCTGTTTAAAGCATCATCTAAGAGTAGTTTGTTGATCAGATCCAGCAGATCCATCAGAACCATCAGTCATCAGCCAGTTTGCAAACAATCTCTGAAACTAGTTGTAAGCCATCAAGCAGGCAAAATGCTTAACCTGTTCCAGTTTCAAAGTTCACCTGAGGACCAACCTCCTAGATCTTCGACTACCAGAAATCTCACAACCTGATGTGAACCCTTCACTTTACAAGACCCTCACTTCAACTTTAAATCATTGCAACCATTCAGAAAACCATAGGTCTGCCATGTGTGAGACCGGAAATCATAAATCAGATACTGAATTAACTGTATTCTGTAAAAGTGCATTATCTTTCCCTTATCTGATCTGTGTGTGTGTGTGGGTGTGTGTGAGAAAGAGAGAGAGAGAGAGAAAAGAGAAAGCCCAAGTGTGATGTTGTGTTAATTTGGGGTAGGTGTGTGAGAACAAACAACGTTCTTTATTTTGAAACTTACAAAAGCTTGCTGCTGAATTATTTAATTGCAATACCTGATCCAGGGGTAAGAAAATACACATATCTTCCCATACAAAGCCTTCTGATTAAAAGCAGTATGAGAACAAATACACTCTGCCCATGACACTAGTTTTCTCTCATTCTCTAATTTCTCTCTTTTTTTTTAATTCATTCTTTGATGGTTTCTAAAACTTTCCCAACCTTCTGGCCTACGACGAATCTTTGCAGCATTGTACATTAATGGTGATACAACCTTTAACTCCCTTAGTTAGGTGCAACCTTCTGGTACATTCTTTCTTCCTCAATGAAATATATATTTGTTGAGAGTTCTGAAATATCTCCTTAGCTGTTTTCCATTTCCTCTCTACTGACTTGCCTTCAAACCTATTTACCCAGTCCACTTTAGCCAACTCTGTTTTCATATCCTTGTAATTGCCTTTATTTGAGTTTAAGATAATAGTTATGGGCCCATATTTCTTACCCTCAAACAGAATGTGTAATTCTATTATGTTATGATAACTCTTGCCTAGAGGATCTTTTACTATGAGATCTTTAATTAACTGTGTCTCATTGCACATTACCAAATCTAAAATAACCTGTGTGCTGGTAGGTTTCAGCACATATTATTCTAGAAAATGTCCCAAATACACTCTATGAACTCATCCTCCAGGCTACTTTTGCCATTTTGATTTGTCTAATTGGTGTGAAGGTTAAAGTTACTCACAATTATTGCAGTGCCTTTTTTGCCAATCCCCATTATTTCTTGATGCATATTCTGTCCTACTATGTAGCTATTATGAGGGGGCTTATAATTACTCCCACCAGTGACTTCTTTCCTTTGCTATTTCTTATATCCACCCGAAGTAATTCCACATCTTGATCTTCTGAACCAAGATCATTTCTCACTATTATACTGATCTCATTCATTATTAACAGAGCTAACCCATTTCCCTCTTTTTTCCTCCTGACCTTCTGTAATGTTAAATACACTTGAATAGTCAAGCTCCAGCCTTGGTCACCGTTTAATTCTCTGCAATGGCTATCATATCATACTGATTTATTTCTTTATGCAAAAAACTCATTTATCTTGTTCTGAATGCTATAGGAATTCAGATAAAGGGCCTCTAATTCTGTCTTATTTACCATTTTTGCTACCTTGACATTATTTGCTGGGTGCACTCTGTTCCTTCCGTCACACTCTGGTTATCATTACCCAAATCATTACCCTGCACTATTGCCTTGTTCTTTCTCTTTAACTTTCCTAATCTCCCCTCATGTGAACCAACCCCCAACTATTTAATTTAAGGCCCTCTCAACAGCCCTCATTATATGATTCACTAGTACTCTGGTCCCAGTGCAGTATAGGTAAAGATCCCTTTTTGCCCGGTGCTGGTGCCTGTGCCCCATGAATTTAAACCCTTTACTCCCACACCAATCTTTGAGCAGCATATTAAACTCTATGATCTTTACCTTTTATTAATTTGCTCATAAATCAGGTAGTAATCCAGAGATTATTACATTTGTGGTACTGCTTTTTTATTTTAGCCCCTAGCTGCTCATTGGCCCTTAATAGAAATTCTTTCTTAGTCCTACCTATGTTGTTGGTACCCATGTGGACCATGACAACTGGATCCTTCCCCTCCAACTCCAAGCTCCTTTCCTGCCCTGAGAAAATGTCCTTAATACTGGCACTGGGCAGGCAACCCAGCCTTCAGGACTCATGCTCTTGGGTATAGAGAACCACATCTATCCCCATAACTCTATTGTCCCCTGCAACCACATCCCTTTTAACTTTCTGTACTTGAAAGGCCCCCATACCACAGTGCCAAGGTCGGTTCGCTCACCCTCCCTGGGATCCCTGCTCTAGCCCATAAAAACTGAAAGAATCTCGAACCTGCTGGATAGGTGCAAGGGCTGAGGCTCCAAAATTACTACCTTCTGGATACCCATACCTGCCTCACTCACTGTCACATCGTGCTGTCCCTGGCCAAATTCAAAGTATAAAGCCAAAGGGATGTGGCTGCTTCCTAGGACAAAGTGTCCAGGTAACTTTCTGCCTCAGATGCATCACAGCGTCTGACGCTCAGACTCCAGTTCATCAATTCTGAGACAAAATTCCTCAAGCTGCAGCCAGTTTCTGCGGTTAGTATGGATCAGAATGGTGTCCACCAGCTCCCACATACTTTGCTGCTACACATCACCTGCCCTGCCATCTTTACTGTGCTTCATTTAATGTATTAAGATTATGTATAGCTATATCAAGCTGTTTAATTCATTAAGTTATAAATTTAACACAATGCTTATATCTTGCAAGTGCCAGTTTAAACTACTGTTCCCATTTTTAGAGTGAAAAAATGAACTTTAAACTCACCAATATTATAACAGCCAATGGTAAAGGCTGAGTTGTTCAAATCCCAGAGGGGAACTTGAAACAACTGTCATAATCCGTTTTTGCAATTTGTATATTTTGAGGTGCAGGCTTTGAATTCAGTAGTAATAAGACCACTGAGTCTCAAGAGGTTATTTCATAAGACTAAATTAAACATTTATTAATACAAGAAAAATTGTAAGCAATTTTTTAAATTGTCTACAAAATTACCACTATAATAACAACAAAAATCGCCTAATTAATTTAAGTCTGTTACATCCCCTCGTTAAGGCAACAGGAAACCCATAGATTTTAAAAGACTCCACGCAAAGTACATTTGACCTTACAAATTCAAAACATGGTTCCTTTCAGACATGGTTGTGGGCTTACAGGCTGGTTAGATTGTAAATGCCTCTGTCTTACACACACAAATTCCTTTCTGTTTATACCTAGCATTTCCTTTGAATGTAAATTTGCTTTTTTATTACTGTTTTTTTAATTTTACCTCTTCAAACAACAACATCCTTTATTTCACCAATTTTATTAGCAAACTAAAAAAAATAAACATATTGCTTGGCATCTTCTCGCTAGGTGGAAGATTTCACCCATTCTTTTGAATATTTTATTTAAAAATGCAAATTTCCCCCTTGACACCTATGTTTCTAAACTTCCCCATGTTTATCTAATTACCGTTTCAAACCTACTTCCTTCTATTCATCAAAGAACCCAGACTAGCTGGCTTTAATTCTGTTAGACACATATAGACAAATACACCACTAAACTCTATTTTAAAAAATAATTTCATGTAACATTATAGACATTAATCTCTTCATGAAATTCCCCTCCTTATCGAAAAATGAACCATCATAATTCTAAAAGACAGCTTCATTTTTTATTAACTCGTCTTACAATATCTCCTATACTTAACTATACGCTTACAGTATTACATTACCAGATGCATGCATTAACATAATATATATACAAATCCTTGGCCTCAACAGAAATCATTCCAGTTCAGTGTCCAGGTTTAAAAATGTTCAATATTTTCTTTAAGCTTCAAACCCTTGGGGCAGAATTTTTCACTCAGTGGGTGGGTGCTCACCTGAACCGCTCAAGGGTAAAAAGACACATATTGACGTTGGCCGAGCCTGCTGACGTCAATGTGCACTCTTGTGATATTTCTCTAGATGGGTGTGCCTCCGTGACTCTAGCACGCCTGCCATTAATTAAGAGGTCAGTTAAAGCCCTTGAGACACCACTTGTCTCCGAGCTTACATAGCCCATGCAAATTTTTTGGCCGTCACATGGGCAAAACGGGCAGTCCAGCAGGCCACAATTTTCAAAAGCTCATCCATGGGCGGGATAAGAAGGGTCAGCAGCATTGTCAATGTGAATAGTGAGGGGTTTTGGAGATTGTATGCTGCTGGTTGGTTTTGTGAACTGGACAGCTTCAATTTGCTTCAGAGCTGCATTTTGAAAATTTCTAGGTTTCATTTCAGGACTCATTGCTGCCTGCCAGGCTGCAGGAGGATTCAGACTATGTGGGCCCTTCCAGGTATCAGACAGCCTTCCATAACCCTTGTAATGGGGGTTGTGCTCTCTGCTGGTTTCACCTCCACTGAAGCGGAAGAGAGAGGCAGAAGAGAGAGGAGACCAGGTGTCCCAATGCAGCTTCCAGAGGAGTGAACTGTGGGAGGAGAGGCGCAGGCACAAGGCGGGGGAGGGGGGCAAGGCCAGCTGACAGTCCAAGGCAGAAGGAGCCACAGGAGATGGCACTATCCTGCTGCCAGGGTTTACAGGTAGCGATGCAGCTACCTCAATATATCCTAGGTGCAGTGCCGAAGGAGGCTCCTTTACTAAAGGGAGATGGTGACTTCCATTTGCTAGAGGATCGGGCCTGAGATCAGCTCCGACTGTGTGAATGGACAACACACCCCAGTGCCTCTGAAGGTCACAGTAGCCCTCAGCTTCTATGCCTCCAGCTCTTTCCAGGTGTCAGTGTGGGAGCTTTGTGGAGTTTCCCAATCAACTCTCTATAGTTGCTTCAAACTGGTGAAAGAAGCTCTGATCAGGCATTGACTTTCAATCATTATCGTACGGACGAGGCCAGCCAGGCACAGCGAGCCAAAGGCTTTACAGTGATTGCTGGGTTCCCTCACGTCCAGGGTACCATCGACTGCACACATGTGGACATCAAGGCGTCAGCGGGTGAGACCACTGCCTTCATCAACAGGAAGGGCTTCCACTCCATGAACGTGCAGATAGTGCGTGATCACAGGATGCTGATTCTACAAGTCTGTACAAGGTACCCTGGCAGCTTCCATGATGCTTACATCCTCAGACACTCCCAGGTGCCGAGGCTCTTCAGTGTTCCAGCCCAACTGGATGGATGGCTGCTGGGTGACAGGGGCTATCCCCTCAAAAGATGGCTCATGACACCTCTCCTCCACCCAAGAAAAGAGGCCAAGCAGTGGTAGAGGAAGAGTCATGCCTGCACAAGGGCAGGGGTAGACAGGACCATGGTCTTCTCAAGATGCACTTCTGGTGCCTGGGTCATTCATCAATACCTGCAATGACCTGCAATACCCCACCAGATCGTGTGTCACTGATAGTGGTTGCATGCTGCACTCTCCACAATCTGGCACTGGCAATGGGGGACCCAGTGGAGGATGAAGATTTTGATGCAGCTACACAGGCAACAGATGATGAGTCCAGTATTGGGTCCGAGGACAAGCACGGTGAGGAGAATGCTGAGGGGATAGACACTGACCTGGATAACCTACATGGAGGCAGGGACACCTGGGACTCTTTGATCCAACGCTCCTTCAGCTAGCCTACCAAATAAGAATCACAACCACATGCCAGGGCTGCAGGCTCCATACTCAATTCCTGACAGGACCATTTCCTTGGCCACAAACATACATTCTGTGCCTTTGCAATAAAGTTTCAGACGACACACGTCCATCATTACATAATGGCTTACCTTGCACCTACAGAACAAATGAAGCATACAGAGGCCAATAGCACAAAATAAAATCTCATTTAATTGTGCATGTGAAACATAGCTGAAATGAACATAAGCACCCAGGCTCACATCAATAGAGACTACACTACAAAGCTAGCAATAACCGACATTCTCCCCTCAGTGCACTGCACTGTTACCTTCGTCTGACACCCTAGCTTCACCGTGGTTGGTTGACCGAGGTGCATGCCGCCTCTCAAGCTCCAGTGCCTCCTGTTCATAGCGTGTCAGAGTTAGGAGCTGTGGGGGTCCCCCACCAGTCCACAATCTCTCAATACTGTTATGGGATGTCTTCTCCTGAAAGGTTGGAGGAGCATTGATTAGTCCACTCTGTAACTGCATCGCCACTGCAACATGGCCAAGCCCAGCTGAGGAACACCTGGCAGGGCTCGGCTGATTCATTGCCCTTGAGCTGCAAGGCACTCAGTCCAAGCAGCCAGGACTCACCCTTTTGGCCAGCTCCAGCGTCATTGACAGTTACTACTCTCACTCTAACACCCATCAGGTACATGGGACATGGCCAGCTCTTAACTGTTCTGCACACTGACCCATGTCAACATGGTACTCACCCTTCTTGATTGCAGCAGATTGTTGAAGCACCTTCCAGCATTGCCCTCCATGTGCGCCTCACCACGTCATGGCTGCTCACCCTGGATTCCACCTCCTCCCAGGCCTATTTGATGAAGTGCGGATGCCTCCACCCCTTTTCTGGAGACAAGGGTTTCCCTTCTGGCTGCCACCTCCTCCAAGGAGGGCAGCGAGACACTCATCGGAGAAACACGGGGCCGTCTGCCCCGCTGACCTGCCCTCCTGCCTGCTGTGTCCAGCCGCACAGGAACCCATCGAGACTTCAGAGTCCTTCCATGGCAGCCTTCCAGGCGCTGCCTGGGCTGCTTTTGAATTGGCCGCCGGGTCGCCATCGGACCTGGTAGATATCTTGCCTCCTCCCCTGCTCGCCCCTTCTGAAAGCTTCCCCAGCCGTCTGTCATGCCAGGCCCGCCAGCTTGAAATCACAGCACAGTTCCGATCATGGGCAGCGGTCAGCTTTCTGACTGCCCCCACCCGCCCCCGCTGAACCCGCCTGCCAAGGGCAAAATTCAGCTCTTGATAACACATCTGCAAACAGATTTTCTCTACCAGCAACATGTATAACCCATGGATTAAATGGTTGCAGTAATAAACGCCATCTGTATAGCCTTGCACTTTTGTCTCAAAATTGTCCAGAAACTTCAAAGGATTGTGGCCTGTATAAACAATTGTTTCTGATGAACTGTTTTCTACATATATTTCAAAATGCTGCCATGCCAACATCAAACCCAATGTCTCCTTTTCAATCATTGAATATCTTCTCTGTTGTGCATTTAACTTCTGTAAAAAATATCCTATCGGCTTTTCAATTCCAGAGTCATTTTTTGTAACAGTACGGACCCAATGCCTATATCACTGGCTTCAATTGCCAACTTAAATTGCTGGCATTATCGGGTACTGCCACAACTGATGTCATAGTTAATACAGTTTTCAAACTATCAAATGTCTGCTGGCACCCCACTGTCCATTGAAATTTCTTGTTCTTTTTCAATAGTTCAGTCAATGCCAAAATTTGGTACAAATTTCCAGTAAAACCCACTCATGCCCAGAAATCTCAAATCTTCTTGTTTTGTTGTAAGCAATGGGAAACCCACGATAACCTTGACTTTCACAGCTCTCGGAGCCACCTTACCATGTCCATGGTATGGCCTAGATATGTAACGTGTCCTTTTGTAAATTCACTTTTAGCCAAGTTCATCACCAAATTAGCTTCTTGTAAGCGAGAAAATAATTCTTCCAGATGCTGTAAATGCTCCTCCCATGTCTGGCTGAAAACAATTAAATCATCAATATAAACAGAACAATTGCTTAGACCTGCAATTACTTTGTCAGTCTTTGAAATGTCGTAGGTGCATTCTTCATACCGGATTGAATGACTTTAAACCACTATAGTCCATTTGGCGTCATAAAAGCCAATATCTCCTTTGCTCTCTCCAATAACGGTACATTTTTTTGTAGCAAGTCAATCTTTGTGATAAATTTTGATTGTCCCATTTTTTCAATACAATCCTCCAACCATGGAATAGGGTATCAATCCTCTTTCGTCACCACATTCACCTTTCGATAGTCCACACACAGTCTTTGTGTTCCATCCGGTTTCGGTACCAGTACAATAGGTAAACTCCAGTTACTGCAACTAGACTCAATGGTATCATTTTGAAGCATGAAATCAATTTCTTTCTGTACTTGTGATAACTTTGCCAGATTTAATCTATAAGGGTGTTGCCTTATCGAAGATGAAACTGTTATAGAGACATTGGGCGGAATTTTCCCAGAATTGCACTAAGTGCTGTAGCAGGCGGGTAAAAGGAAGTCCTGCCCGCAGATGAAAATGACATGTTTTCGCACCGTATGTTCCCGAGCCCACCTCATTATTTATTCCGTCCTGGGAAACATGCCGTTCCCATGGCGGGTGGCTCTCATTCGTCCACTCACCGTCACCCTGCTGCTGCATCACAGCGGCTGCCATATTTAAAAGGCAGCCACCAGCAACGCGCTCATCGCCACCAGCTCACCACTAGAGGATGAATGCCCTCCAGAGGATGAATGATCTCCTCCGGCCCACCAGGGCAAGTCATTCTTTTCATCACTCCCAACTCATACACTCACAAACCCATCACACACACACAGGGCCCTCACTCACTGCCAGTGCAAGGGATATCACCATTCACTCTCTCACACAAACCGTCATTGTCCTCATCTCGTCCATGGGACCACTCACCACCCACACAGGCCAGGCATACTTATCACCTGGCCCCGCAGGCATCCTGATACAATATCCCCATCTCTATCCATGCAGGACAAACTGGCTCACAACAGGAGGGAAAGGTCGCAGACAGTTGGAGGGATGACAGAAATCAAAATTCTGACAGAATTCGAAAACAGAGCCATCCAGCTGGCCAGCGATGACTGGGACCAGTCCTGTGCTGTCAGTGAGGTTGGCGCTGCTCTACCAAGTGAGGATCCAGCAGTGCAACATCTGTCAGATAGCAACTGCCATGCACTAATTATCTCCCCTTGCTTTCGCAGGCACAACTGCCAAACAGTCACCCGAGTCCATGACCCAGGGCCTCCAATCAAGAAACTTCTGCAGAGGAATCTGAAAGCACCTTCCCTGAAGTCCCGTCACCATGCTCACCCACACCCTCCACCAGCGCAGAGACACACACCTTCGTGGGACCTAGCATTAGAGTAGCCTTGGTTTCACAATCTGGTGAGCACAATTGCACTTTCTGAAACACAATAGGCAGAGGAAGGGACATCACAAGCCCTTGGCACTCGGAGGACTGCTGGAGGCCAGAATGTTGCTGAGCCTGAGTCAGATAACGAACCTCTAGACTCGGTCATGTCACAGATGCTGGAGCTGCAAAGGCAAGCTTGGGAACAACAGGAAGGGATGTCCGCTGCACTCCTCAGAGTGAAAGGCACAATGAAGGAGTTCATCTGTTTCCAGGCTGAGGTGATGGCGCTAGCTTTGTAATGTACTGAGGTCAATGCTGGCAGGATAGCGACTGTCATGGAGACCTTGGTCCAATACGTCACTCCTGCACTGCTGCACAAGCTTAACTCCATCGCTGATGCCATCGTTGGTTTCCAACAGTGTGTGTGCGAGAGGGATGCTGGGCAGCTCAATCTCACTCCAGCTACCCATTTCGCTTACGGAGTCAGCCAGAGGCCCTTGGGCATCCATAGGAAGGAGGATCAGCTGGTGCACACTCCGGGGTCATCCAACCAGGTCACTCTGGGTGTGAACAGCCAGCTGGCTCCCCTCTTCCTGTGACCTCCACAGATTCAGCTTCACTGGCAGAGGAGGGTGCCACTGCCACACAGCAGGACCCCGAAAGCAAGCTGGACCCCACCAAATCTGGGCCCTACAAGGGGATGCCCACCAAAGTCATCACAGACAGGGTGTCACAGTCAGCAGGCTGCCTCCACCCCCGGTGTGGATGTCCAGGGAGAACCAAGATGTAGCGGCAGGGTTAGGAAAGTTAGGTAAAAGTAGTTTCACAACCTGGCCAAGGGTGTTGATCACTTGTATATACTATTCACTATTGTCAATGAACTCCTCAGAATGTCACCCAGCCTGTGGCCCCTTGTTCTGATGAGCAGTGTTCTTGTCACTCTGATGTGAAACCCTTCTCTACAAGATAAAAGGCAGGTGTCTAGTCCAGGGCTTCTTCCCTATGCTCTGAGCAGCCTTCAGACCACAGAGATGGTCCAGGCTTACACTCTCTGGAAACATTACAGGTATCTGCATCTCAGCAGTGCTGGTCATTGATGCCAGAATGCAGTGGGGCAGGCATCACAGGAGTTCACTCATTCTCTCTGTCTGCTCTCAGCACCTTTAAGGTGGGCCTGGCCACCATCACACCAGCATCTGCGACCAGTGATGCTGTGCACCAGCTCCTGAAGGGCTGAGGTGCTGTAGGTGGACACAGCATCAGATGCGTCTAAAGTGTCATGGCCACGTCTCTGATGAGGCCCTGATCATGAAGTGCAAGTGAGCTGTCCTAGGCTAGACAGGAGTCAGACATTCTCAGAGGCTATGTGAAGATCTATGGAGTGTCCTCACTACATTTTGTCATCATCCTCCGGCGATCTAGGTTCTCCACCGCATCTCCAGGACAGGAGCATTCTCACAGTCAAATGTTCACAAATGCGATGTGTGAAAGCCTCATCCCTGTCGTTGTCATCACTGAGGATCCCCTCACCCTCATCCCCATCGGCGTCCTCCTCATCGGGGGAGACGTGCAGCTCCTCCATCTCCTCAGGCAGCTTCTCACCTTTTTGTAGTACCAGGTTGTAAAGGACACAGCAGACAACGATGATGTGTGAAATCCTCTGTGGACTGTATTGCAGGGCTCCACCAGGCCGGTCCAGGCACTGGAACCGCAACTTCAGCATCCCGATGGTCTGCTCCACCAAGTTGTGAGCTGCAGCGTGAGCCTCATTATAGTGTCGCTCTGCTGCAGTCTGAGGCCGCTGTATGGGTGTCATCAGCCACGGCCTCACCAGGTAGCCCTGGTCCCCAAGGAGCCAATCCTGCAGCCTCTGTGGACCCTGGAAGACTGCAGAGATCTGTGAGCGACTCAGGATTTAGGCGTTGTGCACAATCCCTGGAAACCGTGCTCATACCTGCAAGATGCGTTTCTGGTGGTCACATACCAGCTGCATGTTCAGTGAATGGAAGTCCTTGTGGTTGATGAAGTCCACCGTGTGTATCGATAGAGACCTGAGCACCACATGAGTGCAGTCAATCACACCCTGCACCTGTGGGAATCCCGAGATCAGGGTGAATCCAATGGCCCTTGCATCCTGGCTGTCCCGGTCCCAGGAGAAATGCTCAAAGTTATGTGTCCTTGAGAAGATGGTATACGTGACCTCGTGGATGCATTTGTGAGTGGTGGATTGTGAAATCCTACAGACGTCACCTGTGCAGACCTGAAAGGAGCCAGTGGTATAGAAATTGATCGCCGCAATCACTTTCACAGCCACTGGCAGTGGATACCCTCCATGTCCCCTTGGCACCAGGTCCTACAGTAAGAGGCAGATGTGAGTGACCAGGTCCCTAAACATGTGCAGTCACTGGCGACACTGTTTCTCAGCAGGAATGGCAGGTGATATCTAGAGACCCTGGGTGTCACTAGGCACTGACCAGCCATGGCTCACTGTCGCTCCTGAGCAGTGTGTGTGGGAGCCCCTGCTTCCCTTCATCATGAGGTTGCTGCTCCTGCCTTTGCGCAGCCAGGAGCCTCAGTCGCTCTCTCCACCATTTCTATGGTCACTTTCAGCCATCAGGCATACAGCCAGGTCACCAGGATCCTGACGTAGTCCTCCTGCAGCATGAAGGAGAGGGAGAGATATGGCTATCATTGCTGTACTTAGCACCTTTCCTGTCCCTGTGTGACCACCCCTAATGCTTCCTGGGGAGTGCTGGGCACCCCGTGGTTGGCCAGAGATGAATGTGCTGCATGGCTGCCCTGACAACCTGTGACATGGGGTACACTGGTCCAAACCAGGATGCTGAGATTGCAAGGGGCTGTGAGCTCCTCCAGCAATGACATGGCCAGCATTGGCAGGGAGATTGTACAACATGTGCAGTCCAACTGCTCCATGGTCCAATAGAGTCATGGATGGTGGGGTAGGATATGGAGTTCTTGGTGGACCTTTGGTGCTACTGCATTGCTTGCATGGATGGGCAGGCTTGGAGCCTGACGCCAATCATATCGTTGCGGCTGTGCCTGACCTGCCTCAGTTGCAGAGGCATGGTTGGTTTATGCAGGTGTCCCTAATGCATGGACACTCTCCTTGTTTACTCTGCCTCCCACCTCAATTGCCTGTGCGTGGGATGCAGCGCCAGAGCAATGCTTGGCTACCCTCCCTCAGCAGTCGCCTCTGTGGCTGGCCAGCACTTGCCCTGACATCCCACCCCCTCAGCAGTTGCCTCCGAGGCCAGGCATCATTTTCTCCTGCCCCCCCGCCCCCCCCACCCCAGGCCTCCTAAGGCCTGTAAACAATGGGCGAGCTGTGGAGAACTCTGCTGCTCACTCGCCTCAATTTCCCCAAAGTGAAAGCCGCCAAATGCACGTCGCCTGTGTGCTGTTGTGAAACATGTCAGTGTGCTTTCCCGACGACGTGGATGGATGATATGGCAGGTTCCTAGAGCCTGGCAGGATTGCCTTTTAATTATATGCTAATGTATTACAATTAGCTCCCCATTGACCAATGGCAGGAAACATGGCCTGCAGCTGGTGGGCTGAGTGGAAGATGGCAACCTGCCTTCATGCCATCTTGAAATGGGCCCTGTCAAATTTTCTGCACACACCACCTATCACACCCACCAGCAGGCTCAGAAAATTCTGCCCATCATGTATAGCTGCCCTCCCCAACTTATTTGCAGAAATAGGCTTGTGTGACTGCAATAGTTTTTCCAAATGACTAACACTTGTCTGGAAGATAGTTCAATATTACATTTAAGTTTTCAAGTACCCACATTGTCCAATTTGATTAGAGAAAAATCAATTTCAGAGTCTTGCGTTTCTATATCTTTCTCATTATCTACCGCCACTAGCACTTCCTTTTGGTCCTCTTCCTTGTCAAAGTATTTTTTAAACATAGTTACATGACAAAACCTCTGCTTCTTTCTTTTAGTTGGAGTATTTATTAAATAATTTACTTCACTCAATTTCTTTTCAACCCTATAAGGACCAATAAACCTCGCCTTTAGTGAGTCACCCAGTACTGGTAACAGAACTAGTACACTTTCTCTCCAGAAACAAAACTGCAAGCTTTAGCTTTCTTATCTGCATTCTCTTTCATCACTTGCTGTGATGCCTTTAAATGTTCCCTAGACAGCTCACATACTCTGTCTAATCTCTCTCTGAATACATAATTCAGAAGAGTAGTTTCTGAATTTTGACCCACCAATTTCTTATGGCATTCTTATTCAGTGGTCCCCTTACCTCATACCCATAAACTAGTTCAAAAGGACTGAAAGCAGTCAATATATTAGGAGTGCACCAATAGCAAGTAACATGAATGGAATTCCCCCTATCCCAACCTGTGGATAATCCTGACAGTACGCTCTCATCATAGCTTTTAAAGTTTGATGCCACCTCTCCAGAGTTCCTCGTGACTCTGGATGATAAGCTGGTGGCTTAAACTGCTTTATCCCCAAACTGTTCATTACTTCTTTAAACAGCCGTGACATAAAATTTGAGCCCTGATCTGATTGTATTTCTTTAGGTAAACCATTTCTTGTAAAAAGTTTAGTTAACTCTTCTACAATCCTCTTGGTTGTTAAATTTTTTAAAGGTATCACTTCAGGAAACCTGGTAGACACATCCATTATTGTCAGTAAGTACTGATTTCCACTTTTAGTCTGAGGGAGGGGCCATACACAATCAATCATGACCCCAGTAAAAGGTTCTTCAAATGATGGTAATGGGATTAAAGGTGCCGGCTTAATCACTGCTTGAGGTTTCCATATCACCTGACATGTGTGACATGTTCTACAGAATTTGGCCACATCCCTATGCAATCCTGGACAATAAAAATGTTTCTATGCTTTTGCCTGTGTCTTTCTAATTCCGAAATATCCCCCCATTGAAATTTCATGATTAATCCTCATAACGTCATTTCTATACCTTAAGGGGATAACAATCTGATTTACCTTCCTCCACCTTTCATTTGCTGACACAGTATCCGGCTTCCATTTTCTCATTAAAATATCACCTTTAAGGTAATATCATTCTGGTATACATTTTGCTTCTGGTCCCAAGTAAGCCTTCTGATATAACTGTTTTCATTGCAAATCCTTTTACTACAACTCAATTAACTGCCTTGAGTTAAATACTTCAGCTATCGTTTCTCCCAGGCTTTCTTCCTGAACAATGTTATCAAACACAGTGCCTGCTAATTGGATTTTAATGCCTTCTTCCTGACTTTGAACTGCCTGTCCTTCTTGTTTTTCTTGTTTCAAGCTATAAGCCTGTGAGCCCATTACCACACAGCCTGGAAACAATCCAGGATGCTCCCTCTGTGGTAGTTGAGAAGGCTGTAGAAGTGTTTTCAACAGAGAACATCTCTGCTGAAAACACTTCTACAGGTTGCTCAACTACCATAGACACCACCCACATTTATGATCCAGCTATATCATTATCCAGAATAAATGGAACCCCTGCATAGGAAACTTTTCCGCTACTCCAACAATAACTTCCCCTGTCTTGCATTTACTCTTTGAATTTACCTTACACAAGGAGATAGGTTTACCATCTCCATGAATTCCACTTATTATTTCCTGTACCTGTAATATTCCCTTTGAACAACAAATATCACTATCCCATAACATTAAGGGTTGATTAGCCCCGTGTCTGTTAAAATTTTAACATCTTTACTTACTCCACCCTGAATACATGGAAAGACTTTCCCTTCACACACAAAGTCTTTAAACATTTCTGCAACTTGCCTCTCAGAATTCTCTTGGTTAAACTGTGAACATATTCCCACTTATTTACTTATCACTGATTCTCCCTGTTTTACCTGTATACACACCATCGGTTTTCCCTGTGCCTGAACCTCAGAACCCACAGTACTTTTGTTTCCAGAACTTCTCTGCACCCCAATAATTCCAACAGGTTTTTCCTGCAATTTACAACACACTGACTTTGTGTGCCCCACTTTATTACAATGAAAACACCTTAACTTTGGAATGTCACTTGTATCCTTAGCACCTTCTTTTTTACGCTGAGAAAAAAACTTCCTGGGAATTTCCAGTCACTCCTTCTTTTCCCTGACTACCCACCTTCATTTCAACTTCCGATTTTCTCATCTTTTTGGGTTTAAAAGTGTGACAAAAAAAGGTTTAGCTCTATGAACTAACTTATAATCATCAACTATCTCTGCTACTTGCCTTACAGTTTGAACCCTCTGTTCCTCCGCATGAGTTCTCGCTACCAAAGGGGTTGAATGTTTAAATTCTTCCAAAAGAATTACTTCTCTAAGAGCTGCATATGTTGTCTCAATGTTTAATGTACGTATCCACCAGTCAAAATTACTTTGTTTTGTTCTCTCAAACTCAACATATGTTTGCCCAAGCTGTTTTCTCATATTCCTAAATTTCTGCCTGTATGCTTCAGGAACCAACTTATATGCACTCAGATAGCCTTTTTTAACATATCATAATTCATCGATACCTCTTTAGACAGTGAAGCATATATCTCATGCGCTCTATCCACAAATTTAGGCTGTAATAATAATGCCCAGTTTTATTGCGGCCAATTCATCTGTTTAGCTATCTTCTCAAATGAAATAAAGAATACTTCGATATCCTTTTACTCAAACTTTGGAAGAGCTTGTACAAATTTAAACATCTCCCCACTGGACTCTACTCTGAAAATAAGCCCTTCCTCACCTCCTAGTGTTTCTTTTTTAAGTGCCAACATTTTCAGTTGGAATTCTTTCTCTTTTTCTCTTTCCTCCTTCACTATCTTCATAATTTCTAACTCCCTTTCCTGTTATTTTCTCTCTCCTGCCTTTCTGCCTTTCCCTTTGCTACACCCTGTCTCTTTCCTTTTCTTCCAATTCAATTGTTTTCATTTGCAAATGAATTTGAGCCCAACCCAATGAACCACCTCATGGAGAACTCTGTCTCTCAGATCTTCCTTCCAATTTCAAACACTGTGCTAGCACTTCAATTATGCCTGATTTCCTAGCCCTCGTAGGTAACACCAATTGGAACTTATCCACCAACTCTGTCAACTTACTCTTAGTTAGTTTTTGTAACCCAACCAGAGTTATATCTTTGACTTCCAAAAAAGATTTAGCCATGGATACAGCTATTTTGCAGTCTCACTACATCAAAGGTACCTCACACCCACTCCCGAATTCAAAGTGCTTCTTGTACTCATAGCCTTAAGATTCACCATTTCCAAAAATATCAAGTAAATTCAAATATATCCTGCCAAGAGCCCCCAGTTATTATGACACAGCCGATGGTAAAGACTGAGTTGCTCAAATCCCAGAGGGAAGCTTGAAACAACTGCCATAATTCATTTTTGCAATTTGTGTGTTTCAAGAAGCAGGCTTTGAATTCAGTAGTAATAAGACCACTGAGTCTCAAGAGGTTTTTTATAAGACTAATTTAAACATTTATTAATACAAAGAAAATTGTAAGCACACACATATGTATAAAATTACTACTATAAATCTACAAAAATCACCTAGTTAACCTGACTCTCAGTTACATCCCCCGTTAAGGCAACAGGAAAACTCATAGATTTTAAAATATCCCAGGCAAAGTACATTTGACCTTACAAATTCAAAATGAGATTCCTTGCAGTCACAGTTGCAGGCATACAGGCTGGTTAGATCTTAAATGCCTCTGCCTTACACACAAAAACTCCTTTCTGTTTATACCTAACTTTTCCTTTGAATGTAAATAGCTTTTGCCATTGTATTACTGGGTTTTTACTTTTACCTCTGCTAATAATAATGCCCTTTGATTCCACCAATTTCATTAGTAAGCTAAAAAAAAACATATTGCTTGGCATCTTCTAGCTAGGTGCAAGATTTCACCCATTCTTTTGTATGCTTTATTTAAAAATGCAAATTTCCCCCTTGACACCTATGTTTCTAAGCTTCCCCATGTTTATATAATTACCATTTCAAACCTACTTCTTTCTATATATCAAAGCACCCAGACTAGCTGGCTTTAATCCAATTAAGACACACACATAGACACGGACACCACTAAATTCTATTTTAAAAAATAATTTCCAATAACATTATAGACATTAATCTCTTCATGACACCAACTACTCACCTACTGGCTCACCCAATTAATGCTTCCATGCTTCAGCTGTGATGTCCTGCTGCTGGTGTCTGGCTCCCTTTCTTGGACTACTCCTATTTTACAAAAGGTCAGCACAGAACCTCCTCCCTCACTACACCAAATTCCCTCACCTCATAAATTCCAAAGCTTACATTCTGTCTCGAGTTGCACTCAGTCACAATCTGCTACCTTCATGCTTGCCTGCAAAGTAAGTAGGTGTGAGGGGTGATCCGATGCAGTAGAATTAGGAAGGCAGAGTGAAGGCCTGGAGACATGCACACCTCAGGATGTAGGTGCATGTGCCACTGTATTCACCTTTCCTGAACTACTTAAGTCAGTAAATTGCTTTCTGCATTAAATACAGGAGTGTGGCACCACACCCCTGCTGCTGACATCCTCAGCAGCCTCCAACTACACCTGTTTTGTTTCAGCAGAGGCCTCGTCCTCCTGTTGTAAGGTAAATGTATTTCCCTTTGCCCATCCTGAGGCTACCGCAACACTTGCAGTTCTCTGATAAAAGCAAAATACTGTGGGTGCTGGAAATCTGAAACAAAAACAGAAAATGCTGGAAAAACTCAGCAGGTCTAACAACATCTGTGGGGAGAGAAAAACAAAGTTAATGTTTCAAGCCAATATGACCCTTCTTCAGAGCTGAAGAGGAGTGGAAATGTGATTAAATTTATACTGTTTAAAAAGGAGGTAGAGCGGGTGGAGCTGGATAGAGGGCCAGCAATAGGTGGGGACAAAGGAAGGAATGACAAAGATGTCATGAACTAAAGGACAAAGGGATTGTTAGTAGTAGTAGTTAGTGCTAAAAAGATGCTAATAGTGGCATAAAGGTAAGAAAGCAGAATGTGACTGTAGCAGAACAAGGGCAGCATTGCGTGAAAGGGCAATAAGGGACAAGTAACAAAAAACATAAAGACTACAGCCCCCTGCTTCAGTGACAGGTCCCTTGAGTGCCTTTTGAATACTGTGAAGGCCTGTCACGATGTTCTTGACCCCTGCTCTTGTCACAGGATGGACAACTGCATCCAGCATGAGAGGCAGTGGCAGTGGTGGTCAGCACCAATGCCCTGCTAAAGAAGACAGCCATCCAGTGCCGCTACAGGATGAATGGTATCATCTGTTTGCCAGGATAACTCACTCTTCTCATCACTCTCAACTCATACACTCATAAACCTATCTCACATCCGCAAGGATCTCACACCTCAAGGGACAACACCACTAACTCTCATACACACCCTCACATCTCCATCAGGCTCATACCCTCTCGAGCTCACATCCTCAGCCTGTCCATGGCTCTGTTCACCATACAAACATTCCACGCAGTGCCATGTGCCCTGCTCACACTCTCTCCATCTGTTTTCATGAAGGAGAAGCCTGCTCACGTCAGCAGGGAGCGGGCCCAGGCCAGGGGTGGAGTGGTTCTCATTATGCTCCTCATTATGGGCCTCATTATGCCCCTCACTCTCTTTGAAGAGTGTGCCATCGCGCTGACTGATGACCGTGCCTGCAGTGATGGTGAGGTCAGCAGCGAACACCCTCGGGAGGATCCTGTACCACATCATTCCCCTCTCAATGTAAATGTGCATTCTCCTGCTTTTGACTCTGCTGCCACACACTACTTACCTCTACTTTGGTTCACAGGGAGCTCTGCCAAGCGACGGACATCCCCAGCCAGCCAGTCTCTCAACTGCATCCAGGTCCTCACCACAAGCCAAGAGGACACCTCATCCATTGAAGAGCTGGAAATAAACAGCCTGTAAACCAGTCATAGCACTTACCCACACCCTCCACCAGCGCCAAGACACACATCTCGGTGGGACCTAGATTTAGAGCAGGCTCAGGTTTGCAATCTGGTGGTCACCAAATGGACACATGTCCGCAGGAGGAGGAGGCAGGTTCAGCCAAGTTCCCCAGCACTCGCAGGACTGCTGTGGGAGAGGCATATCCCAGTCAGGTCCCAGTCAGGTGATCAGCCTCTGGATTTGGCCTTCCAACTCATCCTGGAGGGTCAGCAGAAGGCATGGGAACATCATGCAGAGATATTGGATGCCTTCAACAGAGTGGCAAGTGAGTCGGAGGAATGCCTGCTCTCTGATGAGGTGGTGCCCACATGTGCACTTATGGAGGTCTCCATGGGGAGGATGGCAGATGCCATGGAGTCCCTCGTCTAGCAGAATGTGGAGACGTGTGCAGACATGCACTCCATCACTGGAGTCATGGGTGACTTCCTGCAGTGGCAATGCGAGAGGGAAACGGGGCACCTCAACATCCCTTCAGGTGATCCTTCCCCTCAAGGAGTCAGGCCGGGACCCCCGGGCACCTGAAGGGAGGAAGAGCAGCAACTGGACACTCCTGTGTCATCCATTCAGGAATCTCAGAGGCTGACCCTATGAGTCCCCTTTGCCAGTGAGGCCCTCAACCTCATTCTCTGTCACCGTAGAGGGAGCAGCTGGCCAACAAGAGATTCTGGAGGGAGAAGTAAATTTGTGACAGGGCCATTCAGAGCCTGTGCAAGCATTCTCCCAGCCATGTAGATCCTTCATTTATCGCATTCACCTCAATGTGCTGAGCATTTTGAATGCTGCCTTCTAGGGTTTGCTTTCAGTTGTCCATCTGAGCTGACTTGAATCTCCGCCCATCCAATGATCACACTCCCATGCAGAACCTGATCTTGCCCAGCACGACAGTCATTCACCTTCGATTTGGACAGCATGACCTTTGTATGCGTCCTGGTCTTTACCCCTCCCCCAGTCATCTATTTCCTTTCCCCAATCCCTGTTGACTACTCTCCACCCCAGCTTCATCTTCCACCTCCCTCCGTCACCTACCAGCCACAACCCTTTTCCTTTGGGGATGTTCAAGTGAATGCAAACATTCCCTTCCTTCCTGAAAATTCCACTCCCATCCACATTCACCTCTCCAATCTCCCTCTTCCAACCACCAGGTCTGTGTCTGCCTATGAGTCCCCACCAACCACGCGCGCCGCCCCTTCTACCATTACCGTCGAACCTTCAGCCTCCCACTCCACTGTCTCACTCTGCCCTCAGTCATTCCCATTATTCCCTTGTTCCACGCCCACCTTTAGTTCACTCCCCAGGAGGCAATTATGGACTAATCAGAGCCCTCCCTCGCACATTCACCTGGACATCTCCCCACCTTTTAGCCTCCTTCCCCCCTTTGAACCCCTCCCCCCCTTGGAATCCCTTCCTCCTGCCCAGACCCCACCTCTTCTTAGTCCTTCCCCCTTCCTGATTCCTTTAGGCGCCCTTACTTCTTCCGCCACCCTTACTGCTTCCCCCCCCCCCCATCAATTCCTTCCTCCAGCCTCACTTCTTCCTCTAGCCTTACTTGTTACTCCAGCATTACTCCTTCCCCTTCCCAACTCCTTCCTCCATGCTTACTTCTTCCGCCAGCCTTACTCCCTTCCCTCTCCGCATTCCTTCCTCCCCCTGGACTCCTTCCCTCTCCACACTCCTTCCTACCCCAGACTTCTTCCCCTCTGCGGACTCCTTCCCCCCTCAGAACTCCTTCCCTTACACTTTCCATCCCCCTTACACCTGCCTCCCCAGTTCCTGTCTTCTCCCCTATTACCTCCTCCTCCGCCCATACTCCCTCTTCCCTCCCAACCTCCCACCAACAGCTTCATTCCCCCTCCCAACCTCGCCCCATCCTGAGCTTCATTCCCCTCCTCCCAAACTCACCTCATCCTGATATCTTCGTGCCCCCCTCCCAACCTCACCCCATCCTGACATCTCTTCCTCTCTCAGTTGATCTTAGACCTTCCTCTCCCACCCCTCTGTACATCTTCCTCCCCCAAACACAGCTGGACCTTCCTCACCACCCCTCAGCCATCAATGTTCAATGTAGTGAGCATCAACGGTGACTTCAACTTCCGTGAGCTGCTTCACAGCAGAGCCATGTCCATGAAAATCCACCCAGCATGTCATGGATGTTTCTCCAGTGTGCCATTGGACTGTGCGCCAGCATCTTCTGCTCCTCGGATGTCCGCGATGTGAGTGAGGCCCTGGCATTTAGTCCCAACTTGTGCACATCACACGTACCAAGACTTGTCTTGCACCAGCGTGTTTTCCCACTGATGTGGACGGACAATCCAGCGGGTTGGGGAGATAATTCTGGCAGGCTGGCCTTTTAGTGATATGCTAATGTATTACAATGAGGTTCCCGATGTCCGATGGCCCACCATTGATGAGCTGAGCAGACAATCGCAAACTGGTTTCACAACACCGTGAATTTATTTTTGGCCTCTTCGCCATATTGTCTGCTCTCGCCGCCGAGCATGCCCAACGACAGTGGGCATGGAAAATTCTGCCCATCACCTTCATCATGATAATTTGCAACAGATTCTTACCTTGCCAGGAATTATTGGTGTTTTTATCTTAATTTTTATCAGAGCTTTCATACATACAGCAGAATCGGGTTGCCGCAACATATGCTGAGTCCTCAGTGGAGCTAAGCCCTTCATGATCCTGGCAGGTGGCAGGGGAAGGCCTCCCAATGAAACTAAGCATCCCTGGCTGAAGATGGCAAGGCATGTTAGCAGCCGTTGTATCAACAGAAGAACTTGGGTGAAATGCTGTAAGAGGTTTAATGACCTGTTCTGACAAGGTGAATGCAATGTGAGACCCAGATGATAGGCCTCCAGATCTGCAGCCACCCAGCAGATACACCAGCTGAGCAGCCTTAGGGCACATGATGCTCGAATGGGAGAAATGTGTACCCAGGATAATCATTGATCCATCACCAAATCTCAGATCTCTTGTGCTGTTGATGAGCTGGCCCACTGATGAATGCAGCATCGAATTTACAGTAACTGGTGAAAGAGGCCAGCATTGCCTTATACTTCTCCCTCGCTTTGGTCCTTGCAGGAGAAGAGGCCACACAATGCCAAGGAGCGAGCTCACACAGGAGGCAGTACAGTTTCTATCCTGACAGCCATGGAAGAGGCATTCATCTCCATATAACCACATGCCAAACTTTCAACTGCATTGCTAACGCTTGCCTCTGCAGAGGCCTCTGCTGCCAGACGCAAGCTCTCATCACCTCCATTTTCTGTTTCTTACAGGACCAGTTGTGGAGGGAGAGCATGACAGTGCCATGGCAGCATCACCAGATGACATAGAACCCAGACCTAGTGCCCTCCATCAGTGCAGGTGCACTCACAGCAGTAGGCCCTTGTGTGTGGTTAGAAAGGGTGTCACTGAGTGATAAGCACAGCGCTAGTAAACAGGAGGAGTTGAGAGGGGCAGAGGCAGTTGTGGGCTGTCCCTCTTGGAGGGTGGAGGATAGACACAGCCATGCTTAGCTGAGCAGAGATGCAAGTCGTCAGCAGTCATAGCAAAGGAGGCTACAGTTTGACCAGCAGTGTGAAAAGCGTACCCACATCTCAGCAGTGTGGAACCATGGGCTGAGAATGAAGGAATCCATTCAGCTCATGTGTACCAGCAAGCTTTGCTGCTGATCCTTGGAAAGAGCCAGGGCAAAAAACATTCAAAGCATGGCAGCAATATTGTGAAGTCTTTCTCAACAAATCCCAATGTCCATCTGCCTAGATAGCCACACTCTCCTGTGGCACTGATTTTCTGACATGCCCAGGTAGTTGCTTTGGTGGTTCACTTGGTGCTGAGGTTATTGCCTTTATTTTGTTTCTGCTCCTGAGGATGTTGGTCCTCATCACTACTTGATCCTGTCACCGAGTACCTTAATCCCATGTCCAGCTATTGCCTTGCTTGTGATCAGCTGCAGCCTAATTATTTACTGTACCCCCATCTTATGGTCCCATGATCTCTGAAAGGTCCTGACCCTCTCAACTGCCTGAACACGCACAGACCGCTAACTCTGCTCACCCAATGGCTACTCTGTGCCAATGGCTGAGTGTCCCTGCACCTCAGCAAATGGCGCAGACCTGACTGGCTTCCCACTATGATGCTGCCTCCATGTACTTGGCCTGTTCCAAATCCAGGATGATTCTGTGCCTTCCAAAAAAATTACAGACTAGTCCTTAATGAGCTGCGAACAAACTTATTAAAGGTCTTAATCAGGCATTGCTCAGAATTGGGCAGATTTCTGGGTCCCGCATTCCCTTCCTCAGCAAAATCGCTGACCGTCAGAATAGCATCAGCAAACCAGTACAATGGCAGGCATCAGGAAATTACTTGTCCACCAGCCTTGTTTCCCACCCCCTTTTGCCCACCAAAATCCTGCCCTATTTGTCAGCTCAGGTACTCACACTCCGGTGGGACAAGGAAGACAGATTGTTGCATTTTCACCTGGTGACTCACAAATGAGCAAGCACAGATAGTGGAGACAGGGGCAGCAGTGGAGAGTCTGTAAAAAAAAAAACAAAAAAACAAAAAAAAAAACAAAAAAACTGCGGATGCTGGAAATCCAAAACAAAAACAGAATTACCTGCTGAGTTTTTCCAGGTAATTCTGTGGAGAGTCTGTATTGGATACAGCACTCTCCAATCTCAGCTCAGCTGGACACAGATGCTGTATCTAGGAAGCCGTTGTTGAGAGGGGGAATCATTGAGCAGCAGCAGATAATGAGTGAAGCACTGCCGGGCCTTTAAAGTAAACTCATCATGATTGCAGAGAAAATGGAGGGGTCCACCTCCACCATGAATGGGTGGATGATGCAGACCACTGAGACAGCATCTCCTTCTATAGGTATAGTGACAAACTAAGATACGAGCAATGGGCCATAATATGTTCCAAACAAACCATTCAGTTTCCAATACCACTAAGTAGATTTTAGATGCCAACATATCTCTCAGATTAAATAAGTTGACCTTTTTGATACTTTTGCCTTGATCTTACAGCCCCTCACTGATTTGGACCAAACTGTCCTCCAGCATGAGGGTAGCAGTGATGCGCAGCAGGGCCATGACAGGGATTATGGTGAAAGGAGACATTGAAGTGGATACTCCACTCAAAGCATTTCCATTTCTCAGCCGCAGCTAACTCTCAGTCAGTAGCCCACGTACTATCTCATCTGCTAATGGGTGAGTCTGCCCTTGCAATGGAGCAGATGGAACAATGGAGTCTTTGGCTCCAATGGGGTGTTGTTGAAGAGCTGGTTGTGTGGTTGCAGGGCTGCCTTGTGTCAGTTACATTGCTTAGGGGAGGGGGAAGGGCAGAGTAAGAACATGCTGCTTTCATTTCCTTGTGACATGGGTCTGCCACCTAAGTGAACCTTACCATAATAAGGGTATCCCCAGCAACAATGTGAATAGCTGGTGATACCCTCATCATACACCTCCTCCTCCACCTCCAGATTAACTGAGGAGGATCTGAGCAGGCCCTCCTGCAGGTCCAAGCCTCATGGCTGTGCATTGTTATGCAGAATGTGGTACACCAGGACCATTTTAGAGACCCTAGCCGCTGAGCACTGAAGGATGCCTCCAGATCTGTCTAGTGATCCAAAATGTACCTTCAACAAGCCAATGGCCTGTTCAAACATACATCTGGTGGTGATCTTGTATTCATTGTGGCGCTGCTGCTGTTGCACTTTAGTTATTGGTTTTCCAATGGGTTTAATGACCCAAATTTGCAACCCGTATCTCTTTCCTCCTAGCAGCCACCCTTTAAGCTTGCTTCCAGTTGTGAAGAGACTGGGTAGATTGGACTGCCAGAGGGTGAAAGCATCATGGTAGCTCCCTGGGAATCTTGCACACACCTGCATAATGATCTTTTTGTGGTTGTACACCAGCTGCACAATAATGGAGTGGAAATCTTGTTTAATGGAGGCCATATGTGCTAATGATTGGCTGTTCGAATCAAACAGCATGTTCCTTCGGCTTTTCATCATAAGCAGAGTATGGACTGAACTCAACCAGCCCATGCTCACAAAGCCCAAAACAAAACGTCTACTGTTAGATGTGATTCTACCATAGGGCAGCACTTGTTGAACAATCCTGGGTGTGCTAATAGCTACACTAACAACCAATTTAAGATAATCAGTTGAGATTGTAATGTGGCTCATTTATGCTTCCTTACATTCATTCATATTCAGGGGCCCATTCACTGCAAACAAAAGGAATATGTTCAAGCCAGTGTCTTTTTTGAATTACCCAGGATCTTGAAGAGTCTATACTTCTCAGTTGCTTTTTCCATGATAGTGCCTTGGCCAATCAGAGTCAACTTGTCTTGGCCAATCAGCACTCTTTTCTCCTGGGCCCGGATTTTATGGCCCTGCCGCAGTGTGACTCCTCCTGGCGGATGCGGCGAGCCATTTCAAGCTCCATTCAGTTCGACAGGACCGTAATATCCTGCCAGGCAGGAGGGGCCATAAAATCCTGGCCCTGCAGTATAAATTGTTGTGATTGTTTGAAATTTGCCATTCTTGCATTTGCCCTGATTAGTGCAAGTTGCAAAACTTTAGAAACATGTCTTTCTTTTCAGCAATAGAAACCCATGTTGTTGATGAACACTCCTGGTTGTCCTCGAGGTGCCTGAATTGCCACATCTGTGTAGTCAATGGCTCTCTGCCCCTGTGCAAAGCCAGCCAGTGTCACAAAGCCATGTGCCTGTTCATTCTGACTGGCATAATGATTGGCAGACTGGACAGAATTGCCCACCCTGTCAAACAAGCCATCAGTCACCGGTCTTTTACATTTGTGGGTGCCGTTTCTGAGATACTGAACTTGTCTGTGGCAAAAGAATGGAAAGATATGGAAGCAAAAAATGTTGAGGGGATGGTGGTGAATTTGGCAGTCATTGGCAATGCATAACTATCAGGTCCAGCAGCAGAATGTGTTCTTCCAGGAGGCGGCAGATCTATGGAAAATGCTGATGTTGCACCCTAAGTCACCTGAGACCCTAAGAAGCTGCACTTCGCGGGATATCCCCTATCTGTGATGCCCCTCCTGGCTGGTTCACTCCTGGCTGCTCCCCTCTCCCTCCTGCTCCCTTCTATCTGCTGCTCTCCTCTCTCTGCTGCTACCCTCTTCCTCCTGTGCCCATCTCTCCACTGCTCCCTCTCTCTGCTGCTACCCTATTCCTCCTGTTCCCCTCTCTCTGTTGCTCCCTCCCCTTGCTGCTCCCCCTCTCCCCCCACTCACCTCTCCCTGCTGCTCCCCTCTCCCTCCTGCTCCCCTCTCTGCTGCTCCCTTCTTTGCTGCTGTCCTCTCTCCACCGCTGCTCTCTGCGCAACACACCTTTCCACCCTTCCCCTCCCCGCCCTAGCCCTCTCAACCCCTACCCTCTCTGTCTCTTCCATCTCCACCGCTTCCCTCTGCGTTCCTGCCCTCTCTGCTGCTGCCCTCTCTCCTGTGTCATGTCTGTGAGCAGTTGGCTGTTGGGGCTGCTGTTGCTGGTCATCTTGGTCCTCATCTGAGGACCAATCAAGGTAGCCTAAGCAGCATCCATGCTGAAAGGACAAAGTCTAAAGTACAGGAAATAATCTCCCAAGTGCAAAAAAAACCTGTTTGTAAAAGTACTGCGAAGAAACCCATTCCCACAAGTAGGTTAGAAAATGGTTGATTACTGAGTAATTATTAGCATATTTCTCTGACATTGTTTAACCTTTCCCTCAATTGCTGTTGTGTACTCACTTTGTTTTCACTGGTAGGTTTCATGAAACCCAGGATTCATGAAACCAACATTAAAATCATTAGTGTGTGTTCATATGGTTCTAAATGAACAATTAACATGGTAATTGGTAACACGCTTCTCCCAAGGGAGTTGCACTCCACAGCCTCATTCACCTGAATTAAATGTGGAAGTCAGCAGGTTAGAACCAGCTTCCTGAAGCATTTTCCCCAGTTTTATACCTATCCCCACCCCTCCACCCAGACCCAAACCTGTTCACTCTTCCTAGTGTTTAAGTGGAGGAAATTTTGGCTCCTCCAGGATGAGAAACTAGACAAGTAGCTTGAGGGCACAAAAAATATAGAAAGGCCGAGATGGGATGTGAAGAGCTGGAATTGGTTGTTATCGCACTCATAGAACCTAATGTCATGGCTTGGGTTGAAGTATCTGAGAAGTATCATGTAGATAAGATATATGAGGGGACCAAGACTAGACCCTGGAGGACTCCAGAAGTAATGATGATGGAGCGGGAAGAAAAACTATTGGAGGAAATTCCCTGGATACCTCTGGATGGGTAAGAGTAGAACCTAGCAAAGGCAGTCCCACTCATTTGCAGAATAAAGGAAAGGTGTTGGAGCAGGATGGTATGGTCAACTGTGTCAAAAACTCAAGACAGCTCAAGAAGGATGAGGAGAAATAGTGCACCAGTCACATTTTGTAGATAAAGGAGTCTATGTAGAATCATGAAAAAGATGTTTTTTACAATGTTGTAATGGAACTGTGCCTATGGGTGACTTTGTGAGCATAATGTTGTGCCGCCTGATGTTATATGGTCATCAATCAATTTGACGGAAGTTGCTTATGCTTAAGCAAACAGCAATAAATAAATATTGCCACTTGGTGGCATGCACTGCATTTACACATAGACAGCGGTCACCTCAGTAAAGGCTAATAAACGAAAAGTAAAACTCACCTACTCACCCACTGCAGAGACAATATGACACGATGAGAAATAAGAGAGCGGAAAATAATATTGAATACAAAGGCAGAGCATGCACAGAACAGTGGAAATATAAGGCTAGAGATGTGGGTACTGCGAAGAAACAGAATTGTAGGACAAAATCATCGGGCTTTCACAAGTAAAAGTCTTTACAGTCTTTCGAGGAGTCTCAAATCATGCTCAATTTTCAGTTTTTCAACAGCTGGAATCCCTCCACCTTTTAAACATCTGGTCTGTTTGCACTTCACTGAGCATCTTCTGGATAATTGATTCCCTTGACCCTTCACTGAGCATCTTCTGAACTGGTCCCTCAACCCCTTTCTGAGCAACTTCTGAATGATTGGTTCCCCCCACCCCCGCCACCCCCCCGCATCCCCCCCCGCCCCTTGACTCTCCACTAAGCAACTTCTGAACTGGTCCCTCGAGCCTTCACTGAGCAACTTCTGAACAACTGGTCCCCTGAAACTCGCTGAGCAACTTCTGAACTGGTCCCCTGATGCCTCACTAAGCCAATTTTTGACAAATGGCTCCTCGATGAACAGCCTTTCAATATCTAGAAACCTCCACTCACAAATGAACAGATTTTCCTTCCTCTTCTCCCTAATCCCCTCTCCATCTTATTATCCCCTTCTTCACCATCTTGTTTCCTTTCATTGTCTCTTTGACTTTTCATCTTTTCTGCTTTTGTCAAATGTCTGGCCTCTCTCTCTCACCTCACTTCCTTCCCCTGGCCCAGTGCCCTCCCATCAACTGCTACCCAACTCTCTCCCCTCACCTCCACCCCCCCTCCCAGTAGCCTTCCTCCAGCTTTCCATTTGTCCCCATTCCCCTTCCCCAGTTTTGTTCTAATTCAGTTTTTCCTCCATTATCTAACACCACATGACCTGAATAATGCCCTTGATCTTGATTCCTGATAAGCAATGGCTTAAAGGATTGACTAAGGTAGAAATAGGATCAGTCATTTATGGTTTTGCTGAATATATGGACATTGATGCTTTGAATTACACAATAATGGAAGTTCTCAATACCCCATCTGACTCAGTCTCGATGCAACGAAGCCAACTTGCCCAGCCTCAAGGCACTAATGACTCAAAATCAGCTCCACTGGGTGAGGCAATTGTATGACTCCCAAAGCAACTGCTGTATTTAATATTTCTTTTTATCAAAGCATAGACACTTGCACTGTGTCATATATCATGGTGATCTAGGTGCACCGCCAGTATCTGAATCTGCATTCATTCAACTTATGAATTTAGCAACTTCAGCAGTTGAGCTCAGTTTTAGTGACACCATGTATGCCCAAATAGACGGTGTTGCCATGGAATCTCCTCTAGGCCCAGCTCTCACAAACATCTTTGTTGGTTTCCAGGAGAAACGCAACTGCGATGGAATGACGAACTTCCTACCCCTTGCATGTTTCCGATATGTAAAATGACACAGGGAGACATCGGGCTTGCGCCCCGACATCACCCGGAGTCATTTAGATTTTCAGTTTGGTGGGCACACAGCTGATTTGGCTACGTACCCGCCGAACAGTCAATGGGCTATTAAGGCTATTAAAAAACTAATTAACCTGATTGATGGACCTGCCTGTCCAACCTTAGGATTGGCGGGCAGGCTGGGAGCCCAGGCGGGCCTCGGAGAAAGCATGAAGCCTCATCCACGGGCAGAATGAGGTTTCATCAGGGTTTTTAAAATTTTAACAAATGTTTCAATAAAAGTTATGGACATGTCCCAACTCATGTGACAGTGTCAAATGAGGGGACATGGCAGGGAAATTTTTTTATTATCTGAAATTCAACTTTTACATCGGAGCCAATCTCCCCGAGGCAGCGCCTTGCCTCAGGAAGATCTGTGCGCTCTTTCACGCGCATGCATGAAAGAGTGTACTCCCAGCTGAGGGAATCCCCCCCTCCCCCACTGCACAGGGAGTGCATAGTGTTTCCTGGCGCATGTCATGTTGGGTGGGCCTTTATTGGCCCACCCACATAAAATGGCGGTGCGCCCTCGACCGGGCGCGCCAATCGGAGACCCGCCCGCCAGCGCTGACTCTTGGACCCACCCACCACCACCCCCCCCACCCCAGCCCCCGACTGGGGGAAAATGTTGGCCTATATGTTTGTTATATTTGAATCCCCAGCTCCAAATAAGGACTTCCTTATACACATTAATGGGCTTCATCCTGCGCTCAAATTCACCTTTGAAATTAAGATCCATTTCAAAGAGGGTAGATCAGGGTAGCCATTATCTTGCAGGATGCCTTTGATGTGCCTTATTTCAGCGTCAAACTGTGATGTCAGGTATGTGGGCACTACGTCCCAATGACTGGTGGATCATATCAAACAGCACATCCCATCTGCAGCTCACAACAGCAAACTAATGATCATAGCCAACCAACCCATGCTTGCAAAACTCAGAACACAGAGTCCAACAACAGATATGATTCTGCGACTGGACAACACCTGCTAAACAATCCCGATCATGCTAAGAATTATACTGAAAACCAATTTAAGATTGTCAGTCAGGCTTGTAGTATGGCTCACATGGGTACGCTAGATGCCACATATATTCACACACAGCAGACCAAAGGAACATGTCCACACATTGTGCCTTTTTCACTAAACAAAAGCTTGGGGAAAAGTTATTCTCTGGTTCATTCCCCAGGGCAATGCCTTGACCATTCAGAGTTGACCTGCCCAATTTAAATTGAACAAAGCTGGGCAGTTAACTGTTCCATTCTGCATTCTGCAAAACAATGTCTCCACTAGTCAAAGTCCACTTCCCAATCAATCAGCACTCTCTGCTCATGCAGTATAAATTGTTGTTCCCTCTTTACTGTTGGTAATTTCTTCTGAGCTGTCCTGATGAGTGGAAGACAAAAAGCTTTCATAGCACATGTGTCTCTTTTTTCAGCAATACTCAAGTTCTGTACCACCAAATGACTATTTCTTTTTTTGCAACCTGACATCTTGTTTACTTTGGTTACAGCTTTTTGGCATTGTTCATGATGAACAATAACACCAAGATTCCTTTTTCTCTCAACTGATTTTAATTCACTACTCTGTAGTTTGTGTAATCCTTCCCTAAATGTATGATTATGGAGGTCTTGTGGCACAACAGGAGCGTCTTTACCACTGAGCTAGAAGCTCCAGGTTTAAGCCCCACCATAGGACTTGATGGCTAAGGAAGGTGCATTCAAATGCAAGCAAACAGGCTGAGTATCAACCTGCAGATCTTTCCAACATGCTAATGGCAGGCAGTAAGCATAGCAACAATTCCTGGTCAGCCATGTGATGGAAAGGAAGTTGGACCGTCTACCATCACTATCCATTGCTCTAGACTATAACACACATGTAAGAGTGCATGTTGCCACAGCAGCTTCGACTCCCTGAGTGATCTGTAACGCATACAGAGAGACACGTTTATGAGCATTGCCTTGATGTTTTGTGCCTATAGGAACTTGAAGTCTTCTACCCATGGATTTGACTGTTATTTATGATAATTCTTGTTTATTTTCCATAAGGAGAAAAGTTTGGAGAGAAATTTAAAGGTATTTAAACAAGAGTTTTGATAGTATAGCCCAACTACTAACAAGTTGTAAATTTTGCCTTTCTTAATAGGAAAATGCTCAGCCGTCCCATAATGAAAAGACATGGTTTTATGCACTAGCTGTTATTTTGCTGTTAGTTTTGTTTATTTTAATGTTCATCACAGAATCACAGAATTTAGCAGCACAGAAGGAGGCCATTTGGCCCATCATGCCTGCACCGGCTCCCCAAATGAGCATTATGACCTAGTGCCATTGCCCTGCCTTTCCCCATAACCCTGCACATTGTTTCTATTCAAATAATCATCTAATGCCCTCTTAAATGCCTCAATTGAACCTGCCTCCACCGCACTTCCAGCCAGTGCATTCCAGACCCAAACCACTCGTGTGAAAAAGTTTTCTCTCACGTCATATTTGCTTCTTTTGTAAATCACTTTAAATCTGTGCCCTCTCATTCTTGATCATTTTAGGAGCGGGAACAGCTTCTCCCTATCCACGCTGCCAAGCCCGCTCATGATTTTGAACATCTCTATCAAATCTCCTCTTAGTCTTCTTCTCTCCAAGGTGAACAGTCCCAGCCTCTCCAATCTATCTTCCTAACTGAAGTTTCTCATCCCTGGAACCATTCTTGTAAACCTCTTCTGCATCCTCTCCAATGTGTTCAGTCCCTTCTTATAGTGCGGTGCACAGAACTGTATACAATACTCCAGCTGAAAGCTAACAAGTGTCTTATATAAATTCAGCATAACCTCCCTGCTTTTGTACTCAATGCCCCTATTAATAAAGCCCAGGATACTGTATGCTTTATTAACTGCCCTCTCCACCTGTTCCGCCACCTTCAATGATCTATGCACGTATACACCCAGGTGTTTTTGACCCTGCACCCCCTTCAAAATTTCACCCTTTGTTTTATGTTGCCTATCCATGTTTTTCCTACCAAAATATATCAACTCACACTTCTCCACATGGAACTTCATCTTCCACCTATCTGACTGTTCCACCAACTTGTCTATGTCCTCTTGAAGTTCCACACCGTCCTTCTCGCAGTTCACAACACTCTCAAGCTTTGTATCATCTGCAAACTTTAAAATTGTCTCCTTCATTCCAAGACCTATGTCATTAATATATATCAGGAAAAGCAAGGGTCCTAATACCAACCCCTGGGGAACTTCACTGCAAACCTTCCTCCAACCCAAAAAATATCCATTGACTCTCTGCTTCCTATTTTTCAGCAAATTTTGTATCCACATTGTTACTGACCCTTTTATTACATGAGCAATAACTTTTCTCACAAGTCTGTTGTGTGGCACTGTATCAAATGCCTTTTGAAAGCCCATGTACACCACATCAACAGCATTACCCTCATCGACCTTTTCTGTTAACTCTTCAAAAAACTTCAGCAAGTTAGTTAAGCACAATTTTAGCTTTAGAAATTCATGCTGGCTCTTCCTTATCAACCCATATTTTCCCATGTGACTACTAATTTTACCCTAAATAATTGTTACTAGAATCTTGCCCACCACTGAAGTTAAACTGACTGGTCATGGATGACCATTAGGCATAACTTTGAGACAATACCCATTTATTTTCTGTGGAAATGTGTTCAGCCAGCAAACAATTGCTTTGGCTAAAATATTGGATTATTTTTAACCCATTTATTGTGGCTAATACATTCTGTCAAGTTGGCTTTACTCCCTGCATTAACTTGAAAATATTTTCTCCCATAGGACCACTCCTATGCCCCCACATTGTGGGGCAAGAGAGATGTCATTCAGTGTGTACAGACCTCTGACTTAATAGATAATTTTCTTAATTTGTTTTCACTCTGCAATAAAATAAGTTGCTGAAAAAATATGTTTAGGCATTAATAAATTTTATCTGAAGCAGGGTGCATGTCACAAAATTTTACAGGAAAAAAAGAAAATATTTTCAAGACACATCAACCAAAGCGAACCAAAGAAAGATTTAAAATCACAGATACCATCACTACTGCATGGTTTTTATGCAATATCCTAGATGATCAAACATTTTCTCTCTACAATGCATTAAATCCACATTTTTGGAGCATACTGATAGCTGAAAAACAGAGAATTCCACAGGAAATGAAAGCCCATTTATTAATCCACAACGTTCATGACCACTTTCTGGTTAAGGTGATGTTGTCTCCACCACCCACCCCACCCCCATCCCTGGTCTCCCCACCTCCTCAATTCCCTAACAGATGGCCATACATTGGAACTCCCCTGTTAGCTTGATGAGCGCATCTGTTTTTCTTCCAGGCTGCTAACTAGAGCACTAGATTATGGTGTGATTTCTAGGGTGAAAAACTGGCAATGTCAGTGGGCCTCACAGTAAGTGAACTTTCTGTCTGCCAATTACACAGAGAAGCAGGACCAGAACTCCTGGGGAAGTCTACTCTGTCTTGGTTGCTGCTTGCAGATATTTGATAAATATATGTGTAAATATAATAAAGTAAAATGCAAAAAAGTAAAGAAAATCCATTGGGATTATTAATGTTCACCTTTGCTTAAGTAAGAAACAGTGTTCTAACCCATCTCTTATAATTAAATGTTTATGCTCCCATACTCCCAGGCGGGGCCGGCACAGGTTCCAAACATTTTTAGCTCTAAGAGGGGGAATGTATCAGCAAATAGAGTTTTACATTCTGTTTTATCCCTCGGAGAAACACAAATCATGATGCAATATGAATCAGGGGTAGCAGAATCCCTGTAACACATGGAAATAAACAGAATTGACTTTGTCCAATGTTATACATTCACTTTGAAATGGAGATAACAGGACAACCAATATTCCATAAAGTATTTGAGCACAGGGTACAATTTTTGCTGATCGTTCTTCCTGAACCACTATTTTGTTTCAAAGTCAAACAATGAAAGTGAAACCATCTGCGGCATGTCATTCATTTCTGATTCAAGTTATTGATCACTGATCCAATCTGGTAACACAACGCCAACTCACTTTTTTTATGGATTGTCACCCATTCATAGAAGAATCGATTGTTACTCTTTTCCATTTAAAACATTTCATTCAATAAAGATTTGATCAGTTATGCTTCTTGGCCTGGCCACAGGGGTACATTAATAATGATTGTACTTTGTGATGGTACATATAAAAAATAAGGTGAGCTGCCAGCAGTATAGACTGACCCTCATGTACTTTCATCCTTTATATCCAGATATCACTGCTGAAATCCACACCAGGAACCTTGTAATGATTTGAACTATGGCAAACTTAAAGGGGAACCACCTTCATACAAGTATGTTTGGCCATGTTATTTTTACAAGCACACAATGTAGTTATGCAATTCATTCAGAAAAGTTGAGTAAATAACTTTTCATACAGTGACTCTTTAATGCTGCAAAACAGGAATCGAGCAAGGGTTCTTGATAGGTTATTTAAACCTTTTCTCAAATTCCAATAAAGCTGTCATGAATGATCCATCAGGTTTTATAATGTAATAGAGAAGCTCAGGCAAAAACTGAAAGGTGTGAGCAGGTCATGGTGCCCATTTAGACAATAAATGAGTGTATCTTTGTGAGCTTACATTGGGAGTTTTACAACCTCACCAAAACAAACACTAACATGATAAATTAAAACCATGATCACTACCAATAAATCTGTTAAAAATAAAGTGTTAAAAACTGTTTAAATCTCTCAAGTAATAACTTAATTTCTGGATGGATTATACATATCAAATGAAAGCAATTTCAAACAAATATTTTAACTTGTTCAAGATAAGACTTTCACATCAGCAGCAAGTGGAACTGTTATGCTAAGATTGAAGTATAGAAAGTAGAATAAAATATTAAGCCAACAATACCAATGATTTGCATACAGTACCACAAAGGTAGTAAAAAGTTCCAAGGTGTTTCACAGGAGCATTTCCAAAGGTAAAGAGATAATGGGATAGTCAAAGAGGTAGGTTTTAAGGAATACTTTATAGAAGGAAAGATCGGAACAGAGAAAGGTTCAGAGAGGAATTCCACAGCTTAAGGTCTCAGCAACTGAAGGCACAACTGCTAGTGGAGGAACAGTGAAAATCAGGGATGTGTAAAAGGCCAAAACTGGAGGAGTACAGATATCTCAGAGAATTGTCAGGCTGGAGGAGGTTACAGAGATAGGGAGGGTTTTGAGGGATTTGAAAAAAAGGATGAGAATTTTAAAAATTGAGCCATTGCTTACTTTCGAGGCGAGGTTAGTGAAGACAGTGATGATGGATGAACAGAACTTGGTGCGAGTTAGGGCACTGACATCAGAGTTTTGGATGACCTCAAGTTTACATAGGGTGGAAATATGGGAGACTAGGAGTGTGTTTGGATAGTCATGCTTAGAGATTGCAAGGGTATGAAGGAGGATTTCTGAAGCAGATAAACTGAGGCAGTTGCAAAGCTGGGTGATGTTACAGAGGTGAAAATAGGTGGTCTTAGTGATGACATAGATACATGGTTTGAAATTCATCTAGAGGCCAATTATAACACCAAGTTTGTCAACAGTATTGTTCAATTGCAGACAAATGCCAAGAAGAGGGATGGAGTCAATGGATAAGGAATGGAGTTTACAGTGGGGGCTAAAGACAAACAGCGGCATCTTCTGGTCTTACCCGCCAGCAGGATTAACTGGCGCTATCAAAGTCAATGGACTTTTGGCTAGCTCACCGCGTCCCACCACCGTGTGGCAGGAAAATCCTGACCAAAGACTTCAGCCTTCCCAATATTTAGTTGGAGGAAATTTCTGCTCATCCAGTATTGGATGCCAGACAAGCAGGCTGATAATTTAAAGACAGTGGATCGATTAAGAGAGGTGGTGGTGAAGCAAGGCTGGGTATTGTCATCTTATATGTGGAAACTTTCAATGAGAAACAGAGGGTATCAAGGATAATTCCTTGTGGAACAACAGAGATAACAATGTGTCAGTAGGAAGAAAAGCCATTGCAGATCATTCTCTGGATATGACTGGCTTGTTCAGAAGGAACCAGGCCAATGCAATCACACCAAGTTGGATTATGGTGGAGAGGCATTGGAAGAGGATGGTGTAGTCAACAATATCAAAACCTGCAGATGGGTTGAGAAGGATGAGGATGGCTACTTTACCACCTCCACAGCCACATATAATGTAATTGGTAAAGTTGTTGAGAGCCATTTGTTACTATGATGGGATGGGCATTTGATGGGCACAAATTTGAGAGACAACAGCACATTGAAGGACCATGATGGAGAAGAGACATTGGAGATTGGACAGTAATTTGCTTGGATGAAAGGAGTCAACAGTTGGTTTCATGAAGAGTTGGTAATAAGGGCTGATTTGAAGGGAAGGGAAACAGTACGTGAGGAGAGAGGGCCATTAACAATATAAGCCAACATGGAAGCCAAAAAGAGAAGTTGGATCATCGGCAGTTAAGATGGAATGGTATAAAGGAGCCAGAAGTTGGTTCTCATGGATAAAATGAGCTTGACAATGAGAGCATATAGTAACTTTAAAACTGAGGGAAAGTTTTCCTATGTGCACACATGGACTGAATTTAGTGCTCTGCCTGGGAGTGGGCTGGGAGATGGGGGTTTGGCTGTATAATGGGCTGGAAAGGCTCAGAAAGTAGAGCCCATCAGTTTCCAAATTCCTGCCAATTAAGTTCCAGGTACGAAGGGTCCGGAATGGCCTTTCTGCCCAAGGCCAATTGAGGGGGTAACACTATATGGCCAAATCTCCAAGTAAACCGTGGTGGGAATGCTTGCAGCCTGGTGGGGCTCCCTCCTTCTCAAGCACCCTGTTCCCAAAGGAGGACCTACAGGCAGCAAGGGAAGGACCTGCGGGAATAAATAGCCCTCCACTTTACACTGAGCACCCTCTCCACCTCTCCGGGGTTTCCCTGACTGGTTCCAGTGACTCCAACCCACTTAACTCCATTCCAGAGTTCCAGCAACAATCCTTCCATGAGGCCCTCCTGCTGTACCAGCATTGGCCACGCCTCCTAGTGGCCTGCAGGATATTCTGCCTGGAGGAGCTGGAAACCCCAATGGCAGTCAGCAGATTGTCTAATTGAGAGTAAATCCCACCAAGTCTCCTGGAAATGACCGCAGAAGAATTGGCCTCAAGATGAATTTCGAACCATGTATCTATGCCATCACTAAGACCACCTATTTTCACCTCTGTAACATCACCCAGCTTTGCCACTGCCTCAGTTTATCTGCTTTAGAAATCCTCCTTCATACCCTTGCAACCTCTAAACGTGACTATCCAAACACACTCCTAGTCTCCCATCTCCTAGTTCTCCAGTGCAACCATTAAATTTCACCCAACGTTATCCCATCAATGCCTTTGTAGAAAACAGGATTATAATATCATTATGCATTGTGCATGGAGAAAATTTTCCCTCTGTAGAAAATCTTCCCTCCCTTGCAAGCACAGCCCTGGGCCAGAATTTTGCTTCCCGCAGGAGGGCGCACGGCCAACCCTAACGGGCGGTAAATTGTGCGGGATGGCATCGGGCGAGTGTCCCGACATCAGCGTGCACTTGCACAATATTTCACTCAGCGGGTGAGTGCAAAAGTCGGAAGCGCGCCTGCTGGCAATTAAGCTCATTAATGGCCCAATTGTCAGCAAGTTTTCGTGGCCCGTCCAGTCTTACGGTTGGCGGACAGGCCAATCGGCCAGTCAGGCTTTACATTTTTGACGAAACATCATCTAAGGGCCGGGTGAAATCTCCATTAGGATGTAAAATAAAAATAAATATCAGGGGACTGTTTTTTCTTTATGGGGTGTGCTTTCAGGTGCTTGATTATGCTTCATAGGCATTTTTTTTGTAGAAAAGTTATTTTATTAAATGTCATCCTTTACGTCTGTTTCAGCCTTTCCTCTGAATCCCACTCCGTGGGTCTTCAGCCCAGCCCCAGGCTGGGCCCCCCCACATTTTTGAGCTATCTTTTATTATATGGAGGTCCGCAGCGCCCTGAGGCATCTGTCTGACATCGGAGCTCAGTGGAAGCGTTCACCAGTACCTATGGTGACGTCAGCACCCACCTTCTTTTCATCCCCAAGCCTTTCTCAGCATGCGTTTCATGCTGGCTGACCATTAACTGACGTTAATTGGGGGCTGATCATGACCTGGGGGGGGGGACCATTTCCTGTCCACGCCGGGGCCCTTCCAACAAGCACAAAATTCAGGCCTTAGTGTTTATTCAACAGTGATTTAACCTAAGAGACCCTACTGATTCTCCACAATAGTCATTCATACGGGGCTCAACATTAAGCAATTTTAAATTTATTTAATGTAAACATTGTACATTTCTCCAAAGTTATTCTGTGCTTCCAATAATTCTTTCGATGCCCTTTCCTGATCCTTTCTGTTGATTCTTTGAGAATTTCAAATTCAGTCCAAATGAATTGGGAATTAATCACTGCTGATTATCCAATCAGAATTTTAGCTTGTAAATAGCATTAATTGCTTTCCTGTTTTTAATTTCTTCAGGGATCGGAACAGGCTCAGAGATTTAATAGCGGTTCTAAAAATTATGAATCGTTTAGGCATGATAAATATGGATAGGCTATTGCCTTTGGTTGAGGGGTCGGTGAAAAGGTGTTAAAAAGTCTTCTATGGTTCTGGGCAATAGCAATCCAATCCACATTTAGGCAATATTGTAGAAGCTAATTCTTGACAAGGCCTTAGTGTATATAAATTCTTACCACTCCCAACTTTGCTTCTTTCTAATCATAAATGGTTCAAAGCTCGAAACGATTCTTTTATAGTAATCAAGACTTAACTGAGAACTGTTATGTGGCAGACTCATTAACCTACAATTATAGTTTATTGTCTAGTGTGAGATGGCATGCGTTATAAAGATTGGGTAACTAATGAAACAGTAGCTGTAATCATGTTCAGCACTTGTTTGAAGCACGAAGCAGCTGCTCAAGCTTTGAAGTGGAACTTGTCACCACAATACAGCTGTTTTCTGATTGAGTTCAAAGTGGAAATGGAGCACAAGAGGAACAGAACTCACATTTTCATGATCAGCTTTGGGTATTTGCTAATTGGGAGTTGCCTCGATTGTTGCTGTACCTTTTAGTGAAAGATCAGTGGTAAACCTGTTTGTACATGTATCTGGGGGTTATGCTTATCTTCCACCAGAGTTACAGTAGCCAATCAGGACATACCTAAGGAACTTCCTGGTGCAAATATTTAAGGTTGATTCATGGGTCAGAATTTTGAGGCCGGAGGGTGGGCGCGCTCGGCGGGCCTGGGAGCAGCCAGGAAATGGCCTGCCACTTGCGATAGACCCCCGACCGCGATTTCACACTGGAGGGCCTATTAAGGTCCGCCCAGCGTGAATGGCAGCTCTTTAGTGCTCGGGGAGGGCCAAGTGGGGGCAGGAGCCTGTCGGCCTCTGGATCCAATGGCGACCCGGCGGCAAGTTTTAAAACAGCACAGGCAGCCTCAGGAAGGCTGAAAGAGGTTCAATGACCCGGTGTGCACAGGAAGGGTGAGTACTATGTTGGCATAGGTCTGGGTGCAGAAGTGTTAAAGTGTGACCGGGGTCCCCCCCATGGAACTCAGGGGTGCTAGAGTCTGAGTGCCAACTGTCAATGATGCTTGGACTGAGTGCCTTGCGGCTTGAGGGCCATTACTCGGATGTGCCCTGCAAGGTGCTCCTCAGCTGAGGTTGGCCAGGCTGCAATGGCGCTGCAGGTAGAGAGTGGACTAATCAATGCTCCTCTGTTCTTTTAGGAGAAGACAAGACATAACCAAGCAGAGAGGGCACAAATAGGCGGAGGTAACCTTCTGCTGCTCAGCAAGCTCAAGCAGGACACCCTCGAACTCGAGAGCCGGCACACTCCCTGTACAACCGGGTGTGGAGAGGCAGGGTTTCAGATGAAGGTAAGAGTGTGGTGCACAGAGGTGAGAGTTTTGGATTGTGCAACCATTCTAGTGTAGTCTCTTCATTGATGGCAGCCTCAAACCTGGAGTCCCCATTGAACATTGAAAGATGATGGCACCATGCCATAGATCTCCATTGTCTCACCAGGGTGCCTGGCATGCAGTGACAGTGTGATGACATAAACTAATGACATGTCCTTGTTCTCCCCTTTAGATTCACCAGCACACACTCGCTTTCTGGATCCCAAAGGGTCACCCCTGATGCCAGAGGACCGCCAGGCTTCACATGCACCTGTGTCACACCCGCTCTCTGCGCCAGGCACCAGCGCAGATACCAGCACCTCAGTGGTCATTAGATCGGCGACTAGAATGCTGGTGCACATTGGTGAGGGCACTTCACATTCGCTTGAGGTGCAGGCGGAGGCAGAGAGTGCCCGGGGTGCCTGCAGTCGGAGAACAACTGGAAACCAGGGCAATGCTCAATCAAAGGCTGATGATGAGCCCCTGGAGTTGTCCATTAGGTGGCAGATGCTAGATGTCCAGTGGGATGTGCGGGAGGATCTGGTGGAGATCCATGACGGTCGGCGTGCCATGGTCTCTGTTGTGGAGGAATCCATGCAGAGCAAGAGCACTGCATTGACCCTCATAGCTGAGCGCATTGCCTCCTCTATTGAGAGAATGGCGACTTTCATGGAGAGGCAGCTCCAGGGACAGAATGAGGGGTTCCTGAGGTTGCACTCGGACCGGCAAGCCCTCACACAGGTACTGACCTCAGGTGGTCAGTGCCAATGTGGGAGATGGATGAGGCACCCAGTATCCCAGCTAGGTGCCCATCCAACGATGGTGTGCAGGGAGGTCCAGGGTGGCCTCATGTTGGTGCACTAGCTGTTTGTCGTCTCTGTGGGCTCCTCTCAGGGTGCTCTCGATGATGGCAGTAACTCCTCCACCCCTCCGCCAGTGACTGTCACATCTGATGAGGCTGTGATGACTGGGGAGATGCCAGCCATAGCACTGGCCACTCACTCCCAGGCAGGGCCAGCACAGGCTCCACTGGCCAGAGGATGACCACCAAGGTCATCAAGGTCAGCGAAAAGCAGAGTCAGCAGGCTGTCTCCAATGCCCGTGCCAGCGACAGGGAGCAACAAGATGTAGCACTTGCAAACGTTAGTTAAATGCACCAAGAAAACAAGAGGGACAGTCCACAAATGATTTTCTGTTCATTTATGTTTAGCTTATATGTCTGCTGGTGTGGACATCAACAGCAGGAATGGTCATTATGCATTCAGTGTGACGATAACATTAAATTTGCTTTTGTTCTGATAGCCTGAGAATGCTTCACCTTTTCTTTTTCTGCTGCAGGGTACGCCAGTCTGGAATGCTGGACGTGAGTGACTGGATACTTTATTGCACAAGCATTGAGTGGACTTTGGATGCAAATGAAAGTGTCATCTCAGATATCTGGGATGGAGGCGGCAGCCCTGGCATGAGGTTGAAGCTGATCTTTGGCAGCCTAGCTGAAGCGTTAGATCAAGGCTTCCCTGGTGTCCTTGCCTCCTTCGAGTTACCAAGGTCTGCCTCCATGCCCTAGTGTTCTCCTTGCCATGCTCCTCTTCTGACTCACCACTGGATTCATCATTTGATGCCTGTGCAGCTACATCAAGATCCTCTTCCTCCAGTGGGTCCCCCCTTGCCAGTGCCAGATTGTGGAGAGTGCAGCATGCAACCACGATCAGTGACACCCACTCTGGGGCGGGGGAGGGGGGCGGCGGGGAGGTATTGCAGTGCGCCCCCTGAACAACCCAGGCATTGGAAGTGCATTTCCAGAAGATCTATGGTCCTCTCTACCACCACCCTTGTAGAGGTATGTCTTCTATTGTTACGCTGCTCTGACTCTGCTCTTGAGCGGCGGAGAGGCGTCATGAGCCACCCTTTCAAGGGATAACCCTTGTCACCCAGCAGCCATTCATCCAGCCGGGCTGGAGCACTGAAGAGCCTCGGCACCTGGGAGTGTCTCAGGACGTAAGCATCATGGTAGCTGCCTGGGTACCTTGCACAGACTTGCAGAATCAGCATCCTGTGATCACACACTATCTGCACATTCATGGAGTGGAAGCCCTTCCTGTTGATGAAGGCTCTCAGCTCACCCACTGGTGCCTTGACGGCCACATGTGTACAGTCTATTGCACCCTGGATGCGGGGGAAGTCAGCAATCGCTGTGAAGCCTCTGGATCGATCTGTCTGGCTGGCCTCATCTATGCAGTAAAGAATAAAGATCAGGATCCGCCTGAACAGAGTTTCTGTAACTGGCTTGACTCAACTGTGGACAGCTGATTGGGAGACTCCATATGGATTCCCCACTGACCTCTGGAAAGAGCCAGAGGCATAGAAGTTGAGGGCCACTGTGACCTTCAGAGCCACTGGCATGGGGTGTCCACACAGGTAGAGTTGATCTCAGGGCCAATCATCTGGCAAATGGAGGTCACTGTCTCCATTGAGAGGCGGAGCCTCCTTTGTCATTGCATCTTGGACATGTTGAGGTGGCTGCATCACCGCCTGTAAACCCTGTCAGCAAGATAGCGGTGTCTTCTGCAGCCCTTTCTGCCTTGGAATTCATGCTGGCCCTGTGCCCCTTGTGCCTGCACCTCTCCTCCCACCGGTCCCTCCCTTGGAAGCTGCATTGGGACACCTGGCCTCCTCTCCCTTCTGCCCCTCTCTTCCTCCTCAGAGGAGGTTCGATGAGCGGAGACCACAGTCCCCATTACCAGGAAGGTAAGGGAAGGCTGTCTGATACTTGGAAGGGTCCACACTCTCTGAATCCTCCAGGGGCCTTGGACACACCAAGGAAACCTGCAATGAAGCCTGGAAATGCTAAAAATGATGCCCCAAACACAGAAGCTGCCATATACCATTAAGTCACCAGCAGCAAACTATCTACAAAAATCCTCACTGCTCACACTAGCAATGCTGCTGACCCTTTTTATCCTGCCTGTGAATGAGGTTTTTGAAATTGTTGGTCTGCAGCCTGCCCGTTTTGCCCATGTGACGAGCATGAAATCGCATGGGCAATGAAAAATCGGCATCAGTTGACTTTTCAATGGCTTAAGTGGCCTCTTAATTAACAGCAGGTGCTTCTTCAGCACCCTCATGTGCTAACCGACTGAAATATCCTGTGAGTGTGCAATAACGTTGGGACCCTTGCCCGACATCATCGTGGTCTATTTTCCGCTCATGTGTGTCAGGTGCGCGTCCACATGCTGAGCAAAAATTCTGCCCATGGAGTGAAAAAATTGAGCATATCATGTTGGGAAACCATATCTTCAAGAATTATGTTTTCTTTTCAAATTTGGAAGGATGTTGCATTATTTGGACACTTGGGAAACAACATGTATTTTTTTTTAAATAGGTCATAAATTCACCTTGGACTGTGAGCAAGCATACCTTTTCCAAGCATTCATATTACCAGCTTGGCACTTGAAGAGGAGAGCTATTTGATTCATTGAACTGTAATTACTTTAATGGCTAAGGAAAAAAAAACTGTGTAAAAGGCAAAGCCCTGGTGATTAACTAGAAATCACCTGACGAAGATGAGTTTTATGTTTTGAACATTTTTTTTAACTCAGTTGGAAATAAACCAAGAAGGGGAGAGCTGCCCAACATGCATTCTCCTTGCCTTGCCTGAAATACAGTGTGGTTATCAGAATCCATCTAGGAATCCTCAGCTTAGTGGAACTTGTCTATATTTGGAAACCCAAGAGGCTAAGATGAGAGGGGGATCCCAAGCATTGATCCAGCTCTATTCTCCTCCATGCCAAATCTCCATTGGTGAGAATCTGCAGATAACTTCTGAGACTAGTGATCCTTCTTCGCACAAGGGACTGTGTCAAAACCCTGCAAACATTATTCTTTCTATAAAGTTTTTCTTTAACCACCAGTCTCCACAGAGGCCCTATTTGTTTGTTCTTTGCTTGTGTGTATGTGTGTATGTTTCTGTGTGTCAGTGGGTGTGTATGTGCTGGGGTATTTTAAAAATGATGGATGGTTACACTTCCAGATCATAAATTGGGTGTTCACCAGTTCTTGCAACTTGTTTTTAAAAGAAGTTTCATTTTATAATAAAGCAATCATCCTGAGTTTATTGAAAGAAGCCTGGTTAAAGTCTTTTTTATTCTGGGTCTAACCATAATGAAGGTAAACAATTAGCCATTTTGATAAGCGAATTAAATATTTACACTGATAATGCAACCTGTAGGGTAGTTGGCTTAGAGTAACTACGCATTCCCCCCGTCCTGGCCGTAACAGACATGGGAGGAATTTTATGGCGCCTCCCTTTGGAAAAATTTCCTGGTCCCACCGAAGACAATTGACTTTTGAATGGCTCACCACATTTTACAGCCTTGCCCCTGCTACGATGGGACTGTACAATTCTGCCCCATCTCTCATATGGAAGGTGATTCTCCCTTCCCATAACTGGTGTTTAACCTGTGTGAGAAGACTCAAATTGTTTTTGTAGCCAGGATATACAGAACCTTCAAGCAATTCGAAGACAATACCTTGGGAATCATTGGTAGGAATATCTAGAAGAGTACACATCACTCTGGAACAGAATGTACATACTTTGGAGACAAGTATATAGAGCCCACCTTCCAAGTCTGTTCAGCCATAGCTGAATTGTTGTCTGCAATCCACCTCTAAGGCCTGTGTAAGAGAAGCTATCGTCTTTACTCTTCTGATAGTTACAACCTGAAGTACCCAGATCTTGGTGCAGATTTTGTAAAAGGAGTAGTTATGGCTTCAAAACAGGTCCATACTTCACAGGCACTTTGGAATGCAAATAGTCAAGATACTGGGCAGAATTTTCAGGTCAGCATGTGGGGGCAGGACTGGCATGTTGACGTGTAAAATGACACGCGATGATGTCAGGCGTGCATCCCGACGTCACTGCGCGCCATCATGATATTTCGGTAGGCAGGCGCTATGAGTTCCGGGGCGCGCCTGCCTTTAATTAACGGGCCAGTTAAGGCCCTTGAGGCACTTGTGATTTTACACAGCTTGTGCGATTTTCAGTGCATCATATGGACACAATGGGCAGGCGGGTAGGCCATATTTTTTAAAACCTCAACCACGGGCAGGACAAGAAGCGTGAGTGGGCTCATTAATTCGAGTTGTTAGAACTTTAGTTTTTAACTTACAACTACATGCTTGTGTGAACAAGACAACTTTATTTCGCTTCAGAGCTGCTTTTACAGAAAAAACAGTCTTCAGTTCAGGACTCTGGAGGAATCATAACACTTGGGGTCTTGCAGGTATCAGATAGCCTTCCCTTACCCTGGGAATGGAGATTGTGCTTTCCACCGGAGGCACCTGCTCTGAGGAGGAAGAGAGGGATGGAAGAGGGAGAAGGTCAGGTATCCCCATTTAGCCACCAGGGGAGCCAACTTTGGGAGGACAAGCTCAGGCATAAGGGGCACAGGGCCAACAGGAAGTCCAAGGTGGAAGGGGCCACAGAAGATGCCACTATCCAGCTACCAGAGTATACAGGCGGCGATGCAGCTACCTCAGTATGTCTGAGGTACAGTGCCGAAGGAGGCTGGTGCCTGCCTGCCTGAGAGGATGTGACCCTGGTGCGATAATGTCTTCTGTGCCCTCAGGGATCAGCGGTGGTCCCTCAGCTTCCTGAGTCAGGCGTGCTCCGGTGAGGCTGAAATGATGGACAAGTACATTTGATTAGTTGAAGTAGTTACACTGTTAATGTGCATGTCTGGCACCCGGATCAGGATGCGCTCCTCCTTCCATTATCAATGGGGACCCCATGTTGGAGGCTGAAATCAATATAGAGACAACAGTGGAATGTGCACTGACAGACATTGTGACCTCAGTGCAGGCACTCTTACCTCCCTGTGGCACCCCAACCTCAGCACGGCCGGTTGACCTGGGCGCATGGCACCTCTCCAGCTCCAGTGCCTCCTGCTCGTATCTGGTCATTATGAGAAGGTGGGGCTGCCCTCCGCCAGTCCGCAGCTGCTCTGCATTGTTGTGGGCTGTCTTCTCCTGAAAGGAGAGAGGAGCATTGATTAGTCCACCCTGTACCTGCATTGCCATTGCAGCCTAGCCAACCCCACCTGCGTGAAACACTGCAGGGCTCATCTGATTCGTGACCCTGGAGCTGCCATACACTCACTCCAAGCAGCCAGGGCTGACCCCTTTGCCCAGATGCTGCCTCCATCACATTTGCCACTCACACTCTAAGAGCTTCCAAACCCACGAGCATTACCACCTAGAAGGACAAGTGCAGCAGATAGATGGGTACACCACACCCTGGAAGTTCCCCTCCAAGTCACTCAGCATCCTGACTTGGAAATGTTTCAGCGCTCCACCTCTGTCACTGGGTCAAAATCCTGGAACTCGCCCCCAAACAGTACTGGGTCTTCCTGCCCCACATGCAGCCGTTCCAGGAGGCAGCTCAGCACCACCCTCTGAGGGGCAACTAGGGAAGTGCAATAAATGCTGGCCCACCAGTGAAGGCCACATCCCTCGAATGAATGAATACAAAAACAAAATTCTGAGTTGGTTGGGGGAGGCCAACCTAGCTGCTGTGCTAAGTGGCCCATGCCAACATGGTATTCACCCTTCCCGATCACAAGAGGTCATTAAACCACTTGCAGCACTGCACCCAGGTGCGTCTCACCACATCTTGGGAGTTGACCCGTTCTGCCACCTCTTCCCAGGTACATTTGGTTATGTGGGGGGGGAGCTTCCTCCTCCCATCCCTTGGCACAAGGATCTCATGGCATGCTGCCACCTCCTCAAGGAGGGCAGCGAGACACTCATCCGAAAACCTCGGGGCCAACCGTCCCCGCGGACCTGCCCTCCTGCCTGGCCTGCTCTCAGAGGACACTATCCGACATCCTCCTGTCCGACATAAGTGGCAACCTTAGGGCAGCTGTCTGCGCTGTTTTTGAATAGGCTGCCGGGTCGCCATTGGACCTGGCGGACATTGATCTCCCGCCCCTTCCCGCTGATCTCGGGAGCCGCGATTTACGCTGCGCGGGCCTTAATTGGCCCGGCCGCGTAAAGTGGTGGCGCGGAGCCGATTGTGGGTGGTGATCAGCTCCGTGCCCACCCTTGACCCCTTCCGCCCAGCCTGCCCGCCCAAAGTAAAATCCTAGCCATAATGTTGCATAGCATGCGCGAAGCAGAATTTTATGTTAATAGGCATACAGCTGAATTGTCATTGCATGAAGCAATTCATTATAATCTTGACTATTCCAATACTCTCCTGGCTAGCCTGACATCTTACACCCTTCATAAACTTGAACTTCACAGGCTTCATAAACTTTAGAGGGTCAGCTGTGGTTCAGTTAGTATCACAATTGCCTCTGAGTTACAAGTTCTGGGTTCATGTCCCACTCTTAAGGCTTGAGAACAAAAATTGATACTGATCCTCCAATGCAGAGGAGTTACTCATGGGCCAGGATCTTTACCTTATCGGGCTGGCGCGACGGGTGGGCCCAGGCATGCTCACGAAGCCAACAACCACCTGCGATCGGGCCCCGACATTGCTTTCGCGTGGGCTGGTCAATTAACGGCTAGCCAGCGTGAAAGGCGCGCTGCAGCGCTCAGTGCTGCTGGGGTGGGGGGGTGGGAGGAGGACGAGTGCAGAAGTTCACGAGTGCAATGAAAGCTCAGAAGCACAAAACTGCCTCAGGGGGCTGAAGCTTTACAAACACAAAGATAAAAAAGTTACCACTGGTAAAACCATGTCCCCTCACTTGACTCTGTCATATGATCAGGGATATGTTATGAATGAAATTTAAAGGAATTTATTTAATTTTTAATTGCTGTTGGAAACCTCACCCTGTCCTTGGATGAGGCTTCCTAAAAAATCCAAATTTGCTTGACCTTTTCACCTTCCCGCTAGCTGTAAGGTTGGATGGGCAACAAGAAATTTCATTCAATTGTGACTTTAATGGCCTTGATAGGCCTATTAATTGTCGGTGGGCACGCTGCTGACTCCCACACCCGCCCGCCTACTGAAATATCACGCGAGTATGCGATGACACCAGGTGCTTGCCCGACTCCGTCTGGCACACACCTGCCCGCTCAGTGCAAATTCCTGCCCCTGGTGTGTCCTGACAAAGTATTTATCCCTCAATCAACATCACAAAAAAGTTACCTGTTCATTATCACATTGCTGTTTGTGGCAGTTTACTGAACACAAATTAGCTGCCATGTTTCCTACATTACAACAGTGGCTACACTTCAGAAAATACTCATTAGCTGTAAAGCACCTTGTGACGCCTGATGGTTGCAAAAAGTGCTATATAAATGCAAGTCTTTCTTTTTTTCTATTTCTGACTTAATTCAAAACTCTCCAGCCTGTATCCTAACTTGCACCAAGTTCTATTCACCCATCACCCTCCTGCTTATCTTTAGATAAGGTTCCATCAGGTTGGAAGCTGGCAGATGTAACACCACTATTCAGGAAAGGAGGGAGAGAGAAAAGAGTGAACTAAAGGCCAGTTAGCCTAACATCAGATGTTAGGGAAATGCTAGAATCTATTATTAACAAAGTCTTAACAATGCACTTAGGAAGTATAATATGATTAGAACAAGTCAATATGATTTTACAATAGGGAAATCTTGTTTGACAAATTTTTGTTAGGGTTTTTGAGGGTATGACTAGTAAGGGTAGATGGAGGGGAGCCAGTAGATTTCCAAAAGGCTTTCAATAAGATGCCACACAAAAGTTTAATAGGGAAGATAAGGGCCCATGGAGTTGCACGTAATATATTAGCATGGATAGAGGATTTATTAACAGAGAGGACACAAAGACTATGCATAAACAGGGCACCCAGGGGAGATGGTGGTGAAATGGCATTGTTACTGGACTAGTAATCCAGTGGCCCAGGTTAATGCTTTGGTTTTTGGCAAATTAAAATTCCGCCATGGCAGCTGGTGGAATTTAAAATTTAATTGATCTGGAATTGAAAGCTAGCCCCAGTAGTAGTGACCATGAGACTATCGTCAGTTGTGGTGAAAACACATCTTGTTCACTAATGTCTTTAGGGAAGGAAATCTGCCATCCTTACCCAGTCTGGCTTGCATGTGCCTCCAGACCCACAGCAATATGGTTGACTCTTAATTGCCTTCTGCAATGGCCCAGCAAGCCACTTAGTTCCAAGGCAATTAGGAAATGGGCAACAAATGTTGGCCTTGTCAGTAACAACCACATCCCAGGAAAGAATATATTTTTAAAAAAATTTGAGTTGGCAAACTGTGACTAGTGGAGTGATGCAAGGATCAGTTCTGAGGCCTCAGCTATTTACAATCAATATTAATGGCTTAGATGAAGAGACAGAGACCTAATGTATCTAAGTTTGCTGATGATACAAAGCTAGGTGGAAAGGTAGCCTACGCAAACTTTAGAGGACCAGCTGTGGTTCCGTTTGTAGCAGCAACTGCCTCTGAATTACAAGGCTCCGGGTTCAAGTCCCACTCCAAGGCTTGAGCACAAAAATCAATGCTGCCACTTCAATGTAAAGGCGTTAGCCCAGTGTGGGGAGGACACAGGAAAGCAGCAAAGAGATGTAGGCAGTTATGTGACTGGGCAATGAAATGGCAGGTGAAGTATAATGTGGGGAAGTCAGTTCCCAGTGTGGTACTCCTCAATTTTAAAATTCTCATCCTTGTTTTCCAATCCTCCATGGCCTTATCTCTCTTTATGTATAGGAACTTCTCCAGATCCTTCAAGATACCTTGGGTCCTCAAATTCTGGCATCTTGCACACCCCATATTTCAAATGGTTTATCACAGATAGCCATGCCTTCGGCTGCCTGTGTCTTAAGTTTTGGAAGTGCCTCCATAAACCGATTCACTTCTCTGCCTATTTTCCTCCTTTAAGAAATTCCTTAAAATCTACCTCTTGGTCTTCTGCCCTAATATCTCCTAATGTGGCTCAAATTTTGTTTGACACTTCACTCATGTGAAGTGCTTTAGGGCAATTTACTATGTTAAAGGCACCATAGAGATATAAGTTATTGTTGTTATTGACATTTCCAGTAGCACGTTCTTATTAAAATCCATTCCCCACTCCTGCCTGTTTATTTGTATGGAGCGGACTAGATCCCTAAAGTAAACTATAAAAGTGATATTCATTTTTTTTGAGAATGAAGGGACAGTCTTTCATTACCAAAATTCAGTTGAAAAGTGTTTTAACTGGAGGTATTGAGAATTGGGAGTTGAGAGAAGTGTTTTCAACTTTTGCCTTTTTAAATTCATTCTTGGTCTGTGGGTGTTACAGGAAAGTCTAACATTTATTTTGCATCTCCAATTAACCTGAGAAGATGGTAGTGGGCCTTCTTTTTAAACCATTGGAATCTGTGTGGTGAAGATACTCCCACTTTGCTGTTAGTTAGGATTTTGATCCACTGACTGTAGAATTATGCTCTCAATTCTGGTGAGTCTGTCCTGCCATTGGATAGGATTTATCTACAAATGGTGATGGGATAATCTGGAACATTGATTGATAGGTTTGACTCTGTTAAATATAACTACCTAAAACTGTTGCTTTACTAATTTGTAGGAAAGCTTTCTCAATTTTGGTACTAATCCCCAGATGTTGGACTTTGCAGAGCTGACTAAAGAGCAAGAGAATAACTAGGGAAAGAGTAGGGCCAATTAGGGACCATAGTGGTAATCTGTGTGGACCTGGAAGACGTGGGTACAATCGTCAATGAATACTTTGCATCGGTCTTCACAATGGATAAGGACGACGCAGGTATAGACATCAGGGTGGAGGACTGTGAAAATTTAGAGGAAATTAACAGAGAGAGAGAGGAGGTACTAGTGGGTTTAGCAGCCTTAAAAGTGGGTAAATCCACAGGCCTGCATGAGATGTATCCTAGGCTGTTGAGCAAGACATGGAAAGAGATATCAGGGGCCCTGGCAGTGATTTTCAAATCCTGGCTGGCCACAAGTGAGGTGCCAGAGGACTGGAGAACTGCTAACATTGTCCCATTATTAAAAAAGGGAGGAAGGGATAGACCAGGAAATTACAGGCCAGTCAGTCTAGCCTCAGTGGTGGGGAAGTTATTAGAAAGAATCCCGAGAGACAGAATATATCTGCACTTGGAGAGACATGGGTTAATCAGGGATAGTCAGCATGGATTTGTTAAGGGAATGTCGTGTTTGACAAATTTGGTCGAATTTTTTGAGGCGGTCACTAGGAATGTTGATGAGGGTAATGCGTTTGATTTGGTCTACATGGAATTTAGCAAGGCTTTTGATAAGGTCCTTCATAGCAGATTGGTCAAGAACGTAAGAGCCCATGGGATCCAAGGCAAAATGGCCCATTGGATCCAAAAATGGCTGAGAGGCAGGAAGCAGAGGGTGAGGGTAGAGTGATGGTTCTGTGATTGAAAGCCTGTTTCCAGGGGGTTCTGCAGGGCTTAGTGCTGGGGCCTTTGCTGTTTGTGGTGTACATAAGTGATTTGGACTTAAAAGTAGGGGGTATGATCAAGAAGTTCGCGGATGGCATGAAACTTGATAGGGTGGTAAATAATGAGGATAGCCATAAACTACAGGATGATATCAATGGACTGGTCAGGTGACAGAGCAGTGGCAAATGGAATTCAACCTGGAAAAGAGTGAGATAATGCACTTCAGGAGGGCTAACAAGGCAAGGGATTACACTATGAATGGCAGGACCCTGGAAAATACTGAAGATCAGAGGGATCAGATCCCTGAAGAAAGCAGGGCAGGTACATAAGATGGCTAAAAAGGCATATGGGATACTTTGCTTTATTAACCAGGCACAGAATACAAGGACAGGTAGGTTATTCTGGAACTGTATAAAACGCTAGTTAGGCCACAACTGGAGTCCTGTGTGCAGTTTTGGTCACCACATAATAGGAAGGATGTGATTGCACTGGAGAGGGTTCAGAGGAGATTCACCAGGATGCCTGGGCTGGAGGGTCTGAGCTATGAGGAAAGATTGGATAGGCTGGGATTGTTTCCTTGGAACAACGAAGGTTGAGAGGCGACATGATAGAGGTGTATAAGATTATACAGGGCATAGATAGGGTGGATAGTAAGGCACTTTTTCCATTAGTAGAGGGGTTGATAACCAGGGGGCATAGGTGTAAGGTAAGAGATAGAAGGCTAAGATGGGAGTTGAGGGGAAATTTCTTCACCCAGGGGGTGGTAGGAGTCTGGAATTCACTGCCTGAAAGGATGGTTGAGTCAGAAACTCTCGTAACATTTAAGAAATATTTAGATATTTATTTGTGATGCCATAGCCTCCAGGGCAATGGGCCAAGTGCTGGAAAATGGGAATAGTGTAGCCAGATCTTTGTTGACTGGCGCAGACACAATGGGCCATATGGTCTCTTTCTGTGCTGTAAACATCAATGAGCCTATGAGCCTATGAGACTAGGCTGGGGAACCTGTCACTGTGCCCTGATTTGATGCCAAGGCTACAGATGAGTGACCCCTCTGGTTTTATTCTCACTGGGCAGAATTTTAGGCTCGGCAAGTGAGGGCGGGGCCTGCTCTTCGAGGTATAACATGATGCTGGGTGACATCGGGAGTGCGTCCTGATGCCACCATGTGTCATTTAGATTTTCAGTTTGGTGGGCCCACAGCCGACTCGGCTGAGTGCCCACCGAATTGTCAAAGGCATATTAAGGCCTGTTAAAAAGCAATTAAGGCAATCAGCTGAGCTGCCCATCCGGCCTTCCGGTTGGCAGGCAGGTGAAGAGCCCAGGCAGCCTTCGCATTTTTCATGGGACCTCATCCATAGGCGGGATGAGGTTTCATGAATGATTTAGAATTTTCAGAAAAATTTTTGTTGAAATGAATGCACATGTCCCAGCTCATGTGACAGTTTCACATGGGGGGACATGTCATTAAAAATTTTTCAACGCTTCATTAAACTGTTTAAACTTAAAACTCACGATCAGGCAACCCGCCCTCACCCACACTAGGAGCGCACAGCACTGCTGGGCGCACATCACGCTGGGCGGTCCTTAATTGACCCGCCCACGTAAAATGGCAGCACCCAGCCAATCGGCTGCACGACCGCCCACGCCCGATTAGAAAATTCTCCCCATTATTCTTTCTAGCAGTTTGGTGCAACTAAGCAGCTTACTGGAACATGTCAAACAAGGGTTAATAGTCTTTTGAAGGTCATGCCACCCTGAATCCATGATTCTTGCTCATCTCTTTGGATCAGTTGGTCTATCAGTCCCAAATCCCCAATTCCTGCTGTTACATAGGAACAAAGGAACAGGAGTGGGTCATTCAGCCCTGTGAGCCTGTTCTGCCATTGAATGAGACTTCGTCTCAACTGTATCCTAACTCCAGCTATCTGTTTTGTTCTTAATATCTGGGCTAGCATCAAGAACAGTTTTCTAATTTATCCCCTGACTGACTTTGCTCTTATTTTAAAATTATGTTTCCTTGTCAACCATGTTACAAAATTCCATCCAAGCAGTCTTTCAAAAAACAGTGCAAGACATCGAAGGGGGTCAACTGGAAAAAGAACAAGCCTCCTTCCATGTCCATAAGTAGAGCCAGTAGCAGCTAAGTAAAATTTTCTAATGTATCCTTTCTTTATCTTATCTTTTCAAACATCATTTTTGGGCGGGATCATCCCAGATTTGTACTAAGTGCGGTAGCGGGCAGGAAAAAGAACGTTTTAACTGTCGGCCGTAATGGCGGCTTTTCACACCATATCGTCCCACTCCCACTTCATTAATCATGCATACCTGGGAAACACGCTGTTTCGATGGCGGGCAGGCACTCATTCACCACCGCCCCTCCCACGCCAGCGCCTCACAGATTCCTCATGCCGGGCACCATATTTAAAGTGCAGCCACGCACACCTCTCTGTGCTTCCAGCCCTGGACTGCTGCACAGGAAACATGGCCCCAAAATGTAAGATGACTGCAACCCGTCATTCAGTGACAAGTCCCTGGAATGCCTTCTGGATGGCGTGGATGCCTGCTATGATGTTCCCTGCTCTGGCCATAAGAGGGGCAACAACTTCACCAATCAGGTTTGGGACATGGTGGCAGCAGTGCTCAGTGCCAATGCTGCAAAGAACAGGTTGGCCATCCAGTACAGAAATAGGATGAGTGATCTCATCCGTGCCACCAGGATAAGGCAACCATCTCATTGCTCTAAACTCACACATTTAATACAGCAGTTTATAAAGGCTGAAGTATTTAAAATCCCAGAGGGAAGTTTAAACAACTGTCATAACCTATATTTCAATTGGTTTGTTTTGAGTTGCAGCTCTAAATTTAAGAATAAGACCACCAGGCTCTTGAGAGGTTTTTATGTCCAACTAAATGAGACAGTTATTAATTTACAACAAGGTATTAAACACATACACATGGCTACCAGTTATTACTATCACAACTTTTTAACAAATTCCCAAACTAATCACCACCAAGGCAACAACAGCCCATAAACTTTAAGCAGACACCAGGCAAAGCATTTTCACCTTACAAATTCAAAATGAGGTTCCTTTCAATTTGGTTCCTTTGCAGACAGTTGTAGGCTTACAGCTGCTTTGAGGTTTCATGCCTCTTCCCTGCACACACAAGCTCCATTCTCAGGTTATACCCAATTTGTCCTTTGAATGCAAATTCTCATTGTATCACCAGCCCCTTTGATCTCCACCTCTTCTAGCAATAAAACCTCTTTCATAGTGTCAATGTTATTATTAATATAAACATTACTTGGTATCTCCTAACTAGGTGCAAATTTCACTCCCCTTCTTGAATGCCCTATTCAACAAAATGCAAATATACCTCTACCTCTGTTTATATCTCTAAACTACTATACATCAAAGCACACAGACCAGTTGGCTTTAATCCAGTTAAGACACACTCAGACTAAACCCCTATTTTAAAATAAAAATATTTCCAATAACATTATATACATTAATAGAGTCATGACACACACTCATAAGGCCATCACATATTTGTCTCACTCACTGCCAACTCAAGGGACATCACCACTTGTTCTCTCACACACACCCTCACATCTCCATCTGGCCTCATCTCCACTGGAACTGCATCCTCAGCCCTCATCCTCTTGAGCCACTTGCACAGATCAACATGTGTCCCCACTCACATCCTGGGACACCCCCTTCCCCAGTAAGGCCCTAGCCCTGCAGCCTCTTCTCTTGTCTGAGGCCACTTCTCCCCCTTCTTTAAGCAAGCCATAGCTCTGCCAGCTGAAAAGCCACCACACCTTACAGCTGGTCTCGTAAGTAGAAACATGCCCGTGAATCCCCCTAAAAGTGATGTTGTGCCGCCTGCAAAGCCTGATGCTGATGACCATGAGTGCTGCCCAAAGCAAGGTAGGCAAACAAACCTCAAAGTCTCAAATGGAGTGCAGCTCAACAAATTCATGTTGCTTATGTTCAGTTGTGAAACAAGTCAGCAGGCAATCATGCCAATGTGCCTGGATGGTCCAGCATGGGAGGATGATTCCAGCGAACTGGACTTAATACATGCAGATGTATTAAAAGGAAGTTCCTGAACTGTGGTGGCAGGAAATGTGGAGCGGACGATTGCAAGCTGACTTCACAAAATTGTGAAAACAATTTTTGGTCTTCCCGCCATATTGTCCGCTCACGCCCTCCATGATGCCCGATGCCAGTGGGCACAGTAAATTCCACCCTTTCTTTAAAATTGTTCTAATGAAATGGTTAAACATAAGAAAATAACATTTTTTGTATTATTTAACCATTCCAATGTTCTGTGTTTAAATCTAGATCACAGAATCACAGAACCTGCGTGCAGGAGGCCATTCAGCCCACCAAGTCATCACTGGCTCTCTGAAAGACCATTCTATCTCGCCCCACTCCCCTGCCTTATCCCGGTAACCTTGCACATTCTTTCTTTTCAGGTAGTAATCCAACTCCCATTTGAACACCTCAATCGAATGCCACCCTCTCAGGAAGTTTGTTCCCGCTACCAACCACCGTCTGGGTGAAAAACTCTTTCCTCGCCTCACTTTTGCTCCTTTTATCAATTATTTTGATATCTGGAGTCATTACAGGTGCGTGACAATTAATGCTTCTAACGCCACAATACAAGTGCAGTTCAAATGTTGTTTCTCATCCATTGTTTGAATATTTCAACTTTGACTCAATTTGTAATGAGTTTGATATTGCCAAAGATAGAGTTGCGGAGGTATGTGTGCCCCGAGATGAAAATATGTTGGGTATTCAGTTTTCTCAACAGGAGCCATCAGTAGATTTTGTCCCTATTGTAAAGGCAAGCAAATCAATGAGGAAGTCTGGAGGGACATGGAGAATTATTGAAACTGGAAAAGTGAAACCAATCTGCAGCATTGCTAGACCTTGGTTACACAGCCATGTCTTGGACTACAGAAGAGAATAGGATAGTCCCAAAAGACTTACCATTCCTAATAGAGGAAAACTAAATGAAGTGCTAGTAGCCAACAGATAAAATAAAACTTTTACCTTTATCGATGACAAATAACACACTGACCAAAAAAGGCAACATTTTGAATGAAAGCTGTAACATTGATAAAATAATTATATTGCACTTTGAAATTTCTCTAACAGTAAAATCATTTAATGGATTTTTGTATTTGAAACGATTGGAGGTGTCTAACTTTATAACCATTTGAGATGGTGCCACAAATTAACAGCAGAAAGTGGTGAATCAGCATTTCGCCAGGCCTCTCATATTGTCTGATTGATTGGTTGAGTCATTGACTGATTACTATATTCAGTTAACTTGATTTAGCTTCTGTTGCTTGGGCAATTTTAATGATTTATCAGCTGGATATTTGAGTAAATTTTCCAATCCTGATAGTAATCTGAAGATGACAATTCTTCTACTAGACAGAGAACAGATATAGTCAACCAATATATCTGTTAATCTATTGTGCTATTCTTTTTCTATGAATAAATTGCCCTTAAAGAAAACAATTAATGTCCGAACTCTTAATCTGCATTTTTACCTTACACTGAATTTCAATTCAGTAATTGCAATCATAGCATGATATAGTTTCATGTTCAGTTTGAAGGGGAGAAGTGTAGGTCTAAGACTAGTGTTTTAAACCTAAGTAAGGGTAATTATATAGAAATGAAAGCAAAGCTAGCTAAAGTGACAGGAGAGATGTAGAGTCAGACTTTTAAGGAGATAATTAAAAACTCAGCAAAGAAATAAAGACTCTTTGAGAAGGATGCATCATCCATGGCTGAATAAGGAAGTAAAGGATTGTATCAAATTGAAAAAAAATCTCTGCAGAGATTAGTAGTGGGCCAAAAGAATGGTCAGAATTTAAGAACCAGCAACAAATTACTAAAAATAAGGGAGAAAGTAGAGTATGAGAGAAAGTAAGCAAGTAATTAAAAAAACTTATAAAAATTAAAAAATATAAAAAAGTAAGACTTCCTACAAGAATTTAAATAGGAAAACAATAATTAAAGCTAGAGTTGGTCTTCTAGAGAGTGAGTCTGGGGAATTGTTAAATTTTTAAAAAAGGATGGTGGAGATGTTGTACAGGCATTTTGTGTTTGTATTCACTGAAGAAGGCTTAGAAAACTTACCAAAGATACCTGAAAATCAAGAGATGAACAAGAGGGAGGAAATTAAAACAATCATCAATGCTAAGGAAAAGGTTCTGGGAAAACTATTCGACTAGAGGCTGACAAGTTCCCAGGACCAGATGGCCTGCATCCTAGGGTCGTAAAAGAGATAGTAGAAGCATTGGTTATAAGCTTCTAAAATTCCTTAGATTCTGGAAGGGTCCCAGTGGATTGGAAAATAGCTAATGTGGTACCTTTATTCAAGAAAGAAGGGAGACAGAAATAGGAAACTACAGGCCAGATAGCCTTCCATTTATCAAAGGGAAATTGTTAGAATCCATTATTGAGGGGATTATAGCAGGATACTAAGAAAATCATAATGTGAAAAGGCAGAGTCAACATGGCGTGTGAAAAGGAAGTCATGTTTAACCAATTTATTAGAGTTCTTTGGGGAAGTAACAAATAAGGTGGATAAAGGTGAACCTGTAGATGTGATGTACTTGGATTTCCAAAAGACATTTGATAAGGTGCCACATCAAAGGCTACTACACAAGATAAAAGAACATGGTGCAGGGAAGAACATATATCATGGTTAAAGGATTTGTTAGTTAACAGGAAGCAGACAGTAGGAATAAATGGATTTTTTTGAGTTGGCAAGCTGTAACAAGTGGAGTACCACAGGGATCAATGCTGGGGCCTCAATTATTTACAATTTATGTCAATAATTTGGATGAAGAGACCAAATGTATGGTAGGCACATTTAATGATGACAACAAGATAGGCAGGGAAGTAAGTTGTGAAGAGGAGGTAAAGAGGCTCCAAAGGGATTTAGTCAGGTGAAGTGGCTGGGCAAACATTTACAGATGGAGTATCATGTGGGAAAATGTGAACTTGCCCACTTTGGCAGGAAGAATAGAAAAACAGTATACTATTTAAATGGACAGAGATTTGCAGAACTCTGTGGTACAGAGGGATCTGGGTGTCCTGGTACATGAATCACAAAAAGTTAGTATTCCTACCTACCCCTGATAACCTTTCACCCCTTTGCATATCAAGCATCTATCCACTGCTGTCTTAAAGGTATTAAAGGATTCTGCCTCAACCACCTTTTGAGGGAGAAAATTCCAAAGTCTCACAACCCTCTGAGGGAAAAACAACGTCCTCATCTCTGTCCTAAATGGGCAGCCTCATATTTTGAAACAGTGACCCCAAGTTCTAGATTCTCCCACAAGGGGAAACATCCTTTCCATGTCCATCCTGTCAAATCCCCTCAGGATCTTATATGTTTTAATCAAGTCGCCTCTTACTTATCTAAAATCCAACAGATACAAATCTAACCTGTCCAACTTTTCCTCATAAGATCCATCCATTCCAGGTATTCATTTAGTAAACCTTATCTGAACTGCTTCTAAAGTATTTACGGCTTTCCTTAAATAAGGAGACCAATACTGTACACGATACTCCAGGTGTCGTCTCACCAATGCCCTGTATAACTGAAGCATAACCTCCCTACTGTTGTATTCAATTTCCTTGCAATAAACAATAACTTTCTATTAGCTTTGCTAATTAATTGCTGCATACTAGCCTTTTGCAATTCATGCACACTGATACCCAGATCCCTCTGCATCCCAGAGCTCTGCAACCTAGATAATATGCCTCTTTTTTATTTGACCTGCAAAAATGAACAACCTCATATTTTTTGGTCATCTGCCCTAATATCTTTTTACATGGCTCAGTGTCAATCTTCAATTGATGAGGCTCGTGTGAGGAACCTATGGAGGTTTTTTCTCTGTGTTAACGAAAAGTAAGTTGTTATTGCTATACTTTCAGAATAAAAAATAATTTCCAAGTGGCAACTGTGACACAGATCAATTTGCCAGAAATTAACAAAATAGTATTTTGGATGGGTTTTATAACCCTGAAGGGATTAGAATTTAGAAACAAAACAATGTGTCCTTATCACATTTGGTGCTACATGCTCTATTTTCATATAAATATATTTTCTAAATGTGTACTGCCAATGTGGAGCATTGCCCATCAGGAACATGTAAACAGCAATTTGCTCACCATCACCAGCTCGCCTGTTCATTCTATCTCAGTGATTTTTCTTCCATTGTAATGAATGGGCAGAAAATTCATGTGATATTCCAATATGCATTCCAAGCTGAGAGCATGATTTGTAAAGCTTAGCCTTTATTTTATACAAAGTTAAAACAGTGCAGGGCTCAAGGACAATACAATCATCCTTTCATGGGAGATGTTTAGTAGAAAGGGTTGCCATCAATAGCATCAAACTGTTCTAGCAGTAGCAAGGAGACAAATTAAGGCCTTGGAATTTAAATATTTCATTATTATTTTATTCTTTGATCTTTAACTGGGAACTGTCCCTTGGTGGCAATTCATTCTAGAAGTGCTGGTGTATATTTAAAGATAAATGGTAACCCTTACATTTAAAATTAGGCCAGTGATGTATTATTACAGCATATGCAACTGTGGAAATTAATGTTAAAAGATGTCAAGAAATGAATTAGCCAAAAACCTAAATAGATCCATCAAAAACATTTGAGTACAGGCCAAAAATTAGCCCTGTATTCATGTGCAGGTTTCATGATAGGGGATTACCCCCTGTTTGGTTGAGTAGAGGCAGGAGGAGAGGGTTAGGATTGTCAGACGTCTGGTTTTGTAGCGGACAGTCTGACTTTTAGTCCGTCTGACCACTGTCCAAAACTGAATGGCTTTACATTTTGACCCTTGGTCCACTTACCTTAACAGCAAGGTTATTTGTGTTCATTTATTTACCCATCTGCAGCAGCTTCAATGGAATGGAGACTCAAAAAACAGATTTGTTTTCATACATCCCCAATCCCTTGGCCCCAGCACTGTGTCTTGAACTGCAGTGAATCTCTGATCATGATGACATCACTGCAGTACTTTAATTATCCGAATATAGACTGGGAAAGTCGTAGTGTAAAGGGCAGAGAGGGCAAGAGTTCCTAGAGTGTGCAGGAGGCTTTACTACAGCAGCATGTTCCCAGTTCAATGAGAATGGAGGCATTGCTAGATCTGGCTCTTGGGAAAGACGTGGACCAAATGCATCAAGTCTGAGTAGGGGAGCATTTGGGGGACAGTGATCATTGTATCATAAAGTTTAGGTTTGTTATGGAAAAGAACAAGGAACAATCCAGAGTGGGAATAATGAACTGGGGGTAAGCCAATGTCAATGACGTAAGAATGGATCAGATCCAGATAAATTGGAATTGAAGGTTGGCAGGCAAAACTGCAAACGAACAATGGGCTACCTTTAAAGAAGAGACAGTTCAAGTACAGTAAAGGTATATTCCCACAAAGAGGAAAGGTAGGGCAAACAAATCCAGAGCTCTCTGAATGACAAATGATATAGGGATTAAGACGAAGAAGAAAAAGTGTGCTTACGCCAAATAGTAGGTGGATAATACAATCGAGAATCAGGCTAAATACAGAAGGTTCAGATGAGGAATTGAAAAAACAAATAAGAGAAGCAAAGAGAGAATATGAAAAGAGGCTGGCAGCTAACATAACAGGGAATCCAAAAGTCTTCTAGTAAAAGGGTTGTAAAAGGAATGGGGCTGGTTAGGGACCAAAATGGGGATTTAAGCATGGAGGTGGGTGCATGGCTGAAATCTATCTTTACCAAGGAAGGAGATACTGTGCAGCTCATTGTTAAAGAGGAAATAATTCAATCACTTGAAGGTATTTAAATTGATAAGGCATTGGTTGGGTTGTCTGTATTTAACTTTGATAATGCACCAGGATCAGATGAGATGCATCCAAAGATACTGAGGGAAGTGAGAGTGGAAATTACAGAGGCACTGACCATAATTTTCCTGTCTGCTTTAAACTCAGAGATGGTGCCAGAGGACTGGAGAATTACAAATAATATACCCTTGTTCAAAGCTGTGCAAAGGTAAGCCCAGCAATGACAGTGTTGTCAGTTTAACCTCGATGGTGGGGAAGATTTTAGAAATGATATCTTGGAAGAAAATTATTAGTCACTTGGGAAAATATGGGCTAATTAAGGAAAGTCAGATTGGAGTTGTTATGGGGAAATTGTGCTTACGGAACTTGCTGGAGTTTTTTTAATGAGGTTAACAGAGAGGGTTGATGATGGTAACGCTGGTGATGTGATGTACATGGAATTCCAAAAGGCATTTAATAAAATACTGCACAATAGACTTCTGAGCAAAGCTAGAGCTAATGGAATAAAAGGGACAGTGTCAACATGGATACAAAAATTGGTTAAGTGATAGGAAACATGGAATAGTAGTTAAGGGATGTTTTTCAGACTGGAGCAAGGTTTATAGTGGACTTCCCAGGGGCAGTGTTAGGACCCCTGTTCTTTCTGATATATATTAGTGACCCAGGTCTTGGTGTACAAGGCATAATTTTAACATTTGTGGACATTACAAGATTTGTAAGTATTGGGAGCTGTGATGAGGGTAGTGTAGAACTTAAAGGGACGTAGACAATTTGGTAGAATGGGTAGAAAAGTGGCAGATGAAATTTTGTGCAGAGAAGTGTGAAATTATTTATCAAGCTTTATTAATATGGGCATAGATTTCAAAAGCAAAGAAGTTATGTTAAACTTGTATAGAACATTGGTTCATCCTCAAGTGGAGTATTGCATCCAGTCCTGGTGACACACTTTAGGAAGTATGTGAAGGCTTTAGAACAAGTTCAAAAAAGATTCACAGGAAAGGCTCCAGGGATGAGGAACTTCTGTTACATGGATAGATTGGAGAAGCTGGGGCTGTTTTTCTTGAAGAAGAGAAGGGTGAGAGTGAGATTTGATAGAGGTGTTCAATATCATGAGGGGCCTGGACAGAATAGATAGAGAAAAACTGTTCCCATTGGTAGTTGTACTGAGAATAAGAGAGCACTGATTTAAAGGAATTGGCAGAAGCAATGGCAACATGGAGAAATTTTTTTTATACAGCAAGTGGTTAGGATCTGGAATATACTGCCTGAGTGTGGTGGAGGTAGGTTCAATGGAGGCATTCAAGAGGGAACTGAATTATTATCTGAAAAGGAAGAATGTGCAGGGCTATAGGGAGAAACCTCGGGGGTGGCACTAGGTGAATTGCACCTTCAAAGAGCTGGAAACTCCTTCTGTGCTGTAGCTATTCTATGGTGCTGTGACTGTCAATCCCCCAAGCATCACTACAGTGTCCAATTTTGGTGGCCTTCTGAGAGATAGGTTATGTTTCCATAGGGACCCAAGAGATCTTCATGCCATGGTCTCTGAAGGGAATGTGTACAGGTGACTGTGGAGGTCAATTCATGGAGTCTGGCCCCAAGGACCTGACTACAGTGCCAAAAGGTCCAATGATCTCATGCAAATGATCAAGGTCACTCTCGCTTACCAATGCTGCAACACTCACACTCACCTGTTGAAACATGCATATATTTCCAGCTATTCAACTATTGCTGACATATCACCAAAAGACATTGGACGTAGTCACTGTCATTTTTCCCTCTCTCTTCTGGGCCAAAGTTGCACAATACCGCAGGGAGTAGCAGGGAATTGTTGGAAGACAGGCATATTTGCATCTTCTGAATCATTTAGAGTGGATGGTGTTCCACATGAAGGTGCCAGCTGTCACTGAGGCTGTTGTACACAGTGTCACTGAGAACATTGAGGATAATGGTATGTTCTTGCCTTACCCATATTCTCAAATTCCACTTCACCCTCATCCTGCTATCAGTCATGAAATCCAAGCTTCAAACAGTGTGACCATGGACCTCTTGCTATCCACTCCAACCACCTTCCTTCACCCCAGCTTTCCCCTTCTACACTTTAACTTTCAAACACCCAAAACTGCTATCTGGCCAGCTGGTGTAATTTCAGTTTGAAGGATGTGAGCAAGGCCAGGCATCTAAGGAAGAGGCACAGCACTTGATCTCACATTTGTGGCCACCAGCTCAGATAGTGGCGATGCATGTACTTTAGAAGATAGTATAATGGTGAGTTCAGCATGTGGTGAATCATTGGGCATGAGTGGGATACAGCCAGACTAGGAGAAAGGGATAGTGAAAGTGCCAGCTTATCAGTGGTGAGCTTGCAGGCAGGCTCTACTGCAAATAAGTCAACTGAGGACATTGATGGAGTAGCATACAGGAGGACAAAGAAACATATGGTGCATTAACAGGCCTACCACGGGGCCTGTTGTCACTGTCAAGGAGCGTGGAGGACTCCAAATTGGCACAGGCCTTTGTGCAGAGATCTGAACCCATCCTTTCCAATGTGGAAATACTGGGCAACTCCAAGAGAGTGCTAAAGCAAAGTAAAATCCAAAATCCAAAAGTTCTGATGATAAGTCATGATCTGAAATGTTAATTCTGTTTTTCTCTCTCTATAGATGCTGGCAGACCTGCTGAGTATTTCCAGCATTTCTGTTTTTATTCCATGAGGGCACTTGCAGACTAAGCCATGATGCAGTGAGGGTGGCTGACATCTCAGCTTCCATTGCAGCATGAGCAAAGTCTCAGTTCTGCAATGGAAGCTCATGAGATCTATGCTTGTTGTCATGCAAGCCCAGGTTGCTGCCATCAGGGTTGCAGATATCAGTGCTCAAAGGAGCTTGTGGGCTTTTACAGCAGTAGAGTAATGTGTGCTCCAGCAGGCTGCTAGCATTACTCAGGGGAATGGCAATAGCTGTCCTCTCTCAGGATGAAAGCATTTGTGTCCCCACCCCTTCCACTCTGCCAATGCCTTTGCTGTTGCCTTTCAGTCAAACAGCCCAGACTGCTGTCACCCATGCCAATGGGGTACAGTCCAAAGTGAGGCCTACAAGGCCCAGAGCTACTTGAAGGCATCCTGCAAGGCTGTTGACAGTCTCCTCCAGTGAAGGTTATCAGCCTTCCACCAGCAAAGAGATTGCACTCAGATAGGCAAAGCCACATGGAAGGCTAAGGGATGCACTAGGATGAATAGTTCAGTTTTGTATGTATTATTGGAAGCATTGTTGGATAAAGTTATTCCAGAATTGTTTTTTTGTGCTGTCTTTAATTTCAGGAATTTGGTCAAGAGAACATTGTGAAGATCTGTAGCATAGAGACTGAGAGATGGGGAACTGCAGAGCAATGTGATAGAGGATCAGCGACGGAAACTGAAGACTATGTAACTGGTCATGCTCAGCCCATCAAAAGTAAAGGGTTCCTAGATGCCTCCTGCTCTTCCTCCTTCTCTCATGGTGCCCTCCAAAGACCTGGTGACAGTACCTGGTGTCCTCATGACAACTAATTTGTGGAGGGCACAGCAGACCACCACAATTTGGGGAAAAGCTCCAGAGAGTATTGAAGGGCTTCCCCAAATTGCCCAACTAGCAGAAGCATTGTCCCAGACAGCAAATGATTTGCTCCATCATATTCCTGCATGGCTCTCATTGTACCCATGTTGTCCATGCATGGCTGTGTGGCAGAGGGGAGTTGTGAGTCAGGTGTAGAGCAGGTAGCACTAATTACCAATAGCCAATAGAAGAACGCAGGTACATCTGACTGATGAAGAATGTGTTGCGATTGCTGCCAGGATAGTAGGCATTCATTGTCAGGAGGTCCCATGTATTGTTGTACACCTACTGCAAGTTCATGGAGTAGCAGCGATTGCTTTTCCAGTGCACATCCCATTTGCTCAATGGGACCTGCAAAGTCAGCTACATGCACTCATTTAAATCCTGCGAGCCATGTACCCCTCTTGCTAGCTTGTTCCTGATATAATGTCCCCTTTTCTAGCTTACAGAGCCTCTGTGACCTCCCCAATGCAGTCATGCATGATGAACTGCAAAATATTAATAATATTGCCTGCTGCTGCCTGGGAGGATCTACTGGCATAGAAATTGAGGGTCACAGTGATCTTGGCTCTGTTGAGTGACCACCTCTTGATGAAACTTAACCACTTCAAACCTTGCACCTGGATGATGTAGAGAGAGGAGAAGTGCACTCTGAAGATACTTTGTTGGTACGGCCTTCTGTAGGGACTCTCCCTCTGTGCATTGCTTCCCTTTTTTGCTGCCTCTGTTCCATCTCCCAGACATGCTGCAGCACAAGAGGGACTGTCACCCATCATTACTGAAACAGGCTTTTTCCTGTCAACCCTTTCAACTCCTCTGACATCCTTATCAATGCCCAATACCAATCCTCGGGAATCCAAAAATATCTCCAAACTTCTCCAATAACACTCAACAGTCAGGATGATGTGTGGCATGGGAGGAACTTGCAGGTCTCAAAGTCCCCATGCATCTGCTGCCCTTGTCCTTCTAGATGGTAGAGTCACAATTTGGAAGGTGCTGTCGAAGGAAGCCTGGTAAGTTGTTGCAGTGCAAGTTGTAGATGGTACACACTGCTGCCACTTTGCGCTGGAGTGAATGTTTAAGGTGGTGCATGAGGTACTGATCAAGTGAGCTGCCATATCCTGGATAGTGTTGAGCGATTTGAGTGTTGTTTCAGTTGCACTCATCCAACCAAGTACAAAGTATTCCATCACACTCCGCCCTGCCTTACTTGCACCTTATAGATGGTGGACAGGCTTTGGGGAGCCAAGAGGTGAGTTACTAACTACAGAGTTCTGGCCTCTGACCAACCCTTGTATCCATAGTGTCTATATGGCAAGTCCAGTACAGTTTCTATCAATGGTGATTCCCAAGATGTTGATGGTGGGGGATTCAGACACATTTTCAGATTTTTGTTGTGGCTGTATTGGAACACTTTGGGCAGAATTTTGCCCTTGATGGGCGGGCGGGCCCCACTGGCTTGGTGGCGGGCGCGCAGACAATCAGCGCCGTCAAAATGGGTTCTGTCGCCATTTTAAGTGAGCAGGTGGGCCTCCCCATGGGAAGCGCTATGAGCTTCCTGTACGGGTGGGGGAGCATTCTCCAACTGCCAGAGTGCGCTCTTTCGTGCATGCTTGCGGAAGAGCACACATCTCCCTGAGACTAAGTCCTTCTCAGGGAACGGTCTGAAAGTTTTTGAAAGTTTAAAAATAGAAAAATAAAAAAATTATTAACATGTCCCCCTCGTGTGACAATGTCACACGAGATGGGACATGTTAATAAATATCACAGAAACTTTATTAAAGTTTTTTAAAACTGACAGGAAACCTCATCCCGCTGGTCGACAAGGTTTCATGTTTTGTCAGAAGCCCGCTGGGGCTCCTGGCCTGCCCACCGCCTTAAGGTTGGACAGGCAGGTCCTTTAATTGATTTAACTACCCTGTCAATAGCCTTAATTGGCCATTGACAGGTCGGCGGGCGAACAGCTGATTTTGCTGTCCGCCCACATTCCTGAATATTTAAATGTGGCGGGATGACGTCAGGGGTTCCTCCTGATATCATCCCGCGTCATTTACGCGTCAGCGAGTGGGCCCCACCCCCAGTTCGCCAACGGAAAAATCCTGCCCTTTGGCTGGGAGTGCAGCTAGTTCTGGAGCACAAGCCTTCAGTACTACAGCTGGGATGTTTTTAGAGCCCATAGCCTTTGCTTTCAGCGCCTTTGACATTTCTTAACACCATGTGCAGGGAATCAAATTGTCTGAAGATGGCAATTCTGATACTTGGAACCTCAGGAAGAGTTTATGATGGAACACCCACTCAGCACTTCAAGCTGAAGATGGCTGCAAATGCTTCAGCCTTGTGTTTTTCACTTATGTACTGAACTCTGTCATCATTGAGGATGGGGATATTTATAGAAACTCCTTTTCTGATTAGTTGTTTAACTGTCCACTGCCATTCATGACTGAATGTGGTAATACTGCAAAGCCTTGAAGTTTTTCAGCAGGTCTGACAGCATCTGCGGGAGGAACACAGTTAACGTTTCGAGTCCATATGACTCTTAACAGAACTAAGGGAAAATAGAAGGGAAGTGAAATATAAGCTGGTTTAAGGGGGAGTGGGACAAGTAGAGCTGGATAGAGGGCCAGTGATAGGTGGAGATTGCCAAAAGATGTCATAGACAAAAGGACAAAGAGGTGGTGGTGATATTAGCTAAGAAATGTGCTAATAGGTGACATTAAGGGTAGAAAGCAGGACGAGCAAGGTACAGATAGCAATAGTGGGGGTGGGGTGGGGGGAAGGGATCGTAATAGGCTAAAAGGTAGAGATAAAACAATGGATGGAAATACATTTAAAAATAATGGAAATAGGTGGGAAAAGAAAAATCTATATAAATATGGAAAAAAGGGGGATCGGAAAGGGGGTGGGGATGGAGGAGAGAGTTCATGATCTCAAATTGTTGAACTCAATATTCAGTCCAGAAGGCTGTAAAGTGTCTAGTCGGAAGACGAGGTGCTGTTCCTCCAGTTTGCGTTGAGCTTCAATAGAACATTGCAGCAGGCCAAGGATGGACATGTGGGCATGAGAGCAGGGTGGAGCGTTGAAATGGCAAGCGACTGGGAGGTCTGGGTCATGCTTGCGGACAGACCAAAGTGTTCCGCAAAGCAGTCACCCAGTCTGCTTTTGGTCTCTTCAATGTAGAGGAAACCGCATTGGGAGCAGTGAATGCAATAGACTAAATTGAGGGAAGTGCAAATGAAATGCTGCTCCACTTGAAAGGAGTGTTTGGGCCCTTGGACGGTGAGGAGATGGGAAGTAAAGGGGCAGGTGTTGCACCTTCTACGGTTGCGTGGGAAGGTGCCGTGGGAGGGGGTTGAGGTGTAGGGGGTGATGGAAGAGTGGACCAAGGTGTCACAGAGGGAACGATCTCTGCAGAATGCCGCCAGGGGAGTGAAGGGAAGATGTGTTTGGTGGTGACATCATGCTGGAGTAGGCAGAAATGACAGAGGATGATCCTTTGAATGCAGATGCTGGTGGGGTGATAAGTGAGGACAAGGGGGACCCTATCATGGTTCTGGGAGGGAGAGGAAGGTGTGAGGGCAGATGCACGGGAGATAGGCCGGACACGGTTGAGGCCCCTGTCAACCAACGTGGGTGGAAAACCTCAGTCAAGGAAGAAGGAAGACATGTCAGAGGAACTGTTTTTGAAAGTGGCATCATCAGAACAGATGTGATGGAGGCGAAGGAACTGAGAGAATGGGGTGGAGTCCTTACAGGAAGCGGGGTGTGAAGAGCTGTAATCGAGGTAGCAGTGGGAGTTGGTAGGCTTGTGATGAATATTGGTGGACAGTCTATCACCAGAAATTGAGACAGAGAGGTCAAGGAAGGGAAGGGAAGTGTCAGAGATGGACCATGTGAAAATGATGGAGGGGTGGAAATTAGAAGCAAAATTAATAAATTTTTCCAGGTCCATACAAGAGCATGAAGCAGCACCAAAGCAATCATTGATTTACCAGAGAAAGTGTTGTGGGAGGGGGCCAGAGTAGGAATGGAACAAGGAATGTTCCACATGCCCTATAAAGAGACAGGCATAACTGGGGCCCATTTGGGTACCCATAGCCACACCTTTTATTTGGAGGAAGTGAGAGGAGAAATTGTTCAGTAAAAGAACAAGTTCACCCAGACGGAGGAGAGTAGTGGTGGATGGAGATTGTTCGAGCCTCTGTTCGAGGAAGAAGCGGAGAGCCCTCAGACCATCCTGGTGGGGGATGGAGGTGTAGAGGGATTGGATGTCCATGGTGAAGAGGAGGCGTTTGGGGCCAGGGAACTGGAAATTGTTGATATGCTGTGGGCTGTCAGAGGAATCGCGGATGTAGGTGGGAAGGGACTGGACAAGGGGAGAGAGAATGGAGTCAAGATAATATTTTCTTTTCCCACCTATTTCCATTATTTTTATATTTATTTCCATCCATTGTTTTATCTCTACCTTTTAGCCTATTTCGATCCCTTCCTCCCATCCCACTCCCACTAGGGCTATCTGTACCTTGCTCATCCTGCTTTCTACGCTTAATGTCACCTATTAGCACATTCCTTAGATAATATCACCATCTTCAACACCTCTTTGTCCTTTTGTCTATGACATCTTCTGGCCCTCTATCCAGCTCTACTTGTCCCACCCCCCTTAAACCAGCTTATATTTCACCTCTCTTCTATTTTTCCTTAGTTCTGTTGAAGAGTCATTTAGCTTTGAGTCATTGAATCATAAGAGTCAGTTAACTGTGATCCTCCCCGCAGATGCTGTCAGACCTGCTGAGTTTTTCCAGGTATTTTTATTATTATTTTTGTTTTTGTTTTGGATTTCCAGCATCCACAGTTTTTTGCTTCTACCTTGATCTTATTCGCTGACTGTGTGACTACTTTGCTCTGTCTGTCGCATGCTGCACCAGCTGTTTGGCATACAAGTAGTCCCTTGTTGTAGCTTCACTGGGTTGGCATCTCATTTTTAGGTATGCCTGGTGCTGTTTGTGGTATGTTCTCCTGCACCCTTCATTGAACCATGGTTGATCCCCCTCTGGCTTGATATGAATGGTAGAGTGGGGGATATGCCTGGCCATGAGGTTACGAATTGTGGTTGAATGCAATTCTCCTGGGCTGATAGATCTGTTCTGAATTTATCCCATTTAGCATAGTGGTAATGTCACACATGCTCAGTGTGAAGACAGAACTTCACCGCCACAAGGACTGTGCAGTGGTCACTCCAACAATATGGCTTGGGCAGATGCATGTGCAGCAGGTAGATTGGTGAGGAGGAGATCCAGCAGGTTTTTCCCTCTTGTTGGTTCCCTCACCACCTGCCATTGGCCAAGTTGGCAGATCTGTCATTTAGGACCTGGCCAGCTCAGTCTGTAGTGGTGCTCCAGGGCAACTCTTGGTGTTGGACATTAAAGCCCCTCACAGTATGTATTCTGTGCCCTTGCTACCCCCATGCTTCTTTCAAGTGATGTTCAACATGGAGGAATACTGATTCATCAGCTGAGGAAGGACAGGGTGTAATCAGCAGATAGTATGAATTCTGGATTACTACTCCAATAATATTACCACTATGCTATTGCTTAAATAGTGTGATTGGGTGGATTTGCCTGTGCAGCTGGATGCATGTTCCCTGGGAGAGATTGAGAGAGGGCATTAGCAGGACCCTTCTGAACTGTAAGAAACATCAAATTTACCATTGGCTCTAACTCTACAGTTAGAAATATAAACCTTAAATTTACTGCTGGCCATTCCAGGATGGTGCTTGAATTTTTAGGCCTAAAGAGCAGAAAGCTTTCCAAGCCACAATTTGCCCTGTAAACAGTAACATGCAAATAGATCTAGCTGTGTGTGGGTTGGCTGCCATGTTTGCCTGCAAAGTGGTGCGCTTCAAAGGTAATGGATTGGGATGTTCTGAAAGTATAAGAGGCATTATATAAATGCAACTTTATTCTTTTTAAAGAGACTGTATTTGCCAATAGTTTAGACTGCACTTCAGTTTATCAGAAACCAATCTTGCAAAAATGATTTACAAGGATGGTGTCAGAGCTGAAAGATTACAGTTATCAAGAAAGATTGAACTGGTTTGGGCTTTTTCTTTGTAAGAGACTGACTAAAAGAGACCTGATATGGATCTTTGAGTTTATAAACGGGCTGCACAGGGGTCATAAATACAAGACATTTACTAACAAACCTAATTGCAAAATAAGGGAAAATTTCTTTATTCAGAGAGGTCAGAATGTGGAACTGGTCACAACAGGAGGTGGTTGAGGCAAATAGTTGGATATTTTCAAAAAGAAACTGAATGAGTACAGAAGAGAAAAGGGAATGGAAAGATATGCCGAGAGGTTGAGGTGATGTAGTTAGAATGGGAAAAGACTGATGTGGAATATAAACAACTGTACAAACTAGCTGGATAAATGACCTATTTCTGTGCTGTATATTCCACGTAATTAATACATTTCTATGTTCTAATGCCGGTATAAACCTCTTTATTTCAACTAGTTTAATGCCTCCACCAAAATAATAGACTAAGGCATACCATATATAATTCTGGCTGTTCTGGTCTTTGATGGTTCAGTTGATACATGCATTGTCTAATGTGCAACTGATCTATACAGATCAGGAAGTCCCTATGTTTAATCCCAGGTCTGTACTAGTTGGTTGATTGCAGCTGGATGGCTGTGGATGTGCTAGAATTGGTCTCAAACACTCTTGAGCTAGGGAGAGAAAAGACCAGGCAGTGTTACTGCTACTGGTTGCTATGTAGTTACTTCTGCAGACAAATATGTGTTTATGTCCCTGAGGATTAAAGAATTAGAGCATTAGCTGTAGCTCAGTGGTAGGAATCTTACCTTTGTGTCAGAAGGTTATGGGCTGAAGTCCCACCCGAGAGTTTCGAACACAAGGTCCAGTGCAATACTGGCTGTGTGAATGCTGCAATAATGGCAATGCTGTTTTTTTTTGGATAATGCCTTAAACCGAGGCTCTGCCTGTCTTCTGAGGAGACATAAAAGATCTCTTGGCATTATTTGGAGAAGAGTAGGAAATTATCCTAGTGTCCTGGCTAATCTTTAACCCTCAACATCAGTGAAACAGATTATCTGGTCATTATCACATTGTTGTTATTGGAACCTGGCTGTGTCAAATTTGGCTGCTGTTTTTCCTGCATTACAGCAGTGATTGCATTTCAAAAATGAAGATTGGTTGTAAAGCACTTTGGGAGGCCCTGCATTGTGAAAGCTTCAAGATAAAGGTAAGTCTATCTTTCTTTATTGAGAACAAGCAGAATTAAGCTTGACTGAGATCCGCTCTCTATATGTTTGAAGTCCTCACAACTAGTCATTATCTAGGCACATGGGTGAATCATGGTCGTATAGGAATATAGGAATGGCAGTAGCTGTCGATCTGTGTCCCATATTAACCAGTGCGTTCAGGATAGGAGGAGAAAACATTACAGAAAGGAGAAGGAGTGAATGATTAAATACATCAAAAAATGTTTTGGTTTAAATAATTAGAACTGATCAAGCGGAATGTTTTCTCACATTTTTATTTTCAAATTATTACACTTTTACATGGCGCTACATAATCAAACAGTATCAACAATAAATCAGATGAAGAAGCTTAGACCACATGAAGCATTAACTTGCATTTAGGAGAGCTCTGTTTTGACACATGACTGTGTATTGTTAGGTATGTCTACAGGAAGGTCAAAATCTAGGCAAACCTCAGCACTGCAAGGACATAAACAATTCATACTTCATCTTGCTGGAACATATTAATCTTTCAATTTTTTTTGGTGCACTGTAGCTGTTGTTCAAGGAATGATTGGTGCGTGAAAAATTCTATTAACCACTTTTACTCTTATTGTTAAAAATTGTAGAAGGACTAATCCCTATACATCAAACTATTTTGCTTTCTGGCTTCAATTTTGTTTTGAAAAGGTCAACTGAAGTGCAAAAAGACTTAATCTAGCTGCAGTTGAATCTGTTTAAAATTACTTTCAGTTGCCCAGGGAGGCAAAAACTAAATGTTGAAATGGAAGAGATTTTATGAGGATGTGAACAGCATGAGCTCACAGAGCTCAGTTTTGTATGAGAGTAATGTTACAAGGGCTACAAAAAGTACTGAAGGATTTTTATGATTCACAAAAGCTTTACCTTAAAAGTTAAGATGCACCATGTTCATTAGTTTGTGTTGGATTAGCTTCTGCAATGAAAGATCAATGTCTATATGAATTCCTTTTCATTGTCTGGAACAATTTAAATATTAATTAATTTACATATTTTCTACTATCTAGAATGCTTTGGATGAACGTGTTGAGAGAATGAAGAATGATTGTCTAGATAAGTTAAACATCTCCATGAGAGAACAAATGGAGTAAGTTATGGTTAGCTCATGAATATTTTTCATCCCCCACAGTTAATCAGCCATTATTACATTTACATCAAATTCTTAAATCATTATTGATGAGAAAATTTATATTTGTAGTGTGGCTATTAGGAGGACATGTTTAATGCTTTTCATGATATTAAATCGAAAGCCTCTCAATTTCTTTCCTTTTGATGATTGGCCACACTATTGAATACCAGTATAATCAAAATATGGGGCTAATACCACCTTAGTCAATGAATAGAAAATATAACCTTTGATTCAACTGAGCATTATGAAGTTATTAACTCTTACGCTCTGTATTTTATTTAATTTTCTGATTTTTACACTTGCCAGGTTATGAACTATATGGTAGATGAACATGTAGGAAGCCTACGTGTGCCCATTCTTATGCAAGAAACATTTTACAAATGTCTGCTGAGATGTATGTGTGAGCAGAGTGAGGTGTTTGACCCATTTCTTCCCCTTCATTGATCAAAGGAAATATTAAAGTCCTGTCTGGTGCTTCTTCTTGTTCCATAGTTGGATTGAGAACTCAAACATGTGAAGAATTGCTGTTGCTTCTAACTATTCCACAGCACATAATTGAATTACTCGTATTCTCTGTCATTGGCCCCTTGGGTAATCAAGCTAACAGGTAGGATGCTGTGTATATTCAATGGGCTAATACAAATAACATCAATAAGGTATGGTAAAAAGGGATCCTTTAATGAAATTTTCAATTTTAAATGAAAAAAATGGTTTTGAAAATTTATTTGAGTATCATTTCTCAGCATATCTTCTGTCACTAAATGAGGTTGTGATTTACAATGGATTGAATGAGCAAGGATCTCAGTGTTATGAAGTGATAAAAAAAATGCAATTAATTGCCTTAACTTTGGGATTAGCGGAACAAGAAAAAAAATCATGAATATTATTTGTCAAAAAGCATTTTTAGCCTCTGCATGATACATCAGTTCAGAATTGTCATAAAATCATACAACATAGAAAGTTATTTGGCCCATTATGCCTGTGCCAGCCTTTTTGAAAGAGCTATTCAATTAGCCCCACTCACTTTTACTTTCCCACAAAACCCTGATATTTTTCCTCTTCAAGAATCTATTCATCTCTCTTTTGAAAGTCACTTTTATATATGCCTATTCCACCCTTTCAGATAGTACATTCCAGATCACAATTTATTGCATTGCACTACCACCTATAAGAACAAGGGCAGCAGATAGATGGGAACACCACCACCTGGAGGTTCCCATCCAAGTTACTCACCATCCTGACTTGGAAATATGTCGCTGTTCCTTCACTGTCACTGGTCAAAATCCTGGAACTCCCTTCCTAACAGCACTGTGGGTGTACCTACACCACATGGACTGCAGCGGTTCAAGAAGGCAGCTCACCATCACCTTCTCAAGAGCAATTAGGGATGGGCAATAAATGCTGGCCCAGCCAGCGAAGCCCACATCCCGTGAATGAAAAAAAATTCTCATCTCACCTTTAATCCTTAGTCGTGGGAAAATTAGAATGTTAGCTTATTTTGTGTTTTGCTGCTTTTCTTGCAGCAATTCACGATTGACTTGACAATTCATTAACAACCATAAGCACACTTCTTCTGAGAATTTGTCTAAACAAAAACACAATAGGATTTGAAAGATCCCTTCCATGTTACATCTGCCCATTCAGTTTTCCACAGCCTTCAAAATTCTGTCAGATTCCACATAAACTTGCCTTTGGTGCACCTATAGCTCAGCTGATCCTAGCTGAAGAGATGAAGGCAGTGATATTGGCCCTTGAACAGTCTGTATGCAGGTTGTTTAGCTGTTCACAATGTCATTGGTAATCCTGTAAGTGTAGCAGGATTGCTGCTTTGCTGGAGTATATTTAATTGCTTTTGTATTTGAATATTAGAGGTAGAATTTCAAGACTAGCATTACCAACCTAGAAAAATGCTGCATCAAATTTACACCTGACACCATTGGGATATTCAACAGGATTGAAATGCACCTATAAAAGAATAATAGGTGTAGCTAACTTCAGAGGAATAAAAATGGCTATCAAGGCTATTATTTGTCACACCACCAAATGAGAATAGGTATTAACACCATCTACCAATACGTAGTAAACTATGACTAACAGATCTCAGATGTAAGATATGTCAGAACAGTAATAGTAAAGAACTATACTGTTATTGTTTGGGGAATGGGGCTCTTCATCAACTATCATGATACTACTACTGAATATTAATTTGTGAAATTAACAATGGCCAAGATTATGTGATGAAACTATCAGCATCCATCATCATTACCCTTTTGAAACTGACAGCAAAACCTGGAGTCTGCACATGCGCAATTAAATCAGATGTAATTAAATCTGAGGTCTGTAATCAATCAGAAATCACTAAATGGACAAAATCTTGCCCATTAATGCCATTACTCCAGTGTTTAAAAAGTTACAGCTTGTTGAATGGTGGTTTTTAATAGCATACTAAATTCATAATTACTGCTGAACAGCCTCATTAGGAGAAACTAATTTTGTGTTTGTGAATGTAAAAGTTCTACACTATGATAAAAGAAGTTTAAATATTTTTTTAAAATTCAAAGTTTGTTGAAGATATCTCAGTTTTAACTTTAATCTCATATGCATGTTCCCATAAAATTTCATTAAAAGTGAAGAATAAAAAGTGAATTTTACTTTCTGCTTTGTTGTCTGTGAGGATGTTTCAATGTAATTACTCAAGCTGCTTACCCTGCATGATGACATCACTGTCACTGGATGCCTGAAGATTCAAACTCATGTGGGGAAAGGGTAATCCACACCACAGAGATTGCTGGATCTTTTTGGGCAGTTTTCTTCAAGTAGAGTGTGCCATCACTTTGCTGCTAATCACAAAATCCGGTCCAGTGTTAATGGTGGGGGTATCAGTACCCATATATGATTCTGACTTTGTCTCTGAACATTACTGTGTGTAAAGTGAGGTTGGACCAAACATTTTAATGCAAACTGTCCAAAGCACAATTTATTGTGTTCTTACCTGCTTAGGTAAAGTGTAAAGCAGTATTTAGCATAATAGCAAAGAATATTTATTTTGTCATATTAAATAGTATTAAATAGAAAGTGTCATGCTCCTTTGGTTTCTAACTTGATTTATATGCAACAGTGAACATTACTATTTGCTTGACTGCATCATTCATGCCATGTGGCAGGATAATGGCCAGAAATATTACCTACTTTTTACAGTTCTGGTACAGAGGTGGAGGGCGGAATTTTACACTGGTGAGATTTTATGGTCCCGCTGAAGTCAATGAACTTTTGAATGGCTTGTTGCATTTTATGGCCCTTCCCCCACCATGATGGAGCTGTAAAATTCCACCCAGAGTGCTACCTTACTTATTGTAAAGGCTGAATTGAAATAACCTTAAACTGCTGTTTTGATTTACAAAATGTATTTCCACTGTCAGAAACAATGCTCTTAGATATGTGCACTCATTAGAAAATAGAATATTGGACCTCAAGGCAGAAGCATTTTTCTATTTCACATGCAGTGACAGCTTTTAAGCCTCGCAGGTCAGGTATGACATAGATAAGATGCAATGCAATGGATCATGGTGTTGACGATGTACATCAACCACCTCAAAAAAACAGCCTTCAACCAATGACCAAAACACTGTAATTGTCCACACACTATATTTATGATGTCTTAGAGCAAGACTACTTAATTAGTGCCAGTTAGTGCCGAATTAGGATAATTTTCTAATGTAAGCTATGCTGATTATGAATTAAACAGTGTCTGTCGAAAATTATTTCAATTTTGATGGAGAAATACCATAGTACTGTTAAAATATGATTGTTATACATTGCTTATTGTAATATTGGATTTTAGGAGACACTTGTCAAAGTGTCAAAGTGTATTAATATTTCTATCCCAATGACAGGAAAAACTTATCATATTACTAAATTAAGACCTGGATTTTCACTACTGAGGCAAGGTAGATCAAATTGGGAAATTTCCCATCTTGCTGGGCCTGCCCCAGATGTTGCTATTTTTGCTTCAGGGGGAACTAGTGTGTGATGGAATCAGGCCATCCTGTTCTACTGAAAATGTTTTTACACCTGTCTTCATTATGCATGCTTGGCTAGGAGCCTAGGCTCATAAAAGGATTGTCCTAATAGCGGGTCCTGCACTGATAACTCGAGAGAACTGTTAAATCTGCTTGATTGACATCTTTAAATGGCTATAATAAGTTGTTTATTCTGTGATATCTTTTGGCAATGCTGCAATATTTGTTTGCACAAGATTAAGAAGTGTGAATTGTTTGAAGCCTCGATTACTGATACTTTAATGGTCTTTCTGATTGACACTTTTATAGGGCTGTAGGAGCAACATTTTTTTTCAAAGGAATGTTTGTGATTATTTTTTCTGCCTAGTTCCACACATGTCATTTTAACTATATAGCTATTGGTTCTGTTCATAGTGTATATTGGGTGAATGGGCATGAAAGAGCCATGAGTTTTAGCTTGGGGGGTTTAAGAGGCCATGGAAGGGTGGAAATGGGGCATGAATTGGCCTGAATTGGAATGGAGGAGGCATGGAGAAATGGAAGGGGCATAGGATGGGTAAGACTTTTTGAACTTATCATTCAAAAGGTTCGCAAATCCAGGCTATCGTTCATCACTCTTCTGAGGGATTATGATCCACAAGTCATGGTGTATCTGGCCTGACTCCATGAAAATTGTGGGGGCTAGATGATGCCTACATCTCCAAATGGAGCTAGCCAGGTCAGGAGTGCAAGGTGCAGGCTAACTACCTGCACCCCTATCATATGCAACAAAGGTTAGGGGAGCTGGAAATGGGAGTGGGAATCCTGGAATCAGGTCCCACCTGCCATTTTTAAAAGGCGCCAGAGTTGTTCCGTCTCCACGAACATCCGACTTAAGTCTTCCATGGTACAGCCAAGGAGTCATATAATGCCAGGAATTGCATTGTGCCATTGTACTGTGATACAGTCACATTATCAACGTCTTGCTTTTAGTAATGTATCAGAAGTTGGCATCTTTTATTCTTTGACAACACTTTGGTTGTGAAGATATACAAAATATACTTAATAAATAAAATAGATGGATAGTAGTAAGTTATAAGTTGCCAAAATAATCGTGGGTTCAGATGATGTTTCCAGACAACTTGAACTTAACTGTCAGAATTTATATTACTGGTTGCATAAATACCTGTATGTGTGTGTGTGTATGCGCATACCAATTTAAACAGCTATTTTGATCCAGCAGTTACATCCAGCATTACAAAATTTAGTGTAGTGACAAGGTGCATCAGGTATACACACAGCATTCACTTCATAAAAAACATAGCATACAACAAATAATTACAACAAAGTAGAAAGAAATTCCATAGCTAACATATTTTAAAAGGTTTGTGTGTACATTTGGACTAAATTTATGATATTTATTTACATTGCTGTAAACACTACCAGCAGTACATCAACATTAATACTTTGTAGACTTCAAGTATAATAGCAAGTCCTGCAGCAAGAAGGGAACATTCCAATACTTACAATATAAGATGCAAAAAAGGGATTAGTGTGACACATTACAAGGTATCCTTAATATTCTACCACTTTGTAAAAAGATTGTAAACACACCCAAAATAGGTAATGCCAATATTATTTTACAGGCTTATTGAAAATCCAAGCCTGGATTCCAGGCTATTTAGGTAAACATTTATTTCATTTCATATTTTACGTGTTGTGACCTGTTAGGTGCAGGAAATCTTGGGTAGTGAAATTAGAATGAAGTAAATGGTGGAGTGGAAGAGGAGGTGTATGTAAAGTGAGTAATGGGGGGAACAATGTAGCAGCTGGCAATGGATGGACAGCAAAATGGCTTGGGTGAAGAGCACAGGCAGGAATAATGTGGAGTTGTGGAGCTGCTAGAAAAGTTGGGTGCCCTCCTTGATAAAGGCCGGGGGTTAATGAAAGGTGAGTTAAGATTGGTGGGGGAGGATGGGCGTGTGGAACAGGCTGCGAGTGAGGTTGCATGAATGCTCCTGCAGTCACCGCAGCTGCAGTGGCAGCGTGATGTTGGAGCACAGTGTGATGAATTGTTGTAATTGATGCAGTCGTCACCGATTGCTGACGAGGCTGTTGCATGGGAGCTGCTACAGCAGTTGAAGGTGTCTTCACTTTGCTGACCAGCTTCTGTTGTTCTATGTGCTGTTGAGCTTGGATCTGAAGTTGCCTGTATTTCTCAATTTCCTCTGGCGTGAATGATATTGTTTGAGAGAGTGGAGAGAAAGTTTTGTACATTTCCTCAGTACTTTGAGTTTGATTGTCAATAATTGTGGTTGCTTCATTTTGCAGAGTTTGCTGAGTATTGCAGTGTGGAATATTTGAATTATCTTGAAGCCATGATGTTCTATCTGCATGTGTCTCAGGTGCAGTTTCATAATGACAGAGAAACACTTCATTTAGGGATGGCTTGATATCTTTGATGTTATCACCATATGAATCTGTCTGTTTCTGATGTATTACATCTCTTTGTGATAGAGTCTTCATAGTTGGCACCTTTTCACTCTGTGGCAACACAGTGTCATCATTTAGAACAAATGAGAGCCCAGGAAACAAAATATTCTCTGAAGGGTCTTTGTGATTAATCCACATTTCTGAAAACCTATTTTTTGTATGCTCATCAAATTCTTGTCCATCATGTGTCATTTTAGACACTTCTGTGTCCAGAAAATGGTTGCTTATCTTTGAATGGTAATCATCTGCAAATGTTCCTGCTGACAGCTTGAATACTGAACTGCAACCTTCCTCTGCCTGCTCTACAGTAGTATGAGAGATGTTTATCACATTCTTATCTTGCCTTGGAGCATTTGGTGCAGAATTTTCACAGAGATTCTCTTGACATGAAGGGTAGCAAGGCTGCAACTCATCTGCTGAAAAACACTTACTCTTTTCCCTTTTAGATATTTTGCTCTTTAAGTTAGGCCCAGCTTGACATAGTTGTTTTTGTCGGCGAGATTCTTCACTATGATTGTGTCTATAATCTGAGTTGGAACTACCCACTTCATTCCAACTATTATATGATGAATTCGGGCTTTGTTTATGATCTCCATTTGGGGATGAAGAATGTCTATGCCTACCGCGTTTGTGATGGATAATGACAGGCTTGCAATTCAGAGATTCATACCTTCTCTTCACTGAATGTCTTTCATCACTTTGTTGATCAGAATACTCCATGTCTGAAAAAGAATTGTAGCCATTGCTTCTGCTTCTTAGCTTATTTTTAAAAGAACATATGTTACATGATGAGTGGCAGTCAGTTGAAGAATCCCTGGACATTGAACAATGCTTGTGCCGTCTGCAGCCATTTCTCTGTCTGCCTGTAAGAAAATCATCATGTTCCCCATTGTCCTCACTACTCTCTCTTTTCTCTCTTGTTTCATTATTTGTATTACACACTCTGTCATTCTGGTTACTTTGCAAGGTCTCTCTTTTTCTATTGTTGCAATCAATTTTTTTCTGAGCTTGAGCCAGTTTTTCTGAGGCTGCATTATTTTGATCACACTTAACTTCAAATTGTTCAGGGCCTTCTTCTGAATATTCTTTTTGCATCTTTTCTTGTCCATGTCTGCATTCTACTGTATCTGTGGTGTTTTCTTCGTCAGACAATTCATTTGTGCCTGAAATGCTAGACCCTTCATCTACCTCCATTTTCTCTCGATTTTTCCACTCCACTGACAGCTTTCGCCTCTTCATTTTTTTATATATACAACCGTGCTCTTTCTCTCCTTTCCAGTTTGTATGACGTTTTTTTTCAGTCTTTTTCTTCTTCTGCTTATGCTTTAAATGCCTGTAAGACTTTTTGTGCTTTTTCCATTTTTTGGGCTTGTAATAAGATTCAGTTTCTTTAATGGATTCTTCTTGGCCGGTCCCATTGCAGTGAGGCTTTAATCCAACCATTTGTTCACCACAAATGTTCTGTGTCTTCTCAAAGTCACTTTTTTGAAGAGTAGTATACATCTCATCTCTACTCATAGCACCTTGTACATAGAGGCTCGAGTCATCTGGTTTCATTTCAGAAAAGCTACTTAAAAAATTCCTTTTGGCAGGTCTGCTGAGTTCTTTCAATGAGATTTGTGATGCCTTTAATTCATTTGCTTTGGATTTAATTTCCTCCACACAGCTTTTAGCTCGGGATGTCCTAAAGTCAAAATATAGAGGGTTGCAACAAAAAGTTATGGAAGGCTCAGTGTTAGTAAAGTTTAACATTTCTGAAGGCCACTGAAGGACAGTTGACTCATCCTTGCTGACTACAGGAAAAAAAGGATTATTTGGTCTTCTGCATATGCAAGGATTATCTTGTACAGCTGTACTTTCTGTCTCTACATGTAGAGAACAACAATTTTTAGATAAACCATCAAGGAACGCCTCGGTGGCATCACCCTTTTGTGTTAACTCGTTAGCTGTTGTAGATGTTTCAACTTCCACCAGTGAATTTAACACTTCATTACTTAATATCATTTTAACTCCATTTTTTTCCTCAGTTGGATCAAAACACCCTGACCTATCATTTTCAGAGGCTTTTTCTTCCTTGGTTACATCCTTGTAGAGTGCATCTTGTTTTGTTAATGGCACGGACTCGAAGAAGGGATGTTTTGGCTTATTCTTGCATTGAGCTTGAGGTATGCAGGAAGAAAAACTGCTTTCTGCTGCACTATTGTGTTCCTTCATTATCAAATCCTGTGACCCTTCTTTAAGCAAGGACATTGAATTAGTGCAAAAATTGTTTTCCTGCTGGTATTTACTGCTTTCTGGCTTCACATCCAAATCAGCAACTGTCTCTGGGCTAGAACTTGTCTGAGTACTGTAAGTATTACAGTTGATTTTGCGTTTGTGGTTTGTATTCGTTTTGCTTGATCCTTCTTCACTGTTGTCACAGAAAACTGCTGCAGATGATTCCAGTTTGACAGGAGCTTTCTTGGGAAAGGAAAAGGAGAATCCTACTTTTTGTCCACAGGTTTGTTTTCCCAACATGCAATGTTCAGCTCTCCAGATGTCAGTTGTATTGCTTACAGACAGTTTGTTCTTTCCTCTACTGATTTCTTCCGTGCTGCCTGCCATGCCAGTTTCAGGATCTGCTGATTTACTGTCTGCTCTTCCAGCATCCAGGTTGGCATGCTGCTGATTTTTCCCCGAGGCATTTTTCACAGCAACAGTTGTGGACTTGAACATTGGACCACTCCCTGGGGCACTAAAGCGCAACAAACAAGATAGTCTGAAACACTGCACATGAACAAAATATAGATATAGTATTACTGTCAATTCCACCAACAACAGAAAATAAAATCATAATAGAATATGTAAGTAGTCGTATTTCTTTCTATAGGGATTAGGCTGTCAATGCTATGATTTCTAAAATGATAAGTAACAACATTAGGTTCTATGTAGGTTACATAGTTCAGCAAAATTCTACCTGACAGGCTTTATAATCAGCACATTGGAGGAAATGGTAGTGCTCTATTGGTGCTTTATGAGAAAATCATGTTAGGCTAACTTGATCGAATTTTTTAATGAGCTCTTCAAAAGAGATAGACTAAATGGCTTCTTCTGTGCTGTACTATCTTATGATTCTAGGTGGAAAGTGGTAAGTTAAATTCATATCTGAAATATTTAGAACTTTTTAAAAATAAAATGGTATATGTATCTATATATGTTATGTGCATCTGGGTCATGATACTTATGTATGGAGAGTAATGTACAAAGTGTAGGATTAATACCACATCTGCTTATACACCACATAGAACATAATTAAAATTCATTGAGAACAAAAGGAATCTTGGTCTTATTATTCTCTATAGGGTTTATATGAACAATGCAGAAAAGCCATAGCCAAAGTAAACAGGATGTCAGGTTGCATAAAAAGAGCTATTAAATATAAAGCATCTCATACTGTCTTGATCTTGTACAACTGCCTCGAGGTCCTCTTGGGAGGCTATTTCAATTAGATAGGTTGGAAAAGACTAGAAATCATGTATATAAGTTATGTAAGAGTAGAGAGAGGTTAGATGTTAGATGGTGCTTCTTTTCTCAGACGATATTGGACAGATGGAGCAAGTTACCAGTTCATGTGTTGAGTCTAACCTTACTTCGTGCCTTCCAGAGAGCATTGGACCAGTTCATAATGGAAAGGAGATTGCATGCTATAAAAGATAGATCAAATACCCAGTGCTATGCATATGAATGATGTTGTCTGCTGGACAAGTTTTGATCATCGAAGGTTTCAGTAAGGAATTTTGCAAGAAAAAGAAATGACCCTGTTTATCTTGTTTTAATTCTGGATTTTTCACCTCTCCAAGGAGGTCACTTAACTGATGGTGGGTAAATAAGTAGGTGTACTGGTGGTAGGATTGCCTGACCTTTTTGCACTACTTTGATAATAATATCTGATATAAGACTGCTTGACTAGTGTGTGAGCAAGTTCTCCCAACTTCTTGAAATTTGCAGAATGCAACTAGGCAGGGTGTGTTATGATTCTGGTACATGCAGCAATGGCAGTCTAGAATAGAAAAGCCTGAGGATGAAACAAAATTTGTCATTGTGATTCAGATGAGTACGGGAGCCAGCCAAGCACCTGATGCACCTTGCCTGTCTCCACCTAATTTTCTACCCACCCTGAACATGGCCATCATTATAAAAGGAGAGGAGTGGATGTGGGTGTTACTGAATGTCAGAGTTGTGTACCCAGGTATTTCAATCAATGGGATCTTCTATACAGTCAGTGAAGGTACATATTGGGAGAAACATACATCACCACAGCGATGGAAGTGACATCCACCAAATGGTCCAGGATGAGATCGAGAATGAAAAGGAGCTGAATTTGAAAAAAATTATAGATTCAAATCTGGTTCCTTTGTAAGGGCCCATTGGGAATGAACAGAAAGTTATTTCAGAGGGGAAAGGGGAACCCAATACTCATGGCACTGAATCAGTGTCCTCTGTTGGATTTTCAGGTCTTCCCAGTGTTGTGGTTGCCCAGGTGTCTGCCAAAAGTAAAGAATGACCCTGATTCTGACAAATTCATCTGGGTCAGTGACAGAGGTTCCTGATGGGTATGATCCTGTGATTGATTGGATCGCCAGCTTTCAGATTATTAGGTCTATGGTTCACAAGTTTGACTATGATATGTCAAACCTTTGTGTCTATTGTTCCCTTCCCCTGTACATAGCATTGCCTTCATTTTCTCCATAATTTCTGTGATTTGACTGCAGAACAAGGAGAGTTCCAGGGAATTTGAGGACCAAACCTACCTTTCCATTGCCATTTCTCCAATATTGATCACTAATTAATATCCTTGCTCGAAACATGCTTTTCAAGATTTAGCTTAAACAGCATAAACCAATATAATGAGCTGGCTTCTCGCGAAGTCAGGGAGACTCCACAGTCCTTTAAAAATAACGTTGGGGACCTGATTCCAGGATTCTCAGCCCCATTCCCAGCACACTCCAATGTTCACCAGTCTGGGATAAGAGTGTGTCCTGGTGATGGTCATGTGCCCATGCCTCACATTCCCAACCTGGACATCTCCAGGGATAGGTGTCTCCTAGGCCCCCACAATTTTCGTGGAGTCAGGGCCAGCTTTTCATTGCAGTTCATGGCCCCTCAACTGTGTCATGAACCATAGTCTGGATGAAGGTAAGTTTGAAAGGTAATTTCAAAAGGTATTACCCATGCGCCCCCACCCCCCCCACCATGCCAAGCTTTGCTCCTCCCCCAAGGTCCCTCATACCCTCCATGTCAAACAATGGCACTTCCATGCCATTCACCTCAAATACAGGACCAATAAACCTTATAGTAAAGATAGCATATATGGAAAAGCTTTTAAAAAGTCATTAATTCATAACTTTCTACGTTCTTTAAAAAAATCTTTTATTACAGCCCTATAAAAGTTACAATCATCCAGATCTTTAAAGTCTCAATGGTAGAAACTACAAACACTTGGTATCTCTTTAACTTGTTTAAATAAACATTGTGCAATTGACAGAATAGGTCACAGAGAAAGAGCTGTCAATCAAATAATGTCTTCCCTTGGGCATAGCTGTCAAAATGGACTAAAAGATATCTGGACACTCAGCCAAGAATGCATAATTGGGGGTGGGTAGAGGGGCATAAGTTGGTATGGAGGGTATGAGGGGCCATGGGAGGTGGTTGGGTAGGAGCATAATATGGCATGAGTTGGCAAGGATAGGCATGGGGAGTGAGGAGGCGTGAGGGGTGAGGGCTAAAGCACTGATTTTTTTATTGATTTTATTGTAACTGGGACAAAGTCCCAGAATGCCAGTGTGGGTTTTTTAATTGCCCATCTCAGCCCCTGTGGCTGCCTCCAAACTCTTTCCAGGGTAGCAAGCCCAACTCCAGTTATCACCTGCCCCTCCCATAATGAAAATTTCACCTTTGCAGACATTTTCTCCTGAGGCAGACATGCCAAACTGGGAAATTTCCCGACTCCTGATAGCCGCCTTTAGGATGAAAATTCAACCCATTGTTTAGAGACTTTTAGATATTGCTTTATCCCCCCTAAGCTCCCATCTCTGCCAGGAGTATTGCCAGAATCCGATTTCCATTCAGTTAGTTCAATTCATTTGGTGTAAATTAGAGTGCTCGACAACAACAGCAACTTACACTTATAATGCACCTTTCATGTAGCAAAAGGCCTAAAGGATGCTAACAAATACACTTTGACAACTAGCCACATAAGGAGATATTAGGAGAGATGACAAAACTTGGTCCAGTAGGTAGGTTTTAAGGAGTCTCTTAAAGAAGGAGAGGGAGGTAGAGAACCAGAGAAGTTAGGAAGGGAATTCCAGAAAGAACGGGTACCAAAGGTGGATCAATTGAAATTGGGGATCTGCAAGTTGCCAGAATTGAAGGAGCGGAGAGGTCTCAGAGGGTTATGGTGCTGGAGGATCAGAGCTAGGGAGAAGCATGGTCATGGACGGATTTGAAAACAGGGTGAGAATTGCCATCTTGGAGAATGAAAAGTGGTAAAAACACTCTTACATGAAGCATATTAAGGTTATAGATGAGTGGAAGCAGTCAGTGTGAATCAGACCTGTAGAGAATGGAAAGGAAGGAAACATAAACTGTAGAAAATAGATTAGGGTCCAAGTGGAAGGAGACTTTGTGTATGAGCCAGCTTGGTTTGGTAGAAGAAGTGAACTCTAGAAAATTAATGCAGAAATATGTATCTCTACATGATATAATTTTAATATTATTCTTACACGTTTATGTTATATCCACACTGAGAGAATTAAAAAAACATAGTTAATTAAAAAGAAGTTCCCCAAACAACTTCTACAGCAGCAGAGGTATTGAGTTGAATGTGGAATAGAAATGTTATACTTGCTTGGATGGATTCTCAAATTGCAGTTATATGTGAGGTTTCCATGAGGTGCAATTGCCTGAAATCGGTCAAGCAAGGTAAAAGATAGGAATTTCAATTGCAAGTTATGTCTAGTGCAAATTGAGTTTTTGTGATCTTTTGCGCTGGTTTAAAAATGATTGTGTCCTGCCCTCAAAACTGGCCACTCTTCCAGATTGCAATTATCATCAAGGTAGGTTTCCATTAATTGCACCTGCTTGCAGGCCTTCGAAGAGACTCTTCAAATTATGCTATCTTTAGACATCAGAACACTAGTAGGTACCTTTAAAAAGCTTGTAAATATTTAAAAATATTAAATTTTTGCAAAACACTGACAAGTGTACATAAATGAAATGAACAAATATTTCGGAGAGGCCAGGATTTTCTGGTCCCACCAGCGGTGGGAAACGTTGTGGGCGGGACGGAAAATTTGACGGACCAGCCAAATGTCCATTGACTTCAGGCAGGAATTTCCGGTTCTGTGGTAGGCGGGGCCACAAAATCCTGGCCATAGTTTTTAAAGTCTTTTCAGCTATTTACATCACTCACAGTTACTCACAGATGGTTACTTTTGTGATAAGCCCATTTTCAGCTGTACTCAGAAAACTGTACCGCACTACTGTTAAATATAGCAAAGATTTTTTTTAATGCAGGAAAAAATAAACAACTACATTCTAAAATGCTGCATGCTGCTGGTGCAATGAAGGTTTTATGTTTGTGGTTATGCAAATGATTTTAAGCAGAAACTCATCAAGTGACAAGTTCATTTCGGAAAACCAGATCAATTTCCAACGTAATTCATACCTTCAATGTTGATTGTGCCCAAAGCAGAAACCTTACCCAATATGTAAACGGCCAATAAATTTTGGTGGGCATTTAGATTTAGAATGTTGTGGGAAATCATTTGACAAAAAAATCATCCTACCTGTTTTATATATATACATAGGGGATAAAATGAGAAAGTAATTCCTTTTTTGTCCATGACTGTACCTGGAGTAAGAAATGAGGATACCCTGTTGGTAATCACTGATTATAAACTGCAGTGGTTTACATAGGATATTTGACACAGAATAAAAGGCCATTCAGCCCAACTAGTCCACACCGCTCTTTACGCTCTACTTGAGCCTCCTCCCATCTTTCCTTTCCTAAATCTATTATCATAACCCTCTATTCCCTTTGCCATCATATCCTTCCCTAGCTTCCCCTTAACTGCATCTATCCTGTTTGCTTCAACCAACCCTGTGGCAGTGACTTCCATATTCTCACAACTCTTTGGGTAAAGAAGCACCTCCTGAATTGCCTATTGGATTTCTTGTTGACTATTCTATATTAATGATCTTGAGTTCTGCTCTTGCCCACAAGGGGAAACAATTGCCCTGTAGCCACTCTATCAAAATATTTCACATTTCAAGGACCTCCATTAGGTCAACCCTCAGCCTTCTTTTTTCAAGAGAAAGAGACCCAGCCTGTCAATCCTTTCCTAATATTTATACCCACGCATTTCTGGTATCATGCTTGTTAATTTCTGTGCCCTCCCCAGTGCCTCCATATCCTTTATATAATGAGAACCAAACTGCATGCAGTACTTGAGGTGTGGTCTAACCAAGGTTCGAATCAGATTTAACATGACTTCCTTACTTTTTCAATTCCAAACTCTCCTAGAGATAAAGCCTTAGTCTTTTATTCAAGGCCTTGCTAACCTGTGGCGCAGCCTTTCATGATTGGCGTATTTGCACTCTGAGATGCCTTCATTCCTCTACCCCACCTAGACTTGTACATTCCAAAAAATAAATGTCCTCTCTATTAGTTTAGGAATTAAATTGGCTGGAATGAGTTAGGGCAAGAGCAATAATGTTTGACGATTAGAAAATGGATTTTCCTAGTTTTAATATCATATCAATATTTATACACCAGTCAACTTGAGCTCTACCAGCTCATTGTATATCATTTTTTAATTTCCTTATTTGTGAATTTTTATTTACTGAAGTAAATTAATGTTTTGGAAAACAATTGTTAAGCTATTTTGCAAGTAAGTTAAAACATATACTATCGCAAATCATGAATGTGGTGGGGATTCTTATAATATAAAGATAATTTAACAACTCTAAATTGTTTAAAAGGTTTAATGTTTAATGAGATCCAAACAAAGCATTTTAACTGGTCATGAAGCTCCTTTGATTGCATCTGTGCCTGTTAATGTGCCTTTTCATTTGAGCATTAAATCATTTATTTACTCACCACACAACTTGCTTTCTGAGTTCAGCTAGCTCATGTAAACGTTTGAGAGCTTTTTCCTGTTTCTTTTCATCTTTTCTTGACTTGGAAGCTACATTCCGGGCAAACTCTCTCTGCTTCAGTTCTTTCAGTCTCTGCAAATCAGGTAGAATAGACATCAATTTAAATGTTAAGGCTTCTAACCTTAATCAAGCAGTACAATGAATCTATTTTCTTTTACCAATGGATATACATATCAAAGAGTTAATAGGGGGTGGAGTTTTGTGTGGCACAGTGGGACAGACACTGACCTTCCATCAAATCCAGCTCAGATTGCTAGGATTTATCTGCTGGATATAAGGATCCTGCATGAAATGAGTCTGAGAAATTTGGTGCCCTGTATAGGGAGGGCTGAGAGCATCAAGCTGATTGAAATGATGAGAATCTCAGGCAGAGATGCTTAAGAATAGCTGGTGTAGGAGATAAAAAAAAATGTACAGAAGAATGTGTTTCTATTTCGATGTTACAAGGAGATACTCATTGGGGCTGAAAGAGAGGAAGCTTTACTATTCTTCCAACTGTGATATACTTCACCAAGGGCGCTTGATGTTGCCCATCAGCACCAAAATTCTTTACTTTGAAGAGCATAAAAATTGACATACAAGCAGTGTTAAGTTCACAACTGCAGTGACTAAGTATTAGTTTTAAAACCATTTGTGGCAAACTAGGGTATTTGTGCATTTTTTGACATTGGAAATTAAGCTCTTTGATGAACTTTTGCATTATTGGATTCCAGCCGGTGGCAACAGTGCAGATCATTGCTAGCTCTTTTCAGCATTTATGAGCCAAACCTTTCTGACACTGATGGCATTATAGACCAACAAAAATAGGGGTTTGTGAATCTGTTGTTGGGTTAAATCTACCAGTTCCTGCAAAATATCTGCCAGACCCTTGCGTTTGCTCCTTATTTAAGGAACTGCAGGCAGGTGGGTAGACTTACTCTTTGGGTGCAAAACCTGCATTACCAATCGGTTGCATGGGGAGGATCTTCCGGTTGGTGAGCAAGGGTGAGGCCAGCTTGTCAATGCATAAAATAATGCAGGATGACATCGGGTGGAACTCCCAATGCCACCCCGCGTCATCTCCATTTTCAGGTTGGCAGGGGCGCAGCCGAATCAGCTGCACGCCCACCGACCTGCCAACGGCCAATTGAGGCCATTTAAAAAGTAATTAAGCTCATTGATGGACCTGCCCATCCAACCTTAGGGTTGTCGGGCAGGCCGGGAGCCCTGGAGGGCTTAAGAAAAAGCATGAAACCCCATCCACAGGCAGGATGAGGCTTCATGAGGGTTTTTAAATATTTAATAAGGGTTTCAGTAAAAGTGATGGACATGTCCCAACTCATATGCCAGTGTCACATGAGGGGGCATGTCAGGGAAATGCTGATATCATTTGCTTAACATTTTAAAATTTGGAGCCTATCTCCCTGAAGCAGCACTTAGCCTCAGGGAAAGAGCGAAAGAGAGCACTCTCGGCTGAGGGAATCACCCCCACCCGCACTGTCATGTTGGACAGGCCTTAATTGGCTCACGCACGTAAAATGGCGGCATGCCCCCGCCCGCTCCTGCACTTCCCCCACAATGGGGGGAAAATTATCTCCCATGTAAAGAAAGAGCTCAAATTTGATTTCCATTTGTGTATGAGCCAATGGCAATTAAAATTGGGCAAGTTTCGATAGTAGGTGACCAAAATGGATTCATTAACTTATTTTGATAGTCTATAAAGAAGTAAATGGTTTTACTCTTCTTCAGTTAAGAATAGGATTTTCTTTATGTGGTGTTTCTGTTGCATGTGTGGTATAAATTACTTACAAATAACCTTTCCATAAAACTCAGTAAAAGTAGTCAAAGCCTATATCAAAAAGAATTCATATGGGAAAACATTCTGAAGTATTATACAACTAGTAAAGATGCTTTAATTATTAAAATATAAGTAATAATGGAAAATAAGACCAAAATTCCATTTAGCTCCAGCAGCTGGTCCAGTTAACCTATAAGGTTGTTGGAAGCGATAACAAGAAGACAGTGGCATTCAGAGTGTAAAATCCTGCTTATGCTGCAGCAGCTAATTTACACATTCTCATCAGCATGATTTCTGGTTGGTGTTAAATGCTTACTTGTATCCAATACATTACTCATGTTTCTCTCCATTTAATTACTGTGAAAGTTGCTCTGTTTTTTCAAGGCTCAGGATATTCTGCACTCACATACTCTGCCTGCGCTATTATAGAAACTGAGGGTAATATTTGTCTGACAACTGCCCTGTGTACAAAGATATAGCAGTGGTAATATCAGTTTTTAAAAAAGAATTGATTCCACATCTGAGTGCTCCCCAAAGTAATTTTCCAGCAGGTGTCAATTTAGGTGCCCAGTGTTTCCACTTGAAACAAGCAGGAGCTGAGTAACAAAATGCATATCAAGGTCCAACACTGCTTTCAGGACCCGAATAGAAGGACATGCTGATAGGGAGGGATAATGGAGGGTGGGAGGAGGTTTGTGGTGAACATAAACACTGACATAGACCAGTTTGACCAAATGGCCTGTTTCTCTGCTGTAATTTGTATGTAATTCTACGTAAAATCAGAAGGATTGTTGATTCTGAGGCTTAAGTATGGTGGCGCAGGGTTGTGCAGGGAATGACAGAAATGCAAAGGAGAGTCTTACTTTTCCAGTTCTAGTGAGGTTGTTAGATTCCTTCCTGCGCTGCTCCCAGGTCCTGGAACCTCCCTGACATGTGTAAAGCTTGAAAATCATCCACTGAATCGTATATTAAGAACATTAATATTAACAATTATCACATTGTTAATGCTTTAAGGAAAATTGCACTGAGTTTGTACGGTTACTTTTAGTGGCGTTACCAACATCTTGTATGTTCTTGATGTGGGTTTAATGCACCAATAATTGATTACCACAAGAGAACTAAAAACATCAGTTTGTACAACCACCATAGTTGAATTACAATCAATTCAGTTAGTATGCCATTTTGGTGTTTTACAGTGCTATAAGTCACTACCCAAACAGCCTTTTGTGGCTATTGAGAAATTAAAGGTGCACTTACACTACAATTGTATCATTATTGCAATATGAAACCCCATATATGGTATAATGCAATCTGAATCTAGAGTCTGGATCTAATATACCACTGGAATGAAATTGGGTGAGATTCAGTGGATGGGGCCAAAACCTAACTGGATGCAAGCCAGGTAGCCAAAATAAACAAAGACTGTAGACAACATTGTAAAATGGCAGGAAACATAACATTTTTAAATGTTTACCTACATTGTTAACTTGACAGGAATACTGATTTATTTTTCATTTCAGGAACTTGGGTTGCTCATGTAAACATTTTAGTGACCTGGTCAAGAATAGATTTCACAAGCAACCCAATAACTGAGATAAATGGCCAAAATTTGTAGTGCCTTTAGAGTGTATCTTTGAAACAAAGAAGGTTGATTACAACACCAAAAAGTAAATCATCCATTCTTTTTCTGAGTACATTGAGGAATAGAAAAAAGTAGTAATCTTATACAATGACATATTGAAAATTTGATTAATCTCTTTTCCAAGGCTTCTAATTCATCAATTTCACCACTTAGCAATATAGGCTGAATAATACCTATGTCGGGCGGGCTGGGTGAGAGCGGACGGGGTAGGCGCGGTGTCGGTCGCAGCCTACGATTGGCTGCATGCCACCATTTTATGTGGGCGGACCAGTAACTAAGACAAATGGCCGGTAATGTGCTATCTCGTGAGCACACTACTTAGTGTGAGCAGGGGGAGGAGGGAGAGTCAGGGCCTGTGCTCTTTCCCGCATGCACATGAAAGGGCGCAACAATCTCCCTGAGGCACGGAGCTGCCTCAGGGAAATCAAATTGGTAATAAAACTTATGAATAAAGGAAATAAAAAATTATGTAAACATATGACAATGTCACATGAGCTAGGCCATGCTTGTGCATTTTGCAAAATTTATTTAAATATTTTATAAAACCTTCAGGAAACCTCATCCCGCCCGTGGATGAGGTTTCCTGAAAATGTGAAGGCTGCTCGGGCTCTTTGCCTGCCCGCCAACCTTAAGATTGGACAGACAGCGCTGTTAACAACGTCATTTACTTTTCTAATGGCCTTAATAGGCCCTTGACAGTTCGGTGGGCATGCAGAGGCCTCTGGCGCATGCCCACAGAAAGCAATATCGAAATGGCGCACGATGACATCAGGACGCATGGCCGACATCATCTCGCGTCATTTTACGGGTCGGCATGTCGGGTCCACCCCCACATGCTGATGGCAATATTCTGCCCAATATGTAGTTAGAAAACTATGGTTGTTGCAATAAACAAGCAAACCAAAATATTCTGAACAGAAGAGAAAAAAAATCTGAGAAATATTGTGATTAAATAGAAGGTTAGAGAGAGAAATTGAATTAAAGCAATGAATTTGCCACTGGAGTTTAATTTGCATTTGAACTTGCTGGATAATTTGTAAGATTTGACTTAAAATAGTAGGTCTGCTTCAAGCTATACAGCAAATGTGGCTTTTAAAAAAATCAATTCCTGGATCAAGATGCCATCAATTGGAAACAAAACACAGATTAATAAACATTAGAGATTAAAAGCGGCATTGATTAAGGTTTCATTTGTCTTATTTATACAAAGTACTTGTGTGGCACAGATAACCGATTCTTAAATTTTTTAAAAATCAATGAACAAGAGGCAGGACCTATATTGGGAAAAGGTTAATATTATCAACGACGAATTTAATTACAGATAGAATAGTGAATGCCAGAAAGAGAGTGTAAGTGACACATGGGTTCGTTTAATGAATTTTAAAAGGAGATTTTACATTCTTAAAGCAGAGAGAGAGATCATTTAATCGCAGTATTTGAAACCGAAAATGTTTTTGGTTCTGTAACTCCACTTTCTGCCATTTATAGAGCCAAAAATAAGTAAAGCATACATTTAACTTTCAATCTGAGGCTACAGAATTTTCAATTCTTGCCAGGTGTCCCATTTCAAATGAAATCTATCGAGTGGTAAACATATCTAAGTTGACTGGGCAGTATTTCAGCATCACACAAACATTTTATGGGCTCCAAAGCTCATAATTGTATAAACTAAAACATTCTTTCGTACTGAAAATGGTGCTATTGATACAGTTTTCTCATTTTAGGATTAGTTTTCTCTGGTTTAAGTGCAAGAATGCACTTTGGAAAGTAAAATAAACCCTCTTTGAGAAATTTTAATGGAGTTGTTTTGGCAGAACAGAATTCCTTAAAGTTGTCAAGTTTCTTGATGACAGCAACTAAAACCATAAGCCACTTCAAGTACCATTAATGAATTAAATCACTCTTAGTAGGAATGGAGTTAAATCAGTGGATTCACAGGTAGATCAGACATCTTGGAACTGGAGCAGCCTTGAACTCTCTTCCCCAGATGGCCTACTCCTGTGTCTAATTTGCATGTTCAAATCAGTTTAAAAATATGGGGTCTCCCATTTAAAACAAAGATAAGGAGATTATTTTTCTCTCAGAGGGTCCTGAATCTCTGGAACTCTCTTCCCCAGAGAGTAACAGCGACAGGGTCCTTGAATGTTTTTAAGGCAGAGGTAAGTGGATTCTTGACTAACAAGGGAATCAAAGGTTATCGGGAGTAGGCAGGCTAGTGAAGTTGAGGCCACAATCAGATCAGCCATGATCTAATTGAATGGTGGAGCAGGCTCAAGGGGCCAACTGGCCTACTCCTGCTCTTAATTCATATGCTTGTGAGTTAGCAAATCTAGTATTCTGCCATTTGCTGCAGTTCTTACATTATCTCACAATTTTCGTCAAAAGGACTTATTCTAACTGTTGTGTTTTCCTTTTATTCTGGAGCTGATGCCTATTCACTCCCCTTCACTTTTAATTTACAGGTGGTCAAAGTTGCATTCTAAGTACTGACCATTCCAGTAAAAATGCCCCAAACTTTTGGCGATTGTGCAACATTATTAGTCACATGGCATACTTTAGACATGCATCAAATTCAGTTCTTAGGATCAGTTATAAATCACTGAGGTCATTTTTACAGTCTTGCCATATTGTTTACTGTTGTGCATTACATAACTTTCCAGGATAGCATATCCTATTTCAATTTTCTTATTTGCACAAATTTTTTGTTTAGCATAGGCAACCAATTCTCAAGAATAAATCAAGGGGCAGAAACTATATTGGGGAAAAAATAATATTATTAATGAGCAATTGAATATAAATGTATTTAAATGTTATATTTCGTTGCTGCAAGAATGTACAATCTCATTTTCAAAAGAGTAATCACTGATTTTGATAGAAACACCGGAAGGGGTCAGCATCAGTGACACACATGAGCACATAATAGAGTTTCAACAGCCAATAGTGAACAATGCTCATGAGATTCATACCTGTTTGATTCTGGGTTAATTTTATTCTGTCCCTTTTCTAATCATCAATGGGGAAGGATTTGTGTTTTATCCTTCCTGTTCCCTTGCTACCAACAAAAAGTTGATGATATTCAGACCTTTCACTTGTTCCTGCTTGCCTATATCCAAGGCCCACCAATCCTGGTTGATGAGTTGCTCAGATGTGGTGATTTCCTTTCATTTTTTAGTCATATATTAAATACATTCTGAGAACATAATCAAATGTGCCTTACAGGGCTATCAGTCACTTCCATTAGCAGCCTGAGCATCTTACCTCAATGGGTATTAACTCACACTGCTCCATATCTGCATGCACAATAGCGTAACATGACAATAGAGCAAAACCCCTTGTGGCTGGGAAAATATATTTTTATCCTGCTAACATGTGCTTCTCCAATCTTTCTGAAAGTGGATCTATCAAACACTCAATTGAATATTGATATGAATGTTAAGATACTTTGTTTCACAATGACTGAACATACAGAACACCAGCTTTATCAGATTTGCTTAGTTCACCTGGTATAACTTGTCTTCACATTCTGTTTCAAACAAAGACTGCACTTGTCTTTCAGTTTTATCTCTTGCTGTTCACCGCAGATAAAGGATCAAAGACTTTCCAGTTGAGAATGAAGCATTACAAAGTACTTACAGCACAGAAACTAGCTATTTGGTCCAACACGTCCATGCAGGTATTTATGCTCTATGCGAGGCTCCTCCCAACAACCCCACGCTTAGCCCCTTAATATATCTTTTTTCTTTTTGCCTTGTGCTTATCTATCTACCCCTTGAATGCATCCATACTATTCACCCCAACTACTTCTTGTAGTAGCATGTTCACATTCTAACCAATTTCTTGATAAAGAAGTTTCTCCTGAATTCCCTAGTGGATTAATTACTAACTATTTTATCTCTCTGGCCCCTTGTTCTGGCCTGTCCCACAAATGGAAACATTTAGTGCTGGAGTTTCATGTCGGAGGCAGAAATCAGGAGACAGGAATAATCCTGCATCCTGTTCCTGCCTCCGTCTTGAGACTGCCAGCAGGCAGGAGTTTCTGCACATCCAGGCCCTACATGGCCTGGAAACAGGCCTGTCACCTGAGCAGCCAGGCTAAAAGGCTTGTTTCTGTTCCCAAAAAACCTTGACTCAACTCTATCGATGTTATCAGCAGCTCATTCTATACAGTTGAACCTTCTGCCCACTTTAAAAACCTCCTTCGTCCTACCCCACAACCTCACCACTCCACCCATTATCCATTTTATGCATATAGCTCACAAGCTCTATTATAACAGTTGGAAGCCATTGAATAGACCATAACTCACCCCAAGTAAACAAACTGACTCTTCAAATCAGCTGTGCAAATAGATTCACGCACTTGTAAAATGATTAGGCAGTTGGATTACAGCCAAGAATCCATAACTCTCATCAAGTAAACAACTTGACTTCAGAACTGCTATCTCACCAGATGTCAAGGCTGAATACATAAAAGCAATGGGAAAAGCTTAAACAAGTCAACATTGTTATAAAAGGCTACAGTTTCAATACTATAAAATGTACTCCACTATTTTAACCATTTCATAAACTTTTTTAAGTCATCTGAAGATTTTTCGACATTTACAATATAGATCTTTTACTTACAGTGTGCCAGTTGCCAGGAGTAGCGATCTGGCAAAGATATTGTTCAATGGGTAGTTACATCTTCCAATCACAGTGTTATGACTCACCTTAATGAATACAGATGCAGCTCATGCTACAGAATTTCATGATGAACTATAAAGGAGGCAAAAACATTTTATTTACCTTTTACATTCTTCCCACCTCCAATCCATGGTCATGCCTCAATAAAGCTGATGTAAAACCTGACCGCTGTTAAAGACCAGAAGCCACCATAAAAATTTAAAAAAAACTTACCTGTGGCAGGCTCTCAATGAGCCCACAATGCAATGAATTTCCTCCTTAAGAGTAGTGGTCATTTTTGACCACTCCTTCCTCCTTCCCTTATGCTTGTAAATTTGGTCAAGGGCAGAAATGGAGGCTGGGCGTCTGAGCGAGCCGCTTTTTTTTCTGCCTCAGCCTCTGTTTGGTACCAATTGGGACAATGAAAATTCTGCCCTTTGTCTACATCTACCCTATTGAGCTATGTCATAATCTTAATGACCTCTATCAGATCACTACTTAGTCATATATTTTCTAGTGAAAATAGCCCCAGCTTGTTTAATCTTTCCAGACAGATATGACATCTCGGTTCTGCTGTGATTCCATTAAATCTTTTATGCACCTTCTCCAGTTCTTCCATGTTCTTTCATAAGATAAAGACCAGAACAGTTCACAATACAAGTGTGATCTAACCAAGGTTCCACATAAGTCTCTGCTTTCCAGTTCAAATTTAGGAAGTAACTATCATGGCAGATTAAAGGGAACCAGTGGATGTAGTATATTTGGGTGTTCAAAAATAATTTAATAAGGTGCCATATGAAATGTTGTTGCATAAGTTAAGGACTCATGTGGTTGCTGATAACATATTAGCATGGGCAGAAGATTGTCTAAGGGACAGAAAACATAGAGCAGGAGTAAACTGGTCATTTCCAGATTGGCAGGCTGATAGAGTGATGCAAACAACAGTGCTGGGGACTCAGCTGTTTACAGTCAAAGCTAATGATTTAGATGAAGGGACTAAATGTAATTTGGTTGTTTTCTGATGATAGAAAGCTAAGTGGGAAAGTAAGATGTGAGGAGGACAAATGGGAGTGGGGGTGGGGGAATCTTCTCACCTCAGTCCACATTGGAATGATTGGACAATTTTTGGGTTAGAAACCCAATTGTTGCTCTTTCTCAATGCAAACTAATTCTCATCTAACCACCGAGCTCCCCAACTAATTAAGAAGGGTGTTCATTCTGTCAAAGAAAGGATTTCTAATTAAAGGAACGATATGGCATAGATCACAATTGCTGGCCGGCATTTGTATTATTAAGGCTGCAGCATCCACAGAAATGGAGTGGAGACCTGGGAAAGCTGTTCCCCGGGTCTGTCACTCTTACCTGGAGATTCTCCTGTGGGATCTGAGGGATTGCAGTGAGATGAGCTCTCCCAAGGACAGAGGAGGTTCGGAGTGGAGGGGGGAGGGTAGAGAGGACAACCTCTCCAACCAAGCAGTTGTGGATGGAAGTGGCTGAGTAAGTCAGCAGCAGGAGTATGGCCCCTCTAACCTGGAGATGGTGCACCAAGAGAATCCAGGACCTCAGGAAGGTGGGAAAGGTGAGTGGCATCACAGTTTGAGCTGCCAAACCCCACATTCTGACTTTCCCAGCTTGCTGCTGCATAGCACTCCTCAGAATAACACATCTTGCAGTTCCATGTATTCCTCTCTCTCAAGGTACCTCATACCCCCATTTGAATGATGAACACCCAGGCCAATCCTCAGTGTATGGTCCTCTCGCATTCATACCTCACGATGGCCCTTAACAGCTTGGTGAGGTAAAGACTGGATGTTGGGGGCGGGGGGAGGGAGCAGTGTTGGGTTGACAAACACCTTGTTGGCTATTGTTAACATGTGCCAGTTGCTCAACTCGGAAGGAGGTCTTGTTCCGGAGGCTATAGATGTAAGCTGCAATTACCATAAGAGCCTAAGCTTCCTGAGGTACTGGTGTTCAGGCATGGTGAGAAAGCTGATCCTCTACATCTGGATCATGTGTTGGGGCTCCCACCTCGGTTGTCTAGAGCTAGAGTTGGATCTCGGTGTTCATCCACTCTGCCCTGCAGAGAGGCACGTAGCTGGGGAGAATGCAGCTGGTGCTGCTCTGGTGTTGCTCCTGCTGCTGTTAGAGCTCTTTTGGTCCTATGATGCCAGGAGTGATGTGGGGCAGAGGTGGGTGGGCTGTGGTTGGGAGTGTGGCTGATAGCATCATTTGATGCCTGAGCACTGAATGCACACTCTTACTGCACAGTGCCAAGGGCACGTCCTTACCAAATTCCAAGACCCCTTTGTCCCGCTGACTCTCTTGTGTGGATGGGTGATGTCCTGGTGCAGTTCCCCACAATGTACCTGCCTTCCCTCATCTGGTCAGAAATTGACAGATCCGAAACCCATGCACCCTTTAAATAATCCACCAACTCCCTCCAAAGAGTTCTTAGTGAGCTTTTGAAGCACTTTAGCTGGCATCAGTTGATGGGGAGAGCCTGTACCACCTTGGTGAATATTGGTGGCACCGGGAGTGGCATCCCACAATTGACACATCGGCTGGCACCCATATTTTTGGGCCCCGCCCCTCCCTCCATTCCTGACTTTATGGGGGCCCAAAAATCCACCCCTTACTCTCTGGAGTTTAAAAGAATGAGAGGCAATCTCACTGAAACAAATATGATTCTGAGAGAGCTTGACAGCATAGAGGCTGAGAGCTATCTGCCCTGTTGGAAAAGCTTAGAACTAAGGTCCCTCATCTCAAGATAAGGGATAGGTCATTTAGGACTAAATTGGGAGAAATTTCTTCACTCAGAAGATTATAAATCTTTGAAATTCTCTACCCCAGGTACTGTTGATGCTCAAGTTGTTGAGCAAATTCAAGGCTGAGAATAATAATAGCTTTTTGGAATCTAAGGCAATCAAGAAATTTGGGGATCAGGCAGAAAAGCGGATTTGAGGTCAAAGGTCAGGTCTGACCTTATTGAATTGCACAGCAACCTTGAGGACCTGTTTGGCTTACTGTTTCTCCTATTTCTTATGTTCACTAGACCTGAACCCCAGTGCTTTGTTTGTTTTCTTTTTCTGGCTTTATTAACCTGCATTGCTATTTACAATAACTTGTGCATTTGTGACTTGTGTATTCTCCGAATAAAGGTGAGGTGCTCTTTGATTATAGAGATAAACAATGAATTTCTTTTTGTGTACCATTTAAGAGGGAACTACATCAAAAGCTTATTAAGAAAGGCTTGCAGTTATATAGCACCATTCACAGCCAAAGTGGCTTTACAGCAATGAAGTACTTTTGAAATGAAGTCACTGGTGCGTTAGGAAATAGAGATAGTTTAAGTAAGTTATATTGCTATGTGTGAGTGTTAGGAATCAGTTTTAGCTTTAATATTTAAGTTTGATTTGTATTTCTGAAAAATGTCAAGTTGAGTTTTAGTTTCACTTTAAAAGGTGCCTGCAATTTTAATGAGAGTTTGCACCTATAAGAGAAGTTAAGCAAACACAAGAGTAGAAAGACTGGGCTGTTGCCAGGCAACAGAAGTCCAGAGAGGCAGGTCCCTCCCACAGACACACACACTAGAAACTAGAAACAACAGTTTTTGATTTTAGTTTTGAGGACAGCTGCCAGGGAGAAGCAGCCTAGGAGTGGCAGAGAGTCAGTCCAAGCAAATATTGCTTGAAAGTAGCTGCCAGAGATAAACTGGAGCAAAGGGGACAGATAGCAAGTCCCAAGCTAAATAAGAAAGTCCCCAAGAATCCAGGGGAAGGGAACAGGAGAAAGTCCCAAGCAGACCTTCTAGTCAAAGGAAGGGCAGGAACCTGGAAAAGGTCCTGTTAAGTGAAGTTAAGAGTGAGGGGCAGAGAAAGGCTCCAAGTTTCACGCTCTGAGCTGCAGGAAGCAGAGTCAAAACAATATAAAGACTTGTGAGAAGTCAGAAGGTCCAAAGAGGCAACTGAAGGTCTGTAACTCTTTGCTATGGGCATATGAAGCAGCAATGTATTGTTGACAGCTGAGTCAGTGAGAGAGAGTGCATGTAAGAAAGTTTGAACGCATGTGGTGACCCAGGGGAGAGGAACATTGGAAGGAGAGTTCAAAACCTGGAGGTAAACACTTGGGAAGGCATCTGAGAGAACGTGTTGGTTTGGGAGAAGATTCCAAGGCAAGTTCTTGGAATGTGGAGATTGGAAACCCTCATATGAAAGACAGAGTTCAGTGAGACTGGTTGGTTGACGGTGTAATAAGCACCTGGGGGGTGTTGAGGAGAGATCCATAGCATCTGTCTGGGGTGGCATCTGTCACTTGGTTTCAGAGTGTGGTGTGTCTGACCATAGGTCACCTATTGGTTTACTTACTGTGTACTTACTGTGAACATTAGAGTATAAGATAGCTTTTGTAACTTGTGTTATCATTACAAATCTGTATATACCTGTAAAGGTATAGTTGCGGGTGGAAGAGTATTGTAATATATCTCATCTTTTCTTGTTTAATAAGCATTTTATGCTTTTGTTAAAAGTTCATTAGCTGACTTTGGTGACTGATTAGTACCCCTCTCCACATATCTAAACAAACAAATAAAAGTTAGGATCTATCAAGCTGGGTTCCATTCTGGGATCAGGCTTGTCCAGGGGTAATCTCAGCTGGGGATCATAACAGTTGTAATGTAGCAAACACAGCAGCCAACTTGAACACAGCCAGCTCCCAAAAACAGCAGTGTGATAATGACAAGATAATCTGTTTTTATAATGTTGATTGAGGTATAAATATCAGCCAAGACACTGGGGATATGCTGCTCTTCTTTGAAATAGTGTCATGGAATCTTTTACATCCACATGAAATATGGAGGATCAGCCTTGATTTTTGTGCTCAAGTCCTGGAGGGAAACTTGGGCCCATTCTGACTCAGAGGTAGAATGCTACCAGTTGAGCCAGGGTTGACACTATTAGTATTTAATTACCTATAATTTGTATAAACCCAACATTTGAAGTATTATTTCTCACAAATCCATTCTGTAGAAAAATGGCCAAAATAGTCCCAACATATGACAGTCACTTCCATCATTTGGTTGCATCATGATTGTATTTATATTCAGAATACAACGGTAAAGTACTACAGTGCACATGGACAAATCCCATTGCGAGAAGAGTTTTTTGTAATTGTATGCAGAGGTCACAGAGAATGACAAACTGCTATAGTAAATGAATATAAAATCAGCTCTATTGTTCAACTGATCACATTTTTAAGGCATGAAATTCAGTCCCCCAATAGACTTACAACAGGCTACCTATTTTACACTGTTACTATTGTTACAATTCATTTGTATTCTGATTACGGAATTGAAACTGAAACAGACTTTTGTTATTGTAACAATGTAATTGAGATTTGCACTGAGAGTAAATAAAATGCTTTGAGATATATCATCCTTCCTGGCACAGAATTGTTAATAATTTTAGAAATACTTTATAGATGAAAAGGATGCAACATTAAGAAAATCCCTGATGACATACTTTTAGATGGCTCTGAAATTTGATAAGTGGATAAGGTCTAAAAAAAATGAGCTCATTTTGGCTTCCATGAAAATACGATCCCTCCTGAAAAGCAATAGACTCTGCAATGGCTCTGCTTTGGATTTTTTTTTAGGTTCAGAATTACCAATCTCACCCGTAAACCAACAGAGCAAAAATTGAATGTAATATAGCAAATAACAAAGCATGCCGCTCTGGCCTTGTTAACAAGCTAATTACATTCTTCTGACCAGAAGGTTATTTGAAGCTGATTTTCACTTGGGAATATTGGCATTAACAGAAAATGGAGCTAGTGTCCTTATTCCCCATTAACCCTGCTGGAACCTCTATAGAAGTGCACTGCTGGGTGATGGAGCATCTTCCTGAATCAAGCAGATAACCTCTTTTCTATGAAAATCACATTACTAATGACATACTTTGCTTTATATTCGTCCTTGGGATGTGGGCTGCACTGGCAAGGCCAGCGTTTGTTGCCCATCCTGAGCTGTCCTTGATAAGGTGATATAAACTGCCTTTTTGAACTGCTGTAGTGTAAGTATACCCATGGTGCTGTTAGGAAGGGAGTTCCCGGATTTTGACCCAACAACAGTAAAGGAACAGTGATATAGCTCCCAGTCAGGATGGAGTGTGGCTTGGAGGGGAACTTGCCAGTGTTGGTTTTTCCATGTATTTTCTGCCCTAATCCTTAGGTGGTAGAGGGGATGGGTTTGGAAGATGCTGTTGAAGGGGCCTTGGCGAGTTGCTACAGTGTATCTTATTGAAGGTACACACTGATACCACTATGCGCCAATGATGGGGGAAGTAAATGTTTAAGATAGTGGATGGGGTGCCGATCAAGTGGGCTGCATTGTCCTGCATGGTGAGCTTCTTTGAGTGTTGTGGGAGCTACACACATCCAGGCAAGTGGAGAGTATTCCATCACATTCCTGACTTGTGCCTTGTAAATGGTGGACAGGCTTTGGAGAGTCAGGAAGCGAATTACTTGCCATAGAATTCCCAGCCTTTGATCTGCTCTTGTAGCCAGAATATTTATATAGCTAGTCTAGTTCAGTTTCTGGCCAATGGTAATCTTCAGGATGTTGATAGCGGGGGATTCAGCGATGGTAATGCCACTGAATGTCAAGGGGTGATGGTTAGATTCTCTTTTGTTGGAGATGGTTATTGCCTAACATTTGTGTGGCGGGAACGTTACTTGCCACTTATCAGCCCAAGCTTGAATGTTGTCCAGGCCTTGTTGCATGTGGGCAGGGACTGTTTTCACATCTGAGGATATAGGAATGGAACCAAACACTGTGTAATTGTTGGTAAACATCCCCACTTCTGAGCTTATTTTGGTGGAAATGTCATTAATGATGCAGCTGAAGAAAGTTGGACCTGGGGCACTACCCTGGGGAACTCCTGCAGTGATGTCCTGGGATTGAGATGATTGACCTCCAACAACCACAACCATCTTCTGTGGGGAGAAAGACAGAGTTAATGTTTCGAGTCCATATGACTATTCTTCAGATTTCAGATTTCTAGCATGTGCAGTGTTTTGCTTTTACCACAGCCATCTTCCTTTGTGCTATGGATGACTCCAATCAGTTGAGATAAGCCAGCAAGAAGTGGATGGTACACTTGGACACCCCTTCAGGTGTAGCTCCAGCCACAAGATGCATGGCAGTTCCATCTTGCAGTGAGAGGGCACAGGAGCCGCAGCCTGACTCACTTGAGGGTTCCTCTCAAAGCACTCTGAGGGTTGACAGCAGTTCCTCAGCCCCTTTGCCAGTGATGCACCAGGGTGGCAGTGATGATTGTGTCATTGTGTAATGATAATGTTGTTTGTGTTCCATTAAAATGTGTTTGTGCTTTCAGAATTGCCTGTTCTATTCAGTGAAGGCCTGTGGATAGCAGGCATGTTAGAGAGTTTGAAAAACAAGCAACAGTTGTGCAAGGGGCATTGTGTGGTATGTGTTGTTCCAGATTTGTGGAGCACATTAGAAGTTATAGATGGCTTATGTGAATGATTTATTGGCAAGACATGTGAAATATGTTAATGGTGAAGAAATCATGAAAGTGGCTGTCCCTCATGAAAGACAAGAGAGCTGGAAGTGTGTAAGCATCAGATTTTTTCTGGCCTCCCAAGCGTCTACCTCTATCCCTCTGACATCAGCAGAAGACAGATGTTCTTGTCTTTCTTCCTGCTGAACTTCCTCACTCCCATCGACCTCATTAGGTGAGGCTTGTGCCTCCACTTCATCCTCTGGGTTCAGATTCTCACCCCTTTGCATTGTTAGTCTGTGCAATGTGCAACATAACCATGATGATATGTGAGACTCTCACTGGTTCATACTGTACAGCTCCCCTGGACTGCCAAGGCAACAGAAGCGCATCTTCAAAAGACCTATGATTTGCTTCTTAATGGATCTTGTGGAAAAGTGACTGGCATGTACCTCTCCTCAGCCTTACTGCAAGGGTTCCTGATGGGGATCATCTTCCAAGTCTAGAGAGGTCCAAGTCTTATTCACATTCGGTGAATAAAGCTCTTCCTCTTTATGAATGCCGCCAGCTGATCCAAGGGAGCTTTGATGGCCACATGAATGCAGCTATTGACATTCTGCACACGTGAAATACTGGCCATGTCAGCAAATCCCATGGACCTCTAAGCCTGGCTGTCTTTGTATGCCCTGTAATTAGTGAAGCCTCCTGCCCTCTTGAATAGCGCATTGGTGACCTCCTTTATGCAGCAGTAAGTACTACTTGGGAGATATCATGCATGTCACTGGTTGAATCCTGGAAGGATCCGGGGGGCATTGAAATTGAGAGCTGTGGTGACTTTAAGTGCCATTGGCATCAGGTGGCCATCCTATCCCTTTGGAGCATTAAGATGCAGAGGCTAGTGACAATCTCCCTGGAGAGATATAATCTCTTCTGGTACTATTTCTCTGACATCTGCAATCAATTCACCCTTGTTCGATTGAAGCGAGATGTGCCTGGAGCTTCCATCTGCCTCTCCCCTACTGCCTGGCTGCCTGGCAGTGTGCTACCTCCTGTTGCTGCTGCCAGGGCTGCATTGGTGGGTGTGCAGCCTGGTCCTCTACCTCATTGCACATCCCTCCCGGAGCTCATTTATGCAATAGGACTGAGTGGATGATTCCCATTCTACTATGCCTCTCCCATTACCAGCAGCAAACTTCGAGGTGTGCCTCTCTGCCTTAGCTCCTCGGATATGTGCTGCCAGTTTAAGTTTTCACCCTCAGCTCCTCAGATGTGAGCTTCCTGTATACAGCTCCAGCTCCCAGCTCCTCAAAAGAGGTTTACACAGATCTTCCCTGGGAGTCACTCTCTTGCAAGTCAGTGAGTCAGAGAAACCCCTTATAAAGAGCCAACTTTCACTGCTTGGGTTTCTGAAGGCATGGGAGATCCATGCAAATCCAATTAAATTTGAGAGCCACTATAAAATTCCAGTGAGATTCATGATAGTTGGATATAAGTGGGTTGACAAGAATTGTAACTTCCGCTGCTAGCGAGTGTCTTTGCTGTCTTTCACCCTTTCTGGCACATTCTTAATAGCGCATGCATCTTCTGTTGTCAGGAATTGGATGGAAATCCTTCCACCTCTGGGCTCGAGCACCAGTTTGCCCACTCTAGTGGGCTTCACTAAATTCCACCCTACAATTCTGGATATACACTGCTTCTAAATTAATTCATATTTAAACTGGAACTGGAAATTCGCTCCCAAAGTCAATGGGCATTTTACTGGTCTGTCAAATTATCCACCCCGCCCGCTCCGATTCCTACAGCGGAAGGGATCAGAAAATTTAGGCCAACGTATTGTGGATTTAACTTCTCATGAATTGAATTTACAACATTGATTAGTATTTATGTAGTGCCTTTAATAAGATAAAAGCTGAAGGCATGGCCACGAGTGATGGAGTGATCAAAATTGGGATGCAAAAGAAGACAGAATTGAAGAAGCACAGATATCTGAGAAGAAGTGGAGGGTCACAGCGATACACAGCGGTGAAGCCATGAAGTGATTTGGAAAGGAGGATGAGAGCTTTAAAGCTGAGGTGTTGCTGGGCTGGATGTCAATGTTGGTCAATGAGCTCAGGTGCGATGGACGAAATGGGTGAATGAGATTTGGTGTGAACTAGGATAGCTGGGCAGCAGAGTCTGGATGAGCTTAAGCTTAGAATGTTAAATTGGTATAACCAAAATTCTTCTTTTTGAAAAGTGCAAATTGAACAAATTAATTACAGTTGTGACCCTTCATCCCAAATCTATTTTGATATTTGTGGACATTAAAATACAGTGGAGTGTAAAATATTTAAAATAAACGGAAAAGAAAAGATAGGGTTTTCACTTTGTTTTATCAACTCAGCCTTAAAATAACCTTAAAACCAAAAATCTTGTTTAACGCTGGGACTAGTTTTAAGCTTGTGTGATAACGTAAAACAAGTGATAGCCCATTTTATGTGTCTCCTGACTTTTATTTCCATTGATTTCCTTATTTATAGTGAGTCAGACCAGTACAGAATTGTAAGGGTTAATTAAGTAAGGATGTAACAGAGTGGTTTATTGAAATGCATGTCAATCAAAACTAAACAGCAACTTTGAAAAGTGGCACTGAGAGTAACTTGCAATCTCAAAGTCAGTGAAGGATGGAAAATCAGGTAGCATGCACGCACCGGCTGATCCAATACTGTCAGGTTTCCCAACCTCCCTGAAGGTGCTAGCTATCCCTGGCACTGAAGTCCTGCAGCGTATCATTTTATGCCAGGAAAATGCATTACATTCCAAATTCATATCTAAAATTTGTGGGATAGTGTTAGCCAGATCAGAAACATGGAAGATGGCATGATTAAAATGGAGACTAGGGGTGTGTTTTCAGATGAAACAGACTAAATGTTAACATCTCCAAAGGATGGTCTCTGTTGCATCAATGCTCATCATAGCAGAAAATCATGTGTTACAAATTTTGAGTCTGCTCTGGATGTTCTCTTAGATTCACTGCCATTGATCTTTCCCATAAGTGGACCCTCCGTCCCTTATATTAATAACAACAATTTCAACAGAAAACATTTACAAGGCCATTGCATAAGAGCAGGGGAATGGGCCTTTTTGGATAGCTCTACTGGCACAGGCACAATGAGCCAAATGCCCTGTATTGTTTTATGATTCTATGATCCCACAGTAAGGCCCTGTATTAAAAGAACTTGATACAGGAACCTCACATATTCCCACATTTCTGCTTCTTCTGTCTTTTGAAAAGCAGACAGCTTAACTTGTTAGTAAGATACTGCCATTGTACAAAATAAAGAAGATGGTTTACTTTACAGGTTACATGCACCTGAAGAGTGTAGCAAATCTAGTGATGTATTGTTCAAGTGTGTTTGCTTCTATCAAGAAATATAAAGTTGCTGGGGTTCTGTGCATTAAATCTTAGGATCCTGGATTTGACTAGATATTGTAATTTAAATCAGGAATCCCTTGCAGGTAAAATAGATAGAAATCCTAAAATTTGAAATATCTTGAACATTGTGTCTCCCTAGGATGGTAAAGTTTGATTTCAGTCAATTTTATTCCTTTACAAGTGTCAAAGGTCCATTTATACTGACACTGTTAACTCTCATACTTACCAGTAAATAGTAGAGAATTCTCTATTAAATGCTATTAGTCAATTCAGCTATTTCAACAATCTTCAGTAACCTTGAGAAAAATAACACCTCATTATTCAGACCAGCATTCATCTTTTTTTCTTTAGTTTGCCACTTAGAAAGAAAATGGGTCCATTTGAAATCCACACCATTTTCCTTTGGGATCAGTGAACTGGATGCCCTGTTCAATGATCATGACTCTATCATTCTGATGCATAAGCATATCTGCACCACCCCACGCCTACAGCCAGAATTGCCCTGAGGTAGGACCACCTCAGCTTCCTCCTGAGTTCCCCTCAACATAGATGACAGTGATCAGCCAATTCAGTTCATGCCATGTAATGCCATGAATTGGCTGAGTATACTGGATACAGCAAAAGGCTGTGGGCCCCGACAACATCCTGGCTACAGTGCTATAGTCTACTGCTCCAGAGAGAGCTACGCCCCTTCCTAAGCTGATCCAGTACAGTTACAACACTGGCATCTACTTGACAAAGTGGAAGATTGTCCAGTATGTTCTTCCTGCAAAAAGTAGGACAAATATGATCTAGCAATTAATCAGCCTACTCTCAAACATCAACAAAGTGGTGGAAAATGCCACTAATAGTGTTAGCAAGCGATGTTTTCTCATCAATAATTTGCTCACTGATGCTCAGTTTGTGTTCTGCCAGCACTGTCTGGCTCTAGTACTTGTTAGACCTTGTTACAGCCTTGGTCCAAACATGGACAGAAGAGCTGAATTCCAGAGGTGAGGTGTGAGTTACAACCCATGACACCAAGGTAACATTTGACTGGATGTGGCATCAAAGAGCCTGAGTAAAACTTAATTCAGTAGAAATCTGGGGGAACCTCTTCACTAATTCCCAGTCCATAGCACAAAGACAGAAGTTTATGAGTGTTCGAAGCCAATCGTCTCAGACCCAGGACATCGCTGCACATGTTCCTCAGGACAATGTCCTAGGCCCAACCATTTTCAACTGTTTCATTAATGACCTTGCCTCCGTCATAGGGTTGAAGAAGGGATGTTCGCTAATGATTTCATTCAGGTCTATTCATTATTCCTCAGATAATGAAGTATTCCATGCCTGCAAGCAACAAGAACTGGACAATATCCAGGTTTATACTGATAACTTACAAGTAGCCTTCATTTCACATAGGTGGCAGGCAATGACCATCTCCAACAAGGGAGGATCTACCCATCTCCCCTTGACCTTCAATGGCATTATCATCACTGAATCCACCAAAATCAACACTCTGAGGTCACCATTGATCAGAAACTTAATTGGACTAACCACACAAATACAGTGGCTACAGGTCAGATGCTGGCAGGTGACTCAACTCTTGACTCACCAAAGCTTTTCCACCATCTACAAGGCACAAGTTAGGAGTGTGATGGAATACTCTCCACTTGCTTGGATGAGTGCAGCTCCAACAACATTCAAGAAGCTCAACACCATCCAGGGCAAAGCAGCCACTTGAATGGCAACCCATCCACCACTTTAAACACCTCCACCGCCAGCACAACTTTGCTGCAATGTGTACCATATACAAGATGCACTGCATCATCCTTCATCATCGCTGTGTCAAAATCCTGGAACTTCCTACCTAACAGCACTGTGGGAGTACCTTCTCCACAGAATTGCAACAGTTCAAGAAGGCAGCTCACCAAAACTTTTTTTTAAGGGCAAGTGGGGTTGGGCAATAAATGGTGACCTTGCCAGCAACACTCAGATCCTGTGAATTACTAACTTAAATAAAAGAGAGGGTAAATTGTGATTTGTACATTAAATGATTTCTAACATTTGTTTTCTTACTTTACACCCCCACTGACTAAAATGCTCCTTTTGTTTCCATGCTTTTCTGTTTTTAAATGTAACAACATAAGCAACAACAATTTATGTCACTGCAAATAAAAACTATTTTCCAAAAACAGGTGAGACCCACAGTATATTGAGTTATATAATCACCTGCTTGCAAAAATCTCAGGAGTAAAAAATTTTAAGTGTGGTGAAAACTGTTGAATTAATCATTATTGCTTGCAGTATGCCACTCTCGTCATATTTTGGAAAGTAACAAAATGGTTTGATACCATTGTAAATGGTACAAAGGTGCTCAAGTAATCACTAACAAAATGAATGGTTTTAATAGTGCATTTGCAGATGAACAAATAGCACCGAAGAAGATATTAAAAAGCTGTTTTAGCAATGAACCTAGAGAAACAGAAACGCTACAGACAGCATGAGGGTTAAGAAACCAACTTGAAATCTATTGTAGCCGATATTCTCCATCATGATGTTAGTCTCGGATCTTTAGGTTATCTTACAAATGATTCCTACTTTCCCCCTTAGAGAGCATGGGCTATAATCAAGAGAACCTTCTTTACTGGGGCAGTCTTGAGAGATTTTAGCAACTTGTAGGACAATCTATCTAGTATATTTGGGCTACAGTTCAAAAATTAATTTCTCCTTTTCAGTACTTGCCAGAACATCAGCTGTAATGCTCCATAACTCATCCGGACATATATCTATTAACTATCTACGTGGAATTTTCATGGGAAGACCTTCTGTAACTTTGGTGAAACAATGGCTGAAATAGCTATTTAGTTCATTTGTCCACGGTTTTTGCCAAGGTTACCGTGGGAGGGCAAATGAACATTCACAGAAACTCTACCCCAAAATATTAAACATCTTACAAATTAACTGTATAATTATACATGGCAAGTTTACTTAGGTAAGTTTCCATTATAAATGTTGACATAAGAATTTATATTGGAATTATAAAGAGAAGGATTGTGTCTCTGTCATTTTGTCTTCATTTTCTGGTTCATTTATTGCATATCCTCTAACCCAACTTCATATGAAGTCTTTACTTGATCTTCTGTGTGTACAAAGCAGCTTGTAATATTTTAAGAACCTTGGGCTGAATTTTTAACTCGCTGATCTGTCAGGAGTGCGTGGGTTAGAAATAAATCCTGGGGAGCACTCCATATAGATTGCCTCTGTTTGGTTCCTTGCTCCAGAAGCCAACCTGATTGGTAGGCTGCCTCCCAACTGGCTGAAGGCCACATGGTGAGGTAAATCTGCTTGGTCGCTGGTAAAGTCAGAGATCAATCTCAAAGGCAGGGGATAAGGGTCGATTGATGATTGGTTTCCATTGCGGTGTGAGGAGGGTCAATGGAGTCATGTCAGGAAATGCATGGACCTGTATAGTGGGGGGTGGGGGGAGGTCAGAGGCCTCAGCAGGGGAACCAGGTTGGGGGCTTGCAGAGGGAGAGGTCAGAGACTTTAACTGGGGGAAGCAGTCATGGAGTCTTTTGGCTGGTGGGGGGCAGGGAGCCTAAGGGAGGACGGTAGACTTAGTTTGTGGGATGGGTTTGAAAGCCTGGTTAGGGATGTATTTGGCTCTCTTGGGGAAGATTATCATATTATAATATTTAAATTATCATTTAAGTGATCATATTTATAGTTTCAATAAGTCTCCTTGGCTTAGGTTGGTCGCCTGCCCACCTTCCAGCTTCAGGTAAAGCCAGAAACGGGCAGGCTGAAAGCAGATTTGGGCCAGGCAAAAAAATTTTCAGATTTTAACCCCACAACGACCCTTCTTTTAGATTAAAACTAGCCCCCTTATGTATGCACACAAATTCTATCAACTTTTTCTGATACAAGTTTCTGTATTCACATTTATAATGTAAACATGTCATGCTGCACCTCCAGCCTTTCACCAGTGATGGCAGTGTAACCTCAATTTTTGTCTTCCAGGTCCTCAATTTGCACTGCAGTGAAACTCCTTGTCTCCAACCAATAATTTTCACTCAGGGCATAAATATAGCGTGAGGACACTGAAACAGGTGGCCACCCCTCTCCTGCAGTTGGAGACCCAGATGTTTTCAAATCCTGAGACTCATTTTAATTTGTCCATGCTGACTCTAGCCTGAAGCCAGCCATCATGACATGGCCGACGCTAGTACGAATGGGAACTTGCATGGCTGCAGGGACACAAGTGGCTGAATTTTCCTTCCCGGCTCCCAATCCAGCCATTGGGAGGAAAGGGGGGTTGGGAACTCGCAAATGTTTGTGTTGGAAGTCAGAGGTTGATTTTCAAGGAGACTCCGGGAGCCCTGTCCAATTAAGGGTGGAGGGCGAGCTCCTGAGGCTGGAGTGCCAGAAGAAGCCTCTGTAGAACTGAAAGATCAGCAGCCCCACCATCAGAGGTGGAAGCCGCTGATATAGGGTGGGGAACAAGAAAGCATTTCAAGGCAGAAGCGCCTTCTGAAGAATTTTTCAAGGATTAAAAGTAAAACGTCATCACAGCTGCCAGACCGTCATTGTGGAGGGGGAGATCACATCTGGGTGATGGGGTTCGGGGGTGGGGGTGCTACAGTTAAATTCAAAGAGGTATCGATAGCCCCAGGGTCTGCCATTGGGGGACCACCTCAATTCATCAGCCTGGCTTTGGCTTCAGTGGTGGGGGTGGGGGGGGGCGGTGGGGGGGGGGAGGGGGGGGGGGGAGCCTGCCTACCAGAAGGCTTCTGACAATTGCCCTCGATGGGCAATTTAATTGGCCTAATTGGCTACCCAGTCCAGCTTCAATGAAAATCACCCGGAGGCGGGGCCATGGCAGTAGACTGCATGCCAGCTGGTAGAGGTAAACTGCAGGCCCGCCTGCCTCCGATCTCGCCTTCTCATCCCATTGAAAATTCAACCCAAGTAAATGGTCATCAACAAGATTACTGATGTGGAAGGTTTCGTGATGATTGCAATGGAAGGACGGGGGGAATGCCTGGGGGAGCAGGCCCAAATTTTCCCTGTGATGCCAGGGAAGAACTCCCACTCCTCTAGGCCCCATATGAAAACCTTAAAAAATGCAATATTGAATTTTCCTCAGCCTCTTCTAACGACAATACTGCTGGTTGTGCGATTTGCTGGCAGCTGTAGCTGGACACTGCATGATTTGTGCATTGTACAGTTAAATTCAAGCCAGAGTGCAAATTATTTATTCAGACCTCTTCATTTAAATATTTATGAGGTTTTTCAATGGGTGCCCTCAATGCTTTCAAAGGCATGAGAGTTAAAATGGCAGAGAAAGCAGCAGGCAGGCTGTGAACACTTGACTGGCATGAGGGGAAAGGTTTAAAATTAGGCTTGAGTTTCTGCTCCCCAAAGTCCCATTAATTTTGTTATTTATCCATATATATAATAATGTCATCAAGGTAAAGTATTACATTAAAAGAACACAGAATGCATGGCTTTAAAATGAGGTATGAATTTCTTCTTGTACATAAGTCCAATTATCTCCCACTTTCTAACCAGCGAAGACTTGACTTGAGCTTGAATCCCCATTGTGTGGAATGCCACAGAACATAACACACATGATAAATCTATTGTGTTTGCATATTTATACATATTGAGAATTTCCTATCAGCCATTGTAGCAGAATTACAGCATAAATGTGCATAAACATACACATTCTTTCAAAATTAGGTCAGTGGAGTGGAAGAAGCTCCGAGGAAACTGGAAATTTCAGGCCAGTGTGTGTGTCTATATAATGTCTGGATATACATTGTAAACATAAATACAAATGTGTACATATATATACATATAAATCATTGTGTGAATGTTACCTGTAGTGCATGCCTGTCACATGCTGGGTGTCACATATTAAAGTATCACTTTTTATTACAAATGCATGGCAATCTTTTTCAAAAAAAGAAAAAATGCCGGTAATTTCATGATGTGGTCTTCACAATTGGAGCCAGAATTTTAAATAGAGTTACAATTGTCTTGAAGACTTGACTATAGTTATGGTTATAGTTACCTGGATTTTTCTATTTGGAACATTTACAGAGTTATAAGAGGGAGTGTGCTAGGCCTAATCATCACAGCCTATATCCAGAACCCTCACTATACCCGTGAACAACATGTGGGAGATCTGCTAATTATTAATTAAATGACATACACTGAAATCTCCATTGGTGAAAAATTTTACTTGCACATGAGCAAAAAAATGAAGCCTGCATTTTCCTGTTTAATTACAAGCCCTGTGATTTGATGGATTATTAAATTAATTTTATGTCAAAAAGGCATTACCTTTCCACATTGTCTGAATTAATTTAAAACAGTTTGGGAACATGCAACTCTTGTTAATGGCCGAGGGCATATAATGAAACCTAAACTTTGTCTCTTGGTTCAGTTGCGTGAGCCTTTTTCTCTCATAACGGTTGTCTAGGTTTATCATCAATTTCAATTAGAGTGAATTTTATTGTTTTTGATTTATTATTTTTCACATAGCCAAATACGTTGTAACCAGAGAATAAATGCAATGGCATTGCATTTATTAATAGTATTCAACCTCTTTGATTTTGACTCTTGGGTGCCAGTTCTGGCATTGAAGACACAGTCAATGATTTGACAGACATCCTGGTGTAGTTCACTGCTCTTTGCCTTCAGAACTGTCATAAATCTGGGACTAACAATGGAGTCCGCAGGTGAGTACTCGCCTGAGGGGAAGGGTGAGATGAGGACAGATGAGATTGGTTGAAACAGGGCCAGCAGCAACCCACTGCATTCTTATGCAGCTAGGAGGAGCTCATTATGTTCAATAGAAAAATCAATGTTCATAATCCTTCTGGCTGTTTCCTCATCCAAATGCCAGTACATATGGAGGGAGCAGCGTCGAGACTTGCTTTGCCTATGTCTCCCTTAACATTGCAATTGGGGTCCTAACTATATGATTGGGACTCTGATTTGCATGGGAAAGAGACCTACTGCTTGATTTCTGGCAGCTGCCTTAGCTGCCCAGCAGTGATGGGTCTCTGTGAAAGTTACACTGGATAGATTGTCAGGGTTAACAGGATGGTAATGCCGTTTTTAGGGCCTTAGTGTCCCATTAATGCTGATCCTTTCAAGTGAAAATTATTCGTGGGAAGAGGAATTCATTCAATTTTATATTTGCTGATGTACATCACAAAAGAATTACAGCAATAGTGTTAATGGTTCTACTATCCTTATCCCTGGGCAAGGTAAACCAGCCAGGTGAACTTATTGTTAGTCTAAAATCTCAACTAAGAGAAATTTCAAGTCATTAAAGGAACCTAATCAGCTTTACCATCTATAGACTGGCTCCTGAAATGAAATGCCCTTCTCCTAGTAGTTTTCAAACCAGCAAAATTATCTCAGGGTAGAATGTATCTACAGGTATATTACAGCAGAACAAAAACTCTTGTTAAGTTTACCAATATCAGCACTTAGAATCCTAACGTAAGAATTCTAGGAAAGTGTTATCTATGTGTGGGCTCTTGAGATATGAGTATGAGACTACAACTCTTTCATACTTATTTATGAATATTTATTATGAGAATCAATTATAGATTGCATTACACTAAGGAAGGCATATCACAGAATAGATGGTGATTAAACTAGTTATAACATGACAATTCTACTAAAAATTACGTGCATTTTTGAATCCACCTTAATAAACAATGTGGATATTCAAACAAATATTGATTTGGAGAAGGTTATATTTACAATCCATCTAATCCAGTATAATTTCTTAATAGTATGTAGTGTCTTTGTCTCAACCTTTTTTGAGGGAATTCTTTTCAGAATTCAACTCTGGTGTCTTAAGATGGCTGACTTAGTAGCTGGAATTTTACGCTCCCCCCGGTGAATTCTGAGGCGGGGGGAACAAGAAGTTGCATGGATAGGATTCCCTCTGTGTTCTTGCCTGCCCCGATCTCGCAGCAATACTACGCTGTGGTGCGCAGGGCTACAGATGAGAAGCCCACCCTTACCCCAATTAATGGCCTCTTAAGGTCCTTTTCCCACCCGGCTTCAATTTTTAGGCTTGTGGGTGGATGACAGCTGGGGGGGAATAGCCATAAATGAAGAAGCCCCCTTCTGACTGGGAGTGCCCCCCACCTCTTAAGGCACAGTGACTTCTGGACTTCCCTCCCTCCACCCTTGCTCATCCTCTGAGACCCCAATCGCTCTCCTCACGACACTCCCCTGGGCCTTCCCTACCCTCCCCGCTCTTGGACCCCCAACACTTACCTGGGTCTCAGTTTCCTGGGGCTTAGGTTCTGGCTGTTCTGTGCATTGCCTCTTCCAGCCACTACAGCACTGTTGCTGGAGGAACTGGAGAGCTGGTGACCAATCTGATTGGCCGGCAGCTCTCCTGGGTGGTATTGAGGGTTGGAAGTCTGCCTTACACCGATCAGTGCTCGTTAGAGTGTAAAATAGCAGCGGGGCTCTCTGAGTCAGCAGGGAAGTGTTCCACGCCAACTCTTCGGATGTAACACATCCAACAGTAAGGCAATTCAAGGCCCTGTTTTGAGTTCCCGCATTTTCTGTGCCTAGCTTTTTGGCAATAGTTCAAATGCTGCACAATGTATTGATCTAATTAACGCCTCAACTTCTTCATTAAATAGGTCACTCCCTTTACAAGAGGACCTGCATTTTGAAATGCTGTAGATTATTTACATTTCTCTTTGTTCAGAATTTTCCGGTCAGTGTGTGGGGGTGGGCCCGACATGCCGACACTTAAAATGACGTGCGGTGATGTCCGATGTGCGGCCTGATATCATCACGCACCATCGCAATATTTCGTTCAGTGGGTGCGCGCCAGAGTTGGCTGCGTGCCTGCCAAAATGTAAATGGCCTATTAAGGCCATTAAGAAATTAATTGAAGGACTTGTGAACGCTGCCTGTCAAACTTTAAGATTGGTGGGCAGGCGAAAAGCCCAAGTGGCCTTCACTTTTTCAGGAACCTCATCCACGAGTGGGATGAGGTTTCCTGAAACTTTCATTAAACAAATAAATGTTCATATATATATATATATATATAAAGATATATATATATAAAAACATGTCTCGACTCATGTGACACAGTCACAAGAGGGGACATGTTTAAATAAATTTTTAACTCATTTCTTTAATTATTTTGGTATCCATTCAATCTTCCTGAGGCATCTCTGTGCCTCAGGGAGATTGCTGCGCTCTTTTGTGCGCATGTGCGAAAGAGCACTGGCCCCGACTCTCCCTCTTCCCCCCCCCCGCCTGCACAGGTAGCACTGAGCGCCACCAGTTGTGTATTCCGCTGGGCGGGCCTTAATTGGCAGTAATCGGCTCCGCGCCCGCCCCCACCCGCTCCCGCCCAGCCCGCCCACCATAGGAAATAGCCTGGCCTTGAAAGTATTTAATGTTTTCTACATGAAATACAGATATATGTATCTTGCTGCAGAGCATCTTCCTTCAATCAGTAATCTGCTACAAAGAATAGGATAGCAATGTTTAACTGTATAAGAGTCACCAAAGATGGGAAGTCAGATAAACCATAAGAACAGAAATATCTTCAAAATTGTTTATAGTGCTGCTTATAAGGTCATTGTGGAATCTAAGAGGATTGTGACAGTAATTAATGTGCAGAAAATTGCATGCTTAGATTTTAGGTCTAATATAACTCATCCTTTTGGGTAAAGATGCCAAATTGCAATGCAAAGATGCCAAGACAAGTAATTGTAAGCAATCAACATTTTAGAATAATTTAAATGTTAATAACTTAATTTCTGATTGTCTGCTATCCTAAAGAAATTTAATCGTGCCTTCATTAATTTTTTTTTAAAAATACAAGTATCTTAGAATGAATAACACAAGTTGAACATTTATTTTAATAAAATTAGTCTTCCACATGATGGATTTGAGACAATAGCACTCAGGAAGGTGTAGGTAATTTGCTTTCAAAATATTAGATAGAGGTAATCAAAATTCTAAAACGCAGGAATTTTTTTTTAGTCTAATTGACAGAATACTTTGAACAAACAATTGAAATGTGGCATTGGTACAACAGATAATTTCATGTTAGTTTGGCTGTTGTTGTAAACTTTGTTGGATAATTTGAGGAACTATTACTCCCACTCGAAAATAATCTCCTGTGAAAACTTATAAACTGAGTTGTTTTTAGTTATCCTCAGTCTACAGGTATCATCGATGTGAGATCAAGGAAAGACTGAAAAATATGGAGTATGGCAGCACAATTCTCTTACTTTCAAAGAACAGTTTCTTACACTAATTTTTGATTCACTGTTAGGTAAAATATTTCAAAACGACTTATATTTTTCAAAATGTTACATTTGATTGCAAAATGAAAGGGAAAAACATGTTCTGCGTGTTATAAATTCCTCGTTATGAATTTGGATCTGCTGTAGATATTTTCTTGGGTTCAGTGGTGACAATCGCTCCTATAAATGGTTTAAATGCCTTAACTTATTGGAACTTGACTTCCACTGGCCTACGTCTGCTGGTACAATGGTGTGCAATTTATGAATTCTTTCTCTGATATTTCTCAAGAGCAGGGCAGGTTTACGAAAGACATACAGAACCATCTGCATCTTACAAATAGTATTGCTTTAGCAGTCAGGAAACACAATTTTTCATCATGCCAAACTCATTCTTTGCATCTACAATTGTGGATATTTTCACTTTTGCTAGTTCAAGCAGACATCAACTATGATCTGAAGAGAGTAGTAATTATGTTTGAAGGCTTTGTCTTTGCTTCAATGCACAGGCGTACTTTAATCATTCCCTTTCATTATCACTGTCACTGAAGAGCCCCAATCAATGGTGACATTGATTGGTGGAAGAACCATCCTATCAGCAAGATCATTAATGGGCTTCTTGACCAGTTCTTTTACAGCTAGAGCTATCATACTGGCTGGCAGCTGTGTGAATGGCAACTCAGATTCAATTTGAAGGTGTGTAGTCTTTTGCATCCGTCTCATCTTTGGATACATTCTGGTAGTTGGCTACTGCATTTTGTATTGAGAGCTTTGATGAACTCTCCATTATCTTAATGCAGGGGTTTTCAAGCAGTGCATCACTATCTCCGGTGGGGTTCGCGGGATGAGATTTCGGGGTCATGAGCTCTGACGCCCTAATGGTGGCCAAGGAGCAGAGACACTGTTGGGAAAGCCCTGGGACCGGCTCCAAAGTCCCATGACACACACGCCGGGTTTTTTTTCAGCTCGCAGTTGGCTGGGAGGGCAGTGAACAAGCTTCACACAGGCAGCCTCACTACCTGCTTTGAGTGCACCTGATTGTTTTTAGGTTTGCTGGGAGGGGTGGGGAGTGATGCTTCACACGGGCAGCCTCACTGTCTGCCTTGAATGCGCCTGATCTCTCCCCCCACCACCCCCCACCGGCTCGCAGTTCACTGGGAAAGGAGGGGAGCGAATAAGCTTCGTACAGGCAGCATCAGTTGTGCTGCAGTTGGAGGGTTGGGGGAAATAGCATCTGTGTGCATAAAATTCCCAAACTCCTCATTGGCAATGTGCTTCCCTAATTTGGAGCTGAACAGGCTGAGAGACATTTTGATAATTAACAGCAACTTGCCATCTAACACCACAGACACATTTTTATGCATAACTTTTACTTTCAGGAGCCAGCCTTCTCACTCCTTTGTAAATGAGAAAGAAGAAAGTAAGAAACCTTCTTGTAAATACGATGAGGTGCCCCTTGAGTACAGGGTCACCAACATTTCAGTCAAATCCAAAGGCCAAAATGCTTAATTTCTCTCCAAGTGCTGTCCAGCGAAAGCATGAAGCTAAATAAGCTTAAGCAACACTTGGAGACCATTCACTAGGAATACATCAGGGAACCACAATCATTTTTCCAACATTGGAAAGAGGGATTCTCGCAGCAACAATTTCAGTTTAAGAAGGCCGTAACCATCGCCGAACAAGCTCAAAGAGCATCTTTTAAAGTGAGCTATTCAATTACACAGGCGAGGAAGACTGACACAATTGCAGAAACTTTGAGTTTTGCCTGCTGCATTCAGAATGGTTAAAATAATGTTTGGAGAGGCAGAGCATATTCACTTGCAATTGAATGATTGACCCACAGCATTCATGAAGAAAATTGCATTTCAGAAGAGTAAAATGTTGAAGTAGAACTATGATTCTTTCCAAGTTTCTTTCTGACAATGAGATTGAACAGTGTCCCACTCATGTGATGACCAACAATTTCAGCTGCCTAGAGACACGTCTTGCATCCTATTTTTCCCCTTATTTGGACATGAAAAAGTTTGATTGGGTCCCCTTAAATCTTTTTGAATGTCAGCTTAAAGATCTGGATTTGCTCACAGCTGAAATTGGACAGCAATTTGAAATTTCACACAATCGATTTAAAAAAAACATTTCCAGAGTTTCGCTGACAGAATTCTGGTTCAGTGTGAAGACTTACTACGCTGACATCACACTGCATGCATTAGAAGTGATGGTTCCTTTTAGCCAGCACGTATTTGTGTGAAGCTGGGTTTAGCACACTGGTCTGCATCAAATCTCCATGCCGATCAAGCCTGGATGTCACATTAGAGATTCAATGGGCACTATTAATCACACTGCCAGCTCTTGAGGTACTGTGTGACAACATGGATGCCCATTTGTCTCATTAGGCCCAGTGAGTAAGATAACGGGTGGAATTTTCCTTTCTGGGACGAAATCCCATGGCGCGGGCGGGAATGGGGAGTGTTTCCCGCTGTAGAGGCTGGTGGGAATTGGTATTGTGCAACGCTGGCCTCATTAATTATGCAGCGGGGGGGGTTCCCCAACGTTTTGTGCAGTGGGGCAGGCTGGATGTCTTCATATTTAGGTGGCATATTTAAGAGGTGCCCGGACAGCAACCTAGCCAGCGTTCAAGTAGGACATGGCCCACCACAGTGAGCTCCGACCTCCAAATTCAGTGTTGCCTCCTGGGAGTCCTGCTGCATAAAGTGGAGGCCAGGAGGGGCATCCTCTACCCAGACGATGGGAGGGGAAGGCCAAGTCGACAGATGAAGCTGGCATGGGAGAAAGTACCCAGGGTGGTCAGTGACCATGGCTTCCACCGGATGACTGTCCTGCAGTGCTGAAAATGGATGCATGACCTCATCCACGCTGCCAGGGTAAGTGAACCTCAACTGTTCATGCTCATCTCACTGAATGGTAGATGGAACATGGGCCTCAGTGGCAACATGGTAAGGTGATGCCCCATAGCCCCGCTGCAGACCACCTACTCTGCAGGTGGAGAGGCCACTATGAGTCCCTGACCCTTCCACACAGAGAGGTCACATGTTGTCTGGGATGGGGGAGTCAGTAGTGGATGTGCAGGGGTGGCGGGTGGCAAGGGGTTCAGGTGTTGAGGGCATCAGTAAGCACCATTTACAACATGCTGCTGTGAGCCATATCCTTCTATCTGCATGGACTTACCTCCCCAGTACCCTTGTGGACAACCTGCAGTGCATCAAGCACAGGGAACACAATCCAATGGGTTATTTGTAAGACTGGAAGCATGAGAAAGATACATAAAACCCAATAGCTCTCAATCCCATCTTCTCTCTTGGCGCAGAAAATATTGAAGCACAACAGGAGAGACAGAGGAGACCTGACTTCAAGAACCTGACTGACTTTGAGTTACAGGCACCTGGCTGGCAGGGGAAGAATCGGACCGAGCCTGCGGAGATAGAGGTCAGCAGGTGGCCGCCATCCAATAAGGGTCCATGCATGTCACATAGAAACCTAAGGGTCATATGTTCCTCCATGGTGGAGGCTGCTCATGGAGCCGCTCGCTCTCTCCTCACTTACAGGGGCCAGCAGGAAGAGGGGAAGACAAAAGGATGACACCCTGTCCAGCAGTCACATAAGCCCACAGAGGACCAGGACGCTGGTGAGAAGGAAAAAAGTGCACCTGCTGAGGTGTCACCGCAGTCACCTGCATCCTCCACCTGCCTGGAGACACACACCTCAATGGGAACTAGATTTAGTTCAGGCAGGGTCTCACATTCTGGGGTTCACTGCATGGACATCTGTCTACAGCAGGAGGAGGCTAGGATCAACCAAGCTCACCTGCACCCAGAGGACTGTTGGGGAAGAGGTATCTGTGACATTCGAGTCCAATGATGAGCCTCTGCAATCAACTGCTTATAAGATATTGGTGAAGCAGCAAGAGATGGGGGAACATCAGGCAGAGATGGCGGAGGCCCTCAACAGAGTGACATGTGAGGCAGAGGAGTCCATTCGCCTGCTCATGATGAAGTTGTTCCAACATGTGCATGCATGGAGGTCTCCGGGGGGAGGATAGTAGACGCCATGGATAACCTGGTCCAGCAGATTCTGCCGGAGACGTGCGCAGACCTGCATCCCATCTCTGTAGCCATGTGTGAGCTTTCACAGTGGCTATGTGAGAGGGGAATGGGGCACCTCGATTTCCATCCAGGTAGTCCTTCCCCTCAAGGCAGGGGACCGCAGGCACTCAAAGGGAGGAGCAGCGGCAGTTGGACATGCCTGGGACTTCCACTTAGGACTCTCTGAGGGTGGCCGGCCCTTCCGAATCCCCCTTGCCTGTGACATCTTCAGCTTCATCCTCTGTGACCACAGAGGGAGCAGCTGACCCACAGCAGGACAGCCAAAGTAAGCCCATGCCCTCCAGGTCTCAGGTCTCCAGAGCACGGCCACAAGGTCATCCAGGACGACAGGGCAGGCAGGTCAGCAGGCTGCCTCCACCCCTGCTGCGGATGTCGAGGAAGCACCTAGAAGAAATGGCAGGGAATTAAAAACTAAGAAGTTTTGTTTTCACATGTGTGAATGGGTACACTATGATTGTTAATGTTCTTACACTTTTGTAAATTATGGTCCACTTGCACTTTAATGAGGTCTGATGTGGTTTATTTGCGGTGTAGTCCTTAAACCTTCTGCCCATCCCCCTCACCGACTCCCCCCTCACCCCACCGTCTTCCGAGGGATCACATTTGACCTCCCACAGTTAACTTTCAACTCTCCCCCATTACCCTCTGTCCCATGCAGGTGAAGGTGGAAGTCCCCTACCTTCCTGAGGAGCCCACCCCGTGACAGTTGATCTGCCCCCACTCATTCTGCCAACCCCCAGAATCCACTTCTCATTCCATCTCTCCTCCAGCAGCGCCTCTTCACCCGACATTGCACATCCCTCACCCTCCCACCCTACCGGCTCCCACTGCCCCCTTTAACCTGCGCCATCCTTTCCCATCAACAATTCCCTCAGTATGCCTCCTGAGGGCTCATCAATTGACAGCACAGACCCCTCCCTCTGAACTTCTTTCCCCTCTTCCCCTACCCGTGCTTGTTCACATCTGTACACCACCCCCCTCATCCCCTGCCAGACTCCAGCATGACCCTTCTCACCCTCCCACTCCATACAACCTCGCCCATTCGAACACTCCCGCAGCACCCCTCTCTTTCCCCTGCCATGCCCAGCCTCCCTTGCTACCCTTTAGGCCTCCATACGCATCATTCCTCTCACCATCTAATCTTGCCCACCCCCAGCACAGAGCATGGCTGCCCAACGGTGCCTCCTGCAGCCATCCACCTGCAGCTTGAAGATCCGAACCCTGGAAGAAGCCGCTGCGAGAAGATTGGCACAGAGGAGATCCACATGGTTGATGCTCCACCCACCCACTGCTGCACGTGGTCTTCCAGGGTCCGATCACTGGAGGCCTCCATCGTCCATCCCGATCTGCACAGGCTGCCCCTGGCCTTCTTCACGTAAGCCCCGACATCGCCACACCACGTTAGTCCAGACATGTTCTGGGTTGGCTGGCGGCACGAGCATTTGGGTGGGGCGCAGGCAATTCCAGTCGGGCCTGCATCTGCACCTGTTAACGGAATGTAAAATGGTTTCACGCCGGCTTCTGGTGGGAATGGCGGCCCACCATGGAATGTGGAAGCACACGTTTCTGCCATCATTTTACCCTAACAGGAAAGCGCTTTTTCAGTTCTCACCACATTCTCCCCACAACCCCCCCCCCCAAACCGTTAAACCCACCACTGTGAGGCAAGGGAGGGGACTGGAAAATTCCACCCAACATTTCCACAAATCAGTTTAAATTTAAAAACACATGATTTTTGTACGTTTAATGTTATTGTGCTGTTTAATAATAAAATAGTGAAGGCTCCTATCCTGCTGTTTTGTTTTATTCTGGTACTGCCGCATCCCATTCAACAAATCTCTTACTCCCCCAGATTTTCACTCTGGGGTCACACCTCGTATGAGGCATTAAAATGGGGTCACACTGGAAAAAAGTTTGGGAAGCCCAGTCCTAATGTTATTATGAGTCACTATCCTAAGTTGCATATGTTGAATGAATCAAGCACCTAAAACAGATTGGAACTAATTAAAACTCTGCTACATTCCTTGGGGCCGGTAGCACTACTTATTCCTTTTCCCAGTGGCTTAATTGCTGTTTCATTGGAAATGAGCAGTAAAATTTAGAATATCAAACTGTTTTCTCTAGGATCATCAAAAGAATTGAGGTATTTATTCCAAAGTAGAACATAGGCTGTTATATAATGGTCTACCTGAAACCTGATTTTGTTTGTAATTTATAAGCATGTAGCCAGGTCATTGGTCAGCATGTTGGTCTCCTACAAATCCAACAACTTTAAAACAAGAGAATGTGATCTTCATGTGAATTACAATGAGCTTCACCTGTCGGGGACAGTTGCTATATTTCTTTATTCTGCCTGCTCTATTTTGTATGCTTTGCTGGGAGGTTATTCATGTTTCTACATGCATTAGTCTTCCTACCCAAAGGGGAACAAGATTCTTTTGTCAAGGATTTCAGCTCTATAGCATCGAGAGTTTTAGTGTAATGAGCAAAATTTGGCATGGCATCTGAAGTGTGCATGAGCACATCCAGTGCTAGCCATGCCAGATGTGTGATGAAGGTGTTAGCATGTGCAAAGGGATATCTGCCAGCAGTCGGCAGATCGTAATGCCAATTTGATTCCAGCACTTCCATTTTGGAGATCAACACTCCAGCTAATGCCCTCTCACAGGTGAACATGCATTCAACACCAGTACTATTTAAAAGAATCATCAAATACTTTCATATTGGTTACTGATTTATTTCTACTGGCTATTGTTGTAATCGTAGAAGTATTTTGTAGTTTCTGGGGTTGTTTAAAATTGATGAAGTCTACAAGGAAGTGGTGTGGGAGGTGCTGTAAGGCTTCCTCCTGGGCTCAAGGATTCTACCATTTGCTCCCAGACATGATGCAATAATTGCATCCCCCTTGGCACAGAAATAGCAGTGAAAATGAGCACAGATAACACAGAGCAGGACAAGCTGCTGGAAGAGGGAGCTGGAGCAAGGGGGAGAAGGGCTCTCAACAGGAGGTCATATATGCCCAGGATGTTCAGGGAGTAATTCTCTTCCCTGAACATCAGTGAGGAACAATGTTTCCAATATCTCCATTTCAGTAAATTCCACCTGCTGCGGCTACAGCTGCAACCTCAGAGTAGGGTGAGGACGGCATTGCCCGTGACTGTGGAGGTTATTGTGGCCACAAACTTTTGTGTGTTTTGGCTCCTTCAAGATAATATTTGCAACACCTTCTAGTTTACCATCCAGTGATGTATACGGGAGGTCACTGAGGCTCTGAATTCCAACAGGGCTGAATTAATTTCAATTTCCCTTGCCCAAAACATGTCGGTAGAATGAGCATACGGCTATTTGAGGATTGTACGCTTTTCCATGTTGCAGGGTGCTATTGACAGCATGCTTTCACTTCCTGGGCACTGCTCATCAACCCTGAGATGTACCACAAGTGAAAAGGATTCCAGTTCCTCAACATCCAGCTGATCGGTGACCAAATGCAGCATATCATGCAGGTCAATGCCTGGTTTACTGACAGCAGTAATGCTACCTTCGTTCTGCAGCAATCACTGTGCCATCTGCATTTGAACCACTATGACAAAGCAGAATGTGGCTACAGGGTGACAAAAGTTATTCTTTGACAACATGGCTCACTCATTCAGTGTGCAACCCATACATATGTGGGCAGCATACGTACAACAACAGCCCATCTGCCATGCAAAATGTGATAGAATAAACCATTGTGGTGCGTAAACAATAATTCCACTGCCTGGACCACAGTGGAGAACACTGCGGTACTCAGCAGAGTGTCTGTCAAGACTCATCATAGTCTGCTACATGATGCAGAATCTCACCATCATGAGGACACAGCCCTCGCCTCCAGATATATATCAACTTGCTAAGAAGGAGCAGAAGGGGTAGGAGGAAGAGGAGTAGAAAAAGAAGAAGGAGGAAGAAGGGAGGAGGCAACTTAACACAGCCCCTTTCTGGCCAGGATGTCTGTGATTGACTCATCCAACTATAATACCAGTAAACAAAACCCCAATATCCCATTCACCAATAATCCCATACCTTGCCTTCCCTCTGTCACTGACCATCGCAAATTTCACTTGGCTACAATGCAAAAGTAAAAACCAGCACAAAACATTCTAAAACAAACTTATAAATCAAACCATGCCAAATTGTAAATAAACATCAGCCAATCACTCTTCGACAGTCCCCTTGTGCCTGTTTTGCTTGATCTAGTGCTCGTATGCAATGCCAAAGCAGTGCTTGCAGCATAGCTGATGACTTTCACAGCTGGAGACTGCAGATGGCCTTGCACAATCACCTCGAGCAGCTCTGGCCCTGAGACCTGGGTCCAGACTGCACCATCTCAGCGTGGGTGACAGCAGTCTGGGCTGGCAGACTGACAGCCAATAGCAAGGACACTGACAGAGTGGCAATGGTGAGAGGACAAAAACTCTCATCCTGAGAGAGCACTGCAGGTTCGTGTTCCACAGAGTCAATGCCACTCGCCGAAGCAGTGCTTTAGTGATTCAGTAATCTATTGGAGTACAGACTGGTTCATTGCTGAGTTGTCCTGCAAACCCGTTTGAACACAAGTATCTGCAGTCATGATGGCAGTAGTTTAATATGGCATGGCAGCAAGCTCAGCTTTCATGAGATCGGTCTGAGTTTGCATGGCAGCATACTGAGCTTGAATGAAGTTCCACTGCAGCACCCAGTTGTTGGGTGACTTCTGCTTGCGCTGCAGTCGAAGCTGAAACATCAGCTGTAAGATGCTGCATCATGGTTGAGTCTGCAAGTGTTCTCGTGGGGGTGGCCACTACTTCCACACTGGAAATGATTACCTACATGCTGTCCTCTTCTACATTGATCACAGGCTTTCTGGCAAGCCTGCCAATGCACCAAGCATTTCACTGTACATATACATTAGCTTCTTCTATAGGACACCCAATGAATTTCTTTTCTGAGGCTTCTGCAGTCACACTCATGTGCGAACTTACCCTCCAGCAAGCTGACACCTCATCTCCTGCCCTGGCTGCAAGCCACTCCTGACTGGTGTTCCACCACAGCCAGATCCCACCTCTAAACTATCATCTAAATCACGCACATTATCAGTCTCTGAGCAGGCTGTTGCAAGTGTGAGAGCGAGTGATATTGTTTCTTCTTCATCACTGATATTCTGCTTTTCTAATTCTTCCTTCTCCAACACTGCCTGGCCAGGTGACAGTTCTTGTATCTCTGAAAGAACAAAGGCACCAATGTAAAATTGTGGTGTGGGTAGGGGAAAAAGCAAGAGGTGAGTTCTTACATCCTCTGAAACTTGTATACCAGAAGGGATTGTGAGCTAAGGGAGAAGCAGGGTGTGAGAAGGAGGATTAGTTATTAGCATACCGTCATCTTTGGTGGTTTCAGCTCTGTCACTAGCAACTGCTTAAATGATGGCAACCACTGTCTCCATCACATGCAGCCATACGTGACCTACATTGGTCAGGTGCTGCTGCTTCCAGATATACACCACCTTGTCTTGCAAGACAGAGAGAAGTGTATCAGTCACAGTGGTACAATGTGTGTCGGTGATAGGGCTGTCAGGGTTGAATAGGTGGCAGTCTGCAAACCCTGAGATGTAAGCGTAAGGCCTGCAGCAGTGCTCAGTGTGTGAGCCTGAGGTAAAGTTATGAATGTTGGGTGTGAGTCATGATTAATAGACATGCGAGTGAGCGAGGGTGAGTGATGTGATTTTGGTGCATTGAGCAGCCTGTGAGGTTGGTGATACAATCGGTTGGATGTGATATTTGAAGATCCATTCTTTGACCTTGTGTGAGGTCATTGAACTTCTTGCAGCATTACATCCAGGTCCTTAAGTTTAGACTACTGGCATTGACTATCTCGGTAATCTGATCCTACTGCCTTCACAAAGTTTATCTCGAGGATTTCTTGGCCCCCTCTGTATAAATCACTACTCCCCATCTCGCCCCGTCCCACAGCAATGCCTCCAATGCAATGCTGGAAAAGCTTGGAGCCTGTTTTTTTAAACCTTATGCCATTTTTGTGTGTTTTCCAGGTTAGAATTAGCTGTATAATGATTTCCAGCACCTGCTCCAGCCAGAATGAATCTCCATTTTAAGAGGTGCAGACTGGCTGTAAGTAGTGCAGGTTAGCTTTAAATGGTGCTAGCCTCTTACGATATTGCTCCCCCTGCTCAGGCATGCAGCCACTCAACAGCACATTTAATTAGTACTGGCTACATGCTACAATCCTTTAAATAAGCAGTGTCTGTGTACTAACTGCATCGGAAGCAACAGCAGCAAGCTAATCGTGCATCATGATCCCCTCACCAGTTCTTGTAGTATAAAGAGTTAACAATTGGGCTATGCTAATGTGTGACACAGATGATGATGCACCACTGACATCAGTCAGTCATGTGTTAGACTCTCGAGAGAGAGGTTGGAACATGCCAAAGAACTTTGTCCTTACTCTGTGACCTGTTTAGATGTAGTACTAATAAACAAGTGCTTAACAGACACCAGAGTATGTCTACAGTCTGTCTACTAATTAAATCCCATGCCTATAGTCCAAGAGCAAGCCCTAGGGCCCAATCGCAGAATATGGCGGCAGCAGTGGAGACATCGATGTAAAAAACACATCAGTGTTATCAAAGGAACCAAAGAGTGAAGAAAACTTTGAAAGCAGCTCGAAAAAGTTTGGTGGAAGAAGGAGGCATACTGGAGAGAGGTAATGATGATCGTATCTGGTGAGCAGTCCCTGCCCTTGCCCTACCCCTACTCCCCGTTTGATTGCGTCGAGGGCCCGCAGAGAGACCAGCAGTGCGAGTTATGGAAATGCATTTTCTCGGTTACCGAGCAGCATTAGGTATTTATGAGAAAGAGCCAAAGCTCCAAGTCAGTTCCTGTCTTTATGCAGTAAGCCCAGTAGCAGGTGACGTTCTCTTAAGGCAGCACGAGCAGGAGACTGCTGCAGATTCTGGTTCCATTATTAAAGTTTTTGACACCTATTTTAGCCCAAAGCAAAATTTAGTAATTGAATAGTAATTGAAAGAGCACGTTTTAACCAGTGCTCTAAATGACCTGGAGAATAAATTGAATTATTCCTAAGCAATCTATATCTCTTAGCTAGTCCTTGTGGATATGGGACGCTGAAGGATGAGCTAATCCATGATTGCATAATTGTGGATGTTTGGGATGAAAAACTCTCTTGACTTTCTGCAGGCCAATGATGATCTTACTTTGGATCAAGTGGTCCAGTATGCAAGACAGGCCAAGCTTAGAGCGTTTAACTGGGATATAATTCAACATGACTCCAAGGCTTCAGATGAATCCATTGACTGGGTAGGTCCATGGGCAGTGGCCCTATCCATCCAAAAGCCTGCCAAACCAACCAAAATGGAGGGAAGCTCCATGCTAGCAGCCATGTTGAAATGCTTGCGTTGTGGCGGGAAAACCAAGCTTAGATGCCAAGACTGTCCAGCAGGGGGTGTGGAAGCTTATAGCTTGGCAAAACTGGACATTTCAAGTGCTTCTGCAAATCCAGCAATTATAATCTGAGTCACAGACCAGGAAGTATTTAGGAAACACATTCCTTCCAAGAAATGGATAGTCCAGAAAACAACAATCCTACAGAATCCCTAAGGGAAGTAGACAGTCTTAATCGAGATTACTAGTCATTACAGTCCAAGTTCAAGGCTTCAGTACTTCTTTTAAAATCGATACTGGAGTTGCTGTTAACATATTAGGAGATGACCTCGACTGGCTTCAGCCAAAGACCCTTTATCCATCAGATATCAAGTTACAAGGTACAGGCTGCACAGACCTTCCAATGAAAGGCAGGATTATTGTTCCTCTTAGCTACAAAGGACGACAGATCATTGATTCTCTCTGTGTTCTTCACAATCAATGTACATCCTTATTGAGTAGTAATATTGGCATACTTTTAGGAATCCTAGAAAAACCAGATGATTCTCATAACTTGAATGACTCACTGTCTTTTATGCAGCAATCTTCAACCTTTTATTTAGAAGCAGTGGAAATTCAGCCTTCAGAAGTTGAGGAAGTTTATACACTCAGCAATAAGTCCCTTTCTTTCACAGACATCATCCTCTAGATCCAGGGCAGACACGGAAGTTATGAATCTCTCAGTTCTTCATAAAGTAAGGGCAGACGTGGAGGCACTGCAGCAGATGATGACTATCTCCATGAAGACCTGATGGACCTGAATTGGCTCTTTCTAGAGAGTGATTAGGAAAAATGTCTTGCAGCATTGAGTGACCTCTTGGAAGTTGAGGTCCTAGAGAATGATTCATTTTTCTCATTGATGGATGCACCTTATGAAGTCTCCATTGTCTTTTTAGAAGAATCAGCCATGCTTTTCGTAGTTGAGCAGCATTCAGATCTTAGTTCCACTGAATCTACCGACATAGCACTGACTTTATTTCCTGTTGTCCATGAAGGATCTTCTACAGAGAATGCCTTACCTGAGTCCATAGAGGATCACACTGCTTAAGAGCTCGTACATTCTCAGGGTGAAAGTCAATTGAAACCCATACTTCAGTTCCAGCTGAAAGTCTTCTTCTCTTCAGGGTTGAAGGCCCGTTCAGAAGCTGCGACAGAATCTTTAGCACTTCGAAAGCTGCAGAACCCTGTACAGCAATCTTGTCTCAGAGTTTATTTTCTACAGGAAATTCATCTCATTCCAGAAGATGAGGCTATCTTGTCTCCATATTCTCTGAAATTCTTCCCATTGTCCATAATGGAGCAACCCCATACAGAGAAAAGTCTGGCTCATTTACCACTTCCTACAGAAAGTAGACAGCCCACCCAAAGAACCTTTGGGAAATCATCTCTTCTTCTTTTCCTGACAGTCTTACAGGAAGTTGGTCATTTTTCCCTCATCGTCTAAGCTCACTGAAATTTGAGATCTTCAATGCATTTCCAGTCTTTGATACACAGTTGATGACGCAGCTTTAATAGCCTTCCAAGGATTTTAAAATCATTCCTCTCCTGACGCTTTTTCCCAAAGTTCTTTAAGGGAGAAACAAGTTCCTCAGATTGCCCTGAGTTCTTCTTTTCTAGTTCATTGAAAAGTCTTTGTTGTCCTAATTCTGCAACATGCCACCCAACTTTCCACCTATGCTGACACCAATGCTGATAAGATGTTGTCCTATTCTGCAGACGATGATCTCCTACCAGATTCAGCAGAAAACCCTTTTGTCTCCAAAACATCTTCCCTAAGGGCCAAAAATACTGAGGGAGATTGAACCCCTTAGCATTGTGACTTGGGAGGTGAAGAGTAGGGATTGGAGTTGAATAGAGTCTGTGGTTGTAAAAAGGGAGTTACAGAAATGTAATGTAAATAGTTAACGACAGTTTCATGTTATTGTTAAAAAGTAGGATAGTATACTTGCGGGCAGGTGTAGTATAAAGAGTTAACAGATGGGATCTGCTAATATCTGACATAGATGATGATGTACTACTGACACTAGTCAGTCATGTGTTAGACTCTCTCTCTCTCTCTCTCGAGAGAGAGAAGTTGGAATCATGCCCAGGAGCTACATGCCCAACCTGTAACCTGTTTAGATTTGGTATTAATAAAGAAGTGTTAAGCAGATACCCGAGTATGTCTACAGTCTGTTTAAGAACCAAGTCCCACACTTAGAGTCCAAGACAGAAGGACCCAATCTCAGAACAGTTTTCAGGGTTATCAAATTCTGAGGCTCTTTGTTTCTGACACAATGGGTGGAATCTTTTGCCCCTTCCCCGCCCACCGTGATGAGTTTGGTGGTGGGGTGTCAATTAATCAGATGGGAGTGGGGGGTAATGGATGGGGACGCTGCCTCCTTCCTATGTCCACTCTGATTAAGTCTGTGGGGAAGGCCCATGGACAGCCTTCCCACCCCACTACTAACTGAGGATCTTAAATGTGGCCAATTAATGGCTACTTAAATGATCTCATCCCACCACCTCTGGTGTTAACCACTCACCATGCGGCATCCACAACAAGCAAGCCCTGCTGTGTTTGGTTGTCAGCTCCTGGGGGGTGGGGGGTGGGGGGGGACATGGTTTGGAGGGTGCGTGGTGGGTTCCCTTGTTCAAAGGCACTCAGTGCCTGATTGAGGAACCAGGTACCGGGAAAGGGGGCCCCGCTGAGAGACATCCCCAGCCCCTGCTGACACCTTCTCCACACACACCCCTTATATCTCCCCTCCTGCAACCCCACCCACCCCACAAACCCTCTCACACCATCAATCACCTGTTGCCAAGGTCTTGAGTTTTGGTCAGTTGTCATTCCACCGGCAGCCAGCACCTCTCTGGTGGTGCTGCTGTTCAAAGAGCTGCCTGCCCCTGATTGGCCAGCAACTCTCAGTAGGCAGGACCTCTGCCCCCAGGGTCCTGATCCAGGTAAAGGCCTGTTGGTATGTGCTAAGGATGGGTCTTCTTGGGAAGAGGCAATATGAGGGCCTCGCCGGCTCTAAAACCAACAAGATCCCTGCTGCTGCTCAAGATTCTGCCCAATATTTTTGACAATTTTTGCAATCTCATTCAGGATATTTAAGGGAAAGTCACACTCTGTAAAACAGGTATGTGGAACCGAACAGTATTCCCAGTGCTTAACATTTTCATTTTCTATTTTAAAATGCTTTTTCAATTGATACGGTTACAGAAGAGGAACCAGTTGAGCAAAAAAAAAATGCAAGAGCTGGGTTTTATAGTTTAAGATAGTTTTAGAATTGCAGGAAGCTGGCTGTCCATGCTTCCAATTGTCCAAAAGCTTCTTTGATAACATCATGTTAAGTTCAGAGTGAGTTCTAACATGTCTCATTTGTTATTAAGTACAATTAATTATAAACTATGAAAGAATGCCGCGCTTTAAATCTGTGGTTTTCATTCATCGGCCATCTTTCTATAGAGGCAAACATGCAAGCAACTTCAACACAAAGGGAAGCAGTCAGAAAACTTCTGGCACATTATTGTAGAGTTACACTGACATTGAGGCAACTATGGCTATCTTTCCCTCCTGGTATTCATTAACGCCGCTACCCCTTCACATTGTTAAACAATCCATTTCCTTTGGGGCTGAATTCCAAGTCCCACTGCAGATTTCAGCACATAATTCAGACTGATGGTTCTATACTGCCTGAGTGAATGCTGCATTCTCAGAGTTGTCAGATTTCCTTAAACTCTAATTGCAATTGTTTCAGTCTTTTTCTGCGTTTGTCTGTACACTAACAGCTCATTACAGAAATTCAGACATGCACTGCGCATAATTTTCTCATGATTTAATTTTTCAGCAAATGCAGGCACTCAGATTTCCGATATCTGAGGCCAGTGGATGAACTGCCTCATTAAGGGTGTGAAACCCAAAAATTATCACTTGTATTCATTGTAAACCAATTTCTGCACTAAACTTTACATTAAAAGATGCCTCGGGCAGAATTTTGTTCGCATTGGGAGGGCATGCGTCCGAGCCGAGCGAGTGTAAAATGACACGCATTGATGTTGAGCGAGCATCCCGACTTCATCGCACACTTGCGTGATATTTCGGCCCGCTGACAATTAAATAACCTATTAAGGCCCTTAATCAATTAATTGACGAGAATTTTTTGTTGCTCGTCCAACAGTTCAGTTGGTGGGTGGGCGAAAAGGCTAAGCGGCCTTTGCATTTTTACCAAAACCTTATCCACGGGCAGGATTAGTGATTAAAAAAAAAACCTTTTAACACTCATATTTAACATGTCCCTGCTCATGTGACAGAGTCACATGAGGGGACATGATTTCATTATTTTAAATACCTTTATTTTTATTTTAAACATCTTCGGCTCCCTGAGACACGAACCCATGCATGTGTGTGAACTACTGCGCTCACCCTCCTCCACCCCCACCTTGGCAATGCTGAGCCCTGCAGCATGGAGTCGGAGCCCGATAGCAGGCAGCGGCTGGCTTCCTGACCGCTCCCAAGCCTGCTTGTCAAGCCTGCCTGAAGAACAGAAAATCCTGGCCCTTGTTCAGACTGTCTTACTATTTTTAACGTGAATGTTTTATTGCATATCATACTTTAGGATTAACATTCTTCCTTTTTTCAATGTAAGTACTCAGTTATGATATATTCAGGTGTCAGTTGTAACTCAGTTGGTAGCGTTCTTGGTCTGGAGTATTAGACTAAATTTTGTGCTCAAGTCTCTGGAGTGGCACCTGAACCCACAACCTTGTGACTAAGAAGGGTAATTTTGCCGCTGATTTGAACTCGACTTTTGGGAAGTTGTTAAGAGGAGACCATTGTCTTCACACAATTAGCTGATGCACATCAACTTTGTGAGGGAATGGATTCTGTGTCCCACACTGCTGTGCCTTCGCACACTAAATCTTAAGTACATTGAATCACTGCTCTGTTCCCAAACTTGCATTTTGAAAACCAGAAACGGTCAAAAAATAAAGTAAGAGCTGAGGAAATGATGAAGTAAAATGTAATCAAACTGTAATAATGCCTGTATTTTATCAGAGAATAGCAGGCCAATCATGCACATTGACCTGCCTATCCTCTGTTTTTTGGTTTCCAGTGCAAGCAGTTACTTTAATACAATGACTATTGTTGCAATAATTAACAGTTACTACAAATATAATAGCATCTACATTTTTATAGTCTGTTTCAAGAGCTAAAACTTATATTATTGCACATTGGAATGCCACTGCTATATAATGCTGTTATTTATCACGACCAACATATGGCTGGTATGTAGATGGAAATTAGATTTCAGCACAGAATATATTTCTTTTTTGTGTACTTTGGCAATAGAAGAAAGTAATTATGGCTTGTTTAGTGGCATGATAGTGCTATATAGAAATAAACATGTACTTTTCAGAAAAATGCACTACTGAAAATAAACAGACATTCCAAGCTGTTTTTTTTGCCAGTGTGATGAATATGTCAGTTACCAAGAGGACCACACTGAACTTTTTTACCATTCAAATATTTCTAATCTTACCAGGTTGTAAAAAATATCCATTAGACAGATGGGAGGCATTAGAAAGCCTTAAGAGTCAGTTGACTGCTCATAGGAGTTTTCCAATGGCACTAGATCCAAATATATATACTTTAATATTTATTGCTGTAATCCAGTAAGGTTTGTAGTTCACAGTTTTGAGCTAGGGTATAACATATATAGGAAACAGATAAAGGATGGCCATTTTGTAGTGCTTTTAGTACTGACAAAATCCAACTGTAATTCTCCACTACCTCTCTTGATTGTACAATCACCTTCATGTTATCAGATTACAACCCTGATACTTCTGGGGAGGCTGGGAGGACATGGGAGACTGGGGTTGTCCAGAGAAGTCCAGCAAGGCTGGGGACAAGAGATCCTTCTGAATTTAATGGCAAGATCTCAACTTATTTTTTTCCTTCCAGACGTTGATGAAATCCATACAGCTGAATGATAACTTTAAATCAGGCTTGACACCGAGCCACAGAAGGGGATATCAGGAAAGATGACCAAAAGATTAGTCAAAGACATTGGTTTTAAGGGGCATCCTAAAAGGAGCACAGAGGGGGAGCGAGGGAATTCCAGATCTTAGGCCTAGGCAGCTGAAGGCATTCAAAATGGTGGATGCGCAAGCAGTCAGAATTGGAGGAGTGCAGAGAGCTTACAGGGTTGTCGGGCTGGAGGAGATCGCAGAAACAGGGAAGTGAGGCCATGGAGGGGTTTGAAAACTGAGATGAAAATCTTAACATTGAAGCATTCTTGACCAGGAGACAATGTAGGTCTTCCTTCACACACAATTTTGTAATTTTTTTGGACCTGCCTTAAACCATGACATAACATCATGTCAGAAATCAGGCTTGAAGTTATTGACAAAAAGGGCCAAAGTAATTAGATTAAGGGAGGCATTCCTTTTAAAGCATATGTTCTTGTTTCAAAACTTTCAACATGTTTTCTTGAGTGGCTAATCGATTAGAGTGTTGAAATTATAGAGTGTTAGCCTTGCAGGGAATCACTTAGTTATCAAGGTCACCAAGGTCAAACCCTAGAAAAGGATCATTTACCATTTTAAAACAAGTTAATGACCCTGGCAAAAAAATCTATGCATAAGTACTTAGCTGAGGTCACTATTCTAGTCTCTGATTGACTGGTTATAAGTAAGCTGGAATACCTTCTGTCAGTTGTAATTTTTTTGTCATCCTTGCTAGCCATCAGAACTCTGTAAGTAGATTAGAAACAGATGGTAAAATGGAGCTGAACATTCCTGGAAACAGGGTTATAGGAAGGATTGTGCTTAAACCTCTGGAAAACATCATGAAAGAAAAATGCAGAGCTTTCTGGCAAAAGTGGAGGAATATCTGAGGTTGTATAATGCTAAGGACGTTGAAAGAGAAATGTAAAACTTCACCTTGTCTGAAATAAAGGTCGAACCTCAGCAATAGCTTACACTTTGTACTGCTATTGTAAACTCACTGAAAATCTTCATTTGTGACTTTGGTCTAAGGCAATAAGCTATAGCCAAGCACACAGTAACAATTATCTTCTAAATGTGGAAGGAATGTCACAAATTAACTGAGCTGTGTGGGGAAATGTGAAATGTATTTGTATGCAGCATTGGAGAAATTATGAATAAAGCACACATGTCTAATTGGGCATTAGATAACTGTGCATCAAGCACAGCAATTCCAACGTTAGACTGAAGGAATCAGACAAAGCAGCGGCAACCTTAGATACAAGAAAGTGACATTGCTCATGTCATCACTTTAGCAGTGAAAGCATCTCTACTGTTGTGCAATGCCCTTAATTAGCAATGTTTGAATGAAATACATTGCCTCAAATGTCTAACTTCAGCTTTACATTTAAATAGCATCACAATTTAATTTTTTTTTTGAAGATAAACTAATGCCTAAATACAATTGTGGCATTACATGACAACTGAATTGTGGTTCTGGCTTTAAAGAAAGTAATGCTACAACTCAATAATCATATAGATGTGTATGGTTGCACCTGTAAACCATCTGAAATGCCTCATAAATTGGGTTGACAGTACATTAGTTGATGAAGTCATTTGATGAATTGATTTATTTGAAACTGTTCTGTAACTGATCATTTCCATTGATTGGATCTAATTTCCTCAATTCAGAATGGATCAGTGAATGAAATTTATTTCCCCAGTTTGTGCCCCTTATAGACTATCACAACAAATCTGTGGTGATTATGAACAGGTCAAACCACTCACCAGAAGGAGGGAATATAGTAGCAAGTGGTATTGTTGGCCAGAAATGTGTGAAGGGATAAGTAAATAATTAGCCATGATCCACAAAGGATCATAGGCATCTTTCTCCATCAGAAAGAGAGAGACAATTAGTTATATATAGCTTGAGGGGTACTCCACAAGCATGGGGCAAAGCAAGGAGGCAAGCCTCCATGAACTATTACAGCCACTATATGGCCTGAACCCAGATCATCGGCATCAATCTGCATCACACTATAGCTATCGAAGCTAATAAGTTGTATGCGTAGTCGTTGAACAGTTCAATTGTATATGAATTGTACATGAATGTTATTTATCACATTGAATATCTGAATGTGTTGCCAATTAAATTCTGTGTTTACATATCAGAATGAATCTAACTCCAAAACAAGTTTGAAAGAATTTCTGAGCAACTACAAAAATCCAAATACCAGAAAGAAATGTTTTAATTCTTTACAAAATAGTGAAAAACCCATGAATAAATACTAGTTTATGAAAATGCTAATTTAACACGTTACCAGTAGCTTTACGTTCATTTCTGTTGTTAACTTGAATAAAACTGGATGAAAAGCCATGGTCAAAATCCATTGACAAAGGACACAAAAGGTGAAAAGAGCTGAACGCCCCTGTTAATGTTTTAGTGACTTTATCCAGTGAGTAGCTGAGTCATTTCGACCACTAAAGTCTTAGGTTTAATCACTGGCTGGTGTTAAATTAACTGTTCTCAGCAAGGAAACATTGCAAATGCCTTTTACCACCCCTGGTTTAGGGAGAGTAAAGTTGAACAGGAAATCCTGTTTCTGACTGTTGTCCAACAATCCCTGTTGCATGTTTAGATGTGGGCTTATGGTATTCTACTCGCTATCAAGACTTATACAGGCATGAATAATAGCACTCAGGGAAGATATTAGAAAGTGATCAGCATTCATGAAATTGTATCCCAACAAGAATTTAAAATCCTTGTAGAAATGAAAGAAAAGTGGAGCAAAAAAGAAAGAGCTGCTGATAAGAGGAGGTAAATCAAGAAGCAACCATTAATTGATGCCAGGTTTGGATTTTAAATTTAGAATGAAGGCAACATTTAGAATGGATTTAGAATGAAGACAATATTAATAGCTCAATAAAAAATAGCAAGCCATTGGCCTCCAATACTCATAATTACATTGTTCCATTGTTCTATGTGGGCATCAGGGCCAGTACAGGTGGTTTACAATCCTCCCAGATGACTTATAAAGAATAGCTGCCAAAAAGAGCATTACTGTGTTGCAAAGGATGGCAACATTTAATAAAAACCTACTCATACTCAATGCATGTAAACAAAGCAATGTAGTCAACAGATCATGCAGATAATGCCCAGGTATACTTGGTATCAGTACGTGCTGTGTTGTTTTCCATGTTCTTTATTTAGTGATTCACAGCGCTTTTATTCCCTTTCCTACAAACTTTATCAAGCTATTTTATGGCAATTTAGAAGATAAAAGGAAGATACTTTTAAAGGTTACAAGCAAAGGAAAATTTGAAACATTTATGGGCAGGTCTGTGCTAACTGTCACACCTTATCATGTAATCTAGAACTCACCCACTGTTAACTCAGAGGTCGGAGGCTTATTTCCCAAGATCAGATGATGTCCGTATTCAGCATGTTTAAAATGGATGCAAGCATACTGGGCAGAATTTTCTGCCCGTCAGGCAGTGAGCCCAACCCAATCTCTGGCGGGCGGGGAGCCGATCCCTGCCGGAGAAGCGGGCCCCGTCACCATTTTAAGTTGGCGGGCCAATTAAGGCCCACCCAGCGTGACGCCCGGCGGGAAACGCTATGTGCTTCCTGTGGCGGAGGGGGGGGTGGGGTGTGCGGGGATTCCCCAAATGCGAGACTGCGCTCTTTCACACATGCGCACGAAAGAGCGCACATCTCCCTGTGGCTAAGTGCTACCTCAGGGAGATCACTGACAGTTGTACAAACATTAAAATTAGAAAAAAAAAAAAATCCTTAACGTGTCCCCCTCATGTGACAACGTCACACGAGATGGGACATGTTCATAAATTTCACTCAAACTTTATTAAAGTTTTTTAAAGCCTACATGAAACCTCATTCCGCTAGTGGATGAGGTTTCATGTTTTTCAGAAGCCCACCAGGCTCCTGGCCTGCCAACCAGCCTTAAGGTTGGATGGGCAGGTCCTTTAATTGTTTTGGTTATCCTGTCAATGGCTTCAATTGGCCATTGACAGGTTGGCAGGCCCACAGCTGATTTTGCTGCGCCCCTGCCTTCCTGAAAATTTAAATAGGGCGGGATGACATCAAGGGTTCTGCCTGCGTCATTTTGCCATCGGCGAGCGGGCCCCACCCCCTGCTCGCCGAAGGCAAAATTCAGCCCACTGTTTCTAAATATCTGCTAAAATGAGTCAGTAAATAATTTTGGGCTGATTGAGTTAGCAATGACATAAAGTTACCCATTGGTTGGAGAAACAGGTCATGATCTTCAGTTGTATGTTTACATGCACAGCTGAATATGAGAGCATGTTCGTGCTTGTTTAAGTAATTCAATTTTATGACAATGCTCAGAGGTACTTGCCACCATGTTAAAAACATCTTTCTATCCTCTATTCTAGACTGTGAATAAATAGCAGAGCTATGTATCACAAAATAGGGAGTTATGGAAAATTTTATGATTTGCTGCAGTAAGATTTTCAGAAAGCCTAAGAATGCTTATGAAAGATTTCTACAGGGACTGAAAGCAGCACAAGTTTATTGGATTCATAATTAGATTCAAAATTGGTGGAAGGCCAGGAAGCAATAGGTACTCCTTAGAATGTTGGCATGGGAAAGCAGTACCCGATAGATCAGTTCTACATTCCTACTATTCCTGAAGTACACCAGTGACTTAGATTCATTAGCCAATTTTAATTAGTGAAATTTGCAGATAATAAACAATGATTGGGAAAAGCAGATATGGACCTACAAAATTATTTATATAAGAACTGTGCATGGACAGAACAGTGGCAAGTGGATATAATATAGTCATGTACAAGGTAATGCATATGAGGAACGAGCATAGTCATCAAATGTATGCAGTAAGCTACTTAATCTCCAATGGCGTTTCACACAGGGAGTCAACTAGAGTCTTCGGACTGAGCAGAATTAGACTTTGGGAGGGATTAATCAGACCAAGGCAAGAGAAAGGGGGAGGGAATGAGGACACAGGTGATGAGAAAGAGAATGGTGAAAAGGCAGCTGAGGAAACTGCAAAAGGGGAAGGGAGAAGAAGGCACAGGAAGGGAGATAGGGAGGAGGAGGGGTAGGCATGTTACTAAAGGAGGAGGCAATGTAAGTAATTATTTGCATACGTGGGGAAGAGATAAACAACTACTTTAAGGGAAGTTGAAATCTATTTCAGTGGATTGGAGATGAGTATGGGGAGGTGGAGGCATTGAAAGGCATCTCAGTGAAGGAAAGGATTAGAAATATCCTTCAAGAGAGGTTTGGTTGGAGATGTGCCTTGTGGAAAGTGCTTTAGTGGTTGAGGGGTGGAAAATGGATCAGGCAAAGGGACCAGGATCTAGAAGAATGATACTTTAAAATAGGGCTCAATGCTTTATAAGGAAGCAAGTTCTGATGAGTTAATGGCAGGGCAATCGCAGCAGGATACATCAAAGTTGGTGCATAGAACAGTGGGTTGATGGCAGGTGCTGTGCAGCAGCAGGAGTGAAATAGTACAGAAACCGTGAGCCTCCAAACTTTAATGCACAGCAGCAACATGGAAGTGATGAGGAAGAGAGGGCAAAGATTCTCATGATCAAGGGACAATATACACGGTTCAGTCTACCCTTGGTATTTGGACAAAAACACTCAGATGGAGAATTGGTAGTCCTGCAAACAAGGTATCGAAGACAATGGGAGAACAAGACTTTTACTGACATGAGGAATTTGATTTTCATTTTGAAGATTGTCTGCTGGGGTATACCATCACAAAATTCAAGATACTTGTAACCTCCAACAATATTAAAATTCAAAAATAAAAGCAGAAAGTGGTGGAAAAACTCAGCAGTCCTGGCAGTGTCTGTGGAGAGAGAAACAGAGTTAATGTTTCGAGTCCAAAGTGCCTCTTCTTCAGAACTTTTATTTTCAAATTCACAAGTTTATTTGGACTCACCGAATGCTCATGTTTATCACAATGTCTGCCTGGAAGGAGTTTCAGACAGCAGCATTGCTGAAACATCACCCAGTCACCCAAGCCTCAAAAAAAACCTCAAACCAAGCTTTTTGATGAGGAACTACAGAGTGATGGGTTTTACTGTCTGAGTAATGTGACAAAAGATTGAGTATTTTAGATAGGGAAAGCTCATTACAGCACTGATAGGATGTGGCCTGCCTGAAGGCAGGTCCTTGGTACATTGGCTGCTGATGCTTTATGGCAAACAATTTGCCATGGATTTCTACTCTTAACAATAGGTCCCAAGTCTACCTCAACTAGAACTGGAATTGAATCCATTCTATTCTTGTTATTCTCTGAACCAAATGCTAGCTATCTAACCAACTGAGCTAACCAGCCCCCTAGCGCAGGATTACCTACAGTTAATTTGAAATCTAATGGGGCCATGGCCAATTAACATTTAAAAAATCCAAAAGAAATGTTGACAATTGTAAAAATGTATAGATAGTATAGAAATGGGTAAGAATGAAGTTGGAAGGGATTTGGGAATGAAAGTATGCTCTGTTCTTAGCCTATCAAATTGCTATAGAGCGGCAATAATCCAAGCAAATAGACTGCTAATATGGTAAATTAGTAAAATATAAGTCACAGTATGATACACAATAATGTGCAGACCTCTGGTCAAACTGCACCTTTAGTTTTACATTTCATTAGGATCACCATGATATAATGCACACAAATCGATTACTGAGGTGGAGCCAGAGCATCAGAGGATTAAGCTATAGGGAAAGATTGCAGAAATGAGGCCATTTTATTCTTGCAAGAGGTGAATGAGAGAGGAGTCTACAGAAGTATACAAGATATTACATTATACAGAAGTAAAGCTGGAGCACTCAAGACAAGCAGCAGAATGTCACTATTTTCACTTTTGCCAATGAGAATCTGTTAATCATTCATTTGAATATGTCAGTTTTACACTTCATTATTTAGTGAATTATATGAATCTAACGAGTGTGAATTGTGAATTATTTAAATCATTATAGCCTCTCCTACTAAGACTGTTCATGCTCTCGTAAACTTGTACTTCATATTTAGAAAATGCAAATTAGTTGCACATGTTTTGAATTCTAGGATATTTCCGTCGTTTGATTACTTCATACGTGCCAACTGTTAGCTTTTCAACACATGTAGCAGTTTGTCAGTGATTGACAAGAAAAATCAGTTTTTAGCACTGAAATTGGCTATTGTGAGAATCAACTAATCAGATTGGTTGAATGGTAGGACTGAAAACTGTTAGGAGGAATCAATCAATCAGACATTACCTTCTCTCACTGTGGGTCCACAGAATGGGCCTCATTAGCATGGGATAATGTTGACTGTCATGTCCAAACATACAAGTACAGGCAAATGATTACTTACAATTTTCTAATCCTCAAGTTGAATTAGGCACACTGATAATCATGGGGCATGGTCTATTTAACCAGGCCTCTTAAAAGTTATTTAATCATGCAATTTCATTTTGAATTGCATCTGTGCTTTCTACATTTTGACCCATGTAGTCATCCCGTTCAATAGTTTCCTTCATGAGCATTGGCAGGTGCAGGCATTTAAATGAGTCCATACAAAGTGGTGAGCAGGAATATTTTTGCTGGATTTTGAATGTGCTGGATGCTTCAGGAAGAGGAAGCTGAACTCAGGAGGGGCCTCTGAATGGAGATGCGAGGCATTCTGCCCATATCCATAAAAAACATAGTATTGGTATTTATAAATACTTCCACATTTAGCTGGAAAAGTCAGAAGAGACCTTTCTTCATCACTTCCACTTAATCTGCTGCAGGATGACCGTCAGAAAACACCTGGAACAAGGATAGCTCATCTTCTATAAGTGAAGGTTACAACAGCATAAAATTTTCATGTCACTGGACCCTAGGAATGTAGCACGTCAGGCTTGCTGCAGTGCATTAAGCATGTGGTAGATTCTGGGGCTAATTTTACTTTTGCTGCAGTTTCAACCCGGTGACCTTTGCTGCCCACTGATTTTCTATTATGGGAATTGGTGTATAATGTCAGCCAATCAGATATCACCCATTTACACCATGGTCAAATATTAAAGTAACCCCTAACCTGTGTCATATGCCCTGTGAAATGGAGGCATTAATCAGGCAAAGCTTTCACTGGTGGGAGACAAGCTTAGGTGAAAAGTGATACAAATGTCAGTCTTGCAAGAACCAAAATTCCCTGAAGGCCATGGTCTAAAAGCAATAAGAGTTGCAGTCAGTCAATGTTTGGGTGGTATTTGGCTACAGAATTGTATGCCAATGGCTGTTCTCTAGGAAATAAGTAGATTGCCAATATTGAGTATTGGTCCACAGTGGCTGCAGCTTTGGCAGGAGATGACATAATAGTGGATAGGCGAATGGCTTTTAGGAGATGAGGGCTGACCTCTCCCTGCATGTTTGCTGACCCCACTGAGAAATCATCTAACAGCAAAACCCGGAAACCAAAGTATCTGTGTCATGAAGCTATTAATGTATATAATAATTTGGAAAATATTTTCTTTTAAAATAGAGATTTAGTCTGCAGGTATGTCTTAATTGGATTAAAGCCAGCTAGTCTGGGTGCTTTGATGGGTACTAGTTTTGATATGTAAGAGAGATAGCATTTGCATTTTTTGAATAGAGCATTCAAGAGGTGAGTTGAAAACTGACACCTATCTAGCAGCTACCAAGCAATATGTTTATATTACTAATAAAGTTGGTACTATGAAAGAGATTTTATTGTTACAGAGGTTTAATTCAGAGGTTGTTGATGAGAATTAATATTCAATGGGGCTGGTAGGTATAACTTCAGAGGCAATATGAGATCAAAAGGCAGCTGCAAACTTCCAACTGGCTCCACAGGAACCAAGTGAAAGAGCCTCTTTTTGAATTCATAAGGTGAAATGCTTTGCTTGGTGGTTGGTTAAATCTATGGGTTGCTGTTGCCTTAATGAGATTAGTTTGGGAAAGTTATGGTGGTAGTAATTTGTAGCTATGTGTATGTCTATTTTAACCTGTGTAAATTAATAAAATGTTTCCTTTAGTTTAATGTAAAACCTCAAGAACTGACGGTCTGATTCCTGAGTTTAAAGTCGCATCTCAAACATAACACTTATAATTATAGATTATGACAGTTGTTTAAAGTTTCCCTCTGGGATTTTTAAACAACTCCGCTTTATCAACTGCATTGGTCATAACGTCGTTTAATTGCTGTACATCAGCTACCTCCGCTGGCAGGAGAAATGTGCCAAATAATTTACCTGAAGCAAAACGTGTGCAAGAAACCACAATGGGCTGTGTTGAAATGAGACTCAGGAGGGTGTGGAAGCCCTTGTCTCAGAAATGTGGCATCTTTGATAAGCCTCAGAAGAAAAAATGGATATCAGTGACATGCACACTCACCAACATCTTCCTCTATCTCCTAGCAGACTCATTCTTCATTTCCTGGCAAGTGTAAGAAACCTTGGTGTCTACATGAATTTGACCAGTAACTTCCTGCAATGTAACTTGTTCCTGTGCTTTTTCTGAAAGCTGGTCTTGTGCCCAAATTGGTACAAGTCCTACACAGGACTCCAACACTTCAGCAAGGGTGCATTGTTATACGCATGTCTCCACTGCACCTTTCTGATCACTGTCTTCACTGTCCTGTCCTTACTACAACTTGCTCTTTCATGTGTAACTGAAGCCCTTAAGAGCTGCTCCTTTGGGCAGGATTTTCTGATCCCTAGCCAACTGTGCTACAGGCTATGCTCATTGGTCAAGTTTTTTGGTGCCTGTGACTGATTCAAATTAGGAGGAGCAGCTCCCAAAGGAAAATTGGGCCAGCTCACAGCTCTGTGAGCCTGAAAATGGGGCTAGGACAGCTCTATTTTTACCAGACTGGAAAAATCAAGAGTTAAGCTATCCAATGCTTTATATGCTGTTTAATTCAAAGAAAAAGTTAAACTCTGGACTACAGTTAACATCAGTCCCTGAAGTTTCTGGATGATGTGTTAACAGGAGCAGGTCTCAATAGGCTAGCTTTCCCTGTTCTCCTCATTAGGTACAATATTGTGACATGCGCTATCCATTTAACCATTATTTCCATTTTTTTAATAGTAACTGTGGGTCACAGGTGCAGCAACCCTAGATGAACAGGGAAAAGCTAGCATTTACTCTTTGTGCTAGTTCTGTTAAGTATGAGAGCAATAACACTATGACATAGAATGATTGTGAAATTATATTCTATCCTATTAAATGCATAAGTGGTTTCCTGGAATTTTCAACACGCGCTGAAGAGGGATAGCATGTTTGAAATTATGCCGTTGTTTCAAAAGAATGATAAGATGTCAGTTTTAACATTTTTAAAACTAATTTTCAGTACTACATTTGACAGGTCTGAACTTTGAGGACTTAGTTTAATAATTGACACATTAGGAACAGTGGGCTGGATTTTAGGGCACCCCCGCCAGGCACATTTTCAGCGGGTGGGTGGGGAGGTACATAAAGTATGTCAGGTGGCCAGCCCACCACCTTTCTACCCACCCTTGACCTGACCCCCGCTAATACACTGGGTGGGTGAGATCTGAAATTGGCAGTTTGCCCATCATATTTAAATGAATAATTAAAGGTCAATTAGGCTTGTTAGCAAACTTATTGACTGGGATAATACATTTCCCATAATATGGTTGGCATGGGCAGGCAGGCGGGAGTGGGCAGGTCATTTTTGTGGCCTACAGTTAAAATGATGGGAAGGAAGGGAGATAAGGCATTCAAGGCGGTGACCTGTGTGCATTGGGGTCACCCCTCCCACTCCAAGATGTCACCACCCCCCCCCCCCCCCACTCCTTCCTTGATGATTGCCCTCTAAAACACAGCTCCCACCTCCTCTGCCCCATCCATGGGCTCTCGGGTCTTTCCCCAACTGCTCCACTGAAGTGAGATTTTTGTAGGGCAGGAGTGTGAAATTTGGTGTGGGCAGATTAGGACAGGTAAGAGGAGGTCTGACCTTGGTGGATTTATTTGCATTTATAGGACATCCCTATGGAGAAGTAAAATACCCCTTTGTATATGGTCCCAGGACACCTTTTGGAGAGGTAAAGCATCCTTTTGGAGAGGTAAAGCATTCTTTGGGAGAGATAAGGCATCCTTTGGGATTGTTAAAAGTAACAAGATCATATGTAAAAAGTCCACAAACTCATTGGATCTGTCAAAGCTGTCAAAGAACTATCAGGTTGTCAAGGGATTCTCAAAGAACTGTCAAAGGATACTAGGTGAGTTGGCATGGAGTGGGTTTCAGGAGTGTGGGGGATGTGAGGGGTGAAGGCTGGGGGTCTGTTTTTTATTTTAATCTATTTTTAAGTAACTTAAACAAAGTGAAGGAGTACAGAGGCAGACCTTTCAGCCAGCCTGCCAGCATACCCAGCAGGTTCCGCACTCATCCTGGGGAGGTGGCAAGACTGACTTCCAATCCAACCCGCCTCCCTGGAACGAGAAACAAAACTGCGGGTGGCCATTCTTAAGGGTGGGTTCGCAGAGCCTAGAATTCTCCTGCACCCCACCTAGGAGCAAAAATATGGGCCCAGGTACTGCTACATGTGGACACAGACTGCTTCAGTCAATTAATGTAAAAATTGTAAGCAATATTATTTGAGGATTAGGAACTAGAATGGGAATTTCACCTGGGTGGCCCCTTCAGTGGTGAATGTTTTAGATATATATGTTCCTGTGCTGAATTCTGGCTGTTATCACAATACAAGGACTGTTTCCTTACCTGCTTGTGAGCATGATCATAGGAGTTTATATGATTATCAAACTCTTGATGTTTGTAATACTGTTTGTCACACAATTCACAGTAGAAGTTGGCTTTCAGATCCTCCAAGGCTTTTGCTATTGCTTTTTCCTTTTCAGCATAGTCCTGTGAAGAAATCAAAGAATTTGTCATTCCAAAGGATATTGCATTTCAAAACATTCTGGAACCCTGTAGTGTTCTGCTGAACATTTAGTAATTATGCAGCCCTAAGCTTCTAACACTCTGACTCCTTGTATGTAAATTTTATTTTCATTAAAAAGATGCTAGTGAAATAAATATAAGCAATTTCAAACTCAAACATTAATATTTAAATGCTTTGTTAGTCTGATGCAGAGAGAGTGATACGTTGCATCAGCAGGAACCTATAAAAAAAAACCAAGGCAAAATTTAATCATATAACTTTTCAAAACATATCCACGTCTCTAGTCACTGTTTTTTCAGCCTAAACATTAACTGGCATCCAATGGGTATGATATTTAATGTGAATGCATTAGCATTTTTGCAAGCTTTAAAATCCTACCCAATGGGGTGAATTTTTGGCCCTCCACCAATGTATCTGAAGGTGGGGTGGCATGTAAAATAAAGTGGGCAGCCAGCCCGCTGCCTTCCTGTCCACCCCCCTCCCCAACCAGTACCCCATATTATGGAGGTGCAGGGAAGGTGTCAGGCAGCCCACCTGCCCATAGGCCTATTGAGGCCCTTAAGTGGATAATTAACTGACACTTAAGAACCTCAATCCACTTCCGCCTCAATTTTTCATCTAGTTGGGGAAGGTGGGGGAATGGCAAGCATCCTGGCAGTTTCGACAGTGTGGACCGCTGTTGGGAAGGAAGTAGGGGTGGGGTTACCTCCTTTGCGGGGTCACTTGTACCTACTGGAGTTGCCCCCCTACCCCCCTGCCCAAGATGGTGCCCGCCCCCCGCTTTGTGCCTCCCTCAGGCTTTTAAAACCCTTCCCCCCCACCCCATCCCTCCTCATTGTAGTCTCCAATCCCTGTCCGACCAAAATGCGCAGACTTAACTTCAAGTCTGGGGGACATTTTTCCTTACTGGGGACTGCTTGGAGTCCCAGCAGTGGCCACTACCGTCTTCTGGCACTAATGAGATTACAGAGCTGCTGGCCAATCAGATTGGCTGACAGGTCTCCAGGCTGGGACTTCCTGTCCCTGAGGGGCAGTGGACCAACTCACAAGTAAATAAGGCTGCCTCCTGTGTATTATCTCTGTGAGGCAGCCGGATTTGAAATCAGCAAGGTGCCAAGCGCTTTTTCAACTGGGGAAGCGGGTAATCCAGCCCCAATAAAATTTACCCCTATGACTTGCACATTTAAGCCTCGGTCACTTTTGTATGTTGCACTGCAAAATCAGGCTAATACCCAGAAGAATTGAATATAAATCAATAAGTATTGAGCCATATTCTAACATATTGATGAATTGTCCTTTCTGCTTTTCAAAACTTTGACAAATGTGAGGAAGATTAGACCTTGAAATAAATGATAATCAATAATGATGATAATGGCCTCTATCACAGCCTTGATCATTCATGCTATTATTACTGCATTTTAAATTTATGTAAATTATTTAACCTTTATAATAGTATAATTTCAGTAGTTTTGTATAAAAGTAAATAATATTTTGCAAGCTTCAAAAGCCAAGGAGTTCTCCATAGTCATTGCTAGCTAGTTTCAACAATGGATGTCGATATGGTTGGTGCTTTCTGGTTGGGTGTGGATGATCTAATGATGCTGGTCTTTGATCACTCTGACATAGCTTCTTTCTTGCAGTAACATTGAAAGCATGACATACTGCAATTGGTGTGCTTCTGACGGACCATCCAATATTATGTTCAGGCAAGTATATACACATCTTTGCCATGAGCCTGCAATAACCACCTACTTTAAAATTTGGAGCTTCTGCATTTGTACCATTAAGGCCCAGGGCTTTTTCCACTTTGAATTCATCATTATTTCAGTACTGCCTTCTTATCTACAGTCAATCAATCTATTAAGTTGCTCCACTTCCCCCATTTAATACATTCTCTTTGTCACTGTCCTTTCTAAAAAAAAATTAACTGCTTATTAAATATTTCCACCACTCCTTCATCCTCCATATGCATATCTAAAACCTTTTACTATTTCTCTCTGCTCCCTGCAGCTATTTTCCTAAGCATTTCTCTTTTCCCCCTCTTTATTTTCTATGCTGCTTACTTTTAATTGTATTTATTAGTCCCAGATTTGTCTTATGCATTTGTTTAAGCCTCATTTTAATTTATTCTACAATTAACTTAAGATTTGCTTCACTTTAATTACTCCTTGTGCGACTATATTTTGCCTATATCTAAATTAACTCTTGTTTAAAAGTTTCTTATTGTGTGTTCAATAACTTATCAATTAAATTTTGAATTCGATTTATCCGTGCTAGCGCCCTTTTTAACCTCATTAAAAATGTTTTCCCACTCAAGTCCCTTCATTTTGGCCTGTGTTTATATTGAACCTAATTGTGTTCCCAATTGTTCTCTTAACCTTACATTATCTACTTGTTAAACGGTAATTCCTAAAACTAACTGCATTATTGGGCACATTGTATGAACCCTTCACTTTTACCCAAATCTATCTGTGAATAGATAAAGTCACCCTTTATTACCGACCTGTTGTTTCTGCATTTACTCTAACTTGTGTAAAACTTTATCTCCCATTTGTCAATCTATAATAAACTCCCAATAAAGTTACAGTTCCCTTCTTATTGCTAACTCTGACCAATGTGCGTAAATGGGATGTTTGATAGTGCAGCAAGACCTCTTTTTTCTTAACTTATTGCTCCTAAATGTTTTGTAACTAGGAATGTTTAGCTCCCAATCTTGATCTAGCTCAAGCTATATCTCTGTTAATTACATCATTCTATCATGCTCTCATTACAATTTGTGCTTGTAACTCATCAATTTTATTCAGAATAATTTGTACTTTTACATTGATAGAATTCAAAGCTGCCTCCATTTGACAGTCGTACTCATTTTACTCCTTTATCATCCTGATTTATTCTTTTTCACTCTCCTCTTTTTCTCTTTCGACTTTCCCAAAGCCTGTGTCATTTTTGTTCCCATTTTGTTTCCTCGTTTTATTTTTTTCTCTCATTATTTCCAGATTAGTTTTAATTCTAATTATTAGCCCACTGAGGATTATGGTGAAGCCCATCTGATCTCTACATGTCAATCCAGTCCTAGATTCAATCTGAATGTTCCAGAAAACTAATCTCATTTTTTCCCTACATCTTCAACCGAGTCACGCATTTACCACCCTTACTTTGGTATTCCTATTCAGATGACTATGTGGCTGGCTCTAAGGTTACGAAATGGAAGTCCTACTTTTTTGCCTATCTTCGAATTCCTAAAAGTCTCATTTACAAAGGCCAGAATTTTCCAGCCCTGTTGGCATTGGGCATCATGGTGGTTGGGGAGGAGGGAGACAATATGGTGAGAAGTCCAAAAATCGATCTTATGGCGTCATCAAACCAGTTGGCGATTGTTTGTTCCACCCACCAATGGCAGGCCGCGTTTCCCACTGCTGCATGTTGGGAACGTCATATTAATGTATTTGCATCTAATTATAAGCCCTGCTCACCGGAATCATCCACCCACATCAAATTTACCGCCCACATCGATGTGACTTCAGAACGGAGTGCTCTATGACTGCCTTTAAAAGGTGTGCACCTAGGGACCTGAACTTCAAGGGGAATCTGCAGGTGAGTGCACACAAGCTTGCACAGCACTCGCGAGCATCACCTGTAGGACATCAAGAAAGAGGTGCTGTCCATTCACGGGAGTCTCAGGCAAGTCACTTTTTCCCGACTGACTTTCAGTGCGGTGCCGGGGCAAGGGCTCCAGTGCGGGTAAGACCAGTGATGCCGGGCGGGGATGGGGGGGGGTGGGGTGGGGAGAGGTGGGTGCTGTGGGCATGGTAGGAGACAAGACAGCACAAACTGAAGGAAATGCTCAAGCACATACCATGGGGCTGTTGGAGGATGGGAGTTTGGGGGGGTGGGGGATGGGGGAACCAGCCATGCACTTGGAAAACCTCGTCAAAAGTGAGCATTCTTCTGCAGCTGAGACTGTTCAGCAGCAGCTCCATTGAGATGCTTGGAGTTGGGCCGCTGAAGCTTTTCTGCCCACTTAATCAACGCAAAAGCACAAAAGTGCCACCAAATGCTCCAGAAACTTTCGCCCCCTGGGGGCAGACTGCAAATTTGTTTGCGTTTTAGGGGGCAACAGAACAATTGGCCGACTGGGCGAGTTGTACAATCCTTTTGTGAAAGGTGGTCATGGCGCAGGCACTGGTGGAGGCACCCACACCCCTTTGCAATGTCTTTATTAATGTTTGGACCAGTATCCCTCATGCTTCAAGCTAACAGTGCAGCTTGCAGTGCGGGTTAGGAGAATGCCTGTGCCTGAGCTGAGAGCACAGCATGCAGTCCAATGCCCAAAGCTGCTGCCAATCAGTCAGGTGGAGATGGGTGGGGTTTTGGACAGCCAATAAGCACACGACACAATGGCCATCCAAGTGGTGGACAGCATGTGTGAAGGGCCTTCAGACTTAACCAAGAGAAGGCCTTAGTACACCCACCCTAACCCACACGTCGATCTCTTTGATCCTGCAGGAGGAGAACCTCAGGATCATGAAGCCTGGTGATTTAGCAGTATGCCTCATGGCTTACCGGGAGTAGAGGAGAAAAAGAAGAGAGTGGCAGAGGCGCCTGCTTCGGCAAAGGGTGGAGCACCTCCCTCAAGGTGAAGGGGTGGCAGGGCCTGCTACACACACAGCTGAAGATCCACAGCAAGCCATCGCTTGAAGGCACTTCACTAGACCTAGGATCTATAGATAGCATCTGTCATTCCTGCAGATGACTGAGGTCCAGTGTCGCTGAAAATTGCACATGTCTAGGGAACTGGTTGGTCATATATGCTACATACTGCAGGATTTGGCACCACAGGGGCATGGAGGGCATCCACTGCCCATGGCCATGAAAGTGACCATGGCGCTCAAGTTTTATGCCAGTGGCTCCTCCCTGGGTTCCACAGGTGAGCTGTGTGGGATTTCAAAAGCCACCGCACACAAGTGTATCCAGGAGGTCATGGGTGCCATCTTTGCAAAAGCACAGAACTTTGTGCATTTCACCTGGGATCAGGAAAGGCAAGAAGCAAGAGCGCTGGGATTTGTGCAGATCTCAGGGGCAGACTTTTGCCCTCATCGGGCGGGTGCAGTAATGAGCACATGCAGTAAAAGCTCCCTGAGGCACAAATTTTTAACAATAAAAATAAAGATTTTTAAAATGATGAAAACATGTGTCCCCTCAGGTGTCTCTGTCACATGAGCAGGGAATTGTTAAATATGAGTGTAAATTTTTTTATTTTTTTTAATCACTGGTTGAAACCTCATCCTATCCGTGGATGAGGTTTCGCCAAAAATGAAAAGGCTGCTTGGCCTTTTTGCCCACCTACCAACCGAACGGTTGGATGGGCAGCGAAAAATTCCAATCAATTATGTGACTAAGGGCTCTGGTAAGCTGCTTAATTGTCAGAGGACACACTGTCGGCTTCCGCACGAGCCTACTGACCGTGATATCATGTGAATGCGCAATGACATTGGGACGCTCGCCCGACATCATTGTGCGTCATTTTACACTTTAGCGTGTCGGGCACACGCCTGCATGCTGAGCGAAAAATTCTGGCCCAGGTTTTTCCAAAGGTGCAGGCTGCCATCAACTGCACTCAGATCTCCGTCGCAACAAGCAGTCAACTATGTCAATTGCAAGGGCTTCCAATCGCTGAATGTTCAGCTGGTGTGTGATCACCACAAACGCATTGTACAGGTTTGCGCATGATTCTCAAGGAGTGTTCATGATTCCTACATCCTTAGCAGGTCTCAAATCCCTGACATCTTCTAGTGTCTAGAGAGGCTGCAGGGGTCAAGGATTATCCAAAGAGTAGGTGGCTGATGAAACCGTGCAGCAGCCTCAGACTGCAGTAGAGCGATGGTATAACGGGGCTCATGTCACAGCCAGGACTTTGGTGGAGCAAACAATAGACATTTTGAAAATGAGGTTCCAGTGCCAAGACAGGTCCATTGGAGCACTGCGGTACAGTCCACTGAGGGGTCGCACATCATCATTGCTTGCTGTGTGCTCCACAACCTGGCACTGCAATAGGGAGAGGAGCTGGTTGAGGAGGAGTTAGAGGAGCTGAAGGTCTCCTCTAATGAGGAGGACGTCGAAGGAGCTGATGATGATGTGGCCCTTGAAGGTGAGGGTGCTGGTGATGAGGCCATGGTGCTGCCCAGATGAGGCAGGCACGCTCAGGAGGCCCTCATAGCCGCACGATTCATGGAGAATGATGACGCGATGCAGTGAGGATAGGCCTGATATCCTTGCCTGGCACCTGTGAACGTTTGACCCCTGTATGGCTGATGGCAGTGCACATACCCTCAGTGCTCAGCCTCATGTCATGAAGACGCAGTGGAGGACCTAATAGTCACTCGATTGCAGGAGGATGATGACAAGATGCATTGAGGACACTCCATAGATTTTGACATGGCCTCTGTGAATGTCTGACTCCTGTTTGTCTGAGGGCAGCTTGCTTGTGTTCTGTGATCAGGGTCAAATTATGGAGATGCAGCCGTGCAACTTTAAATGCACTTGATCCTTTGTCAGCCTTCAGCACCTGAGCCCTTCAAGAGCACAGCATCACTGATCACAGATGCTGAAGAGATGGGGGCCTGCCCCCACCTCAAAGGTGCTGAGAGCACACAGAGAGAATGACAGAACTCTGTGATGCCTGCCCACTGCATTCTGGCAGTAATGACCAGCACCGTCGAGCTGCAGGTATCTGTAATACCTCCAGTTAGTGTGAAGTCGGACCATCACTTTGGTTTGAAGGTTACACACTGCACAGGGAATAGGCCCTGGACTGAGACACTTACCTTTAGACAGGGAGACATTCTTGGGATTTTATTTACAATAATGAATATTATGTACAAGTGATTAACACCTGTGCCCAGGGTGTGTATCTACATCTTTTTAACTTTCCTAACCCTGCTGCTACATCTTGGTGCAGCCTGGACATCCACAGCGGAAGTGGAGGCAGTCTGTTGACTGTGACACCCTCTCTGTGATGACCTTGATGGGCGCCCTCTGGAGGGCTGAGACCTGGAGGGCCCCGGCCTGCTTTTGGGGTCCTGCTGTGTGGCAGTGGTACCCTCCTCGGCCTGTGGAGCTGGAGCTGCTGAGGTCACAGGAAGAGGCAATTCAAATGGGACTGACACTCCCAAAGTCACCTGGATGGAGGCCCTGGGGTGTGCACCTGCTGGTCCTCCTCCCTACGGGTGCCCAAGAGCCCCTGGCTGACTCCCTGAGGAGGAGGGGAAGCTGAAGTGAGATCGAGCTGCCCTGCACCCCTCTCACATTGATAATGTTGGAGGTCAACTATGGCATCAGTAATGGAGTTCAGCCTGCACAGTAGCGCAGGACTGATGTCCCAGACCAAGGTCTCCATGGCAGCCATCATCCTACCAGTGTGGACCTTGGGTTATTGGCATGCTAGCACTATCAGCTCAGCCTGATGGTGGACTTGCAATCTGAGGAGTGCGGCGGACATCCCTTTCTGATGTTCCCGAGCTTGTCTTCGCAGCTCCAGCAACTGAGGTGTGACCGAGTCCAGAGACTCATCATCTGACTCAGACTCAGCAGGTTTCTGGCCTCCAGTAGTCCTCCGAGTGTCGGAAACCTGGGAAGACCCTGCTGCCGCTGCCTGCTATGGATCAGATATTGAGATGTGGTCACCAGATTTTGACCCCAAGGCTACTCTAGAACTAGGTCTCACTGGTGGGGGGTCTAGGTGAGCGCTGTGATGGATCTTCAATTAAGGTGTAATCAGATTCTTCTTCTGAGGTGTCTTCGGGGCTTGAGTCAATGACCTGGCTCGGGGACTCCCTCGGCTGCTTCCCAGATGTGCCTGCGAAAGCAAGGAGAGATAATTAGTGCATGGCAGGGGATGGCGGAACAGGGGAACTGACTCTCATGGTTGTCAGTGGTTGTCTGATGGATGTCGTACTGCTGGATCCTCACTTGGTTGATCATTTCCAACCTCACCGTCAGCACAGGAACAGTCCAGATCATCGTGAGCAAGCTGAATGGCTCTGTTTTCAAAGTCTGTGAGGACCATGGTGTCGGGCATTCCTCCACCAGTCTCCCTTTTGTTGTGTGCCAGCTTGTCCTGCATGAAGACAGATGGAGAGGGTGCAAGCAGGATTCCTGCCAGGCCAGATGAGAAGGATGCCTGGCATGTGTGGGTGGTGAGTGGTGCCATGGATGAGGACACATTCCACAGGGCAGGTGAAGGTGTGTGTGAGAGAGTGAATGGTGATGTCCCTTGAACTGGCTGTGAGTGGATGTGTAATGGGCTTGTGAGTGTGTGATTTGAGAGTGATGAGAAGAGTGACTTATCCTAGTAGGCAGAGGAGATCATTCATCCTCTTTCAGCACCAGGTGGCTCTTTCTCTTCTACAGGGCATTGGCTCTGATCACTGCTGCCACTGTCTCCAAAGCTGGATTGGTAATCTTGCTTGCTGGTCTTTGCTCAGAGTGGGGGTAGAGGACATTACGGCCAGCCTCCACCCCATCCAGTAGGTGCCTGAGGGAGGCTTTGCTAAATTTGGGGGTATCATGTTCCTCCCTTTGGCAGCCATGACTTTGCAGCAGCTTCTGATCCCTTAGAGAGTGCGAACACTGTGCATAGGTTCTCTTTAAATATGGCGCCCGATTGCCAAAGGCCTGAGGTGATGTCGGGGTGGGCAAATTGGAGGCCACCCTGCCAGTGATCCGGTGTGTTTCCTGGGAATGCATTATTATTCTCGCACCGGGAATGAGGAAATACAGTGCGACAGGTTAAATGTTCTTTCTCACGCCCACCACCACACCTTGTGCAAATCTGGGACGATTCCGCCCAAGATCTCCATTCTGCTCCTTCTAATGTCTTCAACATGAACTATGGCTTAGGATTCTTTTCATTCCCTCTTCATTTTTCTTTTCCATCGTTTCTGCATTATCCCTTACCCAGGCTCCTGGGAGGACATTATTCAGGAATCTTGTCTGGAACTACAAACTTCCCACTCTATTCTCAATATAATGGAACAATCTATTGCTACCCCATTTCTAAATGCAGATTGTATGATTGCTGAATACCTCTGTTCAGTCCACAAGCGTGAATACAAGTTTCCGGTCGCTTGTCATTTTAATTCTTTGCCTCACTTCCTCTCAAATCTCCCTGTTCTTGGCCTCCAACAACCTTCTAATAAGGTTCAATGCCGACTTGAGGAACAGAGTCACATCTTTCAATAAGGCAACTTCAAACTCCCAGATTTACACTGAGTTCAGCAATTTCAGATTACAACCACTGCTCCCATTTTCTTCAGACAGCAGTTGTTGATGCTGATTCTGCTGTGTTCATTGTTACGACCATGTGAGGAGGGGTAAAATGACTCCCCTATTCTCCCACACCATGTTTGACCGTAACAGGGGCTTTTAGAGAATTTAGAGAGGATGTGGTTTGCCATTTCTGTCAGAGTCCCATGATTTACACTTTGAGGTTATAAAGAAATATTCAGATAGGTTTTCTTAAGTTTCACAAAGAACAAGATAGGTTTATTGAAACTATTTCCAAAGCTAAAGAAAAACTCGGTAAATGCAGCCACCATTCATTTGGTCACACACATTTGTCAGGGCCCACACACAAAAGTACAGCTGACAGAGCAAATGGATTGGCTTATAGGATTTTTACAGTTCATGAAAGATAAAACAAAGGAGTATATGGTGAGTTATTCCTTGACTGGTCTTGATGCAATAGTTCAAGATGAGGGGCAGGAGGTTTAGGGTGGATGTGAGAAAAAACTTTTTTACCCAGATGGTGGTGACGGTCTGGAATGCACTGCCTGGGAGGGTGGTGGAGGCGAGTTGCTTCACATCCTTTAAAAAGTACCAGGATGAGCACTTGGCACATCATAACATTCAAGGCTATGGGCCAAGTGCTGGTAAATGGGATTAGGTAGGTAGGTCAGGTCTTTCTCACGTGTCGGTGCAGACTCAATGGGCCGAAGAGCCTCTTCTGCATTCTGTGATTCTGCATGTTGCAGCCATTTTGTTCGGTGGTGCTCCTGGGTGTAGTTGTATGGAGCAGATTTCCATGGGTTTTTTAAAAGCTCTCTGTTTGCAGTCATTTTTCCTTCTCAGGATGGTTACTTTGCAAACTGGACACAACACGTCCAAAGGAGAGAGAAAGAGAGAGCACACATCTTCAATCAGCCTGTTTCAGTACAGCATTATCTGTTCTCCTCCCTCTCCTGCTCGGTAAGACCCTTGAAGTATCTCACTGGTTATATATTCCATAGAGATTCTATTAGTTCATAACTGCTGCAGTTATTGTTTCAGAACAGGTAATTACATTTTGATATCTCATCTCAGAAACATTTGAAAAGTCTCAGAATGGTGTGAATTGACAGGGGATGAGGTCTTCCATGCTCTCCGGATGTTGAGTGTATGTCTTCATCCCCCTTGGTGGAATGCAAGGTTGTGTGTATTGCAGTAGCCTAGATAGTTTTCCCATTGTCTGTACAGGGTACCAATGTTTTAAAATTCAACCAGAAAAAGAAAAATTAGAAATTGCTCTTCAAAAAGCACATCCTCATAATGTCATTTATAGCTGCCCTAGATCCATTGTTTATTTCTTTACTTATCCCAGTGTTTTGTCTTACACCATCATCCGTTTTGTTTAATTTAAATTCTCCTGCCTTCCACCCTATCACAGGCCCTCCCTTTCATTCTTTCCTCCCCAAACACCAACCCCCAACTTTCCCAGACTCTGCACTTGCTTAAAATGTGTTTTTACAATAATTCTTCCTCGTTTAAATTTTTCACTCAGAGGGTCATGAACCTTTGGAACTTTCTTCCTGAAAAGGTGGTGGAAGCGGAGTCTTTGAATATTTTTAAGGCACAGGTGGACAGATTCTTGATAAGCAAGAGGGTGATAGGTTATCAGGTGGGGTAGGTGAGATGCAGGTTTCAGGTTACTATCAGATCAGCCATGATCTTATTAATTGGTGGAACAGGCTTGAGGGGCTGAATGGCCTACTCCTGCTCCTTGTTCGTATATTCGTGTGTTGTATGAAAGGTCATCAACCTGAAATATTGGGCTGAATTGTCCCCCCGTCGGGGAGGTTGTGCGGGGGTGGGCAGGAGCGACGCAAACCCGATCAACACCCCCGATTGGGTGCACGCTGCCATTTTACATGGGCGGGCCAATTGAGGCTCGTCCAGCGTGACGCATACCCGGAAGCGCTGTGTGCTCCCTGTGTGGGCAGGGGGATTCCCTGAATCAGCTGATGTGGCTGCGCGCCCGCCAAACTGACAATCTAAATGTCACGCGGTGATGTCAGGACACCCGCCCGACATGACCATGCGTCATTTTACACGTCGGCAAGCAGGCCCCGCCCCCCGCTTGCTGACTGGAAAATTCTTCCCATTAACTCTGACCTGCTGAGCATTTCCAGCATTCTGCGCTTAAATTTCAAATTTCCAGTATCCTCAGCATTTTGCTTTTGTATAACTAATAATACGTATTGACAAGAATATTGTGAATACGTTGGAGTTGAAAATTCATATGTAAGACAATTTAATAAAACCTGATGCACTTAAAATGTAAAAGCAAAGCATCACTTAAAACTTTTGAAGCACCAGTACACACTTCAGTGTGGCCAACAATAAAAGCCCGTTCCTGGCAAAGCATTAAATCACACAAATTCACCTGCATTTCCGCCTTATTTTAAGCCTCATGGTGGTGAGGGAAGGAAGGGCAAAACTGAATATGAATCGGGGTGCAAAACAGGCAGAATCACATTTGCCAGTCACAGCAAGACACTCCTGAAATGCAGTTCTCTTGAGGAGAATGGACTACATATTGGATGGGGATATAATAGGCTTTGACATTTTATTATGAGGAAAATATGTTTGTGTGAATCAATGACAACAACCAACATGCAAATCTAAACGACAGCAGTCCACATTGATACGATTAGCCCACAATAGTGAACGAGGCTTAGAAGGGCTAACATTAAAACTAGTTCCTCTGGACCCTGGTTTTCTTTCTTCACTTGTCCCATTAACCTCCCTTTTGACAGGGTAGACACTGCAACATTGTTTCCCCTGGCTGGGGAATCTAGTACATGGGGACACAGCCTCAGGATCAGGCATCAATCATTTAGGACTGAGATTTAGGAGAAATTTCTTCACTCAGAGGGCTGTGAATCTATGGAATTGGCTACCCCAGAGGGCTGAGTATGTTTAAAGTTGAGATAGTCTGATTTTTTGGTCTCCCAGGGAATCAAAGGATATTCTGAGCTGGTGGGAAGGGTGGTGGATTTTCCATGAAACATAACATGCAGTGGCAGGGCCCCCCAAAATGGAAATTGCATCATAAACAGGGCAACTATTACTTCCTTATTTACAACAAGAATACTATTTTCCAAAATGCTCCTCAATTAAAAGAACTAATAGGAATAGATCTTCACCCAGATAGTCGCACCACTGTAGAGTGGCTCTCCTCTGGTAGGTATCCCTTAACTTGTTTACAGATCATCTGAAGAATGCCCTTTAAAATAACATTGAAGCATGGAGTGTTTACTGAATGCAAATCCTGTACACTACTAGTTGTTGGATACACTTCAGTCTACCTCTCCACTCTTATTCTGCATCCTGAATACTTTATTCCAGTGATCTTCCTAATCAAAAATTGGCTATTTAGCAACACATTGATTACACTAGTGATCTCCACTGTGGCTTCTAACTGTAATCTATTAATTTTTACCCTTAGGCAGATGACTGGATGAGGCACAGGATACAGAAATAGTTGCGCCATAACAGGACTGAAGAATTGTCATTACTTAGGTTTGTTCATTAGTTTGGCACAGTTTAGGCATCCCAATGAACTCAAGCTTGGTGATGGGACAATAGAAACAAGTGTGGATAATGGGGAGAAATAAAAGTAAATGATTTTAGTTGTTGCTGTTTTCCATTTACAATTTTAGTTTAGTTGCAAGGGACATGTTTGCACCTAATGGCAAAAGCATGGAATTCTACTGAAGTCAGTGGAACCTCTATAACGAGAATTGCTCTGGTGCGATCATAGTATAAGTATAATAGTATAAATGGAGCCCAATCCCGGAGTCAGGAGCTCATTTGACACTGGACCGAAATGGAATAACACTCCTGGAGGAGGGAGTCTCATAGCTTTTCAGCAGAATTCTCCCCCCATTGGCGCCCCCAATCGGGGGTGCACCGCCATTTTACGTGGGCGGGCCAATTAAGGCCTGCCCACCGTGACACATACCCGGAAGCGCTGTGCACTCCCTGTGTGGGCTGGAAGGGGCTTCCCTGAGTCAGGAGCGCGCTCTTTCAAGCATGCACGCAAAAGAGAGCAGAAATCTCCCTGAGGCACATTTGACCTCCACCCTGTCCTGATATTTCACACTATCGTAGACCTTTTTTGTTCTTCTTCCTCTTCCCTCCTGCTGTACATGCTTAAAAACAGTTACACCTCTAACTTCTTCCAGTTCTGGCACAAAGCCATCAACCTGAATGTTAATTCTGTTTCTCAGACAGGTGCTGCCTAATTTGCTGAGTATTTCCTGCATTTTCTCTTTTTGGTTAAACATTGTTCTATTTTAAACTAAGATAAGTAAAAGTAATTATAAATAGAGTTTTATTTTGAAATCTGATAAACATTACATTGTCTAAAAGTGTTACTTTTTATCATTTCCGTCTGTGATTTCTAACATAATTTGAGAATGAAAATTGTGTGCTCTTATCCAGATTAGATTACGTCCTTATTAGATAATAGCTGTTTTTTCTCACAGGATACAATGTCTATTGCTGCCTCCTTTTACCTTGGGTAGCACCACCTGTCTAACAGAAATGACGGAACAATGCTTTTATCTGATTTTAATTAGAATTGATCTAGATCCAGCCAACAGTTCGGTTCAGAGAATTACTTCCACAGAATTAATTCAGGAGCAACTGAGCCTTTCAGTTTTCACTGCTGCATTCCTCTTTTGCTTTCTGGGGTATTGCAGCTAGTTCAATACTTCTTGATCTTTAATATTGATTCATCGCATATCATGCAGACGTGAATATTGCATCGCCACCATACAATCCTGATTAAATATTAGCGCTGCACTATGGCTAAAAAATACACTGATTTTTAATATTTTTTTTCAACTGTTTTGATATGAACACCTCAGTTTTCCAGAAGCTTGAATGCCAGAACACAAATACAACAATGTATGAAATGCAGCATTAACCTTGAAAAATCTTTCATATTAACACTACAGCTGGCCTGTGTCACTTGTGATCTGAGAACAGTTGATGCAATCCCGTAATACTTTGCGGAAAAGTGTTTCCACAACTTTGTGTTACATGCCACACAAATGATGAAATGTGCATATTAGCTTGTAATAGTATTGATGGAGGGAAACTCATGAAATTACCATTTAATATATAAATACCTCTCATTTTTCATAATATGCAATTTTTTCATTCTGCCTTTTAATTATTGGCTTTCTACAGACATCATAAAAAGTGAAAACTGCAAAGGGTCATTGATGGAATGTAAAATGGGAACAAATTGTGTGACTGAATTTGTTGTAGAAAATGGTGTTATACATTAGCTTTATCAAAAAGTAGTCAATCACAACACATCTGTAATAATGATACTTTAACATTTCTCAAGCTAATAATATTCTACATAACTGATATAAATGTCAAATGATTTTTAATACACTGTAGAGTGCAAATACTTTTGAATGATGGTTTAACAACAACTTCAGAAAGCAATGTTTACTGAGACCTTCTATCCTTATGGACACCATTCTGTGGAAATTCACAACATTTTTGGACCTGGTTAACAGTGCTGTTTGTGTGAGTTTGCTGTGTGCATATTAGCTACTGAGTTTCCCCACATCACAATGGTGACTACACTTCAAAGTTACTCCATTGACCATAAAGCACTTTGGGATAGCTTATGGTCATGAAAAGTTCTATATAAATGCAAGTTTTTTTTTATTAGCCTGTTTGGTTGTTTATTGGACTTGTTAACTGGCTTTAAATGATTTGTGTACTTGGACTTCAAAATCCATTTGTTTCTGCATGGTTCCTTGTCTCTTGCCAATAAGAAAATATTTTATGTCTGACTGGGATCCAAAGTGGATGACCTTACAAACCCCCACACTGAACTTCATCTGACATAGTTTTACCCATTCATTTAACTTGTCAATGTCCCTTTGTATCTTTCTCCATACTTTCTCCATGACTTAGTATAGCTCCTAATTCAGCATTATCTTCAGGCATTGGATATAACATATTCTGCTCCTACATCCAAGTAATTCATAAATACCGTGTAAAGCTGAGGCCCCAGGAAAGATCCTTGGGAAGCACTATATATGGCGGCACAGAATGCAGCAGTAAATGCCATATGTAACTCTTTATTGCAATTGTACAGAATATGGTGTTCCTCTTTCCAATGATCAGTCTGAGATGATAAAAGTTTGCACTTAAGTTCATTCAGTCACCTTTTCTTTGAATTAATTCATTATTAAACATTCATACAAAAGGTTCAAGGATTGTCACTTTTAATCATGAATGGTCTATTTTTAAAACCCGAGCTGAAACATGGGGACTTAAAGTATTAAAATTATGCATTTTAAACAGCTTGCATATTCAGGTTTCTGTCTGTTCCACCATAATTATGAATAGTGGCTATAAATGTATTTGCTTTTACTAATATTTCAATAACGTTATACCAAGCCGTAATATTTTGTTACAATATTGATATCGCAAATACCATAGACTGCATAGTTCTTTAGTACGCAACAATCCCCAAAACTGTTGCTCGCTCCCTCTATGAAGGATGTATAACAGCAGAGACACAGAAATTGAGATAATCATGCTTATTCCATGATTTATGTTAACCTGGTAGTTCTATCTCTTTGACCCCAACACCTTGACTTTTTTTTTAACATATTTCCCCTCTTAAACACCTTCAATGTCTTCATATCTATGGCCTCTTGGATTGGATGTTCCACATTCCTAGATAATCTTTAACCCAATTTAGCTCAAATTTTCAGACTATGGGCCAGGTTTTGCTGCCCTGACCCTGGACAAACCCATGATGGGCTGCCGAAAATGGAGGCGTGGGAACCTTGAATTCAAATTTCCCACCTGATGGCAGGTGGTGACTCAACGCTCACTCAAAGTGACAAAGTGGTTTGTTCTCCCCAAATGAACCTCCACTCCCACAGCCTGATAGTTGGTGATCAAAGTATCCAGTCCCTGGGATAAATACGTTATCCAGAACAGAGTTTCCCAATTCCTGCCATTTTTTTGTCTGTCCTGTTCTATAGTAGGTAACTGCTATTGTTTACTAATAATTATTTCACACACTTTTGGATGCTTCAGTAGTTCTTATTTTCCATGTCATTGAATAAATATATAATTATTAATGAAGTGGAGAATTGAAACTCCTAGAGATATTGATATTGAATTGTTCCACCTCCTTTACAAGCAGTTATAGTTATTGTCAGTGAAAACAATTTACCTATTATTGGTAATAGTAATGCTGCAAGAGATGGATCTCTTGAATTAGCAATTCATCCTCTTGTTTTCCACTTTCAATCTTAAAGACTGGTCTCTATCAACCTCTCTAAAATGCTGGAATCTTAAATTGAGCAGTGCCTGGCTCCAATTGTATTTAAAACATTTTTCCCTTTTCAATGGCATAATATTGTTATCAGGAAATTTACCTTGTTGTACCAAGTGCTTGCTAGTCTTGTGAAATTTCTTTTAACTATTGGTGCACTTTTCACCATTTTCTTCCTGCCACTGGTAAAATATAATGGTCACACGGCCAGGAATGAGTACATTTTAATACTTTAATCCTCCAGTTTCCACCATTCGAACTAAATGAACCAAATGGTAGAGAGGCAGAATTGGCACCAGCTTGCAACTTGTTTCAAATGGCTTGGTCAAAAATCCTTCCTTTTATGCTGAAGTTGTGAAGCCTTGTGTGCAAAAGCAAAGAACACTCACAAGCATACATACAGCTACAGAATCTTACTTTACTCAAGTCATTGGAACTAGATTGTGAATTCAGCTATTTAACTTGGAGCAGTGGATAGCTCTAACCCTATTATGAAACACATTCAGCAGACAAGAGTTGTAAGGTTCCCTGGTGACATTTTGGGAAAAAAGATTGATTTTTTTTTATACTTCGTCCTGTTGTTGGAATCTCTAATGGCCTATTGTTAAACTTAAGATATGTCTTGAAATATCCAGTGTATCCTCCTGTTCCAGCACATGATCATGACAGCCAGGTTTTGATGATTATCAGCTATGCATAGCCAGGTACTAAGGGTAGATACATTTTGGGATTGGAAACCTTCTGGAACAGATGATGACTGCATGCAAGTCACTTCTGTGGCAGCCATATTCCCACAAGCATGGATTATGGAGTTGTAAGTGAGAAACTTTCAGGAAGCAATGTGTAAGATATGGGATTAGCTGCCAAAATTCCAGCTGCTCAGTCTGTCACTGGTATTAACACAGAAGCTCGAAGCTTAACTCATTCACTGCTGTATGCCTTTTATGATGTGGTGTCACTCATATACCTGCAATTGTCTTGAAACCATATCGCTTAGGTCATTCTAGTCTCTTAAGCAACACTAAGGGCAGAATTCTTATCTTGTCAGATGGGCTCGGTGGGGGCAGGCAGGGCCGGTCGGGAAGCCAACTGTTGCTGCCCACGATCGAGGCGGCACCACAATTTCACGCTGGTTGGCCAATTAAGGCTGGCCCAGCATGAAACACAAGTAGCAGCGCTCAGCGCTGCCTGTGCGGTGGGGGGGGCGGTGTGCGAGGAGGGCGAGCGGGGCGAGCACAAACTATGTGCATGTGTGCAAGTGCGTGCTTGAAAATCTCCCTGAGGCACAGAGCTGCCTCAGGGAGATGAAGAGTTTTCAAAACATTTTTTTGAAAAATGTTATAAAACATGTTCCCTTGTGTGACTCTTTCACATGAGCAGCGGCATGTTGTAGATTACATTTAAAAAATGTTATTTTATTTTTATTTGATGTTGGAAACCTCATCCCGTGCGTGGATGAAGTTTCCAAAAAAATGCAAAGGCCACTTGGCCTTTTTGCCTGCCTATCAACTGTAAGGTTGGACGGGCAGTGAAAAATTCCTTTCAATTAACTTTTTAATGCCCTTAATAGGCCTTTTACTTGTCAACAGTGCTCCTGTCAGCTGAAATATCACGCGATGATGTCGGGATGCTCACCTGATGCCATTGCGAACCATTTTACACTCGGTCGGGTTAGGCGTGCACCTGCCTGACAAGCCAAAAACTTTGTCCAGATGATTACATAGGATATACAGCATAGGACCATTCTGCCCAAATAATCCATGCTGATGTGCATTCTCCACCTGACTGTCCTCCTTTCTTTCCTTATCTAAATCTTTCATTCCGCCATAAGGAGACAAAAACATCAATCGACCTCAGGCCAATGCCATTCACCTGTGTCAGCTGCAGAAGGGAACTGCCACTCATGAATTGGCTTCTACAGCCACAACAGATAATGTTCATTACAGAAGTGACATACACTCTGGGTGCAGTCCATTGTCTCCCAAGACAGACAGATGCCATCGCAAAAAAAAGCCCATTTCCTTCTCCCTCATATGCTTGTCTAACTTCCCCTTAAATAAAGCTATAACATTTGTTTCAGCCACTCCACGTGGTAGTGAGTTTCACATTCTCACCACTTTTTGGGTAAAGAAGTCTTCTGAATTGCCTATTTGATTTCTTGGTGACTATCTTATGTTGATGGTCTCTTGTTATGCTCTTCCACTCAAGAAGACACATTCTCTTTGTGCCCATTCCATCAAAATATTTCATAAGATTAAAAACCTCAATTTGGTCACCTCTCAGCTTTCTTTTTTCAAAAGAATTAAGAGATCCCATCTGTCAATTCTTTAGGGTACGTATATCCATGCATTTCTGGTACTAACCTTGTACCCTGTGTATTTTCTTTGCCCTCTCCAATGCCTCTGCACCATTTTTTAATATATTAACTAGAACAGCATGCAATACTCTAACTGCAGTATAACCAAGGTTCAATATAAGCATAACATCCCTAGTGAGGGTAAGGCCAAGGCCATAGAGGGAGTTGAAAACAAACTTGAGAATTTTAAAATTCAAGGAATTGCCTAGCCATCAGAGTTCAAGAATCTGGCAGTATTGATGGTCATTTTCCTGGTGGTAGCCCAAAAGCTACAGGCATCAGGATGTTCCGGTCCCGCCGAAGTCAATGGACTTATGGCTGGCTCACCATCTGTTGCAGTGAGTCCAACGACAGTGAGGCCAGAAAATCCCAGCCAGGATTTCTTGAACTCAGCTTCAACAAGTTCCTTTGGTGGGAGTTGAACTCAAGGCCTTCAACTTGCCAATCTAATATCATAACCACTAAACATGTTGTAGCTGTTATTCTGGCATGTAACAAATGTTCCATATTACTTAAAAAAATTAAAACAGGTTTCCTCTAATAAGGTTCAGTGAGTGTTATTATATTTTGGTTTGTTGTGAAACATGCCTGAATGGTTATGAATCAGTACGCATCGTTTGATGCCAGATTCGAGCCAGATTTTCCAGGCGATGGCACATCTACATCATAGAGACTCGTAAATAGTGCATTAAAGAATAAGTTCTGGATTAAATAACTTTTTTCCCTTAAATGTACCACTCCATATTGTTATGATCCCTGTAGAAACCAATAACTTTAAACAAGAGATTTGAATTCCCAGTGACCAACTTAAAGGAGATACATGACTAGATTTTGGGTGGGATTTTCTGGCCTCGTCCACCACAATGGACTTTTGGCTGGGCCCTCACAACCCCTGTGGTGGGCACCTCCATGGTAGCCCCGGAAAATCTTGGCCTTCAAGTTTTAAGACTTTTGCCACAATGTACCAACTAAAAGCAACATGATAAAACATTATCCAGTAAGTAATTAATGTTCTAAACTACAGAAAAGTTAACCCTTCTTACTGCTTAATTTGACTGATAACCACACACTGCACATATATACATTACAACATGTCCTCCACACGATTGCAATCTTCATAGGAAACAGCCCACAGCCACTCACAGCTTCCAGTGTGTCCCTGTTTTGCTGAGTTGGAATGTTGAGTGACTGTCGAAAGGTGCTTCCCTCAGGTTTTGGAGAATTTCCAAACTGGCTATCAGCAATAAGATCCGCTGCAACAATTTCTCCTCTCAACCTTACCAGCACAAATCTTCTTGATCCCTTAGATTGCCATAAGATGAGTTTCTTCAACCAGAGCTCAACTGCATTCTGCTTGGTACTTCCCAGAAAGACAGTACTCTCCTTTCTGCTGACCACACAATCTGCAGCAATTGTCTCTCTGTGAGGCCTCTCTCTCTCTCTCTCTCCCCGCTCTCTCTTCTCTGTCAAAAAAATTAGACATAGAGATCTGAAATTTCACAGAGCCAGAAGAGCTCCATACCTCAGCCAAAATATCGCTGGTGCCCCAATTCCAGAAGTAACCACCCAAACAGAGCACCCATCATTTTCACCAGGGGTAGAATGGACTGGGATTGTAATTTGCTCATCTGTGGTTCATGAAGGCAGCTGCACTTGTAAAAGTGCAACTCCTTTCAAACAGGTCCACTTTTCATTAGTGGAATGTCCAAAACATGACTCGTGGGGTTTAGACATTTGAGCAAAAGAATTATTTGTAGAGGTAGAGTACCCTTTTGGAGATGTGGGGTACCCTTTTGGAGATGTGGGGTACCCTTTTGGGGAGGGAAAGTGCCCTTTGGGAGAAGTCAGGTACCCTTTGGGAAAGGTCAGGTACCTTTTGATATTTGGAAAAGTAGACATGAATGTACTTAAAAATGGACTCAGTCAATCTGTCAAGCTGTCAAGCCATTTAAATCCCAAAGCTCTTTATTTTTTTGAGAAAAATCTCTGCACTTGAAAAATATCAGTGCTTGCAATTTTAATATCTGTTGACATAAGCCTGAAGGTTGTCACTGTAGGATTAGTGCTGCATTACTGGTTTCACAACCTATCATGATCATAGTCGGGGCTTGTATGTTCACAGTTTGATTGACAGCTCCAAGTATTTAATCTGGGGCTATGAATATAAATGAGTGTTTTCATTAGGGATTAAGTACTTGAAGGATAGATTTGTTTTCATAATGGATTAAGTACTTAAAGGAATTTCAATGTATTAAAATTATTTTTATCAATGAGAGTGTTTTTTTTTTAAAAAAAGTCTGCAATAGACTCTTGGAACTTTATTTTATCCCATCTTAGTTTGGCTCCTGAGGTTGGCCCATGGTGGATACTGGGAGAATTGGCTTGAGAGTGTAAGGGAAAATGGTGATGTGTGGGTGGCATGGGTTGACCTGAGTTGACATTAAGTTGGCATAACGGCTATAAAGGGACATAGGAATTGGGTAGGGGTACATAGGCTAGCATAGAGGGCATGAGGGGCTTTGGGGAATGGGCAGAGGACATGAGTTGGTATGGATAGGGCATAAGAGTGAATGGGATATGAAGGGGTGAGCACAAAGAGCTGTTACTGGTTTTATTGTTTTTTTAACAGCTGGGAAGATGCCCTAGAGCTCTAAGGCAGGCCTTTTAATCAGCCTGCCTTAGCAACTGGCAGCCCCTGTGGTTGCCTCTGAACTCTTTCCTAGGGCAGTAGGCCAGAATTCTGTTAACACCCATTCCCATGGAACAAAAATTATATCCTCCAGGGAACTTTCTCCCAAGTCAAGTTTACAGAGTCAAGAATTTTCCCAACTCTGTGCTTTTGACCACGAAGCAAAAATTTAACCCAGAAAGTCTGTCCGCAGTCAGAACAGCTGCTTTCTCCTTTGTTTTCAGGTGTGAACATCTTACCATTCTCTCAATAAGTTTCAATGTGGGCCCCTCTGTCTACATAGTAACCAAGTCACCCAGGCTTGTTGTCAGGCAGAACTCATAACAGATCACATGACCCTCTTCACTACTCCATTTTACCTTGAATTAAAGAGATGGTCACAAAACATAAGCATCTTATTAAAGCTTGCATTCATAACAACCCCCTCTAAAAGATGAAAAATTATTACCAAAGTAAGGTGTATTTTCAACAACACTATCAATACATAAGATTGTGAACACCTTGTCAGCTAACTTACTAGATAAGCACAAGTAATATTCTCTCCCTTGTCATATGTCACCATTAATCAGTCTGTCTTTGGCAGCATTATAAAGCTCAACTTGTCACACCCAATCTCATGTTAAAATTGGGATTTAAAATCAGTTTATGACAGTTCTTAGAATTCCAATTTTCCTTTGAATGAGAGTTCATTTTGCTATTGGTGTCGTCCCTTTCTGTCATTCATCATGGTGAATCTCCTTTCACATTCTGAATAGGTTTTATAGTTTTTCCATGCCTTGAGTTAGAAAATTGAATACTTCATTTGGCACAGTTAACTTTGTCAAGAGCAACATTGTTAATTTCTGATAATCTCTCAGGCCTTTTGGAACTGGCAAGTGTGTGTTGCAAACCTATAAGAAAATTTCTGTCATACTCCTTACCACCACAATTCAGTAATTCATTTTGTTCTTCTTTAAAACCAGGTACCACACTGTTATCAGATGTTGGCCTTTTACCACAGTCTTTGAAATACCTTATTCATATTTTAACTAGACATCTATTCTCTTTCATGGCTGCAGGTCTTTTAATGTCCAAGTTGGTAAAGAACGTCTCAGCCAGCCATACAGCTGAATTGTCCTCCTCTTGTTTAAATGCAGGACTACTTTTATCTCTAAGTTTATTACCAGGATTTAAACTAAGAGTGTTTCTCCCAGGAAAGGCAGGTTTAATATTACCTCCTTTAAGAACATTGCTAAGGTCACATTGATGATCAGCCAAAACATCCTGACACTTATTTAGTCAGTCACAAATTCTTTTAAATTATTTCTGTTTTTCTTTTTCCTACTCAACACAAACATTGTTTAATTCTTGTATCACAAAAGCAATGGCTTCAGAGACTCTGAACTTCATTCAGAAGTTTTAGTTCCCATTCAAGAACATGTATCTGTCCATATCGCTCTTGTATAAGTATTAGTCACATCAAAGGCTTCCGTGGTCAAAGGTTCGGAAGTGCTATCGAAAGAGCCTTGGTGAGTTGCTGCAGTGCATCTCGTATTTGGTTCACACTGCTGCCATTGTGCATCAGTGGTGGAGGAGTGAATATTAAAGGTGTTGGATAAAGTATTAATCAAGCAGACTGCTTGGTCCTGGATGCTTTTTTAAATTCATTCATGGGATGTGGGCTTCCCTGGCTGGGCCAGTATTTATTGCCCATCCCTAGCTGCAATTGAGAAGGTGGTAATAAGCTGTCTTCTTGAAATGGTGCAGTCCATGTGGTGTAGGTACACCGACAGTGCTTTTAGGAAGGGAGTTCCAGGATTTTGACCCAGTGACAGCGAAGGAATGGCGATACATTTCCAAGTGAGGATGGTGAGTGACTTAGAGGGGATCATTAAGGTGGTGGTGTTCCCATCCATCTGCAGCCCTTGTCCTTCTAGATGGTAGTGGCCATGGGTTTGGAAGGTGCTGTCTAAGGAGCCTTGGTGAATTCCTGCAGTGCATGTTGCAGATGGTACACACTGCTGCCACTGTGTGTTGGTGGTGGAGGAAATGAATGTTTGTGGATGTGGTGCCAATCAAGTGGGCTATTTTGTCCTGGACGGTGTCCAGCTTCTTGAGTCTTGTGGGAGCTGCACTCATCCAGGCAAGTGGGGATTATTCCATCACACTCCTGACTTGTACCTTGTAAATGGTGGACAGGCTTTGGGGAGTCAGGAGGTGAGTTATTTATCACAGGATTCCTAGCCCCTGACGTGCTCTTGTAGCCACAGCATTTATATGGCTAGTCTGGTTCAGATTCTGGTCAATGGTAACCCGAGGATGTTGATAGCTGGGGATTCAGAGATGGTAATGCCATTGAACGTCAAAGGGTGATGATTACATTTTCTCTTGTTGGAGATGGTCATTGCCTGTCATTTGTGTGGTGTGAATGTTATCTGCCACCTGTCAGCCCAAGCCTGGATATTGTCCAGGTCTTACTGCATTTGGACATGGACTGCTTCAGTATCTGAGTAGTCACGAATGGTGCTGAACATTGTGCAATCATCAGCAAACATCCCCACTTCTGACCTTATGTGGAAGGAAGGCCATTGATGAAGCAGCTGAAGATGGTTGGGCCGAGGACACTACCCTGAGGAACTCCTGCAGTGATGTCCCGGAGCTGAGACGACTGACCTCTAACAACCGCAACCATCTTCCCTTGTGCTAGGTATGACTCCAATCCATGGAATGTTTCCACCATGATCCTCATTGACTCCAGTTTTGCTCGGGCTCCTTGATGCCACACTCGGTCAAATGCGGCCTTGATGTTAACGGCAGTCACCCTCACCTCACCTCGGGAGTTCAGCTCTTTTGTCCATGTTTTAATCAAGGTTGTAATGAAGCCAGGAGCTGAGTGACCCAGGCGGAACCCAAACTCGGAGTCAGTGAGCAGGTTATTGCTAAGCAAATGGTGCTTGATTGCATTGTTGATGACCCCTTCCATTACTTTACTGATGATCGAGAGTAGACTGATGGGAGGGTAAATGGCCTGGTTGGATTTGTCCCGCTTCTTGTGCACAGGACACAGCTGGGGAATTTTTCACATTGCTGGGTAGATGCCAGTGTTGTAGCTTCTTAAATGTTGTTAGAGCTGTACTCATCCAGGCAAGTGCAGAATACTCCATCACACTCCTGGTGCTGGTGGACAAGATTTGGGGAGTCAGGAGGTGAGTTACTCACTGCAAAATTCCCAGTCTCTAACTCTCCAAGCAGTGGAGAGTTTACAGTCTAATTCCCATTGACTTCAGTTTTGCTAGGGCTCCTTGATGACACAATCATTTAAATGCTACCTTGATGTCAAGGGGAGTCACTGTCACCTCACCTCTGAGTTCAGCTCTTTAGTCTATGTTTTGACCAAGACTGTTATGGGATCAGTGGCCCTGGCAGAACTCAAACTGAGTGTCAGTGAGCAGGTTATTGACGAGTAAGTGCCGCTTGATAGCAATGCAAACGACCCCTTCCATCACTTTGTTGATGATCAAGAATAGATTTATGGGGTGGTAATTGGCTGGGTTGGATTTATCCTGCTTCTTGTGGACAGGACCTATCTGGGCAATCTTCAACATTAGATTTCCACCAATAGATGCCAGTGTTATAGCTGTATTGGAACAGCTTCGCTAAGGCACAGTTAGTTCTGGAGCACAGTTCTTCAGTAGTATTGCCAGAATGTTGTCAGGGCCCATCACCCTTGCAGTATCCATTGTCTTCAGCCTTTTCTTGATATAATGTGGAGTAAATTAAATTGGCTGAAGCCTGGCATCTGCGATGCCAAGGAGGTCAGGAAGAGGCTGAGATGGATCATCCACTCACCTTGTCTTTTGCACTGAACTGCTGGGCTCCCCCATTATTGAGGATGGTGATATTTGCAGAGCCTCCTCCTCCTCTGATTAGTTGTTTAATTTTCCACCACCATTCATGCCTGGATGAGGCAGGGCTGCAGAGCTCAGATATGATCCATTGGTTGTGGGATTGCTTAGCTCTGTCTGTTTTTAATGTTGGAATTATGCTAAAGTAGAGTACAAACTTTAAGTCAGTTAGCAAGAGCAGCTGTCCACAGTTGGGGATGTATTAGGGCCTCATTACAAGAATATATAAAAAAAAAATGTTCACCCTGGGTGTTGGGGGGAATTGGAAGAGTCTGTGTATTTACTCTGCATGCTTGAAAATGAAACTGTCTTAAGGTGCAGGCTGGCTTCAGACTCATTCTTTCTTCAACATACGAATATTGGATTTAACATCTATCACATGCTGCTTCTGCTGTTTGGCACACAAGTATTCCTACTGCTGATGGCCCACAGTGCCTCATGGATACCCAGTCTTGAGTTGCAAGATCTGTTTGAAATCTATCCCATTGAGCACAGTGGTAGTGCCACACAACACACTGGAAGGTATTCTCAATGTGATGGGACTTTGTTCTACAAGCACCGTGTAGTGGTCACTCCGATCAATACTGTCATGGACTGATGCATCTGAAACTGGTAAATTGATGAGGATGAGGTCAAGTAGGCTTTCCCCTTTGGATGGTTCCCTACCACCTGCCGCAGACCCAGTGTAGCAGCTATGTCCATCAGAAATAAGCCGGCACAGTCAGCAATGATGCCACAAGCACTCTTGGTGATGAACATTGAAGACCCCACCTGCAATATATTCTATATCCTTGCCACCCTCTGGGTTTTTTCTGATTTGTGTTCATGGAGGTGTACTAATTCATCAGCTGAGAGATGGTGGTAGGTGATAATCAGCAGGTTTCTTTGTCCATGTTTAACCTGATGCTATGAGACTTCATGAAGTCCGCTATCAATGTTGAGGACTCCGAGGCAACTCCCTCCTGACTGTATACCACTATGCTGCCATCTCTGTTGGGATAGTCCTTCCAGTGAGACAGTTCATATCCAGGGATGGTGATGGTGGTGTCAGGGACATTGTAAGATATCTTTCAGTGAATATGACTATGTCAGGCTGTCGCATGACTAGTTCTCCCAATTTTGGCACTAGCCCTCAGGAGTTAGTAAGGAGGATTTTATATGGTTGACAGGGTTGGGTGTGCCATTGCTGTTTCTGGTGCCTAGGTTGATGTCGGTTGGCCCATTCAGTTTCATTTCTTTTTGACTTTGTACTGGTTTGATACAACTGATTGGCTTGCTAGACCATTTCAGAGTCAACCTCATTGCTGTGGATCTGGAGTCACATGAAGGCCAGACCAGGTAAGAATGCCAGATTTCCTTCCTTAAAGGACATTAGTAAATCAAATGGATTTTCACGACAATGGTTATGTTTTGTGGTCACCATTAGACTAACTTAATTCCAGATTTATTAAGTGAATTTAAGTTTTACCAGCTGCCATGGTGAGATCTAAACCCATGTCTCCAGAGGATTAGCCTTGGCCTCTGGTTTACTAATCCAGTGACATCACCACTGCTCAACCCCCTCACTGTGAAAGGAAGAATGGGTTAACAGAATATTTTTCAAAACATTGATAGACTAGCAAATGGCTGTTTTCAGAAGGATTTAGATGTCCTTATACATGCATCACAACAATTTAACAGGCAGCTACAGTAAGTAATTAGGAAAGCAAATGATATGCTGGCTTTTATTGTAAGGAGATGAGCATAAAAGACTCAGGGAGAAGTTAAAATTATGTAGGGCTTTGGTGAGACCAGACCTGGAGTATTGTGTATAGTTTTGGTCTCCTTACTTAAAAAAATGAGCTATGTGTTTATAGGGGGGACCAACAAAGATTCACTAAATCATTTCCTGGGATAATACAGCAGTTCTATGAGGAGAGACTGAGTACAATTGGACTCTGTTGTATGGAAGAATGAGAACTGATCTTATTGAAATATATAAAATCCTGAGAGGGCTTGAAAGGGTAACTGCTGAAAGGCTGTTTCCCCTGGCTGGACAGTCTAGAACTAAGAGGTAGGCCTCAGAATAAGATGTCAGCCATTTAGGACTGGGACCAGAAAAGATTCTTCACTCAGGGTTCTGATTCTTTGGAATTCTCAAGGAACCCAAGAGAAGCTCTTTGAAAAGCTCAGTAATCTGTCAAAATAAACAAGCTCCCATTCCCCTTGAAAGCTGTTTCCTACAAACTCTCCATTAGTGGGTTGGAAGGTAGTCAAACATTCATAATGAGATTCCACTGAACAACTGTGTCAAACAAATCTTCTTGAGCAGAATGTTTGCCTTTGAAGACAACCAGAAGGGCAGCCATCTGTCAAAGCTTTGAAACCGCCATCTTTGTGCTGATATGATTCACGTCACTGTCCAAAGCCAGCCTGACTCCATTGAAATTGCAGAAGGCCTAAAATGTCTACTTGAGCAATAGTGCTGGCAATGCCAGGACAGTAGCATGTGGACTCCCAGCCTGCCCACTTATCCCACACCGGTGAAAATTGCTGGCACCAGGAATGGGCTTAGGAATCTTGGGATTCGCATCTCACCCACCATCTTTAAAGACTGCCTGGCACACTTCCGCCTCGCAGCAGAATTGGATAATCCAGTGCATGTATTTATATTTTAGGTAACTATCATATTCTTTCACCCTTACACCAACCCCTTAAAATCAATGGCAATCACAATTTACCTGAAGTTAAGCCAATTCATGTTGCTGTCACTTATACTTAAGAATAATGATTAATGTGACATGGCAGCAGCATGATTTGTTGCTCCATGATCGGTAAGAGAAACTGGGGCTGAAAGTCAAATCAATCTGCATGAAGAATTTCACCTAAATTATGAGAAGAATTGCTGTTATAACAGTTATCATCATAGTATCACAGTAACTCTACAGTGCAGAAGGAGGCTATTTGGCCCATTGAGCCTGCACTGGCTCTCTGAAAAAGCATTTCCCCTAGTCCCACTCCCCTGCCTTATCCCCGTAACCTTGCACAATCTCTCTTTTCAGCTAGCAACCCAATTCCCTTTTGAATACCCTAATCGAACCTGCCTCCACCACCCTTTCAAGGAGTTTATTCCAGACTCCAACCACCTTCTGGGTGAAAAAAATTTTCCTCGCATCATATTTACTCCTTTTGCCAATTATTTTGAATCTATGCCCTTTAGTTCTTGATGTTCTCTTGAGTGGGAACAGTTTCACACTAGTTACCCTGTCAATACCCCTCAGGATCTTGAATACATCAATGCACAGTTCGGACTCAAAAAAATTCGCCAAAAATGTATCCATATATGAAGATTTGATTGGTGTTTGGTGGATAGCGCCATCCAGTAGTCATACATACACAACAATTACATTAATCCAGCCATATACAGTATATTTTCTGAACTCATTAATAGTGCTGAGCCTTTTTTCACATATTTACACTGCTACTTTTATCAATTATCCCTCATACATATACATTATCTGAACCAGTTGAGTATTTAAATTGATAGCTATGATAATATGCAATGTGAAATCTATATTATGTGCAGTATAAATCAATTGATAGCTATCAGCAGTGCTTGAAAGATAGCATTTATGTCTGATTCTTCCAATGATCCCTTACTAAGAATTATGTCACTGTCCTCAGCAATCAGACACATGAAAATTCACCTTCCCCCTCTTGAAACCTATAAATCCAATTGCAGAGGTCAATTGTTCAAATATTTTGACTAATAGCTAACAGAATGTGGATCTCAAACCAACCATGCGTTCAAACAAATCTTCCTGAAATGTACACTCTTGGTAAATGCTCATGTCCACAATCATTAATTCAGTAACAAAGATGTTTAAAATGAGGAGAACAAAAAATAAGATAAATACAAGATGTCCCCGCATGTTGCTTTGAGGTTTCTGGACTATTTAGTTGATTAAGGAACTCATCCAATCAGATCACATCATCAAAATAAAGGATAAACATGAATTGGCTTTCATTGTACTGGTTCATTTCTTGGACACGTTATGTTAATTGTTTTACAGAAACAGAACTTCCGAAAGTTCAAAATGTGGCATGAAATGCTTAAGGTTGTCACCAAGATGAATTATAGCTCTGTGCCACCATTTCAACAAAATTGCACCATTAGCGCTTAGTTCAATGCACTGACCATTGGGTTTACTGCTTGTGATTCACTGCCATGTGGTTTATTCTCATTAGAAATGCAGGAAACCATGCAGGAAGTTAGCAATAACGGGACAGGCATGCTGGATAATGGCATTTATGGTACGGACTGCCAACCTTGCCATTGCTGGCAAATCTGGGCCATTCTTATGTGTCCCTTAGGTTTAGGAATAGCCACTAAGCCACTCACTCTAATCAGCATCAAGGTGGTCTCCCTATAAACAGTGCACAAAGAGAAACACTCAACAACTTTTACTGAAGTGGTATAGTTTGAATTGACACTTTCAGTTATGGACACTAAAGCATTGGCTATAATTTGAGGCAATGATGATGAATATGTATTAAAAACGTTAAGTGGCCTTGTTACTATGGAAAAAGAGTTCTCCGAATTCCAAGGCTGAATTTGCACATAAAGGTTTAGAAATGAAAACCAAAATCAATGCATCTGTTGGTGCCAGAAGTATTTTATGATTACTTCATCAGAACTCTATAATCGCTCACTAATCTTATATCAAGCATTCAAGAATAATCTAGATACTGAACCAAAGGCCAATCCCTCTGAGGCTAAGCTGCTTTTTTCATTAACAAATGCCTATTGATTGATTTAACTGTAAATGTTAGATGTATAATTCAGCATACAGCTCATCTAGAGGCTAAATAGGCCATTTACAGCTGCCAGTGACAATCGAAATTAATGCATTTCTTTGTTGTTTTACATTTATCTTGCTTAGAGTGATAAACAAAAGCAATTGTTTTAACACCAGGCTGGCATTAAAGTTACAAAGTCTAGGTTATGTTTGTGTGTGTTACAAATTCATGGGCCTGCACTGGATATTTCATTCCAAACTCAATATCAGTCATTAGTCATGTAGGTAGATCTTCTGTCCCCTATGATCTGGAAAGAAAACCCTTACCACTTCTTCATGTCTCAACCTTTTTGACCATTGGTTAAATATGGCAGGCATCATTCAGAGACAATTTGAAGCCAGTGCAACTCGGAGAGTGTTGCTTTCTTCAACTTTGGTCATACAAGGTGTTTCTTTCAGTTGCGGAAGTGAGTGCCTCACGTTATTCCCTCCCCCACATGAGCGGGATCTCTCAGAAACATGCTCGAGATCCATCCCAAAATTATAGTTAGCTCTAACCCAAGGGTAATGGAATAGAGGTGGTGGACACCACCATTTACAGTTCAGAATATTGCTTTGTCTGTATCTCAATTAATTTTCCAAGAACAATTATGCAAAGTTTCTTCCTGATTTTAAAAGCAATAGAACAAAACTCCAGAATCTTACATTTCTTCCACATCTTCTTTTTCAACATTATTAACACTGTTAATTTTGGATTTCGAGTAAGTACCCTTTCAAAAGTAAGAACACCTGAATGAGCCACATGAAGGTTTTTTTTAAACAGATGACATTGGTATGGGAATAAGAAAAATCATAATCTCGATGAGCCTGTGTGCTCAGCCATTGTACTGCCACTTAAACAATTCTTTTTAATTCATTCACGGGATATGGGCCTTGTTAGCTGGGCCAGCATTTGTTGCTCATCCCTAGTTGTCCTTGAGAAGGTGGTGGTGAGCTGCCTTCTTGAACCACTGCAGTCCATGTGGTTTAGGTACACCCACTGTGCTGTTAGGGAGGGAGTTCCAGGATTTCAGCCCAGCGACAATGAAGGAACGGTGATATATTTCCAAGTCAGGATGGTGAGTGATTTAGAGGGGAACTTCCAGGTGGTGGTCTTCCCATGTATCTGCTGCCCTTGTCCTTCTAGGTGATAATGGTCATGGGTTTGGAAGGTGCTGTATATGGAGGCTTGGTGAATTCCTGCAGTGCATTTTGTAGATGCCATACACTGTTGCTACTGTGCGTCGGTGGTAGAGGGAGTGAATATTTGTAGATATGGTGCCAATCAAGTGGGCTGCTTTGTCCTGCACAGTGACAAGTTTCTTGAGTGCTGTGGGAGCTGCACTCATCCAGGCAAGTGGGGAGTATTCCATCACACTCCTGACTTGTGCCTTGTAGATGATGGACAGGCTTTGGGGAGTCAGGAGGTGAGTTACTTATTACAGGATTCCTAGCCTCTGACCTGCTCCTGTAGCCACAGCATTTTAATGACTAGTCTAGTTCAGTTTCTGGTCAATGGTAACCCCAGAATGTTGATGGTGGAGGATTCGGTGATGGTAATGCCATTGAATATCAAGAGGCGATAGTTTGATTCTCTCTCCTTGAAGATGGTCTATGCCTGACCCTTGTGTGGTGTGAATTTTACTTGCCACTTGTCAGCCCAAGCCTGGATATTGTCCAAGTCTTGCTGCGTTTGGACATGGACTACTTCAGTAATGGAAGAGTCGTGAATGGTGCGAACATTGTGCAATCATCAGCAGACATCCCCATTTCTGACTTTATGAAGGAAGGGAGGTCATTGATGAAGCAGCTGAAGATGGCTTGGCCGAGGACACTACCCTGAGGAACTCCTGCAGTGATGTCCTGGAGCTGAGATGACTGACCTACAAGCACAACCATTTTCCTTTGTGCTAGATATGACTCCAACCAGTGGACAGTTTTCCCCCTGATTCCCATTGATTCCAGTTTTTCTAGGGCTCCTTGATGCTACATTCGGTCAAATGCGGCTTTGATTTCAAGGGCAGTCACTTTCACCTCATCTCGGGGGTTCAGCTTTTTTGCCCATTTTTGAAACAAGTCAGTAATGAGGTCAGGAGTTGAGTGATCCTGGAGGAACCCAAACTGAGCGTCAGGGAGCAGGTTATTGCTAAGCAAGTGCCGCTTGATGGCACTGTTGATGACTCCTTCCATCACTTTATTGATGATTGAGAGTGGACTGATAGGGCAGAATTGGCCAGGTTGGATTTGTCCTGCTTTTTGTGCACAGGACATACTTTGGGCAATTTTCCACATAGTCGGATATATGCCCATGTTGCAGCCATGCTGGAACAGCTTGGCTAGGGGCACAGAAAGTTTTGGAGCACAAATCTTCAGTACTATTGCTGGAATATTGTCAGTGCCCATAGCTTTTGCACTATCCAGTGCCTTCAGCCGTTTCTTGATATCACATGGAGTGAATTGAATTGACTGAAGACTGACATCTTTGATGCTGGGGACCTCCAGAGGAGGCCGAGATGGATCATCCACTCGGCACTTCTGGCTGAAGATTGTTGCGAATGCCTCAGCCTTATCTTTTGCACTGCTGTGCTTGTCTCCCCCATCATTGAGGATGGGGATATTTGTAGTGCCTCCTCCTCCTCCTCCAGTGAGTTGTTTAATTGTCCACCACCATTCACGACTGGATGCGGCAGGACTGCAGAACTTAGATCGGATCCATTGGCTGTGCTTCATTTAATCATTCCATGTCCTCTGTATTTCCCTTAAAAGTAGTAAATATTATTTATTGAATAGCTTAAAATAAAGGTACTTTATCATCTTTCACCTTCTGTTCAGCAAATTAAACTTTCTGGAGGTGAACTGGGTTCCATTATCACATATCACTCTTTCAGGAATCCCTTGCTCAGCAAACAGAACTCATACTGCTGAGATGATTGTTGTAGCTCTCAAATCTTTCACCTTTCTGATAAAAGGGAGCCTTGAGTAATAGTCTGCCACCATGAGATGCGATTCTTGATTGTGTGTGAATAAATCAACTCTCACAGTATGCCACAATCTGGTTGATACTTCAGTAGTTATCAATTCCTCTTTCTCCTGTGTACTTCTAAACTTTTGGAATATACTGCATGTAGATCCCATTTTTTCGGTGTCTTTATAGATGCCAATCCACTACACAGCTGATCTGACTCTAAGCTTACACTTCTCAATCTCCATGTGGCCTTCATGTATCTTCTGGGGCAGTTCTCTCTGCATTGTTTTGAGTATGATAATTCTGGGTTCGGCCAGCACAACACCATCTTCCAGTGAGACATCATCTCTGATTGAGCAACACTGCTGGCTGTGTTTGCTGTATCTATCAGGCCATCCCTCAATCACTTGCTGAGAGACCAAGTACTGTACTTGGATTTCCAGAAGGCATTTGATAAAGTGCCACATCAAAGGTTATTGTGGAAAGTAAAACTTTATTGGGTAGAGAGTAATATATCAGCATAGATAGAAGATTGGCTGGCAGAAGGTACTCTTAAATGGGCCTTTTTCTGATTGGCAGGATATGATGAGCAGAGTCCCAAAGGGGTCTGTGCTGGAGCCCCAACTTTTTACAATTTACATCAATGACTTAGATGAGGGGAGCCACGCCATGGTAGCTAAATTTGCAGATGACACAAAGATAGGTAGGAAGGTATATTGTGAAGGGGACATAAGGAGATTGCAGATGGATATAGATAGGTTGAGTGAATAGGCAAAAATCTGACAGATAGGGCAGAACTTTCAGGCCATCAGGTGGGCACGGTGGGAGGGTCTGGGAGCGGCTGGGAAACAGGCTGCCACCTGTGACGGCCCTTGACCACAATTTCATGCTGGCTGGCAATTAACGGCCAGCCAGCATTAAAGGCACACTGAAAGGCGCCAGGGTGGGGGCGAGAAGAGGGTAAGCGCTGATATCCATGCGGGTGCGGGCGAGCGCTGACAGAAAGTTCCCTGAAGGCAGAGAGCTGAAGAATTTTGAAAACAAAAATAAAGATTATGAAATTCTGAAAAAAGTGGCCCCACATAGAACTCACTCACCTGAACACCTAGATAATAAAAGTTCTGCCCGCACATATTTTTAAAATTAATATCGGAGACCTCATTCTGCTTGGATCAGGTTTCCTCAAAAATGCAAAGGCCAGCTGGTCGATTCGCCTGCCCCCAACCATAATGTTGGACAGGTAGTGAAACGTCCGCATTAATTGAAACTTTAATGGCCTTAATAGGCCTCTTAATTGTTGGTAGGCGTGCTGCCAACTCTCGCGCACGCCCACCGACTGAAATATTGTGTGAGTACCCGATAACGTTGGGATGCTCGCCCGATGTCATTGTGCGCTATTTTACGCCTGATTGGGTCAGGCGCGTGTCCACCCGTGGAACGTGAAATTCTGCCCATGGAGCATAATGTGGGAAAATGTGAAGTTTGGTTGGAAGAATAAAAAAGCAGCGTATTATTTAAATGGGGAATGACTGCAGAATTCCAAGGTGCAGAGGGATCCAAATGTTCCAGTGCAATAGCCACAAACAATTTGAATGCAGTACAGCAAGTAATTAAGAAGGCTAATGGAATGCTCTCCTTTATTATGAGAGGAATTGAAGATAAAAGTAAGAATGTTATGCTTTAGTTAGACAGGGCATCAGTGAGACCACATCTCAAATACTGTGTGCGGTTTTGGTCTCCTTATTTAAGGAAGGATGTAAATGCATTGGAGGCGGTTCAGAGGAGGTTTACTAGATTAATACCTGGAATGAACGAGTTGTCTTATGAGGAAAGCTTGGACAAACTGGGCTTGTTTCCATTTGAGTTTAGAAGAGTGAGAGGTGATTTGATTGAAGTATACAAGATCCTGAAAGGTCTTGACAAGGTGCACTTGGAAATGATGTTTCCTCTTGTGGGTGAGTCCAGAACTGGGGGGCACAGTTTTAACATTAGGAGTAACTTTTTCAGGACAGAGATGAGACGAAATTTTTTTCTCTCAGAGAATTGTGCAACTTTGGAACTCACTGCCTTAGAAGATGGTGGAGGTGGGGGTCATTGGATATTTATAAGGCAGACATGTTTAGATTCTTGTTAGGCAAAGGAATCAAAGGTTATCGGGGATAGGTGGGGATGTGCAATTCAAAACACAGGCAGATCAGCCATGACTTTATTGAATGGCAGAGCAGGTTCAAGGGGCTGAATGGCCTACTTATTGTCCTATTTTGTATGTTCGTACATTCGTATGTACACCTGTAACGTGTTGTCTTTGCTCGTCTCATCTCTAATTTGAATCAGTTTTGGTGGTCCAAGGTCACACTTGGATGAATCTTTATGCCTAGATTCTTTATCTCATGGTTCTCCTGTGCCAACAACCAAAGTAGAGCACCTGCTAGCACCAATTCTTCTCTTGGCTTGTATTTGAGAGGCAAATCATAACTCTGAAGCATCAAGAGTAACCTTTGCAGTCTTTGCAGCTCTACACAGGTTTTCTTGTAGATCTGTTCTCATGGATTATGATCACTCTCCACCATGAATGTTCCCCCATAGAAATCTGTATGGAACTTCTCACAGATGTCCATGGCTGCCAAAAAACAATCCCTTTGAAGAAGCATCGATCTGCAGAGTGGCAGATTTCTTTCTGTTGCAGTATGACAGATTTGTCTCCTTTTATAGTACTTCCTTGAGTTTGCTGAAACTTCTCTCATGTGACTCTCACCACTGGTACGCAACATCCTTCCTCATCAGCTCTTGTAGGTTTGCTTTGTGGTCTGACACGTGAGGAATGAAAGACCTCATGTACTGGATCAAGCCAAGGAAACCCCTCATCTTTTTCTTGAAGCTTCCATCTCAGAGCTAGTTGCTGTGACTTTTTCAGGACTCAGCTTTACTCCTTCAGGTGAAAACTATTCAGAAGAACTGATATTTTGTCACCATTGCAGCACATTTGTCTGCATTTAGCTTGATCCCAGCTTTCCTGGTTCTCTCCATGTAAATGGTAGTCCTATCATCAGCTATGCTGACTGCTCCTTCATATATCTTGTATGTCTCATCTACTTCCTGCTGGAACACATCCTGGCTTACTTTAAGGTCAAAAGGTTGACACAGGAATTTGTACTGACCAAGGGCGTGTTGAATGTTGCCAACAGTGAAAATTCCTTGTCAAGTTTCATGTTCAAGTCACCATTTCTGGTATCAAGCTTATTGAAAACTTTTGCCCTTTCTAGTGTTGGCGTGATCTCTTCCAGTGTTGGTATAGGGTAATGGGTCTTCCATATTGCTTGAGTAAGATCTTTGGGATCCAGGCAAATTTAGGCTGTCCAGGCTTCTTTCTCACCATGATGGAATTTACCCAATCTGTAGGTCCTGTTACCCTGGTGATCACTTCATTTTCTTCCATCTCTTGGAGCTCTCTTTCAGGCTTTCCTTTTAGTCCTATTGGTATTTTATGTGGGGGATGAATCATTTCTTTCTTCTCTGGATCAATTGTGATGTACTACTCAAAATGTTCAAAGCATCCAACCATCTCATCAAAGCACTCTGCATACATTTGGACCAGATCTTTCTTACTTCTGATTGGAGGGTGCTTTTCAATGTGTGTACTACCTTCAGCCCTCAGTTTTGTCTCCTTCATCTCATGGTTTACTGAGAGCAGCTGCAGCTCTTCGCAACAGCTCAACCCCAGAATCGCAGGATCAACTGTTTCAGTGACATAGAACATGCAATCAATATATTTTCTTTTGTGTGTCCCATTGATTTGGGTCATTCCTAGCTGTCGAATCCAAGTTCCACCATATGCTGTCAGCATGACATTGCTCAGTTTCAGAGCATCTTTCTTTGAGTAACCATTTTCTTTCAATTTTTCAGGAAAGATCATCTAGTATAGTCTGAGCAGGCTGATGTTACTCTGTGCTGCAGTATCAAGCTTCAGCTTCAGACTTATAGCTTTGAGCTTATTTCTCACATTCTTCCTGATCCGAATGGTTGCATGAACTTCATTTCTCTGGGAACTGTCATATCCAGATATTACATGCAGTTGTATGGTCCCTATGCCTTTTGTATCATCAAATTCATTGTTATCTTCCAGGGTATGGATGATTTAGTTTATTTTCCTTCTCATTCGCCCTGTTGGTCTGCCTCTGGTAACTCCTTTCTTTGTCCTGCACATCTTTTCATTGTGATTGGGCTTTCCACAAGCTCTGCAGTTTGATCCATATGTGAGCCATTTCCTTCTGTCTGTGAACTCACATGATTGTCCACAGCTCTTGCATATCTTTCTCTCTGTCTGCTGTGCGTTCTTTTGTTGCTGCTTCACGGTATCAACCTCGCTGTCTTTCTGTTGACTTAATCTCAGGCTAGCCATTTGGGTAGTCAGCGTCTTCATCTGTCTGCTCATGGCTTCATGTGCTCTGGTAGTGTCCACAGCCTGCGATATTGTGAGCTTGTCCTATCCAAGTAAAGATTTGCCTGCATCAGGGTGCGTGGAGTCTCAAATGAGCTGAACCACTAGCCTTTCATCCATTTCTTAGAATTTACACTTTCTGGCGATATTTCTCAATCTAGTTAAGAAATTGTCAAAAGCCTCACCTGGCTCCTGCCTCAGGCTTTGAAATTCATATCAGTGGGTCTGATGATTTGACTTTGGCAGGAAACAAGTGCTGAGCTTCTCGAAAATTTTGTCTGGCTTTTTAACTGGTCCTGTTCATTTCCCAGCTATTGAAAAAATCTAAAACATTCTCTCCTACCCACAAAGGGATGTAGCTGACCCTTTCCTGTTCACTAGTGCCTTTTTAGAAAGCTATTAAATGTCAATCAGCATTTTGTTTAAACTTCTCAAATACCTCTATGACATCATCAGCCTCCCAATTCACTCTGAACTGGAGCTGCATGATAATTTCTGAGATGGCAGCCATTTTTTCAAACCATTCACTCGCTCTTTCTCTCTTTTAATGGCACTAATTCAGGTTGATGTTTCTCAACCTAATTCAGCATTAAATTCATTTAAAATGTTTGGATTTTACTTATAGACACCTGTTGTTGCCATGTAAGTCTTGTGGTTCCCAGAAGTTTGGAATAATCACACTATTTTGCACAGGTACAGGAGCTGACATCTAATGTATTTTTCAGATCTCACCGTGTGCTGCAGAATGATATATTGTTAGTTGGGTGCACAGACTGTGGTGCAATAGTGAGTGATGTGTCATTATGGATGCTTACCTATACTTGTGCATAGCAATATGATTCTTAGCTCTTCTCGAATAATATAACAATTGCCTTGCACTCCTTAATGACCTATGTATCCACAAATTCCTCTACTTCATTAAAAATCTTTCTTTTATTTTATGTTTCCTTTTCCTATTCTCACTGCCAAAATGCAGTTCTTCACTGTTTTCTGCATTGACCTGTATCTGCCACTAATCAGCTCATTCTTTCTAGGCTATTTATTTCCTTCTACCATCATTTACAATCATTACTGCAATTTTCCAGACTGCTAATTTGATGTCATCAGTAAATTTTGAAATTGTTCCATCAATGTCTACATTCAAATGAATTATGTTCAGCAATTCCTTCATTTGCTAAATGTTAAGGTTCCCTCTTTAGTCCTCCCACTTTTCCACTGAACGTAGCTAACATAGGGAAATATAACCTTCTTTGGGCCTATATTTCTGACTTTAATTGAGATAATTAATTACATTAAAATATAACACAACAGGATATCCAATAATAGAAGATACAAAGTAAATTTTTCAGACTGATGACCCTCCCCTAGAAATCTGATGGAAGTTCTGATGAACGGTCATCAATTATAACCATTAACTCCATTTCTCTCTCTCCACAGACGCTGCCAGGTCTGCTGAGTGTTTCTGGCATTTTCTGCTTTTATTTCAGATTTCCAGTATTCACGGTAATTTGCTTTTGTTATAGAAGATGCAATATGGAGATGCTCAAACAGATTCCAATGTGGACCTGCGGACATAGCTTAGTGCCAAGTGTGAAATTTAGGGCAGTTTTGTGTTCTGGGCTCAAGTTGTAAAAGGAAATTATTATTTGCCAATTTCCTTTTTTCATTTGACTTTTGCACCATAATCCTTCTTAACTGTAATTCTGTTGCATCTTGTTGCCTGTGGGATTTCTGAGACCCATCATTCCTGACTGCACTTTATATCTTATGAAATTACCTGCCGTATATGTTTAGCCACTGGGTTAAAAGGAAACAACCATGTGCACATTGTTTAGTACAGCTTTTGACATTTCATGTCAGCTCAGTACAGTATGATTAATCAAGGAGCACATCTCAAACTCAGGTGAATCCATGTAATCAAAACAGCCAATTTTGATAAAACATTCAATAGTTTGTGGCAAAATCACTGATAAACTGCATCAAAGAAGCAGCCAAGTGAAAACATTGTTATACTTAAGGTAGCTCATATTGAATCAAAAACATCTTATCTTGGAAAACTACTTTTCAAGCACCTATCCTTGAAAGACAACTTATTTGAAATGAATTATTCTGACAATGCCTTTGAGAATCAGCTGGTCATATGTGGAAACATTTTTCTTTATTTCCAAAATAGGAATGTCCTTAGAAAATGACTATTGTCATGCATCTGGCTTTAAATGTTGGTGCTAACTTTTATTTAAAGCCACAGTGATCGTAATATGACCCTGTAGTACAGTGGTTAAGGTTTTCACTTTGTAACTCTGTGACAAAGAGTTTCTAGTTGTGCTAGAAGATTAATTATGATATTTGATGCAGCAGCTCCCGATAGGCCAAACCTGACAGTCTGTTTGCAAAATCCCAATGGATGGAATATATTTCTGATCCTTGAAGAACAGTGATACCATCAGTCATAAACCCAGAGCTGTCATTGTTCCTGTCACAGATGCATTGAAATGAGCAGTTATGAGGTCCAGGTGGCTGAGTGTTGTAGAACACTGTCTTTTAGGTCTTGTATTATGTTCAAAGCAAGCTCAGGTGGATGGGATAAATATTTTTTGTTAGCTCCAAGGTTCCATAGTGAAATAGTTTTGGGTGTTTTCAGTTCAGTTCATGTTTACTGTTAGTACAAAGTACAAAACCACAAAATAATTCCAGGATTTGAGCATATAATAGAGGCTAATGCTGTATTGTTGTGTTTAAGAACATAAGAAATAGAGGCAGGAGAAGACCATATGGTTCTTCAAGCCTGCTCTGTCATTTAATAAGATCTTGGCTGAAATAATGGTGCATTTCAGATCCTATGGATTAGATTTTAACTTCAAGGCAAAGTTGAATCAGGTGAGGTGTCGAAAGGACAGCTGATCCATTATTGTGAGTTTTCTGTCCAGTACTGAGAATTAAAACCTCCCCCTACCCCACCTGCTTTTTCTGCCAATTCAGGTGGATGTTACATTGCCATGACATTTTTCAAAGAATAGCAGTTCTCCCGATATTCTGACCAGCATTCTTTCCTCAACCAATACTACCAGATGAAGTGATTATTTATCTCGCTGTTGTTTCTGGAATCTTGCTGTACACTTAAGACTGTCTGCATTTATTTCCAAAAAAAATCAATCTTCAGAATAATTCATTCTGTGTGAAAGTGCTTTGAGTTGTTTCCAAAGACGTAATGAGGTATTATATATGTAATCCTTTCTCTCTTAAAGTGGCCATATTAATGGTGAGCTGAACACTTGTACACCAATGCTGACTAAAATCTCAGTGGAATATCTAACTCTATAGTGAAGGACCCTGTGGATATAAAGGTTTCACATCTACTTTCTCTTAGAACACAAAATACAAAATGCAACCCATATTATAAAAGTCGAATAAGAAGAGTGGAATCAATAGGAAGATTCAAATGACCTAAGTGGCCCTGCTTTTCTAACACCCTGAATCCATCCCTGAGAAGGTGTTCAATGCTGTATGATTCTTTCACATTCTTGTGTGAAATACTGTTGAGAATGTATGACATGGATGGGCTTGGACAGTCAAAGGCTTTTTTTCAAATCATTAGTAGCCTGTTTCTGCATAAAGCAGCAAGAGAGAAAATAGTAGATTTTCAATGTAGATTGTCATGTTAGTGATTCTAAGTTGAAATCTCACAAGTACAATTTAATCGAAACAAAATTCAACCTTTCTGTCTGAGAAGTGCAAAAAATTAGGATTCAGTTGTATTTTGCATCCTACAAACTCAGTAAGCTTTGTGTTAGGTATTGTTCATATTCTACATCCATTAATTATTAACAGCATGATTATAAATGGCCGAATTTGTTTCTGGGTTGATTTTTTGGTGAAGCTACAACGCATGCATAATAAACAGCAGGAGGAGCATGACACAGTTAAGCAATTCCACAACCAACAGGTCAGATCAAAGCTCTGCACTCTTTCCACATCTAGTCTAGAATGGTGATGGACACTTAAGCAACTAGCTGGAGGAAAAGGCTCTAAAAACATTCATATCCTCAATGATGGAGGAGCCAAGAATGTCAGTGCAAAAGTGAAAGATGGAGCATTTGCAACTATCTTCAGAAGTTCTGAGTGGATGATCCATCTAAGCCTCGTCCTGAGGTTCCAATGATCACAGAAGCCAGTCTTCAAACAATTAGATTCACTCCAAGTGATATCAAGGAATGATTCAAGGCACTAGATATTGGTCCTGACAGCATCCTGGTGTAGTATTCAGACTTGTTCTCCAGAGCTAGCCGTGTCTCCAGCTTAGTTGTTCCAGTGCAGCTAAAACACTAGCATCTACCCAACAATGTGGAAAATTGGCCAGGTATTTCCTATCCACAAAAAGCAGAACAAATCCAATCCAGCCAATTACTGTTCCATCAATCTACTCTCAATCATCGACAAAGTGAAGGAAGGTAACGTTAACAGTGCTGTCAAGTGGCACTTCTTACTCAGCAATAACCTGCTCACTGATACTTGGTTTGGGTTTCACAGGGCCACTCAGCTCCAGATCTTATTACAGCCCTTGGCACAAACATGGACAGAGAGCTGAATGTCAGAGGTGAGGTGAGAGTGACTGCCCTTGACATAAAGGCAGCATTTGACTGAATGTGGCATCAAGGGGCCCTAGCAAAATTAAAGAAAATGAGAATCGTGGGGAAAACACTCCACTGACTCAAGACTTACCTAGCCCAAAGGAAAATAGTTGTTGTTGGAGGCCAATCACCTCAGTCTCAGAACATTGCTGCAGGGTTTCCTCAGGGTAGTGTCCTAGGTACAACCATTTTCGGCTGCTTCATCAATGACCTTCGCTCCAACATAAGGTTAAAAGTGGGGATATTTTTTGAAGGTTTCACATTGTTCAGTACCATTGCCTGGATGAGTGCAGCTCCAGCAACCTTCAGGAAATCTGACACCATCCAGAACAAAATAGCCTACTTGATCAACATCCCATTCACCACCTTAAATATACACTCCCTCCACCACCTGCACCCAGTGGCTGCAGTGTGCACCATCTACAAGATGCATTGTAGCAACTCGCCAAGACCCCTTTGACAGCAACTTCCAAACCTGAGACCTCTACCATCTAGAAGAACAAGGACAGAGACATATGGGAACACCATCACCTCTCCAAGTCATACTGCAGGGGTTCAAGAAGTTGGCTCACCATGAGCTTCTCAAAGGCAATAAATGCTTCTTCGTCAGCACCCCCAAAACCTGCAACCTCTACCACCTGGAAGAACAAAGGTAGCACATACATGGAAACACCACGACCTGCAAGTACCTCCGAGTCACACACCATCCTGACTTGGAACTATATCGTCATTCCGTTACTATCACTAGGCCAAAGCCCAGGAACTCCCTCCCTAACAGCACTGTGGGTGTACCGACACTACATGGACTGCAGCGGCTGAGGAAGAAACTTCACCAACACCTTCTCAAGGGCAATTATGGATGCGCAATAAATGCTGGCCCATTTCTCTGTCCCTATGCTCCAATAAAATCATTCGCCAGTTTAAAATAAATTGGAAAACATGTTCATTGAGATGAAGGACATAGGAATTTAGACTACTACACAGTTTTTGTTAATAACATCATACAACCTAATTTCAACTCAAATTGTTAAACATTTCCACCTATCTTTTATTAAGCAAAGATACACTTGCATCAGTTCCTGTACACAAAAAAATGTTGGAATCATTTTATTAAGGTTTATTTATTAATTAAGATCTATGTGGAATACATGAGAATTCAAGTGTATAAGAAGCAACGTTTTCTGGTGATTTCCATAACAGAGATTCCTGGACACATGACCATGAAGAAAATTCACTCTCCTCACTTCTAAAATATCCAATAAGCCCTATGCAGCTTCAAGCACCAGCACTAGGCTCATTGGAGCCAAGCTAACTAAAACCATAAGTGACCTATCAGTTTGTTCAATGACAATCAGTGTAATCTTAAAAGACAGTTTTGTCATAAGGATAGGTCTTATATCAGATTCAGTTTGACTGTAGGGACAAGATGCCTTACCAGGTTTGTAAACAGAATGCACAGTAGCATGATGATAGCATCATATCACCAATCATGGCTGCACAAAGAAAGGTGACATCAAAACTTTCCTCACTGAAATCTTCAGCAATACAACAATAAAATTCATGTTAATATCTGTTTAGAAACACATTCCTGACTGTTCAAACAAAACTATGCTCGATATTTCCTTCTGCAATTCCGCTTTCATTGCCACTGTACTGCTATTGTAGATTATTTTCAAAACAATATTTATCTTAATTAAAATATAAAATACTTTGGAACCAGGCCTTGCATTGTGTGACCAGTGCATACTCTCATGGAGAGGCTTGAGGATCAATGGAAATTGGTTCTTGGGTCTCATCAACATTTACTGTTGCACCTTCACCCGAGCAAAGGCAACTTCGTGGGAACACCTATCTCCCACAATCCTGTAGATCATAGTTGTAGCCACATTATTTCCAGGCAGCAGGCTTATTGCTGAGGAAAATGGCAGTTAGAGATGGGCCTAGCCAGCGATGCCTACAGCCTCTGAATGAATAAAAAAAGGTGTGCTGCTTGTGGAATTAATAGCTGAATCCTGCGGCTCAACCTGCCTCAGGAGCTGCCACACAAATGCAGTAAATATCTACCTCAGGGAAGTCATGAGGATTATTTCTTGGAGGTTGAGACCAACACAACTCGAGTTGTTTCATATGCTAGCACACATTGAACATTCTAATGTCCTCAGGGAAAACATCCTTCTCAAAGAACACCACCAGCAGACAACTAACAAACTAACTGCCACAGGGCCTCAAAAAAACCCCCACACATTCACCTGAAATCCCGTCGCCCCCACTGGAACACACTCTGTACCCTACAAAACTGGTGACTGCCCCAACTCTCAATGGTGCACTTCCTGATTGACTGCAAGCATCATCAACCACAACCTGGTAACTGACCCAGGTTTCAACCTTGCATGGAAAATCTGGACAACGCTCACCTGTTTGAGGATGGCCCGGGGAAGATGTGGAACCTTTGCAAGTGAAACAAAGTTCAAATTCTGACTGTGACCATCCAAGTCAGACAGTCACCCAAATACTGAACTCCTGCCCTGAGAGATCCATGCCTGGTCCATTCTTCACACTGCGTCAGCTGAAGCTATTGAATGGATTGTTACCCTCAACACCGAACTATAACTGCTTCTCCAGCCATACAGTCAAGAAAAGGAATGTGTCCCTTGGTTGACTGGTAAACCTCATGAATTATATAATTGCAGGTTGGCTCCTTTGTTTTGGCATCATAAATATGTGAATTTTAGACTCGCTGCCTTGGATTTTCCAAAAATTAGTAGCAAATATATTTGGTAAAATTTATTTTAATATCATTTATGCTTCAATAAACTTCATTACAGTAAAATAACGCTTCAATAAAGTAAGATGTACCTCACAACTGCTACATAAATCTAGGTCAGCAAACAAACTAACAAGCGTAGCTTGTCCCGGTGTGGTGCACTGAAGAAAGCAAAGCTTTACAAGTTAATTGTCCATTAAAGCACTTTTCTGCCTTTTGACATTTTATCAAAATAAGAGCATTTGAACTACTGTTCTAGAAGCGATACCTCCAGGGAACATTGCCAAACTTAGTTCAGCATGGTTCATCTTTTGGTTGACAAGGGAATCCTTGAACACAAAGGAAACATACTGTCATCTCAAACTGTTTAAATGCTTTCAGACAGGAAGCAGCAGCAATCCAAACAGGTCAAAAGAAAACTGCCTGAAATGCTGTGTGAATTTTGCACCAATTACTTTCCTAAGCTCCCAAGAGAGTCAGCGTGATGAAGTTTTAATAAATCTATTGTCATGTTCTATTTCTTCAAAGAAATAGCAGGTGAAATATTCTCCTTTTCTCCCATTAACACAAATTGCATTAATCGATCAGCTTGCTTTTACCCAGAAAGCTTTGGATATTTTCCCCTTCCTGCACTACATCAAATAGAATTAATATTTCATACACATTCCAGTGGTTCTTCTGTAGATTCCACTTATCTTAGCGAATATTTCTGCTTTTGGAGTATTACCAATGCCCATCAGCAAAATTCTTTTTTAAACCTTTTCATATTTTCTGTTACTTGCACTTTAATTTCTCTGCAGACCACATTGCATTCACTAATCAAGAAGGAAGGTAGACAACTTTTACTAGTCCCTTGTCAGCTGTGTTCTGTAGCCTGTTTCTAGGACACACACCCTGGTGTCATTAGCACTCTCGCACCAACAACCCAAGACAGAAAGTCACCACATGGAGAGCTGCAGCTCTGCATGTTGTTATGATTGGTCCCCAGGCAAGGTCAGCTCATTGTAATCCCAGACAAGATACCCCAAACAGTTAACTTCCTGAAGAGGACCCCAATTTCCTTGTGCTCCCAGGTGAGGAGGAGTGAACTGACTCCCTTTCTTTATTCAACCCCCTTAGGCGGTCGCAACAAGGTTAATTTAAAAAGGATCCCTTCGCTCATGGACACCTTTTTCCAGTCCAAATGTATTTATGTTTTAGAAGGAGCCAATTTAACCAGGCTTCCTTGAATCAGAGAAAGAGTAAGATTATTAGTTAGGAAAACCCGAGGAGCAGGATTTAGAGGTCTCTGGAGCAGCATGGTGGGTGGGCCTGGGAGCGGCTGGGAAATGGTCCGCCACCCATATTCAGCCCCTGACCGCAATTTCACGCTGGTGGGCCTATTAAGGGTTGCCCAGCATGAAACGTGGTTCCGCACTGGTTGGGAAGGGCCAAGTGGGGGCAGGGGCCTGTTGGCTGCCAGATCCAATGGCAACCTGGCAGCTGGTTTAAAAGCAGCCCAGGCAGTCCCTGGAAGGCTGCAATGGAAGGACGTCTCCTCTGCATTTGCAAACCGAAGTTATGGAGTCTAGTGCAGCTGAACACGGCAGGTGGGAGGGCACGTTGGGTGGGCACTCGGACCCCCCTTTTCCAATGAGTGCTTTGCTGTCCTCCTGGAGAAGGTGGCTTCCAGGAAGGACACCCTTGCCCTCAGAGATGGGAGGAGGAGACCACCGCACCTCACAAAGAGGGCATGGGGAGGAGGTGGCAGTGCTGGTGAGCAACCACGACATGGTGTGGCGCACCTGAGTGCAGTGCCAGAAGTGCTTCAATGACCTGTTGCACTCAGGAAGGATGAGTACCATGTTGGCGTGGGTCAGTGAGTAGAAGTGTTAAGATGTGTCCATTCCCCCATGGACCTCATGGGTGCTGGAGCCTCAGTACTCAATGTTAATGGCACTGAGCTGGTCAAGGGGTGAGCCCTGGCTGCTTGGACTGGTTGCCTTGTGGCTCAAGGGCCACGACTCAGTTATGCCCCGTGTGGTGTTCCTCAGCTGAGGTTGGCGCTGCAGGTCGAGAGTGGACTAATCAATGCTCCTCTGTTCTTTCAGGAGAAGACAAGCCATAACAAGAGAGGGCAGGTGCAGGTGGAAGGCAGCCCGTTCCTGCTCAGCAGGTTCTAGCAAAACATCCTGGAGCTCGAGAGCCAGCACGCTCCCCATGCAACCATGCGTGGAGAGGCAGGGTGCCAAACGAAGGCAAGAGTGCAGTGCACAGAGGTGAGAGTTTTGGATTGTGTAACCATTTTACTGTAGTCTCATCATTGATGGGAGCCTCGAACCTAGAATCCCCATTGATCAGTGGAAGATGAGGGCACCATGATGCAGATCTCCATTGTCTCATCAGGGTGCCTGGCATGCACAGTGACAGTGTGATGACTTTAACTAGTGACATGTCCTTGTTCTCCCTTTTAGGTTCACCAGCAAGTATTCGCCCTGCGGACCTGGAAGGGCCACCCCTGACACCGAAGGAGCACTGAGCTACTGTTGCACATGCATCACTCCTGCTCTCTGAATCAGGCACCAGTGCAGATATCAGCAACTTAGTGGGCATCAGATCAGCGGCTAGTATCTCGGTGCACATTGGTGAGGGCAATTCACAGTCTCTTGAGGTGCAGGTGGAGGCAGAGTGCCTAGGTCACTGGTATTAGGAGGACTGCAGGGGACCAGGATGACATTCAGTTGAAGGCTGACGATGAGCCTCTGGAGTCATCCACTGGCGGCAGATGCTAGATGTCCAGCGAGATGTGTGGGAAGATCTGCCGAACATCTATGAGGGAATGCGTGCCATGGTTTCTGTTATGGACGACTCCATGCGGAGCATCAGCACTGCATTGAATCTCATAGCTGAGCGCACTGCCTCCTCCATTGAGAGAATGGCGACTCTCATGGAGAGGCAGCTCGAGGAACAGAATCAGGGGTTCCTGGAGTTGTGCTCGGACCTGCAAGCCCTCACAAAGGCTCTAAGCTCAGGTGGTCAGTGTCCGTGTGGGTGATGGATGAGGCACCCAGTATCCCAGCTCAGTGCCCATCCATTAATGGCGAGCAGCGAGGTCCAAAGCGACCTCATGTTGGTGCACTAGCTGCTTGTTGTCTCTACAGGCTCCTCTCAGGGTGCTCTGGATGATGCCAGCAGCTCCTCCGCCCCTCTGCCAATGACTGTGGCATCTGATGAGGCTGTGATGACTGGGGAGATGCCAGCCATTGCGGGGCCAGCACAGGCTCCATGGGCCAGAGGATGACTGCCAAGGTCATCAAGGCCAACAAGACAGCAGAGTCAGCAGGCTGCCTCCAATGCCGGTGACATTGATATGGGGGGCACTCACAAGGATGGAGCACTCACAAGCTTAAGTTAAAGACTATGAGCCAGATCACGGGTGATTTTATTTTCATTTATGTTTACTTTATCAATACTGGCCTGGGAATGAATACCAGAGAAGTTTATGTAAATACTTTGGAATTGTCAAAATGAGATCAATGTTGTTCTTGTCGTCATGGCCTGAGTATGCTTCACCTTTTTATTTTATTGGTGCAGGGTACGCCAGTATGTAATGCTGGACGAAAGTGGCTCTGAAGTTTATTGCACAGGCACTGAGTGTTCTTTGTGTTCAAATGAAAAGGCCCTTTCAGACGTCTGGGATGGAGGTGGCAGCTCTGGCATATGGTTGAAGCTAATCTTTGGTAAGCTAGCTGAAGGTGCATCGTATCAAGGCATCCCTGGCGTCCTTGGTCCCTGCAGGTTACTGAGGTCTGCGTCCATGCCCTCAACATTCTCTTCACCGTGCTCCTCTTATGACTCACTACTGGACTCATCTGTGGCCTGTGCAGCTGCATCAAGATCCTCTTCCTTCAGAGGCTCTGCACTTGCTAGTGCCAGATTATAAAGAGTGCAGCATTTGACCACTATCAGTGACACTCACTCAAGGGGGTATTGTAGTGCAGCCCCTGAACAATCCGTGCATCATAACTGCATCTTGAGAAGACCTATTGTGCTCTCTAACACCACATTTGTGACCCGTATTGTAAAATTGCTCTGCCTCTGTTCTTGGGTGACAGAGAATCGTCATGAGCTGCCTCTTCAACAGATAGCCCCTGTCAACCAGCAGCCATCCATCCAGCCAGGATGGGGCACTGAAGAGCCTCGGCACCTGGGAGTGTCTAAGGATGTAAGCGTCACGGGAGCTGCCTGGGTATCTTGCACAGACTTGCAGAATCTGCATCCTGCAGGTCACACACTATCTGCACAGTCATGGAGGAGAGTCGCTTCCTGTTGACGAAGGCACCCAACAGACCCACTGGTGTCTTGATAGCCACATGTGTGCTGTCAATCGCACCCTGGATGCGAGAGAACCCAATAATTGCTGTGAAGCCTCTGCTCGCTCAACCTGGGTGGCCTCATCGGTATGGTAAAGAATAAAGATCAGTACTGGCCTGAGCAGAGCTTCTGTCACCAGCTTGACATAACTATGGACAGCTGATTGGGAGACTCCACAAAGATCCCCTACTGACCCCTGGAAAGAGCCGGAGGCATAGAATTTGAGGACCACTATGACCTTCAGAGCCACTGGCATGGGATGTCCACCCAGACAGTCAGGGCTGATCTCAGGGCCAATCATCTGGTAAATGAAGGTCACGGTCTCCCTTGACAGGCAAAGCCTCCTTTGGCATTGCACCTCAGACGTATTGAGGTAGCTACATCACCGCATGTAAATACTGGAAGCAGGATAGTAGAGTTTTCTGCAGTCCCTTCCACCTTGGACTTGCTGCTGGACCTGAGTCCCATGTGCCTGCCCCTCTCCTCCTACGGGTCCCTCCCCTGGAGGCTGCATTGGGACACTTGGCCTCCTCTCCCCTCTGCCCCCCTTCTTCCTCAGAAGAGGTGCCACTAGCGGAGACCACAATCCCCATTACCAGGGTAACGGAAGGCTGTCTGATACCTGGAAGGGTCCACACAATCTGAATCCTCTGGGGACTTTGCAGATACCAAGGGTCCTGAAATGAAGCCTGGAAATGCTGACAATGAAGCCTGAAACAGGGCTGAAGCTGCCAAGTACCAAGAAGTCACCAGCAGCAAACAATCTACCAAACTCCTCACTACTCACACTGGCAATGCTGCTGACCCTTTTTATCCTGCCCTTGGATGAGGTTTTTGAAAATGTCAGCTGGCTGCCTGCCCATTTTGCCCATGCGACGAGCGCAAAATCACATGGCCACAAAAAATCACTGTCAATTGGACTGTTAATAGCCTTTAGTGGCCTGTTAATTAATGGTGGATGTGACTCCGGCACCCACATGCGGACGCTGAGTGAAACATCATGCAAGTGTGCGATGACATCAGGATGCTCGCCCGACATCATTGTGCACTGTTTTATGCCCGATCAGGTCATCACATGCCACCGCTGTGGGACTTAAAATCCTGCCCTAGGAAAAAATAATAAAAATGCAACACACATGCACACAGTTTAGAAATGAGAAGTTGAATCCAAATTAAAAAGATATACGAATCAGTCTTTGGCTTGTCTGTGAGGAGTAGATAGCAAACCGTTGCAGCTCTTAAGTTGGGTAATTCCGGTAGAGCTGACTTTGGCAGTTGAGCAGTTGTTTTAGAGACACTTGGTTCTGTAGGTTAGCTGAAGGAGGTGTCCTGTTTCCTTTTTGTCTGTGGCTTTGCTGACTTGCCTTCAGCCAGAGAAAGAGGCTATTACCTGCAGCTACAGGGATGCTTAGTTGCTGATCTTCTATTGTGACCTTCGCAGCACACAACAGTACACCAGAACTAGAACACTAGAGCACACATATCAGGCTTGCAGCTGGATTTTTAACCCTTTTTCTTGTGTATTCCTGGAAGGGAAAAAAAACAAACATGTCCTTCACCCAGATGTGCTTTATTTCACCTCAGATCATGTCCACATTCTGAGACATAACTCAACAGGAGATGCTTTCTGTTGCAATGTAGTGATCAGTCTCCATTGTCTCCACAGCCGCAGGAGATTAAAGTTCAGTCTTTCGCATTGCATCTCTCTCTTTCAGGTTTCTCTGTCTAAAGTAGGTCTTGACACATTTTTAGGTGTGACATTCCAGGGCCTATCTGGACTAGCTGGTTGTATAATCCACATAGGAATTTTCCAGAAAGTAGTTACTTTACAGACTCAGCTAGCTATTGCTTGCATGTCCTTTTTTAAAAAAAACACATCCTCCTCAAAAAGTTCAATATGCCCATAAATAATTCAGGCTATAATCCACTGTCATGACATTGTGGATCCTGCAAGCCAAGCTGACTACTTTGAAGTCTTCACAACCACTTACCTTCTCAAATTTTCTTGGCTTTTTCTGTGGATAGTTGTTTCTTTCTGTTCTCTTATTCACAGCCATGTGTAAGCATTTCATTCTGGACTTAACATTCATTATTTTCATTGGAACCTTGAAGCTAGTTTAAAGATATACACTGGATGTTATCTCCTTTCAGGTGTTAGCCATGGCTCAGCAATAGCACATTCATTTCCTAGTCAGAGAATTGTGGGTTCAACAATTAGGGAGTGGGACATTCCCTAAAGATGTGCAGTTCGGTCACTGATGTCCAGCAATAATGTTGCAAATGCAATAGGAAGTGCAAAATTCTAAACTTGATAGTAGCCAAGTAGCTGGTAATTATCAGCTGTAACTGATAGTTAAGTTGAGTGTTCCTTGTACACTCAACTTAACTATTGAGTGTACAAGGAATTCACATCAGTGCAAATAGTCATGAGCTGCTGAGGATAAAATAAAGAAAAAATCAGAACTAATATTGATTTGAATTATTTTTGGCCAAATGAGCAAGTTGGGATCCTGGATAATGTTACATCAAGGAGAAGAACCTGGTTGATGCACTTAAACATACTGATGTTGCGAGTCTTTAGTTACTTACTGCCAAGTGACTAGAAACTCATTAAAATTTAGTATTCTTCTTTGCAAAAGGTGTGGGCCCTGTGGAGTATCTATCGGTTACAAGAAGCCAGTTAGAGAAAGAAAGCTAAGAAACGGTGAAGGTAGAAGTAGAGGGTAAACAGGCTGATTTAAATTGCAACTGGAAAGTTGTTTGTTGTTTTTTTGACAATTTTCTCCACTTGAAGCATTGACTTCTGACATGGCCACAAATTATGGTCACCCTCTGATGCCTTGCCCAAGTGACCATTACTTATGCACAAGACTTGACAGTGAGTGCTGACATACTATTCGATGACATTGAACATCACAGTCAAACCCAATATTGTTCTTACCTGACTTTCACACCCACTGACACTGTCAGTAGGAGGCATTGCTATGTATTCTGGAACAAGAAGATAATTTTCCCCTCCCCATGCCCAGGGGCTATTAGATCAAATGGCTCATCCCTGCTGCCACTGAAATGAGATGAGTCAGATCAGCACAGACCAGCAATCAAACCTGAGCAGAATTACCTGGAAAAACTCAGCAGGTCTGGCAGCATCGGCGGAGAAGAAAAGAGTTGACGTTTCGAGTCCTCATGACCCTTCTGTCGAAGGGTCATGAGAACTCGAAACGTCAACTCTTTTCTTCTCCGCCGATGCTGCCAGACCTGCTGAGTTTTTCCAGGTAATTCTGTTTTTGTTTTGGATTTCCAGCATCCGCAGTTTTTTTGCTTTAATCAAACCTGAGGCTCTCTTCGTCTGTATAATTCAGATACACAGTGGATAAATTTGCTGAGCCACTCAGGGAGAATTTTAACTGAGTTAACAAACCTGCACCGTTAACTGAATTTTTCCAACAGTGCGATAGAGATTTCTAGCCAATGAATAAATGTTAACCACCATACACTAGGCAAGGCCCTGAAATTCTGTTGGTGCTCCAGCAGTCGCCCTGTGGAACCATTAGGGAAATGTTATAAATAGCTACCAAAGCCTTTTTCCTGGTCGTTCTGCCTGTTTTCCGCTGGACGTACAGAGAAAAACTGATAGAAGTCCCATAGAATTTTAAGGCCCCCGTCTTTATATATTTATCCATCAAAGACCTACAAGCAATGTTGCTCGGGATTAAAAGTATCTAGCACCAAAATTCTACAGTAAAATGAAAAAAAACCCACAAAGAAATTGCTGACTTAACTCTTATTAAAATTCTGACATCTGTGTGTACTTCCTGTCTGCACCACTTCATCTTGTTGCTACATTTTTGTCAAGCATTTGTCTCAACTTTCTACCATTTTCTGTAGTTTCCCAGAAAAAAACCTGCTAGCAGTTATCATCTAGCCCATAATCTTTGACTTGTTGTATCAACGATGAGAGCAATAATTTTGAATCCACTAATTACCTCCCAAAACTGCAGATTTTAATCAGATGTATTCTCCCATTCTGGATAATGACATATCAATTTTCTTTGGAGAGTTGCTATTGTGTCTTATTTAATCTTGCCTTGGATAGCAGTTTGCTCAGCAATAGCAGCACAAGTATTTCAAAGCACAGTTTAGCTTTTTATCTTAGATAGCTTTTTTGCAAGTAGTATACATACCATGGCACATTAATAAAAAGTTGCCTGAGCAATTATTCTCCCCACTATTTTAGCAGAGGCATTGACCCACTTAAGTTTTATGGGGTTAATTCCTTCATTAAAATACCCGACAGACGGTGCCACATATATATGTTGACACTGCTGCTTTTAAGTCACCAACTATAATTTCTAGACTGTAGGTGTCAATATATTCTACATGTATATTTTATATAAAGATGTTGAAATTTAAAAGCATTTTAAAAAATGTCACTTCTGCAGATCAAGTTCCATCCTGAATTTAGAAATACTTTGAATTGTATGAACTAACTTGTTGCTGTAAGTTTAAACCTTCACATTTTTCTTTTTTTAATAAAGCATTGCACATTTTAAGTACACCATGCTTCCATGGGTTTACTAGTCTGAATTTATCAGCAGTCTCCTTTTTACAGGAACTTTATTTTAAAAAATTATGGGGAGAAGTATTCCTTTGGCTGGCAGGCTGGGTGGGGGCGGGGCAGGCGCGGCGCTGATCATGGCCCGTGACTGGCTGCGCATCACCATTTTATGCAGGCGGGCCAATTAAGGCCCACCCAGTGTAACGCGCAGCCGGGAGTGCTCAGAGCTACCTGTGTGGGCAGGGGGAGGAGGGAGACTCAGGGCCTGCGCTCTTTCACGCATGCATGGGAAAGTGCGCAGGGATCTTCCTGAGGCATGGAACTGCCTCGAGGAGATTAAATTGTTGTGAAAACTTTTTAATAAATAAAGTGAAAATTTATTTCAACACGTCCCCTGATGGGACAGTTTCACATGAAGTGGGACATGTTTGTGAAGAAAGTAAAATATATTTACTTATTTTATAAAACATTCAGGAAACCTCATTCTGCCCGTGGATGAGGTTTCCTGAAAAACGCAAAGGCTGCTTGGTCTCTTCACCTGTCCACCTAACCTTAAGGTTGGACAGGCAGGGTTGTTAACAAGTTAAATTACTTTTTTGATGGCCTCAATAGGTCGTTGACAGTTCGGCAGGTGCGCAACCGCCTCTGATGCGCGCCTACTGAACGAAACATTTAAATGACGTGCGATGATGTTGGGACACACGCCCGACATCATCACATATCATTTTACGTGTTGGCATGTCGGGCCCACCCCCACATGCCAACCAGAAGATTCAGCCCCATATCACATAGCAACAAGTTTTCATTTCATGTCACGAGCAATCTATCTGTGCATTTCCATTAATATGGCATGGGCATAAAAGTTAATGGGTCTCTGCATTCCAGTCAGGAGCAATCCTAATGATACTCAATATGATTCTCGTGAGCACTCAATATCAAGCACATCAATGAGACATTCCACCTTCCTGTTTCTCCTTAAGCACGGAATCTGTCATGACACAAAGTGCACTATCAGCCTGTAACAGAGCACCATCATGGACAATGTGATCTATAAAAGCAATACAGTACACTATACCTGGGAATTTGAGCTTGCCATGTGGAGTAATGAGGAGTTGACTGTTGTAAAAGAGGATAATTTCTACACTTGCCCTGGACATTGTCTTTTGTTGATGGAGCTGAACTTCAGAAACTCAAAGCTCCCTCTCCAACAATCCTCCAATTGAAAATAGTGACCACACTCTGTATCAACAATGGATCAGTAGAATCCATTGCACATACACTCGCATTTTCAAAACAAAGAGCTGAATGTTTGCAGCCAAGCGGAGGTCGGTCTTGGTATGTGCCGTGAGTAAAATATGCTGGAATTGACATCAGGTAGGGATCCCAATGTGATCCCGCCCTCTCCTTCAGGGCAGTGTTCAACTAAGGTTGCCAACCGTGATCAAATATGTTCCTGGAGATTTCATCGCATGACTTGCCCAAACGCTCCAGCCATTAGTCGACCAACACACCTATCCTTGTGACCTACTGCTTCCCTACGCTAAGTAGAAAGCAGGAAGACTCATTAGCCAATTGGATGATGCTTAACTGTCAGCCCTTTTTATCTCCATTTTCAATATTTTAATGTCTGGTAAGGAGAAATGGTCAAAGAAAATTAAAAAGAAACTATCTTTTTTAATGTCCCTCTGATTTGTCTCCAGAGTTGCACATAGCAGTGTCCTGGAGATGGCCTTCTCCTTAGCCATATGCTCCACCTCAGGGCAGAGAGGTTGGGCACCAAGATTCATCTGGGAGGAGGCAAGACCTCCAATACAGAGTCTACAAGCAGAGGCTCAGCCCTCTCTAAATTTTAGGAGCACCAGTGCCTCAGGAGGATCAGTCTCTGGTCATTGCTGATATCTGTAGCCTCCTGGGTGTAGACTTCCTTCCCAGTGGAGCAGGTGGGTTCACATTGCCAATGGCCATCAAGGTACCTGACAAAGGAGAGACATCACTCCCACGTCCCCACTGGGTCGTTGCCTTTCACCAAGTTGTGGGTTCTCTTCTCCTGCAAGGACAGGAAGTAGAGAAGTGTCAGTGTTTGTAATGGCTGTGTGCAAGAGAGAAGGACACTATTTGTGTAGGGGCTCTGTGAGGCATGGATGCGAGACACCAGTGCTCTGAGAGTGAGTATTGGCTGTTCGGCTGGGGTGATGAGGTGCCTGGAAAGAGAGCAATGAGTGGAACTGCAAGGTGTGTTGAAAAAAGGGATACTGTGCAGAAGAATTCTGGGAAAGTCCGAGTGTGGGGCTTGGCACCTCAAAATGTTATGTTCCCCACCTGCTATCCCCTCTTGATGTCCCATGGATCCTCTTGGTGCGTTATCTCCAGGCTGGCTAGACAACATTTCTGCCTCTGACTTCCTCGGCCACTTCCACCCACAACTGCTTGGTTGGAGAGGTTGTCCTCCACCTCCTGTTCTTTTGGTGGAGGGGTGGGGGGGGGTCTGGTGGTGTGGGGAGACACCTCACTGCAGCCCCTCCTCCTCCAGTCCTTAGGAGGGCTCACCTCACTACAACCCCTCCTGCCTCCTGTCCTTGGGGGTGCTCACCTCATTGCAGCGCCTCCTCCTCCCCTCCTTGGGGTGGGAGGCCACCTCACTGCAGCCCCACGCTTCCCATCCTTGGGAGAGCTCACCCTACTGCAGCCTGTCTGCCTCCTGTCCTTGGGAGGGCTCACCCCCCTGCAGCCTCTCTGCCTCCTGTCCTTGAGGGGGGGGCTCAGCTCATGGCAGCCCTTCTGCCTCCCTTCCTTGGGAGGGCTCACCTTGCTCCAGCCACTTGGATCCTCTAGGTAAGAATGAGGGACCTGGGCAGTGGTCAGCAGCCTTCTCAGGTCTCCCCTTCATTCATATGGTTGCTGCAGCCTCAAAGATCCAAGTGCTGGTGAGTCATTGTAACCCAAGTTTAGGTCCCTTTAATTAGAAATACTTCCTTTGCCAGAATGGATGCATCATCTCACTTACCCTCTAATGCTAATGCCATTGCTCTGGGAAAAGGCCTTGGCAAAGCCCATCCATTCAGTAATCATTTTTGCAACTTGAAAATTACCCCTCTCTTCCATAGTGATTAAATCCACAAGATTCCTCCCAAATGTCTTCACAGTCCAACAGACAGTGCCTCTTGCCTGTTGGTGTGGTATCTCAGGTCAATATGGGATATGTATGGCAGAACTCTCAACATATCTAGTATGTTTTATTATACCATAGAGGGAGCACCACATAACCTGAAACAGGACAAGATAGAACTAAAATGAATTGTTCATATCTTGGAGGATAGAAAAAACACTAAACAGGCAGATCATTTTAAAAAAGCTTAATTTAATACTCTCCTCGTTATGTCCAGAGGTTGACTGGTTCTTAAATACTTTGATATAATAATGTACTTCAAACCAACCTTGAACAGGAAAGTCAAGACCACGGCCACAGCCTCTCCTGCCATTTGCAACTTCAAGACTGTATTTAGTGTAGAAAAGCACTCTAATGTGTTTCATAGAAATGTAATCAAATGGAAAGTACTAAGCAAAAATAAAGTAAATATTTGGAACTGTCACCAAAAGTTTGGTCAAAAGGATTGGTTTTCTGAATTCTAAAGGACTTCTTCAAAATTTGATGAACCATATGCTTCAAAGATTGTGAAATCATCAGTAGGATTGATGAAATTTGGTAGATTTTCAGGTTAAGTGCTTGAGAAATGTTAAAACCATCACTATTTCAGAAGCATCCGAATAGAGCACAATTTCAATTAATGTGAATTTTCAAAAATCAGTTGCTTCAAAACCTTGCATTCTCATGATCTTGTTTTTAACTTTTAAAAAAAATCAGACAATTAGTTTTTAGACAAAAGACCTGAATTACTTCAGCTTAAGCACCAGGTAACAAAATATGACACAGCAGTGTGGAATTAAAGGAATTCTGCAATGTGCTTTTACTCTGTAATGTTGTTGAATAGATATCGCTGGCTTAGGACATGTAACACTCCTGAGTGATTACACTCCTATCCAGTAATAATACAGGAATTTAACAAATCAGTAATTTGTCTTTTGATCTTATGGCCAAGTACAATGGTTAATCATATTTTCAGAAAGCTATCTGTTATGAAAGTCTAGAATGTAAGATCCAAGAATATTCTTATGTAGCAGGGCCTTGAGCAACAAGTGGCAATAGTAGGGGAGAGCACAGGGTAAACAACTTTAGGGGCAGAGCCCGATACGATGAGGTGAGAGAGAAAGCAGCAAGGTCAAATTTGGGACTCGTGAGTGACAGGGTGGTCGGAACCAAGGCCATGAATAGGGCAGCTTGAAGCCACTGAGGGTGGCTGGAGCCAGGAAGGGGAATAGGAGAACTAGTTAGACTGACTAGAAGCACTCCTGAGCCTGAGAAGCCTCATGGAGAGAGGGAGAGAGAGAAAGAGAGAGGAGGATTGCAGCCAGGAACTGAAGCAGCAGATCAAACCTGGTGAGTCACTGTGTTGAGGAGCCAAGGCACCAAATAGGACAGAGATCTGGAGCATCGGCCTTATTTAAAGTTGGTTTGTTTGGAACTGAGTTTCATTCTGGGGGGTGGTGGGGGTGGTGGGGGTTGGTGTTGGTGAGCAATAGCTCCCACCCCCCAAACACCACCCCTCCCCACCAGTAAAATCCAGCCCATTGTGTATTTGTTCTTTTCTTGACATTTGTAGCTCGGTGAAACACTGTGTTGACCAAGGGAGAGTCTCTACTTTCTACAGCCTATTGTTGTAGCCAAACCTTATTCTAAAGATTAAGAATAGCCAATGTTATATATTTGCCTCCATGATTTCGCAATAATTTATAATTTATTGTATCATTTCACAATAATATAATTTGATATCAATTGATAATGGAGAATTGGAGATTGAAATAAATTCGTGGCAATTCCTGCCTCCAGAGTACAGCTCTCCAGCTTCATTACAAAAACATTTATGGATTTGCCTGCCAAACTGAGGTGCTAACCAATCGAGGATTTGAAACACAAATATAATGCAGTGAAAGGAACATCTTATCCTTGTTCAATCAAACAAATAGTTCGAAAGGTTCTTTTTGTCATTTGAAACTAATTTAATGAATAAGATCATTAAATAATGCAGCCTTGCTCATAACAGCCAAGTAATGCCACAGATATCAGATGGGAGGAGGCTATTCCTCTTTCCACTATGAAATTGTGTGTTTAAGTGCCCATGTCGGTACTTTACGTTGTGTTTTTTCTTGAATTCACATGTTTACATTCAGTAATCTTTTTCAAAACCTCCTTCCAAATAAATAATGATGCAGTCCTTCCAGGATTTCCCACTCTAAAATAAACCCTTAAGATACTGGGCAGAATTGTCTGTGCCCGCAGGTGGCAGGTGTGATAGATGGCATGCATGGACAATATGGTGCGATCTGTTTCATGATGGCGGGAAGGCAGGTCGCGATCGTCTGCTCAGCCCACCGGCAGCGGACCGCGTTTCCCGTCGGGGCACTTATTGTAAAACATCAGCATATCATTAAAAGGCCATCCCGCCAGGCTCATGGACCTCCGCCGGGGTCATCCGTCCACATCAATGTGTTTCACAACAGCAGACAGGTGACGTGCATTTGGCGGCCTTCACTTTGGGGGAACTGGAGGTGAATGAGCAGCATCGTTCTGCAGAACTCGCCAGGATCACCAGGGTCGCCTGTTGCTTTGCAAGCTTCAGGGGTGCCGGGAGCCTGGAGTGAAGTGCTGCCCTGCCTTGGAGGCAATTGTTGTTGCGGGGTGGGTGCCCAGGGGCAACTGCTGCCCAGCCTCGGAGGCGATTGTTGACGGTGGTGGGGGTTGGCAGGGATGGGGGTTGTGGAGGGGCAATTGCTGCACTGGCTTGATTCTCGCTCAGACGAAATCAAGGTGGGGGTCAGGGTAAGCGCAAGAAGTGGCCACGCAGAAGGGACAGCTGTATAAACTGACCATGCCTCTGCAACTGAGACAGATCAGGCGCAGCCACAGTGATATAATTGGGGTCGGCCCCTATGCTGCCCACCTACACAAACAATACAGGGGCACCAAAGAGCCACCAAGCGCTCCAGGCCTTACTCCCCACCACCACCACCACCACTCCCCGTCAACACTGGCCATGTAGCAGTCACTGCTGGAGGTGTTCACAGCCCCTTGCAATCTCAGCGTCCCGGTTTGGACCAGTGTCCCCCATGTCACAGGCTGACAGGGCAGGAGATGTGCTAAGTACACCATGCTAGCCACATCTCTCTCTTTCATGCTGCAGGAGGACCATGTCAGGATCATGGATCCTGGTGACCTAGCTATATGCCTGATGGTCTACAGAGAGTGGAGAATACTGAGGAGAAAGTGACTGAGGCTCCTGGCCGTGCAAAGGCAGGACCAGCAACCTCAGGAAGAAGGACAGCAGGGGCTCCTGCACACGCTGCCCAGGAGCAACAGCGAGGTGTGGCCTACTGGCACCTAGCGACACCCAGGGTCTGTGGGCACAACCTGTCATTCCTGCAGATGACTGAAAACCAGTGTTGCCAGTGACTGCACATGTCTAGGGACCTGGTGGCTCACATCTGCCACTTACTGCAGGACTTGGTGCCAAGGGCACATGGAGGGCATCCACTGCCAGTGACTGGGAAAGTGACCGTGGTGCTCAATTTCTACCCTAGTGGCTTCTTTCAAGACTCCACAGGTGACCTCTGTGGGATTTCACAATCCGCCACCCACAAATGCAACCAAGAGTTCACAGATACCATCTTCTTGAGGGCGCACAACTTTGTGCATTTTGTTTGGGGCTGGAACAGCCAGGGTGTAACGGCCATTGGATCCACCCTGATCTAGGGATTCCCACAGGTGCAGGGTGCGATTGACTGCACCCATGTGGCGCTCAGGTCTGTGCCGCTACATATGGTGGACTTCATCAACTGCAAGGGCTTCCACTCACTGAATGTGCAGCTGGCATGCAACTACCAGAAATACACCCTGCAGGTATGCACACGGTTTCCAGGGAGTGCGCACGATGCCTACATCCTCAGTTGGTCACAGATCCCTGGAGTTTTCAGGGTCAGAGACTGCAGGGTTGGCTCCTTAGGGACAAGGGCTACCCGCAGAGGCCATGGCTGATGACACCTGTGCGGCAGCCTCAGACTGCAGCAGAGCAACGCTATAATGAGGCTCATCAGGCAGCTCGCAACTTGGTGGAGCAAACCATCGGGATGCTGAAGATGAGGTTCCAGTGTCTGGACTGGTCTGGTGGAGCCCTGCAATACAGTCCACAGAGGGTGTCACGCATCATCGTCGTCTGCTGCGCCCTTTACAACCTGGCGTTCCAACGGGGAGAGGAGCTGGCTGAGGAGGAATTGGAGGTGCTGCATGTCTCCTCCGATGAGGAGTACACTGATGGGGATGAGGGTGAGGAGGCCCTCGCATTGGCTAGATGAGGCAGGTGTGCTCGGGAGGCCCTCATAGCTGCCAGGTTTATAGAGGATGATGATGACATGCAGTGAGGTGACCCATAGTTCCTCACATCGCATCTGTGAACGTTTGACTCCAGTCTGGCTTATGGCAGCGCGAATACCCTCTGTGATAATGCTCTTGTCATGGAGATGCAGTGGAGGCCCTAATCGTCGCTTGATGGCAGGAGGATGATGACAACATGCAGTAAGGACACTCCACAGGTCTTCACATAGCCTCTGAGAATATCTGACCCCTGTCTGGCCGAGGGCAGCTCACTTGCGCTCCATGATCAGGGCCATCTCAGAGACACAGCCATGAAACTTTAGAAGCATCTGATGCTTTGTTCGCCTTCAGCACCTGAGCCCTTCAGGAGCTGAAGTACAGCATCAGTGGTCACAGATGCTGTAGATATGGGGGCCAGCCCCTCCTTAAAGGTGCTGAGAGCACACAGAGAGAATGACGGAACTCTGTGATGCCTGCCCACGACATTCTGGCAGCAATGACCAGCACCGTCGAGGTGCAGGCTTCAGTAATGTCTCTAGGGAATGTGAGGCCAGAATATCACTTTGGCCTGAAGGCTGCACAGGGCACAGGGAAGAGGCCCTGAACTGAGACACCTGCCTTTATCTTGTACAGAAAGGTTTCACATCTGAGTGACAAGAACACTACTCATCAGGAGCCACAGGCAGGGAGACATTCTTAGGAGTTTATTGACAGTAGTGAACAGTATATACAAGTGAATAACACCCATGCCCAGGCTGTGCAACAAATTCTCCTTAACTTTCCTAACGCTGCCGCTACATCTTGTTGCTCCGTGGACATCCACAGCAGGGGTGGAGGCAGCCTGCTAACTGTCACACCCTGTCTGTGATGACTTTGGCTGGCGTCCTCTGGAGGGCTGAGACCTGGAGGGCCCTGGCCTGCTTTCGGGGTCCTGCTGTGTGGCAGCGGTACCCTCCTCGGCCTGTGGAGCTGGAGCTGCTGAGGCCACAGGAAGAGGGGAGTCGGATGGGTCAGACAATCTCGGAGTCACCTGGATGGATGGGCCCGGAGTGTGCACCTGCTGATCCTCCTCCCTATGGGTGCCCGAGGCCCCAGGCTGACTCCTTGAGGAGAACGCGCAGCTGGAGTGAGATCAAGCTGCCCAGTGCCCCTCTTGCATACACACTGTTCAAGGTCAACTATGGCCTCAGCGATGAAGTTGAGCCTGCGCTTCAGTGCAGGAGCAAAGTCCTGGACCAAGTCTCCATAATGGCCGCCAATTTATCAGTGTTGACCTCAGTGTGTTGGCAAGCCGGTGCTATTGCCTCAGAGTGACGGACTCCTCCATCGTGCCTTGCAATCTGAGGAGTGCAGCGGCCATTCTTCCTGATGTTCCTGAGCTTGCCTTTGCAGCTCCAGCAACTGTGACATAACCAAGTCCAGAGGACTCAGCAACGTTCTGGCCTCCAGCAGTCCTTCAAGTGTCAACCAGCTGGGAAATCTCTGCTGCTGCCTATTGTGGATCAGAAAGTGTGATGTGCTCATCAGATTGTGATCCCAAGGCTACTCTAAAGCTAGGTCCCACCGAGGTCTGTGCCTCTGCGCTGGTGGAGGGTGTGGGTTAGCGCTGTTATGAGACTTCAGGGAGTGTGCCTCCAGATTCCTCTTCAGAAGTTTCTTCGGGGCTTGATTGGAGGGCCTGGGTCATGGACTCTGTTGGCTGTTTGGCTGATGTGTCTGTGAAAGCAAGGAAAGATAATTAGTGCATGGCAGTGGCCTGTGAAAGAAGACACATCACTCACGGCATGGATGTTGCACTGCCGGATTCTCACTTGGTGGAGCAGCCAGCCTCACCAATGAGCACAGGACTGGTCCAGATCATGGCCAGCCAGCTGGATGGTTCTGTTTTCAAAGTACTTGAGGAACTTGATTTTGGGCGTTCCGCCACCGGTCTGCGACCTCTCCCTCTTGTTGTGTGCCAGCTTGTCCTGCATGAATAGAGATGAAGAAAGTGTAAGCAGGATGCCGGCCAGGCCAGATGATAAGTATGCTTGGCCTGTGTTGAGTATTTCCATGAATGGGATGAGGACAATGGTGGTGTGTGTGAGAGAGTGAATGGTGATGTCCCTTGAACTGGCAGTGAGTGAGATCCCTCTGGATGTTTGATGGGTTTGTGAGTGTGTGAGCTGAGAGTGATGAGAAGAGTGACTCACCCTGGCTGAACGGAAGTGATCATTCATCCTCTTGCGGCACTGGGTGGCTGTCCTCTTCTGAAGGGTGTTGGCTCTGACCATCACTGCCATCGCCTCTCAAGCCAGATTGGTCACGTTGCTGCCCATCCTGCGGCCAGAGTGGGGGTACAGGACATCCCAGCGGGTCTCCATGGCATCCAGCAGTCACTCAAGAGACCGTCATTAAACCCGGGGGCTGCAGTTTTCTTCAATTTCAAGGCCATGTCTTCCGTGCAGCAGTGGTGAGTTGGAAACACTGAGATGTGTGCTTGTGGTTGGACTTTAAACATGGTGCCCGGCATGATGCAGCAGCTGGGTGATGACGGGCAGGCAAATGAGAGCCTGGCCTCTATGGAAACGGCATGTTTCCTGGGGGTGCGAAAATAATGAGGCGGGTTCCCAGCGGGTAAAATGTCAATTTACCCACCCGCTGACGCATATAGTGCAAATCTGGGAAAATTCTGCCCATTGTTTCTTTAAGTCTTCTTTCAGTTATAGCCACTCTAGTCACTTAGAATATGCAATGACATATAGTTACCTAAATATTAAATAGTGGCAAACATAGTAAGGTGAAAAGTTTCACTTGTCATATGAGTTGCATATAATCTGGTCTGCTGCCTTGTTCTGAAACTACATGTACTTAAGCTCTGTGTTATCCAAGCTGATTGTGCATGCACTGTGCAACCACTTTCAACGCCATGATCCTAATCTGAGACCAAACAAATAGAGCAACATACATTCAAATATCTCCATGAAATGACTTTTACTTCAAATTTATGATACAACTTATTGGTGGGTGCTTTGTTACATTCATTACTATATTATACATAATCTATATCTAATCCAATCTAAGGCTTTCCCATTGAAGAGATTGTACAATTATAATTCTTGCACGATGATAATTCTCAAGGAATAGTATAGAATGGGCGGCAAATGCTGGCCTCGCCAACAAGAACCACATCCCATGGAAGAATAAATTTTTAAAAATAATTCTAAACATGAATTTGTGTTTCTTTTATGCATCATTCCTTCCTCTGGCAGCAGCCTTAAATAAATTCCATTGTGGCATTCAGCATTTGAAAAGAATGTGCACTGTCAAATTTGTGGCATTTTTAACAGATTTCTATTAACAAATGTCAAGAGAAAATAATATCCTCACTTTAGTAAGAACACATAACACGAAGCAAGACTTTGCTCCATAATACAATACATTTCAGCACTGTTATGGTGTCAACAAAAATTAGTGCTCAGCAATTTAAAGTTTTATAAACCATATAAAGCCAACCACTTTTCCAGCCTGATGCATTGTTCCATCCTCATTTCAGTGGAGTAAAAGCTTTTACATTCAACCCTTTATGGGTAATGAGTGTCTGGTTAAATATATTTTCATATACTGACAGTCTACATTTAAGGGTATGTTGTGGATTTAGATCACATAGTTCCATTGCCTTATTAAAACAACTTCTGAACTTTGCCAAGGACAATTCTGCACGGACAACAAATTTACTGATAGCATTATTTCATACACAGCCCATCTTTTAACATGCATGTTGGCTTTTTCTTATTGCCATACTGTCTCTTGTTGTCTGCATACTTTTTTATTCCTTCTTGGGACCTGGGCATCACTGCCAAGGTCAGCATTAATTGCCCATTCGTTGTTGTGCTTGAGAAGGTAGTGGTGGGCCTTTTTCCAGTCCATGTGGGGTCGCTACCCCCATAAGGGCAATTAGGATGGGCAATAAATGCTGGCCTGGCCAGTGATGACCATACCCCATGAATGAATAAAAGAAAAAATAATTAAGTAGGGAGTTCTGGGATTTTGACTCTGAAACAATGAAGGAAAGATGAGAAATCCTGACTTGGAGGGGAATTTGCAGGTAATAGTACTCCTGTGCATCTGCTTCCCTTGTGCTTCCTAGTACCTGCAGGCTTAGGACTTGAAGATAATAAAGCTTTGATGAGTTGCTGCGATGTTTGGGCTCTTACACCAATGACAGACATTCTCCAGGATTCTCTATTTTGGGCCTAATTCCCGTGGTGGGGACGGGAACTGGGAGTGTCTCCTCCCGCAGAGCCCAGCGGGAATTTGTGCCAAATTGTGCAATGCAAGGTTCATTAATTATACAGTCGGGGGCTTCCTGACGTATTGCGCAGCAGGGGCGGCCTGCATGAGGCACCTGGACGTCAACTGCTTTGTCGTGAACCCACTGTGGAAGGAGGAGATGGGCTGGCAATTTCAGGGAGTTTCAGCCCCTAGCTTCAGTGATGCTTCCCTGGATGTGCTGCTCAATGCAATGGAGGCAAGCAGGGGAGTCCTGTACTCCGAAGGATGAGGCCGAGCCATGTGACCGTGGAAAGAAATCTCTTGGGAGGTCGGTGCCCACAGCCTCTACCAGAGGACCACCCTACAGTGCACTGCCAGGGCAAGTGAACTCTAGACTGCTCACACTCACCTCACTGAATGGTAGAGGCAACATGGGCCTCAGTGGCAAGGGTGCCACCTGTGCGGCCCATGCATAAACAAGCTACTCAACGTGGAAAGGTGATTCCTCATAGCCCCACTGCAGCCCATCTACTCTGCAGGTAGAGAGGCCACTGTGGACCCCTGACCCATCCATACAGACAGCTCAGATGCTATCTGGGAAGGGATGGGGAGGAAGGGGCTTTGGCAGTGAGGGCACCATTAATGCAAGCACCATTAATGACATGCTGCTGTGAACTTTATCCTTCTAGCTGAATGGGCTCACCACTCTGCAGAGTGATGCCCCACAACCCTGGCGGACAACCTGCAGTGCATCAATCACATGGCACACAATCCAATGGGTTATTTGTAAGACTAGAAGCATGAGAAAGATACCTGAAACCCAATTGCTCTCAACCCCATCTTCTCTCTTTGTGCAGAAAAAGTTGTGGCACAACAATGGGGAGAGAGAGAAAGAGAAGACGGGAGGCGCCCGGCCTGCACTGAGGAGCCTCACAGAATTCGAGGAGCAGGCAGCTGAGCTGGTAGGGGAGGGACCAGACTGAGCCGGTGCTGATGAAGAGGTCGGCAAGCAGCCTCCATCCAGTAAGGATCCATACATAATGTAGTCACATAGAAACCTAAGGCTCATGTGTTCTTCCATGTTGGAGGCAGGCCATGCCATCACCTGTACCATCCAGCAGTCAAGAGAGTACTAGACGTAGTTCAGAAATGGTTTAATATTCTGGCGGTCACTTTACCGACATATGTCTGCAGCAGGAAGCGGCATGGTCAGCCAAGCTCACCAGCACTCGGAAGAGGCATCAGTGATGTCCAAGTCAGATGACCAGCCTCTGGAATCAATCCTGCAAGAGATGCTGGAGAGGCAGGGGAACATCAGGCAGAGGTGTCGGAGGTCCTCAACAGAGTGGCACATGAGGTGGAGGAGTCTGTCTGCCTGCTCTCTGATGAAGTGGTACCGACATGTGTGCGTGTGGAGGTCTCCATGCAGAGGTGGCAAACACCATGGAGAAGCTTGTCCAACAGAACACCAAGTTTCTGTTGGAGATGTGCGCAGACCTGCACTATATCCATGGCATCGCTATAGCGTCACTATAGCCATGAGTGAGATCTTGCTGTGGCTATGCGAGAGGGGGATGGGGCACCTCAACCTCCTTCCAGGTGCCCCTTTCCCTCAATGAGTCAGGCAGGGACCGCTGTGTACCCAAAAGGAAGAGGGCAGCTGGACACCCCTGGGACCTCCACTGAAGACTCTCTGAGGGTGTCCGGCCCATTGGAATCCCCCTTTCCTGTGAACCCTTTAGCTTCATCCTCTGTGACAGCAGAGGGAGCAGCTGACCCGCAGCAGGACAGCCAAAGTAAGCCGGGGCCCTCCAGGCCTTGGTTGCCACAGGAAGCCCGCCAAAGTTATCCAAGACAACAGGGCAAACAGGCTAGCAGGTTGCCTCCACCCCTGCTGGGGACATTGGGGGAGCACCTAGAAGAAATGTTAGGGAACAAAAGATTAAGAAATTATGATTTCACATGCGGTTACACGGGTGCACTCCAATTGTTAATGTTCTTATACTTAAGTAAATAGAGTACACTTGCACTTTAATGAGGTCTGGTGTGGTTTAATTGCAATTTATAGTTGTTAAGCCTGTGTGATCCCCCTACCCCCATCTTCAGGGGCTAATCTAACATGGGTCTATGCCCCTCGGAATTTTGCATGTGCAGGGAGGCAAAGGTCTTTGTCAAGGTCTTTGTGAACCATGTGCAAGAAGCTTCCCGTGCATGCTGAGCCTTTCCCTTCACTCTCTCATCCGTGCCAGGGCCCTAGCGTTGTCAGTACTACATGTCGGGGTTCCCCTTCAGTTGTCCAGTTGAGATGACCTGCCGCTCCATTCACCCCAATGACCCAACTTCCATTCAGCATCTCGAGATCACATGCTGGCGGGAAACCAATTTTTCAGTTCCTGTCTCATGGTACCTCTCCACCTCCCTCTCTGACCCCGTCTGTCATTACATTTGCCACTGTTGGGAATGGAAAATCCCAGCCATTACGAACAGTGCAACATGTGCAAGTTGCAAGTGGTCTATATAGAGTGGTGTATAAGCCTATTGTTGAATTGTAGAATTCTACCACAACAACTTCTCTGAGAATGGGTGTTAAAGGTTTGGTTGTTCTGGAAATTAGCAATAAATAATATCATTTAGTAGTAAAAATATTAAAGACAGATTGATCGTCAATCTAATAGATTCAGTTAGGTATAAAAATGTTAAGGCATGTATCACTGCATGTCATAAATAAATTCACAGTTTCTCAACGTTTCACATTGGGTAATCAATTTAATTTTCCCCTAAATTTTACACAATGCAAATTTATTTCAGGAATGTGAATGATAAAATCTAACCAAGCTATTATTTTTATTTTAGTAGTAGCATTCATTATTAAGCTCTTGGAAAAATCGAATGGAAAGAGTTAACATTGTTCTTGTTGGGTGATCAGCAGTCTGCTGCACCTTTACAAGCCTAATTCAGCTGTGCAGGAATTTTCTTGCTCCAAATCTTTATATTGAATGCAAGACGGTACCTGCTATGAATATGGTGTAATTGAAATGACAGGGTCTATGAGTTTGATGGTGGAATACTCAATTTTTTCTACAATGCAAAAGTTGGTTCAGTAACAGGACTCCTAGGTTTTCTAAGCTTTTGAGGTAATTTTGCATTAATGATTATCTAACTTTTATTTGAATCAAGACTGATATTTTATCACTAGTGCTTATAATTTTCCTTTATTCAGACTTTCACTAAATGTGAGCTTTATTGCGACTCCAAAAATGGCTCCTGTTTCTCACTGGCCATTCCACCTTCTCAGCAGATAATTCTTTGGAAATGCAGCTGCTTAATGACTGCTTCCTTAATGGTCTTAACAGTTATGGCGCTGATAACTTCCTTTACACCACAGTGTTACTGAAAAAGCCACTGAAAAGTTGATTGATTCATAGTAGGCACCCAAAATAAGGGAAGGGACATTGAACAAGCTCTGACTGCCACAGGCCCATGGTTTACATTCAGGGCTTCGATATTTGTTTTGCCACATTTGGTCAACGTTCTCAAAAATAAACACAAGTTCCAAATTTTTCAAACTCTGCAGTTTGGTCAAAGGTAACCAGAGCACAAAAACTATATTTTGACTTCTTAAAGCACCTTGGAAGAGATTATGCTCAGGCCTGAAGTTCCACATGGCCGGAGAGGGTCTCCATCTTAGTAAAAATGGCTGTGGGGGCCCAGATGTGGCAGTACCTCGCCGAGCCCAGTCCCCGCCATTTTCGCAGTGGCTGAGGGGAGCGGGGGGGGGTTAAGGTGGGGGTTCTAAATTGCACATCCATAGTTCATGGAGGCAACTGCACATGTTAAAGTGCAACTGCCTCAGTCTGATCTGAATTTGACTGGTGGGATGTCCAAAACACAACTTGATGTACACTTTAGACTTGATAGGAGAAAGTCTAATGTTGCCAGAGTTCTTTAGAGAGGTAGGGTACCCCTTTTCTTTATGGTCCCAGAGCACCTATTGACGAGGTAAATTGGCATTTTGGAGAGGGTAGATGGCCTTTGGGAGAGGGAAGGTGGCATTTGGGATTATAGACATGAATATGCATAAAAAGTGGATAAACTCATTAGAATTATCAAGCTAATTGGAACTGCCAAGCCAGCTGTCATAGGGAGCTGACAAAGGGAGCTTTCAAGTTGTCAAGGGATTTAAATCTCTTGTCCTTTAAATAATTGAAAAAAAATTGCCTGTGGTTTAAAAAAAAATCAGTGCTTGCTATTTCACTCTGGCTGTTGTTATAAGCTTGAAGGTCAGCATTATGGGATCAGTGCTGCATGACTGAGTTCACAACTTATCATTCTCAAAGTGGGGTGTGTGTCAGTTCAGTTTGATTGACAGCTCAAAGTGCTTATAAAGCCTTTGAAGTGGGACTATGAATACAAATGCTTACTGTTATAACGGATTAAGTATTGTAAGGAAGTTAAATGTAGTGAAAGAGTTTTTATCCATGTGAATGTTTTTTTTTAAATAATGGCACAGATCATCTGATCAGGATCAGAAAGCCTATTTCGGACCCTGATCAGACAAAAATACACACTTACCTTCCTCTGATTTTTCTGGGCAATCTTTGGAAGGAGGATCCTAATATAACACAGGGAACCTCGGACAGAGCAGTGGAGAAAATCCGTGCAGAAGCCACACCCCCTTTTTACATCACGAGTTGCCACATTCTGGTAAGTAAAGAGTTGAAGTGTCCCAAAACTGCTTTGAAAAGATGCAGAAGGGTGAGTGGATAAAGAAACAGGGTGGGTGAGGGGGAGGGTGGGTCAGGTAAGAGGGTAAGGGGGTAGGGTGGCAGTTCGGTAAGGTAGCAGGTGGGTATGGCGGGCAAGGTGGCAGTTGGGTGAGGTAGGTAGAGCGGAAGGTGGGTGAGTGGGTAGGTCAGTTGTCAGGTTGGGAGGAGCTGTCAGGCCGGAGGCTAGTCAGGTTGGGTTGTGAGAATTGGGTCAGGCTGGGGGCTAGTCAGGTTGGGTGGAAAGTAGTCAGGAGGTCAGAATGGGAATCAGATAGTGCAGCCAGGTCAGTTCAGGTCAGGGGCCAGTCAGGTCGGATCAGTAGGTAATCAGAGGGCCAGCGGGTTAGACGGGTGATGGGCTGGTCAGGTCAGGTAAGAGGGAAATCAGTGGGAGCTAGTCTGGTCACGTGGGGGTCAGTTAGGTCAGGTGGGGGAGCTGGGTGCAGTCAGGGAGATCTGGGTGCTAGTTTGGGGATCACGGGGTAATCAGGGGGTTGAGGGGGAATTGGGGGTGTCAGCGTGCATGATTATGAGGCAGGGGGTTGGGGTGGTCAGTTACATAGTTATCTAGGAGTTAGACTAGGGTTTTTCCTGTCTAATATTTTCTGGGTAACTATCCAAGTAAGTCCCACGGAACTAGCTGAAGTCTCCAACTCTAACTTAGGGTCTGAGACTTTTCAGAAGGTCCCAGGGAGCAGGGGAATTGCCCATCAGAACTTCAAACTTTCCAGGCAATTCCCACTGAATCCTTGAATTGGGACGACTGAGGGGTCCCGTAGGTACGTCGGCTCTCCGACTATCTGGTAGGTTACCCACTACAACTCCCACTTCATCCCTACCCCCCACATTGCCCCCAACCCCACTCCCCCCACCCAGACCAAAAATTGGAATTCCAGAGCAGTTTTTCCCAACGCAGGTTTGCAGAGCTGGGAATTGTCCTGAGTCTGCGCTCTTGACCCAGGAGTGAAATTCAGCCCTTAGTCTTGATATGACTTCCATTTCAGAGAGACTAACTTAGAGAAAAAGCCCAACACATAATATGACAATACAAAAGCCTAAGTGCTGTGCTGAGGTCTTACAGGCAGGACATTTAAATCAGCACATTTCCTGGAACAAAGGTAAAAATAAAGATCTAAGTGCCCTTACTTTAGACTGTGTTAGTGCAATGCTTTCTGACTCTGACAGGCACTTGAAAAATTAAAAGTATATTCGCTGATAACAGCCACCAAGCCACCATATGTAAAACTTACTACCCTAATACCATAACTTGGATGCACTCATTATACTACCAACCTCAGAAGTTACAAAATTATTCTGGGGATTGTTATATTGAATTGGCAATGATCACCCAAATGTCACAGCAACACCCTTTTGGTTTTGGTCGTAAGTAAGATCTTTGACCAACTTGACTAACATGAGGATGCAGATTTCCTTTGCTTGCTCTGTGTTAGCAACATCATAAACATAGGAAGAATATTCTTTCTGATTGTTATATCTAGAAAACTCCCAAATCCTGTTCTTTTCTTATGTTTTATTGTTAAAGATTTAACCCAGCTAATGAAAAAATTTGAATCTTTACCAAGAGCAGAGAGACACAACATCGTACACATACAAAGACAGAGAACCTTGAGAAGGCTTTGCCAGACAAGGCCTTGAGACTACAACAAGCTGAGGGCACCTGCATACAAAAGCACATTAATTGAACCTCCAAGAATTCTAAAACAAAGAACCATAAGAGTATGATAGACAGTGGTTATTCTATTTTTAAAGCAAGAAATTTTTCTTTAAATTAGGCTCTTAGGTAAATATTTAGATCAGATCTGCATGGCTGACAGAAGAGAGTAGAGATCTTACAGATCACTTCTTAGCTAAGACAAGGCAAAAACTATGCTTTATACTTTGATTTAGAGAATAAACTCAATATGAGATTTGTCTGAATATCCTACATTTGTTTTTAGATGGATTTGTATCTTTCTTTTACTTATAGATGGATTAGCTTATTTTACAATTATATTTTAAATGGAATAGTTTACTTCACTTACTTTACCCTTTATAATATTGCAATCATTAATATAATGAACTCTCAGATTTAAGTCTATAATAAAATATTATTAAGTAACCATTATAAAAAGTAGACTCACTTTGTATACCTCAGGAAACTAATTTCTCTATAGTTCTTTAATGGGGAATTCTATGTACCAAGAGAGTTTAACTCAGAAGAATTATTTCTTCTATAATATATCTAGTAAGTATATTTTATTCTGAGATATCTTTGTTTAATTCAAATACTCCTGGGAGGAAGACATTTTATTTCAAGATGAGGTCTATAGCTAGGAGAGCTGACTAAGCTCTTATAATGATTTAAAATCTCTCCTAGTTGAGGATTAAGACTGACAATAAGTTTGACTGAATAAATTTACCTTGCCGGGGGGTAAAGAAAGTAGAAAACTGACAAGATTTTGCTGGAAATCAGAAAAAAAATCACAGTGCTCTTCTCAGGATGTAACACACGATAACTGGAGGGCCACATGCACCAGCAATTTTCTTTTTTGCCATTGGTAATGTTCAACATCAAAATGGTGGAATTATCTGATGCTCTGCTTTTTTACTAAAATCTGAAAGATGGGAGAATAGGCCTCAGAAGAAACATAAACATTATCCTAGTAATGGCTAATGATAACATCAAGGCAATAACATCTTCGGTGGAACCACCTAAAAGCTATAATTATAATTCTGACAACCTGTCATTGGCTTAGCAGCCAACATCTTGAAGTAAGGATTCCGCTTAAAAACCACTTTGTTTGCATTCTGAGTGTTTGCTATATATGGTTATTGCTGCAGGCTCATAATCTTCATTGCATTAGGTTTACTCAACAAGTGGCAGTTCAGTTCCTCTACTCTGCAACCCTGCCTAAACAATTCAGAAGTTACTGATATGAATGTGGTGTGAGAGTATGTATTCTCAATAAAAAAGGTGGGCAAAATGTTAAGGAGATGGAATTATGTGACCTTAGTAATGAATACAATATAGACTTTGAAACTTCAGATTGAACAGGACATCAAGATTATTAATTAGATTCATTAGGCTTTAAACATGAACCTTTCTTAGCAGTAGAAATGATAAACATGAAGAAACAAATATGTAATCTTTCATCCATACGTAATCATAGAATTGCTCCAATATAGAAGGAGGCCATTCAGTCCCTCGAGCATGTGTCAGTTCTCTGCAACAACAATATAGTTAATCTTGATCATCCACCTTTCCCTTGTTACTTTATAATTTCTTTCCATCCAGGTACTCATTTAATTCCATTTTGCAAGCCACAATTGAATCGGCCTCCACCACACTCTCAAGTAGTGCATTCCACATCTTAACCATTCGCTGCATTAAGAAGTTTTTCCTTATGTCGCTTTTAATTCTTGTGCCAATCACTTTAAACCTGTGTCTTCCAGTTCTCAACCATTGTGCCAGTGGGAACAGTTTCTCTCTATCTGCTCTGCCTCAATTTTGAACACCTCTATCAAACCTCCTCTCAAACTTCTCTACTTTCAAGAGAACAACCCCAGCTTCTCAAATCTGTTCATGTAGTTGAAGTCTCTCAACCCTGAAATTGTTCTAGCCACCTCTTCTGCATCCTCTTGAAGAGCTTTGCATTCTTCTGGGTGTCCAGAATTAGACGCAATACTCCAACTGAAGCCAAACCAAAGGTATATCATAACTTCCTTGCTTTCGTACTTTATGCTTATATCTATAAAGCCCAGGATCCTTTTTTGTCAGTTGACTTCCCAACCAGCCCTGCTACATTTGATGACTTGTGCACATATAGACTGGGTTTCTCTGTTCCTGCACTTCCTTTCGAATTGCCCTCTTTATTTATATTGTGTCTTCTAGTTCTTTCTACCAAAATGTGTCACACGACTCAGATGCATATTCAACCAGCTCAGATATATACTTCTTGGTGGGACTACCAAGACTGGTATTTGAGTTGTCACATGATGAATGTATAAACTCATTCCTTCCTGTCTTGTCTATGGTTTTTCTCCCTTTGTCCATTTTCTTCCCACCTGCAACCACGGCTGTTCCCATATTCTCTGCCACATTCACACTTTCTTATGTTCTTATGTTAACAGTTTCCAGATTCCTAGTCCTAACCATCTCCCTTTCACCATGGGTGTGCAATCGCTGTACACCTTCATTTCCACCGGGATGCTGAGGAGCATCCACTTCTCCTTTGAATGGAACATCAACCAGTCTCCATCCACCAAAACACTCCTCTGTCAGGTTGAACCTGTTCTTACACTGAACAACTTTCTCCTTGGACTCTACTCACTTTCTCCAAATAAAAGGTGTTGCTTCTGGAACGCATTGGGTCCTATCTTTGCCTGCATTTTCATGGGATATGTGGAAAAAAAAGTTTTTCCAAGACATCTTTCCATGCAACACCCACTCTTTTACTTGTTCCCTTATCAACATCTCTCCTTCCAGACAAAACAACTTACTTGTGTTTCTTTCAATTTGATAAACTACAAGTGCTGCTCACAGTGCTTCTTCAATGTTGGGGAGGCCAGATGCAGATTGATGCCCACTTTGCCAAACAGTTCTATTCAGTCTGCAAGCATGGCCCTAAGCTTCCAGTGACCTGTCATTTTAATTCTCCTCCTCAGTCCCCCTCTGACCTCCCTGTTCTTCGCCTCCTCCACTGTTCTAATGAAGCTCAATGGAAGCTTGAGGAACAGCACCTCATCTTGCGACCAGGCACTTCACAGCCTTTGGACACTGAGTTCAACTATTTCAAATTGTACCCTCTGTGCCCAGCAGCTGGTAATGATTCTGATATCCTTCCAATCCACCGACCGTACACTAAAGTATTTTTTTCAAATTTGGCTCCCAAATTCCTGGACTTTTCTGGGCATCAAGTCTAAGGATTGAATTTTAACTTTCAGACTCACTTGCAGCGGGGGAGGCCAGCAGCGTGTTGAGACCCCAAAAGTTTCAGCATAATTCTTATGGTGGCTTTTTAGTTCAGCATTTGCATCTGACCTCCAGGTTTCCCAGCCAATTAGAGAGGTCAGGCATGATGATGACCCATGGCAGTCTCATTCAGCATCAATATTTAAAGGGACCCCATAAGGGTCCAAATTAAACGATGCTCGGTGCGTTTTGACAGACCCAGCATCTGCACTGCACAGATGCAGGGTCAACATGAAAAGGCAGCACCATGCTTCTCTGATGTATTTCTGGAGATAAAGCTTCAGGCTGTAAGGGCCCACAGGGAGATGCTGGCAGAAAGAAGGCAATCTCTGGGAACAAGCAGAATGTAGTAATCTAATGTGTAATATACCATTAAGACAAATGTTGTAATGTAAGATCACATGATCTTGGTACCCAATAGCAGAGTAGTCTTGAGTTAGAGTCTGAAGCGTAAAGACAGAGTTTTGAGTATCTCACAAATGTAGCTGCTGAGTTCCTTTTGTAAATAAACAGAATGTGTTTCTTCTAAGAACAGCCTACTGATCTTCCCTGTCTTGGTACCAACTCAGTCACCCTGAAATAAACATGCACCCTGGATCCTTTAACCCCAACAAACCAGGGCACTGGATCCAACAAACTGGCAACAGGAGTAAAAAGCAAGGAAAGGTATGAAAGGACAACGTAAAAGCAAGAAAGAAGAAGGAAACCAGAAGAACCAAAATCAAGCCATACCTCTCATAGTTGTAAGTAAAGAAAAATCTCCTTCCTGATAGCAGAAGCAATCCCCTCAGGGCATGCTGCAATTTGGAAGAGTTGAGCCTTTTGATCCAACCTCGGACAACTGGTCTCATTATGTTTAATGCTTCGCGTTCTTCTCCTGGGCTAACAACATCATGGGAGAGGGGAAGAACACATAATCCTCTTATCTACGTGTGGGAGTAAGACATATGGATCGATTTGAAATTTGTCGGCACCCATTTCCCCAGATTCGAAAAGTTTTGATGACTTAATGAACCTCATAAAGAATCACTACCAGCCCAAGCTGTTGGTGACGATGCAACGAGTCAAATTTAACTCAAAGAATAGAGCCACGGGGGAGACAGTGCTTGTTATGTGGCAAGTCGGAACCAATTAACTGAACATTGTGAGTTTGGTGCATCTATCAATGATTTGTTTAAAAATTGTTTGGTGTGCAGTATAAATGAAGATGCAATTCAGAAGAGATTACTGGCTGAAACAAATTTAGACTTTCAGAAGTTATTAGAAATTGCTCTGGCAATGGAAGGTGCAATGGGATACTTGAAAGCCATACAGGGAGTGCAAAATGGTGCTGTCCTCCACATTGGGTGGGGAGCCTCAGCCAAAAAGAGCGTGAAAATGCAAAGCTGCACTCAGAAGCAGGAAGCAGCCATCACTAGCAGATAAATTAAAAGAGATAATTTAGCAGCAAAAACATGACATAATGGTAACATAGGTGGAAGCAGATAACCTTGTAATGAATCACAGTCTAAAAAGATCGAATGTTTTTTCTGTTATTGAAATGGACACCTCACGAGACATTGTAAAGATAGAATCAGGCAAACTTTCAGACAACAGCAAAAACCCAATAAGATTAACAACTTTGAACAGCCTGAAGTAATAGATTCAGATATTTATTCATTATATAATTTAAAGGTGGGAAGAACAGAGCCTATCTAAGTAACCATGAGAGGCCTACCAGAATGGAGGTGGATACTGGAACAGCCACTACGGTGATAGTAAATATCTGAATCATGGGGAATATAAACTAAATTTGGAAGAAACTGATGGCAAATTCAAAACTTACTTGGGAGAAGACATACATGTCAAGGGCATATATAAAGTCATAATATACTATGGAGGTCAAACAGTGAGATTACCCTTGATGGTGGTAGCAGGCAGAGGTCCAAGCATACTAAGACGAAACTGGCTGAGGGAAATCAAACTTGATTTGTCACAGAGATTCCAAAAGAAAAGTGAAAACCAGCCTAAAGACCTTCACACATGACCAGTTTCCCTCCTGTCTGAGAATGTATCTCTGGAAAAGTATGAAGAGAAACAGAAAGAATTCTGCACTTCTCTAAGTAAAATGAAGCATGAGTTAGCAGAGAAGACATGACAATGCTTAATTTTCCAGGCAGCAGTAAACCAATGCAAATAAAAGAGATGGAAGGGCTGAAAAATCACTTATGTGAAACAAAAGAGGCTTTGGAGGCAAAAGCCGCAGAATTTTCTAAGAAGCAGACGGATGACAAAATTCTGGAAAACTCACCCACTGAGATCACTCAAGTCGAGTTTACATCTGAGATTAGCCTGGCCAATATGGAAGTTGAGAATAAGGCCGAGAATAAAGTCAGTGTCAGAAAGGTGAACGCCCGTTGAAAGAAAACACAGAAGCACAAATATTACCATTGATCTTGGCTGCGTATGAATATACTTTTATTCAAAGACCCAGAAGTCAAATTACAAATGCAGATGTACTCAGCTGTTTACCCTTGCAAGTAAAAGATGCAGATGTTCCAATTCCTCAGGAATTCATTTTGTTATTGAACTTCAGGGACTCATCACCAAAATGTGGAAGACAAATTAAAGATTGGACAAACCAAGACCTAGTCTTATCCAAAGTGAGGAATCAAGTTCTTCATGGTTGGTCACAAGAACCAGAACCTGATGAAGTGAAAACGTATTTCCAGAGAAGAAACAAAATAACCAGGCAGGAAGATATCTTATTGTGGGGAGCTTGAGTGATTGTTCCTCCAAAAGGACGAAAGCCATTGTTATCTGAACTTCACAGTGCACGTCCCAGAATTTCCAAAACTAAGGCAATAGCGTGCAGCTATTTATGGTGGCCTGGGACGGATGGAGAAATAGGAAACTTAGTGAGATGTTGTATGCAGTGTCAGCAAGTACAAAGATTACCTGCAACAGCTCCGTTATACCCCTGGGAGTGGCCAGAGAGACCACAGGTATGAATACGCACTGAATATGTGGGGCCTCTTATGGAAACAATGTTTCTACTTATCGTTGATGCACATTCAAAATGGATGGACATATATGACATCTTCTGCTACAATAGACAAGCTGCAACAAAGTTTCGCAATTAAGGTGCTACCTGAGGTGGTCTTTTCAGACAATGGAACAGTATTCATGAGTGCTGAATTTCACCGGTTTATCAGCCTCAATAGTATTATTTATGTGACCACATCTCCATCCCACCTTTCTACAAATGGACAGGCCGAGAGGGCCTGGCAGACGTTCAAACCTGGTATAAAGAAATTGCCTGGAGATTCTATAGCAACTAAATTAGCAGGTTTTATTTTCCATTATAGAACCACCCCTCATATGATAACAGGTGTCACACCTGCGGATTTGTTGATGAAGCATTGTCTCCGATCAAGATTGAACCCAGTTATGCCAAACTTGGGGGGAGAGGTGGAAAGGACTCAAGGAAGTCAGAAAACTGGACATGACTGTCACAGCCATGACAGGACATTTAATGTAAGGGAGAAAGTATTTGTGAAAAATTTTAGAGAAGGATCCGCATGGTTGTTTGGTGAAATAAGTGCAGTAATGAGATCTTTATCCTACCACATGAAAGTAAAAGATCTAGTCATACGGAGGCATGTGGACGACATAAGAAGAGAAACAAAATACCCAGAAATTATTCCACCAGTGTCCATGACTGGAACCAAAGTAGAGATAAGTAGTGCATGGCAGCAGAGTCAAAAGCAGGAGAGAGAGAGCACTTATGTTTGCATTGAGAGAGGGAATGAGGTGGTGCAGGATCCTCATGAGTGTGTTCACCGCTGACCTCACCATTACCATAGTCACGATGCATGTCCTCACCAGTCAGCGCAATAGCACCTCTCTCAAAGTGAGTGAGGGACCTAATGTGGACCACTCCACCCCTAGTCTGGGATCTCTCCCTGCTGATGTGAGCGGGCTTCTGCTGCATGAAAACAGAAGGAGGGAATATGCACTGGACACATGGCACTGTGTGGAATGTTTGTGTGGTGAGCAGAGCCATGGACAGCATGAGAACATGAGCTCAAAAGGGTATGAGTCTGATAGAGATGTGAGGGTGTGTGTGAGAGTTAGTGGTGTTGTCTCTTGAGGTGTGAGATCCCTGTAGATGTGTGCTGGATTTGTGATTGTGTGTGAGTTGAGAGTGATGAGAAGGGTGAGTTACCCCAGCGGAATGAATGAGCCCATTCATGCTGTAGTGGCACTGGTTGGCAGTCCTCTTTTGCAGGGCATTGGGCTGACCACAGCTGCCACCACATCCCATGGTGGATTGGTGATGCAGCTGCCCATCCTGTGGCCAGAGCGGGTGTAGAGGACATCATGGCAAGCCTCCATGGCATTCAAAAGGCACTCAAGGGATGTGTCACTGAAGTGGGATGGGGGTTGGGCTACAGTCTTTTTGCCTTTCGGGACCATCCTGTCTCCTGTGCAACGATCCTGGGCTGAAAGCACTGTGGGGTGTGCACGCAGCTGCACTTTAAATTTGGCGCCCAGCATGATGAAGCAGTGAGTTGATGGCGGGAGGGTGAATGAGAGCCCACTTGCCATGGAAATGGCGTGTTTCCTGGGATTGCATAATTAATGTGGTGGGTTTGGGCCGATACAGCATGAAAAGTCGCCATTGCAGCTTTTAAAACATCATTTTTCCTACCCGCTACCGCACTAAGTGCAAATCTGGAACAATTCCTTCCCTTCTCTTTGTTCTTTCCTCTTCTCCTCTCTTACCCTGCCCCTGTACTTGCTAAAAACCTGTCACTTTGCTAACTCTCTCCAGTTTTAATGAAAAGTCATTGATCTGAAATGTTTACGCTTTTTCTCTCTCCACAGATGTTGCCTGACCTGATGAGCATTTCCAGAATTGTCTGTTTCATTTTGAATTTCTGGCATCTGTAGTATTTTATTTTTGTATATATGTATCTCAGATTCATAATACTGATATAGAGAAAACTGGTTGCAAACTCCCTGAGCATCCCTGTCACATTATTAATAGATTCAAATATTTGCCTAGCAATCTTTATTCAGCTTTGGGAATTGATCCCTTGCCTCCATGTTAAAATGGGATAATCTGCATCCTTGAGTTCACAACAATAAACAAACCCAGTCACATGGAAATAGAAGATTATCACATGAACGTACTGACTCTTAGAGCCACAGATTTATCATAGGACAAGGTGATGAGGCACCATTGCATCATTATTATACCACCAGAAGCTCATGTTACTGGCTAAAATCTCTTGCAGTTTTCTGGTCGTCTTTACAGTGACACATGACAATCACAATCAAGTGAGCAGCAAAAATGATGTACTTGTAGTAATTGACTACTAAATTGTGATGCTATAGTATTAAAGCTTATTTGCCATCTGTGACATTATTATAAGAACATTCTTAATTATTCTTCTTTTCAAGTATATGTTTAGTCAGGCAAATCAAATGCTAACTTATCTAGCTTTCTCTTTAATCAATCTTTCATTTTAATTGACAGCATGCCATCTTTCCTAAAAATGCATTACTTGTGCCGTCAGTAGGGGATCAACAATTCTAAAAGCTTCCATTATAACTGATCCATTTTCACATTAAAATTGATTTGTATTAATATGATTACAAGCCTCAATCATCTCTGTTTTAGTCTGACTATATAGAATGCAATATTTCTCTTTATAGGTAATCTTACCCTTAGCATCAGGAACAGAATATTTTAATGTAACAAAATTAGCAATAACTATATTCTCAGGTATTAGGAATAATATAGAATGCTACAGCTATCCAAGTGGTGACAAGCAGATTCACCATTTTTATTTCATAAAGTGTGCATATGTTAAAAATGGCATCAAATACCATTTAGGTCGTGTTGAAATGGAAATCTCACGTCAGATTGGATCCTTATCTTTTTTGCTGGGTGTGTGAGAGTGCCGTCTTCTCTATAGCCATGATACTCCACTACTCATCTGCTCAAATTTCTTTAATTATGCAGAGCAGGATTCCAGTGATAAAACCATTGGTTATTGGTTTACTGCTACTTGGAAGGAGCAAAACCAGTGCAGATGCACTCACTCAGAAGGGTGTGGGTGGCGATTCAGACAGCTATCACTGGATGAAGCATTTAGTAAAGATGATGCACTGGGAGCAGGAGAATAAAATGTTTGTTCCTCTTTGGAGGGTGGAAAAAAGATCATCCTTCAACTGAAGGAACTAAGGATTCAAATCTCAGGGTCTCCATCTTCAAAAGAACAATGAGTCAGAAAACGATACCTCATGTGCAAGATTTGGAGATGGTTTCCATGTAAATGATTAAGATTATGAGAAATGGGGGGAATACATTACATTCATCTATAATGTATTGCAGGACTTTTATTCATCATTTGCAGAATACCCTGGAGAGTGTCTCATTCCAGAAGATTAATGTGGCAACAAGGCCAGGCTCTAAGGACATTGGACCTTCTGGAGTGGCAGTTACTCTTTCTCTACAGATGCTTTGATGGGTAGGCCTAAACATGACACATTCACAAGGCTTCCTAGTTAAGATTATTTGAATTATTCAGTCTGTAACCACACTGATCTGTACCGCGTCTATTATCTTGCACCAGTGTATTGCAAGAGGCAACAGGATAAGGTCCATCGTGATAATAAAAATGTGCCTACGTCTTTGAGGGCCCTTTCACTGCCTACACCAAGAGAGCTTCAGACTTGGTTCCCCTTGACAATCCAAGAAAATAATAACCAGAAACAGATTCCTCTGGGAGGGGCAGCAGTTTCATTGAATCACCAGCTCTCGAAGATTCCAGCTTCTCACTTCTCAGCCTTACATTACCGTGAATCACCTCATAAAAGTGATAAATTAGGAGTTACAGCAAGTTTGCTGACACAGAGATGGTGAGAAATGATTATAGTTAGAGTGCAAGAAATTATTGCTGTGATGGATTTTGTTGTTGAAATAAAAAATAATTGGCTGCAAAAACTTCAGAGTTAATTTCTATGTTTGCCGCTTGTTGGGCTTGGATAGTGCCCCAGGAGAATATGACTTCCGCATGTTGAGGTGCAGAGTGAACCCTTGGAGAATGCAAGACTTTGTAAAACAGCTGTTGATGGGGGAGAGGGAGAGGCAGAGAAATTTTACTTGAAAATGGAGGCATCTTTTCATCACCAGACCCTTCAGCTTTCCAAAGCCTGAATTATTTTTGTATGGTGATGTTATGCAGAATGAATCAAATAACAATGATTCTGGAGGTTCATGCTGGGCTACACTTCAGGAATTATCAAGATTTATCCATGCACCTCAAACAAATCTACAAAATTCCAATGGCTTGCACGATTGAAATATCTTGGAGCCCTGTGGGTCTCGTTATTTTTGTTTTGACCCTTTGCTTGCAGATGCTTAATTGGAGTCATAAACCATGACTGCAGAGGATATCCCTGGTCACCAATGAAACATCCTGATATACGCTTGCAAGTCCTTAAGGATGATATCATGGTTTGTCACGTGATAAAAGTATCATGACAGCTTCCTTGGTAGAGAACACTGTGAGTGATTGGGCATCACACAACAACTGGGCATTGAAGATAATAAAGGAAAATAATTTCCTGTTCATGAAGTTGATGGGGTTGTCATATGAGGCTTTGAAGGCCACATGAGTTTCATCAATTGCTTTCCAAACCTGAGGGAATCCTCCTAGTTTCGCAGGAAAATAAAGGTCATTCTTTATTCAATAACGTGTTGCTGCCTGATTAATATGGTAGAGTTTGCCCATTGATCCCTGGAAAGATCCAGTAGCAAAATATTCAAAATTCTGGCAATTTTTGGTGCTACAGATGGTGCTGTTCTCCTGATGGAAATGTGCTGCAAGTCTTCAGTTAATACCTGGCATAACTCCAATACCCTGAGGGTAAGGGTTGAGAGACAGGAAGTGCAGCCTTCTGAGGCACTTATGTGCAGAGAAAGCTCTTAGAGGTCTGTAACCCTGTTGAATAGGCCGCTGACTATCGCTTTTGTAACATTGTCCATCTTACTCCCCGCCACCCTCACACACTCATCCTGGTCTCAGCTGAAACCCTCATCCATGCTGTTGTTACCTCCAGATTTAACTATTCCAATGCTCTCTTGCTTGGCCTTCCATCTTCCACCCTCCCTAATCTTGAGCCTTCCTAAAACTTTACTGCCCATATCCCAACTTGTACCAAGTCCCATCCATAGAAAAATAGAAACTAGGAGCAGGAGGAGGCCATTCGGCCCTTCGAGCCTACTCTGCCATTCATTATGATCATGGATGATCATCCAACTCACAGCCTGCTCCCACTGCCTCCCCAAATCTTTTGATCCCTTTTGCCCCAAGAGCTATATCTAACTCCTTCTTGAAAACATACAATGTTTTGCCCTCAATTACTTTCTGTGGTAATGAATTCCACAGGCTCACCGCTCTCTGAGTGAAGAAATTTCTCCTCATCTCAGTCCTAAATGGTCTACCCCGTATCCTCAGACTGTGATCCCTGGTTCTGGACTCCCCCACCATCAGGACCATTCTTCCTGCATCTACCCTGTCTAGTCCTGTTAGAATTTTATAGGTTTCTATGAGATCCCCCCTCATTCTTCTGAACGCCAGTGAATATAATCCTAACTGACTCAATCTCTCCTCATATGTCAGTCCCACCATCCCAGGAATCAGTCTGATTCATGCATCACTCTAATGCTTGCTAACCTACATTAGCTAATGGTGCACCCATAACCCAATTTTAAAATTCTCATCCTTGCTTCCAAATCTTTCCTTTGTCCCTCCCTTTCTCTATAGCCCCCTTCAGCCCTATAACCAGGGAACTCACCATCCCTCCAACTCTGACCTCTTTTGTATCTGCCACTTTTTTCACACCACTATTGGCAGTCAAGCCTCCAGTCATTTAGGCTCTTTGTTTTGGAATTCCCTCCCCGAACCTTTTCACCTCCTCACTTCGCCTTCCTTTAAGACACTGCCTAAAACCCACCTCATCTGTCCAAGTGGTTTCCTTCTTCAACACAGTGTCAGCTTCTGTGTGATTAAACTCTTATAAAGCACCTCGGAATATTTTATTATGTTAGATGTGCTATTTAAATGCAAGTTGTTGCTGTTGATAACAATATGTTAGAAACAAATGCCTTTTGTGCTACTCTAAGAAAATCCAAACTAATATTTTCTATAGCTTCATCATCTTCATAATACAAGTCGAGAGAAAATTTATCACCCTAGTGCAAAAATGTTCTTCCTTAACTATGCACAAACACGGACAAGAGAATTCTTTAGTGCAAAAAAACAACCAAAAGACACTGTGTTCACATGGTTGCTGAAAGATTCAGGAAGGAATTACAAAATGGCTGCTTCCACATGATGTCAGTTCAGGCTTATTGCTATTTTGCCCATGCTGTTATCTGAATGGTGGCAGTTGCCTAGGAGGTCAGGTTGAAGTTGAAGTTGAAAAAAATGGACTGAAAACAGGCTTGCAATGAGCTCATGTTTCAGACCACTTTTTGGGTGGCAGTAAGGCACACAGCCCATTTTACTTAATGATACAACTGCCCAAAAATGGCCATTTTTCACAGGAAAATCCAGGCCATGATATATTGTCTATGGCGCCCAATAACAATATTGTAACAAATTACTTTTAAATAGCTTGGATTAAAGACAAATTGTTTCCTCATCATTCTGTAATAAGGGACACCACCAGGAGGTAACATATTAGCAGAGATAAAGGATTGGTTAGCTAACAGGAAGCAGATAGTAAGGATAACTGGGTCAATTTCGGGTTGACAAGACGCAACTTGTGGAGTGCCACAGGGATCAATGCTGAGGCCTCAACTATTTACAACCTATAAAAATTACTTGGATGAAAGTATTAAATGTATAGTTGCTAAATTTTCTGATGACACAAAGATGATTGAAGAGGACATATGGACTCTGCAAAGGGACATAGGTTAAGTGAATCAGCAAAAATTTGGCAGATGGAGCATAATGTGGGAAAATGTGAACTTGTTCACTTTGGCAGGAAGAATAGAAAAACAGCATATTATTTAAATGGGGAGAGATTGCAGAACTCTGAAGTACAGAGGTACCTGAGTGTCCTGGCATATGAATCATAAAAACTTAGTATGCAGGTACAGCACGTGATTAATAAGGCAAATGGAATGTTGCTGTTTATTGCAGGGGGAATGGAATATAAAAGTAGGGATGTTTTGCTTCAGTTGTACAGGGTGTTGGTGAGACCACATCTGGAGTACTATGTACAATTTTCACCTCCTTACTTAAGAAAGGATATACTTGCATTAGAAGCAGTTCAAAGAAGTTTCACTTTACTGATTCCTGGGATGAAGGGGTTTATCTTATGAGGAAAGGTTGGACAGGCTGGGCCTGTATCCATTGGAACTTAGAAGAATGAGAGGTGTTCGTATTGAAAAATATATGATCCTGAGGGGACCAGACAGGTTAGATTTGAAGAGGATGTTCCCCCTTATAGGAGGGATTAAAACTAGGGGACACAGTTTAAAAATCTTAAATAATTTAAAAATCTCCATTTAAATTGGAGATGAAGAATTTTTTTTCCCTCTCAGAGGGTCGTGAGTGTGTGGAATTCACTTCTCCAGAGAACAATGGAGGCAGGGTGATTGAATACTTTTAAGGATAAGTTAGGTCGATTCTTGACTAACAAGGGAGTCAAAGGGGATAGACAGGAAAGTGGAGTTATGACACAATCAAAAAAGCAATGATCTTGCCAAATAGTAGAATGGGCACGAGAGGCCAAATGGCCTAATCCTGCTGTCAATTCGTATGTTTATACATATGCTCATATGACACCAACTCCTCTGTGTGATGATTGAGGATCACCTTTGAACACACATCAAGAACATCCAAGTTGAGCTATTTGGGGTTGAGGTGCAGGTTAGCAATGCTCTAATTTAGAGGCTAAATGGCCTGCTCCTGTTCCTGGGTTATTATTTGCATAGTGTTCTTTTGGGTGCTGGGTATCTATGCTCGCTAGGTATTTAATTGATCAAATTATTCCGTGGTGGAGAGGTTTGCTCCAGTCCTTAGTGGAACACAGTACAACTGCTGATTATTAAAATGAATTGACACCCATATGGCAACAGACCTGTGGAGACCTGTAAATATGTAATCAGTGAACTCAGAATAAAGAAGTGGCAGTCCCAGATTTAATCTTACCGAAATACAGTAACCCATGAGCTGTGAATAAAAATGAATACTTAGAGGACAGTTTAGAATAAAGGTTTGTAACTGTGTTGAGGTAATTGTGCAGTTCTTTCACAATATTTTATTGTGAACTATATCCTCCAAAAGCCAGTTCTTAAGAACATCTTTGGGACTGGTGACCCAGGAGCTGCATTGCACAAAGGGCAATGAAGGTATAATGTTGCCCAAAATACAGGTAGTTTGTGTCTTTACTCTTCCGTAAAGTGTCAGCTGTTTTGTAATCCTAACATAGTGCTGATCTTTGAAACGGGTTGGAGCTGCTTATCCCAGTTGGCTGCAAGCATTCATTTCATGCATCTGAAAGTAAGGCCCCCGTATCATCAGCAAGTGCTGCTGAAAACATACAGAAAATTTACATCTCATACAAAAGATAGAGAACATGTCCTCCGGCCTCTCAGCTAAACATATTATTTCAGTGACAGAAAAGCTTTTGCTGCAAAGGAGTCTTTTGAACTGATTTTGAAAATTGATATAATTATAAATTTCAACAATATGTGGGTACTTTCATTAGTACCCACACATAGGTAGGTATTGATCTTAACACAGGGTGGACATTAAGGCAAGATTTTCCATTCCGAGACTAAGTCCCATGGCAGGGGTGGGAACCGGGAGTGTTTTCCGCCTCAAAGGCTGGTGAGAACATTGTGTGATGCTGGCCTAATTAATTAGGCAGTCAGGGGCTTCCCAACATTTTGCGTGGCTGGGCAGGCTGGATGGTGCGGGTCCGGCCGTCATATACAGACACCATATTTAAAAGGCGTCTGGGCATCAAGTTACTCACCATTGAAGGAGGAGGTGGCCTGCTGATCACAAGGAGCTCCAGCCCCCAAAGTCAGTGATGCATCCCTGGAAGTTGTGCTGAATGCAGTGAAGCCAAGAAGGGCACCCTTTACCCCGAGGATGGAAGGAGGAGGCTGAGCCATGTGATCAACCCTGCATGACAGGCAGCCTCCAGGCAGGTCAGTGCCCACAGCCTCCACCAGAGGACTGCTCTGCAGTGCAGGAAAGGGATGAATGACCTAATTCACTCCGCCAGGTAAGTGAACCCTCACCTGCTCACACTCACCTCACTGAATGGTAGTGGCAACGTGGGCCTCAGTGGCAAGGGCACCATCTGTGCTGCCCAAGCATCCAAGAGCTACTCAATGTGATAAGGTGATGCCTCATAACCCCACTGCAGCCCATCTACTCTGCAGGTGGAGAGGCCACCGAGGGCTCCTGACTGTTCCACACAGAGAGCTCAGATGGTGTCTTGGGAGGGGTGGTGGGGGAGGGGTTTAGGCATTGAGGACACCAAGCAAGCACCGTTAATGGCCTGCCTCTGTGAGCCTTATTCTTCTATCTGAATGGGCTCACTAATCTGCAGGGTGCTGCCCCACAACCCTCGTGGAAAACCTGCAGTGCGTCAATCACAGGGCACACAATCCAGTGGGTTACTTGTAAGACTAGAAGCATGAGAAAGATACTTGAAACCCACATTCTCTCAGCCCCATCTTCTCTCTTGGTGCAGGAGAAGTTGAGGCACAACACGAGAGAGAGGGAGAAGATGGGAGGGGTTCGGCCTGACTTCAAGAACCTGACTGACTTCGAGGAGCGGGCACCTGGCTGGCAGGGGAGGAACCAGACCGAGCCTGCGGAGATGGAGAGGTCAGCGGGTGGCCTCCATCCAGTAAGGACACATGCATGTCACATAGAAACCTAAGGGTCACGTGTTCCTTCATGTTGGAGGCAGCTCACAGAGCCACTTGCTCACTCCTCTCTCACTTACAAGGACCAGCAGGAAGAGGGCAAGGGAGCAAGAGAAAGCCCTGTCCAGCAGTTCATCCAGCCCACAGAGGACTGAGGACATTGGGGAAGAGGAAGAATGTGTGTCTATAGAGGTGTCACCGCAGTCACCTGCACCCTCCATCAGTGCAGAAACACACACCTCGGTGAGTACTAGATGTAGTTCAGACAGAGTCTCACATTCTGGTGGTCACCGGTAGACACTTGTCCGCAGCAGGAGGAGGCAGGGCCAGCCAAGCTCACCAGCACTCAGAGGACTGTTGGGGAAGAAGCACCTTTGAGGCCCAAGTCAGATGTCAAGTCTCTGGGATGGTCCCTGCAAGAGATGCTGTGGAAACGGCAATAGGCGGGGGAACATCAGGCAGAGGTGTCAGAGGCCCTCAACAGAGTGGCACATGAGGCAGAGGAGTCCGCCTGTCTCTCTCTGAAGAAGTGGGAGGCGGTGGTGTCATGGTATTTTCACTGGATTAGTAATCCACACACAGGGTAATGCTCCAAGGACCCAGGATTGAATCCCACCATGGCAGATGGTAGAATTTGAATTCAATAAAATATCTGCAATTAAAAGTCTAATGATGGCCATGAAACCATTGTCGATTGTCATAAAAAACCATCTGGTTTACTAATGTCCTTGAGGGAAGGAAATCTGTCATCTTTACATGGTCTGGCCTACATGTGACTCTGGACCCACAGCAATGTGGCTGACTCTCAAATGCCCTCTGAAATGGCCTAGCAAGCCAATCCGTAATATCAAACTGCTAAAAACAAGTCATTAAGGAATGAAACCGGACAGACTACCTGGCATTGACCTAGGCACCGGAAACAACGTCAAGCTCAGCCTTGACAGCCCTGCAAAGTCCTCCTGACTAACATCTGGAGGCTAGAGCCAAAATTGGGAAAGGTATCTCATGGTCTAGTCAAGCAACAGCCTGACATAGTCATACTCACAGAATCATGCCTTACAGGCAACGTCCCACCATCACCATCCCTGGGTATGTCCTGTCCCACTGGCAGGACAGACCCAGCAGAGGTGGTGGCACAGTGGTATACAGTCGGGAGGGAGTTGCCCTGGGAGTCCTCAACATCGACTCTGGACCCCATAAAGTCTCATGGCATCAGGTCAAATATGGCAAGGGAGCCTTCTGCTGATTACCACGTACTGCCCTCCCTCAGCTGATGAATCAGTGCTCCTCCATGTTGAACACCACTTGGAGGAAGCACTGAGGGTGACAAGGTGCAGAATTTAGTCTGGGTGAGGCACTTCAATGTCCATCACCAAGACTGTCTTGGTAGCACCAGTACAGATCGAACTGGCCGAGTCCTAAAGGACATAACTGCTAGGCTGGATGTAGGTGGTGGTGAGGGAGCCAACAAGGTGGAAAAACATACTTGACCTCGTCCTCACCAACCTGCCTGCCACATATTCACCTGCCCATCACAGTACCTATAGGAGTGACCACCGCACAGTCCTTGTGGAGACGAAGTCCCGTCTTCACGTTGAAGACACCTTCCATCATGTTGTGTGGCACTACCGCTGTGCTAAATGGGATAGATTTCAAACAGACCTAACAATTCAAGACTGGCAGCCATGAGACACTGTGGGTCATCAGCAGCAGCAGAATTGTACTCAGCACAATCTGTAACCTAATGGCACTGCATATCCCCCACTCCACCGTTACCATCAAGCCAGGGGATCAACCCTGGTTCAATGAAGAGTGCAGGAGGTATCAACCTGGTGAAGCTACAGCGTGGGGCTACTTATGTACTAAACGGCATAAGCAGCAAGCAATAGATAGAGCTAAGCGATTACACAACCAATGGATCAGATTGAAAACAAAAACAGAATTACCTGGAAAAACTCAGCAGGTCTGGCAGCATCGGCGGAGAAGAAAAGAGTTGACGTTTTGAGTCCTCATGACCCTTCAACAGAAATGAGTGAATATAAGGAGAGGGGTGAAATATAACCTGGTTTAAGGTGGGGCGGGAGGTGGTGGGGGGTTGGGGGGGGGTGGGGGGAGAGAAGTGGGGGGGTTGGTGGTGTGGTTGTAGGGACAAGCAAGCAGTGATAGGAGCAGATAATCAAAAGATGTCACAGACAAAAGAACAAAAGAACACAGAGACGTTGAAGGTGGTGATATTATCTAAACGAATGTGCTAATTAAGAATGGATGGTAGGGCACTCAAGGTACAGCTCTAGTGGGGGTGGGGTGGAAAGACTAGCAGGGCATAAAAGATTTAAAAATAATGGAAATAGGTGGGAAAAGAAAAATCTATATAAATTATTGGAAAAATAAAAAGGAAAGGGGAAGAAACAGAAAGGGGTGGGGATGGAGGAGGGAGTTCAAGATCTAAATTTGTTGAATTCAATATTCAGTCCAGAAGGCTGTAAAGTGCCTAGTCGGTAGATGAGGTCTGTCCACAAAAATAACCCAAACCTCCCTGTCGCTTGCCATTTTAACACTCCACCCTGCTCTCTTGCCCACATGTCTGTCCTTGGCTTGCTGCATTGTTCCAGTGAAGCCCAATGCAAACTGGAGGAACAGAACCTCATCTTCCAACTAGGCACTTTACAGCCTTCCGGACTGAATATTGAATTCAACAACTTTAGATCTTGAACTCCCTCCTCCATCCCCACCCCCTTTCCATTTCTTCCCCCTTCCTTTTGTTTTTTCCAATAATTTATATAGATTTTTCTTTTCCCACCTATTTCCATTATTTTTAAATCTTTTATGCCCTGCTAGTCTTTCCACCCCACCCCCAATAGAGCTGTACCTTGAGTGCCCTACCATCCATTCTTAATTAGCACATTCGTTTAGATAATATCACCACCTTCAACACCTCTTTGTTCTTTTGTTCTTTTGTCTGTGACATCTTTTGATTATCTGCTCCTATCACTGCTTGCTTGTCCCTACAACCACACCACCCCCCAACTTCTCTCCCCCCACCCCACCCCCACACCACCCCCCTGCCACCTTAAACCAGCTTATATTTCACCCCTCTCCTTATATTCACTCAGTTCTGTGGAAGGGTCATGAGGACTCAAAACGTCAACTCTTTTCTTCTCCGCCGATGCTGCCAGACCTGCTGAGTTTTTCCAGGTAATTCTGTTTTTGTTTTGGATTTCCAGCATCCGCAGTTTTTTGTTTTTATCTCTGGATCAGATCGAAGCCCTGGGATCCAGTCATGAATGGTGGTGGACAATTAAACAACTCACAGGAGGAGGGGGAGACTCCACAAATATTCCCATTCTCAGTGATGGGGGAGCCCAGCATATCAATGCAAACAATAAGTCTGAAGCACTTGGAACCATCTTCAGCCAGAAGTGTCAAGTGGATGATCCATCTCAGCATCTTGCAGAGGTCTCCAGCATCACAGATACCAGTCTTCAGCCAATTCAATTCACTCCATATGATATCAAGAAATGGTTGAAAGCATTGGATACTGCAAAGGCTATGGGCTCTGACATTATTCTGGCAACAGTACTGAAGACTTGTGCTCCAGAACTTGCTGCGTCCCTAGCCAAGCTGTTCCAGTACAGCTACAAGACTGGCATCTACCCGACAATGTGGAAAATTGCACAGGTATGTACTGTATACAAAAAGTAGAACAATTTGAACCTGGCCAATTACCGCCCCATCAGTCTACTCTCGATCATCAGTAAAAGGATTATCAATAGTGTTATCAAGCGGCACTTGCTTAGCAATAACCTGCTTACTGATGCTCAGTTTGGGTTCCACCAAGGTCTCTTAGCTCCTGACCTCATTACAGCCTTGGTTCAAACACGGAGAAAAGAGTTAAACTCCAGAGGTGAGGCGAGATTGACTGCCCTTGATATCGAGGCAGCATTTGACCGAGTGTGGCATCAAGGAGCCCTAGCAAAATTGGAGTCAATGGGAATCGGGGGAAAGCTCTTCTCTGCTTGGAGTCATACCTAGCACAAAGGTGGCTGTGGTTGTTGGAGGTCAATCATCTCAGCTCCAGAACATCACTGCAGGAGTTCCTCAGGGTAGTGTCCTCAGCCCAACCATCTTCATCAATGACCTTCCTTCCATCATAAGGTCAGAAGTGGGGATGTTCGCTGACGATTGGACAATGTTCAGCACCATTCATGACTCCTCAGATACTGAAGCAATCCATATCCAAATGCAGCAAGACCTGGACAATATCCAGGCTTGGGCTGACAAGTGGAAGTAACATTCATACCACACAAGTGATAGGCAATGACAATCTCCAACAAGAAAGAATCTAACCATCACCCTTTGACATTCAATGGCATTACCATCACTGAATCCCCCACTATCAACATCCTGTGGGTTACCATTGACCAGAAACTGAACTGGATTAGTAAAATAAATACTGTGGCTACAAGAGCAGGTCAGAGGCCAGAAATCCTGCGGTGAATAACTCACCTCCTGACTCCCAAAAGCCTGCCCACAATCTACATGGCACAAGTGAGGAGCATGATGGTATACTTGCCTGGATGAGTGCAACTCCAACAACACTCAAGAAGCTTGACACCATCCAGGACAAAGCAGCCACTTGATCCGCACTTCATCCACAAACATTCACTTTCGCCAACATCGACCCACGATGTGTACCATCTACAAGATGTACTGCAGGAACTCACCAATGCTTCTTAGACAGCACCTTCCAAACCCGACTACTAACATCTGGAAGGGCAAGGATATCAGACTCAAGGCTTGGAAATATATTGCAGTTCCTTCAATTGCTGGGTCAAAATCCTGGAATTCCCTTCCTAACAGCACTGTGGGTGTACCTACAACACATGGACTGCAGCGGTTCAAGAAGGCAGCTCACCATCACCCTCTCAAGGACAATTAGGGATGGGCAATAGATGCTGGTATAGCCAGTGATGCCCACAACCCCCCCATGAATGGATAAAGAAAAAGTGGTGCCAACATGTGTGTGCATCGAGGTCTCCATGGTGAGGGTGGCAGATGCCATGGAGAACCTGATCCAGCAGAATGCCCAGCTTTGGCCAGAGATGCACACAGACCTGCATTCCATCGCTGTGACCATGGGCAAGCTTTGGCAGTGGCTGCATGAGAAGAGGACAGGCTACCTTGATCTCCATCCAGACAGGGGACCTTGGCCACCCAAAGGGACAAGGACCAGCTGTTGGACACCCCTGAGGCCTCCATTCAGGACTTGCTGAGGGCGTCCAGTATTTTGGAATCCCCCCCTTGCCTGTGACCCCTTCAGCCTCGTGCTCTGTGACCAGAGACGGAGCAGCTGACCCCCAGCAGGACAGCCAAAGTAAGCCGCGGCCCTCCAGGCCTCAGGTCTCCAGAATATGACTGCCCCCACCCCTGCTGCGGATGTTGGGGATGTGCCTAGAAAAAGTAATAAGGAATGCAAGATTAAGAAGTTTTGATTTCAAAGATGGTTGCACACAAGCACTATGATTGTTAATGTTATGTTACAATTATAAATGGAGTACACTTCCACTTTAATGAGGTCTGACGTGTTTTATTTGTGATTTGTAGTCCTTAAGACTGTGCCCCCCCAGCCCCCCATCACTTCAGGCTGAGTCTGTATCCCCCGGAATCAGACATGTGGAGGGAGCCAAAGGTCTTTAGCAGGGCCCTAAACAAAAACAGAAACAGAAATACCTGGAAAAACTCAGCAGGTCTGGCAGCATTGGCGGAGAAGAGTACAGTTGACGTTTCGAGTCCTCATGACACTTCAACAGAACTAAGTCAGGGCCCTTGTGAGCCATGTGCGAGAAGTCTCCCGCACACGCTGTACCTTCCCCTTCACACTCTCATCTCTTCAGCACCCTAGCATTGTCAGTACTAGATGCTGGGATCCACTTCAGTTGTCCAGTTGAGATGACCTGCATCTCTGCCCACCCCCGATGACCCAACTCCCATGCAGCATCTCGAGTTCTCCACCATGAGGCTCTATGTAGTTTCAAGAAGCCATGCTTGTTATTACCTTTGACGTACTGTCCAATACCTTTACACCTCCCCTGTAACCCACACCCTCCCCCCTGCAATAACCATTCGATCTTCCCATGGTTACCCTTCAACCCTCCCCCACGCTCTGTCCTGTGTAGGTGAATGCTCACGTCCCCTACCTTCCCGAGGAGCCCACCCCCTTCACAGTAGATCTACACTTTCGCCCCTCATTCTGCTGACACACAGAATCTGCTTCTCCTCCGTCTCCTATCCAACAACCCTCAGCTCCTCTTCACCCATCATCACCGAGCCCTCACCCTACCTTCTCCCACTGTTGCCTTTAACCCTCACCATCGCTTCCTATCAACAATTCCCTCAGTGTGCCCCCCCAGAACTCATCAATTGACACCATGGACCCCTCCATCTCAACCTCTTTCTTCCCTTAGCTCCCATTTCTATTCACACCTGCACACTCCCCCATGCCTGTTCACACTGCACACTCCCTCATGCTCTTTCACACCTGCACACTCCCCCAGGCCCGTTCACACCTACACAACCCCCATGCCCATTCACACCTGCACACCGCCCAGGCCTGTTCACACCTGCATACCCCACATGCCCTTTCACACCTGCACACTCCCCCAGGCCCGTTCACACCTACACGCTCCCCCATGCCCATTCACACCTGCACACTCTCCCAGGCCTGTTCACACCTGCATACCCCACATGCCCTTTCACACCTGCACACTCTCCCAGGCCCATTCACACGTGCACACTCCCCCATGCCTGTTCACACCTGCACAACCCCGATCCCCATTCATAACCTGCACATCCCCCTCCCGTTCACACCTGCACGCTCCCCCAGGCCCATTCACACCTGCGCACCCCCCCTGCCCATTCACACCTGCACATCCCCCTCCCATTCACACCTGCAGACCCCTGAAACCTGTTCACACCTGTACACCCTACCATATCTTTCCGCACTCCAGCACAGCCCTTCCCACCCTCCTGCTCCATACCACCTCACCCACTCCATGACCCTTGCAGCAACTCTCTCTTTCCTCTACAAACCCCTAAACTCCCCCGCAACCCCCTCTGGGCCTCCACACATGCTGCACTTCTGCATTCCTCACCTCCCCATCTAATCCACATCCCATGCCCACACAGAGAATCACTGCCTAATAGTATGTCATGCAGCCGTCCATCCGTGGTGTGAAGATCCAAGTGGTTGATGCTCCACCCACCCACTGCTGCACGTAGTTTTCTCGGGTCCACAGTCACTGCAGGCCTCCATCCCGGTCCCTGTGGGCTGCCCCAGGCCTTCTTGCAGGTAAGTCCGACAGCTCCATGTTCCAGCTGGCAGCGCAGAAAATCGGATGGGGAGTATGATTCTGGTCAAGGTTTCACCTGCATCCCATTAACCAGATGCAAAACAATTTTACGCCGGCCTCTGGCAGGAATGGTGACCTGCAATGATGGGCAGAAGGACATGTTCCTGCCATCATTTCAAGCCAGTGGGAAACTGATTTTTCAGCTCCTGCCACATTGTCCCCTCCCCCATCAGCTATTAACCCCATCACAGGAAGGGACTGGAAAATTCTACCCTAAGTGGTTTATTTTTACAGTGAGCAGACGTTAAGCAGATGGTCATGCAGCTCACTTGATATTTTTGGTTTGAGGTGGAACGATTTTAAGGACCAGGCATCAAATTATTTTGCCAGGAAACTCGCTGGTCTTTGTGAATGGGAATTTTGGCAACTCTTCCACCTGAGTTCCCACTAAAATAAGCTCATGCTTGTATTTTCCTGTATGGCTTCCAGCAGCCCCTTTAAGAAACATTGCTAGGCCCCTTTATCCCTGGTACTGATGGATGGCGCATATGCCGTGCTTACTCTGCCTATTGGCACTCTCTTGATGTTGGTGATTACTTTGGGATCCCATTCCATATGCTGCAGGATCCCTCCGTTCTTCGTCAGTCTATGAGCGTTTGACTTGGGCAGCATCCAATGCCATATTTAACTCCACCATGTTCACTTTCCAGCAGAGGCCATTGGTTGGTGATCAGGAGAGGGAACCCTTGACTTGCTTATCCCCTTCCTCAAACTAGCACAAATAACAATAGTGCCCTGTCAAGGGGTTGGGGAGAGTTCAGGAGCATGGCATTGAGATAGAGGATCAACCATGATAATATTAAATGGTGAAGCAGGTTTGAAGGGCTAAATGACCTACGCCTGCTCCTATTTTCTGTTTCTGTCCCCCCATCAGCTGAAATCAGCTAACACGTCACTATACTGAGATGGAAACAGAACATTTAATATTGCTGAATCAACTTTCACTCATAGTGATTCCAAAAACCAAAGGATATAAGTTGGGTGGGAATTACATTTTTTTTTACATTTCCATCCAACCCCAACCTGCCTCAAACCCGTTCACTTCTAGTGTTAACGGAGGCTGGACAGGGAGGGCAAGCGACTAACCTGCTCCAAGGAGGTGGGCCAGTCCTTGAAATCTATGAAAGATTCCTCCATTTTTAAAGATTTTAATTAATGTTTGCCATATCTTCCAGGCTTGGGAATCCTGGCAGGTAAGGTAAGGCGAGAATGTCCACTTCCAGAAGGTAAGGGCATTTACAGCACTGCCTGTGGTCCAGGAGCATCAGGAGAAAAAAGAAAAAGGAAGAGTTGGATTTATATGGCATCTTTCATGACATCAGGATGCCCCAAAGAACTTTTCAGCCAATGAATCACTTTTAAAACATAGGTACCATTCTAATGTCAAACGTGACAGCCAATTTGTACACAGCAAGCTCCTAAAAGCAGTAATGTGGCATTGACCAAATAACCTGTTTTACCAGTGTTGACTGAGTGATAAATATTGGCTAGAACATCAGGAAGAAGTTCCTGCTGTTTTTGAAACATGGGATCTTTTACATCCAACTGAGATGGCAGATACAGCCTCTATACAATGCCTCATCTCTGAGATTGCAGCACACCCTCACTACTGTTCTAGATTTTTGTGCTGTCCAATCCTTGGAGTGCAACTTAAACCCACAACCTTCTTACTCTGAGGCAAGAGTGCTGCTCACTGAGCCACCATGGAGTACTTCCTCCACGCCTGACAATCTCACCTCTGGATCACCTGCAATCTCTCATTGTTCTTTGCACTCTCCGAACCCCAAAAAACTCTCCACAATCTCTGAAACTCAAACATCCCTGACCCCACCCCCAACACCCGATATATTGCCCCTGTGATTTCAGAACTGCCAAACCTCCACAATCTCTGATCCCTACTGGCCTCTCAACCCCTGACCCCACCCCATTCCCCCTACTCTGATCTCCAACTCCCACAGTGCCCGGCATCCCTGACTGACTTGCCCCCACTTACCTGCCATATGCTCCTCAGCTGCTTTCCGACCTACACTGGCTGTCAGGCAGGAAGCCTACTAAAAAAAATTTTTAAATCTCCTACAACTAAATCATGCAGCATGCCTGAGAAACCCTTTCAGCTTTCCTACCCAGAAATTCACCTTCCACCCAGATCTCTTCATGACCCTGAGTAAATACCGGGGTCAATGTATTTCTAATATAAAATTTGAATTGACAGCTCAAATTAAACATGTAGACAAAGAGGTGAAAGTTTGCAGCTAAGTGTCTTTTTTTCACAATACAGCATGCATTTCTACATTTATGCATTATTTCCATCATGTGCCAAATTATACATTCCATCCTTATTTACTTGCATAACAGTCATTAAACTTTGACATTAGGATTAACTGAGATTTTTTTTTTATATGTTCACTTCATAGCAATAACAGCCATTCAGCTTCTCTTTGACCTAAATTCTTGTCATATCTAATCATTAAAGCACTTGCCACAATGATTCCTGCACCAATTAAGCTATTGTCTATTCAGCAAAATGAAGAATATCTATTTGAATTCACCAGGTTGAGCCGCATCTATATATAGATTAAAATATTCCTTCAAAGTTACAGACATTGCTTGCTATCTTTTACTGCAATGAGGCACATTTTCAGAGAATGTCTGATGTTTTAAAAGTAGCTTTGAAACGCAATTAGAATTCAAAACACAGCACGAGCAAAACCTTAATATTTATGCATTGACAGTGTGGGAAAAACAACATCCACTTCTCATTGTCTCAGCTTGTCTTTCACTACTTCAGATAATGATTGTAAAGGACCTGCTTTTCCCTTCTAAACTAGGGGTTTCACAGCAAAATTATACTGAATCTTTAATGTAGCTGTTGTTCATTAGTTTCAAAACTAGCTTGATCCCTTGCTTCCCTGGCAGGCTTGTTTGTTGCTAGTTCCATTTCATTTTACAGTATCTGGGTTACCCTTGAATGTTTCATAATGTGGTATTTTCTTCACAGAATTTAAAATGTAATCGAAATTTGTCGTTAGTGGCCAACTTTTACCTTGCTACATTGTCATCAAATTATTAGATTTTTCACTTTCTCGTCTTGAGCTTGACCTCAGTTTTAATGGAACTGACATTTAGGAGTGAGTTGCATCCAACAAATCCAGATGCACTGCTGGTCCTTTAATATTAGCGAGGGCCCAGTTTAATGAGAAGCAGTATTGCTGAATAATTTCACATGGTGGTGATAAAGGCCAACAAAAGATAACAAGCATGAAATTATTTTGGTAACATGACTTTCATTATCAGATACCTCAGAGGAATTGCCAGTCAGCTGATAAAGTATTTATCACCGTTGTCCATTCCTTAAACTATCAGTCAATCACTATCATGTTGTGATAACATGGATCTAATTTATTCAGCTGTTATTGTCGAGGCTTTGAACGATGTTAGGTTTGCAAAACCTGTGTCCAGATAGTCCTCTCAATAAATGGTGATTTTTTTTGCCCCCTGTGGTAAGTCTTTCTGCATACTGCTCAGTGGATTTTGTGATCGAGTTCTTATCATGTGGTGTACGAAAACTGGAAGATTAGGGGATGATTCACTGATTTCATCAATTTACTCCAATTACCCTATGCTGCCCTGTTGAACGTAAGGACTCATTGTAAGCATCAACACCAAAGGGAAAATCATTTCACTTGCTATTACTACCAGGCAAAAATCATTGCAAAGTCAATTAGGACATGAGCCACCATCAGGAATGTCTAGCCTTTAATCTAACAGTGATTAGTCACGTTTTGCAGCATCTCACTAAAACGTTGGAATTAGAAAAGCCATTTAAATCTACCAAGCAGTAGTAACATCAACATGGGAGAATTTAACTCAAGTCAGTTCCCAATCAAAATGGGTGGCGCTATCTAAACACGCACCCAAACCCTGAGGCGCAATCAAAATCCAATCTCGGTTTGCAGGATACCAACAAGCTCCGAACACCAATCAGTGGTACCATTCAGGGCCTGAACAATTACAGCTGTCTCTGACATCAAGACAGCCTGCAGGAAGGTCCTGGGAGGAATAGATTGGGTGAAACTGAAGGGGCCATTAATATTTTTGTGGAGCCAAAATCAATGCCCCTACTCCTCCTGGCTTCACAAAAATGAAACTATTCAATTGGCTTCTTTCAGCAATCTCCAGTGATTCCCTTGAGGACTGCTCAAAACCCAGGGCAGCAAACTCCAATCACTTGTTGACCAATTACAAACCTGGTTCTACAGCTAGTGATAGGTCTCTGTGTTGCATATATAGGGCACCTAACACCTGTTCCAGCTACATTGTATTCCTAAGTGTGGCCAGCTTCCAGTTTGGTAGCTGACATACTTTCAGAGGAGACCAAGTACAGGAAATCACAATCCAACATTTGTCCAACAATCTAACATTAGTTTATTGTCCACGCACTCTAAGATCATAAGATCATAAGAAATAGGAGCAGGAGCAGGTCATTCGGCCCATCGAGCCTGCTCCACCATTCAATAAAATCATGCCTGATCTCATTGTGGCCTTAACTCCATTTTCCTGTCAGGAGGAGTAGGGGCATTGATTTTGGCTCCACAAAAATACTAATGGCCCCTTCAGTTTCACCCAATCTATTCCTCCCAGGACCTTCCTGCAGGCTGTCTTGATGTCAGAGGCAGCTGTAATTGTTCAGGCCCTGAATGGTACCACTGATTGGTGTTCGGAGCTTGTTGGTATCCAAACCAAATCCGAGATTGGATTTTGATTGCACCTCAGGCTTTGGGTGCGTGTTTAGATAGCGCCACCCATTTTGATTGGGAACTGACTTGAGTTAAATTCTCCCATGTTGATGTTACTACTTTCCTGCCTGTCCACCATAACCCTTGACTCCCTTGTTGATCAAAAATCTGTCTAACTCAGCCTTGAATATATCCAATTACCCAATCTCCACTGCTCTCCAAAGACTAATGACCCTCTGAGAAAAGAAGGAGCACCTCATCTCCATCTTAAATGGGAGACCCCATATTTTTAAACAGTGCTCCCTAGTTCTAGATTGCTCCATGAGATGAAGTATCCTCTCAGCATCTACTCTATCAAGACCCTCAGAACCTTATATTTTTCAATAAGATCGCCTCTCTTTCTTCTAAACTCTAATGAGTATAGACCAACCCGCTCAACGTTTCCTCATAAGATAAACCCCTCATCCCAGTAATCAGCCCTTCTTTGAACTTCTTCCAATGCAACTACATCCTTCCTTAGGTAAGGAAACCAAAACTGTACACAGTACATTAGGCATAGTCTCACCAATGCCCTGGAGCAAGGCTTCCTTATGTTTATACTCTCCCCCCACCCCAGCCCCCTTCTCTTGCAATAAAGGCCAATATTCCATTTGCCTTCCTAAGTACTTCCTGTACCAGCATGTTAACTTTTTGTGATTTATGTACAAGGGCAGCCAGACCCTCTGAACCACAGCATTCTGCAATCTCTCTCCATTTAAATAATATTCTGCTTTTCTATCCTATTATGATGCTGAACTTATTCCTGATGCTTTTAAGAAAACCGTTTCATTGTGTCTAATCTACACCAGTTTTAACTATAGCATGGTTTATCCACAATGCTGATATATAAATATGGACTACATGGTCCATACATAGACCATGGTGTAGACACTAGGCCGAGGTTAATGCTCTGGAGGCGTGGGTTCCAAACACTCTTCAACATCTCATGGAATTTTAATTCAATTAATAAATCTAGAGTATAAAGCTTAGACTCAGTAATGGTAACTATGAAACTATCATCGATCGTCATAAAAACCCATCTGGTTCACTAATGTCCTTTAGGGAAGGAAGTCTGCTGTCCTTACATGGTCTGGTCTACATGTGACTCCAGACCCACAGTAATGTGGTTGACTCTTAACTGCCCTCTGAAGTGGCCTAGCAAGCCACTCAGTTCAAGGGAAATTAGGGATGGGCAACAAATTCTGGCCATGCCAGCGACGCCCACATCCCATGAAAGAATAAATAAAATAAATTCAAACTATATCGATATCGAGATTTTCCAACCATTGATTGTGAATGGTTTCTAATACTAGCTCTTCAATATAACCTTTGAATTTTTTTTTTATCATGTACAAAAGCAACTGTCGTCACTGGCAGTGCAGGAAAAAAATGGAGAGTAAGCAGCTGCAATAATATTCACAATTTGCACATAAATCGAACATGGAATTATATGTATATATTTTAAAAATCTGCACCTCAGCTCACTCCCAGCCTCCCACACGCCCACAAAAATACCACTACAGGAAATGCAATTTCAACTGCCCAAGAGGTGATTTAAATCAACATTGTCCTTCATATCAGAACCAACCCCTGTCCTTCACAAACATATTACTTCCATGGGAGGAATTTCTGTTTTATATTGGTTATCTGTGTAGATTCACTGATTCAAGTCACCTATTGAATTTGATTTAAGATGTTATGCTTTGCATTTATCTCCCAATTTTTGTCAATTATTTTAACCACCTACATTCTTCCATCTGGGCAATGCATATTACAACCACTGTGTAGCACAATGCTTAATGCTACCCAGCAATTCACCTGCTGTTCTCTGGATCTGTCAGTCTAAGACTGTACTGTAAAGTATTAGGCATGAAATCCAAGTGCCCAGATGGCAAAGCTAGCAGGAAGCAAGTTATTTTCATGAAAAAGCTTGCCTTATCTGGCTAAAGACAGGAGTAGAACATATCGATATATGTCAAAATCAACTCTGAAAAAAATTTTTTTATACAAAATGTGAAGTTTTCCAGTCAAGAATTGCCAGCTGTGTTAAATTAATGCATTTCATAACATTTAAAAAGTTATTTTGAACCTTACGTGTCCAAGAAAGCTAAGTACTGATTCTTTTGTCGTTTCTTTAATGCCAAATTATTTTGTAAATTGGTTGAAGCATATTGACATCTTGTCAATGAAATCTCTGGCTGATTGAAGAACAGGAATATTTTAGAACTTTAATTTTCTACTCTGCATGAGGAAGCAATCTACTGTGATAACAGCTTCCTGCAGCTAACTGGTGACTGATTTTGTCATTCCAAATGACAGCGCAAATTTATATAATTTAAAGTTTTAGTTCTGTGCTTCTTATATACCAGTCTGAGTCATTCCAGGCTAATGCATACTGTTGATGACTTCAGAGGTAAACAAAGTTATGTCAAATACTCTGCCTGGGTAAAATCATTGGGCTAAATTTATATCCCAGGGTTGGGACCCTGACATTGGGATCATTTCTGGCTTCTGACCTCACTCAACATCGCTGCTGGATATCGAATAGGCTTTCAAAAGAAGTGGCCAAATTGCGCCCACTGGCGCCTTCACCCTCCAATTAGGAACGGAAGATGTGTTGAGGAAGCAGGATGTAGAAATGGTGGGCCCGATTTAAAGGGCATCCGACAGCCATGATTGTGACACTGGCATCCTGGTGGATGGCAGAGGCTGGAACCCAGCAGAACAGCAGCATGCACCTGTGCAAGGGCAGCCCCACAACTTGCTGAAGCCTCCCTGGAGGTGTTGTTATAAATGGTGCCAGCCTGGAGGAGTGCCCTGTTTCCGGGAAGTGGCAGGAGGAAGCAAATCAGTCAGACAAAGCCGGTAGAGATGGAGATGGCTCAGGAGGTGAGCAGCTGCAGTGTGATCAGTAGGATGTGGATGCAGTGCATGAAATGCTTCAACAATCTTCTGAGGCCTGGCAAGGTGAGTGCAATGCTACACCCAGAGGACAGGCCTCCAGCTCTGAAGAGAGCAGCCTGCGATTGCCTAGCGCCCAGGAACATTGAAGATATGTGTGCAAACCTGCATTCCTGAGCAATGGGCAAAGCTCACAGCACAAGCACTTGTGGAGAAGTGACACTGGAGCCATGGACATCACATGTGAGTGAGTGAGTGAGATTAAGGGTAGGGGATCGACATGGTCTTAACTCTCACTTCTGACTTTGCAGGATAAAAGAGGACACAATGCAGGAGAAAAGGGTCTCTCTGGTTGTGGAGTGGTGCATCTTGCTGTACTGACTGACATGAAGGAGGATGCTCTTGAAGTTGCCGGGCCAACAGCTGGGCAGGAAGTCAGTGAATGGAGTCAGTGAATAAAAATGGAGTTTCTCATTTGTTGACTCCCTGCCTTTAGGTTAAGCTTTATGGGCTGCAGCGGCTCTGCATAAGCAGCTATTGACAGAGAGAAGATTTCCTAACTATAGTCATATGTCTCCCGCAGGGCTAGCTGTGGAAGAACAGCCTCAGCATACCACTGCGCCAATGGTGGAAACTTCAGTGGAGGAAGATGCATCTGAGACACCGCCGTCACAGCAGTCAAGTGCATTCTCCACCAGCATAGAAACAATCACCTCGGTGGGGGGAACATGAGCTTAGAAAGGCCGGCACAGGGCACGCAGAAGAGGTGACAGAGGCAGAAACAGCTTTGGGAAGTTCCCCCCATCCCTCAAAGGATGGAGGACATCTCCGACCATGCTCAACTGGGTGGATAGGCAGAGCCTCAAAGGTCACATACAAGGCAATCCTCCCTGGAGCATCAGCAGGAGATATGTGCCCAAATGCTCACTAGCACATCAGGTTTATGAACATGTGAGCTCCTCCACTGAAAGAGTGGAATATCTTGTGGAGAGCCACATGCAGCTTCACACTGAGTAGATCCAGGTTCAACATATTGGCACCCACAGAATGCATGCCACATTCTGTTGCATTGACCAGTCAGTTCAAACTGATGACACAAGGATGCATGGATGAACAACCAGATGTCCTCCAGCTGTTGGTTCCATCAGACATGCATGAGCACCATGGGAGCGCTGAGGCATGCAGGGATAATATCAATTGGGCAACCCCTCAAGGAGCACCTTTGTCTTCAGCCATTCCATTGATCCTTCTGACTAAAGTAACAGATGCACAGCAAGTCCCTGTGGTTGAGGCTGCCCCTGAAGTGTGGCAGTCTGTAGATGTGTCCCCACTGGCACCGCAATATGAGTATGGGCACTATGGGCATCTGAGCTGCATGTAGGCACAAGTGAGCAGCCAGTGTCTATTTCTGCCTCAGCCACAGGGAGAGCACCCTGTTGGAGTGGCCGCGTGCAGGTGGTGCCACATCAGTGGTTTCACTTTGGGGTTTACTTAGGTGGCTTTGGTCATACTTCTGTTGACTAATTAACCCTCAATGTAATGTAACAGAGGCACCCTGATTTATGTCATCCCACCATTTTGAGGGCATTAAGGCACTGGCATGATGAAGCGTATGTAGGTGATCAGGGGCACCATGTGGCCAGTGCTGACATGTCTCCCAGGCATTGTGGAGACAGGAGACAGTTCTGCATGGCTGGCATTTTGGACACAGCCACTCATTTTGGGAAACATCTGGTAATGGGGCCAAATACAATCCAGGATATGTCCCCCCGAAGGGAAATACGCCTTGTTGAGTGTAGCTTGAGCTTCCTTGCTATCCTGTTCAATGGTTTGATGCCTTATCCAGACCTCTGGAAGGCCTTGCAGCATGGGATAATTGTGCTCCACCATGTCCTCTTCCTCCTCCTCTGAAGACAGATGCCGCTCGTCCCCATCTTCCTCCTTAAGGTGGACACCACTCTGGAGGGCCATGACGTGCAGAGCTCAGCAGATCACCACCATGTGAGAAACCCTTGAGGGAGTGCACTAGTGGACAACCCTCTGACACGTCCAGACACTGGAATCACATCTTCAGTGGACCCATAACCTGCTCTATGGTAGCCCTTGTGTTGAGATGACGGCAGTTGTAGTGACTGTCTGCGTCCGTTGGGTTGTGCACAGGTATCATCAGCCACTTCTTCAGCAGATAACCTTTGTTCCCTCTCAGTCATCCATGTAGTCTCTCTGGTGGCACGAACAGCTTCAGCACTTGCAATTGCATCAAGATGAAGTTGTCATGGCAACTGCAGGAAACCTGGCACACAGCTGCAGAAAATGTTTGTGATGGTGACATACCAGCTGTGTACTGAGAGAGTGGAATCCCTTCCAAATTATAAATTCCTCTGGCTGCTCCCCTGGGGCCTTGATGGCCTCATGGGTTTAGTCGATCATGGCCTGCACCTGAGGTCAAGCCCATGGCCCTCTATGTCTGTTTGGCCCCCTCAGTCTGGATCTCAATGTGCTTTGATGCCCTCTCTTACAGTGCACAAGTCACCTCACTGATGCTATGATGGGTGGTGGCTTGTGACACAGGTCCACTGTTGCCCCTTGAAACAAGCCAGAGACAAAGAAGTTCAGCGCCACTGTCACTTTCACAGGTTCTGGCAGGGTTTGCCCATGTGACTGGTGAGGCCCGAGTTCCTCCTCCACGAGGGCACACACGACAGCAATCACCGGCCTCAATATGCTCATCCTCCAGCGGCACTGCTGCTCTGACATGGCCAGGAAACTGAGTCTTGGTGATGGTGAGTGTAGCACCTTTGTCTCCTCCCTGTCCCTGGGGCGCCACCTCTGTGTCCCTCTGCACCAAGGGGCTGCATTTTCTATTGGTGCTGCTATTCCTCATCACTACCCATCACCACATCGGAGTAGGCGAGCCTCTTGTCCAGGGATGGCCTGTCTTATCACCAGCTGCATGAAAATGGTCACCTGTCCTGATGTGCTTCACTGACCGCTGCAGGTACACTTATTTAATATTGTCCCAGCACCGACACCTGAAACACTTTGTGAATCTGCTCACACAATGACCACCCTGTGGAATGGATGAGCTCCTCTCTGCTCCTGCCACCATTTCTACTGTGTCAGGACAGCTCCCGCTTCTCTGACTGGCTCCCTGCTGCACAGCTGTCTCGTCTCCTAGGACCGGCTTCTGAACCGGTGCATTTCCTGCGCTTCTCATGGAAAATCACATAGGGCAGGATTGTCTCCTCATTGGGCGGGAGCGGCCGTGGAACCAGCTGCTGCCCTGGAGCGGACCTCGACTGCAATTTCACGCTGGTAAGCCAATTAAAGCCCACCCAGTGTGAAACACGGCTCCACACTGGCCAGGAAGGACCGAGCAGGGGTGGGGGCCTGTCAGCCAAGGGGTCCAATGGCGACCCAGCGGCCGGTTTAAAAGTGGCCCAGGCAGCCCCAGAAAGGCTGCCAGGGAAGGACTTCTGTCTGCCCTTGAAACGATGGACTCGAGCGCGGCTGCAAACACCAGGCCAGAGGGCAGGTCAAGTGAGCACTCGGCCCCCCCCAACTTTTCTGATGGACACCTTGCTTTCCTCATGGAGGAGATGACTACAAGGAGGGACACTCTTGTTCCCAGAGAGGGGAGGAGGAGGCCACAGCACCTCACAAAGAGGGAATGGGAGGAGGCAGCAACCCAGGTGAGCAGCCATGAAGTGGTGTGGCGCACCTTGGTCCAGTGCCGGAAGCGCTTCAATAGCCTGTTGTGCTCAGGATGGGTGAGTACTGTGCTGGCATGGGTCAGTGTGCAAAAGTGTTAAGGTCTGGCCATTCCCCTATGGACCTCAGGGGTGGTAGAGGCTGAGTGTCACTGTCAGTGATGCTGGAGCTGGCCAAGGGGGTGGGCCCTTGCAGCTCGAGGCCCATGACTCGGATGTGCTCTGGGAGGTGCTCTTCAGCTGAGGTTGGCCAGGCTGCAATGGCGCTGTAGGTAGAGAGTGGACTAATCAATGCTCCTCTGTCCTTTCAGGAGAAGATGAGCCATAACCAGGCAGAAAGGGCACATGCAGGCAAAGGTCTGCCCAACCTCCTGCTGCTCTCCTGGTTTGAGCAGGATGCCCTAGAGCTGGAGAGCCAGCACGGTCCCCATGCAACCGGGCGTGGAGCGACAGGGGTAAAAGCGGAGTGCACAGAGATGAGAGTTTCGGATTGTGCAACCATTTTAGTGTAGTCTCCTCATTGATATGAGCCTCAAACTGGAGTCTCCATTGATCATTGAAAGACAATGGCACCAAGATGCAGATCTTCATTGTGTCACCAGGGTGCCTGGCATGCACAGTGACAGTGTGGTGACTTTAACTAATGACATGTCCTTGTTCTCCCTTTTAGATTCGCCAGCAAGTATTTGCTCTGCGGACCCCGAAGGGCCATACCTCTCACTGGAGGACTACCAGGCATCATTTTCACCTGTTTCACATCCACTCTCTGAAGGAGACACCAGTGCAGATACCAGCACCTTTATGGGCATTAGAGCAGCTACTAGTATCTCAGTGCACATTGGTGAGGGCATTTCACAGATGCTTGAGGTGCAGGCAGAGGCAGAGAGTGCCCAGGGTGATGGCAGTCGGAGGACTGTTGGGTACCAGGACGATACTCAATCGAAAGCTGATGATGAGTCTCTGGAGTCATCCATTAGGCGGTAGGTGCTGGATGTCCAGCGAGATGTGTGGGAGGATCTGGCGGATATCCATGAGGGTCTGTGTGGCATGTTCTTTGCGATGGAGGGGTCCATGTGGAGTGTGAGCACTGCATTGACCGTCATGGGAGAGCGCACTTCCTCCTCCATTGAGAGACTGGAGACTCTCATGGAGAGGCAGCTCCAGGGGCAGAAACAGGGGTTCCTAGGGATGCACTCAGACCTGCAAACCTGCACACAGGCAATGACCTCAGGTGGTCAATGTCAGTGTGGAAGATGGATGAAGCACCAAGTATCACAGCTAGGTGCCCATCCATCAATGGTGTGCAGGGAGGTCCAGAGTGACCTCATATTGGCGCACAAGCTGCTTGTTGTCTCTGTGGGCTCCTCTCAGGGCACTCTGGATAATGGCAGCTGCTCCTCCACTCCTCTGCCAGTGACAGTGGCATCTGATGAAGCTGCGGCGACTGGGGAAATGCCAGGCGTGGTATTGGCTGCTGCCTCCCAGGCGGGGCCAGCACGGGCTCCACTGGCCAGAGGGCAAAGCCAAGCTCATCAAGGCCAACAAGACAGCAAAGTGAGCAGGCTGTCTCCAATGCCAGTGCCAGTAAGGGGGGAGCACCTAGATGTAGCATTTGCAAACGTAAGTTAAACATACCATGAGCAAAAGAGGGACAGGGTCACTGGGGATTTTATGTTCATTTATGTTTACTTTACCTATACTAGTCTGGGAATGAAGACCAGAAACGTTTATGTAAATTGCTTGGAATTGTCACAATGAGATAAATTTTAATTTTGTCATCATGGCCTGTGTATGCATAACCTTTGTATTTTATTGACGCAGGGTGCACCTGTGTGTAATGCTGGACATAAGTGGCTCTGAACTTTATTGCACAGGCACTGAATGTTCTTTGTGTTCAAATGAAAGGGTCCTTTCAGATATTTGGGATGGAGGAGGCAGCACTGGTATGTGGTTGAAGCTGATTTTTGATAGTCCAGCAGAAGGAGCTTTGGATGAAGGTGTCCTTGGTGTTCCTGCCTCCCTGCAGGTTATCGAGGTCTGGCTCCACATCCTCAGTGTTCTCTTCATTGTGCTCATCTTCGGACTCACTATTGGACTCATCATCTATGGCCTGTGCGGCTGCATCAAGATCCTCTTCCTCCGGTGGGTTCCTTCTTGTCAGTGCCAGATTGTGGAGAGCACAGCATGTGACCATAATCACTGACACCCGCTCTGGGGGCTATTGTAGTGCTTCCCCTGAACAGTCTAGGCATCAGAAGCGCACCTTGAGAAGACCTATGGCTCTCTCCACCATCGCCCTTGTGGAGGCATGACTCCTATTATAACGCGTCTCTGCCTCCGTTCTTGGATGGCGGAGAAGTATTATGAGCCACCTCTTCAATGGATAGCCCTTGTCACCCAGCAGCCATCCAGCCAGTCAAGCTGGAGCACTGAAGAGCCTTGGCACCTGGGAGTGTCTCAGGATGTAAGCACCATGGGACCTGCCTGGGTACCTGGCACAGACTTGTAGAATCTGCATCCTGTGATCACACACTATCTGCACGTTCATGGAGTGGAAGCCCTTCCTGTTGACAAAGGCACCCGGCTCACCTGCTGATGCCTTGATAGCCACATGTGTGCAGTCGATGGCACTCTGGACACGGGGGAACCCAGCAATCGCCGCAGAGCCTCTGGCTTGCTCAGCCTGACTGGCCTCCTCCATATGATAAAGAATAAAGGTCAGTGCCCACTGAACAAATCTCTATCTCCAGCTTGATGCAGCTGTGGACTGATTATGAGACTCCACACAGATCTCCCACTGACCCCTAGAAAGAGACGGAGGCATAGAAGTTGAGGGCCGCTGTGACCTTCAGAGCCACTGGCATGGGGTGTCCAGCCACAAAGTTGGAGCTGATCTCAGACCATCTGGCAAATGGAAGTCATGCCTTCCCTTGAGAGGGGTAGCCTTCTTCGGCTTTGCACCTTGGACATACTGAGGTAGCTGCATCGCCGCCTGTAAACCCTGGCAGCTAGATATTAATGTTTTCTGTGGCCCCTTCCGCCTTGGACTACCTGCTGGCCCTGTGCCCCTTGTGCCTGCTCCTCTCCTCCCACAGGTCCCTCCCCTGGAGGCTGCATTGGGACACCTGGCCTCCTCTCACTTCTGCCCCTCTCTTTCTCCTCAGATGAAGTGCCCGCAGAGGAGACCACAATCCCCATTACCAGGGTAAAAAGAGATTGTCTGACACCTGGAAGGGTCCACGTGGTCTGAATCCTCCGGGAGCCTGGCAGACAGCAATGAGTCCTGAAATAAGGCCTGGAAATGAGAAGATTGAAGCCTCGAACAGAGATGAAGCTAACAAGTACCAATAAGCAACCAGCTGCATACTATCTCCAAAACTGCTCACTACTCACACTGGCTATGCTGCTGGCCCTTTCTATCCCGCCTTTGGATGAGGTTTGTGAAAATGTCAGCTGGCCGCCTGCCCGCAGAAATGAGCAGAAAGTCACACAGGCAAGGAAAAATCACAGGCAATTGGAGTATTAAGGGCCTTGAGTAGCCTGTTAATGACAGGTGCCGCTCTGACACCCACACGCTCCCGCTGAGCAAAATATCGTGCGAGTGTGCGATGACATTGGGGGGCTCGCCAGACATCATTGCGTGCTATTTTACTCCCGATCAGGTCAGGTGGGCACCTGCCCATAGGACAAAAATTCTGCCCATACAGCCCTGCAACCAGTTCTCAGGTGATTTGTTAACTGCCTCAATTGATGAGCCGCCACTCTTGGGCAGGCTGCTGCAATCCTAAAAAGACGCCAAAACCACTGGGAAGCAGGGCCATGTTGGGAAACTGCTGTGCCGCTCAGCGCTGGAATTTTCCCGGAATGCCTACCTCTTCCTCAGTGTGAAAATTCAGCTTATTATATTGTAGGACTTGCTGATTTAAAGTGTGTTTTGGAGAGGGAAGTTTTCCTCTTTGTATTCGGGTTGGACAGTTATGAATCAGCAATGCAGTCACTGGGAATAATTGCATCAATAGCATTGATATACAATTTTTCATTTGGTAGATGAGTTGTGAATTTTTATGATAAATGTTATAGAAATATGCTGTTTATGCTACAAGATGCTACAGAGGTAATACATTAAGTGTACCCTTTCTATCTCTCAATTACAGCAGGATTTAAGTCACTGTGTAAGTAAATCGCCAGAGCTCTAATGTTACCTTCAATTGTGCTCTTAAAGTCATTGATGTATATTGAGGGATTAGAGCCAGTATGCTTCCTAATAATCAATAAATATTTAAATACAATTTATAAAAACGCAAAAAAACTATATTGAGTTTACCAGGTTTATTGAAAGTGATTACAAATAAATCATTTGATCGCTCCACACTGCAATGTAATGTGAAGTAATTGAAACTACTAACCTTTATTTTGCAATCAGGGGTTAACAGTTCATATATGATACTAAATCCGTTCCCTTTTTTTGGTGTTGTTGAGCACAGACTGATCCCTCTAATGGCTGAGAATGTATTTCATAGTTCATATGCTGATAAATCGAAGAAACATTTTGCGGGGGGTGGGCTTTACAGACCCCCAGCCGGTGTATTTACAGGCACCTAACATAGGATGGGTGGCTAGCCCACTGATTTCCCACCCACCTACAAGTTGTCTCCCATAACATGATTGCTGGGTGAGGCATCAGCCAACCCACCTGCTCTTAGGCCTATTAAGGCTCCGATCTGGCCAATTAATGGCAAGTTAAAGGCCTATTTCCACGCTGGCTGTAATAATATGTGCAGCTAGTGAAGACAGAATGAAGGAGGCCAGCCCATTATTTTATCATCTCAGTTGAAAAGACAAGAGGAAAAGGGGTATACCTCCTTGTGACTGCCTGCCTGACCTCCAAAACCCAACACCTTCACAAGCTTCCCCTCCCTCCCTAGGGTCCTCATTTAGCACCCTCCCCCATCCTCATGACCACCAAAACCCGAACCTCCACTGCCCTCCCATAGTTCCAAGAATCCTGGACTTACCTCTTACGTTTAGTTGCCATGGGTCTTCTCCTCAGAACTTGTTGTAGTCCCAGCAGTGGCCACTACTGAGTTCCAGCGCTGCTGGGATTATTCAGATGCCAACCAATCAGACCTTTCCCTGAGGGGTTGCAGTCCCACAATTACCTTGTCAAGGCTGCCCCCCAGTGTATCATCGCTGTGGGGCAGACTTTTCTACCAAGAGTGTTGTGATATTGCTTTAAGAGAGGATATGCTAATGAGTAAGTAGCCAGCATGTAAACCATGTGGCCAGCAGACATTGCTCAGAGCAGCTTTCAACTTAGCTACCAGCATGTGGTGTGAAGGAGTTTTAGGTGTACTCTCCTGTCAACAATAACTCTTGCATCTTAGTAAATCTGTCTGCTGAGCAATCCTATATGACTTTTACCTTACTAGTCCTGTGTGAGATTGGTGGATTTGTATTAAGCAAACACAGAAATACAACATGGTGAGCAGCAGTGGTTCCTCTTAAAAAAACAATGAAGATTTGAAGATCACAGGAAAAGCCACGGACAATATTTTGTGCTGTACAAAAGCTATATATGCATTGAAGACCCAGGGAGGCAGAGGCTTTCTACTAAGACGGTGGCCGGAATTTTAGGCCAGTCTCACCAAAGCCTATAGAGTTTTGAATGGCTCGCTGCAGTTTATGGCCCTGCAACTGCCGTAAGCTCTGCCCAGTGTTTCACAGAGCATTGAGTACCTGATTTATGAAGTAGCCAGATCAATGGTGAATCGGGCAGTCCACTTGTTCATTGTGAATCACACAGTACCAGCTACAGCGGCATTGTGATGTCATCAGGTGCCATTCCCACGAAAAGGACAGAAAGTGCATGAAACAGAAAAGACCTGAGCTCCAGCCAAAAAAAAGAGAGAAAAAAAGAAAAGCACGCAGCTGTTGCATTGCTGAACCTCTTGTCCTGAACTTTTTAACCACAGAAAATTATTCACCTTCAAGAACTAAAAACACTCTGGAAGAATTTGTGTTTTAAAAGACACTGTACCTTAAAGGGTTAATGCAGGACTCTGGTCGCTATTCCTGGAAGAGCCATCTTCAAAAGAAAAGGTAATTTGGCAGTTTTAAAGAAGCTGGAAACCTCTTGACCCTGGTGGACTGTGTACAAAGGGGTTCACATGATAGTTAATGCTCTGGGGAAAAAAATGCCTGGAAAAACTGTGTTTAAAAGTTGGTTTTGGTTTTACTTTGAGAAGAAGAAGGTTCAACTGCTTGTGAAAAGAAGATATCAGCCTTTGTGCGGTCCAGAGCCAGTCCATAACTAGAAATGAATATAAGCTCTTCATGCTGGTATTGAATACCTGCAAGTATTCCTCGAGTCTGCCTGAAAAGCAGTGCAAGAATTATTGATTGTTTCACAGATCAGAGCTGAGAGACCAGCTGTATAACCCAGATGCCATTTCAAGGACTCCAAGAGGCTTCATCGGGAATATGCAGAGGCGAAATCGAGACATCAAAGAGAGAACGTAAACCTCCAAACAACTCACCTAACAAGCACCATCTGCCCTGCATGTAGAACGCAAGAGAGTCATTCTCAATCCCAAGGACTGCCGAAGAAGAAGACTGTGTAGGAGCACGAGGTCAGGCAAAGGCATGTTAAGGCAGGCACTAAGGGAATGTTTAGTGTGATTTTAGGGTGATTTGTTGACATTTATATGCAATATGGCATGCTTTGATTTATAAGTTTGGTTTGAATTATTTACTATGGTGACTTTTAGTTCTACAATGTAGCTAAGTGGATGGTGTGATGATCAGTGACAGGAAAAGTAAGGTATGGGATTGTTGGTGAAAGGGGAACTGGTGTTGCAGTTACTGGTATCACAGCGAAATGAGTTGCTCAGACTGGCCGGCCAGAACCAAAATTAAGATCTTCTTCCGACCAGCTCCCACAGCAGAACACCTTTGCCCATCAATGAAGATCAATGGTAAGATTCTGGAAAATGTAGACTATTTTCCATTTTATTTATTCATTCATGGGATGAGGGCATGGCTGTATTGGTTGCCTACTGCTCCTCAGCTCCTTAGCTGTACACCAGGTGGCAATGACAGCGAGGTTGTGCAGCATGCAGCAGATCACCATGAATCTTGGCATGTCCTCTGCCAAGTACTGCAGGCCTCCTCCCGAGTGGGCCCTGCACTGAAACATTGTTTAAGTGCTCCACTGTTTTCGCTGTCACATTTTTTTGTGGCTGCGTGGCTCTTGTTATGTGCATGTTACCCCGTGTGTGTGGGATGCATACTGGAGTTATGTACTATGTTGTTGAAGGATAGTCCACGTCACCCAGTAGCTACCTTCTGGTTGATGTCATGATGACTCAAGTGCTAATGCACGGCAGACTGCCACAGGATGAAGGCATTACGAATGCTGCTGTGAGTTCTTCTCCCAGTCCTCCTCCCACTGCCAGCAGCTTGTCCTGTTCTCTGTCGGCTCTTCTCTCTGTCATGCCCTAGTCCAAGGGGGATGCATACTACTACAGTATTTCTGGGAGAAAGTGGTTTGTACAGAATCCTTGAAGTCAGCATGAAGTCCTTCAGCATGTGCCACACCATTCCACGTTAACTTAAGCAATTTTAAACAGCTCCAGAAATCATCAAACACATCCACAATTGCAGCAAATGGAAATCAATCAGCAGCTAACTTGAAAGTAATTGATGGTTTATTTAAATAGTGCTGGTGGAATTTCTTCCTGCTGCTGAATGCATGTTCAGCTGTGCTAGCTTAAGAGGGTGTTAGCTGGAGCATTGAATGCCAGAATGACAGCCCTGGCATCAAATTAGCATTGCGCACGATTGATGACACGATCTGCTTACACTGCATACTCCTGACTGACATGCCTGGCACATAGGCTATTGCCCTCATCAAGATGGTGCCTGGCACAGCTTGCGCTAGAAGTGTGCGCATGCGCTGGAGATGCCATTTTAGAGGCAAAATGGCACTTGTAACTCCAAAAAAAGGTGGTGCTAAGGGGCTGAATTATATAGCAGTTGTGTTTACTTGCAGGATACAAATTATATTGTATAATGTAATATACAGTTATATTGTATATAATAGTACAATATTTTTGTAATTGTTTAGGCCATTAATTTTCATCTGTAAATCCACTTAAAAGTTCTTTCTCCATATATGAAGAATGCTATAAAACTGTAAAATTTTGCCAGTCTCACTCCTTTGTTGCTGCCTCAGTTTATCTGAACGTCCTCTCTTGCCTAATAGTTCCATGATTTAGCTAGGCTCATGACAGAGTTTTGCATGACAGGTAATGGCTGAGTATATGCCTAAACAACCTCCAACACCCTAATCTCAATGCAGGGTGGGCCTCCTAACGTGTGCTGGATTACCAGGTCAGTAGGTCATTAAAATAGCATTGTATCCAATGGATATTGTAGGACTCCAATTGCATATGTTAATGAGGCTTCCACCTAGGCCAGGCAGGGCCTAGTTAAGCTGCTGGTGGGCTGGAATCGAACAGAAATGTGCTAGTAATTCTTTGCATAGCTATTTTAACTGCATGTCAACCCCATTTCTGGGTGAGTTAATATTTCTCCCCTATATAGCAGTGCTCCACCAGAAGCTCACAACACATCCTGGAAAAGAGAGGACCAGGTTAATACCAACAAGAATGCATACTCATCACTAGTCCCCAACTATACACAAAAAGTAACACAACCCAAAAAAAAAAACATTGAGTAGGACTCCCTGTGCAGCCTCAGCTGGATGTGCTATCCACCTTGACCTGAACCATACTAAACTGCAATAACAGCCGCTTTCAGGCTGTTAGTTGCCTACGATTTGGCATTCCATTTACCTTGATGTTCTGCAACTGTCAATCTGCTTAACCATGCCTTCACCTCCATCTTTGATGCCATTTTTCCCAGTAAAACCTTTACTCTCTCCCTGGTATGCCCTCCATCTTCACTCTCTCAAGTCCAAGAGGAACAGGTAGCTTGCCCCATCCCACTCCCCTCACCCACCAAGCCAAACTTCCTCCAAGGCTTCCCCCTGCCCTCGGTCTGATGCTGCATTTCCCCTGGTTTCTCGCCTATCACTTCTCATGCCCTCTTTGAGCTCATTTGGTCCATGGGATCCACCTGTGCCTTTGCCACCTCCACATGTGCCTGTTCCAAAGCTGTGCTCCTAGATAAATAAAAGTTTCATTCCCAATGCCCTTCCTATTCTGAGACAACATTTTAGATCTAGTTCTTGTGTAGAGTTCAGCATTCCACAATTCTTCTGGGTGGAATGTAACCATTTCATGAATGTGAAGTTTAATTTAGCACTTTTTATTCTATTAGGAGTCCTAATAACATTCTAGTATTCATTTGGAGGTTCCAGTTGTGAATATGCAATTGTGTTCTCAGGTATGCTTCACATGAATCTATTTTGTACATGTGCTACCTTTATCTAATGTAAAGTGAATATGTAGCACATTCAGCAGTGCCCAGCAATATATTTGCCCTCTTTCACATTAATGATGATGCCTCCATACACAATCATAAAGCATAATCACTTTTCACTGATATACTTAGCATGATAAAAAAAAATGACCTTCATCTCTCTGATTTTTCAACATTGGTGTTAAATTAAAGCTTGACCTGAGTGTGATTAATAATTTCAGGAAAAGTTAATTGGGTTTGCCCCCCAACTGTTGGTTTAATTGGTCCTTCTAATCCACTGGTGTTAAGATTTTCTTGTCTTGTTAAAGCTTTGTCATGAAAGTTGAACATTAGCTCCCACCACCCAACTGCACTTTTAAATCTAAATGAACACCATCTGCAGGGTGTTCGGAAGGTGTTAAAATTAATACCAGATTATCTTCCTACCTATCTTTGTCTTTCATTCTTAAACAGTTTTTGTTTCTGGCTATTGATAGTTACTTACTGAATAATGCTTCGGTTCCATTACAAATTAAATCTCTTATTTGATTAAGTATGACAGTTAATTGAAGATCTAAGATTAATAGATAATGGCTTCACAACAGGGAACTTTTTGTTCTACAACTGAGTTATGGTATGTCTCACAAACAGCAATAAAAGTCATATTTCATTGCTCTCCATTGTGTATTTTATTTATAAATACTTGTGTGGCCTTACATGGGAATAAACCATGAACAGGCAGAAAGGTATTCACTGAGTTCTGATTACATCATAAATTTTAAAACAAAGCTCAGGTGGTTTATGGATTAATCGGAGGCACTTGAGTAGAACTGTGAAATTCATGTTCTATTTTATACATCGGTTTGCCTCTTACAAAGCTCTTCTCCTCCATCAGTAAATATTTTTGTCCCTAATGTTTTTTTCCAATTCTAAGCCAGATTTACAGAGCTCGGTTTTGTGTAGAGTTCTTCATTCCATACTTCTTCGGGGTGGGACTGTAAGCATTTCACGAATGTAAAGTTTAATTATGCACTTTTTCTTTCCTATTAGGAGTTAATAGTTCTAGTATTCATGTGGCGATGCCTTGCTGGTTCCAGTTGTGAACATGCAATTGTGTTCTCAGATACATGTTTCACACAAATCTGTTTTGTACCTAATGCAAAGTGAGTATGTAACACATTCAGCAGTATATTATTTAATATATAAATATATTACATACATTGGCCTAGGCCTTCCAGTCACTGGGAATGCTGGGTGCATCGTCGCCACCTTGTGAAGTTCTTCCCGACCCGACAATACAGTTCAATGGGGTCTTCCAATCCCACCGGAAGCAAATGGCAGCACTGTAACTCCAGGGAAGTCCAGTGAGCTTTGGAGGTTTTATGAAAGGAAAGGATATGCTCCCTTTTAATGGCAGTAGCTATCATATTCGGTTAAGTTTTTAAAGGTCCAAGGCATTTAATGAATGAGTGTGTGTTAGTGGATGGGTGAGCGAATGAGTGAGAGAATTGGAATGGGTGAGTGGGCAAGTGAGTGAATGGGTAGGTGGGTGAAATGGATAGGTGAGTGAGATGAGTAGGTGATTCATTCATTCACAGGATGTGGGCTTTGCAGGCTGGGCCAGCATTTATTGCCCATCCCTAGTTCCCCTTCAGAAGGTGATGGTGAGCTGCGTGCCACATGGTGTAGGTACACCCACAGTGCTGTTAGGGATGGATTTCCAGGATTTTAACCCAGTGACAGTGAAGGAACAGTGAAGAATATATTTCTAAACAGGATGGTGAGTGACTTAGAGGGGAACTTCCAGGTGGTGGTGTTCCCATGCTTCTGCTGCCCTTGTCCTTCTAGGTGGTAGTGGTTGTGGATTTGGAAGGTGCTGTCTAAGGAGCCTTGGTGAATTCCTGCAGTGCATCTTGTAGATGGTTCACATTGCTGCTACTATGCATCGATGGTGGAGGGAGTGAATGTTTGTGGAGGTGATACCAATCAAGTGGGCTGCTTTGTCCTGGATGGTGTCCAGCTTCTTCAGTGTCGTGGGAGCTGCACTCATCCAGGCAACTGGGGAGTATTCCATCCCACTCTTGACTTGTGCCCTGTAGACGGTGGACAGGCTTTGGGGAGTCATGAGGTGAGTTACACATTGCACAATTCCTAGCCTTTGACCTGCTCTTGTAGCCATAGTATTTATACGGCTAATCCAGTTCAGTTTCTGGTCAATGGTAACCCCCAGAATGTTGATAATGGGGGATTCAGTGATGGTAATGCCATTGAACATCATGGGGCAATGGTTGGATTCTCTCTTGCTGGAGATGGTCATTGCCTGACAGCTGTGTGACACAAATGTTACTTTCCACTTGTCAGCTCAAGCCTGGATATTGTCCAGGTCTTGCTGCATTTGGACATGGACTGCTTCAGTATCTGAGGAGTCACGGATGGTGCTCAACATTATGCAATCATCAGCAAACATCCACAATTCTGACCTTATGATGGAAGGAAGGTCATTGATGAAGCAGCTGAAGATGCTTGGGCCTAGGACGCTACCGTGAGGAACTCCTGCAGTGATGTCCTGGAGCTGAGATGACTGACCTCTAACAGCCACAGCCATCTTCCTTTGTGCTAGGTATGACTCCAACCAGTGGAGAGTTTTCCCCCTGATTCCTATTGACTCCAGTTTTGCTAGGGCTCCTTGATGCCACACTCTGTCAAAGGCGGCCTTGATATCAAGGGCAGTCACTCTCACCTTACCTCGGGAGTTCAGCTCCTTTGTCCATGATTGAACCAAGGCTGCAATGAGGTCAGGAGCTGAGTGGCCGTGGCAGAACCCAAACTGGGCATCAGTGAGCAGGTTATTGCTAAGCAAGTGCCACTTGATAGCACTGTTGATGATCCCTTCCATTACTTTACTGATGATCGAGAATAGACTGATGGAGCGGTAATTGGCTGGGTTGGATTTGTCCTACTTTTTGTGTACAGGAAACAAATGGGCAATTTTCCACATAGCTGGGTAAATGCCAATGTTGTAGCTGTGCTAGAACAGCTTGGCTAGGGGTGCTGTAAGTTCTGGAGCGCAAGTCTTCAGTACTATTATCAGAATATTACAGATTGTGTTTGAGTGCAATGCTGCTGCTGCTGATGGCCCACAGCGCCTCATGGATGCCCAGTCTTGAGTTGCTAGGTCTGTTTGAAATCTATCCCATTTAGCATGGTGGTAGTGCCACACAACACGATGGAAGGTATCCTCAATGTGAAAGCAGGACTTCGTCTCTACAAAGACTGTGCAGTGGTCACTTCTACCAATACTGTCATGGACAGATGCATCTGAGGCAGGCAAGTTGGTGAGAATGAGGTCAAGTATGTTTTTCCCTCTTGTTGGTTCCCTCACCACCTGCCACAGACCCAGCCTAGCAGCTATATCATTTAGGACACAGCCAGCTTAATCAGCAGTGATGCTACTGAGCGACTCTTGGTGATGGACATTGAAGTCCCCCACCCAGAGTACATTCTGCATCCTTGCCACCCCCAGTGCTTCCTCCAAGTGAGGGAGGTACGTGGTGATCAGCAGGAGGTTTCCTTGACCATGTTTGACCTGATGCCATGAGACTTCATGGGGTCAAGAGCCAATGTTGGGAACTCCCAGGGCAAGTCCCTCCCTCCCGACTGTGCTGTGCTGCCATCTCTGCTGGATCTGTCCTGCCAGTGGGACAGGACATACCAAGGGATGGTGATGGTATAATTCTGTGAGGATGACTGTCTGGTGTCGCTTGACTAGTCTGTGAGACAGCTGTCCCAATTTTGGCACTAGCACCCAGCTCTTAGGAAGGATGACTTTGCAGGGTCAACAGGGCTGTGATTGCCGTTGTCGTTTCCGGTGCCAAGGCTGATGCCAGGTGGTCCATTAGGTTTCATTCCTTTTTTGTGACTTTGTAGCAGTTTGGTACAACTGAGTGGCTTGCTAGACCATTTCAGAGGGCATTTTGGAGTTAACCACATTGCTGTGGGTCTGTCTGGAGTCACATGTAGGCCAGACCAGGTAAGGACATGAGATCCTTCCCTAAAGAGCATTCGTGAACCAGGTGGATTTTTACAACATTTGACATTGGTTTCATGGTCATCATTAGACTTTTAATTCCAGATTTTTATTGAATTCAAATTCCACCATCTGCAGCGGCAGGATTCAAACCCAGGCCCCCAGAGCATTACCCTCGGTTCTGGATTACTAGTCCAGTGACAATACCACTACGCCATCACCACCTCCCAAGGAGTAAGGAGGGAATGTGGTTGAGGTGTGTATTTGGTTTGGGGGTAGTCGGCAGGTTAGGATGTAGTTGGTTGGTCAGTGGATAGTTAAGTTGGGTCTGCGGTAGTCGGATGGTCGGGTTGATAGTCGAGTGGTTCGGGTGGGTGCGCGAGGTGCAGTTGAGTCAGGTCAGGGGGATAGTCAGGTAGTTGGGGGGTAGCCAGCACTGGTTGGGGGGAGGTCTGGTGGTCGGGTTGGGTAAGGGAGCTAGTCGGTTGGTCAGAGGCGTATTCACGTGGTCAGGGATAGTCAGGTTGGTTGTGATGCCGAGTTGAGTTATGCAGCTATTCTACCAGGTATTAAACTGTGTTACATTTCCTCGGTAAGCATCCAGGTAACATTTTTAATATTATTATTCATTCGTGGGATGTGGGCATCGCTGGTTGGCCAGCATTTATTGCCCATCCATAATTGCAAGGGTGGTGGTGAACTTTTTGAACTGTTGCAGTCCATGTGGTGTAGATACACCCACAATGCTGTTAGGAAGGGAGTTCCAGGATTTTACCCCAGCAACAGCGAAGGAATGGTGATGTATTTCCAAGTCAGGATGGTGTGTGGCTTGGAAGGGAACTTCCAGGTGGTGGTGTTCCCGTGTGTCTGCTGCCTTTGTCCTTCTAGATGGTATGCTAATGGATTTGGAAGGTGTTGTCTAAGGAATTTTGGTGTGTTTCTGCAGTGCATCTTGTAGTCGGTTTGTGGATTGGGTTCCAATCAAGCAGGTGGCTTTGTCTTGGATGGTGTCAAGCTTCTTGAGCGTTGTGGGAGTTGCGCTTATCCAGGCAAGTGGAGAGTATTCCATCACACTCCTGACTTGAGCATTGTAGATGGTGGACAGGCTTTGGGGAGTCAGTGGGTGAGTTACTCACCAGAGGATTCCTAGCTTCTAACCTGCTCTTGTAGCCACAGTATTTATATGACTACTCCAGTACAGCTTCTGGTCAATGGTAACCCCCAGGATGTTGCTAGTGGGGGATTGAGTGATACTAATGTCATTGAGTGTCAAGGGGCAATGGTTAGATTCTTCTTGTTGGAGATGATCATTGCCTGGTACTTGTGTGGCACAGATGCTACTTGCCACCTGTCAGCCCCAGCCTGGATATTGTCCAGGTCTTGCTGCATTTGGACACGCTCTGCTTCAATATCTGAGGATTCATGAATGGTGCTGTACATTGTGCAAACATCAGCAAACATCCCCACTTCTGACCTTATGGTAGAAAAAAGGTCATCGATGAAGCAGCTGAAGGTGCTGGGGCCTAAGTCCCTCATATCTGGCCCAAGTCTCCACCCTAAGCTCAGAGTCAGATTTGTGGAGGGTCCCAGGCAGCAGTGAATCCGCCCATCGAAAGTTTAAACTTCTTTTCTACTGGTTCAAAAGCATTTTGCTGGAAGCCTGCCCTACCCACAAAACTGGTCACACCCACAGTTGGAATTAATCACCCTGGTGAGTTTCCGCTAGTTACTCGCATTTGTGGCCTCTTAAAGTTAAACTTTTGGTGTCAAGGTAATAACAGGCATATTTTAAAAGCTTTAATTTACTAAGCAACTGACCAATGGAACTAATAAATGGTTCAGCGTAGTTGTTCAGGGTCATTTTCAGCCATTTAAAGTTGTGTTATTCCTAGGTAATGAACTACATACTCTGATTAAAATTGCTTAATAAAATTAAGATGAATCCATTTCCAGCTTAATGAATAAAATTGCACCAAGTTAGGTACAAAGATATCAAAAGAGCAGCAGTCATCGAGCCTCGCTGCTGAAGTAACGGTTAATGAACAAAAATAAAATGAGTTAAATTTTTATGTCAACCTGAATCGTTTTATAACCACTGCTGTGAAACTAAAATTCAAAGCACATTAACGAGAATGACATTTCCAGACAAGCAGAGAGTCTGTCATGTAACAGTGAGTCATGATTTTCTCATGCTTATGATAGGGAATAATTTTTAACACAATTTTATTTTTAATTACGTTTTCAGATGCTGCCTGATTGCACTGGTTCATGGGAGATTTTGCATTTGGTGATATGCAACTTGGGCAAAGAATTCAAGCTCAGGAAACTAGTGCTATTTGAAGCCAGGTCACCAATTCTGCTCAAAATGGAAACTTTTGGCCATTGTATTGCACAGAGGATGTACAGATGAAAGGCTCCTCCAATGAAAACATATGGGTAGAACTTAAAATCAAAAAAGGAGCAATCACATTGCTGAGTGTGTACTAGAGGCCCCCAAACAGACTGAGAGAAATAGAAGAGCAGATATATAGGCAAATTTCAGAGAAGTGTAAAAATAATTGGATAGTAATTGTCGAGGATTTCAACTTCCCCAATATTAACTGGGTTAGTCGTAGTGTGATAGGTTTAGTGGGAGCAGAATTCTTAAAATGCATCCAGAAGAGCTTTTTAAGCCAGTATGTAGAAGGTCCTTTGAGAGAAGGGGCGGTCCTGGACTTAATTATAGGGAATGAAGCCGAGCAAGTGGTAGAGGTATCAATGGGGGAACATTTTGCAGATAATGATCATAACTCCATTAGATTGAAGGTTGTTATGGAAAAGGACAAGGATGAGCCATAAATCAGAGTTCTAAATTGAGGGAGAGCCAATTTTAATAAGATCAGATATGATTTGGCCAGAGTGGACTGGGAGCAGCTACTTTTAGGTAAATCTGCATCAGAGCAGTGGGACTCATTCAAGAAGGAAATAGGGAGAGTACAGGGCAAACTTATTCCAGTAAAGTCAAAGGGTGGGACCAGCAAATCCAGGGAACCCTGGATGTCAAGGGATATACAGGATTGGATAAAGAGAAAAAGGGAGGCTTATGGCCGATACCAAGGGCTCAAAACAGCGGAATCCCTGGAGGAGTATAGAATGTGTTGGGGGGAACTTAAAAAGGAAATTAGGAGAGCAAAATGGAGGCATGAAGAAACATTGGCAGGTAAAATAAAGGAAAATCCAAAGTTATTTTACAAGTACATTAAGAATATGAGAATAGCTAGGGAAAGAGTAGGGCCCATTAAGGATCATAGTGGTAATTTGTGTGTGGAGCCGGAAGACGTAGGTAGGGTTCTAAATGAATACTTTGTGTAGGTGTTCACAAGTGAGAGGGACGAGGTGGGTATGGAAATCGGGCAGAAAGACTGTGATATAATTAAAGAAATTTGAATAGAAAGAGAGCAGGTTCTAAGTGGTTTGTCAGGCTTAAAATTAGATAAATCACCAGGCCTGGATGAAATGTACACCAGGCTCTTGATGAGGCAAGGGAGGAGATAGCAGGGCGCTGGCAATAATTTTCAATACCTCTCTGGCCACAGGAGAGGTGCCAGAGGACTGGAGGACAGCCAATGTGGTGCTATTATTCAAGAAGGGAAGAAGGGAAAAACCAGGGAACTGCAGGCCAGTCAGTCTAACCTCAGTGGTGGGGGAACTATTGGAAGCAATTCTGAGGGACAGAATTAATCTACCCTTGGAGAGGCAGGGATTAATCAATGACAGTCAGCATGGCTTTGTTAAGGGGAGGTCAAGTCTGACCAATTTGATTGAATTTTCCGAAGAGGTGACCAGGTGTATAGATGAGGGCAATGCATTTGACGTAGTCTACTTGGACTTCAGCAAGGCTTTTGATAAGGCCCCGCATGGGAGACTGATAATGAAGGTAAGAGCCCATGGGATCCAAGGCAATTTGGCAAATTGGATCCAGAATTGGCTGAGTGGCAGGAAGCAGAAGGTGATGGTCGAGGGGTGTTTTTGTGACTGGATGCCTGTGTCCAGTGGGGTTCCACAGGAATCGATGTTGGGTCCCTTGCTGTTTGTGGTATATATAAACAATTTAGACTTGAATGCAGGAGGATTGATCAGTAAGTTCACGGATGACATGAAAATTAGTGGGGTGGTAAATTGTGAGGAGGATAGCTTTAAACTACAGGAGGATATAAACGGGCTGGTCAGATGGGCTGATCAGTGACAAATAGAATTTAATCCAGGTAAGTGTGAGGTGATGCACTTGGACAGGACAAACAAGGCATGGGAATACATGACGAATGGTAGGATCCTGGGAATTACCTTAAGGTAACGGGACAGCTAGCTAAGGTGGTTAAGAAATCATATGGAATATTTACCTTAATTAGCTATTTTAAAACAACATTTAGGATACACAGTGGATTTTACATTGCAACCACTTGCTTCACACCTGCTGAACCCATTCTTTCCACTTGTTTTATTCTTACGATATTAAAATTAGCTAATTAAAAGGAAAAGTTGCATTTATTTGTTTTTTGCACTGGATATAAGAATATAAGAGCAAGGAGGTTATGCTGGAACTGTATAAAATGCTGGTTGGGCCACAGCTAGAGTATCGTGAGCAGTTCTGGAATCTACATTATAGAAGGATGTGATTGCACTGGAGAGAATGCAGAGGAGATTTACCAGGATGTTGCCTGGGCTGGAGAGTTTTAGTTATGAGAAGAGATTGGGTAGAATGGGGTTATTTTCCCTGGAGCAGAGGAGATTGAAGGGGGAGATGATTGAGGTGTATAAAATTATGAGGGGCATAGATAGGGGAAAAGTTCTTTCCTGTCTACCCTTGGTGCAGGGATCAATAACCTGGGGGCATAGCTTTAAGGTAAGGGGCAGGTAATTTAGAGGGGATGTGAGGAAGAACTTTTTCACCCAGAGGGTAGTGGGAATCTGGAACTCACTGCCTGAAAGGGTGGTAGAGTCAGAAACCCTCATAACATTTAAGAAGTAGTCGGGTGTGCACTTGCGATGCTATGGCATACAAGGCTATGGGCCTAGTGCTGGAAAATGGGATTAGAATAGTTAGGTACTTGTTTGACCAGTGCAGACTCGATGGGCCGAAGGGAATTTTTCTGTGCTGTAGACCTCTCTGACTCTGTAACGCTATAACATGCTAGTTCAGCACTGAGTGAGTGCTGCACATTTAAACAGGCAACATTTGATTTGAGAAATGAAACAGAGACCCTACCTACCCCTCAGGTAGGCATAAAAGATCCCAAGGCATTATTTTGAAGAACAGCAGAGATGTTATCCTTAGTGCCCTGGCCTGTATTTATCCCTCAACCAACATCACAACAGATCATTTGGTCATATCATATTGCTGCTTATGGGAGCTTGCTGTGTGGAAATTGGCTGCTGAGTTTCTTACATTACAACAGTGACTACACTTCAAAAGTAATTCTTTGGCTGTAAAGCCTTTTGAGACATCCAGTGCAAAAAACAAATAAATGCAACTTTTCCTTTTAATTAGCTAATTTTAATATCATAAGAATAAAACAAGTGGAAAGAGTGGGTTCGGCAGGTGTGAAGCAAGTGGTTGCAATGTAAAATCCACTCTGTATCCTAAATGTTGTTTTAAAACATAAATGTGGCTCTTCCAATCACATAGACACATTCTGTTGTGAGTGTCTGCTTTGCATCTGCCAGATAAATTTTATTTTAAGAGGTGTTTTCAAACTGTCTTAATTCTGCTGTATTCTTAGCTATGCAAGACTTATACTCAGGAAAGCAAAACATTGAGTCCTCCATGAGTGTGAGAAATGATGACTCACTTTTACATGACAGACTGTCTGCATGTATGGAAATGTCATTCTCATTCATGCGCTTTGAATTTTATTTTCACAGTAGCAATCAAAAATCGTTTCAGGTTGACATGCATATTTAACTCATTTTATTTTTGTTCATTAACCATCATGACTGCAGCCCTTTTGGTATTTCCGAACCGCTGGTGAAATATTCCTCTTATGTCTGAAAGATTTCAAATTTTCAGCATCCATTCTTGACTATTTTGTTTTAATATTCATGTTTTAGTGTTCAAATGCTCCCTAATTTCATGTGCTAAAATTTAGTTTTAAAACTATTTGCTCCTATGTTAGATCTCATCCAAATTTTCACTCATTGCTCTCCAGTGGGTGGTTCACTATATTCTTTTCTCCTTATCCAGTGCCTTTTGTGACTGGTCAAAGAGTTAGACATTAGTCTGGGCATGGAGGCTTCATGTGGACTATCTTCGAGAGCAAATTATGAAACTTGCCTGTGCTCAGGACAGAATAAGAGTATTTTCAAGGCAAATATCTAATCTTTCTATGAAAAGCCCAACTCACGTAAGTGGAAATGGTTGATAACACTTCGAGAGAAAAGGTTATGATGTATCCTTTTTTAAATGGTGCTTAGTTTGTGGGGTTTTTTTCTTTTGATTTCCTTGGGGAAAACCTCTTGAAAAGTAACCTCTTTTACACTTACTCCGGCTTTATAATTCATGTTTGCTTGCATCTCTTAATTTGGCACTGAGCTAGTCCAAGATCATGATTGCTTGGCTTAGTATTTTTGTTCTTACACCTTAGAATAGGTACTTTTCTAGACAGAATCTTGTAGAATCAGTGTAAAGTTACTTGGATAGATTAAGAATGGACAGCATTCCCATGGTCAATAAGTTATTATTAACAGCAGTGGATCTGCTTCAAGACCAGTTACAAGTGGTGTCCTACAGGGATCATCTATTGCTTTATCGCATCTATATAAACAACCTGCGTATCAATTTTGGAGCAATGAACTGTATGGTTGGCAATGATATGAATATTTGTGCAAGTATTAGTGTGAGTTGAATATTAATCAAATTTAATTGGATGCAGGTGGTGGGCATTAACTGAGCATTTGTTTAGGTTCCTATAAATAGGAACATACTGGAATTGGGGTTTGGGTTTAGGAGGTATTTGCTTATAGTGTGTAGTTCTCTGAAATGTATGTAAAGATTGGCACAACTGGGCTTTCTGGAGAGCAACAGGTAGAACCGTGGAGAAAAACAAAGTTCTGCCAGCAGATTTAGTTGCTCTGGGAGGATGAGGAAAATTGTGGGCAACAGTTTATAAACTGGACAAGTGCAGTGTTATTCATTTGAGCAGAACCAACACCAAGTACACCTTCACTTCACGTGGAACAGAACTGAAATCAGTTGACAGAGAAAAGAATTGTAGCCTTGGGGTTCATAATTCTCTGGAGGATCAGGAATAATGCTGAGATGTCATAACAAAAGCAAATAGGGTACTAGGTTGTATTAACAACACTATTCATTGTAAGACAAAGAACATCATTTCGTCCTTGTACAAGAGCTTAGTTACACCACATTTAGAGTACTTCATTCAGTTTTGGTCATGACATATGTGTGATGTAGAAGTTCTGGAAAACTTTCAAAGAAAAGCAACAAGAATAATTCCTAATTTAATCAATCTGAAATGCACCAATAGAAATGAAAAGCTAGGTGTATTCACTTTAGGTAGGTGTAGACTTTGGGGTTATTTGACAGCAATCTATAAAATAGTTAACTGACTAGATTATGTTCCTTCTAATTGTTTCAGTTTGATACATTGGGGAAGACAATGGAGAGACCATGTGTATAAGTTAAGCAAGTATGGAACTGGATGTGAGTCAGTTCCTCTTTTCCCATAGGAGTGTAGACCTGTGGAACAAGTTGCCAACCCGTGCAGTGAACAGTGAGTGTTAAATCTCTGAATACCTTCAAAAGAGAGTTAGATCGGTTCATGACTGGGGCAAAGATCACATCTTAAAAGTAACAGATGAAATATGAGATATTACCAGTAAGTCAGTGTGGTCTGTTATTTTTTTTTGATCCGAGAGGAACTTTCCAGTTTTTTTTCCCTTCTAAATGGGCTTGGATTTTTAACAATCTTTGCCTCGCTCAGGAGATCTCATTGGTCCTGATGAGTAGAATGCCTCTATTCATGATTCCTCCATCATCATGGCTTGTTGGACAAAATGGCCATTTCCCATTTATCATTTTTCTATGTATATATCTATGTATCTTCTTACATTATTTAACCATTATTTCCATGGTTGCCTCATTTCTCTTCCTCTACGTACAATGGCCATCCATGTGGTAGTGTTCGCTTGCCCTGTGTTTGATTATGAGTCTGTTTACTATCGATGCTCACTGTGCTTGATTAGTTAAGTCTAGGTGTAGACTGAATGCAAAATAAACAAATTGTAGAAGTTGTGGAAGCTAGAGCTGAAACCACGGACCAGGCTTTTAAAACACTATGAAAAAAATGTGTTGCACACATAGAAATTACAACAATGTGGCAATGAGGATGATTGAGTAAAGTTTAAATTTACTGACTCCAAAACCTTTCCTTTCTTTGCAGGGAGATCCACCGATGCCATGGGATTAATGGGTTCAAGGCCTACACAGATGGACAGTTTAGGTGTAACAGTGATTCACAAGAAGATGATACTCATACAGAGCAGAGCAGAAGGCCAGAGGACATTTGAGCGTCTCACAGAAGACACATATATGGCTGTAAGTGCTCTCAAAAAATGCTAGAGGCCAAAGAAAAATGTGATGTTTGGAATGATATACATTCCACCAAAGATGCCAGGGAAATGGGGAGCCCATAAAACAATACCCAGCAACAGGTTGTGGCAGTTGGCTTCTACGTGTAGTTTTGGCACACTAACTAATGAACTAATTTGTTTAACTTCAATTCCATGAGTTAGGGAACATCTCTTCATGGTGAATGATGATTTACTTTTGGAAAAAAGCCGTGGTCCAAATTGAATCTGCTATGTTTGGTTCGAAGATGTTATTCAGAAAAGCACTCTCAGAATCAGGGTTGCAGACACAGCTTGCCTGACCAAATTAACTGCAAGGGTTACAGACAAAGAGGCCTCAACAGTCTTTTCAAAATGTGCCCCATCATGGTCAAATACCTTCAGAACTGTGCTCAAATTGTGGAGATGCTCATCAATTCACATCGCCATGTCCAGCTCAAGGGAAAAAAGTGTAACACACACTTAAAGTGGATCCACTTCACAAAGGTGTGGAGGTCAAAGCAGAGGACTTCATTGGTTCAACAAGTGGAGGAGTCTCTTCTTGGGAGTGAGGTATGGCATGTATAAAGCATTATGAATGATAAATTCATGAGTCATTTTAGAGATTGCTCAGTCGAGATCACAAGCATCTCAGTGTCATTTCTCATCAACGTTGGCACGAAAACATCTATTTGAGTGACGAACTCTACCATTGGTGTTTTTTGCAACTTTCTTTCACTCCTGCAACTTCAAACTTACAATGACTCTATTATTCCAGTTTCAGAAACAATCACAGCTACAAAAACGTCACCCTAGACAGATTCATGTTCTAGGTAGTTAAAGGCAGAAGTCTTATGGGGGTAAATTTTTTCGATAGGCTTGGATTTAAACTTGAAGACTTCACCAGAGGACACATTAACGTCATTGGTAGTGCAAACTATACACAATCTTATTTACCGGATTTAGGGAGATTAAGGGTTACTGTCATGCTCCACATGTCAACACATCAATACCACTAGCTGCACAATTTGAAGTGGTTGCCATTTGCAATCCATCCTGAAGTGTCACAGGAGATGAAACAACTAGAAGCAGACAGTATCATTGAGTGAATTGACTTATCACCATGGATATCGGACCTAGTCATTGCACAATGCAAAAATGGCAATCTTGAACTATGTGTTGACCTTAAGGTGGTCAACAAAGCTATCATTCCAGACAAGTATCCACTTCCTACAATCCAAGAACTATCAGAGCCATTTCAGGACTCCACAGTCTTCATGAAACTCAACATGCAACAGAGATATCTTCAGATACCACTAGCAGAGCAAAGCCGATATCTTTCAGATTTTGTTACTCATGAAATGTTTCAGTAGTGAAGAATGCTCTATGGACTAAGTTCAGCACTGAGTGCATTCCAGATGATTGACATTAAGGAAACACTGAACTTGCTGGATGATGTCATTGTCCGTTGAAGACACATAGCAGAACACGATCAGCAGTTATCACTCGACTCATACTTCAAAATTTGATGCTCAACAAGGAATACACAATCACAGCTGGAATAAAGCCGACATGCAACAATGTCAAATCCATTCATGAGCTTCTGACCCCGTCTGTCTTGAAAGATTTGGCATTGTACCAACTGTTAATATAAATTCATTCCTAAGTATGTATAGGTTGCGGAGCCTCTTCAGAAGCTGCTGCACAATGGGAATGGACAATCGCACAGCAAACAGCGCTGGATACATTGAAGGCAAAGATAGTATCTTCGCCAGTCCTTGCGCATTTCAACCCACGTGGAAATTTGTCACACGAGATGAGTCAGGAAATGCGATTGGAGCTGTAGTCTCAGAGTACATTGAGGGAAGTGAATAACCAATCGCTTATGCGTCATGCCTGTTGTCAGAAATTGAATGCAAGTAATCTACTGGAGAGTAGGAAGCACTAGCTTGCATCTACTCTTATGAACTACAGTAGAAAGTTCACTCTCCGCACTAAACACCAAGTGCTGACTACATTTTTAGCTACATCAGGGATCTGGTCATCAGCCTCCCCCAGCATAATAGCTATTAACCTGTAATACTACAGCCTAGTCAGCTGCATATGAAGGAACCACTGCAAGCTGTTGAGATAACAGCACATAATATAATTTAAAGATAGTTGCTCAGCACTCTGTTCCTCCTATCTCACACCCCTGATTGCCTTCCTTCACCTTGGGTCCTGACTTTCAGCCCAGCTTCCTGGAAGTATCGTTGGATTCTCCACCCTCTTGCACACTAGCAGCAAGTTGCCAGTGAGCAATCAGTCAAAATATTCAGATGAGGCCTGACCATAACAATGCTCTAGGCCTTTTATGGCACTATTAGGCAGATATAGCACCACCCATACTCACTGCCCCCCCCAATATGTGCTCAAGTTAGTAATCACCATTCTTGTTTCCATCTCCTCCAATAAATTGCTCATTAAAATCAATGGGATGAAAACTGAGTGGTTTCTAGATAGAGCAAGAGAAGCCACACTGCCAAGTTACTGCCCAGGCTGTAAAAATAAAATTGATCCCCACTGCATTTTACATATTTCCTCAGCAATTTTCATTTCCACATTTCACAGGCACAGAAGCATAACAAAGATAAGCTTATGTAAACAATCTCATTTTTGATTTGATTATAATATTATTAAACTACTAAATGTTAGAAATAAAAATACCTGGAAAAACTCAGCAGGTCTGGCAGCAATTGCGGGGAGGAACACAGTTAACATTTCAAGTCCGTATGAAGAGTGATACAGACTCGAAACGTTAACTGTGTTCCTCTTCACAGATGCTGCCAGACCTGCTGAGTTTCTCAAGGTATTTTTATTTTTATTTTTGTTTTGGATTTCCAGCATCCACAGTTTTTTGCTTTTATTAAATGTTAGAGTTGGTTTCTAGGCTGCAGCTTTTACAGGAGGGCTACTGATCTTAATCTTCTATCCATTATCGTGATATACCTTTCTCATCAAATATTTAAATTAATCTCTTGACCTTCATTCTGATTTTACTGCTTAAACTTTGCTTGTTACTGACCCTAGTTTGGTTTCACTTTACATTTATCATCACCTCAAACATTTCATTTAGCCTGTTTATGCTCTGGCTCCACGTGCTCAGTTTGTCCTCCGCTTCAGTATGTAGGATGATACTGTCAGGAAAGTTGAGATTTGAAATCTTCCTTCCATTAAACTCCCACTTCGCTTGCAAATCTCTGTAATACTTCTACCACCATGTTTTTGTAGGAAGGTATTAAATAAATTACGCAGTAACAAGTGAGTTGTCCAAATGTTCTTTAGAACCCCTCAGGATGTTCTTCAGTGAACAAGACTGAGTACGCTTTGGTGGACAGAGTGCTTTCAGGGTGTTGATTAGTTTTGCAGGTACACCACTTTGTAAGGATTTCCTAATGTGCTTTCCCTTAGACTCTCAATTGCATTTTGGAAATGAACAAATTATGGTACAATCTCAAACGATGATCAATGACTGCTTCTGACAATAGGTATAATAAAAAGATCTGCTTCAAATGTCACACTTAGATTACTGTCTGATGTTGCGTGCTACTCTTCTCTGGATAACACAAAAAAGGTTTTCAGTATAACGTTGCACCCATTATAACCACTATAATGTTGTATAATTTTGACATCTAGATTTGTTTTCAGTGTTTGATATCGTGGTCATAATGGGTCATACCCATTTTTTTGAAAAATTCAATCCTATCTGGTTAACACTAAAAGGCTTGAATTGTGACTGCAGGAGGCACAAAGAATAAAGACATTTAATGGCAAATGCTCCCTACAGGTACACCTTCACCTTTTATATATCAGTTAATCTGCCTCTCAAACCTTCAGATTAGCTAGCATCATGAAAATTCCTGACAAAAGAATTATGTGTTAAATTTACTGACCATTCAGCCCTTGGTTATTACTAATTAAAACAGGGAATACTCAGCAGGTCTAAGGAGAAGAGTTGGCAATTCAGGTCGATGACCATTCATCAGAACTAACCTTTTTATTTTTTCCACAGGAGCCACCTTAGCCACAGGGCTAAGTATTCCTTGCTTTTTATTTCAAACATCTTGCATCTGCAGTATCTCGCCTTTGCTCTGTTATTATTTGTCTCATCAGTGAGAGGTAAGTAGATTCCAATTTTAGCTTAAAGGCTTTGTCTAAATGAACACAGAAAGCAAAGGTAAAATTAGTAGTAAAACCTCTCTCACTACATCAATTCTATAACACCATGTGTATAAGCTGATAAGTTATAGCATTGCTTGTCTATTGGGGAAATGCAGGCAATATGTTTAATATATTATCAGATCATCTAGGAAAAACTGAATTCTAGAGCATGTAAGCATTACAATGAGCCAGATTTTGAGGTCTGCAATTGTTAAATGTTCTTCTAAGGGAATGAGACTTCCCATTTGTAAAATTTGTTTTCAGTGCCAGAGTAGCTGTTCAGCAATAATAATGGTTTAGTGTGCCGTTAAAAATTCAATTACTCATAATGCCACAAGACTTAAGTTTATTGTTGTTCCTTTGCATAGAACGAGTGAGTAATTAAATTGACAAATTAATGATTTCTAAATGATTCCATCAGCGAAGACTACAACAGCATATCCTGGGAGGAGCAGAATATCACTTTTATTTAATCCTTCATGGGGTCTAAAAATCACTGGCAATGTCAGCATTTATCTCCAATCCCTAATTGGCATTGAGACGCTCATGATGAGCCACCTTCTTGAACCTCTGCAGTCCTTGTGGTGGAGGTACATCCACAATGCTGCTAGGCAGCAAATTCCAGGATTTTGACCCAGTTACAGTGAAGTAACCTAGCAATATACTTCTAGAGCTATACCTTGAGTGCCCTACCATCCATTCTTAATTAGCACATTCGTTTAGATAATATCACCAACTGTAACACCTATGTGTTCTTTTGTTTTGTTGTTTGTGACATCTTTTGATGATCTGCTTCTATCACTGCTTGTTTGTCCCTACAACCACACCAACCCCTTCCACTTCTCTCTCTCTCTCTCTGCCACCCCCCACCCCACCAAACCCCACCCCCCCCACCCCCCCACACACCTTAAACCAGCTTATATTTCAACTCTTTTCTTGGACTCACTCAAGTTCTGTCGAAGGGTCATGAGGACTCGAAACGTCAACTCTTTTCTTTTCCGCCGATGCTGCCAGACCTGCTGAGTTTTTCCAGGTAACTCTGTTTTTACTTCAAGATGAGGATTGTTTATGGGTTGGAGAAATAGTGGTGTTCCCATGTGCCTGCTCTCCTTGTTCTTCTAGATGGTAGAGGTCTCAGGTTTGGAAATTGCTGTCGAAGGAGCATTGACAAGATGCTACAATGCATCTTTTAGATGGTTCACACTGCTGCCACTATGTGATAATGGTGGGGGGAGTGAATGTTCAGTGTGATGGGTGGGGTGCCAATCTAGTGGGATGTTTTGTCCTTGATGGTGTTGAGCCTCTTGAGTGTTGTTGGGGCTGCAATTATCCAGGCAAGTGGGGAGTGTTCCATCACAGTCCTGACTTGTGTCTATTAAATGGTGGACAGGCTTTGAGGAGTCAGGAGGTTGGTTACTCGCTGCCAAATTCCCAGCCTCTGACCCTCTCTTGTAGCCACAGTATTTATATAGTTGGTCTATTAACGTTTCTGTCATGGTAACCCAAAGGTGTTAATGATGGAGGATTCAGCTATAATGCCATTGAACATCAAAGGGAGAGGATTAGATTCTGTCTTGTTGGATATGGTCATTGCCTGGCACTTGTATGGCATGAATGCTATTTACTGCTTCTCAACCCAAGCCTGAATATTGTCCAGCTCTCGTTGCACATGTGCACGGTCTGCTTCAGCACTTGTGGAGTGGCGAATGGTGTTGAAAATTGTGCAATCATTGGTGGACCTCCCCACTTCTGACCTTATGATGGAGAGAAGGTAATTGATGAAGCGGCTGAAGATGGTTAGGCCTTGAATACTACCTTGTGGAACTCCTGCAGTGATGTCCTGGGACTGTAATGATTGACCTCCAACAACCCCAGCCAGCTTCCTTTGTGCTAGGTATGACTTGAGCTTGTGAGGAGTTTCCCACAATTCCCACTGACTTCAATTTTATTCAGGCAACTTGATGCCACACTCAGTCAAATGTTGCACGATGCAGATTTCTGCATTTAACTGCACATTTAGATGTCAAAAGCTTCTGTCAGTTTTACTTAATAATAGCAAGCACGAACAGCCTCACTGTTATAACCACAACAAATTCCAGGCCATTATGTGTTGCATTATGGACACAAAGGGTTTAGCTTTCAAATGATTTTGTTTCACGACAGTTTCTGATATGAATTTATTTTTTGTTACTATTTGTTTGTCAGCAAAATTCAAAACTTATACTCAATAAACTCTGGCACATTTTTCTCCACTCCCAGGGAAATCACATACAAATGCTATATAAAATAAAAATACATTTGAACTGTTGTATACTGAGTGCTGTAAATGAGGAGAAGATTGAGAGAGTTCAAGCTACCATACTGAGCATGTTTATATTTGCAAATGGTAATGATCTTATAGTTTGCCAGTTGTAAAGCTCTGAAAATTATAACATCTAATGTTTTGTGATTGTACAAGCTTCACTCTGTGTGGTCAGACATCTATCTCTTAGGTACAATCTTAGTCATTGCTATAATCCAGCAAAATTTGTAGATAAATGAATGACAAATTCATCCGACCAAAGTGCAAAGTCAAATTGTCCCACAACATGGAAAAATTGTACAACAGTGAACTCACAACTATCTTGAGAACCATATCTTGAATACAGCTGTGAAAGTAGCAATTGACCCAAGTGCTTAAAACATGGAATACAATTTTTATAAGCTCTTGAACTATCTATATATAGATACAACCCATTAAACCGGGGTCATGTGTGATTATGTTATTTAGCTTTACTATAACGTGTATATATCTACTTTAATCATCAAAATGTATATTTCCAGAGTTAAGTAAATCAGTAAAGAAGGCAGCTTTTTGGCCTTACCTGTTTATTTCCTACTTCCTTAAAGTATTCTCTTGCATTGTGAGCATTTTGGTTATGTGCAAAAATATGTCCATATATAACATTAATTAGAAAAAGCACAATAACTCTCTCTCTTACAAAGTGACATGAAGGTGTAGAAGTCATTTCAATGGTCTTCCCCTGTGACTTCAAGATAATCATAACAGACACCCAATCAAATGGGAGTTAATAAAGGAGTATCCACCAATGGAGTGGAGAATTCCTGCTCGAGATTAATATTGGTCTGCCAATCTCCCAATTCCCTCTGCCTAACAGTTAGGAACAATACATTTATCATTTTCTGACACAAATAGGGGCAGAAAATGCAGATGTCAAATGCAGAGGACAATTTGCTTGTCTAATGTTAGCTGTGGTTTCATTGGAAAATGAGGAGTGAAAAACTCAGGGGAGGTATCTCTTCTCTAATGGGTTAAATTCAATTTTCATCTGATGGATATTACAGAGTAATTTGTTTTTGCTGGGCATTTGCTCAAATGACTGATTTGAGAGGAGATGTGATAATGGTAAAGCTATAGGGAAACCTCACTCAAGATAGTCACTATTAGGTTCATATTACAGTTAAGAAAGTTCTGCTTGGTTTTATTGTGCATCAAATCACATTATGATTTAGGATGTATCATGATCAGCAGTTATAGAGTGTTTTCACTTCAGTTCACACAAGCCTGAATAGTTGAAGCATTAAAATAAACTACACAATACATTGGTTTCACCAAAGTGACATTCAGGTTGATTTTAATGACCAACTATAATGGTATACGCCAATATTAGGTTATGAAATAATAAATTCATTTTCTTGATGTGCGCTAAGAATATTTTTGGTGTCTAGGTATCAAGTGTTACAGCTATGTTTTCTAACCATGATTTTTTTTCTTGAGTATTGTCCATTTCAAGTGTTTCGATATGAACTTGCGAATGTACATTGACAGAACAGCTTCTGGAGCCACTTGCAAGAACAGCAAATCTACGCTGTAAGCATCCAATCAGGACACAGCTGCAAAACAGTCTCTTCACTCATCTTAAGCAGCAAAGGAACTGCTGAACTAGCTTAAATAGTGAGGAAATCTATAACATAGCTGTGCCCTAAAGGAATCCAAGCTCTAACACAATAGCCGAGTGCCACTGACAACAAAACTCATTTTAGCAACAGGGGACTTGTAATATTACAGGATGGCACTGATTCAAAGCAATAGTAGCTTGGTGGTGTTAGGGGAATGTGGTCACAAAGAATAATCCCAATCAATCTCCCGTTATAAGAATTCAGTAAGAAATAAAGGTGAAGTTCCATAACATTGAATAGGTTTACAACAGTTAGCCAACATTATTGATATTATGAAGGGACATGAAGAAGAAATTATCTTAGGTTTCATAGTAATGTTGTAACTGTTTAAACAAATGTTTCATATGCAAACCAGAGATGTATATACACAAGAAATCTAAAAGTATGTTGCAATTTAAATTAAATGATGCTCACAGAACAAGGTGACCAAATGTATAACAAAAAAGGTTTGTAGAGAAAGTAATGCATATTTTCTTACTGTATTATCTATGGTGTGATAGTACAAGGTAGCCAATGAGAGGCGGAATAAAAATGGCTGTTGTGCTCTATTTTAATGTACTTTGCTCTTATTAACTGAGACAATATGGTATTCAGTCAACATGGGCTGAATTTTACCAGCCCACCATGGGTCCCATCATTGCACATGATGAATGCGGCAGGCCAACTGCAATCATGCGCCAGTTGGCATGACAGGCACAGGGCTGTCTTGTCGCTGGATGGAGATGGGTAACAAAGATGCAGGTGTTGGTGCCATTTTTAAATTGTGCCAGCTCTGCATGGAAACCTGAGTGCAACTGGAGCCCCCCCACCCCATTCCAGCTCTGCCTCTGTTGCTGATGGCCTCCTCCTCTGCTGTTGCTGTTGTACACCTTATCATTCCTCAGTACCTGCCACCAGTGTATTTACTGTCACTCGGGATTAGATTCTGACTCACAAACTGTTGAGAGCACCACACACCTCCCCAGGTAGCTGATGGAGGCAGCGACAGGTGAGGGCACTGACAGATGGAGGACAGTGGGAGGTCCTACCCATTCTGAGACCAAGCTGGACAATGAAGCTTCGATGTTAGCAACAAAGAAAAAGCTGCAGTTGTGGCGAGACCTTACAGAACATCTGACAACAATGAGCTGATGATAGAGGAATCCATCCAGGCTATAAGTACTGCCATATCTCAAATGTGCGGGCATATGTTTTCCTCCATTGAGAGGTTGGCAACCCTCATGGACAGCCAGATCCTGCAAATATGTGTAGAAGTGCATACTATTGCCTTGTCCCTGAATTCACCACAGTGAGTGGCAAACAAGAAGGGGTTGAGGCACGTGGAGACTCCTGCAGATCCTCATCCTTCTCTGATCAGCAAGGAGGTTCAAATGAGCCTTGAAAGAAATGAAAAGTGCCTGCCCTCCACATCTGAGGGCTCCTCTCAGAGTGCTCCAGGTGTAGACAATGGCTCCTCAGCCCATCTGCCAGTGATCCATGGGGATGGTAACATAGTGGCAATGTTACTGGACTAGTAATTCAGAGGCCTGGACTAATGCTTCAGAGACAAGAGCTTGAATCCCACAATGGCAGCTGGGAGGAAAGTAAATTCAATTAGTTAATAACACTGAAATAAAATGTTAGTCTCATTAATAATTGTCATTAAAAACCCATTTGGTTCACTAGTATTCTTCAGGGAAGGGGATCTGACAATCTTACCTGGTCTGGCCTGTATGTGAATCCAGACTCTCAGCAATGTGGTTGACTTCTAACTGCCCTCTGAAATGGCCTAGCAATGCACTCAATTCAAGGGTAGTTAGGGATGGACATTAAATGCTGGCCTTGCTAATCCCTCTCATGTCCCAAGGATGAATTAAAAAGGAGTGCCCAGCTCCTCTGGCAGTGACAAATGTGGAGGTTTGTGTGCAGGAGCCCATCAGCCAGTTGGGACCCTCTAGGCATCAGGCTGCCAGAGGACAGCTGCCACAGTCATCCTGTCTCCACCTCAGATGTGGGATTAGGGCAGCACCCCGTGGAGTCTCGCGGATATTAAAAAATTGCTTTTGTTATTGGTTGTTGAGAGACTTTAGATAAAGGGACATGACTTTCATTGTGGAAAATCTCTCATGCTTTCCTTCATGCCTTGGCAGATGCCACCTTCACCTTTGCTCCCTCAATCGGCTGCCAATGTGAGTCCTGGCCTCATTTGTTTACCCTTTCAGGTAAGTTTGGTAGTAAGCTGGGCATTCAGTGCTGGAATGCAATTAGATGGAAATGACAGGCAGTATACATCAAGGTGAGTCTTTATTGAGTTCACTAGGAAGGGGTATCATGGTCGCAGGAATCAGGGCATGTATTACATTTTCCCGAGCCTCCCTTGTAAGTCTTTCAATGCCCCTTGCCTCCTTTTCAAGAGCTTCCTCATTTTTGTGTGCTGCCAGCCCATTCCCCCAAATCCACCTTGTCAAATGGAGACTGGCGATTAGTCGTGTTCTCTTGATGCAAGGCCACCCCTCTGCAGTTCTAGATTGCTTAGAGCACAGTAGACCACCACAATACACAACACCCTCACTGGGCATACAGGAGGACTCCACCAGGTCAACTGAGGCATCAGAATCTTATTTTCAGCAGCCCAATGAACTGCTTGATGGTCGCTTGTATGAATCCATGGCAGGTATAGTATCTCTCGTCTGCTGCAAGGCATGGGTTCCTCACAAGCATGAGTAGCCATGTTTACAATGGGCCACCCTTGTCCCCAAGAATCCATCCATGAAGGCAAACAGGGGGAACCAGAAAAGGTCGTGGCACCTGGGAATGCATTAGTCTTTAGGTGTTGTGGCTGCTTTCTGGGAACTGTGCAGATACCTGAAGGATCCCTTGGGTGGTTGCAGACCATTTGCACATTAGTAGAATGGAACATCTCACAATTCATTGCAGTATTTAAACCAGAAGGAGTTTGCTAAATGCGTCCACAGAGCAGCAAAGTCCTGATGACAGAAACAGCCTGGAGTAACAGGTTATTTACATCAGAACAGAGGGGCTACCGTGCAGGTACATTACTTTAACACGCCAATGACTCAAGCACATTTGACTGTACAACCATTCAAGAGACTTGCTAATGAAGGTCACTGACTGTTTTGTGGGAGCCTTGATGGCCACATGCATGCAGTCAATGAAACCTTGCACCTGGTGCTTGCTTGGAACGTATGGTTAAGGTTGGTTAATGCATGTCTGAATTGTGGTGTCAGTGGGGACAGAGTGTGGTGGGGCCATGGTACCCCAGCTAGGAGGCCAAAGCCTCCAAGTGGGGCTGGTTAGATGCCACCTCCCGTATGACATGCCCCTTGATTCAAGGTATCATCCCACCAAGTTTAGTTGAGATTGTCCCAAGGACCTCAGAGGAGTTTGCCAACAAGCAAACAGACAGACATTTCACTTTTATGTATAAAGATTTGTAGTGTAGAGTCATCTATGCTGTCCTCCATTTTGGAGAGTTGTAAATAAATTTAGTTCAATAATGGCTGTCTGCAGTTGAGTTATTAGTCTTTTATCAGTGTAGTACACAACAGAGAGATGGCAACAAGGATGGGATGGAATTTTCTTTTACATTTCATTTGAGAAATTAACAACTGGGAAATATTGTGACACACTTTTTGGAACTTCTAAAGTTGAACTTTGGAAGTGTGAGTAATTTAGAAGATGGTTTTGTATGCACATGAACAGCTTGGTGAGTCAGCACAGTATGTAATTGAAAAAAACAGCACTGAAGCATTTTTGGGCACAATGGGAAATTCAACCCCAACAATTAGGACTGATATAATTACAAAGGAAGGTTACACATTTGCTGAAAGTGAATAAAATAGGAAATGAGGATAAAGTAAATGTTTTCCTCACCAGGTGCTGATGATGATGATGCAATCAGTATTGCCCATGAGACCCTGGACAACAAAATATACTGACATTAGTGAGATTATGGCACTACCAGGAACGAAATTGCACTGAGAGTTGCATTCCATCAAAGGAAGCAGTTGCCAAGTGAGACTAAAAATAAAAAAACAAAAAACTGCGGATGCTGGAAATCCAAAACAAAAATAGAAATAGCTGGAAAAACTCAGCAGGTCTGGCAGCATCGGCGGAGAAGAGCAAAGTTGACGTTTCGAGTCCTCATGACCCTGTTGAAGGGTCATGAGGACTCGAAACGTCAACTTTGCTCTTCTCCGCCGATGCTGCCAGACCTGCTGAGTTTTTCCAACTATTTCTATTTTTGCCAAGTGAGACTGTTGTAAATGACTTTCTTGAGGTGAAGAAACTCTCTCACCACTGTAGGTGTGGCCTGAACTTTGAAATCAACCTTCAAGACACTTTCATAGGAGGCCTAAAGAAATAAAGCCCAGGCCAAGCTTTTGAGTAAAGGCAATAGGCTGGCATGAAAGGAGACCCGCAGTGAGGCCATCGCCATGCAAATGGCAGAAAGAGATAGTTGCAGATTGCAGGGGAGCTCTTTTCCTGAGCTGGCAGGGGAGCTCCACCAGATTTCAGCAGGATCCTGGCCACAGCAGCCAAGTTCACAGTATCAGAGATTTAGATAATACTGTTACCATGGTAACCACCAACCACCAAAATACCCCCATTTCCAGTTAAAGTGCTATGGCTGTGGGAAAGTCAATCATATACAGACAGCATGCAGGAGTAGAAGAAAAAATAATGCTTCAGTTTGAGGCCAAGCTCCAGGTCACAGCCATGCACCAGATTAAGGTCGTCATGGATCTAAAGCTTGTACAGGAGCCTGGAAGGCCTCGAACGCACATATGATAGATATGGAAACAGAAGTTGATGAAGTTCGGAGCAAGAATAACAGCACATGGAGGATGACAGTAATAGGGCTGAAGGCATAATTCCAGTACCCACAGTAAATGAAAATCAGAGATTCGTAACTGACTTTCATCTTTGATACAGCTGCAGCCGTGTCTGTTATCTCAGAAGGAGGGAACAAGAAGTTCCTAAGTCACATTGCCTTGTGTGAAACTGATTAGTTATTCCAATAACAGTGTTCCAGTGTTAGATGAAGTTAGTGTTGGGGTGGAATAAGATGATACATTTTATTACTTGCCTTTGGTAGTAGTAGGATGAAACCACGTTTCCCTGATGAGGAGTTCACTTAAACTGGGCCGAGTTATTTACAGGAGTGATCAGTAAGAGTACGTCTGCCACTGAGGAAGTGCTAAGAGAGCACAATGAGGTCTTTGACCAAGGAAGACCAAATGATAAAATTCGACATCACAAAGATGAAGTCAAGATAAAGAGCAATATACAGCTGACATTTTGCAAGGCTAAGCCAGAGCCTTATGCACAGTTAAAGGTAGTGGCAAGAAGCTATTTTTGGTACCCAAAGGTAGATAGAGATATTGAGGAGCACACAAAAAGCTGTGAAGTGTGTCTCAGTATGAGAAATGATCCAACCAAGGTTCCTTTGATTCCATGGTCAAACACACGAAAACCATGGCAACAAGTGCATTTTAATTACGTTAAAGTGGAAGGGAAAGAGTACCTTGTTTTGGTCAATAGCTATAGCAAGCAGCTAAATGTTAAACCTATGCTCAGTACTACAAGTGCCAAAATTGTTAAGGTTTTGAGAAGTTGTTTGTAATTTATGGTTTGCCAGAGGTGTTGCAGTCAGATAATGGTTGACAGTTTATCTCAGAAGAGTTTGCAATATTTCTGAGTGAGAATGGAATCAAACACACTCTAGTATCACCATATCACCTAGCATCGAATGGGGCTACAGGAAAATTCTGATGAGTTCTTTGCAGAAGTGACAAGCTAGGTTGTAATTTCCATGTTTCTCTTTGACACAGGCTGGACAATTCTCTGTTCTCTTACTGAAAAACCCCAGAGTCTACAATGCATTGCTCACCTTATGAGTTAATGTTTAAACACGGTCCTAGGACAAGCTTTAGTTTGCTAAGCCAGATGCCAATAGCAAAGTAAGAGAAAAACAAGACAAAGTGAAAACGAGTAATGATACACCAGGCATAAAAATTAGAGGGTTCAGTGCTGGTCAGAATGTCATGATGAAAAACCACCAAGGAATAAGGAGAAGTATATGATTGGAGTTATAAAGAGACTAGGTGCCTTCACATATCTAGTGAAGATTGGAGAGAGACTCCATCCGTGCCATGTAGATCATTTGCTTGAAAGAAGAAATCTGATGAAAGGAGAGTATGATAACCCTCCTAAAGCCCAAATTACTTCTACAGTTCAAAGTGAAAGTCAGAAAGAAAGTGGAAGTGACAAAGGAACTGAAAGTTTAACGGTATCATAGGATCCACTGGTAGCGCAAAGTGAGCCAGGATGTTTGATTACATCTAATTAATCAATGTCACAGTCCCAACCATTAAGTGGTGTTGGTAGTCAAAATCAAAGTCCATGTTTAACACGGTCAGAGATGTTGAGAGAGCAGAGTCAAGCGAATGGAAATGGGAGAAAATACCAAAACAGGAAGAGAAAGAAGCCAGATGGGCTAATTGAAAGTAGGTAGGAAAGAAGAAAAGATTGTTATTTTCATTATTTCTTGTCAAATGATATTTTTGTTAAATATACATTTGTTTTAAGGAAAAACATTCTTTTTAATTACATATAAATTAATCTGGTAATTTTGGTCTCACACACACACACACATATATATGTTTTAGTTGTGATTACAGTCAAAACAAATATGCAACCTAATTTTAAGGTCTGACATTGTCGATGTTGGTTTATATTGAACTTTGGAAAATTATGTACATGTACATTTTACATTTTAACGAGTAAGTTTTTTTAAGTGAGTAAGGAGTGTAGTGTAGAGCCCTCTCTGCTGTCCTCTCTGTTGGGGAGTTGGAAACAAAGTGAGTTCAATGATAGCTGCTTGCAATTGAACAGGTGTTAGTTTTTTCTCAGTGCAGTGTGCACCATTTTTCTCTGACATAAAAAGGAAATTAAAATGGAGATTAAGATGCACCACACATTCATCCACCCTACCTTGCACCTCCTTCTCAGTCTTTGTGCTGTTTATTTCACAATCCTTCTTCAATCTGATTGGTTAAGGAAATTCACAGTTGCTTGCCCTGTTCATTTAGGCCCCAGATGCCTGGCTTGCCTCGCTGAGACATCATCAGGTCACACATTCAGCAATGTTACACAAAAGATGTAAATATCTAAACTTGCAAGGGCAAGTCTAACCGATGGCAGATGCTGTTATACACCTAGCTACAGCAAATTACAATTGAATATGTTTCCTGTGTGTGCTGTAAATATTTATGGTGTTATCGACCTTTACTTTCACTTGAAACTGCAGAGCTGATTGACTGTGTTTCAAGTTCACTGTGAAATGGGTGGCAGAATTTGTCCAATGTATTGTTTAAGTTTAAGCAATATAAAGTCCTGCTGCTTTGTGAAGTTTATGTGGTTTCATTTGATGGGCTGCAGCTTGCTCTGGGATAGTTTGTAACAACTGTCATGGGTTTCCTGATGTCCTCTATGTTCCTTCTCCACCTTGTCTTCCAGCTGCCTCTCCACAATTTGCTAATCAATTACTGCAGTATTCCCAATGGTGGTTACAAACAAAACAATTGACAGTTAAACAGCATTGCATGGATATTTTCCTGCCACTTTTAGAGATGGTGCTTTTTCTTCCTATGGATGCCAGGTCTGACTGTGCTTCAAGCCAACCATAAACGTGTATCTTTTACCAAGACTCACTGTTCAAAGTTTCTTCATGATTACTTTTACTTGCCAAACAAAAGCAAGCTCTTCACAGGCCAAAATTCCTGGTGTGTCTTCCATGCTCTTTTATTAAGGCTGAAGACTCATCTCATTTCCTGCCATTGGCTGTTTTTGCCTGTCTAGACTACTCTCCTAGTCTGATATATGCCAAAGGGAAATTCATTTTCTTTGTTTTCTGGCTGTTCATTCATTGCACTTTAGTTGGCCACTTGTAACTGCCTCTCCATCAGAGTTTCTGGGATTCAGACAACTGAAATGCATACAGCTGGTGTCTGTGCCAGTATTGACATGTCTTGGGCGCCCTTCAATTGTGGAGGGAAGGAATACAGAAATTATGACTTTGGATAACCATTTTCAGGAGAAACCAGCAGTACAGCTTCTAAATCAGTGTCAAAGTAAAGTTGATGGCTCTTCTACTGTTCTTTTGTATTGAATAATAGCAACTAGCTAGTGTCTGAGACACAGGAGGTTGGAGAGGTGGGAATTCTGGTACCAACACTCCTTCAATTCCATGCTGCAAGAGGAGGTAGCTATGAGGACGAGGAAATTCTTATGACATTTTCTTCATGGTGGAGCCTCAGCATTACTGCTCCTACCCATTTCCCACTATCGCTTATCCTTGTCCATCCAAGTCCGTCGCAGGTCTCAAGAAACTTTGGAGTCAAGATGCTTTATTTTGTTTCACTTTAGTCTGCTAGTTATGCTTCAGCAGCAGCTCAGCTCGGGCTGCAACCTGCTGTGAAAACTGTTTAAATGTCATATTGACTTCTTGGCAAACTCATTCAGGGGTGCACCATATGATTAATTCTTCTGATTCTTATATCAATGTATAAACGTTAACTACAATCTCCAAGCATGCACTTTCCAGAAGTGATTGGTATGAATAATATTCTACTTCTTACGTCCTCACATGCACTATTGTATTTTGCCAGATTACAACCACGATAGCCTGAATGTGATCCACTTTAAATATTGTCCCGTACCACCCCACCTCATTTTTAAAAATATGTGGTTCATTTTCTTGACTTACACCAATGCCCACTTCCCCACAGTTGAAAGGACAGGCAAAAAAACCAGTTTCTCTGCCTTTGCAGATGCCATTCTGTACCTGGCCACTAGCAGTAATGAAAGAGCAACATGAATTGACCTGCCAGTTGATTTTTCCATTCCTCTGACGTCTTCTCCTCTGGTTAGCTGTCTTTGTAACTGTCAGTGCTGGGAAAGCTATGGTGCAGGTAAATGGCTACCTACTTCATGGTATAGCACATTGATTTACCAAAGTACTGTGCTACCAGACTGTCTGCCAACCAGAGGTGGATGGCCAATTAAACCAACTAATTGGCCAATTAATGGCCACTACTCCATCCCTTCCCACTGCTGGCATTTTACAGACATTGAGACAGCCTCCCCTGCCATGTGGGAAGATTGGCAGGTAAACTGTGGCAGTCTCCCAGTGGCTTCCTAGGCAGAGACCAATACCTGCAATGCCCGCTACCGAGACTCCATCACCACCACTGGCCAATTCCATCATCAGGGTCTGACAGTCTCCGTTCCTGTTTCACTCTGCAAGTTCCCAATTTTCCAGAAGGGGATTAAAACTTTGGAACACCAACATTGGTGGAATATACTGGGATCTATCTCTATAAATTATGACAGTGAAAGGGCAAAAGCTGGTAGTTTCACTGAACTCTAAGATATAAACAGTTAATCCTGGTGAAATTACAGAGAAATGACTCGAGATAATCACAAAAGCTATTCAAGCCTTAAGCGCATTTCCATGAATCAGAGTCGCTCTCTGGTATACCCTTTTCTGTAATACCTCGAGGTTTAATTGACAGATGATTATACCAAAATAGTGTCAATGCAGAGCTGAAATCACCCACACCTATAATGTTCAGACTATCTTTAACATGCACTAGCCTTATATTCCCTTCTATATGGAGTATTATGTGGTAATGTAACTGAAGTATTTAGGGTGATTAAGTGAGTAGATAAAGTTAAACTTTTCCCTCTAGTTGTGAAGTCCAGAACAAGGGGACATAACCTTAAAATTGGAGCTCAGTTATTCAGGGGGTGATGTCCCAAAGCAGTCCCTCATGCAAAACATATTGGAAATCTGGTACTCTATCCTCTCACCCACCACAAAAATTGTTGGCTTTAGGTTAAATGATAATTTCAAAACAGAGATTGATAGATTTTTGTTAGGTGAGGATATTGAGGGAGCCAAGGCAGTAGATGGAATTAAGATTTAAATCAGGCATGATCTAAGGGAATGGCAGAACAGTCACGAGTTGCTAAATGGTCTAATCCTGTTCCCATGTTCCCCACAGAAAGTTGCACAGAGAATTATTTTCACAAGTAAAATATCATTTTCAGTTCCTTCATGTTACCAACAATGACAGCAATCATCAGTTTAGAATTAACGTTCTTCAGCATATGCAGTGCACTCTGAAATATCTCCACAAACAAAGCAACAGTATATGTTCTTAAAATTGTGCAGTTGAAAAGTGCAAAAGACAGCTCCTGTTGACTGTATACATAAGCTACATAGGAATAATGCAATCAATGCCCTTGTCTCTCATTTCTACATTCTACATTCTACTCTTGAAGTAATGATTGTAGCATTAAAAGGAAATGTAGTTTACTTTGGTGGAAATTGTGAAGCAATGAATTTCCAAAATTATATGGTGTAACTCATTGGAAATGCAATGCACTGTACCACAGATTGGCATATTGCTTGTCTACTTGGTGAACGCTTCAACTTTGCAATGCCCAAGGCTGGATTGAGAGGTAGAGAAAATCATAGGGTGGAATTTTATAGTCCCCCATGGCTGAGTTTGAAGAAGAGGCAGGCCCATACAACTCACAATGACCTGTCTCCAATTTTACATTAATTTGGCATGGGCAGGCCCATGCCAGGTGGGTAGCCTGGCAGCTTTGACTAGGCAAGCTGCTGTTGGGGAAGTGAGGGAGGACCTCCTTTGGAGAACCCTGCACTCGTCAGAAGCACCACCCAACAAGGTGAAACCCTCCCCCTTTAACCGTCCTTCCCAGCCTCTCAAACCTGTTGCCCCCACACCTCTCACCCACCTCGCTGGGGCCTACTAGCCAGGCCCCACCAATACTCCTAGCTTAGTTCCGCTTCTTCAGGGACTGCCCAAAATCCCAGCAATGGCCACCGCTCAAAGCTACCACTGATGGGACTGCAGAGATGCCTGCCAATCGGATTGGCCAGCAACTCTCTAAGGTGAAACCTCCATTCTGGATGGGGGTGAAAGTCTTCCCCTGAGTCAATTAATGTCCTATTGAGCATTAGATGACTGTGGGGCAGCCAGGATTGGCAGGGATGCGTTCTCCGTTGACCTGTAGTGTGGGTCATCTAAAGAGCTTTCATTTACCTTTAGTTACCAATCAACTGAGCTGATCAGCTACCTTTTATCTTAATGGGGGATGGAATATTGGCACACAGGCCTGAGAAAGGAGAAATAGAAAGTATACTTTATTTTAATAAAATATTTGCATAACTTATATAAATGAAATAATAATAAAATAAATGCAACATAAATTAGCCAAAAATTTATTGAAAGACTGTGTTCATACTTTGGCATTCATTTTTGTTAAAATGTCATCCAAAGCAGGGAATACTGAAAATAAATGTTGTGAAAAATTCAAATAATTTTCTTTAAAAATTACTTTCAGGAATGGCATTGCATTTGTGCAGTGGATGACATTTCATGAATATAAAACCTATGCAGTATTTCACTTGCTTTCGCACTGAACATTGAATTTGTTTAAGGCTTCCAAAATGATTTTATCACTTAACATCTTCAAAAATGATTGTAAATGTGTAGTGCTGACTACTTAGTATAATTTGTAAGAATTAAAGAAATATAAGAAACAATTTCTCTATATGGGAAAGGCAGTGGTATGTTATAATGGTAATGTCACCAGACTTGTAATCCACAGGCACAGGCTAATGCTTTGGGGACAGAGGTGTGAATCCAACCACGGAATTGAAACTCAGTTAATAAATCTGGAAATTAAAAAAAAACAAGTTAGCCTCGATAATAGTGACTGTGAATCAATTGTTCTAAAAACCCACCTGATTCACTAACACCCTTTAGGGAAGGAAATCCACCATCCTTGCCTGGCCTGGCCTACATGTGACTCCAGACCAACTTTTAAATGCCCTTTGAAATGGCCCAGCAAGCCACTCAGTTGTGTCAAACCACTACAAAGCCTACAAAAAGGAACAAAGCCAGACAGATCACCTAGCGTCGACTTAGGCACTGGAAACAACAATGGCACACCCAGCCCTGTTGACCCAGCCCTGTTGTCCTCCTTACGAACATCGGGAGGCTTGTGCCAAAATTGGGAGAGCTGTCTCACAGACCAGTCAAGCAACTGCCTGACACTGTCTGTAACATATGATTCCATGAGTATGACTATATCCCAGACACCACCATCACCATCCCTGTCCTGTAACAACACAGGACAGACCAATCAGAGGTGGTGGTACAGTGGTATATAGTCAGAAGGGAGTTGCCCTGGGAGTTCTTAACATTGACTGTAGAACCCATGAAATCTCAAGGCATCAGGTAAAACATGGCAAGGAAAACACCTGCTGATTACCACCCATTGCACAACCACCCCACCCCCAAACTTGCCCCCAGCTGATGAATCAGTACTCCTTTATGTTGAACACTACTTGGAGGAAACACTGAGAGTGGCAAGCAGACAGAATGTACTCTGAGTAGAGGAATTCAATGTCCATCACCAAGAGTGGCTCAGTAGCACCACTACAGACCGAGCTGGCCGAGTCCAAAAGGATATAGCTACTAGACTGGGTCTGTGGCAGGTGGTGAGGGAACCAACAAAAGGGAAGCGCCGACTTGATCTCATCCTTACCAATATACCTGCAGTAGGTGCATTTGTCCATTGCAGTATTGGTAGGAATGACCACCGCATAGTCCTTCTGAAGATTAAGCCCCATCTTATTTATTTATTTATTAATTCACAGGATGTAGGCATCACTGGCTGGGCCAACATTTATTGCCTATCCCTAGTTGCCCTTCAGAAGATGGTGGTGAGCTGCCTTCTTGAATCGCTGCAGTCCATGTGGCGTGTGTACACCCACAGTGAAATTAGGAAGGAAGTTCCAGGATCTGAACCCAGCGACAGTGAACGAATGGCGATATATTTCCAAGTCAGGATGGCAAGTGACTTGGAGGGGAGCTTCCACGTGGTGGTGTTCCCATCTATCTGATGCCCTTGTCCTTCTAGGTGGTAGTGGTTGTGGATTTGGAAGGTGCTGTCTAAGGAGGCTTGGTGAATTCCTGCAGTGCACCATGTATATGGTACACACTGCTGCTACTGTGCGTCGGTGGTGGAGGGAGTGAATGTTTGTGGATGTGGTGCCAATCAAGCTGAATGCTTTGTCCTGAACGGTGTCCAGCTTCTTCAGTGTTGTAGGACCTGCACTTAGCCAGGCAAGTGGAGAGTATTCCATCACATTCCTGACTTGTGCCTTGTAGATGGTGGACAGACTTTTGGGAGTCAGGAGGTGAGTTACTCGTCGCACGGCCCCTAACCTCTGACCTGCTCTTGTAGCCACAGTATTTATATGGCGAGTCCAGTTTAGTTTCTGGTCAATGTTAACCCCCAGGATGTTGATAGAGGGAGATTCAGTGATGGTAATGCTATTGAATGTCAAGGGGCGCTGGTTGGATTCTATCTTGTTGGAGATGGTCATTGCCTGACACTTGTGCCACGCGATTGTTACTTGCCACTTGTCAGCCCATGCCTGGATATCGTACAGGTCTTGCTGTATTTGGACATGAATTTCTTCAGTATCTGAGGAGTTGTGAACGGTGCTGAACATTATGCAGTTCATCAGCATCCACACTTCTGACTTTGATGGAAGGAAGGTCATTGATGAAGCAGCTATAGATGGTTGGGATTAGGACACTACCCTGAGGAACTCCTGCGTGATATCCTGGAGCTGAGATGACTGACCTACAACAACCACAATCATCCTCCTTTGTGCTAGGTATGCCTCCAACCAGTGGAGTGTTTGCCCCCTGATTCCCATTGTCTCCAGTTTTGCTAGGGCTCCTGGATGCCACATTCAGTCAAATGCGACGTTGATGTCAAGGGCAGTGACTCTCAGCTCACCTCGGGAGTTCAGCTCTTCTGTCCATGTTTGAACAAGGCTGTAATGAGGTCCGGAGCTGAGTGATCCTGGTGGAACCCAAACTGGGCATCAGTGAGCAGGTTGTTCCTAAGCAAGTGCCTCTTGATAGTACTGTTGATGACCCCTTCTATTACTTTACTGATGATCAAGAGTAGACTGATGTGGCGGTAATTGACTGTGTTGGATTTGTCCTGCTTTTTGTGTACAGGACATACCTGGACAATTTTCCACACAGCCGGGAAGAAGCCAGTCTTGTAGCTGTACTGGAACAGCTTGGCTAGGGGTAGGGCAAGCTCTAGAGCATACGTCTTCAGTACTATTGCCGGAATATTGTCAGGGTCCAAAACCTTTACAGTACCCAGTGCCTTCAGCCATTTCTTGATATCACGTGGAGTGAATTGAATTGGCTGAAGACTGGCATCTGTGATGCTGGGGACCTTCAGAAGAGGCCAAGATGGATCATCCACTCGGCACATCTGACTGAAGATTGTTGCGAATACTTCAACTTTATCTTTTGCACTGATGTTCTGGGTTCCTCCATCATTGAGAATGGGGATATTTGTGGAGACACCTCCTCCTCCTGTCCCTCCGTCCCCACCCTTTCTTCCAGTCCCAACCCCAGCCATGTATTCACTATACCCCCTGACCTTCCCCTCTCTGATGCTGAACGTTCAGTGCTCAGCAAAGGACTTAGTTTCATACCCTTACGCCCTCACCTCAATGAATTTCGGGCTCGGCATGATACTGAACTCTTCTTCCGCCGTCTTCGTCTCCGGGCTCACTTCTTTGGGCAGGAGTCCTCTCCCAGTTCAACGGATCCTTTTACCCATCTCCAATATTCTCCCTCCACCTGGACCCCTCCCTCTGGATTCTTACCTTCTCTCGATCTTTTCGTTGAGAACTGTCGGCGCGACATTAGTCGTCTCAATTTCTCTGCTCCTCTCACCCATTCTAACCTGTCTCTCTCTGAACTTACTGCACTCCATTCTCTCAGGTCCAACCCTGACATTGTCATCAAACCCGCTGACAAGGGTGGTGCTGTTGTTGTCTGGCGCACTGACCTCTACCTCGCGGAGGCTGAGCGTCAACTCGCAGACACTTCCTCCTACCTCTCCCTGGACCATGACCCCACCACTGAACATCAAGCCACTGTTTCCAGGACTGTCACTGACCTCATCTCCTCTGGGGATCTCCCTCCCACAGCTTCCAACCTGATAGTCGCCCAACCTCAGACGGCCCGCTTCTATCTCCTACCCAAAATCCACAAACAGAACTGCCCCGGTAGACCGATCGTCTCAGCTTGCTCCTGCCCCACAGAACTCATTTCTCGTTATCTTGACTCCCTTCTCTCTCCCCTTGTCCAGTCCCTTCCCACCTACATCCGTGATTCCTCTGACACCTTACGTCACATCAACAATTTCCAGTTCCCTGGCCCTTACCGCTTCCTCTTCACCATGGACGTCCAATCCCTCTACACCTCCATCCCCCACCAGGATGGTCTGAGGGCCCTTAGCTTCTTCCTCGAACAGAGGCCCGAACAATCCCCATCCACCACTACTCTCCTCCGTCTGGCTGAACTTGTTCTCACGCTGAACAATTTCTCCTTCAACTCCTCTCACTTCCTCCAAATAAAAGGTGTGGCTATGGGTACCCGCATGGGCCCCAGCTATGCCTGTCTCTTTATGGGGTATGTGGAACATTCCTTGTTGCAGTCCTACTCCGGCCCCCTTCCGCAACTCTTTCTCCGGTACATCGATGATTATTTCGGTGCCGCTTCATGCTCTCGTCAGGACTTGGAAAAATTTATTAATTTTGCTTCCAATCTCCACCCCTCCATCATTTTCACCGTGGTCCATCTCTGACACTTCCCTTCCCTTCCTTGACCTCTCTGTCTCAATCTCTGGTGATAGACTGTCCACCAATATCCATTACAAACCCACCGACTCCCACAGCTATCTCGACTACAGCTCCTCACACCCCACTTCCTGTAAGGACTCCATCCCATTCTCTCAGTTCCTTCGCCTCCGTCGCATCTGTTCCGATGATGCTACATTCAAAAACAGTTCCTCTGACATGTCCTCCTTCTTCCTTAACCGAGGTTTTCCACCCACGGTCGTTGACAGGGCCCTCAACTGTGTCCGGCCCATCTCCCGCGCATCCGCCCTCACTCCTTCTCCTCCCTCCCAGAAACATGATAAGGTCCCCCTTGTCCTCACTTATCACCCCACCAGCCTCCGCATTCAAAGGATCATCCTCCGCCATTTCCGCCAACTCCAGCATGATGCCACCACCAAACACATCTTCCCTTCACCCCCCTTATCGGCATTCCGTAGGGATCGCTCCCTCCGGGACACCCTGGTCCACTCCTCCATCACCCCCTACTCCTCAACCCCCTCCTATGGCACAACCCCATGCCCACGCAAAAGATGCAACACCTGCCCCTTCACTTCCTCTCTCCTCACCGTCCAAGGACCCAAACACTCCTTTCAAGTGAAGCAGCATTTCACTTGCATTTCCCCCAACTTAGTCTACTGCATTCATTGCTCCCAATGTGGTCTCCTCTACATTGGAGAGACCAAACGTAAGCTGGGCGACCGCTTTGCAGAACTTTGCACTCTTAATTGAAGCAGGGCTGAAACCCGGGCTTGATGGTAATTTTAGAATGGGGGATATGCAGGGCCATGAGGTTACAGCTTGTGGTTGAGTACAATTCCGCTGCTGCCGATGGCTTACTACGCCTCATGGATGTCCAGTCTTGAGTTGCTAGATCTGTTCGAAATCTATCCCATTTAGCACGGTGGTTGTGCCACACAACACGATGGAGGGTAACCTCAATGTGAAGGCGGGACTTTGTCTCCACAATGACTGTGCGGTGGTCACTCCTACTGATACTGTCATGGACAGATGCATCTGCAGCAGGCAGGTTTGTGAGGATGAGGTCAAGTATGTTTTTCCCAACTGTTTATTCCCTCACCACCTGCTGCAGATTCTGTCCAGCAGCCATGTCATTTAGGACTCGGCCAGCTGAGTTATTAGTGGTACTACCTAGCCACTGTCGATGATGGACATTGAAGTCCCCCACCCAGAATACATTCTGCGCCCTTGCCACCCTCAGTGCTTCCTCCAAGTGATGTTCAACATGGAGGAGCACTGATTCATCAGCTGAGGAAGGGTGGTACATGGTAATCAGCAGGAGGTTTCCTTGCCCAAAATTGACCTGATGCCATGAGACTTTATGGGGTCTTCACATTAAGATAATGCTCCATCGTGTTGTGTGACACTGCTACTGTGCTAAATGGGATAGATTTCAAACAGATCTAGGAACTCAAAACTGTGCATCCATGAAGCACTGTGAGCCAACAGCAGCAGCAGAATTATACACAATCACAATCTGTAGCCTCATAGCCTGGCATATCCCCCACTCTAAAATTACCATCAAGCCGGGGGTTCAGCCCTGGTTCAATGAAGAGTGCAAGGGGGCATGCCAGGCATACCTAAAGGGAGGTGTCAACCTGGTGAAGCTACAACACAGGACTACTTGTGTGCCAACAGTGAAAGCAGCAAGCGATAGACAGAGCTAAGAGATTCCACAACCAACAGATCAGATCTAAGCTCTGCAGTCCTGCCAGATCCAGTTGTGAATGGTGGTGGACAATTAAACAATTCACTGGAGGAGGTGGCTCCACAAATATCCTCTTCCTCAATGATGGTGGAGCCCAGCATATCAGTGCAAACGATAAGGCTGAAACATTAGCAACAATCTTCAGCCAGAGGTGCCGAGTGGATAATCCATCTCGATGACCTACTGAGGTCCCCAGCGTCACAGATGCCAGTTTTCAGCCAATTCAATTCACTCCACATGATATCAAGAAACGGCTGAAGGTACTGGGTACTGCAAAAGCTATGGACTCTGACAATATTCAGGCAATAGTACTGAACACTTGTGCTCTAGGACTTGCCATGCCCCTAGCCAAGCTGTTCCAGTACAGCTACAAGACCGGCATCTTCCCGACTGTGTGGAAAATTGATCAGGTATGTTCTGTACACAAATAGCAGGACAAATCCAACCCAGCCAATTACCATTCCATCAGTCTACTCTCGATCATCAGTAAAGTAATGGAAGGGGTCATCAACAGTGCTATCAAGTGGCACTTGCTTAGGAACAACCTGCTCACTGATGCCCAGTTTGGGTTCCACCAGGATCACTCAGCTCCTGACCTCGTTACAGCCTCAGTCCAATCATGGACAAAAGAGCTGAACTCCAGTGGTGACACGAGAGTGACTGCCCTTGACATTAAGGCATCATTTGACCAAGTGGAGCAAAACTGGAGTCAATGGGAATCAGGGGAAAATCTCTCCACTGTTTGGAGTCATACCTCGCACAGAGGAAGATGGTTGTCGTTGTCAGAGGCCAATCATCTCAGTCCCTGGACATCACTTCAGGAGTTCTTCAGGCTGGTGTCCTAATCCCAACCATCTTCAGCTGCTTCACCAATGACCTTTCCTCCATCATATGTTCAGAAGTAGGGATGTTTGCGGATAATTGCACAGTGTTCGGCACCATTTGCAATGCCTCAGATACTGAAGCTGTCTGCGCTCAAATGCAGCAGGACCTGGACAACATTCAGGCTTGGGCTGACAAGTGGCATTCATACCACACAAGTGCAGTTAATGACTGCCTCCAACAAGAGAGAATCCAACCATCGCCCCTTAACATTCGATGGCATTACCATCGCTGAATCCCCCCACAATCAGCATCCTGGGGGTTACTATTGACCTGAAACTGAACTGGACCAGCGATATAAATACGGTTGCTGCAAGAGCAGGTCAGAGACTGGGAATTCTGCAGAGAGTAACTTATCTCCTGACTCCCCAAAGCCTGGTCACCATCAACAAAGCAGAAGTCAGGAGTGTGATGGAATACTCGCCACTTGCCTGGGCGAGTGTGCTTCAACAATACTGAAGAAGCTCAACACCATCCAAGACAAAGCAACCCGCTTGATTGGCACCACATCCACCACCTTCCTCATCCTCTCCCTCCATAGCACAGTGGCAGCAGTGTGTACCATCTACAAGATGCACTGCAGCAACTTAACAAGGCTCTTTGACTTTCTAAATCAGGGACTTCTACCGCCTAGAAGGACAAGGGCTGGAGATACATGGGAACACTGCCACCTGCAAGCTCCCCTGCAAGCCACACTCCATGCTGATTCGGAACTATATTGCTGTGCATTCACTGTCTCTGGGTCAAAATCCTGGAACTCTGTTTCTCACTGGTTAAACCTGCTGGGACAGCTCCAAGACCTCAATTAAAATATCATGTTACTACGCACTATATTATTCAGGTTGTTCACATATTTGATAGTGTATCAAACATAAATCTCGTTTAAGTTGCAAAACAAGCCAAATACAATAAACAAATTGTTTTTCAATGCCAGCAATTCTTGTTGAATACTGAAGTCAATGCTGGAGCCTCTTCTCAAAGCCAATGGCTCATGCATCATCACATGCTAACTATGATATTTATATTTTATGAATTCTCTTTGCATGTCATTGTGAGGGCTGATAGTAATGGAGATTGAATTTTTTTTGTACGTTTGTAAACCAAGATCTCTATTAGTTGATCGTCAAGTTTTAATGTCAAGTAATGTTCCTTCTGGTCTGCCCCAAATCTTACACCAACTTCACAAGGGCATGCTGAATTACATCAGTGTTACATTTTCGTTTCCATAATCACCCATTTTCAGAAAAACAGTTTCTGTGTTGCAGGTTATGAAAGATAACAGTTTGATTTTAGACTCAGATCCTGATTTGACTCTTGTCTTGACAATGGGCAGAATTTTCCCCCTCGCCTGTTGGGGGGGACATTGAAGAGCGGGCGCATGGAGGTGCGTCTCCAATCAGCGCCCCCGATCAGGAGTGTGCCACCATTTTACATGGGTGGGCCAATTTAGACCTGCCCAGCGTGACGTCTGCACGGAAACGCTATGCGCTCCCTATGTGGGCGGGGGGGATCTCAAAACCCGAGAGTTCTCTCCTTCGTGCGCGCGCACGAAAGAGCACATTCATCTCCCTAAGTGCTGCTTCAGAGAGATCAGCTCTACAGTAAAAATTGTTAAAAATAGAAAAAAAAGAATTCCCTGACATGTCCCTTCATGTGACACTGTCACATGAGTTGGGACATGTCCATCACTTTTAAATTCAGTTTAATTATATTTTTAAAAACCTACATGTAAACCCGCCCGTTGATGGGGTTTCATGCTTTTTCTAATTCTCGCCGGGGCTCCTGGCCTGCCCGCCAATCTTAAGGTTGGACGGTCAGGTCCATTAATTACTTCAATTACTCTGTCAATGGCCTCAATTGGCCATTGACAGGATGGCAGGTGCACAGCTGATTCTGCTGAGTCCCCGCCTACCTGAAAATTTAAATGGGGCCCGGTGACATCGGGAGTTCTGCCCGACATCACCGCGCGTCATTTCACACATCGGCGAGTGGGCCCTGCCCCCCACTTGCTGACCAGAAAATCCTGGCCAATGTTTGGGGTACAATTCCAGGGCATCTCAGACCTGATTCAAAAAATTATAAAGGAGTTTCTTAGACCTCTTCATAAACTTAAGAGCATGCAGATGTTCTCAAATCCTTTAAATTTTACTGGTCAATAGCTGCAGTATAAATGCCAACCTTGCGGTAATTGGCATTGAGACATTCAACAAACATTCAACTATTGATATCTGGAAGTTAAATTCATGTTAGTCAAGGGCACAAAACAAGCAATAGCAAGTTAGCTTCCAATTACTATTCCTGACTATTTTCTCTTGTGCTGATTTTTTCCACAGAAACAAGAATCTGATGAATGGTACATCAGGCTTCCAATTTGTTGTTATCCATTTTGTGTTCCTACCTGTTACGATGTCCATGGGAGAACCATAAATCAAATATACTGAATGACCCACAAATGAAAAAAAAATAAGATTTAATTTTTTGTAGCTTTTACTTTAACACAAATCAGAGCTAAAGAAAATTAAACATGAATTAAGAGGCAAATTAGCAGGCAAAAAAGTAAATTTCAATTTAAATAGTCAATAAAACAAAGCTATGTCTTTCACAAACACAAATATTTCCTTCAGCATGTCTGGCATTACACAGCTACACAGTTCCACAAGATGCTGTTCTTTATGCAGAAGTCCTGTACGACAAGGGCTTTTACCTTCGAGTTTCATGGGTACAATTATCACCAGCAAGGCACACTTGATAATCTTGGAAGTGCATGATAAAATAGGGCAAAGTCAGCATAGTTTCATCAAGGGGAGGTCATGCCTGACAAATCTGTTAGAATTCTGAGGAGGTAACGAGTAGGTTAGACAAAGGAGAGCCAATGGATGTTATCTACTTAGACTTCCAGAAGGCCTTTGACAAGGTGCCGCACAGGAGGCTGCTCAGTAAGATAAGAGCCCATGGCGTTAGAGGCAAGGTGCTAGCATGGATAGAAGATTGGCTGTCTGGCAGGAGGCAGAGAGTGGGGATAAGGGGGTCTTTCTCAGGATGGCGGCTGGTGACTAGTGGAGTTCCACAAGGGTCAATGTTGGGACCACAACTTTTCACTTTATACATTAATGATCTAAAGGAAGGAACTGAGGGCATCCTGGCTAAGTTTGCAGATGATACAAAGATAGGTGAAGGGACAGGCAGTATTGAGGAGATGGGGAGGCTGCAGAAGGATTTGGACAGGTTAGGAGAATGAGCAAAGAAGTGGCAGATGGAATACAACGTGGGGAAGTGTGAGGTCATGCACTTTGGTAGGAAAAATAGAGGCATAGACTATTTTCTAAATGGGGAGACAATTCAGAAATCTAGAGTGCAAAGGGACTTGGGAGTCCTAGTCCAGGATTCGCTTAAGGTTAACTTGCAGGTTGAGTCGGAAGTTAGGAAGGCAAATGCAATGTTGGCATTTATTTCGAGAGGACTAGAATATAAAAGCAGGGATGTGTTGCTGAGGCTTTATAAGGCTCTGGTCAGAACACATTTAGAATATTGTGAGCAATTTTGGGCCCCATATCTCAGGAAGGATGTGCTGGCCCTGGAGAGAGTCCAGAGGAGGTTCACGAGAACAATTCCAGGAATGAAAGGCTTAACATATGAGGAACGTTTGATGACTCTGGGTCCAAACTCGATGGAGTTTAGAAGGATGAGGGGGGATCTGATTGAAACTTACAGAACACTGAAAGGCCTGGATAGAGTGGATGTGGAGAAGATGTTTCCATTAGTAGAACAGACTAGGACCCGAGGGCACAGCCTCAGAGTAAAGGGAAGACCTTTCAGAACAGAGATGAGGAGAAACTTCTTTAGCCAGAGAGTGGTGAATCTATGGAATCCAATGCCACAGAAGACTGTGGAGGCCAGGTCATTGAGTGTATTTAAGATGGAGGTAGATAGGTTCTTGATTGGTAAGGGGATCAAAGGTTACGGGGAGAATGCAGGAGAATGGGGTTGAGAAACTTATCAGCCATGATTGAATGGTGGAGCAGACTCGATGGGCCGAATGGCCTAATTTCTGCTCCTATGTCTTATGGTCTTATCTTCTTCCCCTTGGGTCAGGACAGTGACGTAGCTTTCCAGAGTTCCTTTTCAACCGACCAACCAATAACACCCCACTGGTTGGATCTGGGAAAATCCCCAACATTTTAGCATCTCCAAGCTATTTCCACAGTTTTCCAGGTTTTAGACCTTTTTAATCAGCCCACCATTGCCTCCTGGAGATCCTGTCTCCTTTTCTGCCAAACTGAAAACTGTCCTCTTCCTGAGTGTGACTTGCTTCCTCTCCTCACAAGAGTTCAATATGTTCCTTTGTCTTTGTCAACTCATTCCTTGTGTCTGCATCTGAGCCTTTATGCTACAGCTCCACTGCTTGTAGCTCTCCTTTGTGCCTGTCAATCTCCTTTGTGTCTACCGGCCAAGCAGCATCTGTATCTTAACTTCTTTCCTTTGGTACTGCTTCCAGATCAAGGTCAAGTCACATGGACCAGTATTTATGATCCAAGAAAGGTACAACTAATCTGTTTACAATTGATGCAAACTCTTAAAAGCTATTTTCAAATATTCTGAAAAACAATTACAGATTCCACAGATATTTTTTTAAAAATTACAAGTTTTCCTTACTATACTGCTTCCTGGTGAAAGGTCAGCACACCATCCAAGACAAATTTCACCCTTTTGGGCCAACGAAGCAAAAGATTATTCATCTCCACATCAGATTCAAACCCAGGTTTCAGTGGTAAATGGTTATTACACTGATATAATGCACCTACACCTAACTCTTCAAGATCGCAATTTCTAGTTATTCAAAATCATCTTCTGACTACCACTTGCAAAAATGAATAACCAGAAATGACAAGATGCATCAAAATCTTAATGAAAGGCAGCAGTTTTTTTTGCAATGGTATTGTTACACATTTTCATTTTGAAGTACGGGGGATGAAATTTAGATTCGGCAGTATAACAGATTATAGCAAATCTGCAACCCATTTTACACTCTGTCTGAGTTGTTTATCCAATAAAGGCAATGAAAAGGAAAATTGGGCAGAATGTAAGGTGAGCTGTTTTTCATTATTGCTGAAGACTAATTTCACCCCACCCCCAAGCAGTATAACTTGGGGCTGCCATTCTATGAATTCTGTTTAGTAGACGGGAATGCAAAATGGCATACCATCAGGCAGGAAGAGGGTGGTAGTGTAATGAACATTGCAGTGCAGCACTTAGCACCCTGTTCTCACCCACGTTCATGTCACCACCATTTTGGTGGTGGTCTTGGAGTGAGTGTCCCAAGCAGTGGGCTTGTTCATCCATCTCCTTCCCAATGGAAGCCACCACTTGAAAATTGACCCCAATGAGGGTGGGGACCTATTCTTATTATTGAATTAAATGATTCAAATTGGGTAACATTTGTGAAGTGAAACAAATAGATAAATTTAATCCCTTTGCAATTTGGATTCAGTTGAACTATTTGATATATTTGCAATGTTCTTTACTGCAAATGAATCCAAAATTAAGAATGTCAGTGTATTATATTGCTTTTTTAAAAATAATTCATTTTTACTGTTTTGGACAGTTTTCTATATTAATAACACAATAGAAATGTATTGTTCGCATTTCTGTGCTGGTGTTGTACAAATGAAGTTGGCGGGTTGGGGGCGGAGGCGGCAAAAAGAGCGAGTTCGGGAACATGAATGTTGACTTGTCAGGAATAATTGTGGAAACTTTGAAAAATGACACTGCCACAAACAGATAAGCTAAATTTATTTTTGAGTCAATATGCTGAGCATCATGACGGAAGGTGGCAGATGAATGGTTATTATCTCTGCCTGGAGCAACAGAGACAGTCATTTAAAAGAAAATGACTATTACTCATTTTTTTTTTAAACATATTACTGTGTCACTGAGTCACTTTTTGTCTTGTGCAGATATCCAAATCTGTGCAGTTCCTGTGTCCATTGTCCCTTGCAGTTTACAGAGGGCTTTTTAATCATGTGTGCCAGTGAACATGGCTCCATCTGTCTACTGAAAATGCTTCTTCCACTGGCAGCTTTGTGAAGTTGTTTGTCAGAGTCATATGTCCAATCCAAGGAAAATCAGAGGACATTTTGAACTGCATGAGACTGATTGGCCAAGAGGGTACCTTCACATGGCTACTGATGATGTGTGAAGAACCTGGTCATCTGGTAATATGGTGGAGGAGTGTATTTTTATTACAGAGATTCCAATGAGATTATAATCAAATCTCATTTTAATCTCACTGATTGCCTTCTTAAACAAGTTTTCATTCATTAAATATCAAAATCTAACCTATGCCTAGTGAACAGTACCTTTATTAGGAACATGGGGCAGAATTTTACATTCGGCACGTGGGCACACGCCCAACACACCAGAACATAAAATGATGGACGATGGCGTTGGGCATTCGTCCCGATGTCATCGCAAAGTTGCACGATGTTTCATTCGGCGGGCATGTGCCAGAGTCGGCTGCATGCCCGCCGATAATTGAAAGGCCTATCAACCTGAATTTTACACTGCCCGTCCAACCTTACATTGGTGGGCAGGCAAAAAGGCCAATCCACGAGCGGGATGAGGTTTCCTGAAGCTATTACAAATTAAATGAAAAGTTTCATTTGGACTTAAAAACATGTCCCATCTCATGTGACACAGTCACATGAGGGGACCTATTTCGTTGAGTTTTACTGCTCTTTGTTAATTTTTTCAAAAAGTGCTTCAATCTCCCTGAAGCAGCTCCGTGCCTCAGGGAGATTGAAGCGCTCCTTTGCACGCATGTGCATACTGCACACTAGGCCCGGCTCTCCCTCCTCCACCCGCCTGCACAGGCAGCGCTCACGCTACCGCTCATGATCCATGCAGGGTGGGTCTTAATTGGCCCGCCCATGTGAAATTGTGGTGCGGAGCCAATCGCGGGCGGTGAATTGAAAATCCTGGCCATGGATGCTAAAACATAATGCCCTTGAAAATTCTTCACTAGTAATTATCCACCAAAAGTCAGATATAGTGTCTACCTTTCAGGGCACGAACATACCAATTAATGTTTGAGCTTTCACATAGCAGGCCAGGAGTTTAGATTTAATAACTGTTACATTATGGGGGGACATATTCACCAGCTGCTAGCAGGCCCAGCTACAATGCTTCCTTCCATAAATGTTCCTATTCTTCCACAGTCCACAGCAAATTATTTATCTTTGGCATTTCCTATTACATAAATTCTTCTATAACAAACATTATTGTGCAAATTCAAGAACTGTGTGAGTTTCATCTAATTATCTTTCTTCCTCATCCTAAAATTTCTCAATGCGTCCAGATCTTTTGGAGGAATTTAATTTGTTCATTATTTTTTGTTGTTCATTATAACATAAGAGATTTTCATTCCTGATAATGAATTACGGTTTATTTCTTGGTTTCATTATTACTTTTAATTTGTTCTGAGAAAATCCAAAAATTATAAATAACTAATCTATGTTAGCACATTAATTGCTTCACTTCCTTAAAAAGGAAATGATTTACTTTCTAATATTGTTGTATTACACACGGTTAAAGTTAGCTGTCATTCAATTATCTGCATTGGCTCATAAAATGTAAATGACCTGCTCAGTATGTGTGTAATGAATAAGAATGTCATATAGATTTATAATCTTAAATGCAAAAACAATAAAACTATAAATTTCCCTATGCCAAAAATTAATGCACAATCATAAAATTCTAACTTAAAACATTTTTACAAAAACATTAAAGAAATATTCTGATGCACACCACAAATTTTAATTTTCTTTGCATTTCTGAAAACCAAGCTGTTTGATAATGTTTAGATTGCCTTGAACAATGAACTGAGAGAATACTGGCCAGGATCTTTAGGTCGGCGAGCGGGGGGGGGCGGGGCCCGCACACCAACATGTAAAATGACACGGGATGAAATTAGGCAGAACTCCCGATGTCACCCTTCGTCATTTCCATTTTCAGGTCGGCGGTGACGCAGCCGAATCAGCTGTGCACCCGCCAACCTGTCAACGGCCAATTGAGGCCATTTAAAAAGTAATTGAGATATTTAACGGACCTGCTCGTCCAACCTTAAGGTTGGTGGGCAGGCCAGGAGCCCTGGCGGGCTTCAGAAAAAGCATGAAACCTCATCCATGGACAGGATGAGGTTTCATGTGTGTTTTTAAAATTTTAATAAATGTATCTGTTGCTTTAAAGTGATGAACATGTCACAACTCACGTGACAGTGGCACATGAGGGAACATGTCAGGGAAATTTTAATTTTGCACCAGCACCATTTTTAAATTTGGTGCCAATCTCCCTGAGGCAGCACTTAGCCTCAGGGAGATGAGCGTGCTCTTTCATGCGCATGTGTGATAGAGCACACTCTTGGCTGAGGGATTCCTCCCCTGCCCACACAGGGAGCATGTAATGCTTCCTGGTGGACATCATGCCTACGTAAAATGGCGGCATCCCCCTGATTGGGGGTGCCGATCAGAGGTGCACCTGCCCGCGCCCGCTCCAGCACATCCCCCGCCAATGAGTTGTTATTTTTCTTTCATAACTTGCCGCTCTCATCTTTTGTCAGCAAAGATCTGTTCTCCAACATGGCAAGGTCATGAATCAGTACAGGAATCAAATATCTGCTAGTGAACCTAATAAACAGCGCTAAGTGATTGTTGAAGGGTCATGAGGACTCGAGACATCAACTTTCTTCTTCTCCGCCGATGCTGCCAGACCTGTTGAGTTTTTCCAGGTAATTCTGTTTTTGTTTTGGATTTCCAGCATCCGCAGTTTTTTGTTTTTAGCTAAGTGATGAATTACCGGCTATCTATTGTGTTACCTAATGCATCAATATATAATTAAAAATGCTCACATGAATTATTAAAATCTAATGTTGAATTACATAGTTATGGTTAAGATGTTCATGGGTACTAATCTGTATGAGGGAGCAATGTTTGGCTTTCTAAGAATGATGTACAGAAATCATTATTTCAGCTATTGTTTTGGACAGGTTGCTTCAGGCATTAGATATGAACTTTTTTACTGGAGTCACCAAACATCCAAATGTTTCTGCACATCAAGGTAGTGATTGCAAGCAGAGGAGGGATTATAGTTCAGCCTTGGGATGCCAGTTCATAGCAATAAACAAACAAGAGTTGCAGTTAGCTCAAGGTACAGGTCTAAAGAAAAATATATATTTGGTTGTAAAGCAGCAGGCTATAGAAAGAAACAATGGGGTAAATGTTAGAGAGGTAGGGGGAACGGATTGCTTGATTGAAGACAACGCGTCTACCAGACATAGCTAAGTCTGGGGCTTTTTGTCAGGTATGATCAGGTACCCTACGGAAGGGATCAGGCACCACAGGAGTGCAGAGGAGTTCAGCTTCTGGAGGCTGGTGGGTGGAGGGGCAGGCAGGCACAAAGAGGGAGCATGACATTAAAAGGGGGTGCCCCCGATGGGCAATATAACTCTCTTGTGAGGCACATTGGAATATATAAATGTAAGTTGTCATTGTTGAATGATATTCCATGTTAATGTTGCTATGTAGGCCAGATATTTTTCCTGGTATATTGGATGTGACTTAGAAGGTTGTGGTTACAGTTTTAGTTTCTACTGCAAGCTATGAGGATTATTAGATGATTCGAAAATACCTATGTTATATTTATTTAACTGCAATCACTAATAAACTACAAATGTACATTATGTGGACTGATTCTGTTACTGTGTCTCAAAATAAGGCATTAGATTGCTTAGACTGTACAGCACAGAAACAGGCCATTCAGCCCAATTGGTCTTTGCTGTGATTTATAGACCACAGGAGCAGCACCCCACTCTTAAGTACTTTTTCTCAATTCCCAGCATATTGCTTTATTCTCTTCTACCTCGTGAATGCAAATTAGTGGCCTGTAAAGGGATCAAGCATGTGACCTTGACATTATTAACACCGTGCTAAAACTAGCTGAGGTCACCACCCTGAAACAAATAATTGGAGGGACAAATGTAATTCTATAAGCCTGACTCTAGAAGGTCTTTCCTAAGGTCAAAAGTAAAATACGGCAAGGTACTCAATGAAAAACTTTGGAGTCTGACAGTATCAATGAAAACAGATTCACATTTAAGACTGGGAGAGGTAACACATGAAGAGATCCTCTCAAAGTGAGAAAGCTCAACTCATCTTACTGTCCCTAGATAAAAAGGGCAGAATTTTACAGGTCCCCCCACTAGCAGGTTTGCAGGTTGCGGGGGGGAGGGGGGAGGGGGGCCCATAAAATTCTCCGGGTGATTTTGCCACCGCCCACCTGCCCGCACCCGGCCTGTCAGAAGTTTTACATGGTGGGATGGGAGAGGCCTATGGTCACTTAATCGACCCTTAAGGGCTGCTTCCCGCCCGGCCACAATTTTGAGGCTGGTGGGAGGAGATCAGGGATGAGGGGGAAGCCCTGCAGTTTAGCCTGCTCCAATCTTGGGCAGGAAGGTTGGGGGAGGGGCACCTTCATCATTAGACGCTAGTTGAATAGTGCCTTGATGTTTACATGAGCTACTCTCACCTCTCTTCCAGCAGTCAGTTCTTGAATCCCTGGGGAGTCTAATAGAGTGGTGCTGGAAGAAACTTAATTGAGGATCAGAGAGCAGATTATTGGTGAGTAGGTGCTGCTTGATTACACTATTGATGACTCTTTCCATCAATTTATTGGGCTAATACAGCAGTAATTAGCTGGGTTAGGTTTATTCTATTCTTTTTGCTCAATAATCTTTCACGTTGTCAGTTAGGCCGGGATTTTCCAGCCCAGCCATGGCTGGATTCCCCGCGGTGGATGCGGCAAACCATTCAAATGTGCGTTCACTTCAGCGCATGCTGGAACAGTTTAAACAGGGAACTACAATTTAGATGTTTTCAGTGTCCAAAGTGTCTTTTGTTTCCAGTGCACTTAGTTAATCTTTAATGTCATGTGCCAAAGTGATGCCTTCGGAAAGAGGCTGAGGATCATCCATGACTGATAGCGTTTGCAAACACATGCCTCTTATGTTCACATGCTGGACTCAGCCACAGCTGGGGCTGGGGATGTTCATGGAGTATCCAGTAAACAAAACCCTTAGGACATTAATCTAAAATTATAATGCTGTTTACTCAATATTGACTGGCTGCATTCTATAGATGACATTCTAGATTCCCCAAATACCATTTCAGGTTGATCGAATTTTCTTCTTTCAGGATTGCTTTTGCAGTGATTATGAAATATTTGCATTCATGCACCACACTAGGATAGAAATAATTTTTGTCACAATAACCTGTAATTAAGTTTTCAAATTTCAATCTTTTCTACATACAAATCAGTTTGGGATGAAAATCTGTTATACTTTAGATTCCATAAGCACTTTCTTTCCAAGTTACAGTTTTAGATGGACCTTCTGAACAGAAGGTTCAACTCCTCAAAGAAGGAGAAAAAAATATTTTACTAGATCAGCTGCCAACTGGAGAATCTCTATACAGCAGGAATAAATGCTTCAATTCTTGTTTTATCGTTTTTTTTCCAATCTTCAGCTGTCTCCTTCTAGCTCTGTTCATCTTTTGCTGCTCCTCATTTTCCTATCTTTAAATATTTCCTCAATTTCCCATTCCTTTTTCTTGTGTCAATTCATCCTTTTTTAAAAAATCTTTTGCAGTCCTGCTATCTTCCAACTGTACATGTACCCAAAATGCAAAAGCTCCACTTGTGCAATAAATTAACAATGGTTAACAAATGAGGTAAGAGGTCATGTCAAGATAAAAGAAAAGGCTTTCACAAATGCAGGTAAAAATGGCGATCTAATATATATATTAGACATATATAACGCACAACAAATGAATATAAAAAAGTAAAGAGAGGTGTGAATACGAAAAAAACCAATGGATATAAAAGCTTACAGTCAAAGCTTTTTAGAAATGTACTAAGGGAAAGTGCACATTAAGGGGAGGTGGGGGGTGGTGGCCAAATTAGAATGCAACTGAGACTATACTGGATAAGGAAGTGGCAGATTTGTTAAATGAATATTCTCACAGTGGAGCAAGAGGTCAAAATACCAACAGTTAGGGAACTAAAAATAAGCCAAGGAGAGGAATTTATTGAATTTAATATTTAATAGGTTTAAAAAATAGTGATGGAGAAAAAAAGATAAGACAGACACTGCCAAGGCATGATGATGTCCACCCCAGGGTACTAAAAGCAATAAATGAGGAAATTGCAGATGTGTCGGTCATAATTTTCCAATCCTCACCAGATTTTAGAACTGTGCCTTCAAATTGGAAAGATTCAGGTGTCATTTCATCATTTAAGACAGAAGAGAGGGAGAAAATAAGATACTACAAACCTATCAAATTAACATCATTTCTGGGAAATATGTCATCAGGGACTGAGCAACTGAAAATTTGAACAAGTATGGGCTGATCAAAGGGATTCAGCACAGATTTTTTGTGGTTAGGTCATGTCTGACTAATCTAGCTGAATGTTTTTGATGATCCACCAGAATATGTGTATGGAGTGTCTATCAGTATTGTCTATATGGATTTCCAGAAAACATCTGATAAGGTTTCACACACATGATTATTAGTAAAAAGAAAAGTGCAGGAAATGGAAGTAGCCTTGTGGTATGGGTTAGGAGATAGGAGACAGAGAGTAGGGATGTAAGAAGTGGGATGGTGGGATGTGAGAATTGGTATTTCCTAGTTATCTATACAGCAGCCACAGTTTTTCACTATACAGCAAATCCTCACTTAAAGTTGTAGTTGCATTCCTGAAACGTCTTTAAGCAAATCAGATTTTCCCATTAAAACCAATCTAAGAGCTGTAGTTAGGTTCTGTAGGACCATTCTCATAAAAGACACACATTAAAACATTATACCCTCTAAGTTGAAATGATTTACATTGCTAAATCCCAATATTTGTAAATGAAATTATATTTAAAATATAATAAATTTTAAATGTAAAAGAAATTTGCTAACTTTCAACTGACCTGCTCACTACCTCTCCTGCTCTCCTGCTCACCGCTGATCCTGCTTCCTGACCTTCCATCTCGCTGTGACCATCTAGTTCACAGCCTCTGCCGCTCCCTGATCCCCTTTCACTGCTAACCCTCCTGGCTCATTGTCTCTGCTGCTCCCAAACCTACCCTCCCACTGCCGATTCTCCATGCTTGGGGGCTCTACCGTTCTCTGAGCCTTTCTCTCCCCAATCCTTCCTCATGCTGAACCACCTGCTCCCCCACTCTCCCACTGGCTGCTTCCATCTCCTGAACCCTCCGTGTGAGCAAGAGCTCTGGAAATGAGCTGCAAGAGGAGCAGCTTTGACTTGCAGGAGGTAAGTCCTGAACTGGAAGAACTGCAGCAAGAGCACGGGTCAGGGAGAGGGAGACGCCTCAAGCTAGAGGGTTGGCAGTGAGAGGGTGAATCAGGGAGCTGGAGAGGCCACTTCAATATGGTGCCAATCAGGTCATGTGACCCTACGTCAGGCCGGTGCGGACCAACTTTAAAACGCAATGTTAAACGAGAATGCAGGCCCCATTAAAAGACCAACCATAGTAACTGTAGCTTTAAGGGCTGTAGCTTTAAGATTTATTGTACTGTGCAGTATCATGTGATAGTGTGAATGAATTAGCCGTAAGTGCAGGGAACCTGAGGGGTGGAGTTTTTGACTAGTTATGGATTTTGATGAAAGCATATAACTGCTGCTGAAGCCCTGTAAATAAAGTTCACTGCTTATTATCAGAAACCTGTCTGGAAAATCAAGTCTATAAAAATGACATTAAAGCTAAACAACATAAAACAGGGCAACTTAATCTCTTGTACTAAAGATTAGAGAGTTGCATATCCAAGTTTTCTGATGGCACTAACTTAAGTACTTAAGTTTGGTCGGAAGAACGTGGAGAGACAATATAAAATAAAGAGTACAATTCTAAAAAGGGAGCAGGAGCACAGGACCTGGATGTATATGAGCATAAGTCATTGAAGGTGGCAGGACAGGTTGAGAGAGTGGTTAATAAAACATACAGTATCCTTGGTTTTATTAATGGGAGCATAGAGTACAAGAGCAAGGAGGTTATGTTGAACTTGTATAAAACACTTCTTCAGTCTCAGATGGAGTATTGGGTCCAGTTCTGGGAGCCACTCTATAGGAAAGATGTGAAAGCATTGGAGGGAGTGCAGAAAAGATTCACAAGCATGGTTCCAGGGATGAGGAACAACAGATTGGAGAAGGTAGGACTCTTTACCTTGGAGAAAAGAAGGCTGAGAGGAGATTTGATCGAGGTATTCAGAACTATGAGGGATCTGGACAGAGCAGATAGGGAGAAACTGTTCCTACTCATGAAAGAATTAAGAATGAGAGGGTACAGATTTAAAGTAATTGCTAAAAGAAGCAAAAGCAACACGAGGAAAATCTTTTTCACGCAGCCAGCGGTTAAGTCTGAAATGAACTGCCTGAGAATGTGATGGATGCAGATTCAAATGAAGCATTCAAAAGGGAGTTAGTATCTAAAAAGGAAGACTGTGCAGTGTTACAGGGAAAAGGCGAGTGAATGGCACTAAGCAAATTGCTCACTTGGAAAGCCGGTATAGGCACAATGGGCAAAATAGCGTCTTCCTTTCTGTGATTCTGTAAGATGTGTAGGTGGGAGAAAAAGTTACAATAGGTCATAAATGGGCACAAAGGGATTTAGCTGTCCAGTTACACAAATCACTAAAAGCTAATGCACAGGTTTAAAAAAAATAAAAATTTAATGGAACGTTGGTCAGTATCTCAAGGGGTTTGGAGTACAAAGGGGAGGAAGTTATGTTTCAGTTATACAGAAGCTTGGTCAGACCCCATCTACATTCACTATTGGTCACAGAAATTCAGGCAAAAACTTGTAGGAACAGGAGTAGGCCATTCAGTCCATCGAGCCTGCTCAGGCATTCAATTAGATCATGGCTGATCATCTGCCTCAACACCACTTTCCCATATTATCTCCATATCCCTTGATGTCCTTCGTGTTCAAAAATCTATTGATTCTGTTTTGAACATGCTCAATGATTGAGCTTCCACAGCCCTCTGGGGTAGAGAATTCCAAAGATTCACCACTCTCTGAGTGAAGAAATTCTTCTTCATCTCAATCTTAAATCGCCTACCCCTTACTCTGAGACTGTGTCTCGAAGTTCTAGACTCACTAGCTAAGGGAAACATCCTATACACATCTACCCTGTCACACCCTGTAAGAATTTTGCAGGTTTTGATGAGATCACCCTTCAGTCTTCAAAATTCTAAAGCATACAGGCCCAGTTTCTTCAATCTTTCCTCAGAAGACAATCCCGCCATCCCAGGGATAAGTCTGGTGGATGTCCATTGCACTTCCTCTATGACAAGTATATCCTTCCTTATATATGGAGACCAAAACTGTACACAACACACCAGGCGCGGTCTCACCCAAGGCTCTATATAGTTGCAACCAGAAATCTTCACTTCTGCACTCAAGTCTCCTTGTGATGAAGGCCTAAACAAACCATTTGGCTGCTTTATTGATTGTTGCACCTGCATGCTAGCTTTTCGTGACTCATGGACAAGGACACCCAGGTCCATTTGGACACCAACACTTCCCAACCTCTCACCATTTAGGAAATACTCTGTCATTCTGTTTTTTTTCTACCGAAGTGAATAGCTTCACACTTATTGACATTATATCCCATCTGCCATGTTCTTGCCCATTCTTTTAGCCTGCCCAAGTCTGCTTGAAGCCATGTTGCATCCTCCTCACAACTCACATTTGTTTTGTGTAACCTTGGCTTGGAGGCGGTACAAGTGCAGAGTCATCAGAATGATATAGGGGTTTAAAGGGTTAAATCATAGGAAAGATTGTATAAAATTTTCTTTTATCCCCTTAGGGTGAGAAGCTTGAGGGATAATTCATGTATTTAAAATAATAGAGATTTGATAAGGTAGCTACAGAGATCTATGTTTTTTTTTCTGGTGGGGGAATCCAGAACAAGGGGATATAATCTTAAAGTTAGACCTCAGCCATTTAGGGGCAAAAATCATGAACTCTCTCCCTCAAAGGACTGTGATGCTAGGTCAACTGGAGGTTTCAAGACTGAAGTTGACAGAATTTTGTACAGAAAGTGTATCCATGAACATGGAGCAACGGTGGGTAAATGGAGTTGAGCTGTAAATCAGCTATCAACTTGTAAAATAGAACAGGCTCGACGGGCTGAATGGTCCATTTCTCACCCCATGAATTACATAAAATGGCTTTGATGAAAAGGATATAAAGCAATGGGAAAATAAATTATTTGGCCATACTGTGCCAATCTGATATTCAGCATTGCATGATTTTTTTTCTAACAGCAGGTAGCAGACTTGTTAATCAGAGAAGATTCTTACTCCTGTTAACTCCACTGCAGTAATATGTTTGTGAATATTGCAAACATATGATGCCCCATTGGAGTTTCAGGAAACCTGATCCACCAAGGCACAATTATTTGATATAAGAGTAAAGAATACTTTAAAGCATCTGGAGTGCACACACAGCAGCCCTTCAAAAGCAGGAGGTATTAATCATTACAGTAATCCCAGGCAATTAGGGCCATCACCTGATGGGACACTTTCAGTAGGCAGAAAAGAACCTAGATTGAATGCTGCCAAATGAGAGTTTTCCATTGCCATGGAAACTTTACTTCAAATCTGTATGAACCTGTGGTCGGACCTTATGCAATTTAATTAACTAATTAGAAGGATTGTAAAGAACACAATGTAAAATTAAATTTACAGTAATATGGTTTCACCTAGGATCATTTATAAAAATATTATCATGAGACTACCACCTCCTCACTTCATATTGCAGATCAGAGTTATTTAATGAACAGCTGAGGAAAGGCTCTAGTTATAAGATTCTGAAGGTTGAGATTCAAATGGGCTTACACCTGTGAAGACTATTGGTACCATTGATATATAATTAATTCATTAGAATATGGCACTATCACTGGAATCTAGGATCAACGTAAAGTTAATACTGCAATGTAGGATTAATGTACTAGAGATATACAACATTCAGAACAGACGTGGGAAGCAACAAATTACTAATGGTGAATAGTAACCAGGTGCAGAAAGAATATGCTGTGTGATAAGGTAACTGATATTTACAGGTACAAAGATTGGTATTCCTATCGTTTGCTAAATTTCAGGTAGATGAATGCCTACTTATTCATTTTGCTTTATATGGACTTGTATTTAATATATTCTTACAGGGTCCTACCAACTCGGAGCTTGTTTCTCCTTACAAACAATGATTATTGAACAATCCAAGTTTCAAACACCTTCCTTTAATGAACACAAAGTAATGATACAACTTTAAACCATCAACTCTCAGCTTTTGTCGGAGCCTCCTTCACTTGAGCATCCCCTTTATGCATAGCTGCTCTTATTCCAGCTGCTCGCACTTCAAATACAATTATCTTTAAAGGGAAGGCTCTTAAAGGGGCCATAACCCTCATCTGCAATCAGGGCTGCCATCAGCCTGTGGTTGGCAAACCTCAAGCACCCAGCTACTGCTCCCAAATCAGTAGTGTTCTTTGGTCTATTGAAGATAATAGCCTTTTACAATATTTTACGATGGTGTGTTTCACTGTGGAATCTCTGAATTGTGCTAAAGCTTGTTAAAGGGGAATATGGGAGTGTCTGCATTAAGAATTCTGAACTAAATTGTGCACATACTTTAAAAGATCAGTCAAATGAACATGTTAACATGTGCCCTTCACGGTCAGTATGATCTTACTTTCTGTCATGTTGCCAACTGCACATCAATTCCTTGAAATTCTGTTCCACCTTAAAGCTAATTCCTGCTATATGTCCAACCAAACTCCATGGTACGAGAGTGTAAATCCTCATATAATTCTGACAAACTCATTAGTGGCAACGGAGTCTTGAAAATATTGGACAGAATCGTCCCAGATTGGCACTAAGTACAGTAGCAGGTGGGTAAAACGAGGCTTTACCAGTCGGCCGCGATGGTGGGTTTTCACGCCATATCATCCCAAACCTCCCACATTATTTACACATTCCCAGGAAACCCGCCTTTTCGATGGCTGATGGGCTCCGATCCGCCTGCCACACTATCACCTCGCCGCTTCATCGTGCCAGGAACCACATTTAAAGCACAGCTGCGCTCAGTGGTTCCAACCCAGGACTGCAGCAAAAAAGACATGGCCCTGAAAGGCAAGAAAAACTGCAGCCCTCGAGCACCATTTGGATGTTGTTGAGGCCTGCTATAATGTCCCCTACCCCTGCTCTGGCTGTAGGAGGGGCAGCAACATTGCCATTCTGGCTTGGTAGGCAATGGCAGCAGTGGTCAGTGCCAATGCTGCGCAGAAGAGGTTGGTCATCCAGTGCAGATAGAAGATGAATGATCTCATCCATGCAGCCAGGGTAAGGCAACCATCTCATCACTCTAAACTCACACACTCAAGCCTATCACACATTCACTAGCATCTCACTCCCTGCCAGCTCAAGGGAAGCCACCCATTATCACACACATACCCTCACATGTCCATCTGGCCTCATCTCCTCCGGAGACTGCCTCCTCAGCCCTCACCATCTTGAGGCCACTTGCACAGATCAACATGTGCCCCCCACACACACACCCTGGGTTACCCTCCTTCCCCAGTACAGCCCTCATCTTGCAGCCTCTTCCCTTGCCTGAGGCCACTTCTCCCCCTTTGTCAAGTAAGCATTAGCCCCGCAGCCATTGAAAAACCACCCACATATGGCTGATATGGTAGATAGAGACCTGCCATGAGCCCCACTAAAAGTGATGTGGTGCCTGTGAAGCCTGGCTCCAATGACTGCAAGCGCTGCCCGAAGCAAGGTAGGCAAACAAACCTTGAAGTCGCGAGCGAAGTGCAGCTCACTAGGTGCAGGTCGCTTATGTGCTGTTGTGAAACACGTCGGTGTGTTTTCCCGCCGACATGGACGGACGATCCAGTGTGGGGAGGACGATTCCGGCGGCCAGGCCTAATAATGACATGCTGATGTATTACAATGAGGTTCCCAATATCCGATGACAGGAACTTGGCCCGCCATTGGCGGGTTGAGTGGACAATCGCAAAATGGTTTCACATCGCCATGAAATCAATCTCACCATATTGTCCACTCATGCCACCGAACATGCCTGATGCCAGTGGGCATGGAAAATCCCAGCCATTGTATAAAGCTCATGGTTATTGTTTTGGGAAATGCTACATTTTCAACTGTTTAATTATCTTCAAGTCCATGCATAGTGTTCAGCTATTTATAGTAATAGCCAACCACTTAACACCTAGATGTCTCATTTAACCTGCCAGTTAGCCGTGATACAGTTAGTTGTCAAATGTCAAATATCCAAGTAGTGCTTATTGACACAATCCTCTAATCTCTAATGATTTTCTCTTGACTAATACAATGCATTTCACATTTTGTGCATTTAACCTAATAAGCTTGACATAAATATTCTGCAAAACGAACTGATTAAAATCCTTATATTAATTAGGTCACATAAACTGCATGGATTCCGTACCCTGTGCACTTCATTTGCAGGTGCAGATGAACATACAAACATAGGAAACGTCAACTCTTTTCTTCTCCGCCGATGCTGCCAGACCTGCTGAGTTTTTCCAGGTAATTCTGTTTTTGTTATACAAACATAGGTGATGCACAAACAGGAAATCAATAGGGATTAGGAATTCAATGGCCATTGATTGAGAACGCTTGAAATTGGTACTTCTAGTGGCATATAATATACTTGAAGTCATATACATTATCACAGTGATAGGAATGTAATGGAATTGCGATATCTGGGAAACAGGCTTTCAGTTTCCTGCAAAACCTTGTCTGGGGCAGAAATTCCATCCACCTCAAAGATAAGCCAGAGACATCAGGCTGAGTATTCCCTCCAGGGCAGGGTACAGATACAGATACTGTCACTCATGATTTTCATGCGGATGCCCCCTTAACTGGCCTGGAAACAGACCTGTTGTCCAATTAAGGACAGTGAGTGGAGTCTCAAAGCTAGAGGGCCAATCAGATGCTTTCCAGATTGAAAGGCGTAGCAGATTACACTGGATAGTAAGAGAGAGGGTGCTTCAAACTGGGGCCCCTCCACAGGGCAGTCTGCGGCTGCTTCTGCGCCCAGACAGGCAGGAAAGGCATTAAGACCTGCCTGGATCACTGGCCACCCTGATCTGCCAATGGGACACACCCCTAGGCATGGAAACTGGCCCCCACCATCTGTGGGGAACTGGAGGCTGACTGGAAAGTCACGATCAGCCTCGCATAACTGGCCTCAAATGGCTTTTAATGACCCTGCTGCTCCTTCATCCTGCCTCCATAAAAGTGGTTCAGAGGTAGGATAGAGCAGGGGAACTCGCACATAGGCCGGTGGAAATAGTTTTAGCTCCAAAGGCCAGCGAAGGCTGAAAATCCAACCCAACATGTCAGATGATGATTTTTATTTCCCAAAAACATACTTTATTCATAAAATTTATAAAAGAACATTACATCACAGAATCACAGTTTTTACAGTGCAGAAGGAGGCCATTTGGCCCATCGTGTCTGCATTAGCTCTCCGAATGAGCAATTCACTTAGTGCCATTTTCTCTCCTCGCTCAGTGAAAAATCCTGCCCACTATCTTTTATAATATAAAAGCACAATGCTGTGGATCCTGGAAATCTGGAATAAAAACAGAAAATGCTGGAAAATTTCTGCAGGTCTGGCAGCATCTGTGAACAGAGAAACAGTTAATGTTTCGAGTCCAAATGATTCTTCTTCTGAAGTCTCTTCTTCATTTATATATGGCAAAGCAATGAAGGGCCAACTTGTTTTAATCAGATATGCCTCCCCAACTGACTGACCTGCATTTTCTATAAAAGACTTGTTAGTTGCTTGACTCCATCATTCTTGTAAATCTCCCAAATAATCCCTCAGTCAGGTTTCAACTCCTACCACGGTATTGAAACACCTCTTATCAAAGTCATAAACAACATCCTATGTGACAGTGGCAAAGATAAACTTTCCCTCCTCACCCTACTCAACTTGTCTGCAATTTATGACATGGTTGACATAATCCTTCTCCAATGCCTCTCTACTGTTGTTGAGCTGAATGGGACTGCTCTTACCTGGTTCTATTCTTGTCTTTCTAATTGTTGCCAGAGAAACACTTGCAATGGCTTCTCTTTCTGCTGCTGCAGCATTATCTCTGTTGTCCCCCAAGGATCTATCCTTGGCCCCCTCCTATTTCTTATCTACAAGCTGTCCCTTGGTGACATGATCCAAACACATAGTGTTAGCTTTTCCATGTATGCTGACGACGTCCAGCTTAACCAAACCACCACCTTTCTCGATTCCTCCACGGTTGCTAAATTATCAGACTGTTTATCTGACATCTAGTGTTGAATGAGCAGACCTTTTCTCCAGTTAAAGATTGGGAAGACTAAAGCCATTGTTTTCAGTCCGTTTCTTCCAGGCAACTGCCTGAGGCTGATCTAGGATGTTCACAGCCTTGGTGGCCCATTTGACTCTGAGACGAGCTTCCAATATCAAATCCATACAGTCACTAAGACCACTTATTTCTATTTCCATGTCATTGCATGACTCCACCCCTGTCTCAGACCAATGCATTCCTGGCCAACCCTCAATATTCTACTCTCCATAAACATGAGGTCATTCAAAGCTCTGCTGCCTGTGTCTTACTTGCAACAAACCTCAATCCATCACCCCTGTGATGCCTCACATCCATCGGTTCTCAGTCAAACAATGTTGCAATCTTAAGATTCTCATTCTTGTTTTCAAATCCCTCCATGGACTCATCATTTCTTATCTCTGTAATCTCCTCTGGCCCCAGATCCTTCCAAGATATCTGTGCTCAAATAATTCTAGACATATGAGCTTCCCAAATTTTAATCATTCCACCACTGGTTATGCCTTCAGCTGCCCAGGCCCATGCCCATGCCCTGAAATCCCCTCCTCTTTCTAACTCTCTTTTCTCCTTTAAGATGCTTCTTAAAACCAACCTCTGGCTTAGCTCTTGGTCATCTACCCTAATATCACCTTAAATGGCTTGGTGTCAAATTTAGCTTTATAACAATCCTGGGAAGCATTTTGGAACTTTTTATTATGTTAAGGATGCAATGTAAATACAAGTTGCTGTTTTAGTTGAAAGTTAACTATTTCTGCATTTATTCTATCTTATATTATTTGTACTATTAGATGAGGGGAGTAAAAGGCATGACACAAAGATAGGTAGAAAAGTATGTTATGAAGAGGGCATAAGGAGTTTGCAGAAAGATATAGATAAGTTGTGAGTGGGCAAAAATCTGGCAGATGGAGTATAATGTGGGAAAATGTGAAGTTGTTCATTTTAGCAGGAAGAATAAAAAAACAGAGTATCACTTAAAGGAGACTGGCTGCAGAATTCTGAGGCGCAGAGGGATCTAGGTGTTCTGATGCATGAGTCACAAAATGTTCATATGCAAGTACAGCAAGTAATTAAGAATGCTAATGAATGCTATCCTTCATTACAAGAGGAATTGAACATGTAAGTAAGGATGTTATGCTTCAGTTATACAGGGCATTGGTGAGACCACGTTTCTGATATTGTGTAGAGTTTTGCTCTCCTGATTTAAGGAAGGATGTAAATGCTTGGAGGCAGTTCAGAAGTGGTTTACTGGATTGATACCTGGAATGAGTGGGTTGTCTTATGAGGATCGGTTGGACAGGCTGGGCTTGTTTCCACTGGAGTTTAGAAGAGTGAGAGGTGACTTGATTGAAGTAAATAAGGTCCTGAATGACAGGGTGAAAGTGGAAAGGATGCTTCCTCTGATGGGTGAGTCCTGAACTTGGGGAACTATTTTAAAATTAAGGGATATCCTTTTAGGACAGAGATGAGGAGAGGGTTATGAGACTTTGGAACTCTCCACCTCAGAAGGCGGTGGAGGCAGGGTCATTGAATATTTTTAAGGCTGAGGTAGGTCGATTCTTATTAGGCAAGGGAATCAAAGGTTATTGGGGGTAGATGGGAATGTGGAACTCAAAACACAAACAGACCAGCCATGATCTTATTGAATGGCAGAGCAGGCTCGAGAGGTCGAATGGTCTACCTCTGCTCCTATTTTGTATGTTCATATGTACTTTATTGTGTCTCACTCACCATGTAAATAAGCAATTTAAAAATGAATGACATTTGTTCTCCAATGTAATATATCATGGAAAAACAATAGTTGATAGTGGCACGCTATTTAACTTCCAACATAGTTGTAGGTTTCAGTTTGTTTTGGCTCATTTGTTTGTTTGGCTCATTTTGTTTATAAAATCTAACCTTCTGCTGTGAGGAAAATCCATTTACAGAAAGCTTGAATTGTAAGTTGTTTTATTTGTTCATGGGATGTGGGTGTCGCTGGCTAGGCCAGCATTTATTGCCCATCCCTAAAGGACATTAGTGAACCAGATGTTATGACAATTAGTAACATCAGACGTTTACTTCGAGATTTTTTTAATGAAGTCAAATTTCACCATCTGCCATGGTGGGATCCAAACTCAGGTCCCCAGATCATTACCCTGGATCTCTGGAATAACAGTCCAGTGATAATACCACTACGCCACTGCCTCCTTTGCAAACTTAGTTCTTTTTCAAACATCAACACTCTAGGTCTCACAATCTCCTCTGAACTCAAAAGTATCTCTCACACCTCCATTGGTCAAGCTTCCTCAAAGAAACTTGGATTTCTCTTTTATAGTTTTCACCTTTAACCTATCAGCAATTTTTACCTTTCTGTGAAGCTGGAGTTCATTCAAATCTGACTTCAGTGCCTTTACTCCTTTAATTGAAAGTAAAACTCAGAGCACAGTCTCCCAGAATAACTCATTTTTCCCCACAGTCTTTATGCAATGGAACACAATTATTTCCTTCAGCCTTCTCCTTTCACAACAACCTTCAGGATTTGAAAACCCGACTTAGACATCACTTCATAATTTACGTTGTCTTCCTTTCTTCAAACTCAGCAACATGCCATGCTATTTCATCCTCGGTTTTCCATATTACAAAAGTTGAAAACTGGGAATCATTGTCTACACCAATTCACTTTGTTCTTGCAAATAGTATCCAAACGTACGTAGTCCACCTGAAAATTTGCTGATGCATGAAAACTTGCCGCATAGTAACATATTATTCTGGTGAAAATAAGAACTTTGTATATATTACATCAAAGAACTTTAGGGCAACCAAAGTACAAATAGATGTATAAGTTTCAAATTACTTGGAGAATGACTTGATTCATTTCAGATAATCCCAATTAGTAAGTCTCAGGGTCTCAGTATATATAGGAATCACTGCAGGTTCCTTTAAGAATTTTAACCAGGAGGTATTGCTTGTCAAAGTCATAGTTTGGTAACTATAGTTTGATTAATTACTGGTAAGGCATTAAAATTATTTTTATGATGAAGAATAACTGAGTTTCTTTTTTCAGTGGCTTTCACCATCTAACAGCAATTTAAATGATAGCCAGAACAAATGGATTTGAAATGAATTCAAAGGGAATAAAAACATTTAATGAGCTCCTCTTGTAAAACTAGATTGAACAACATGCAATCTTGTTTTTGCATCAACAAAGTACAAGAATTTCAGGCACTGCGACTAACTCTATGTCACATCTTAAAACAGAGGGATTTGTTTTAAAAGGTTCTTTCATTTCTATTTGCTATGCATATTTTCATCTCCGGGCATTTGTACTGCTGACATTTAAAGAGCTTTTGAATACTAAGTCTCAATGAAGAAAAGTAATTACTTTATACTCCATTCTCAATATTGCAATCTGCTTAAAATGAAGATTGACGGCATTCTTTTTACATGATACTAATCCATTCAAATATTAGAGAAAAGCCTGCATAACTATAAATGTGAATACTTGCTTATCATGGTATAAGCTATTAGTGATTCATAAATGATAACTTCATTAAACTAAAAAAAATCTCTTATGCTCCAGGCAATTAATGTTTTCAAAAGAATTGGTCTCCATTTTCTAGGAGTCTATACTTACTACTTCAGTTTAAGAAGATTGATAACTCAGGCACTCCATTTGTTTTTCGACACGTGAAACATACAAAATCAGTAAATTCAAAATGCAATTTATTCAGAAAACGAATAGTGAACAAAACTAAATTCAATATACTTATGACAGGCATTGAGACTTTTATTGTTTATGTGCTCTCATGAAATGAATAACTTAGAAATAAATTAGAGAAATTCCTGATTAAACCTATTATTATTGAGACCAATAATATCATTCATTTTTGTAATTTAAAAAAGCCATTCATCTGCTGTTATAGCAGATTTAGATATGACTCATTGATAGGTGTACCTAATCCATCAGTATTCACATTTTATCTGAAAAAATCCCAGTTTTCAGTTCCTTTAGGAGTAACACTTGCATGGTGAATGGACTCACAGTATAGTTCAGAGTTTTGCATTACGTTTTTTATTTACGGTATCCAAATGTATTATTTTTCTGAGGCTTGGATTGCAAAATACGCTTAGAGTTGTAATTTCCAAAGGAAAAGAATAACCAATGTCTGAGAGGATATATACTAGTTCAACAACTTATATGAAGCAGCTTAGGTTTTATTGTGGAATACATTTGAAGATATAATACACAGCCTGTCCAGGAAGAGTCAGTAATATTGAATGTAGTAACAGGCAATTAATATATGCAGAATCATCATATTTTACCACATCCTGCACACCAGGGAAATGCAGTCCAACTTGTCATTTGAAATTCGAAGAAAAGTCACTGATGGAATGAATCACTTTATCTGAAGTGACCAGCTTATTACTGAAGAAATTGTTATTGACCCTCAAAATGTCCATTAACTTGATGAGCAATTCCTCTAGGATCATCTACCTACCTTTAAAATATTTCTATTCCTCACTGAATATAAAGCAAAGTAGGTCTAACTTTTTCAGTAATCGGGAAGCTTTTTTGTCCTGAATGTAACTATCGCAGAATAAAATATTTCAATTATGTACTAAAATCTATCTTGAGGGTATTGCAAAAACTTTTCAAAGAAAGTATTTCACTACATTTGACTATCTTTTGTACAAATTGCTCAAAATAAATCATTTACTATACAACCTATTGACTGCAAATTGTCATGTAACTTTCTCAATCTCTTCAGTCTATATATACTTGCAATGAAGATACTGTCTGGAATCTTTGTAAGAGCAGGACTAGAAATACAAATTGATCTAAAGTGTGTCTTTAATACAAAATTAGGAACCACAGTACTTATTACTGCCACTGTCATCACAAACCAACAGCGAGCAATTAAGACAAAATGCATATTTAGACAGTTTCAGTGGTGAGCTCAAAAATTAAGATCAAATTCTTAAATGACATTGTGCAGGATTAAAGAAAGTAACCGTGCAATGTAATCACGTGGTCATTCTTAGCAAGTTAATCACTTTGCAGTGCTAAGAGTCCTCCTAAATAATTTATGTCCACACTTTGTTTAAGTAACATAGGTGGTCTCAGGCCTGCTAATGCTCTGCTGCTAGCCTGAGCAGTCTCTTTAAACCTATTCTTTAATAAGCAAACAAAGGCAACCAGCAACTTATATACTACTGCTATCAATCACGGGGCAATGTGTGCTCTTTTGAAGTTTATATGAAATACCTATTAATAAAGTTATCTATCGAACAATCTATCTATTCAATAATTGTGCATGCAGCACACATCTGTCATACACCAGACATTAGAATCTCAGGGATGAGAAAGTGATTCAATTATAGTACCAGGAGTCTGCAATTTATCTGCAATTACAACTGCCCTCTGATTGATCTCTGCAGTTTGTAAATAGCTTCAATTACTTAGATCTGCCTATTAGGAGCAATAGCCTTACAGAGACAGAGCAGGTTAACAACTAAGCATCACAGATCCTAAAATCACCTATCTGTAACATCCTGGGATGATGTGGAAGTGTCACTACTAAAAGATAAATATTCAAAAGGAAACTGCACCATGCAAGTTATCAGTGCTGAAAGTAGAAAGGGTAATAGAAATTGGAATTATTTTCACAAAAGGCTGTGGATGTTAGGATAAGTGAGTTTTAAGGACTGAGGGAGACAGGTGTTTGGTATGTAAGAATATTAAGGAATATGGAGTAAAGTGGGTTTGACGTGTAGATCAACCGTGATCTAATTGAATAGACGAGCAGGTTCAAGAGGCTGAATAGCCTCCTCCTGTTCCCAATGTTTATTTATTCATCTGTAGAAAGCTTATTAGCCTCAAAAGATATATATCTCACCATACTGTGGGAGATTAAGGAAGAAATAGTGAAGTAATAGACAATACCTATCTGAAATTTATTGACAACTCAATATGACAAAAGTTAAGCAGCATGAAAGGTCTCAAAACCAATGACAATCCTGAGGTTAAGCACAGGTCTGAGAAATCAAGTGGAGGCAAAACTTCTGGCAGGACATAGGAATATCAGGGGCTGGAAATTCTTCTGGGATAGAGGCACAAAACAGGTGGCATTGAACAGGCGCCTGTTATAGTCTTGGTATTCCATTCCATTGCAGTCAATGAAATTAAACATCAGGTGCTGTGCAGGATGGACATCTGATCCAATGTTCCCCCTTATTATGCCACTGCCTGAGATGAAGTTCTAGCCCCAGCTCTCCGCTCAGAATCCAGCTCACAGGATTCTTGGGGTGGGGGCCAGTGGAACAGTACAGAACATTAGGAACAGGAGTAGTCCATGAATTTAAACATATTTCTAAGCAGGGGAAAAGAAACTAACTAGGATTCCCTGAGTGACTGCGAGTGATGAGGTACGAGCCCAGTGCCGAATCCCCCATCACCTGGCGGGCGTGGGAAATTGGCGTATAGAAGACTTTTCCCTGACAACACTCTGGGGCCCAAGTCCTTCTGATCAAAGCTTAGCCTGTTGATGGTATGAGATCTCAGTGAGGGTGAAGGGTGGGAATGGAGTACTGAGCATCTCTGATAAAAGCAATATATTGTGGATGCTGGAAATTTGAAATAAAAAGTGAAAATGCTGGAAAAACACAGCAAGTCTAACAAAATCTGTGGAGCAAGAAGCAGAGTTAACTGTATGACCCTTCTTCAGAGCTAAAGAGAAGTAGAAATGTGATGAAATTTATACACTTTAAGTGGGGTGGAACAGAGGAAGCTGGATAGAAGGCCGGCGATAGGTGGGGGCTAAGGAGAGATTGACAAAGATGTCATAGACTACAAGACAAAGAGAGTATTAATGGTAGTGGCGAGGGCTAAAGGAGGTACTGATAGTGACATAAAGGTAAGAAAACAGAATGTGTTAATAGCAGAACAAGGGTAAGTGTTCTGTGAAAGCACAACATAGAACAAGTAACAGATGGCCCTTTTGGGGGTGGGGTGGAGGGAGGAGGTGAGGATTGGGGAAAAAGGGTTTAAATGAGATAAAAAGGGAGATAAAGCAATAAATAAATGAAAATAAGTGGATAAAATATAAAAATAAATTTTAATTTATTTTTTAAAAAGGAGGATTAAAAAATGGGTGAAGAAAAAGGACAGAGTTCATGGTCTGAAGTTGTTGAACTCAATGTTAAGTCCAGAAGGCTGTAAAGTGCCTAACTGGAAGATGAGGTGCTGTTCCTCCAGTTTGCATTAGACTTCACTGGAACATTGCAGCAGGCCAAGGACAGACAAGTGGGCACGACAGCAGGATGGTGTAGTGAAATGGCAAGCAACAGGAAGGTCTGAGTCATGCTTGTGGACAGACAGAGGGTGTTCTGCAAAGCGGTCACCCAGTCTGCATTTGGTCTCCCCAACATAGAGGACACCACACTGGGAGCAGCAAATGCAATAGACTCCCAATGCAGTCTCCTCTACACTGGGAGGACCAAATGCAGACTGGGTGACTGCTTTGCTGAACACCTTTGTTGTCTGCAAGCATGACGCAGACCTTTCTGTCACTTGCCATTTCAACACATCATCTTGCTCTCATGCCCACATGTCCATCCTTGGCCTGCTGCAATGTTCCAGCGAAGCCCAATGCAAACTGGAGGAACAGCACCTCACCTTCCAATTAGGCACTTTACAGCCTTCCGGACTGAATATCGAGTCCGACAACTTTAGACCATGAACTCTCTCCTCTATCCTCACACCTTTTTAATCCCCCTTTTAATTTTTTTCAATGTATTTTTACTTTTTATCCACTTATTTTCATTTTTATTAATTTATTCATTGTTTTATCCCCCTTTTTATCCCTTTTTAATCCCCTTTTCCCCAATCTCCTCCCTCCACCCCACTCCCAAAAGGGCCACATGTTACTTGCGCCGTGTTGTTCTTTCACAGAGTTTTTACCTTTGTTCTGCTATTAACACATTCTGCTTTCTTATATTTATGCCACTATCAGCACCTCCTTTAGCCTTTACCACTACCATTAACACTCCCTTTGTCTTGTTGTCCATGACCTCTTTGTCAATCACTCCTTAGCTGCATCTATCGGTGGCCTTCTATCCAGCTTCATCTGCTCCACTCCCCTTAAACAGTATAATTTTTTTTCACATTTCTACTTTTCTTTAGCACTGATGGGTCATACAGACTTGAAATGTTAACTCCATTTTTCTCTCCACAAATTTTGTCAGACCTGCTGAGCTTTTCCAGCCTTTTCAGTTTTTAATATTATACTGACTGTCTATGCTAGGGCCCAACATGGGCCTAGCATTTTCAGCTCTTGTATCTTAGATTGCTCATACGAATGAGTTCCCACCTCCCACATCTTTGAGAGTGTCTATAATTCCCTAGTGTTCTGGGTAGCTTTCAATAACAGCCAGATAAATGGACAAAAAGGATAATTTCCAGACATGAGCCCTTGCCCCCTCAAATCAAGCTGTGATCTTCTAAGCAGGACACTGATAATGCACCATTCCCTGGGGTCAAGCAGAACACCTTAACTTTAATAAAAAGGGAAAATGTTGGAAATGCACAGCAAATCAGTCAACATTTTGTAAAGAAAAATAATTAATGTTTTGGTTTCATACATTTCATTAGAACTGGCCAAAACTCTGCTTGTCATGTTCAGTTCCACACTAAGGTCTCGATTGTGATACAGGGCTTTGTGGAGTTTTGAATGGAAAACCAAGCAGTCTCGGTCAAGGTTTCCCTGTGGAGTTTTAATTCTACATTGTGTGACTTTTTTAACAGGATCATTATTTGGAAGTTAGCCTGATTGACAAACTTGCCTTCCAGTTGGCCGGAGAGCACTCTGGAGCAGGCCACATCCCCAAGTAGGAAGCCTACTGATGTTATGTATGGGAGGGGTTCAGCCCCAGACCCCGGGAGAGGGTACAAACCTTGACTCTGGCAGGATGGATTCAATCCCCGAGGGACCTTTGAAAGGGAAGGTAGTGGTTCTGATGTTAACGGTCAAATGCAAGAAGGTGACCTTGTGTCTGAGGGGAAACACTCTTGTTCCTCCTCACCCACAAGCAGTTCAGCAAAGGCACTTACATTCTCCTTGCCAACTTCCAACTGCTGAAATTGCCAAGGGGAAACCTGGAGAAACCTGCAAAGCAGGTTAAATCTGAGGCTGCCAGCCTCATTAAAATATTTACATGCCAACCTGCCTCTTGGGAGCAGATTGGCTGCCCATTCTTTGTTATGCTTCTGTTAAATCCAGAACTGGGTGTTTTGGAGGTAGGTTGGGGTGAGGTGTGAGTTTTTTTTATATGTTATCATCTCACCAAATTCCAACCCATCCATTTTGGGATATAATATTCACCCCAAATTTATTATGCCCACTATCCCCAGCCTTGCTAAACTCCATTGGTTTCCCATAATTCCACATGCAATATTTAAAATTCCTATCTTTGTCTATGAATCACACTGTGGTTTTTATCCATCCTATCCCCCAATCTCTTCCAGCCTAAAGCTTCTCCAAAATGCCTTGTTTCTCTCATCCTGGCCTAGTATGTATTCATCCTTCCTTTGCAAGCCATTGCTGTTAGTACCTTCGGCTGCATCAGCCCAACTGTATGTCATTCTCTCCATGGACAACTTCACCTTTCCACCTCTCTTACCGCATTTAAAAATATTCTCAACACCCCTCTCTAAACTTCCAATCCATTTCCTAATTTCTTCCTTCCTTGCTTGGAGTTCATTTCCAATTACCAGCTCTAAAGTGCTTTGAAACCTGTTTCCAAATTTGAGCTTCACGCTGGATACAATAAAAAAAGTGTTCTTAAATAATAAAATATTTGTTTTTTTCGGAATTGGTAAAGTTCATGAATGTCTTTGTATGTCGTTATGATCCCATTAGGGACTAGTAACCTTTTTTTGAAAAATGGATGAAATTTGAAATCCCAAATATTTACTAAGAGAATAAAACCACAAGATTCCACAGTTTTAACGAACAGAAGAAATTTTGCTATACAAGTATCAACAACGCAAACATTCAATGCTATCTATCTTATATTCCAACATCCAGAATTAACATGAGGTAAATATGAATTAACCAGCAAACTGTGGTTAAGTATAACATATATATTGCACATTAAATGATAAATACAACTAAAACAGATTCCATGAATTTTCTCAGCAGCCCACCCAGATGTCAGTGATCCCTGTAAATCACAAAAACTCTTCAAGCTCTGTCTTCCTCATAAGGGATTTCAGCTTCCTCTACTCTGAGGATTTAGCCTCTGATTTCCCTTTAACAGTAACCCCAACTCAGCCTAGAGGCCTCTTTGTTGCTTCTGCATGTAATGAGTTCTCAGGCAACAGGATTGCAGTTCAGATTCCCTTATGACTGCTCACCTCTCAGTTGCTCAACCTCTTCTCCCGAGACTGTGTCCCACTTGGTTTAGAAGGCTGTACCTCAGCATCTAATCACAAGCCCAATCCCTGCTCTTTAGCTGGGCTGAGCAGAACACCACTGCTCACAGGTTTTTCTTTGCCATAACTCCCAGTTTCATGGAGCAGAAAATCCCTTCAGCTTCATTGAGGTGACAGCTACTCCCCATGGGCTTCCTTCTGTGCCCCAGCTTCCAACTGCACTGAGCAGATGCCTCTTAAGTTTCACTGAATAAACACTTCTTCAGCTTCACTGAGCTGACAATGCTTCCAGGCTTCTCTGAACATCAGCTACTCAGCAGCATGGAGCTACGCTCCTAGGTTTTTCCTTTGTGCCCAGGCTGAACGGAGCCAAACCTTTTCTTCTTCTGCTCCTGATTACTCTTGCCACATGGGCTCATTTTCATGCCCAAAACCCCTGTCATCTGAGCAACTTTTGCACCATGTCCCTAGGTCCCATGGTCACTCATTTCCCACCATCTCTCTACAGCCATCAAACAAAATGCAAAACTGAACATGCAAGGCTGGTCTTCATGCCCCAGTCTGCACTTGCACTGGAGCCCTAACATTCTAAACAACCAGGGAACAGCCTCCACCCAAAACACAGACAGAAAGCATTCCAAAAATATGGATTCCCTCAGAAGGATGTGGCAGTATATTACAAACATCTACAGCTTATTATCACTTCTGATTTTTTTGTCCATTCTTGGATAATTAGCTGCTGGCTGAGCTAGAAATGCATCTTTGAATGGATTTGGGTGCGTTGCCTGCTACCACTGTCTGCAAAATACGATTTGCACTATAGATATTTAGCAATTGTAAAACAAAGGACAGTCTTGTGTACAGTCCTATAGGTCCCGCCACTGATATGCTGGATAAGCAAAGGAAGTAATGGAGACTCTCTCAAGGCTGCTTAGAAGATTGTCGCCTCATTGTATTATGCTGAAAGTTTAGTCTCACATGCTGTTTGCTTGAGTGCATTGGTTTACATTCTTTTTGTAATACTATATTTGAAGGAAGGATTCATTTAAGAAGAAACAAAATTAAGGCTTGTCACATCTGCCACATTCGTTTGCATGTGGCTTTCAGGCTGTGTGATGGAATGTCTAAAAATTAATTTTAATCTCACTCTGAGCAAATAGATTTCTAGCACTGACTCATCTAGGAATTGGAGTTCATATAAATTCTATTCATTATATGCTGTAAATGAGGAGGCAGTCGCGCTTTTGGAAAGGATAAAACTAAAGAGGAAGTACTTAAAAGGTTGGAAGTCTTCAAAGTGGAAATGTCATATGGGGCAGAATCATCTGGCTGGCATGTGGGTGGCGGAGCCCGCACACTAGCGCTTAAAATGTCACGCGAGCGTCCCGATGTCAGCGTGCGGCATCGCAATATTTCGGTCGGCGGGTGCGCTATGGAATGGGACGTGCGCCCGTCATTAATTAAATGCCTTGTTAAGGCCCTTAACTTGCCAATCGTCGGCGATTTTGAGCGGCTGGTGCAAACTCCGGCTCGGCACACAGGCCCAACGGTCAGGCGGGTAGGTGATTTTTTTACAAACGTCATCCAGTGGTGGGCTGAGGTTTGATAGCGGTTTAAAAAAAGTTTGATAAAGTTTTTGTTTATTTCATTAACATGTCCCATCTTGTGTGACATTTTCACATGAGGGAGACATGTTAATTAATTTTTTATTGCTCTATTTTTTATATTTGCCAGCCTTTCAGCGATCTCCCTGAGGCAGCACTTTGCCCCAGGGAGATATGTGCTCTTTTGCGAGCATGCGGGAAAGAGCGCTCTCTTACAGTTGGGGAATCCCTCCCCCTCACCCCGCTCCCACACTGGAAGGGCATAGCAGTTCCTGTCGGGCAGCCTGCTGGACGGACCTTAATTGGCCAGCTCACTTAAAATGGCGGCGGGGCCTGTTTCGGCGGTGGCGATCAGCTGCCTGCCCACCGCCGAGTCGGTGGGGCCTGCCTGCCCATCAAGGGCAAAATTCTGCCCATGGTCTGGATGGGATGCATCCTAGATTACTGAGGGAAGTAACAATGGAAATTGTGGAGGCTCTGGCCACAATCTTCCAATCCTCCTTGGGAATTAGGATGGTGCCAGAGCACTGGAAGGTTGTAAATGTTAGACTTCTGTTAAAAAAAAAGAAGAGGGCTAAACCCAAAAGCTATAGGCCAGTCAACATCAGCGATGGAAAAACTTTTAAAGACAATGATCTGGGACAAAATTAATGGGCATTTGGAAAAGTATAGACAAATAAATGAAAGTCAACAAGGATTTGTTAAAGTCAAATTGTGTTTGATTAACTTGATTGGTTCTTTGATAAGGTAGCAGAGAGATTCAATGGAGATAGTCCGATTGTTGATATTGTGCATATGGAGTTGGTGTTGTGCTTATGGAGCTTCAAAAGGTCACATCATGGACTTGTTAGCAAAATTATAGTTATGGGATATGAGTGGCAATATGAATATGAAATTGGCTATGGCAGAGAGTATGAGTGAATGATTGTTTTGAAACTGGAGGGAGGTTCACAATGGTGTTCCCCAAAGATCAGTATTAGAACCATTGTTCTTTCTGGTATTTATTAATGACCTCGACTTGAGCATATGGGCATCGTTTCAAAATTTGCAGATGATACAAAACTAGGAAATGTTATAAACAATAAGGGAGATAGTTACAGATTTCAGGAGGACATAGAGCGACTAATGAAATGGGAAGACACATAGCAGATGAAATTTAACTCAGAGTAAAATGATACATTTTAGTATAAAAAATGAAGAAAATTAATATGAACTCAATAGTACAGTTTTGACTCAGGTGCAGGAACACAGAGACCTGGGGATGTTTGTACACAAATATTGGAAGGCTAAATTTGTATGTACACAAATCTTTGAAGGCCACATAATAAATGCTTTATGAAAAGACTTCAGGGAACATTTTCTTTACGCAGCAAGTTGTCGTGATCTGAATGCACTTCCTGAAAGGTGGTGGAAGCTGAACAAATAGTAACTTTCAAAAGGGAACTGGAGAAACATTTGAAGGGAAATAACAGTACTAGGCTGTGGGGAAACAGCAGGGGAGTGGGATAGGAACATAGGACTTAGGAGAAGGAGTCAAGCCATTAAGCCAGGGGATCAACCCTAGTTCAATGAAGAGTGCAGGAGGCCGTGTCAGGAACAGCATCAGGCATACCTAAAAATGAGGTGTCAACCTGGTGAAGCTACAGCACAGGACTACTAGCCTGCCAAACAGCATAAGCAGCAAAGAGATCCCACAACCAATGGGTCAGATCTAAGCTCTGCAGTCCTGCCATATCCAGTCGTGAATGGTGGTGGACAAATAAAAACTCACTGGAGGAGGTGGCTCCACAAATATCCACATCCTCCATGGTGGAGGAGCCCAGAACATCAGTGCAAAAGATAAGGCTGAAGCATTCATAACAATCTTCAACCAGAAGTGCTGAGTGGGTGTTCCATCTCGGCCTCCTCCAGAGGTCCCCAGCGTCACAGATGCCAGTCTTCAGCCAAATCGATTCACTCCACGTGTTATCAAGAAATGACTGAAGGCACTGGATACTGCAAAGGCTATGGGCCCTGACAATATTGCAGCAATAGTACTGACGACTTGTGCTCCAGAACTTACAGTACCCCTAGCCAAGCTGTTCCAATACAGCTACAACACTGGCATTTCCTTGGCTATGTGGAAAATTGTCCAGGTATGTCCTGTAAACAAAAAGCAGGACAAATCCAACCTGGCCAATTACCACCTCATCAGTCTACTCTCAATCATCAGTACAGTAATGGAAGGGGTCATCAACAGTGCTACCAAATCATTTGCTTAGCAATAACCTGCTCACTGATGCCCAGTTTGAGTTTTGCCAGGGCCACTCAGCTCTGGACCTCATTACAAGCTTGGATCAAACATGGACAAAAGAGCTGAACTCCCGAGGTGAGGTGAGAGTGACTGCCCTTGACATCCACGCAGCATTTGACCGAGTGTGGCATCAAGGAGCCCTAGCAAAGCTGGAGTCAATGGGAATGAGGAGGAAAACTCTGCTTGTTGGAATCATGCCTAGCACAAAGGAAGATGGTTGTGGTTGTTGGAGGTCAGTTATCTCAGCTCCAGGCCATCACTGTAGGAGTCCCTTGGCCCAAGCATCTTCAGCTGCTTCATCAATGACCTTCCTTCCATCATAAGGTCAGAAGTGATAGACAGGGCTCGCTGTTTGCCGAAGATTGCACAATGTTCAGCACCATTTGCAACTCCTCAGATACTGAAGCAGTCTATGCTAAAATGCAGCAAGATCTGGACAATATCCAGGCTTGGGATGACAAATGGCAAGCAACATTCGCACCACGCAAGTGTCAGACAATGACCATTTCCAACAAGACAGAATCCAACCAGTGTCCCTTGACATTCAATGGTATTACATCACTGAATCTCCCACTATCAACATCCTGGGGGTTACCATTGACCATAAACTGAACTGGACTAGCCATATAAATACTGTGGCTACAAGAGTATGTCAGAAGCTAGGAATTGTGTGACGAGTAACCCACCTCCTGACTCCCCAAAGCCTGTCCACCATCTACAAGGCACAAGTCAGGAATGTGATGGAATACTCCCCACTTGCCTGGATGAATGCAGCTCCCACAACATTCAGGAAGCTTGACACCATCCAGGACAAAGCAGCCTTCTTGACTGGCACCACATCTACAAACATTCACTCCCTCCACCACCGATGCACAGTAGCAACAGTGTATACCATATACAAGATGCACTGCAGGAATTCACCAAGGCTCCTTCAACAGCACCTTCCAAACCCACGACCACTACCATTTAGAAGGATAAGTGCAGCATATAGATGGGAACACCATCACCTGGAAGTTCCCTTCCAAATCACTCACCATCCTGACATATCTTCTAGCCCACTTGCAATAAATGCCAACACTCCATTTGCCTTCCTGATCACTTACTACACTTGTATTCTAACTTTTTGTGATTCATGTACCAGGACACCCAGATCCCTCTATACCACTGAGTTCTACAGTCTCTGTCCATTTAAATAGTGTACTGCTTTTCTATTCTTCCTGCCAAAGTGGGCAAGTTTACATTTTCCCACATTATACTCCATCTGCCAAATTTTTGCCCACTCACTTAACTTGTTTATATCCCTTTGCAGACTCTCTACCTCCATTGACAACTTACTTTCCTAACTACCTTGGTGTCATCAGCAAATTTAGCTACGATACATTCGGTCCCTTCATTAAGATCATTGATGTAGTTTGTAAATAGTTGAGGCCCCAGCAAGAACCTCTGTGGTACTTCATGTGTTACAGATTGCCAACCTGAAAAAGATCCATTTACCCCTACTCTCCGCTTCCTGTTAGCTAATGAATCCTTTAGCTATGCTAATATGTTACCTGCTGTGCCATGTAATCTTATCCTGTGTAGTAACCTTTGCTTTTGCACCTTATCAAAGGCCTTCTAGAAATCCAAGAACATCACATCTACAGGTTAATTGGATAGCTCTCCCAAAGAACCAGCACAAGCACAATGGACCAAATGGCATCCTTCTGTGCTGCTTTATTCTATGACTCTATGATTTCAATGCAACTTCACAATGTTTAATAAAAAAAATTATTTTTACCAGTCTCAGCATAGAAGGTTAAACAAGGAACAAAGGTTTTGAATCATTGTCTGATTTCTGAGTGGTAATATGCTTCAGTGAGCAACTCAGGCAAAGACAGACTCAGTTTCAAAAGTATCCAAACTGTGTAGGTTTATAAGAAGCTTTGCATTTAAATTAAAACAGACTACTTGTTTAATTAAACTGAACATTAAATGTTTTAAAGATAAAAGCAGATGCCAGAAGAATTGTTTCTTGTATATGTACAGTATCGAGTGACTTAGCCATTATTTGCATTTTATAAAACTGCTGAGGCAGCTCATTGAATTGTGTGATAACTCTTAAAAAAAAGGTAGATACACTAACAGTGTTTCAAGTAACAATAGGGCCATGTGAGGTTCCCCAGGGTCAGTACTAGGGCCATTGCTTTTCTTAATATTTCTTAATGACTTGGGTGTATAAGGCACAAGTTTGAAATTTGCATTTGACACCAAACTTTCTATTGCAAACTATGACAAGGATAGAGATAGACTTCAAGAGGACATAGACAGGCTGGTGGAAAAGGTGGACATGTGTGAGATCAAAATTGATGCAGAAAATTATGAAGTGTTTCATGTTGGTAGGAAGAATGAGGGGAGGCAATATAAGTTGTAGGGCAAAACTCTAAAGGGGTTGTAAGAACGAAGAGACCAAAGGGTATATGCACATAAATCACCGAGAGTGGCAGGGTAGGATCAGCTAAATTTCTGTTGCAGTGAGCTGGCTTGGACTTAATAGGCTGAATGGCCTCTTTCATGCTGTGACCATTCTATGATTCCATGAAATGTTGTGGTGAATGCATGGTCAAGGGCTAACCAGCAGGGATTTTGAAATATAAGTGAATTGGGAGGTCTTGTGGTGCAGTGGTAGCATCCCTATCTCTGGGCCAGAAGCTCTGGACTCAAGTCCCATTTCAGGACCTGATGGCCATGGAAGGTGCATTTGTAATGTGGCTAAACAGGTTGATTATCAGCCTCCTAATTCTTCTAATGTGCCTGGTGGTAAGAGTGGGAGAGTTTCCTGGTCAGCCATACTGCAGAAAGCAACGGCAAACCACTGCAGTGCTTTTCCAAACATAATCATGGACCAATCCAATGGAAGTCCATGGTCACTAATGCCTTGTTAGGACATGGTACCTGAGAGAGGAGGAGGAGTTATCAGTGAGTGGTCAAATAGCGTTTTTCAAGGGAAGATCAGAGGGAGATAGGTTTGGGGCAGGAAAGGGGGATATGGTTGGAGACCGATATAAAGAAGTGATCAGAGATGGTCTTTTCTGTGACAAATATAAGGGAATTAGCTAGATCACATGAGATGGCAAGGTCACCCCTTGGATTGCCCTGAATATTGGATGGGGAGAATATATAGGAGAGATTTAAGGGGAATAAGAGGGCTGTAATCCTAGGGGTGAGGGTGCATAATGAGTTGAGCTGGAGGATGAAATCACTAGTAATGAGGAGTTGTTCAGTGCAGAGGCTGAGGGAGAAAATCGCTGAAGGTATCTCCGTGAGAAAATTTTTATCGTTCTTGGGACGATGATAGAGAATGGAGGTTTTTGAACAGAGATGAGGGGCATGGACCAATCTGAGATGCTCAAAGGAGGAGAAAGTGCCAGAGGGTTCAGGGTAAGGTGTGATTTGTTGTTGAGCACAACACCACCGCAATGACAGTCTTGATGGGGCAAGTGATGGAACGTGTAGTAGGGAGAATTTGACAAGGGAAAAGGTGTCATCCAGGTTTCTGTTAAGGCCATGATGGCAATGCAATCATCCACAATAGGTTCATGGATAGCAAGAGCCTTGTCCACAAGTGAGTGAACATTATGGAGGGAAATGCATAGAGAAGCAGTGAGAGCAGGTCCACTGGCAGAGTCCACAGGGTCAGGACTGGAGAGGGGGGTTGGCAAAGGAGGGTGAGTTGGGAAGGAGATTGGCAAGATTAGCTCCTAGTGAACACACTGAGTGTGAAGTTTGATGAAAGAGTGGGGTGGAGCAATTGGAATTGAGCTGGTGTCGAGTGCCTCAGTGAGCCCTTTGGAGGATGCTGAGAGAGGCACAGCAATATCTGTAGGCATAAACAATAGGCACTCAAGTCTGTGATGGCAGTAAGAGAGTGGGAAGGTCAAAGGCTTGAGGTAGATAATTGGGAGGACAGAATAGCTGAGAAGGGCATAGTCAAAGAACACATGATGATAAAAGAGGGATAAAGAGCAAAGAAGAATAAAAAGAACAAAAGTGAAATAGAGTGAAGGACTCAGTTCTGGAGCAGCTAAAGTGTGTACATGAATAGACTCAGGCAAAGCTCAAGTTATATAAGCCTGGTCACATAAAAATAAGGATAGGTAAAAATCTGACAGTAAACAGGAAGTAAGAAATAGATTAAAAAAAACAAATTTATTCAGAAGTCCTATGGTGGATAACATTGTGTTTGGGAGAATGGAGTCAGCATGGGGCATCAATGAACTTTTATTCGAGTTCAAAGATGGGTGTAACCAGTGAAGTCCAGATACTTATGAGAATATGGTATTGGAGAACACACTGATGGTGGCACTTTCATGTGAGTGAGCATGTAGGAGTGGCGGTTAGCACAATTGGTTAGAGTGTGTTACTTCAAAACACCAGCAGGGTGGGTTCACTCCCTGTACAAGTCAAATTAGTCCTTGGGGCCTACCTCTTTTACTTGCTCCATTGTGATATCATAACATCATTAAGCCATGAGTAGCAACCCTCGGAAAATGAGGATACTACATGAAGAGAGAAAGAAAGGATGCAGGAGGTGTGCAGGGGAGTTGCAGGATCAGAAAGATGATGGTGAAGATGGAAGATGCCATAAAATCCAGAAGCGCCAAAGGTTTGTTCTTCAGCTCAAGGCGAATAATTTTCTGGTCTGGAACAGACTGAAGCTGAGAAATCAATATCACTAGTGGTTAATCACAAGAAATTGAAGTCTGCAGTCACAGCAGTGGTGGGAGAAGGGCTATAAACTGATCAAAGTTGCTTTAAATATTTCAAAAGAGCAACCAATCACAGACAGAAGCTGGGTTTACTGTGTAGCCTGTGAGGTCTAGAGTAGAAGTGTGTTCTTGATGATGGGAGAAGTCTAGCAATTTGAAGCCAAGTTTGTGAGATCTAGATCCAGATTTTTCCAGACCTTTTACATAGCTTTAAGAGCAGCAGATTATAATCAGAAGCAGTGTAGTATGGTTTACCTCAAACATAGCATAGAAATGGGGGCCGAAATTATTCAGAAGTGGCAAGGGTCCTGCAGCCAGGACTGAAAGTGAGAGGAAGAACCTGCTTAGGTGGGTGGCAGGATCCCGGGCTGCACTTTACTAGCAGCAGCCAACTAATTGTTGAATTAGTTGGAAGCTCAGCAGCCTCAGTAGCACCAGCATTCATGGTGGCCAGTGCTGGGGCAGCCCATGGAGGAAGAGGATGCATTGATGGACATGTGCCTTCAAAGTAAGATATGTGAAGCCTGGGGGTGCTGGGGCCAGTCAGGCAGGCCCTGGCTGGGAATATTGTTGAGGGCAGGCGGTGCCATTGTCGCATTGAAACCGGGATCCTTTCCTCCAATTTTAACAGGCGGTCTCCCCACATAGCCAATAAAATGACAGTAGAGGCAAGAAGGGTCCCTTTCTTGGTCCAGTTGGGCTCTGGGTGGGCAAGCGGGCAGGCTATCTGCTATTTTTCCTGCAACTGGGAAAATGACGTGACAGTGGGAAGATGTTGGACACCCATCCCCCATTGCCACTTGCCTTGCCACTCCATTTTGGCAGCCATCCTGACTCCTAGCCCTTCTCCAAAGGCTCTGTAAAATTCCAACCATGGTATTTATGGCCAAGGAAGCCCAGGAAGTTTGAAAGTAAGCCTTCACCAGAGTTCACAAAAGTAAGGTCAGAGGGTGGGATTTGAGTTAATAGAGAGAGGCCATTTAGGCAAATAGTGAACTTGAAATTAGATTGAAATGCACCCACTTTAAGAATGAGAGGAGCTTAACACATTGGAGGGAGGATTTAGGGGATAAAGAACAAAGGATAGCAACAGATAGCCATAGATAGACCTGCACAATGAGGAGCTCCCTAAGGAGCTGACAGACCAAGATCCATCCTCCCATATAGCCTGTGTATTCAGTCAATATTTAAAAAGCTAATAATTAAAGTGAATTCTCTATTGATCCCCGTTACCTGTACTTGAGTAAAGCAGTAATAATAAAATACATCAACATCACTTTAATCAATCTAAATGGTATTATCTTAAATGGAGTATTGATTTTAGTGCTATTGGGTTCGGACCATTCAGATTTGGTGCTATTACTCTTTGCAATACATTAACAGGCACTGTTTAGTTAATATTAAATGCATGACCCAAATTTCATTTAGGTTTTTAAGACTGTTCTTTGTCAATCACCTAATTTCCTAAATGATAGCTTTCGAGTTTTAGTACGTACATAATATAGAAAACAATCTGAGATCAACTATTATTGTAAATCCAAAAGATTTACTAAATGTAGCGTGGCAATTGCTGTATTTTGTATAGTTTCTATTTCAACTTCTATTAAAATTCTTAGAGCAATCTCACATATATTTTCATGGGAGCACATCATTCATTTACTTAGGATGTTGCCTAGGACAGCCAGATTATTATGCATTCTTGGCTGACAGCCCAGACATCCATTAGAGTGCTGAAACACCTGGGGCAGGATTTTCGGGTTGTCGGGTGGCCTGGGAAGTGTCCCACCGCCCACGATCAGCCCCCAACCGCGATTTTGCGCTGGCTGGCCAATTAACTGCCAGCCAGCATGAAAGACACGCTGAGAAGCTCAGCGCGGCTGGGGTGGGGGCAGGAGGAGGGTGAGCGCTAAAGTCTGTGCATGCACAGGGGACTGTGCACTGAAAGCTCCCTGAAGGCAGGGGGCTTCTTCAGGGAGATGAAGAATTTTAAAATCAAAATTAAAGATTTTGAAAATTGGGAAAATATGTCCCCACATAGGACTCATTCACATGAACAGAAACGTAATAAAAATTCTGTCAAAACATTTTTTTTAAATTAATGTCATAAACCTCTTGGATAAGGTTTTGTAAAAAACCTAAAGGCCACCTGGCCTTTTTGCCCACCCGCCAACCATAACGTCGCACAGGTTAAATAGTGTGCACCCACCGACCGAAATATTGTGTGAGTGCGTGTTGACATCGGGATGATCGCCCAATGTCATCATGCACTATTTCATACTCAGGCATGTCGGGCACATGCCCGCACGCCAAGTGGAAGATCCTGCCCCCGAGCTCCAAGGAAAACATAGCTTGATTGACAACTCTGGTTCTCTGATCAATGCTGTCAATTGCACAATGTTTATTTACACAAGATAAGGAGGTTTCAAGTGGTTGCAGTTTCTGATGATACTTTAAAGGGCTTGGATGATTGACACTTTTATTGAGCTATAGTAAAAAGCAGTTTTTTTTTAAGAAAGTGGAAAGTTATCAATGAATGAATTTTCTTTTTAAAGCTCTTTTTACACATCCTATTGTCACTATAGGGTTCATTGGTTCAGTGTAGAATGGGTGAATGGGCATGGAAGTGACATAACTTTGCATGGGTGGTTCGAAGTGGGGGGACTCCCTTGGCATGTGGGGCATGAGAGACCATAGGCGTTGGCTGGGGGCATATACCTTAGATTTGGGGCATGAAGGACCACGGGGGCCTGGGGGGCACACCTTAGCACGGAGAGTGCATGAGGAGGACCTTTCAAACTTACATTTCAAAAGGTTCCCCTATGCAGATTATGGCTCATGACACCTCTGAGGATCTGTGATCATAACTCATTGAAAACCTGGCCCAACTCCATGAAAATTGCAGAGGACTAGGGCATGCCTATCCCCACAATGGAGTTAGCCATTCAAAAATGCAGGGTGCAGGCCCATGACCTGAACCTGCCCGCCCCTTAAAAGGTCCTGGTGAAAATCAGAATCCTTGGTAAAGGGGTCAGGAATCCTGAAATTGGGTCCCAGCTGCCATTTTTAAAGGTCTGTGGAGTCTCACTGATTCGGTGAAAATCCAGCCCAAAGTGTAAACATTGTTTTCATGCAGGAAATGTGATGGCCAATTTGCATACAGAGTGATCCCACACACAACATGATGATGACCAGGTAATCTATTTTTATGATATTGAGTGTGGGATAGGTATGGGCCAGGTCACCCGGAAGATCTCTGTTGTTGCTCTTTGAAGTAGTGCAATGCAAACTTCCATCTGACTGAGAGGGCAGTCGGGGCTTCAGTTTAACATCTCACCTGAAGGACAGCTCCTCTGACAGAGCAGCACCCCCATCGTTTTGCACTAGAGTGTCAGTTTAGATTTTTGTGCTCAAGTTTTTGGAGTGGAACCTGAGCTCTCAATCTTCTGACGCAGAGGTGAGGATGTTAACAACTGTCGCTCTGGCTCTAGCTTCTTTTGAATCCCCCTCTTCCCTTCACCCCATCACTGGCTTTGGGTGACTCTGCTTTCAGCTGCAGAGCAGATTTCACCTTGTGGCAGGAGGTAAGTTCTTTGAATCAACATTTTTTATGGAGCAGCAAACAAATGAGTTTAACAACATAAAGATATTCCACTCATGTAACACATGCAGGTAAATGCTTGTTTGCCTCTAACTCCCTGCTGTCTAAAACCAGCAGTCTCTTTATGCTCTGTGGCTCCTGAATGAGCATGATATATAAGCATAGCCCTATAACTTGGATAACCTAACAGGGGGCAAGAAGTTAAACAGTGAAATCACTGGAGTACTATTCTGACACACAAAGTGAGGACAATATAAATTACTGTTTACCACAGCCCATAGAGAGGGCTACAGTACAGACAGTCATGTTTGCAGACTAAGATAGGGAAATATGGAGCTGAAAAACTCTCAGATCTGGAGTAAAGAGTACAAAATTATTTGGGACAATTTTTCTGATTGCTCTTGAACATATCTTGGAGAATGGCCCACCTTATGTCTGCAATACAATAATCTAATCTTAAATATTTGTTGGGAAACTAACTCTCATACAATTTAAATACTTTTTCAAGTAAAATCAGTTATATAAATTCATTGGATGGTTTCTAGAAATATTTTTTACAAATATAAATTATGCTTTTCCTTTTATAAGGTTTTGCCCAATACCACTTCATAAAGGTGGTCTTGATTCCTAAAACTATAAAGATTAGAATTACCACATTCAAACAACATTTGTGCTTGTTTCACGTATTATTTTGTGTAATATTTAATTATTATTTTTGGGAAATAAGATTAATAAGATCACAGGCAACAGACAAACTCACAGTTTACAGCAACTTGAATATATAAAAATGCTACCTACCAGCAAATGTTAAGCGTACTGAGCAGCCATCTCAAGAGATTTCACACATTGGCCTGAATTTTGAGGCAAGGCTACAGCTCCTAGTGGCAGCACAGGAGAGGGTGAAATTTCCAGTCAGGCATACAAACTCACAGCCATCAGCCAATTAACTCAGGGGAGGCACAGGGGTCATCCAATTGAATGCAGAGGCGAGAAGTGAAATGCTGGTGCCATATTTAAAGGGCCGTTGTTTGCTCTGAGAGAGCCTGACTACTTCCTTCTGCCAAGGAACTGAACAGAAGCCCACAGCAAGAATGACAGAAGAAAGATTCCGGATGGCTCTGCGGTTCAGAACTGCCTCCCTGCAGCAGGTTCTCCGCCGGGCTGCAAAGGCAAAGACAGCCATGCAGTGTAGCTAGCACTAACCATATTATTGTCAGTGGGATACAGATGTTAGTCTGTGGTATTGACACAGACAAAGCAAAAGAGGAATCAGAGGAAGATGTCCTCATCCCTAGAATGGGTAGAGGAGATCAGCACGCTTGACCAAGCAAACCTGGACAGAGATCGCTGAGGAGGTCAGCAGCAGTGAGATCACCCAGAGTACCTGGTACAGGTCTGTCAAGGTGAATACTCCATGCTTCTTTCCCCTTTGGAACCTGCATGTGGGGACATGAGATGGCTTGGTGAAGGGGCAGTGACCACCCAGTCGATGGCAAAGGGTCAGGCAGTAACATACCCAGTCAGAAGCATAGCTGCACCTAAGTGAGAGGCGCTCTTGAACATGACATTGTCATTTGATATGTAACATCAACCTCCAGTGGTAAAATCCAGAAATGATATAAAGCCACTGGACTTCTGACCAAGGATGTTCCGTCAAATTTCCCACACCCTCCTCCCTTCCTCCTAAGCGTATAGCAAAGCCACAGTGGTTTGAATGGGGCATGCAGACTGGGATATGCAGACTAGCACATATTTGGAAGGCAATGAATATCTTGAATGTCTATGAGCCACTTTCCTGCAGCAATATGATTTAGAACCAACAAGGGACATAACATATTAGGTCTAGTAAAGATTAAGGAGCCTGATTTAGTGAACTACCTAACAGTGCATTAACATTTATCTATAGCAACCATAATATGATCGAGTTCAACATACTGCTTGAAAGGTATAAGTGTGAAACAGAAGATTCTACATTTAGATTAAACTGACTTCAGTGAAATGAGACAGACAATGACAATGGTAAACATGCACCAGGCAAATCTGCTCATGGGTAAAATAACAGAAGATCATTTGGTAGATAGTACTTAGTACTTGTCACTTGGTAAGGTTCCCTCCATAGTCTACCACTAGAGAATTTTCACAGGAGGTGCACTATGAGTGCAGTCGGTGGCCTCATTAATGTAAAAAAGTTCAACAGATTTTCCTTAAATTAGTCCATAGCAGGCATGGAGATTAAGATTTGTGGGAGGTTGTTCATGTCCTTAAAGGTACTTGGTAAAAAGGAGTTAGTAAAGCAAGTACCGTGGGGTGTGTACAGTAAGATCTGTTGGTTGTAAACTCTTTGAGCTTGGTGACTTTGGGCTTGATGCACTGCTTAAAAATATTTAATTGTCCATTCAAAATTTTAGAGAGATATGTCAACCTCTGGGCCTTTCTTCAGTTCTAGAGACTGTGCCAGCCTAACGATGTGACCAACGGGGAAAAAGCAGTACCTCATGAGTAATTGTTTGTAGCAAAGTGAACTGGCCTGCATTGAACTTCCTAAAGGAGGGTAATGTTTTTAGCAGGATATGGGTCTCAAGCAAAACAAAAACAGAATTACCTGGCAAAACTCAGCAGGTCCGGCAGCATCGGCGGAGAAGAAAAGAGTTGACGTTTCGAGTCCTCATGACCCTTCAATAGAACTAGGTGAATCCAAGGAAGGGGTGAAATATAAGCTCGTTTAAGGTGTGTGTGTGTGTGTGTGTGTGTGTGTGTGTTGGGGGTGGGGGGGGTGTTGAGTGGGGGGAGAGAAGTGGAGGGGGGTGGTGTGGTTGTAGGGACAAACAAGCAGTGATAGAAGCAGATCATCAAAAGATGTCACAGACAACAGAACAAAAGAACACATAGGTGTTGAAGTTGGTGATATTATCTAAACGAATGTGCTAATTAAGAATGGATGGTAGGGCACTCAAGGTATAGCTCTAGTGGGGCTGGGGGGAGCATAAAAAATTTAAAAATATTTAAAAATAATGGAAATAGGTGGGAAAAGAAAAATCTATATAATTTATTGGAAAAAGCAAAAGGAAGGGGGAAGAAACAGAAAGGGGGTGGAGATGGAGGAGGGAGTTCAAGACCTAAAGTTGTTGAATTCAATATTCAGTCCGGAAGGCTGTAAAGTGCCTAGTCGGAAGATGAGGTGTTGTTCCTCCAGTTTGCGTTGGGCTTCACTGGAACAATGCAGCAAGCCAAGGACAGACATGAGGGCAAGAGAGCAGGGTGGAGTGTTAAAATGGCAAGCAACAGGGAGGTTTGGGTCATTCTTGCGGACAGACCGCAGGTGTTCTGCAAAGCGGTCGCCCAGTTTACGTTTGGTCTCTCCAATGTAGAGGAGACAACATTGGGAGCAACGAATGCAGTAGACTAAGTTGGGGGAAATGCAAGTGAAATGCTGCTTCACTTGAAAGGAGTGTTTGGGCCCTTGGACGGTGAGGACAGAGGAAGTGAAGGGGCAGGTGTTACATCTTTTGCGTGGGCATGAGGTGGTGCCAAAGGTGGGGGTTGAGGAGTAGGGGATGATGGAGGAGTGGACCAGGGTGTCCCGGAGGGAACGATCCCTACAGAATGTCGATAGGGAGGGTGAAGGGAAGATGTATTTGGTGGTGGCATCATGCTGGAGTTGGCGGAAATGGTGGAGGATGATCCTTTGAATGCGGAGGCTGGTGGGTCGGGCACACACTGGCCCACTGAGCTAAAAATTTTGCCCCAAGTGGGGAATCATGCATTATGTAGTTAGGTATTGTTGGATATTGTGTAAAGTGGAGTACCAGGTAACTTTAAGAGAACACAAGTGGACTGCACGAAAAATGGCTACGGACAGAAAATTATAAGAGACCCCCAAGAGAGGGCAACTTTGTGGAAGGCAAATCATGAATGGATCAACAGCAGTCAAGAAAGCCGCGGTGAGTCAAACACCTGAATCATCATTAACTGGGAAGCCCATTGGAAACGGAGTCCCCTTGCAGTCGTTCACAATGCCGCAGTTCGGGCGTGTTGATCCATTTGACCCCATTTCAGATGACTGGTCTCAGTATGACAAACGCCTAGCATTCTTTTTTACTGCTAACGGCATCGCAGGGGAGGAAAAGAAGAGGGCAATTCTTTTGTCCACATGCGGGAGCAAAACGTACAAGCTGACCTGCAACCTCACGTCATCTAACACCCCCGACTCGGGGGCTTTTGATGAGTTAATAAAAATCGTACAAAACCACCTGAGACCAAAGCCCTCAGTTACCATGCAGCGCTTCAAGTTCAATTCAAGGAAAAGGCTTCCAGAGGAGACATTAGATGATTATGTTGCCATTTTAAAGGCATCAACTGAACATTGTGAATTCGGAATGTACATGAGTGATATGTTGAGAGACCGACTGATAAGCGGGATTGGAGATGATACTATTCAAAGGTGTTTGCTAGCCGAAGCTAATCTAGACTTCAATAAGGAACTAGAATTAGCTACAGCCATGGAGAAATTCAGAAGCTATAAGAGATACACACTGAACTTCACTGGTCCATCTGGTAGGGCTGGATAGACTAGCAACAAAAAGTGCGAAAACATCGGACTCCACAGAAAGGCTGGAAACATCCGCTATGTACAGATTAGTGAAAAACAGCAGTATTACAGTGAAAACCCACAAAATGAATGAGAGAAATGCATCCAGGCATCCAGTGGGCAATCGACAATTCAAACAAGTCAAATGGTTTTTTTTTGCCATCACTGTGGTCACACAATGCAGCACTGCAGAGATAGGCTGAGACAGCATTTTAAAGACAAAGGGAGAAATCGTGAAATATGTCTCAAGGAAGAACCAGAAGAAATAGAATCAGACGTCCATTCATTATATTACCTGAAAGCGGGTAGAGCCCAACCAATCCAAGTAACCATTATAGTCACTGGACAACCCATTAAGATGGAAGTTGATGCTGGAACATTGATGTCCGTCATTGGAGAACATATATTCAGATACTTGAATAAAGGAACCATCCTTTAAGATTGGAAGTTTTGGACACTAAACTGAGAATATACACAGGTGAAGAAATAAGAATGAAAAGATTATGTCAAGTCTCAGTGACATATGGAGATCAATCTGAAAGCTTGCCCTTGATAGTGTCAGCTGGAGAGCACCCCAGTTTAACACCTGATAACCGAGATTGGGGAATTATATTTGAAGTTGGCAGGTGGCATCACATCTTCAAAATTAGACACAAGCCTTGCCTACCAGCAGGTAGAGTTGGAAAAGGACTCTAAGGAACTCATCACCATTAACATGCATGGAGGATTGTATCAACACACACATCTGCCCTTTGGGGTTTCCTCGGGGTGTGCTATTTTCCAAAGAACAATGGAAAACTTGCTCCAAGGATTGCCCCATGTTATCATTTATTTGGATGAACACTTAGCAAATCTAGAAGAGGTGTCAAACGCTTCACACAAGCAGGGGGATGTTTAAAATGAGATAAGTGTCTGTTTCAAGCTAAGGAGGTAGTTTACTTGGGCCACAAGGTTGGTGCGCAGGGCCTGCATTTTGTGGAAGAAAAGGTCCAGGCCATTTGCGAGGCACCTGCCCTGAGAAATACCACAAAACCTAAGGTCTTCTTGGGCATGGTAAACTACTACAGCCGATTCCTTCCCAAATCTCTCAACTGTGCTGGCCCCATTGTACAGCCTGCTTAAGAAGAACCAGAAATGGAGTTGGCAATCCCCCCACCAGGATGCCTTCCTGAAAGTGAAGTGATTGTTAAGATTGCCAGCCTTGTTGGTCCATTTGACCCCAAGAAGGAATTAATTTTAACATGTGATGTGTCCCCTTATGGAATAGGGGCTGTTGTTTCACATCGGATGGCAGATGGCTCTGAACGACCCATTGGTTATCCATTTCGCACACTCAGTGTCACAGAGCGACAATATTCCCAAATTGAAAAAGAGGGCTTATATATTGTGTTCGGCGTCCGGAAGTTTCATCAATATCTCCATGTTCGCCATTTCCATATTATAACTGACTACAAGCCCCTAGTGGGATTATTGGAGAAGATAAAGCGATACCCCCTACCGCATCGGCTCACATCCAGAGATGGGCACTAATATTAGCCGCCTACAAATACACTTTTGTTCATCGTTTGGATACTCAAATCGCTCGTGCTGACATACTAAGCCACCTTCCCCCTGCCAGCTAATAACAGGGATACTCCGATTCCCCAGGAACTGGTCTTAGTGCTAAATTTCTGGACTGCTCCCCTGTTCAGACCAGACAAATCTGTGAGTGGACAAGTGGAACCCACTATTGTCTAACGTCTGGGAGCAGGTCTTGAATGGTTGGTTGGATGGATCTAAATCCGAGGAGATGAAGCCCTATTCTGACCACAAATATGAACCCTCCTGCCAGGACGGCATATTATTCTGGGGAGAAAGGGCAATCGTGCCCCCAAGGGGGTGAAGACATTTATTAGCCGAGCTACATAGCGCTCACCCAGACATTAGCAGAATGAAGACGCTCATACGCAGCTATTTGTAGTGGCCAGGCATAGACTTGGATATCGAAATCCTGGTCAAAAACTGTCCTCGATGCCAGCAGGTGCAAAAGCTCCCACTCCGCTTAGCTCCATTACACCCATGGGAATGATGGGACGGCCATGGGTGCATCTCCAAGTCAATTACGTGGGACCCTTCTTGGGCAAATTTTTCCTTTTACTGATTGATTCTCACTCCAAATGGATGGATGTCTATGAAATCCAGTCATCCACGTCGGCTGCTACCGTAGACCAATTACAGCAGAGTTTGCAGTGCATGGGTTGTCGGAGATCCTCGTGTTTGACAACGGGACCACTTTTACCTGTGGGGAGCTCCGCACGTTCACGGTCCTTAACAGCATTACCCATATCAAAACCTCACCCTATTGCCCAGCATCAAACGGCATGGCTGAGCGGGCAGTCCAAACCTTTAAATCCGGGATGAAAAAGATGGAAGGGGATTCCATCAGCACGAGATTGTCCCGGTTCTTGTTCGCATACCAGACCATGCCACACACAACTACCGGCATTGCCCCTGTGGAACTACTAATGAAGAGATGCCCCTTCACACGCCTGACCCTTATCTGGCTGAATTTAGGGAAAAGCCAAGTGGTGCAGAAGACCAGGCATGATGGGCATGGCCGCGGTGGGAGATGCAGTGCTCGTGAAGAACTTTGGAGATGGGCCCAATTGGATGTTAGGTGAGGTTAGTGTAGTAACTGGACCCCTCTCCTATAATGTATCGGTAAACAGCCGAATAATTAGATGACATGTGGATAATCTGCACAAAAGATAGCCAATCCCACAAGAAGAAATGCAGTCTTCATCTATGCTTGAATTTGTGCCGCGTGTAGAGGACAGATCACATGGTTTGGAAGTACCGGTGGGGCCTATGGGACCTGAGGATTTCGCGGAGACAAACCTGCCAATTTCCACTGAGGAACTTAGTGGACAGCTATCCCCTGAAAAGGAGGTCTCGGAAAAACCAGCCGAGGTTGTTGAACTGCAATGCTCAACACATCCAAGAAAGCCTCCTGAAAGATTTTATTTGTAAATAGTTATTAGTGTAAATAGTTCACATGTTATTAAGTTTGTCAACTGTATTTTTAAATAAAGGGGGAGGGATGTGGTAAAGTGGAGTACCTTGTATCTTTAAGAGAATGCAAGTGGACTAACCATGTGATGGCACTGACCAATCAATGGCTGTAGTTAATTGAAACTCCAGACCTGGAGGTGGTTGTGGGAGTATGCAAAGATTTAGTGCCCTGCCTTCTGTTGCAATGAATAATCATAGTTTGTTCTTATGTCAATCTCCATTATTGATAGTGAGCATTAACTGACAAGTATATATGAAGGTGCGCAATTCGAGTTTACTCGACTAGTGAGCTCAGAGTGTCAAGACATAAAAGATATCATGTACTGCTGATTCACATGATGTTGCATTTCTCTATGTTGAATTTAATTCCCCATGTATTGGCCCATTTGACAAGATGATTTAGACCCTGGAGGCTAACCATATCTGCTGCTTCAGTAATGGAAAAAAGAATTTCTTCAAAAAAGAGTTTAGCATGATATAGAACGAGTTTATACCCCTAAGGGCCAAGTGCTGGAACTTGCCAAAGAAAAACAGTCAAGGACAACTAAAGAGAGAAGAGACAACATTGAACTAAAAGAAAAAAAGCATAGAAACGTGCATCAAATAGCATAGATCGTGGCAAATCAGGAAATACAAAGAACAACAAATGTTGACAAAACTGATGGTAAGAATTATAAAAATGGTGTATGAGATTGTAAGGGATATTAAAATCAAAATAAAACAGTTTTATGATTCGATTAGGAAACAGATGATGGTCAGCAGCAATTTGAGCTGTTGAAAGCTGATAACATCAACATTGTCAATGAAAATAAGGAAATGGTGAACGTGCTGGATAATTACTTTGCATCGGCACTCACAGTAGGGAGAGAGGTCAGCATAACAAAAACAGAATTACCTGGAAAAACTCAGCAGGTCTGGCAGCATCGGCGGAGAAGAAAAGAGTTGACGTTTCGAGTCCTCATGACCCTTCGAGAGGTCAGCATGTTGGACACCCTAAGGAAACTAATATCAAGTCAAAACAGGGACTCACCAGAATTATTGTAAGCAAAATAGCAGGAATGCGGAAAATAATTGCACTCAATAGTGACAAATCCCTAGAACCAGATTGTTTCCATCCCAGTGTTTTAAAGGAAGTAGAGGAAACCATTGCACTTGCGGTATAATCTTCCAAAGTTCTCTCAACTCGTGAACCATTGCTTTCGATTGGAAAAATATGCATGCCAATCCACTATTTAAGGAAGGTGAGAGAGAGAGACCAGGGAATTATAGATCAGTTAACCAAACATTTGTTATCAGGAAGTTGTTAGAGTCTATAATTAAGGATAAGGTGACTGAACACCTTTTAACCTTTCCAGCTGATCAAAGAGAGCCAGCACGTATTTGTAAAGAGTAGGTTATGTCTGATGAATCTGATTGAACTTTTCAAGGGGTGACTAAAGTTGTGGACAGAGGAATGTCGAGGGAAGTTATTTATATGGGCTTACAGGAAGAATTTGATAAAGTCACTCATAATTAATTAATTATCCTTTTTAGTACATTTTAATTATCTGTTTTGGACTGGAATAGTAATAATGCAAAAGGCAGAGAGGGCTAACAGGTTCTTCAGTGTGCTCAGGAAAGTTTTCTACACATTATATTTCCAGTCAATGAGGAAAGGGGCATTGCTCAATCTGGTTCTGGGGCATGAGGTGAGTCAGGTGGATCAAGTGTCAGTAGGGGAACATTTAGGGGACAGTGATCATATCATATATGAGTTAACTTGGCTATGAAAAAGGACAAGGAACAATCCCGAGTAAAAATAATTAATTGGGGGAGGGCCCACTTCAATGGGGTGGGAATGGATCTCACCCAGATACACTGAAATCAGGTATTGGCAGGCAAATCTGTAATTGGCTTTCTTTAAAGAGGAGATGGTTTGGGTACATCCCCATGTTGGGGAAAGGTAGGGCAAAAAGATCCAGAGCTCCCTGTATGAGAGATATAAAATAAGATGAAGCAGAAAAAGGGTTTATATGACAGATTTCAGGTGGCTAATACAATTGTGAAACAGGCTCAATATAGAAGCTTCAGAGGGATGCGAGAATGAAAATATGAGAAGCAAAGAGAGAGTATGAGAAGAGACTGACAGACAACATTAAAGGAAATTGCAAATGTTACACCCTTTTTTGAAACTTTTGTAAAGTTATGTTCAACAACCCCAGGCCAGTCAATTTAACCTTGGTAGTGGGGAAGCTTATAGAAATGATAATCCTATACCAAATTAACGGTCATTTGGGAAAATGCAGGTCAATCAAGAAAAGCCAGCACAAATTTGTTAAGGGCAAATCATGTTTAACTTGCTTGAGCTTTTTGATGAGGTAACAGAAAGGAATGCTTGGGGTAATGTGATTGATATGTGTACATGGACATCCAAAAGGCATTTGTTGAACGCTACATAATAGGCTTGTCAGCAATGAAATGGACAGCAGCAGCATGGATACAAAGTTGGCTGAGTGACAGGAAACAGAGAGTAGTGGTGAACAGTTGTTTTTTGAACTGGAGGAAGATAGATAGTGGAGTTTCCTAGGAGTTGGTGTTTGGACCCTTGCTGTTCTTGATATATATTAATGACCTAGATTTGGATGTACAAGGCACAATTTTAAATTTTGAAGCTGACACAGAGCTTGGAAATTTTGTGGAAGGGGTGGAGGGTAGCATTAAAGTTCAAAAGGACATAGATAGCCTTGTGGAATGTAGTATGAGCGCGGCAGGGAAGTATAAAATGATTAATTTTGGTAGGAAGAATGAGGAGAGGCAATATAAAATAAAGAGCCCAATTCTGAAGAGGGGTTCAGGAACAGAGGGACCTGGGTGTATATGTGCACAAATCATTGAATGCAGTAGGGTAGGTTGAGAAAGTGGTTAATAAAGTATACTGGATCCTTGTCTTTATTAATAGAGACATGGAATATAAAAGCAAGGAAGTTAAGATAAACCTGTAAACAAAACACTGGTTCGGCCTCAACTAGGAGTATTGCATTCAGAAATGGGCACCACATGTTGAAAAGATGTGAAGGTGTTGGAGATAGTGTAGAAAAGATTCATGAACATGGTCCAGAGATGAGGAACTTTACTTATGTGGATAGGTTGGAGAAGCTGGGATTGTTCTTCTTGGAGAAGAGAAGATTAAGAGCAGATTTGATAGAGGTGTTCAAAATCATCAGGGGTCTGTCAGAGTAGGTAGGGAGAAAACATTCACTTTGGCGGAATGATCCAGAGCCAGAGAACACCAGATTAAGGTGATTGCCAAAAGAAGCAACTGCGACTAGAAGAAAATCTTTTTTACGCAGCAAATGGTTCGGCTCTGGAATGCATTACCTAAGAGCAGTGGAGGCAGATTCAATCGAGGCCTTTGAAATAGAATTGGATAATTATCTGAAGAGAAAAAGATTGCATGGCTATGGGGAAAAGGCTGGGGCATTGGAACTAGGTGAATTGATCTTGTGGAGAACTGGCAAAAACAAGATAAGTTGAATGGTCTCTTTCTGTATTGTAATTATTCTATGATTCTATAAGGGATTGTTTCCAAGCTCATGGAATTGAAGCTAAATTCTTGACCTGATTAGGAAATTAGCTGAGCAGCAAGAGACAGAGAGCATGGATAATGGACAGTAATCTGACAGGATGTGATTAGTGGTGTCCAGCAAGGATCTGTGTTGGGCCTCAACACTGTAATCATTAATGACTTAGGTGATGGGATAGAAAGCCACATAACCAAGTTTGCCAATGACACAAAGGAGGCAGATAGAAGGGTACAATGACAAAGAGATGTTTATAGATTAAGTGAGTGAGATTAAGTATGACAAATTGATTTCAATGTAGACAAATGTGAAGTCATCACTTTGGACCTAAAAAGGAAAGAACAAGATATTGTTTAAATGGTAGATAGATAGAAACAGTGAAGGTCTTGCTGCAGTTGATAGAGCCTTGATGAAACCACACGTGGAATATTGTGCATAGTTTTGGTCTCCTTACCTAAGAACAGGTATACTTGCCATGAAGGGAGTGCAATGAAGGTTCACCAGACTAATTTCTGGGTTGGTGGGATTGTCCTGTGAGGAGAGATTGAGGAGACTCTGCCTGTTTGCTCCACAGTTTATAAGACTGAGAGGTGTTCTCATTGAAACATACAAAATTCTTACAGGGCTCGACAGGGTAGGAGCAGGGAGGATGTTACCCCGGGCTGGGGGGCCTAGAACCAGGGTATCAAATAAAAGGTAAGCCATTTCAGACTGAAATGGGAAGGAATTTCTTCACTCAGAGTGTGGTGACTCTTTGGAATTCTCTACCCCAGAGGACAGCGAAGGCTCAGTCATTAAGTATGTTCAAGACAGAGATCAACAGATTTCTAGTTATTAAGATATCAAGAGTTTTGGGAAAATGGCAGAGGTAGCAGATCAGCCATGATATGATTGACTGGTGGAGCGGGGACAAGGGGCTGAATGGCCTACTCCTGTTCCTATGCTCCTTGGTCCAAGAAGACTGTGGTGGTTAGGGGGAGGGGTGGGGTTGGTTGGGGTGGGATAGGGGGTGGAGGTGGGGTGGTTGGGGCGGGTCCAGATACATAGATCATCAAAATGTCATGAACAGGTACAGAAAATAATCAAACAGTTTAATGAATGCTGGACTTTATATCTAAAGGCAAGAATACAAGGGGGTAGAAGTCATAGTCATGCTTCAGCTATGCAAAGCCCTGGTTACATCAGGCCCTGGAGTACTGGGAGACATTCTGGGCACCACACCTTAGGAAGCATTTATTGGCTTCGGAGAGAGAATAGCATAGATTTACTAAAATAATACTTGGAATCCCAAGATTAAATTATGCGGAGTTATTACACAAGCCAGGATTGTATTCCCTGAAATTTAGAAGATTAAGGGAGAAATTGATTAAAACTTTCACAATATTAAGGGGAACAGACAGGGTCGATATAGAAAAACTCTATAAGCTGGTTGGAGAGTCCAGGACTAGGGCACATGGTCAAAAAATTGGAGCCAGACATTTCAGAAGTCAAATTAGGAAGCATTTCTACATACAGACGGTGGTACAAGTTTAGAACTTATTTCCTCAAATGGCAATCAGTGCTACATCAATTGTTAATTTTAAAACTGACACTGATAGGTTTTGTTTTCGTGAACAAAAGGTTTGAAGGGATAAGGGAATAAGACAACAATGTGGAATCTCAAATGAGCCGAGATCTCATTCAAAGAGGTTAAATGGCCTATCACCACCAAGACGTTCTACAAACTCAGACAGAGCCAGGAAACATTAATCAGCAATTAATCTGCAGGTTGTTGGCAATTCCTATCAATGGTATTTATGGGAATGTCCTTCCTGCTGCTCAGCTGTGTATGTTTAAGATCAGGCATTAGCTGGAGTAGAGAAGTCAAAGATGGCAGCACAGATATCAATTCCGTGTTACATGCTGACTATATCATGATCTGTCTGTTCCTGCATATTTCTGGTGCATGGTCCTCATGCTTGCATTAATGCCCTTACCAAGATGGTATTTGGCATATGTACACGCACTGTCAATAGGTACCAAAACAACATCCATAGCACCAAAACTGCAGAGCCTAATTCCGCAGCCATGCTATTCTCAGGAACAGTCTTAAATGTACGCTAAAAATAGCTTCCATTTACTTTAGCCATATGCCTTACCTTTATCATAGTTTACCTTGGAATTGTTAACATTGACAATCCTATTTCTCTATTTCATATCTCTCTTGATTGTCTACAAATCTTGCCTTTTAAACACGCACAAATTTGTACCATTATCCTTCCTAATATTTAATACCATCTATTTGTGTTTTATCTTAATGCAGCCACCGAGAATATCCTTACGTTCTAGCACTGTGGTGGAATCCTGTTTTTAATATCCCCATTCTCCCCTCTCCTTCCCACCTCTCTATCTGAAAACCTAGTGTCACAATGGCTACGTTAAAGCCAATACAACAGTGTTCAAAGTCAAACAAAATTGAAAAGCTTATTTACAGAAATCCAATATTTAAACTGATGAATGTTGTAGAAGCACATAAATCCTGAGGCATTTTGTTTGGATTGACTATGACTATTAGCCATTACTTTAAATCAGCCACTTTATTTTAAATCACATATATCATTTAGTTTCAAGACAAATATACAACAGGGACAAAGATACCCCTGCTTAGGGTCAGTGTGTTTTTCAAGAGGGGTTACAATAACAATAACCATGCCATAAATTGAACTTTGCTAACAAGTGTTTTAATATCCTTTAATCCACAATATTTACATTTCCCATGTGAAAAGAGAACATGACCCTTTCATGATATTTCTAAATTATCTTAACTTTAGCATTAATTGTCTCTCTTGTGTGTTCATTAGCTCACTGTCTGCCTAGTAAATGTTGATGTGAAGAAGAATTCAGCTCATCTGGCATACAGTTATGCTGCACAAATCCCATGAGCTTGAATTCATGCATAGAGGCCAAATGACAGAATGATTTACGTTTCAAAACAAAATATAAAACACTGATGCAGTAATTCCTATATTATGGTGATTTATAAAGTATTCTGATCTTTTCTATGCTCAATACATAGATGAAGGACAAATAGCAAAATACTTATTTCTTTATGTCAAGTGGCAGTGTCAGATCTGTTAACATTGACCTCCATTGTGAAAACTTAGCTCCTTCTAATTGCAAGAGAATATACTTAAATGTCACCTTCATCTGAATTATGTTGCCCGCTGGACTAGATGGTATTTCCAAATGAGAGCATGGTGATGTGAAAATTGTATTATGGGTAATTTGAACAACTGGCATTAATTTAGAAATATTGTTTTAATACAAGATCTGTTCAGTTAAATGAGAAACCAGTTCTAGTTGCTACAGCTTTTCAAAATCATCACTTTTGGTTATGTACTTTGTGTTGCACCTGTTTTTCAACAGTGTAATATGCAACCAAGTCTCTACTATTGTGGTACCTTAGGTAATAAGGAAAGTACGAAAATAACCCTGGACTGTGCGAGATATCACAATTTTGTCTTATTAGTGGAAATGAAATGAAAACTGGTTTTCCTGATAAAAACTATTAAAAGTAAAACTTGCATTTCTATAGAAACCTTATCATATCTCAGAAATGCCCCAATGCCCACCAAAGCCAATTAATTAACTTGAGGTGTTGTTACTGTTATGTCAACAACTTGACATAATGGAGTGGGAGGACTTTTAGCATGGGTGAGTATGGGGTTTGGGTGCAGCTGGTGGGTGGAGTGGGTGGGAGTTAAGTGCTGAGAAAAAGCGATTCTGTCAGGAGCCAGTTTCAACCCATTTCTTCTACATTTCATTCCAGTGCTATAGGCTGAGTGCTTCTTTAGGGGAGGAGAGTTGTCAGTTTCAATATGTTAATCACTCAGTTACAGACATGTTATCATGCCTTTTGCAATTTAACTGTAGGTCCATGGGTATCTCAGGCTTCTTGGACCTCACCAGTGAAAATAAAGCAAGTGCTCAGTGATAATTGAGAGCGCTAAAGACTTGACAGGGAAAAGGGACCGACTCCACATAGCTGCTTTCTTGCCTTCTTGAGTGAAAGGTTTTGTTTGCAGTACTTGTGCTGAGAGGTTATTTTTACAACTTGGAACGTGTCGTCTATATTTTGGAGGTTTGTTAATCCGATCTGCACCTTGGAGCTCTGATCAGATCAGCATGGGTGCCACTTATGCAGTGTTACATTGGACCTCGGATGAGGACCAAGATGACCAACGCCATCAGCACCAGCAGGGACAGGAGCAGCAACACCTCTGTTGCTCACAGACCTGCAGCTCCACAGGAGAGAGCAGGTCAGCAGGGAGCTGCAGCCCGCAGGAGGCCCTACCCACCACACAAAGTCTACAGGCAGAGTGTAAGCTTCCTTGACATGTAGGGGCACAGGCAATGGAAGAGGCTCAGAGTATCAAGTCAGGCGCTGGCTGAAACGAAACCTGCTGCCAGTAGCCATACTTTACCACTGGCTGCCAAAGTCACCACTGACCTCAACTTCTTTGCCTCTGCCCCCTTCCAGGCTCTGCTGGAGACATTTGCAGAATCTCATAGTTGGTGTCCCACCAATGCATAAGACAGGTGATGATGGCTTGTTTGCCAGTGCTGGTAATTACGTGTGCTTCCTGCAATGACACCAGTTAGAATGAGCAAGCATATGGTTTTGTGGCTCTGGCTGTCTTCCTACAGGTGGAGGGTTTCATCCACTATCCCCATGTGGCAATTAATGCACCACCTGATCAACCAGGTGTGTTTGTCACGCACAAGGTGTTCCACTCCATTAATATGTAACTGGTGTGCAACCAAACAAAGATCTTTATGAAGGTTTGTGCAAGATTCTTGTGCAGCTGCAATGATGCTTTATCCTGGGGCAGTCCACCCTGCCAAAAGTCTTCACATCTGGAAGCAGTTACTATCTAGTTACCCGTGACAAGGTTTACCCACTTAAAACATGGTTGGTGACACCCGTGAGGTACCCAACCAATGAGGACTAGGAGCAATACAATGAAAGTGATTTGATAACCAGATGTATAATTGAACAAGCCTTTGATATGCTGAAAATGTGCGTGAGGTAGGTAGACAGATTTGGAGTCATTCTTCAGAATGCACCAACCAGGGTCTCCCGAATGGTTATAGTATGCTATTCTCTGCAAGGCAGAGAGGTTTGGACCCTCAAGAGGAACAACATGCAGAACACAGAAGTGCTTCAGACAATTCTGAGGGGGAGGAGGTGGGACATGGTCCAGCCAGTGCATCAGCAACCAAGCTCATTGCTGCCTGGAATACCCGGAATACCTTCACTATAGTGAGGGTCACTCAGGTTCCTACAGTCCACCCATCTGCCAACCACATCAAAAAAAACACTTCTCCCCCTTCCCCATCACACAATGACACTAGCACAAAGCAATACTGAAGATAACCAAGCATCTATTTCATAGCCGTCTCTCCCCCCACCCCCATTTTGTCAATGTCAATTTATGAGTTACCATTCATCACAAGTGAAAAGGCCACTTATCAAGCAGCAAGCAAAAAGGAACAACATGGAAAAGTAGAGGAAAGAAACAATGTTAACATGGTTCAGAAATAAAACACCAACTTAACCATCTAATGTTGTCTAACACATTCTTGTGCATACCCTTGTGCAATTATAAATATTTACTTTTCCTCTTCCTCCCACTTTGACCTCCATGGCTTCAGCAGTGGGAGAGGCAGGCAGCTCAGATCCTTGTTCTGAGATGCTCTTGGCTGATGACCTCTGGGTTTTGGAGCCCATGAAGGCTTTGGAGCGTTCCACATGCGCAGGGATAGATTCAGCCGTTGGGATACGAGACAACATATGGGGGACTGAGCAAAGGGGCAGGGGAACAATGCTGAATAATGGAAGCGCTTTGAGTTGATCCCTACTTCCATGCACCCTTTCACCATCATCCGTCTCATGGTCCAGCCACACTTCCTTGCTCATGGTGAGCAGGAGAACACTTTGCTTCAGATTAGCAGGATGATGAACAGCCAAGTTAAGGCATCATGCTTCCTATTTAAGGTGGCATGACAGTGGTGAGGGCCTATATGCACTCGCTTTATTGCTGTTTTTGATGGTACATGTAGCTGGCCACTCTTTCTCTATTGTCATAGAGATTTATGACATCACAACATTATGCTTGAGATGGACATAGTGCGGCTGCAGCAACCTTCCAATGTACATTCTTTGTTGTTGTTCTAGCAGTCCCCTATATGTTTACGGCCCTTGAGGTACAGCATCTGTGTCCGGCTGATCAGATCTTAGAGCATCCCGCACCTTCCAGCATGGACTCCTCACTGCTGTCCCTGTCTCCACCACCTGTCTTCACACATCACTTATGATGTGTGAATTAACAGGTGAAAATCCTACTCTATGCCTTTCGGAATTCTACTGAGGTGTGAATATCTGAGCTGATGCATGGCCTGCATGAATCCTGCAATGGTGCACCCTCAGAGTGAGTGACCTCTTCTGAGAAGTTATCGAGATTCTTTTGGACTGTCCCCTGCAAGGCTCTGTGGGAGATTAAAGACATGAACTACAACAGTCAAGGTAAGAATGTTTTAAGTGATCAATTGTGCACATGATCATATTTCACTCACTGCCAACGTCAAATCAACATGAGTGAGTGTTATATGCCATGTAGCTGTCTGATATTTAATTCTGTCACCAGGTAGCTGGGAGGTCCCAGCCTCCCCATCTCTGATGACCAGGGACATTGACACTCCTCCAGAGCTTCCTCCTCTGCAGTTGTCAGCTGCAAGATGGCTCTCATCTCAGATTCTCTGCCTTTTCCTTGTGTGCTGTGCCCATTTCTCCTGCAAGGAGGGAAAGAAGAGTCCTATGAGTGAGGCAAATGAAATGGATGAATGGAGAGAATTTGTTGATGGTGCTTATGAAAGAGAGGCATGACATTACATAAGGATGGGAGTAAGTGTCACTGGTGGATGGCCAGGTGGAAATATAAGGATGCGCTTAGACAGAAAGGAATGGGTGCACCTGAAAGGTAAGTAGGTGTGAGGAGTGATCTGCTGGAAAAGGTTTGAGAAGGCAGAGTGAAGGGTTGTAGTGATATGTCGATCAGAATGTAGATGAAAGTGCCCTGGTTCTAATCTTTCCTGCCCTCATTAGGTCATCAAACCACTTTCAGCATTGAATCCATGACAGTGACACCACAAACCTGCTGCTGACATAATGGGCAATGCCTCATTTGTTTCATCTGCAGGCTTATTTCTCCCACCAGTAAGGAAGAATATCTCCCTGGAGGCCGTTACAACCCCCGGCAGCACATCCAGGGAGATGTCATTAATACAAGGAACAGCCTTTGAACATCTCAACTCTATTCTACCAATTCTTTCTGTTCACAACTCCAGACTTCATTAAATTGTATGTTTGACTGTTTCTTACTCAATTTGACATTGCCTCATGCAGATCATCATCACGTCCGCTCTCACTAATCATTAGGGAAACCCGGAAATTATATGTTAATGCAATGCCTGGGTTAAAATTTACTTCAGGGTTTCCAGCATACTACCAGGCTCGTCTCTCCTCCGCTTCCAATGCACACTGAAGTTAAAATATAAAACAATATAACTTTTTGACAGTTAATTAAAAATTCACAACCAATCACAAAGCATCTGTAATAGCATTTCTCAACCTCCCCAATGACTACTAGCCTCATGATTCATTTGTGGAAAAAAGCTCACCACCATCTGCCTCATGGTTTCACTGTCAAACTGCTGATTCTTCTTTCCTTCCTTTCTCCCTGTCCCAACAGCTGTGCTGCTGGTGACCTGATAAGCTGCTCTGCTGTTGATGCCCTCGTTCTCATCTATTCACTCATCACCTCCCACCTCTGGCGTTCAATCAGCACTCCTGTTAAGTCAAAGGGCTGAAAACTCGAGTGCAATTGACACATTGCCATCGTCTGATGCTTCATTGTGAAATTTAGCTCCACCATGCTCTGCATCAACATACACAGCTCCACTTGGAAAAATACTACTCCAGGCTCATCCTAAAATCCCAGAACAATCCAGGTCTACATTCTTCTACAACTGTCTTCTTACATCACTTTCCTCTCCCTGTGCTCTTATCTCTATTGCTAAGGGCAGAGCTCATGGATTATTTCATCTGTAAAATTGTGCCCAGCCATGCAGTTATCTCAGTTATTGCTGACTTTCTCCAGTTTCCACCCACTCTCACCCTGATCCCTGTTACCCTGCAGTTTCTCTTCTTACCTCCTGTCCTGCCTAAGTTAATCTTTTCCATTTTGTTCCTTCGATTTATGCCCCATTCAGTGTTTAAGCATTCAGTTTACTTCCCTGATTCTCTGCCAGTGAAAATGATTAATGACTCCTTTTTAGCAGTCGCAATCCCTCTTGCTTTCAAAGCTGTTGTCAACAACCCTCCTCACAAAATCTATCCTCAGATAGCCAGTACAAACATGATGGGCCAAACGGCCACCTTCTGCACTGCAACAATTTTGTGATTCATCTGTCCTGCCTGTCATCCCATCATTAACTGCCCTCTCTTTTCTGAAGCCCTCATATGCACCATTGCCACCCATCACTCCTGAAACTCCCAGGGTGAATCCTTTTGGCCTGGGTTCTGACTGACTGCCAGCACAGAGAGTGCCCCAGCCTAAGTCACACAGAGCATCCTCTGTGACTGTAACTATGGTGCATTTCTCAATTTTGTTCCAATGTTGTCCAACACCATGGAACTAACCTATTATGGTTCCACTCCTGACTGTCTGAAGCCAGTCAACAATGGCTTACATAGCTGCCTCTACATAGCCACATCCAAAGTCTTCTGAGGTCCTAGTTTTGTCCTTCCCCTCTTCCTCATCTACACACACATGTTCATGATACTCAACTCTATCACCTTCAATAACCACATGACACGCTTACTGTCACCAAACGTAAATAATATTTTATTAATACCATAGTTGCCATAGATTTTTTCTAGTTATCCGAGGCAGACATCACTGGAGGTTAGCCACATATAGGGAATATTAAACTAAATTAGTAGTCACAATAGTTACCAATCTGTGAATAAGAGGAAGGAATGTAGGAATTTCTAGTGCAAAACTTAAACAGTCAGGTACACATTAATTTGATATATTGTGGGAAGGTTTCCACAATTTGCTATTTATAGTGAATTAATAAACACATTTATTTAGAATTAATTTATGTTTTATTCCAAGTAGTGAACATAGGAAATCTTCCCCATACTTAATATAAATTATATTTCCACTTTGAACTGTTTATGTAAAAGAATGATGTAAAAGTGAGTCTGCTGCTCAAATCTCAAGGGTAAAATTTCAGCTTTGGCTGGGGGTGGTGCTGGGGCGGAGGGGGTTGTGGGGGTGGGGGGGATTGTGGGGGATGGGGGCACTAAACAGATTGGAAATCAGCTGCTCATTATTGACTTCAATAGAGATGAAAATTGAGCGGGGTAGATAATTAGCAGCCGATCCAATACCCCCATTTGCTCAATGACAGAGTTAAATTTTGGCCCCAAAATACTCTTGCCATCAATCCCACAATATACTTAAAAAGACAATTCCCATACTTCCATTTTAAAATATGGTCCACATTTAATAATAGCTTGCAGACAGCTGTATTTATTTTAAGTGCTGCTATAGAGTTTACGAAATGTCAAGAATTGAGACGTGTGTTTCTACAGTTAAAATCTGACAGAATAGCTTACAAGCGACAGTCAATTGCAATTCATTTTCACTCTTATTGTGCTACTTATATCCAGTTAAATGTTGAATTGTTCTGTTTATGATTTAATGCTCATAACCTAAATTAGATACAAATTTATGGTTCTATGACAGCACAATGTGAAGATACATAAATATATTTCCATTGCTTCCAAATCATGTATGTGATGCATAAGTAATATTATTCTGATTTGTTCGTTCGTTTTCTTTCAGTATATTGTCTGGATTTCCTGATTTCTATTATGAAATGCTTTTTTTTGCTTTATATGATTATTTTGCATTTTTGAATTACCTTGATTACATTATATTGAAACGTTAAATCAACCCATAAGAAGGATAAAAACAAAAACAGAATTACCTGGAAAAACTCAGCAGGTCTGGCAGCATCGGCGGAGAAGAAAAGAGTTGACATTTCGAGTCCTCATGACCCTTCGACAGAACTTGCGTTCGAGTCCAAGAAAGAGTTGAAATATAAGCTGGTTTAATGTGTGTGTGTGGGGGGCGGGGAGATAGAGAGACAAAGAGGTGGAGAGGGGGGTGGGGGTGTGTGGTTGTAGGGACAAACAAGCAGTGATAGAAGCAGATCATCAAAAGATGTCAACGACAATAGTACAATAGAACACATAGGTGTTAAAGTTAAAGTTGGTGATATTATCTAAACGAATGTGCTAATTAAGAATGGATGGTAGGGCACTCAAGGTATAGCTCTAGTGGGTTTTTTTTTATATATATAATGGAAATAGGTGGGAAAAGGAAAATCTTTATAATTTATTGGAAAAAAAAAGGGAAGGGGGAAACAGAAAGGGGGTGGGGATGGGGGAGGGAGCTTACGACCTAAAGTTGTTGAATTCAATATTCAGTCCAGAAGGCTGTAAAGTGCCTAGTCGGAAGATGAGGTGTTGTTCCTCCAGTTTGCGTTGGGCTTCACTGGAACAATGCAGCAAGCCAAGGACAGACATGTGGGCAAGAGAGCAGGGTGGAGTGTTGAAATGGCAAGCGACAGGGAGGTTTGGGTCATTCTTGCGGACAGACCGCAGGTGTTCTGCAAAGCGGTCGCCCAGTTTACGTTTGGTCTCTCCAATGTAGAGGAGACAACATTGGGAGCAACGGATGCAGTAGACTAAGTTGGGGGAAATGCAAGTGAAATGCTGCTTCACTTGAAAGGAGTGTTTGGGTCCTTGGACAGTGAGGAGAGAGGAAGTGAAGGGGCAGTTATTGCATTTTTTGCGTGGGCATGGGGTGGTGCCATAGGAGGGGGTTGAGGAGTAGGGGGTGATGGAGGAGTGGACCAGGGTGTCCCGGAGGGAGCGATCCCTACGGAATGCCGATAAGGGGGGTGAAGGGAAGATGTGTTTGGTGGTGGCATCATGCTGGAGTTGGCGGAAATGGCGGAGGATGATCCTTTGAATGCGGAGGCTGGTGGGGTGATAAGTGAGGACAAGAGGGACCCTATCATGTTTCTGGGAGGGAGGAGAAGGCGTGAGGGCGGATGCGCGGGAGATTGGCCGGACACGGTTGAGGGTCCTGTCAACGACCGTGGGTGGAAAACTTGGTTAAGGAAGAAGGAGGACATGTCAGAGGAACTGTTTTTGAATGTAGCATCATCGGAACAGATGCGACGGAGGCGAAGGAATTGAGAGAATGGGATGGAGTCCTTACAGGAAGTGGGGTGTGAGGAGCTGTAGTCGAGATAGCTGTGGGAGTCGGTGGGTTTGTAATGGATATTGGTGGACAGTCTATCACCAGAGATTGAGACAGAGAGGTCAAGGAAGGGAAGGGAAGTGTCAGAGATGGACCACGTGAAAATGATGGAGGGGTGGAGATTGGAAGCAAAATTAATAAATTTTTCCAAGTCCTGACGAGAGCATGAAGCGGCACCGAAGTAATCATCGATGTACCGGAGAAAGAGTTGTGGAAGGGGGCCGGAGTAGGACTGCAACAAGGAATGTTCCACATACCCCATAAAGAGACAGGCATAGCTGGGGCCCATGCGGGTACCCATAGCCACAACTTTTATTTAGAGGAAGTGAGAGGAGTTGAAGGAGAAATTGTTCAGTGCGAGAACAAGTTCAGCCAGACGGAGGAGAGTAGTGGTGGATGGGGATTGTTCGGGCCTCTGTTCGAGGAAGAAGCTAAGGGCCCTCAGACCATCCTGGTGGGGGATGGAGGTGTAGAGGGATTGGACGTCCATGGTGAAGAGGAAGCGGTTGGGGCCAGGGAACTGGAAATTGTTGATGTGACGTAAGGTGTCAGAGGAATCACGGATGTAGGTGGGAAGGGACTGGACAAGGGGAGAGAGAAGGGAGTCAAGATAATGAGAAATGAGTTCTGTGGGGCAGGAGCAAGCTGAGACGATCGGTCTACCGGGGCAGTTCTGTTTGTGGATTTTGGGTAGGAGATAGAAGCGGGCCGTCCGAGGTTGGGCGACTATCAGGTTGGAAGCTGTGGGAAGGAGATCCCCAGAGGAGATGAGGTCAGTGACAGTCCTGGAAACAATGGCTTGATGTTCAGTGGTGGGGTCATGGTCCAGGGAGAGGTAGGAGGAAGTGTCTGCGAGTTGACGCTCAGCCTCCACGAGGTAGAGGTCAGTGCGCCAGACAACAACAGCACCACCCTTGTCAGCGGGTTTGATGACAATGTCAGGGTTGGACCTGAGAGAATGGAGTGCAGTAAGTTCAGAGAGAGACAGGTTAGAATGGGTGAGAGGAGCAGAGAAATTGAGACGACTAATGTCGCGCCGACAGTTCTCAATGAAAAGATCGAGAGAAGGTAAGAATCCAGAGGGAGGGGTCCAGGTGGAGGGAGAATATTGGAGATGGGTAAAAGGATCCGTTGAACTGGGAGAGGACTCCTGCCCAAAGAAGTGAGCCCGGAGACGAAGACGGCGGAAGAAGAGTTCAGTATCATGCCGAGCCCGAAATTCATTGAGGTGAGGGCGTAAGGGTATGAAACTAAGTCCTTTGCTGAGCACTGAACGCTCAGCATCGGAGAGGGGAAGGTCAGGGGGTATAGTGAATACACGGCTGGGGTTGGGATTGGAAGAAAGGGTGGGGACGGAGGAACAGGCAGGGGTGGGGGGTCCTAGATGGGTGTTGGTGTCGATGAGTTGTTGTAGCTTGCGTTCCTTAGCACTTGAGAGAAAGAGGAAAAGTTTCTTGTTGAGGCGTCGGATGAGCCGAAGGATAAAATGAAACTGGGGGCACACGCAGCTTTGAAAAAGGGTACGGTGGTGCTGCTGGATGGAGTGGTCGAGTGTGTTCATATGGCGGCGCATGGCACTGAGTGTGGATTTCAGAATGTGACGGGAACAGCAGTCCGAGAAACGTTTTATGTCCCGGAGATACCTGTAATCCTGGGTGGGTTCGAAACATGAGGGGTGGAATTTCAGTTGAAATCCACGTGGGGTAAGTCGGAGACGGAGACAGTCACTGAGAAAGGAGATATGGCTGTGAAAGCGGGTTTTAGTAAACACCTTGTCAAACACTAGGAGGGAAATGGAAAGCAAAGAAGGTGAGCAAGACAACAGAGAGATACGGAAATCTTGTCGCAGAGAGGAACAGAACTTCTTCAAGGAGGTAGGCATTTCTTGAAGAGCAGTGGCAGTCAATTAAACACAGAGATAAAAACAAAAAAACTGCGGATGCTGGAAATCCAAAACAAAAACAAAATTACCTGGAAAAACTCAGCAGGTCTGGCAGCATCGGCGGAGAAGAAAAGAGTTGACATTTCGAGTCCTCATGACCCTTCGACAGAACGTGCGTTCGAGTCCAAGAAAGAGTTGAAATATAAGCTGGTTTAAGGTGTGTGTGTGGGGGGCGGAGAGATAGAGAGACAAAGAGGTGGAGGGGGGGGTGGGGGTGTGTGGTTGTAGGGACAAACAAGCAGTGATAGAAGCAGATCATCAAAAGATGTCAACGACAATAGTACAATAGAACACATAGGTGTTAAAATTAAAGTTGGTGATATTATCTAAACGAATGTGCTAATTAAGAATGGATGGTAGGGCACTCAAGGTATAGCTCTAGTGGGTTTTTTTTATATATATAATGGAAATAGGTGGGAAAAGGAAAATCTTTATAATTTATTGGAAAAAAAAAGGGAAGGGGGAAACAGAAAGGGGGTGGGGATGGGGGAGGGAGCTTACGACCTAAAGTTGTTGAATTCAATATTCAGTCCAGAAGGCTGTAAAGTCCCTAGTCGGAAGATGAGGTGTTGTTCCTCCAGTTTGCGTTGGGCTTCACTGGAACAATGCAGCAAGCCAAGGACAGACATGTGGGCAAGAGAGCAGGGTGGAGTGTTGAAATGGCAAGCGACAGGGAGGTTTGGGTCATTCTTGCGGACAGACCGCAGATGTTCTGCAAAGCGGTCGCCCAGTTTACGTTTGGTCTCTCCAATGTACTTTGTTTTACCAGCATGAGTCTATATTTGACCAAAATTATTGCAGGTCACTGCTGATTTTGTAGTCGATCTGTTTATGACCTATCTATTCATGGTTTGTGTTTAGAATGCACAGTCAAAGTAATTACTTTCAAAGTAGGATAATTGTTAATAAGGTGTGCAAAAAAATGCCACATATCATGATTTGAATCCAGAAGCAATTGTTGCAATAGGATCATGGTCACTCCAGAATAAACATAAAACAAAGATCACCTAATTTTCCCACAAGTGCATTGAGTTTTTATGTTTGGGTTTGGCAAATTGTGACAAAACTATTAAGTTTGCATACTGCGCATTTTCAATGGACATTTGACCTGTATTCTTACCATACTGACAAGAGCAAACATACTTTATAAAATAAATTGTGATTCTGCTACTGGTAAAAGATATATATCTAGCAATGATTCTCAGTACAAACTATGAATGTTTTACACTTGATGCACTCTTATGGGGAGATGGCGGTGTAGCGTTAATGCCACTGGACTAGTAACCCGGAGGACCAGGATAGCACTTTGAACACAGATTCAAATCCCACCTTGGCAGATGGTGGAATTTAGAATTCAATTAATAAATCTGGAATTGAAAGCTAGTCTTAATAATGGTGACCATGAAACTATCATCGATTATTGTAAAAACCCATCTGGTTCACTAATGTCCTTTAAGGAAGGAAATTTGCCATCCTTACCTGATCTGGTCTGGCCTATTGGTGACTCCAGACCCACAGCAACCTGGTTGACTCTTAACTGCCCTCTGAAATGGCCTATTAAGCCACTTAGTTCAAGGGCAATGAGGGTAGGGCAATAAATGCTGGTCAGGTGCAAGGGTTGGGGCTCATCTGATAGCCCCCTTCCCGATGTTGGGTCTCTCAATGTGGAACTGAATGCTTTTGAATGAAGAGCCCCCCTGGGAGACCACAAGCACCCTGCACAAGTTTGCATGCTGTGCTCCTTGCATGGTGACAGGCCCATCTGCTGGGATGAGGCTGTTAAGTGGTCATTATTTGCCCACTTTAGGACCTCAATTTGTCGCAGGGCTGAAAGTCTGACCATGGGGCCTTCCTGCACTGGACTTAATTTTGGTGGTGGTGGGCAAGTGGCATGTTGCTCACACGCCACTCTCCCACCTGATTAACTGTCCTTCCTGCCTCCAAACATGCCACAAAAGAGGTCATAAAATTCCATCCCCCCCCATCAAGTTGCGGATGTGTACCGACAGTTGGAACCTTCTGACAGTGGCTAATTAAAAGGCCGCCTCCATGTTTACCTTCCAATTATGGAAAACGTGCAGAAGAAATGAATCAGCAACTAAACTGTAAGCAGCTGATAATCTCTTTAAAGAGAGCTGAAGGGCAGTCTTTCATCCTGCTTCATGTTATTGTCAGCTAGAGCTCCAAAATGGCAGCATCGGCATCAAATCAGCATTGCATGCTGCTTGACTTCATGGTCTGCTTGCCTGCAAGCTGCTGGCACACATTAAGGATTGGATTTTGCCACAGGGGCAGGTGTGCCAGTTGCCTGACACGTTGCCACCTCCGCGTGATTTTTCTGGCGGTGGCTCCTCAGTGAGGATGGCCGTCCGCCCAGTAGCAGTGGACAGGTAAACAGTCCAATGAATGGCCCACTTGGCGGCACGTTGGTTTTCCCGGTGTCAGACTGACTCCCCTACTGAGGCCAGTGGCAGCTTGGAGGCAGCCCCCTGGTGGCAAGCTGTAGAGCCATCGGGCCATTATCTCACTGGCCCCATGAAAGGACCACAAAAGTGTAAAGACCATACATACCCTTGGTCATAACCCTTCCTGTGGAGGGATTTTCCTCCAAATTGATGGCGCTATGAGCTTTGGGCCCTCGATATTTTAACATATTAATAAATCTTCTAATGGCACCTGCATTTTGAGGTGCCTTTCCGCACCCTACCTGCTTCAGCATTGCCCATGTCTCCCAGTGGTGCTGCTGTTTGGGACATAAAATTATTAAATCAATCGATACAGCAACTAAAGTGCACACGTCCTCACCATAGCTCTGCCCTGGATGTGATTAAGAGTGGAACTGCAATTCTACTGGTCTTGGGTGCTTAAAGCTTCAATCATCTGCAGGGAATAGTGTGGCAGGCGCAAAAGTATTTTTCTGGTGACTTAAAGGCTTCTGTACAGACTGGCTTCTCCCTGATTTGGGCTGACTGGCTTTGAGCATGACTGGGAGAATGAGCAGAGGTCATGTGTAACAGGACAAACTGTCTGAAGAGGGAGGAGGAAGAACAAGAGAAGGACTCTTAGTAGGAGGCCGTACCCACAGAGAATGTTTAGGGGGTAGGTCTGAACAGATTGCAGGAGTTCTGTGATGACCTGAAAGCCCCTTAATACACTGTTGTCCAGTGCCATGATGGCAGCAGCCTGAACGTCCATAGCAGCAAACTCAGATTGCATGGTGCTAATCTGAGTTTCCACTGCAGCACTCAGGCATTGGCTGAAGGCTAAGACATCAGTCACCAAATGCTGCGTCATTCTCAGTTCCACAGGTGTGCTTCTGGAAAGGAGAGACTCCAAACTCCAATTCGGCAGCATTCTGCACTCAACATCGAGTTGGGAAACTTTAGATCTTAACCTCTGCCTTCATCTTGTTCTATGAGTATTAATTCTCTTTCTTTTGTTTTCCTGTGTCAGTCTTGTCTGTTTTCTTGCTTTATCCCTTCATGTCACATCCAAATGGTTGCCGTGTAGCCATTCACCTCTCATTTGAACACAACATTCTGTTTCTTTACTATACCCATTACCACTCTTTATGGATTTTGCAGCATGAAATCTTTTCTTATTTAATCTCCCCCCACCATCCTCCAACCTATCACAGACCTACTCTTTTGTTCTTCCTGACTCTCCCTCCTTCCATTGGCTTAAAAACTTACATTTCTATCTTTCTTCAGTTCTGATGAACAATTATTGACCTAAAATGTTAACTCTGTTTCTCTCCACAGATGCTGCCTGACCTGCTGAACATTTCCAGCTTTTTTTTGTTTTTACTCCACGCTCTGTGTCCAATTCCAAGTTGGGGCTGGGCTCCTACATGTCCCTTGCCCTTGAACTCAGGCTTTCCCAGAGACTTTGCAATGCACCACACATTTGGCTGCTAACACCTTTCAGATCCCTCTGCAATTTGGTCCATCAAAGCCAGCATCCGAGTTCCTTGCAGCAGAACTAGTGTGTGACCTCACCCTTTTGCCAGCTGGTACCTGTGTTAACCTTTCTCCCTGCCCTGCATGCAGTGCATTTGCTCATCATGTGCAGATCCTACTTCTCTGCTACCCTCTAAGATATACACAATATCATTATCCAAGCTGGTAGCTGCAACTGTGAAATTGAATGTCAGTGTGGCTTCATCTTCACTTTCTTCCTGCTCTTCCTTCAATGCCTATTTCTGAAAGGAAAATGAGACTAAGGTTGGATCGTGGTAAAGGGAGAGGAGAAAGTGAGAAGCTTATGCTTACTCCATCAGCAGCTCTCAGTTCGAAGAGATGATGCAATGAGGGGGAAGTGGGTGAAAGAAGGAGGATCAGGTGGGTGGATACCCTCATGTTCAATGGCTTCCCATAATGGACCAACTCCTCCACGAAAATGCAGATGCTTTTCTCCTCCTCTGATTAAGTCCTGCTGTTACCTTCTCCTGCAAGTGAAATGGAAGTGTGTCAGTGAGTGAGTACATTACGTGTGGGCAATGTGACTATCATGGTTGAATAGCTGGAAGTGTGTACAAGCTGTGAGGTGTGGATGTGAGGCTTGTGGCAGTGCTACATTTCTGAGGGTGAGATGAGAAATATGAATGCTATTTAGAGCCCTGATTGGAGATTATCGGCAGATGGATGTTGGGGGTGTGATGACTTGAGCAGTGGCTAAGTCCAACTGTTCTGTTAACAGGATATGGCATTGTCAGATGCATTCAATAACCTTGACCACATGTGTGAGATCATTCTTCTGCATGGTATCCATGCACCTGGAACTATATGTCTTCATTAGTGGACCTCTTCCCCTATCTCTTGCCATTGCCTTTGGCACATAATCTGGAGGATTTCGGCCTGCCTGCAGGATACAGGATATCTCTCCTCTATTCCATCTATTCCACCAAGACCTTCAGTGCAGCATCAAAAAACCTTGGTGCCCACTCTCTCTCATGGTCAGCCATTGTTGATTATTGCATATAAGACTTTTCTCAGTGATCCTCAGCACCTCCAACAGCCAGAAAGCTGAAGAAGTGCAGGCTGGTTTTAAGTAGTGCTCAGCAGTCATGATATTGGGTAGCCAATGAATAGTACAAGGAGTATTGGTAAACTGGAGTATTGTGGAAATGCTATCATGTTGTTAACAAATGTATTCTGATGAAAATATAAATCTTACTGAACCCTTACATTAGATATAAGTATGAACAAATTAGTAGCCCTCCAATGGAAACTAGATTTTCTTGTTTTGTAAATTCCTACTTTGTAGAGAATCGTATAACAGCAGCCTTATATTACTCTTATTGATCCATAACAGCATCAGAGTGCATTATTATTAATTTTATTCTATAAATGATGGGTTCTCTTTCCTGAATGTCCATGGGTCTATCCCAAATTATCTTCCATAAACAGATTCATGATCAAATTTTTAAAAGATAAAAGTTTACCAAAGATTCCATGATACATACATCACATAATAATGTATGGTAGCATAAAGAGCAATATTTGACCAAGTAACATAAGGCCAAAAAAAGGGGAAATTTTCTGCAATTACCAGCAGTGGGAACCAGCTTTTTGACCATTTCCAACTCTTGCCCCTGGGAAACTGTTATGAATAAGATAGTAAATCTGCACAAAATGTTTGGTAGGCATTCACTGAAGACTCCCAAAAAGACTGTGATGACTTGAAATGGTAGACAAAGGAAAATCAATAAGCGTCACCCTAAAGAAATTCTGCTAGGAGATGCTGCAGGAATAAGAGAGCCTGTAGCTGCAAGGATAAAATAGAACTTAGAGGATTTGCTTCACACAGAGTACAATAAACCACCTGCATATTTATGTCAAGAATTTATTCTGACTGCAGATGAACATCAAAATCTGGTCCCAGTGGAGATTAACATCAGAATTCTTTCATTCTCATATTAGAATTCAGCCTCATTAGAGATCGACAACAGAATCCAGCCTTGCTGGACACACATAATCATGTCTGTCCCAAAAACTACCTGCTACCAAACTGTTTATATGTGCGGAAAATAAAGATTTAAATATATCTACTTTAATTTGCAGATCCTGTAGTATAATTAATGTCAATTGTACTATGAATTTCTAAATCTTATGACCAAAACCATATGGATGTCCTAATTATTCTGAGATATTAGAATTTAATTCTCAATGAAAAAGTTGCACAGCTGTGATACAGGGCAGTCTGCCATGGTTAATAAGTTCTACTTACCTAAGGCTTCTTTTCCCATTACATGATATTATATATGCATGAATACACTTATTTATCACAATCTAATACAGTGTGGCATGAATAATAATCCATGTTTTGCATAAAGGTATAAATTTGAGTTCACGCTTTTTGTTTAAAAGCTGTGTTTTTTTCATGCCATCATTCCCATAATTGATGTGGAATAAAAAGAAAGAAGACAATAGTGTTCTTTTCTCTGCAATATTCTTTGACCAGTACTCACCATAATCCACATATGATGATTCAAGCACTTACTGCACCCAGCATACAGGCCTGGATTATGTTTACATGTAACTTCCTGGGATTACTGAGAGGGCATCTTACCTGCATGTGCCCAGTGGCTATACATGCTCGTATAAATTTATCTCAGGAACCTACAAATCTTATACTGCTGGAAACTCCAGTGCCTACCATTTATTTGGAAATAATGCCTCCCTGAAGACCCCATTCTGAGCCCCTTTGGCTCTCTGTGTTACTAAAGCTTCTAAAAACAAATCTCCAGCTAGAACCATTACCCCTTTCTGAAGACCAATAAGCCCCACCAGGCTTAGTGTGCTTGTTTCTAATTTTACATTGGGTCTTTATTCCTTGTTATGGCCATAAATCCCCTGACATAGCTGGTTTCATAAGTAAAAGGCAGATACTCAGCCCTAACAAGGCCAAGCAGGATTTTCCAAATGTGGTCAGAGCCTGCTATATCCAGGTCCTGGTCTTTCTCTGAGCTGTTTCAATTGGAGTTCTAGTGGGAGTCGGTGGGATGGTCAAAGAATCCCAATTGTTGAGTAAGGAATTGAGCAATTCATGTGAATTGTTTTTGGTCACCTTGGGCATCGATTTTTAACCCCTACTCACTGGACAAAAACTGGGCGGATTACTTACTCTCTTTGATTCCAATCATTTCTGAAAACAGCCTATAGGGTTTTTTCAAGGAATTGATATACCTGCCTAACTCTCTGCAATATACACACTCTAAATGTTTCCTCATCTCCCTCAATAGAAGAGTTCTATATGAACAGCAGTTGAACATAAGTCAGTTGGTCCTAAGACGGTAAATAACCTGCTAAAGCAGCCTGAGAGATTTATGCTTAAGACGGAGTCCTATTATGTCACAGGACCTTGATGCATTTTTAACTGGGTCCTAAAAATAAAACCCCTGCTGTGAATACTTCCTACTTTCCTCCCAAACCTTGAAACCTCCTACCACACTCTTACCTGGAAGTTAATGAGTAGCTAAGGGCTCCCTGATATTTGCTTACCTGCAGCCGCTCTCTGCACCTGTTTAGATGGGTGCTGTACTGGCAGCATTTAAATAAAGTCAAGCAGTTAAAATTGTTGTGACCCCCCTATTGCCTCTGTTGTTCCAAGTTAAAATCCATTACTTGCTTCCTGAAGAGTGCAGAATCCATTACTGTGCTTCTACTATTGAGCATGTGGAGTGCATAAGTTCACTCAACTTACATATATTCAAAGAACTGAGTCACAGATCAGTGTGAGCCAATGCTTAGGGAGCCCCAAGTGGACCCCAAGGGTGCTGCAGAAATAGAACCAACGAAATTTGTTCAGCCAAATCTTTCCAGGCTCCATTAATGACTCAGACTGCCTGGTCAATTATCAACAGTGCCATGGGATGTTGTCCTGCCTAGCTCAGTTCCAATCCTCCATCACTGCATCTGTCATTTTGGAGTCACCATGGTCCTGAAGAGACCAACATTGCCCCACCCTAAGGAAGAATAGTCACTTGTTGACCATTGGACAACTGACAAACATGGGTGTAGACCTTCATTTCACAGACAGTTAAGGTGTCAAGAACTCTTGAACAGTATGGCAGCTCTTCATTAACAGTGCTTACATTTCTTCCTTTCTCCACAAATATGAACAAGCACCATGACCTATTAAACAGTGGTTCCAGAAGCTAAAGATGCTGAACTTCTTCAGAGTTCTTTGTCTTCCTGCAACATAATTGTGATATTTATCTTAACCTTGATATTTGAGAGTGTGTTCATATAATTGGCCTCCACGTAATGGTATCCAGAAACAGCAGTGTGTTTTCTCATTTGCTATATGACAAACATCCATTTTCAGCAATTGAAGGTGAGATGTAGAAGTGCCCCTTTGTAGGTTAGCTTTATGTTCCAGGTGTCCATACCCAATGCCACGAGCAAGGCTTGCTGTCATGCTGGAGAGAAGTCAGCCTCCTGACAAGCTTCTGTACAGAAAGCCTTCATGTGAGGACCTAACTTCTCACCACGATGCTCAGCAACTGATAAGAATAATATTTGTTTAGCACCCAATTACTACAAATGTCTTGGAAATTGTATTGTGCTTTAGCTGACTTTTGTCGAGAAATCTCTCCATCCTTCTTTTTTTCTGATACATGGTATACATTCTGACATCCATCTTTTCATGATCTTCCTCAAAGCAATATAATGGTCCACAATTGTTTGCAAATTAACTACATGGGCTAACAAACCATCTTGTAATGCTTTTATTTTCCTGTCTTTCCAATAATGAACACTTTTAAGCTACAGATTTTTCAGCAGTTGGTTTATGTTATCATCAAAGATAATTATTTTATGGATCAATTAAATGTGAACAAAAGCATGTGACACTTTAGACAATATGGCTTATGTCCAATTTAAATTTGATTAAAAAAAGTCCACATGTATATTTAAATGAAAAGGTGTAATAAACAGCAAATAATTTGAATGATTTTCTTACAGTGGTGTCAGTGCCACACGTCCATGAGATCATCTAATGATGATATTCATTATAAATCTGTGGCATTTGTCACTACTTTGGCAGTTTAAGAGTAAATGGATCACTGATTTATTGCATTTGTACAAGCTAATCTCCTGGAAAAGGAAGATTTTTTTCTAACACTGTAAAAGGTGAGAATTTGCTGCTGCAATCAAACGCACAAATGCATGTTATAGATCTAACAAATTCCAGAAAATTGAAAATTAAAAACATGGTTGAAACGGCAATTTGAAAATGACACGCAGGAAAGTAATAATTACTGGACTGTATAAGGTTTGCTGCTGATCTTCATTTTCACAAATGGCCTTGATGAAGTGATTCAAAGCCAGATATATAAATTTGCTGATAGTGCAAAATTAAGCAGGAAAGCAAATTTTGCTACAGAAGCAGCTATTATCCAAAATGGCTTGAGAGAGAATTGGCACTTGGATAAATGATTGGCAAATAGCTTTTAATGTTCAGAAATGGAAGATAATGCATATTGAAACTAGTAATTTTAAATATGAAACATCAATCCACTATTAGGTCATTACCATGACAGCATTAGACATTAATGTTATTGCTGTCAAAGTATATATCAAATTAAAGTATTTGTAATGCATAAAGTCCCCTGGGGCAGGATTGTCGGGTTGTCGGGCAGGCGGGCGGCTCGGGAGCTGCCGGGAAACAGACCACTGCCTGCGATCGGCCCCCAACCACGATTTCACGCTGGCTGGCCGATCGACAGCCAGCCAGCCTGAGAGGCGCTCTGAGAAGCTCAGCGCTGCCAAGGTGGGGGCTGGAGGAGCACGAGCGCAAAAGTCTGCTCATGCACATGAGAGCGCACACTGAAAGCTCCCTGAAGGCAGGGAGCTGCCTCAGGGAGCTGAACAATTTTAAAAGGAAGATTTTTTAAATCTGAGAAAAAATGTCCTGACAGGACTCACACAATAATATCAACAGAATTCCCACCCGTGGGTGAGGTTTCCTAAAAAACCTAAGGCCACCTGGCCGATTTGCCCTGCTGGAAGGGCAGTGAAAAATAGCTTTTAATTAATGGATTAATGGCCCTAATAGTCCTTTTAAGTGTCAGCAGGCACGCTGCCAACTCTCGCGCACGCCCGCCGGCTGAAATATCACACAAGTTTTGCTTTGACATTGGGGCGTTCGCCAGACGTCATCGCACACGATCGGGTGGGGTACGCACCCACCTACAGGACACAAAGTCCTGCCCCTGGTGTTTTGAGTTGGTGTGAATAATTTTCCTGGTGCATTTATATGATTGAATAGTGTTAGTACCATAGAAATGCTTAAACTAATAGCATGGAATCTGACTTAGCTTTTTTTTATCTTTCATGTCTTCCTATAGTTGTAATGAATGCTCTATTGTACTTAATGCTGTAGTAAGATACAATCAAACTTATTATCTGTGCCTTTATAAAAAGAAATGTAAACCATTCATCGCTAAAACAATGCGACATACAAACATTAAAAGAGGTAATCTTTTCCAAGGAGGAGACAGTCCAATTGAAATTAAGCTCTAAAAGTAACGATTTGTAACACTACAATAAAACATGTTTTGGTACCAGGACAACTTTCACCAGTACTCATGCATCTTCAAATAAGTGAATCTTTGTCAAGGTTAGAGCTGGTTGTCTGAGAATTGCAGTTAGAGGTGGCTAATACTAATCTTGAAAGTCAATACCAGTCAAGAACACAGAAGGGCACATTCAGGTCGAAATTTCAAAATTGCTGACTCCTTTGAATTGGCAACCAGGAGAAAAATATTGCTAGTCCTGCTGAATCAATGGAGGTGCTTACTGCCAGACCCCAAGGATTATAACAACTGACTAGCTCACTACTGCCTTTCTGACCAGAGACATGGAGCAGATTTTTTGCTTTGGGGTCACAACCCCAGGATCAAATCCTGGTCCTGACCCTGCATTGTGTTGGAACTGGTAACCCGACACAATTTTCAAAGGAGCGGCCAAAGGGTGTGCTCGCTTTCCGATTAAGGACAGCGGGTGAACCCCTGATGCTGGAGGGTGAATGGGAAGCCCTGCAACACTTAAAACATGGTAGCCTGTAGTGCAGTTAAAGGTGAAAGAGAGTGCCTCAAGATGGCGGCACCATCGGGATAGAATCTTTGGCTTGGCGAGTGAGGGCAGGGCCCGCTCGCTGAGGCGTAAAATGACGCGCAGTGACATTGGGCGTGCGTCCCGACATCACCGCATGTCATTTAGATTTTCAGTTCAGCGGGCGGGCGGGCTACCTGGCTGTGCACCCGCTGAACTGTCAAAGGCCTATTGAGGCCATTTAAAAAGCCAATAAAGCACTTAGCTGAGCTGCCCATCCAACCTTAATGTTGACGGGCAGGCAAAGAGCCCAGGAGACCTTCGCATTTTTCATGAAACCTCATCCACAGGTGGGATGGGGTTTCATCAACGTTTTTGAAGTGTTTGAAAAACTTTTAATAAAGTTAATGGACATTTCCCAGCTCATGTGACAGTTTCACATGAGGGGACATGTCCTTAAATATTTTTTTTTACCTCTAATCAATGTTTTATAAGTGAAAGTAATCTGCCTGAGGCACCTCTGTGCCTAAGGGAAATTTCTGCACTCTTTCGTGCGCATGCGACTCAGGCAACTCCCAGCCCACACAGGGAGAGCTCAGCGCTTCCGAGCGCGCATCACGCTGGGCAAACCTTAATTGGCCTGCCCATGTAAAATGGCGGTGCCCAGCTGATCAAGGGCGCCGATCAGCTGTGCGCCCACCCGTGCCCACTCCTGCACAACCCTCCTGACAAGGAGAAAATTCTCCTCTCTTAGCACTTCCAAAATTTATGATGATAAAAATATCCACAGTTATCAGACCCCCCAAAAGGGTGGGCTATGGCCGCAACTGTGGCCATCTTTTGACATTGGCACGTGGGTATGCTGTGTGTTGAGGTGGGGGATGGTTTTAAATGCTCCTGGAGTGCTGGTCCCCCAGTCTATTGCCATGAGAACACCTCCTTTCACTGGCCATGTTGGTCTCCAAAGGAGGCCCTGCTACTGACTGGACAATTCCAGTTGGCCCAGGAGAGGGGCGTTACTATTTTAAAATGGATCAGAGGTAGAACAAAGCCAACAAACCAGCAGTTGGAAATCCCAGCCTGCCCGCCTCAGGTCCTGTCCCCACCGACCACTGAAAATTCAATCCATGGATTGCCTGGAGCCACTGTGATGCAATTTCACATCCTATCTTTCCATTGCAAGCTTACTCCAAAATTTCCTGGAGACGTAATTTGAAAATAACACTGTGAGAATAATGGTGAATCAGGGGCTTCAGAATCGGGGTAATCAATGACTCACCCTATCTGTATCATGGAACTAATTAAGTTTGCCATCATTTCTGTATAATGGTACAGCAGCAACTTCAGGTGAGAAGGGGATACAGGGTTAAATATCCAAACATTGTTGCCCAAGTTGCATCGTTCAGGCAAAGCTTCACACAAGCAGTATTTTGCACTCTGCCTCACCATTCACAAGTGTTGAAAGTCACGGGACTGAATCTTCCAGTCAGCGTGCAGGGGCGGGCCCGACACGCCAATGCCTAACATGACGCTCAATGACGTCGGGTGTCCTGACATCATCGCACATCATCTCAATATTTCGTTCGGCGGGCGCGTGCCGGAGGTGGCTGCATGCCCACTGAAATGTCAACAGCCTATTAAGGCCATTAAGGAAATTATTAAAGTAGTTAAAAATGCTGCCCATCCAACATTAAGATTGGAGAGTTGGCGAAAGGCCCAAGCGGCCTCCATGGGCTGGATGAGATTTCCTGAAGCTTTTATAAAATCAATAAATTAATTTCCCCAACTTTACAAACATGCCCCAAGTCATCTGACACTGCCACATGGGTGGGCATGTTTAAATAAATTTTAACATCATTTATTAAAGTTTTTTATTGCCTATTCAATCACCCTGAGGCAACTCCGTGCCTCAGGGAGACTGCTGCGCTCTTTCGCGCATGAAAAAGCGCAGTCCCCGTCTCTTCCTCCTCCCCCTGCCTGCACAGGTAGTGCTGAGCGCTACTGGCTGCACGTTACGCTGGGCGGGCCTTAATTGCCTGCCCACGTAAAATGGCAGCGCACAGCTGATCGCGGGTGGCGATTGGCTCCCGCCCAGCCCGCCTGCCATGAGTGAAATCCTGGCCACAACATTGCTGTACTTGCATGATGGATATGAACACACAACTCACCACAGATAATTAGAACCAGTAATTTGTAGCAAAAGAACCCTTTTGACATGTGAGGATTTTTCATTTATATGATTAATAAATTGATATGATTGAATTCTACATTAGATATGAAAAGAAGAAACTTGACACAGCTACTAAGATTCTAAATTTTGATAAAACTAATTTTAAAGGGCAGAAACAGAGGCTGATGACAACAAACCAGCTAGTCAAAACTGTTGTTAGGTAAAACTGGGGATGAACAACGGGAGGTGTTTCAAAAATAATTAATACAGCAAGAGCTCTACTTATTCCAGCAAGGATTGATAATAGAGGTGAGAGATAAAACTTAAGGAAACAATGGGTGGAATTTAATGCCCTCCCCCGTGGTGAGCTAGGTGGCGGGAGATGGTGGGTCGGGACCCCACTGCCTTGCTGCCTCCACCCTGATTAAGTCCGTGGCAGAAAGGCTAGTGGGCAGCCTTCCCATCCTCCCCAGTTGAGGCAATTAATTCCCACTTAAGGGCCTCATCCTGCTGGTGTTAACCATGCAATGCAGGGGGTACAGCAAGAAAATCTTTGCGGGATACTTGCGGACTTGCCAGGGTTGGGAGGTTCCCTCATTCAAAGTCACTCAGTGCCTAATCGAGGGACCCAGCCTCAGGAATGGGGTGAGGGAGTGCCTGCCAAGAGCCACCCGCTGCCCAAGCTGTCAATCCTCTCCCCCGCAACTCCCACCCCACAACACCACCCACCCCCCCACCTCCTCCACCCCTGACCCTCACCATCGCTAACTTGTTGCCTGGTATCCAGCGATGAACCTGGACCTTGGGCAGATGTTATGCCAGCATCAGCCTTTCCCTCCCCAGTGGCACTGCCATTCAACAGAGCTGCCACCCTCTGATTGGCCAGCAGTTCTCAGCAGGTGGGACTTCTTCTGCCCCAGTCCTTGGCCCCAGGGAAGGCCCTCTGCTCTCCAGTTAAGTGCCCAAGTGCCCCTTAAGTCAGCGGGCTTTCTTTAAAAGAGGCAATGTGTGGCTCCCATCGGCACTCCAGCCAACAGGCAGGACCCCCATCACCATCAATAAATCCAACCCAGCATCTCAAAGTATAAAGAATAGTTTAAAGTCAGGGAACTTGGAAAGACACAAACAACAGCAAAGGAAAACAGAAAGGATATCGAGAGCTGCAAAAAAAAAACTTGAGAGAGATATTAAGATGCACACAAAATGAGTTAATAGTTCTATCAGAAGAAAATGGTAGTCAAGGACAATAAAGATCCTTTAAAAATAATGGGGGTAATACAGCAAATGAAGTTGAAGGAAATGGCAGACTTGTCGAACAATTACTTTGTGTCAGTCTTCACAGTAGGGTAAGAGAATAATATATCTTTCATTCAAGGGAAATTAATAATGCATCAAGAACTGACATACTATAGTGAACATATGCAAGAAAACAGCATAATATAAAAGAATGGCACTAAAGACTAATACAGTCCCAGGACCTGTTGGTTTCCACCCCAGGGTTTTAAATAAACTCCCAGAAGAAATTGTTGATGCTTTAGCCATAATCTTCCAAAGTTCTCTTAATTCAGGAATTATCTCTGTAGATTGGAAAATTGCAAAAGTAACTCAATTATTTAAGAAAGGTGAGAGAGAGAGAGAGAGAGAGAGAGAGCAACCAGGAAATTATAGAGGTTAGTATAGCATCTGTTGTGGGAAGTTATTGAAATTTCTAGCTAAGGACAGAGTAACTGAGCCCTTAGAGAAACATGAGCTGATTAGAGACAGCCAACATGGATTTGTAAAGAGTAGGTCATGCTCAATAAAATTAATTGATCTTCTTTTGAGGAAATAACTAAAGTAGTGGACAAGGGATTGTCTATAGATATTGTTTATATAAATTTCCTGGAGACACTTAATAAGGTTCCTCATAAGAGACCGTGAACGGAATTGAAAGATTATGGAATTGAAGGCATATTATTGACCTAGCTAGGAGATTGGGAAGACAGTAGAAGACTGTATGTGTACATGTGCTGGAATTGGGAGGAAGTGACCAATGGTGTCCCACATGGAACTGTGCTGGAGCCTCAACTATTTACTACATTTATTAATGACAGGTAAGATAACAGAGAACAATATATACAAGGTCGTCAATGTCACAAAGATCGGTGATAAACTAAAGAATGGACACGGAAGCTCAAAATTATAGGGACATTGATAGATTAAGTGATTGGGCAGGCTTGTGGCAGATGGATTTCAATGTAGCTAAATGTGATGTTATCTATTTTGGACCAAAGAAAAGATAGTTCTGAGGTTTATATAAAAAGTGAAAAGCTAGGAACAGTGGAAGTTCAAAGAGATTTAGGGGCCCATGTACATAGATCACTAAATGTAGTAGTCAGGAACAAAAAAGTTTTATTGGCCTTGGAAGGAATGAAGCGCTGATTCATGAGAATGTTACCAAGGCTCCAAGGATTAGATTATGAGGAGAGGCTAGACAGACTTTTATACCCTAAAATATAGAGGATTAAGGAGTGATTTGATTGAGCCTTTTAGCATTTTGAAAGGGACTGACAGGGTAGCTAGAGAAAAACATTTTCTGCTGATCACGAAGCCTAGGACAAGGGGACATAATCTTAAAAATCAGTGCCAGGCTATTCAGGAGAGAGGAAAAGAAACATTTCTTCATGCAAAGCACGGTAGATGTGCATGGACTGTCTCTGACAAAATGTTGCAGATCCTAGTCTAATTCATAATTTTAAATCTGGGATCAATATATTTTGGTATAAAGAGATAAGGAGCCAAGTTAAGTGGATAGTGTCTTGTTCTTTGTTTCAACGATGCACACAGGCCGCCAACATTATAGCTTAGCTAACTTTATTGATGACACATTTTCCTAACATCAACAAATATCCGCAGTAACTGAATTCTATCAAGACAGGTTCCAACATGTGGTCTCTGACATTCATTCCCTGGGTCAGGTGTCTCCACATCCAGCACAGAGTACCGTATAGTATCTAATACTGGAGTCCAATACCACAATCTATTATTATCATATAGATGGTGGCTCCAGCATCTGAATGCCCTACTCCTGCTTCTATGTTTCTAAGTTCTTTTGATAATTGCTGCCAATCAACCTAGCCGACACTGAAAATTAACTACAAGTGCGGAGTCTCATTCCTCAGGTTTTGAATTTTTTGGGAAGATTTTCAAAATGACAATTTTTTCATACTTTTCCTTTTTGTGGTAACTGAGGGTATAGTTCCACCCTTCTATCAATGGGGGTTACATGATGTACTGTGGGGGCTCTGACCAGTGAGCTTGTAACGTGGGCAATCTGGGGGGCGGAGCTTCCTGACGAGAGTCCTGGTCGAGTGTGAAAGTACCTGTAAATGTCTCTGTAATAAAGTTAACTGGTTCTTTATGAAACCTGCCTGCTCCATTGAATCATCGCGTTTTTCTTTCTTTTTTGCTTTCTTTCTGAATTGTATCTTTCTGTACCTGGTTTGTACCCTCTTTTTCTGTACCTGGTTTGACCTTGAATTTGCCCTCTTTTTCAGCGCTTTTGCTTATTTCCCAATCTTTAAATCTCATTGGCTAAGAAGAGATAAACTGTTGATTGCTTGGTTTATAAGGTCCCAAGTGCCTTGTTTTCCTGACTGCACCATTATCAGTTCGCCCTTTCATCAGCTTTTTGGGCAATACTTTTGAGCTAAATGATGCAGGTACAAGTTAAACTAATGGCAAACTCTGCTAAAGGTCCTAATACAGCAAAATCCAGCCCCTTATCTTGCAAACCTAGTCAGGATAACTGAACATCTGAGATCCTATACTAACGTTGAAAAGACTTTCAACATTAACATTTTTTTCTGACATAAACAGGAAATTAAAATACAAAGTAAGATACATCACACACCCTAAAAAAAGCATTTTTGTAGTTTGAAAATTTGATTACAATTATATTACTTTAGTACATCTTATCTGTAAGGATTTTTTCAAGGAACATGCTCAGTTAATATTGTATATTGATGCAAATAACCATGAATGTTAACAAATTTCAGACAAAGCATCATCATACAAAAAGAATATCTAACAAAACTGGTTTGAAAATTGTAATACCATTCTAATAATATTATGCTTCAGGCAGATTTTTTTCTAATTTACAATAAAGATTCCATTGAGATTTTAAAATGACTCTTTTAATAGAGTTTGTCTGTGTGCATATATTGATATTTCTGTTCAAAAGATGCATGGTAAAATTGGCAATCAAGTTTAATCATGCAAGCACGGTTCATGTTTTTGCGAACATACTCAGATACCCCTGCCACAAGACACTGCTGCTACTGCAGCATATCACTATGAACTTGTCTCTTATAGCATTTCATGCTGCATGTATATTACTTATATTTAAGTATAAAGCATGTGAAATTGGGCTCTGTAACACAGCTGGTGCTGGCACTACATAAAATGGTGCAGGCTGTGCTACCAGCCACTTCTGGTGTTGCCCAAGTAGCTTGCCATTCTGGGAAGGGTGCTAGCACAAGTATATTGTGCATGTACCAAAAGCATCAGGAAAGGTTGAATTGTGGCATCAGTCAGCTGTTTTGACTGATTTGAGACAGGTTGCTGAAACTTTGACTGTGCTGCTCCAGTGAACGTTTGTGCAAATCACTCACAGCTGAACATGTGTCCAGCAGCACAAGAGTCCTCCCACTCAGACTATTTAAAGGGTCAACTTGCACGTGAGGTGCTTCTGACTTACTTCTGCTGTGAAGGAGTTTGTGAAAATACTGTGGCTTATTTCTGCAGGTTCTGTTGGTGAGCCTGTCCATTCACTCAGGCCAAATAGAAGATGTTACCTGTCGTCTGCAACAGTTTTGAGGGCTGTCGTTGCAGTGCCTCTGGGTCTGCAATGACCAAGAAATGGAGCAGAGGCTACAGAGAGCAGAAGCTCTGCAAAGAGGGAGGACGAGGGCTTTCCACAGATGACCCCACCCACCATGGGTTTTCCGAAAATATTTCACATGCCTCGATCTGAGCCAGGAGTAAAACCTGAGGTGACATGGTTTCATCAAGGGGTTGGCTAGAAGAACTGTGCTGCCCCCTTCAACCCAACCTGGAGACTGATATCAGAATGAGCATGGCATTGCCAGTGGCATAAAGATACAAGGGCAGCAACCTTCTGTGTGACCGGATTATTCCATACAGGAGTGGGCAATATATCCAACATCCTCCAGTCCTTCATCGACGCACTCTGGGTGATGGAGGCCCTATATTTGAACAGACGATTACATCATCTAAGGATGGAGAAGCAGGATGAATGGGCACATGGAGTTTCATGGAGAATAGGATTCCTAATGGTTTAGGAAGCCATTAACTGCAAACACGAGGTTCAGTGGGCCCCCATGTTAACTGGGACAGGTATAGGAACCGCAGGGTCTACCATTTTATCAACGTGCAGTTGGTGCATGACCGAGCACACTAGATCATAACTGGTGAATGCCCCAATCATGATACCTTCATTCTTTATTAGTATTCATTCATACATGTGCACCACTGGCAAGGACAGCATTTATTGCCCATCCCTAATGGAAGGGTGGGTGAACACGCTGTGATCCACCCCTCTGCCCTTGCTGCCAAAGTTCTCCTCCCGACCCCCACCCCGTGAACAACGCCCTGACCCCTGACCCGCCCCCACCTCTTCATTACTTGCCTGTGTCCTGAGGTACTCTGCGATCCTGGGACTCTGGTACCTGTTTTTCCAGCAGCAGCCACAGCCTCTGCAGTGGCACTGCTGAACATAAGAGCTGTCTATCTGATTGTCTAGCAGCTCTCAGTAGATGAGACTTCAGCCCTGGGGTCTTGATTCAAGGGGAAGACCTGCCGCTGGCATCGCCACTGCCTGATTGGCTTGTGGTTCGTCCGGCCTACCTGGAAAGAAGCAGTGTGGATCTCTCACTGCCTCTCCAGCTGGCAGATCCTAATGCCTCAACAAGATTCTGCCCAGTATTCCAGATGTGGTCTTACCAACACCTGTGCAATTTTAGCAAGACTTTATATTCTTGTATTTCAATTTACTTGCAATAAAGGCCAACATGCCATTTACTTTCCTGATTGCTTGCTGCACCTGCATGCTATCTTTCCACGTTCCCTGTACAAGTAGCCACAAGTCCCTCTGAACATCAACATTTACAAGTTTCACACTTTTTAAAAAACACTTTCCTTTTCTATTTTTACTAAGAAGTGAATGATCTCACATTTCCTCACATTATACTCCATTTGTCACTTTGTTGCCTGCTCACTTAACCTGTCTACATCTCTTTGCAGCTTATCTGTGTCCTCTGTGTAGCTTGCATTCCCATCTAGCTTTGTATCATCAGTGAACTTAGATACATTACTCTCAGTCTCTTCATTTAAGTCATTAATATAGATGGTAAATAACTGAGACTGCAGCAGTGATCCTTGTAGCACTTCACTAGTCTCAGCCTGCCAACTTGAAAATGCCCCATATCTGTTAACCAATTCTCTATCCATTTTAATATATTACCCCCAACTCAATGAGCCCTTATCTTGCCTTCTAAACTTTAGTGTGGTACCTTAGCAAATGCATTTTGGGAATCCAATTTTACTAAAGTTACTAAATCTAAAGCTCCCCATCCTCAAAAAACTCTAATAAGTTTTCAAACATCATTTCCTTTTCATAAAACCATGTTGACTTTGGCTGATCATATTTTCTCAATGCATTGTTAAGACTTCCTTAAATAATAAATTTGAGCACTTTCTTGACAACTGGTTTCAGGCTAACTGGCCTATAGTTCACTGTTTTCTCACTCCTTCCTTTCTTGAATACTGGTATTACATATGCTAACTTCTCACCTGCAGCGACTTTTTCAGAATCAGGGGAACATTGGAAAAGCTCAGCCAGTGCACCTACCATCTCTGCAGCAACCTCTTTTAGAACCCTGGGATATAGGCCATCAAGTCCTGGGGATTTGGTAGATTTTAGCCCCTTTAGTTTCTCTGGTACTTTTTCCACTGCTGATATTGATTACCTTAATTTCATCACTTTTTTAGCTCCCAGGTTTTTCTCTACTTCTGGTATCCAACTTGTGTATTTTATTGTGAAGACGGACACAACATATTTGTTCAATGCCTCTGCCATTTCCTTATTCCTAATGATAATTTCTGCTCTCTCTGTTCCTAAGGGATCAATATTTACTTTAGGTACTCTTTTTTTTATATACTTGTAAAAGCTCTTACAATCTGTTTTTTATATTACTGGCAATTTTATTCTCATTTTTTTCCTTTTTATCAACTTATTTGTGGCCCTTTTCTGATTTCTGAAATACTTCCAAACATCATACCTACTATTATTCATTACAAAAACCTCTTCTTTTAATTTATTAATGTCCTGAACATCCTTAATGAGCCAGGGGTGGGTGTTTCTTTTTTTTTATGTTTTTCAATGGAATGCATTTCTGTTGAACATTTTGAATTGTTTCCTTAAATTTTTCACACTGTTTATTTAACACCACATATTTTAGTCAATTTACCAAATCGACCTTAGACAGCTCTCCCCTCATACTTATGTAATTGGCTTTGTTTAAGTTTAAGATTTTTTTTGTGATTGGAGTGTATCACTTTCAAACATAATATGGAATTCAATTATATTATGATCACTATTTCCCAGTGGATCTTTTACTATCAGATTATTAATTAATCCTGCCTCATTATACAATACTAGATCAAAAATAGCTTTATCCCTAGTTAGTTCCACTGTCGTTGTCACAAAAGCATTCTACAAACTTATCTTCTACAACACCTTTGCCAATTTGATTGGTCCAGTCTATATGAAGATTAAAGTCACCCACAGTTATCACTTTGCCTTTGTTACAAACTCCAAGCTCCATATTCAATGCTCTATTCAAAAATATAACGACTGTCAGGGGAGCTATAAACTACTCCCAACAGCATTTTCCGACTCACCAAAAGTCATTCTACTTCCTAATCTTCTGAGGCAAGATCCTTTCTCACTAATGCCCTGTCATCTTTTACTATCAGGCTACCTCTCCTCCTTTCCCATTCTTCCTGTCCTTTTGAAATGTTTTGTATCCTGAAATATTTATGTCCCGAATTTGCTCACCTTGTAACCATAGTTCTGTAATGACGATTAGATTTAAACCATTTATCCCTATTTGTGCCATTAATTCATTGATCTTATTGCAGATGTTTTGTACATTCAGATAAAGAGCCTTTTTTTTCCCCTGCATGAACCTTACTCGCAGATGCAATATTACTGTTAAACTCTCTGTCCCTAATATCCCCCTCTGCTTGTTTATAACCATATCACTACACAATTCTATTTCCTTGAAACTTCTCTTTGGATTTATAATTCTCACCTCACTTGAAACCCTTTTCTGTTAGTTGAAAGCCCTTTATACTGCCCTAATTATACAGGTCACCAGAACATTGGTCCCAGCCTGATTAGCTCCCTCTTTCCTGACTCTTGATGCCTGTGTCCCATGAATCAAAACCCCTTTTTCCCATGCCATGGGTTTAATTTGAGCCATGGGTTTAATGCTCTAGCTGCTTGTCCCTATATCTTAATTGGTGCATTGTTCAGGAAACAATCCAGAGAATATCAGCTTTGAGGTTTTGCATTTTAATTTGGACCCTAACTCCTCAATGTCTCTGAACAGAACATCTTTTCTAGTTCTACTTATATCTTTGATTCCTATATGAACCATGACAACTGGATCCTTCCAGTCTCAAGGAGATGTCTTTATTTATTTAATTAGTCAATTAGTTATTAATTTAGTTTACTAATATAATAATAATTTCCACTTTCCTAGATTGCAGGTAAAAGAAGAACACCCACCCAGCTACTGAAGGTGAAATCAAGGCTTAAAAAGCAGCACCCCATTCCCTCCTGCACCCCACTCCCTCCTGCACCCCATTCCCTCCTGCGCCCCATTCCCTCCTGCGCCCCATTCCCTCCTGCACCCCATTCCTTCCTGCGACCCATTCCCTCCTGTGCCCTATTCCCTCCTGCGCCCCATTCCCTACTGCGCCCCATTCCTTCCTACGCCCCATTCCCTCCTGCACCCCATTCCCTCCTGTGCCCCATTCCCTCCTGCGCCCCATTCCCTCCTGCACCCCATTCCCTCCTGCGCCCCATTCCCTCCTGCATCCCATTCCCACATGCACTAAATTTCCATCTTACGACTTGGTTCATGAAGCACTCTGCCCTGGGTCACTCTGTGTTTCCCCAGTCTGTACTTTCCCACTCAGGAGAGGAGGAGGAGGATGAAGAAGGACAGGTCTGGGGGAAAGTGCAGCCGGGAGGAGATATCTGGAACACCTTCAATGCAGATGGTCTGTTCAAGATTGCCTGCTCAGACTCTGCTACTCATTGGACTACTTCCCTTTACTAGCATGGTTCCACTATTCCCCCTCTTACAATCCATCAGGGACATCCCATTACAATGTCTCCTTTACCGAATTCCAACAATAAAAGTCACCATCAATAACATTTCCATAACTTCCTCATCCAAAACACATCCACTTATATGAACAGAAATGAGTTTTTCGCTCTTATGCTTTCCCTTATTGCCTGTCTTGCAGATGACCTTGCCTGTACTGGTGGCCCTATGCAGTGTTACCCCAGAGACTGCAGTATGGCTGGTGGAAGGCTGCTAACATTCACTGGGGATGACTGCTGATTGTCCCTCAGGATCTCCTCAAGCAGCTCTGGGACTTGAGGGTCCAGCTTCAGTCTGCTTCACCTCAGCATGGGCAGCAGCAACCTGGGCTGGTTGGCTGAGAGGCAACAGAAGGAGCACTGGCTGAGTGGCAGTGGTGAGAACACAAATGCTGCCATCCTGAGAAAGGACAGTAGGTTCCTGCACCACAATGCCAGAGTTACTCCCTCAGGGCATCACCAATCATTGTAATCTGATAGAACACAGGTTGCTGAACTGTAGCAAGACCCTGCAAGACCCTTTCAGCCATGATCTGAGATTCACAGCCATGAAGACAGCAGTCTGAGCCTCCAATGGCAACAAGAATGGCTCTCATGACCTCAGTCTGTGCTTCTATTGCAGCACTCAGGTGTTGGTTGGCTTCCGCCTGTATGGCAGTGGAAGCTGAGAAAGCAGCCATCAGACGCTGATCATTGTTGAGTCTCAAGCGCTATCAAGGAGTTGGCCATTTGCAAGCTGGAATGGATGAGCTCCAAGTTCTGCACGATGCCCTGTGCCATGTTAGAGGTTCCTTGATAGTGGCAGCAGGCTCTGAGGCAGGCCTGCCAATGTGCCAGGCATCCGTGTGCATGCTCATCAGTGTTCTCCCACATGCTGCCCTACCTCATTTGAGTCACCCACAGCAGAACTTCTCTGTGACCTCCGCCTCCAGTGAGCTGGCACACGAACTATCCTTTCCCCCTGACCTGGATGCCACCCACTCATACTCGGTGACTCAGGCTGATTCAGTATCTGCGTTAGTCACTGTGGATGTTAGATCAATTGTTGGGGACTCTTCATCAGTACTGGGCTGCTACTCTCTCTTCCTCCTAAGGCTGCTGTGGCAAAGCCAACAGCAGTTCTTGGGTACCTGAAAGCATAAGATCAGAAGGAGAGGATTTGTGTAAGACAGTGGGCTGGGGATATTGTACAGGAGGCCCATGTTCACACATTTGCAGCTTGCACATCATACCAGATAGCAGGATGAGGGTGAGATGGGATTTAAAAAGGGGCATAAGGCGGGAACATACCATAATGCTGACTGCTCTCATCGATGTTGGATGTTAGGAGATATGTTGCAGGCAACCTCCATGATACAGGGAGCCATTTCCTCTGCAGGGCTCAGGGGTTGAGGGCATGCCTTGTTGTCTTCTGCTTCTTTCTATTCTGGGCAACTTTGTCCATCAGGAGAGAGGATAGAATATCAGTGAATGTGTTGCACTGTGTTTGATTGATAGCCTGCCATAGCTGAATAGCTGGAGATCTATAGAGGCTACAAAATATGAGCATGAAGCTGGGAGCATGGTAGGTGTCTAAGGGTGAGCTGTAGAATCTGGATGTTCAGTGTAAGTTATGCAGCAGAGAGTGCTGCAGGATTACTGATGGGATCGTGGAGCATGAAAAGCTGGAGGTATGAAGGGTAGGAGATTTCCTTCGAAGATGCATTGACTGACCTTGACCACCTGTGTAAGGTCATTAAATTTCCAGTAAAGATGCCAGACCATTAGGGTCAGGCTCCAGTAGCTGATCTCCCTGGCCACCTGCACCTATTCCCTTTGGTAGGTGTTCCTTGAGGGCCTCCTGGACCCCTAAGGAAACTTCTTGTTGACTTCCATGATCGAGGCTGGGAAGCACCACATTATTTAACTGTGGAGCCCTCCCTCTCTTCTGGTGATCCATTTTCCTTCTCTCCAACTGTAACACTGGCAGTTAGCAATAATTTCCTTTCAGTGCAGCTGCCCTTCAAGATCTGGGCAACACATGTTAGCCTTGCCTGCTGTTAGGGCCCCCCTGTTGAGTATGTAACAAGCCAGCAGTAAGGCTTGCACTGGGCTGCATGCTGAAGTCATGGACATGAGGAGGCAGCATGAAGCTTGCCTGCTGCCTGCTTCACCGGGGCAGGGCGCGGACAGATCATGAATCGCGCATCAGTGCCCGAAAACAGGTGCAAACAAAACTTTGACCCAAAGAAGCTGCTCTTCGTATGTTAATGCAACTGCTACTAGTGATGGCTGAAATGATTTTGCTGATAGGCAACAGGGCAAATTCAAGGTGAGCGCTGGCATTCTTGTTTAAAGCAGGGGTTGAAGTTGCTGTTAGTTCACACTGAACTGAACCAATAAACTGAGAGTCCAGAATAGGGTAAAAAAAACTGTCCTTCATTTTACCACATGATTCTTTGGATAGCTGATATCATATGGCAGAATGTTTAGGGCATACTGCATACAAATATTCAATTTTGAACAATTAAAGTTAATCTACAATTCAATAGGATGCTCAGCAGTCACCATTACTTATTGAATGCAGCAGTAATTAGTTGAACACTGCCTCCAGAATAGAAAATAGAAACCTTTGTTTGCTTCAGAGGTTTACAACCAAGTAGCAAAAAGAATGGGTGGGGAACTTCTGAGGCATAGAGAACATGGGATTTCAGCAAAGCAGATGTCACAAATATGGAACCCAAGAGGGTTTTGAGCTAATGAATAATGGGGGAGATTTCAGAGATATGGTGAAGGAAGGAATTTTCAATCACAGAGCTAGCAGAAAGAGGTCATCATGGAGAAGGTGGGAGAAGTACAGCATAAATGTACTGTTATTAAAATTCGAGAGTACAGATAGATTCTGTAACTGAACAGAGTGTGTTTTTAAGAGCCCATTTATAAGACATTGACAGTGCCATAATTCAGAATAAACTTCCAGATTTAGTTACATTCAATTTATGGCCACACAATCTGAAGGATTTTACTGCAAACAGGATACCGTGATTTTTTTGCATGAAGTCTTTAAATTCTAAGTATTAATATATATGTTATTTGAATTTAACACATCTATGTGAATGAAGCACAAAGGAGTAAATTGATTTTGTGTTTTGTGTAAAACAGGTGATATTAAAGTCAATGAAAATAAAAGTAGGGAGAAATGTTAAAGATGTTGCTGAGTTGCTAGCACCTGTTTTAGATTATTGCACAGGTTCACAACCTACCCCATTCACTTTCAACTACAGGCTTTATCCACTCATAGGGCGGGATTTTCCAGTCCCACCAACAACGATGCCCGCTTCTGGTGGGACTGGAAAATCCTGGCCATAATGTGTGAATTTACTATGCAGTCAATAGCCTGTACTGTATTGTATATGGTTTTATTGATATTATGCAGTAACAAATAGTGTGTACAGCTATTCCCTATAAGTGGTCTCAAATAGAGTAGTTTGTTATGAAGTAGTTAAAAAATTACTCCCCCATTATAAAGTAGCTGGGAACCAGTGCAAAAGTCTTTTTGCAACTGTCTGCATAGCTACCGGGTAAATTAATGTTTATGTTATGTATTGTGGCTGAAAACCTTGGGTTGGGTTGGGTTGGGAAGACATCTCCTGATTTTACACGATTTAAATGGAAAAACTTGCTTTGATTAAGTAACTTTGTTTAAGTAGTGATTTCCAGGAACTTATCTACTAGTTAAAATGGGATATGCCACATTTTATTGTATATAATTTGATATTCGATACAAAAGTATTCATTGCCTGATTCTATTTTGTTTACTTTTTATGCTTTTATTCTCAAAGGTAAATGGAAAAAATTGCTGCAAAATAGATTCTCATTCAGGGTTTGATGTTGGTGTTTTACTTTCTATTTTTGGTTGCTTCTCCTTTTGTATTTTCTATGCTGAGTATTGTGAGCCTTCAGATTTGAAAAGGTAAGATAATTCACATCGATAGACCTCAACTAATAATACTGCTGAAAAGATTGGCAGTCAAAGGCTTACCACAGTTGTGCATTATTCTATCTACTGACCTTGGCATATTTTGTTCATGTATTTCAGTTTTAACTCGCTGCAGCTGAGAATTGTCAAAAGTAATGGTCCCATTATTACCAGGGAGGTGGGGAAAGTGCAGGGGAGTGCATGGCCCAGGGAAAACCCACCAGCCTGAACAATTGATGTGAACAAGAATTTGTGGCAAGTAGCTGCAGCCAGTAACCTGTCAGAATGGTCCCTGGTAGTTAGTGGAGGCTCTGGTTGGAATCGAGGTTTGGAAGGTGGGCAGTAGAGGCGTCTAGCTCTCAGCTTGAATTTGCAGATGGAGTTCTGATAACATCATTGGACTCGGTCTGCATATTTAAAACAGGACCCCACTTCCTTGCTGCAAGTGCTTTGCTCATAAGAGCAGGAACGAAGCAGCATCAGTGGAGGTAACTGACTTCTGTTATTTTAACTTCCCCATGCCCTGTTTACACCAGGTGGGGATAGTTAAAATCAGGTTCAATATTTCAACTGAGAAGACAAGGCTAAGAGAAGATTTGGTAGAGGTGTTCAAAATCATGAGGTAACTGGATAGTGTAGACAGGGAGAAACTGTTCCCGCTCGTAAAAGGATCAAGAACGAGAGGGCACAGATTTAAAGTGATTTGCAAAAGAAGCAAATGTGATGTGAGAAAAAACTTTTTCACATAGCGAGTGGTTCGGGTCTGGAGTGCACTGCCTGGAAGTGTGGTGGAGACTGGTTCACTCAAAGCATTCAAGAGGGCATTAGATGATTATTTAAATAGAAACAATGTGCAGGGTTATGGGGAAAAGGCAGGAGTATGGCACTAAGTCATAATGCTCATTTGGAGAGCCAGTGCAGACACAATGGGCTGAATGGTCTCCTTCTGCACCAAAACATTCTGTGATTCTGTGAAATGTTCACTTCTACCCAAATTTGAAACTACTACCATAGCTATACTATAATGATGGTACAGGCATGATGGACCGACTGGCCTCCTTCTCTGTTGTATGATTCTATGGTTTAGGAAGAAAGTGGTATTCTGCAATGTCAGCAGTCTAAATACAAGGATATAGCTCATTATTTCTTGCTGTCCTCTTGTCTGTTTATACTGCGAGTTGACTTGCTTCCATCAGATCTAATGTTTTCAAGTGGAACTTGTCTGATCACATTATCTAATAGCATTTTATCAGAACAAACTCAGACTTTCCAACTCTATTCTGCAGATCAAACATGACGAGTTTGTGCAATGGATGGGGAAATCAGCAGAGGCTTCCACACCAACTGCCATCCAGCAGTTCCTGGTGAAAAATGTGAATGTATATATCAAAATCAACTATGAAACCCTCTCAGTATCATAGCCCGTGAGCACTCAAAAGGCTGCTTGGATGAGGCACTGATGGCAGCCTGCATCCATAGAGACAACATCAACATCAGACATAAGAACATAAGAATTGGGGCTGGAATAGACCATATGGCTCCTCAAGTCTGCCCCGCCATTCAATCAGATCATGGCAGATATCTGACCTCAACTCCACTTTCCTGCCCAATCCAAATATCCATAGAATCCCCTTACAGTCTAGAACTCTTATCAACCTCATCCTTGAATATACTCAATGGCTGAGCATCGATCACCACCCCCCACCCCCCCACCCCGGGGTAGAGATTTCCAAAAATTCACAACCCTCTGAGTGAAGGAGGTTCATGGGAATAGCCTTGCAACATCTACTCTGCCAAGCCCTCTCAGAATCTTATATGTTTGAATTGGATTACCTCTCACCTGAATTCCAGAGAAGATAGACCCATTCTGCACAACCTCTCATCATAGGACAGCTCTGTCAGCCTAGATATCCATCCAGGCAGCCTTCGTTGTACCTCTTCTAAGGCAAACAAATCCTTCCTTAGACACAGAGAATAAAGTTGTAAACTGTATTCCAGGTGTGGTCTCACCAAAGAGCTATACAACTGTAGCAAGACTTCCTTACTCTTGTACTCCACCCCCTTGCAAGGAAAGCCAACTATTTGCCTTCTCAATTGCTTGCTTTACCTGCATGTTAACTTCCAGTGTTTCATGTACAACAACACCCGAACCGTGCTTAATTCCAGTATTAAACAATTTCTCACCATTTGAAGAATCTTCATTTTTTCTGTTCTTCCTACAAAGTGAATAACCTCATATTTCCTCAAAGTATACTCTATCTGCCACCTTCTCTTGCAATAATTTAACCTATATATCCCTTTGGAGACTCTGGGTAAATTTTAACCTCAAAACACCAGCAAATTAGGGTCTGGTGGCAGGTGAAAGGTGTGAAAAATGTGAATCCTGAGTCATACCTGCCTCCAACCCACCCACCTCCAGTTTCAACAGAGGTAGGATGCTGGATGGTCAACCAACCCCTTGACACTTTTAATATTGGACTGAGGCTGTGAACTTCATTATTATTTTGGATTTCACTGTAGATGGCCGGGTTTCCTGGACCTTAGGAAATCCAGGAGCTAATTCCTGGCAAGTTCAATGGATCCAGTGCCTTTGCACAAACCTGCTGGATCCAACATGCTTGTCTGGGCATCCCATCCACCCCACCTTTCTACAGAATCGGGCACACTCCAAGCCAACTCTTCATATCCCTAGACCTTCCCTATGAGATGTCCAGAGCAGCCCAGGGCCTCCAGTTCTCCCCACCGGGGCCTCCAATTTCACACCCCTGCCCTCTCCCCAACCTCCAACTTCCCCCCATCCTCAGACCTCCAACCTCCTGCCCCCATGCTCAGATTCACCCCTCCAAGCTGCTAGTCCCACCCTAAACCTTTGATTCATGACCCCAAGCCATCGAGCTACCTCCAACCCAGCTGCTAACTACCCAGGACCACAGGTCTCCAACCTCCACACTTCCCTGGCCTCTGGTTGCCTTCTGCAATATTACCCACAGACCCTGGAAACTGACAACCACATCTGCCCCATCAAGGATTCTGCAAATCTGGAGCGATTCCCTCCTTGGAATCTTTGTCATCCCATTGGGTTCCCACCCTATCTACTCCAGCCTGGTATCCTGGGATATCCCTGCTTCTGGATCAACACCCTCCCCCTGGAATGACCCCTGTACCCCATGTGGATTACTCTTACACACCACCCCATTTGGGATCAACCCGCACCCCCCAATCAAAATACACCTCCCCCCCCCGACCTTCCCCAACACACCCACTGATTGCAACCCCACTCACCCCTTCCAAGGGGCACAGGAGTAGGGAGAGCACATCAGGAGGAGTGCCCGGCCTACCTAAAAATGTGCTGCCAACCTGGTGAAGTTACAATATAGGACTAAATGCATGCTAACAACAGCATGCAATGGACAGAGCTATGCAATCCCATAACCAGTGGGTCAGATCAAAGCTCTGCAATCCTGCCATATTCAGCTGTGAATAGTGGGATACATTTAAACAACTAACTGTAGGAGGAGATTGCACAAATATCCCCATCCCCAACGATGGTGGAGCCCAATGCAACTGTGCAAATGTCAAGGCTGAAGCATGTGAGCCATCTTCAGCCAGAGGTGCAGAGCAGGGGAACCATTTCGATCTCTTCCGGAGGTCTCCAGCATCACAGATGCCAGTATTCAGCTAATTTGATTCACTCCACATGATATCAAGAAGTGGCTGAAGGCACTGAATACTGCAAAGTCTATGGGCCCTGACAAAATCCCGACTGTCATACTAAGGACTTGTGCTTCAGGATTAGTTGCGGCCCTAGCCAAGCTGTTCCAGAATAGCAACAACACTGCCAGCCAACTGACAATGTGGAACATTGCCCAGGTATGCCCTATCCACAAAAATCAGGACAAATCCAACGCGGTCAATTATCACCTCATCAGTCCACTCTTGATCATCAGTAAAGGGTTGGAAGGCATTATCAACAGTTCTATCAAGTAGCATCCACATAACAACGTCCTACTCACCAAGGCTTAGTAAGGGTTCCACCAGGGTCACTTGTCTCGTGACCTCATTACAGACTTGGTCCAAATATGAACAAGAGAACTGAACTCAAGAGATCAGGTGAAAATGACTGCCCTTGACATTAAGGCAACATATGACTGAGTTTGGCATCAAAGTGCCCTAGCAAAATTGAAGCCAATGGGAATTGGGGAAATCTGCCCACTGATTGGAGCCATTCCTAGCCCAAGGAAAAATAGTTTGGGTGCTATGGGCCAATCATTCCAGCCTCAGGACATCACTGTAGGAGTTCCTCAGAGTAGTGTCCTAGGCCCAACCGTCTTCAGCTGCCTCATCAATGACCTTCTTTCCATTATAAGGTCAGAAGTGGGGATGTTCACTGATGATTGCACAATGTTCAGCACCATTTACAACTCCTCACATACTGAGGCAGTCTGCGTTCTTAATCAGCAAGACCTAGAGAGCATTCAGCCTTGGGCTGATAAGTGGCAAGTAACATTTGTGCCACACAAGTGCCAGGCAATAATTACCCCCAACAAGAGAGAATCTAACCATCGCCTCTTGACATTCAATGATATTACCATGGCTGAATCCCCACCATCTACATCCTTGGTGTTACCATTGACCAGAGACTTAATTGGACCATCAACATAAATACTGTGAGCTGGTCAGAGGTTGGGAATTCTGCAGCCTGTAACTCACCACCTGACTCCCAAAATTCTATCTACCATCTACAAGGCTCAAATCAGGACTGTAATGGAATATTCTCCATTTGCCTGAATGAGTGCACCTCTAACAATGCTTTAGAAACTGAACACCAGGGAAATCAAAGTTACATGCTTGATTGGCACCTCATCCACCACCTTAAACATTCGCTCTGCCAACCATTGACGCACAGTTGATGCATTGTGTACCATATACAAGATGCACTGCAGCAACTCACCAAACCTCCTTCGACAGTACCTTACAAAGCCATGACATTATCCACCTAGAAGGACAAGGGCATCAGATGCATGGGAACATCATCACTTGCAATTTCCTCACCAAGTCACACACCATCCTGACTTATAATTACATTGCTGTTCTCTCGCTATCCCTGGTCAAAATCCTGGAACCCCTTTACAGCGCTCTGGGCATGCCTACAGCAGATGGACTACAGCAGTTCAAGAAGGCTGCTCAACACCACACTCTCATGGACAATTATGCATGAGAAACACTGCTGCTAGCCTAGGCAGCGATGCTCACATCCCACGAAAGAATAATAACATACTTTGTAATGCACGCTCCACTAAACTGTTCCCCACCTGATTGGAAGCCAGGCCAGTTAACCAGGCTGGCTGCCAGGCAGGGAAGCAGTCAGTGAACGTAAGACTCCCAACATGTCAAGTAATTTATAATCCAGCCCTTTGTGTTCTCCTCACAGCTTGCTTTACCATCTTGCTTTGTATCATCAGCAAACCTGAATGCATTGCACTCCATTAATGATCCTACTGCATGAATAAGGAAGTAAGGGCATTTGTGAGAAATAGGAGATTTTGAAGAAAATTTACACTAAAAAAGAAAGAGGATACCTTTGAATAAATTATCATTCAATGTCTATTACTATTGTACAAGATACCAGTTTCTGTATTTAACCAAGCAAAGATGCATACATCTGAATATGTAATATGGAATATAAAAATCTTATTGTCAGTGATAAAGGAAAGTTACTTTGCTTAATATGATAAAGTAATAGGGAATTTTATTTAGTAATCTCAGAGTCCATTAGTTCACTAAATAAAATAAACAAATCTCTAATGTAATGCATACCTAATCTGCAGTGCGTTTCAAAAGCTTTATCTGGCATCATATAGCTAAAAAGCATGCAATCTAATTATAACTCAGGAATTCTTTGCCAATAAACTATAAAAAATGACAGAAAAAGACTGAGAGGCTGCATTAATTTTTGAAATTCACTGTGCAGCATAAAATATATTATCAATTGAAAAAGAAATGAGCAATGGAGGCTTCCAGAATATAAGATCATGTGTTAAACTGAACTCCAAAGAGCAATACCCTGAATACTTGCTTTTAGACACTATGGAACTAGTTGCTGTAAAAGCATTTAATCAGCTTAATGTCAAAGCTGGGATAAATATAAATCCTTAAGTGATGCTAAGAGTTATTAGTCACCATATTGATAATCAAAGTAAGTGTTCTGCAATTGAAAAAAATTGCTTCGTAAGTGTTTCTAGTTCATAAAGCCTTATGCAAAACAAATGGAACTTGGCCATCAAAGAAAACATAACTGAAAACGAAGACCCCAGAATTCTTCTTATAATAATATTTTCAATTAAGTCCTCTGCCTTGCTAATCACAACTCTCTAATCAAAACACTAGTGTCCCTGGTTTTATACTGTGCTACTTCAAGAAAATAGATTTGCTGGTGGTAACAAAAAAATATAGGCCAACAATGATAACACTTACCAAGCAGCTAACAAGCCCCTTAACTGTATGAATGTCTCAAAAATATTTAGTACAACTATGGACTGCTAAATTTTAGGAGAGAATGGATGACTGTCAATGGGGTGCAATGGATAACTAAGAGCTCCAAGCGCTAGTGAGTGCTGCGAGTGGTGGGTGAGGAAAGGCAACAAAATTAGATATACATGGGTCTATGTCTTTAAGACAATGAAGAAGAGGTAAAATTTTGTATGACTTAAATAACGGCACTAGATAGTTAAAAGCAAAATACTGCGTATGCTGGAAATCTGAAACAAAAACAAAAAAGCTGGAAAAACTCAGCAGGTCTGACAGCATCTGCGGAGAAGAATACAGTTAACGTTTCAAGTCCGAATGACTTTTCATCAGAACTAAATAGTTGTTTAGTAGGACAGGACTTGAGTATTGCTGATAAAAGAGACATGTTGAAGCTTATCGTCTTGCACTCATCAGGACACTGCACAAGAATTCCAATACAAAGGGAAAACAGGCCACCAGAGGACACCTGCCAAAATCCTCACAGTCAACAGGGCAAAGCAGTCAGCAGGCCGCCTCCACCTCAGCTGTGAATGTCGGGGCTGCACCTGGACATAGTTGTAGGCAACAAAAGATTAAGAAGTATTGATAGCATACAGGGTGTACAACCATTGTACATAGTTTTGGCATTTGTAAACATATGTTCACTTGCAATGTTTGGAAATTTCCTGGATTCAATATTGCTGTTAGTTGCTTCAATGATGTTGGCTTTTAAAGGGTGTGGAATTTGGCCCCTCATCAGAGTCCAATAATGAATCCCTAAGGACAGAATTCTTAAAGTTTATCCCGACGTTGGGACACTGATTTTCGGCCTCATGTCAAATTAAGCTAGCCCACCCGCCAAGCTTTCCACTGCTGGCGGACTGAAAGACTCTGCCTTCTTTGTATATCTTTAATTTTTTTAAACACCTCAATTATGTCACTCTCATCCATCTGAACTCAATGGAATACAATCTTAGTTTATGCAACTTATCTTCATAATTTTATTCTTTAAGCATTCTAGGAAATCTGCAATGGAGTCCCTCCAAGGCCTTTTTATCTTTCCTGCGGTTTGGTGTTTAAAACTAAAATACAGAACAACTGTAGCAGGTGTGAACTTTAATCACCCAAAAAGGGTGAGTTGGGATTGGATCAGAGGTAATTTTTTTGTTAATTTCAAACCTGACTCCAGTCTGCCCCTAACCTGACCACTTCTGGGTTTAACAGAGGTAGGACAAGGGGTGGTCAATCCCTTTCTAGGAGACCTGTTGGCCAGTTAAATATTTTAATTGTGCTGGTTACCTCTGATTCAACCCACTTTACAGGTTTATCAATGGCTGACCTGCTTTCCTGGGCTTTGGGAAACCTAACAGCTGAAGGGAGGCAGGGACAGCTTCTGGTAGAAGCTAAGTGCCTTTATAGTACCGCTTGTGGGCAAGGGGGAGAATGAGAGCTTCTACGCAGCTCCTCCAAGCTCCTCCAATAGACCCCTCCTGATACAAAGAACCCGGTGTCAGAGCTTGGATCTCCATCTAATGTAGCCAGTAGCAGCTGTAGCCTGCCTACCTGGGGCAACACCCTGCTCTGGAGCCCTTTCTGTCCAACTGGAAGCCAAGCTTGTCAAGCTGGCCCATATTCATGTAAGAATCCTGTCGAGAAGAAAGTTTGCATGCTGTGGAAAACTGTTCAGGATGGGGTTTCCTATCCTAAACTCTTTACTCCCATCCATAGCCAGTCCATGTCAATATCAGGGCCATTAGATCCCCACTTTCAAATTCCAATCCCTTTGAGTTAAAGACTATCATTTAATCAGTCTTTCTGATTTATTTTTTGTAGCCGTGCACCAGCTTTTTGTTATTTTTCTATCTGGATACCTAAACCCCTTTGTTCCTCCACAATTCCTGGTCTTTACACCATTCAGGAGATATTCTGATTTGTATTTCTCAAATCCAAAGTGATTTCCTCACACTTTCTCACATTAAAATTCACCTGACTTGGCTAGGAGTCAGAAAGTAGGGATCAAGGGTTTGTTCTCTGGTTGTGCTCTGGGATATGCCAAGCATTGTTACTCAGGGATCTATACTGGGCCCTCAGCTATTCATCATCTTTATTAATGCCTTGGATGATATGTTAGAGACGTGTATATCCAATTTGATTCGTGATTCTGTATATCCCTTTGTAATTCTCTTCTTGCATCTTCACAACTGACTGTGTCTCATTTCTTACTAAAATCTTCAAATTGGATATATACATCTCTAACACATCATCCAAAGCATTAATAAAGATGATGAATTGCTGAGGGCCCAGTATAGATCCCTGAGTAACACTGCTTGGCATATCCCAGAGCACAACCAGAGAACAAACCCTTGATCCCTACTTTCTGACTCCTAACCAATTACTGACCAATGTCACAAGGTTACCTCCAATTCTGTGCAGTCTCATTTGAGCTAATAACTCTCGTATCCATGTCAAATATCTTCTGAAAGCCTATTTAGATAGTATCCATAGACACTCCCCATATATCATGCTAGTGATCTCCTTAAAAATCTCAGTGAGATTAATCAGACATGACTATGCTTCATACTTACTTGCCTTGGTGGAGGTACAAATTTCCAATTTTTTTTTGCCAGCTTTTAATCTGCAATGGGTGCAGCAGGTGTGTTTTGAACTGAATCCAGGGGCAACATTATCTGCCCATTGGAGGGGGGGGCGATGGGATGTGCAGGAGCAAGCGCGGGCGGGCAGGTTCTCAATCAGCGCCCCTGGCTGGGGGCGTGCCGCCATTTTACATGGACGAGCCAATTAAGGCCCGCCCAGCGTGATGTCCACTCAGAAGCGCTGTGCGCTCCCTGTGCGGGCGGGGAGGAGGGATTCCCTGAGCCGGGAGTGCGTTCTTTCGCGCGTGCGCAAGAAAGAGCACACAGATCTCCCTGAAGCAAAGTGCTGCCTCAGGGAGATTGCTGGAAGTTTCAAAAACTTTTAGAAGTTTGAAAAAAAATTCTTGACATGTCCCCACATGTGACAACTTTAAGGTTGGACGGGCAGGTCCATTGATTACCTCAATTACTTTATTAATGGCCTTAAGTGGCCGTTGACAGGTCGGCGGGTGCACAGCCAACTTGGCTCCGTGCGTGCCGACCTGAAATCTAAATGACACGGGGTGACGTCGGGATGCCCGCCTTATGTCACCCCACGTCATTTTCCGCATCGGTGAGCAGGCCTCGCCCACCGGTAGGCACAGTCCCAGTACTGTCCCATTAAAAATTGTGCCACAGTTAAACTTAAGGTTTGGAAGTACAACAAGAAGGATGCCACCTATGTAATCTAAAAAAAAGTACTGCATTTATACAGTGCCTTTCATAACCACAAGAGGTCTAAAACTGCTTTATAACCAATGACGTACATTTGAAGTTTAGTTACTATTGTAATTTAGGAAATATGGCAGTAAATTTGCATACACCAAGCTCCCTTGAACAGGAATGTGGTAATAGCCAGATAATTAGTATTTTCGTGATGTTGGTTGAAGGGTAAATGTTGGTCATGCCAACAGAAGTCACTTTCCTACTGTTCTTCAAATAATGCCATGGGATCTTATACACCCACCTGAGACAGCAGGTGAGCCTTAGTTTCACCTCTTATCCAAAAGACAGCATCTCCACCAATACAGCACTCCCTTAGCTTTTGTGCTCAAATCTTTGGAATGGGGCTTGAGCTCACAACCTCCTAAATCAGACCTGAATAGACATCTGAATCTTAACTCAGACAACCTGTTCCTTAGGCCACTCCAAAAGTAATCCTGACATGATCCCCGATGAAAGGTGGAGATTTTAATTCAGTCTTGCTGTGAGTCCAAAGAAAATATCTTTGGGTTCCTGATTGCTAATGCGTATTTGCAAAGAAAATTAACCAATACCACAGTGCTTGGTGCTGGAGAAAATGCCCAATCAACAGTTTCTGCTTGAATTCTGTATAAGTTGAACCACCCAGAATAAACAAAGCTTTCTTCAATTTCAATTCCTTTCTCTTCTGTGCCCTATTATGGTGATAGACCTAATGCATTGCCAGCATTGGCCTTACAGTGATATGTGATTGTTCACACTGTTTTGATGCTAGTAAGCAGGGTTGAAGGAAGTCTATGTATGTGGTTCATAATTTGTCATCCTCTTTGACTACTGAGTGCATTTTCATCAAATTGGAAATAGCTAACAGGATAATCAGCTCATTTACTAAGAAGAAAGCTGAATTGTAAAAAGGGAACCACCTAATTTAACCGTTACTACTGCTGTTAGACAAATTCTTAGTCCCTCCATAAGTGAGCCAATCCTGAGAACCAAAGATTAAAATATGTGTATCATTGTATTTGAAATCAACTGTTAGACCAAAATACCGTAGTTGGGCAGTATCAGAAAATATCATCAGTTACTAATATTTTCTTTCTATTTTAACAAGGTACAGTGCATTGTTCAAGATTGTATTTATTAGCAATAATTTGCAGAGTATTCCTTGGACAAACGAGGGAAGCAGGGAAATCTGTAAAGCTCCAATCAAAGGCAAAAGAAACTGAGGGCACACCAGGTGAATCTTAATGAAATGTCAAGTCATAGAGACAATTCACAGCATGTTACTAGTGCAGCAAAATGAATTCTCTTTGCCAAATAAATCAATACTCATTTTAGCATCCTTCCTGTTACACAGCAATTTGTCTTGGAAACTGAATACTGTCACTTCTCATATGTCTCAAGAAACACTGCTTTTTACTGGAGTGACTTCCGTAGTGTGAGTATAGATACAGTATTAATAAAAATGTTGGCCAATCGTCTTTTTGGAAGTGAATCCTTAGGTGCCCTAGCAGTAACTACACACTGTCAAAATAATAATAATAAGATATTCTTTAGCCATGTTCTACATAAAGATAGAAATAGATATTCTCAGCTTGGCAGGAAACCATTTGGACCCTCTTGATTGCGCTGGGTTTTGGCACTTCTAATTTGACCCATTCATTGTCTTCTGAGGCAAGGACCATCCCCATATAGAATACGAGACACTAGGTTAGCTAAATGTCCTAGGTTTGCAGACCTGTCTTACGTAGGACCCACTTCCCATCCTCCAACACTTTAGGCCCTCATCTTGGAATGCACATGTTCATTATACTTTTATTTATATTTTACAATGCAATAGGACAATAACATTGCAACAACAAATAACAATAACAACACACATATTTAGAAATGCTAGAATCATTTTCCATCGCTATGGGAGACTTTTATTGTAAATTAGAACAGATATTATAATTTCATTTGAATTCATCTTCTAGGTATCAGTTTATCTTTTCATCTCAGAGCCCCACTGAGGTAAAGGAAATCACCATGGTTGTACTGCTAATTACATGAGGCTGTGACTATAATAGTAATGCCTGTGGCAAACAGCCCATTACTAAATAATTACTCCCTCTATTCTATTGTTCTTTTAAAATAAAAGTAAGTGGCACGGATTTGAGATGGAAAACTGCAATCATAGAAGCCACATGTCTTATGATCATTAGTAATAACAGCTGTTTTCAATAAATAATATATCATACTGCTTTGTGGACACACACATATCATACTCTTCAGAAGCTCATTGATTTCTGATGAATGTTAAGCAGTGTTAGACAAAAAGGGAAGTCATGCATAAATGCTACTATGCTTTTCTTTCAAAATGTGAAACATCAACAACCATGTACTAAGCAAATTTGGCAAACAAGAAACCTCTGTTTAGCCCTGTCAAGTGCAAATTGCACATTATTCAAATCAACATTTCAATATTGTGCATTCAATTTGTTTTTAACAAAAGTATATCTGGATCAAAAAATTTGTAAAGTCAATGACAAAGAAATCAACAGTGGCAAAAGTTCACCACAGAAATATTGCTCAACTGCTAAAGTAGGAAACCAAGTAAAAGAAGGTGGCTCCACATCACTGGTACTAAAACCATGGCGCAAACATAATTTAAGTTGGCACAAACATGTAGTACGAGCAACATCATTAGACCCAACTTGGGCACAAGAAGGCAAAGTACAGCTTCTATTTCACAGAATTGTGTATTTTCAGAGAGGGGAGCTTGTGGTGAAGCAGCTCACCTCTCTTTTATGTATAAGGTTTTAATGCAAATTTTGAAATGAGACTGATTTTCAGCAGTGAAAATTAAACGCATTATAAAAACAATTAAACTAAACAAGCAGCCAAATTTCACACACTCAAGTCATTCCCAGTATTCCAAAAATATTTACTGAGCTCATTTAAAACTCAACAAAATTTTCAAAATTCTCTCTCACACCATGGTGCTTTTCAAATGTTTGTTGGAAGCTACTGAACACAATCAGGTATTAATGTTGTACATGTGTTAAATGAGTGCTACCTTTGGTGTGAGCATTTTGGGAATAAAGTTATGTGCCATTGTACGAATAGTATTGAGACTTATGCTGTACCATTGATAAGGATTACCTCGAGTCACAATTCATCTTATCCATGTGATTTTCTTAGATAGGTATCTGGAAGAATAAATCTTTTTCATATTGAATTAGTGTGACTGCTGATGGTTTAACACCTCTCTCCAAAAGATAGCTAAAGAGTAAGTAAGCAATTCAATATACAAAGGTAATGTGTCGGCCGGGAGAAGATTACAAGGCTCTAATCCAATCAAAAGATACAGATTATATAATATAGTGAGAGCATAGTTCAAGCAGTTTTGTTAATAGCTGAACCTCAAGATTGTTTACCACCTGGAACACTACGTCAGCCACCAATGCTTTTTATGTCTTATGCAGAGGGTTGTTTGTTTTTTGCTGTCCCTACTTCTTTGACATTGTGGGTTGATTATTTGCAGGATCACTGGTTAAAGACAACAGTTTGTACAGTACTTCATAGTAAATTAGGCATTAATTATCAACAAATATTCCAATTGTCACAGAACACTGTATGATTTCCAATAGTGCAGTTCAAAAGCATATAGTATTTTAAACAGAATCAATTCAAGCCTATTAATTCAGGAGTGTCAGCTTCTTTCACATCTTCGCTCTTTGAGATAAGAAGAGGGTGCACATCAATTCATATACTAAGTACAATTTCTATTCCAATTTCCATCATTATCTGACATATAAGAGTAAATTCATTAATTCTGATCTCCCAGTTTGGAGCCACGCATGAAAGGTTTGTGCAGTTGGAGAAGGAATTCCAACACTAAAGTGTCAGCTCTCCAACCCATGCTTCCTTTGAGCACAAGGCAGCATCAATAAATTTACAGTTATTTTGTCATATCAAGAGTGTTCCTCTACCACATGTCCTTGTCGACCTCTGGTTTGATACACCTTAAATCTTTTGTCCTGTTCACTGTTGTATCCCTCACCCCCCTGTGATACAACACTTGCTGGTAGTGCTGATGAACTTACACACAGGTTGTATCTTTTTATATATGGTATTGTAAGTGTCTTACATGGTGTTGCACTGAGGCATATAGACCAGGAAGATCATTAGTTTGATCCATGCTCCATCTAATCTCAGACAAGAACCTCAGTCCAATATCAACCAGTTCCTTCAGAAGAGGAGGCGTAAGAAAATTGAAATAAGATACATAATTGTTACAAGAGTCCATCTCCTGTGACATTGCAAACTTCAGGGACAGAATTTCTAGCCCTCGCCGGGGCTGGGAATGGAGGCAGGCAGCTGCTAAAAATAGCACCACCAGAAGTCAAATGGGATTTTCCACTCCGAACCTATGACCCCACAGGTGGCTGGGGACAGTTTAGCTGCCTGGAGGTGGCCTTCTGGTGGCAGACTGGGGGAACCAGTGCTCCAGACAGATTTTGAGGCCCTCCCTGCCAACCTGGGTTTAGCTGGAGCTGCAGGCAGCCCTCTGGAGAGGCTCTATCAACTCCCCATCTCCCCCAACCCACCGCCATAGTGGTGTCCTGGCTGCAAAGGCCTTTTTTTTTACCTCAATTTTGAGAAAGTTGGAGAGAGGGCACTTCCATTTTGAAGCACCTTCTTTCTCAGTTACCTGCCGTGGCATCTTACTGCTGCTTCCAAGTTGGAGGCATCCCATTGGCCCTCCAGCTTCAAGAGCCACCTACCCTCCACCCCCAATCCCTCGCAGCAACTATCTTTAATTGGCCCTATAACCACTAATTGGCCAATTTGGGGAACATCACAGGTGAGTGACTGTTTCCCACCCAGTGCTGGCTTCTGACTCCATGTAAACCTGATGGTGGAGCCCCAAAGCCTGCAGGAAAATCCCGCCCCAGATCGTTGCTTGGAGGGAAATCCAAAGAAAGCAAAGGCACAGAATACACTCTGGGTGACAGTATTCAATGCCCACCATCAAGGTAAGTGTACGACTTTCCTTCATTTGTCCAGGTGCTGCAGGGGTACTCCTCTGGTCTCCATAAGGAGAGTCATGGTCTCATTTGCCCAAACTCCCACTCCTGTCTTGCGAGGCCCTCAGTCCTGCAAATCAGCAGTAACTCTATGCTTCCTTGCTGACCGCAACTCCATGCCTTCTTCTGCTATGCTGTGGGTGGCAATTGACTCAGTGACTCTTTATTGAGAGCCAGAAATTACAATCGCCACTGGCTGCTGTTGCTGCTGGCAGGCAGAAAATTAAGTGACTGGAAAGGTTTCCCATCGGAAGCCTACTCAGATTCAAAATCCTCCCTAGACTGTCAATTGGCTATATGATGTAAAAAGCCTTCCCACCTTACCCTCATCCCCACCCCCTACCCCATCCCCACCACACCTGCAAAACACTTAGAGGTATTTTTTAGTTACATAACTGTATCATCGGAAGAGAAAAAAAAAAAACACTTCTACCTCTATCTCTTGTAGTCAGGAATGCATTTGTTAAAAATTATTTTCTAGGAATAACTGATTGAACCTGACTGTTACAAAATTATTTTGCAGTCACACTGGTGGAGGTGTGTTTCTTCGCGCAACTCCAATGCCCAAGCATTCCTTGGCAACAATGTAACCTCTAATTTATCATGTGCAATATCATAGGAGATCTTCTCATATTCATTAATTGTGAAAAACCTATCCCAAATGGGGACAGCTTATAGGCAGAACTTGAGCATCTTTGCACCCATCTGCGGGCACAAATTGGCATCAGGACATTGGTTCACATATCTTGTAAGCCAAATTGACTCCAGTTGAAACAGGCACCAGGCCTCATGAATATGCAAATTGAGGTCCTAATGCCGGTTGCAGCACCCTGTTGCAAACTTGGTCAGGCTAGGCGCTCATCGGCCTAACTGGAGGCTGACCACAAAATGTAAGCAAATTTCTTTATCTATGGGTAATTGGCATCCACAGCTTGCTGTTTTAATGCAGATGATGCCCGAGGTGCTATTTGATTAGCCCTTAGGTTGTTCAGACTCATGTTCAAACTGCGCCGCCCGTTCTGTGCTGGAAAACGAAACTACCCGATATACACCTCCAATAATCTTGTATTTGAATGATTAAAAATTGACAGCTTGCTCATAAAGGGGAAACAGAAACAGACAGTTTGATGACATGATGGTTCCTCAGTAAGTGGGTGGCACCTTTAGAAATTATACATTAAATGTGAGTGAAAGTGGGAGGTGAAATAAACAAAACCCTCTGTTTACAGTATAATCATTTTAAAGCCATTATTTATTCACAAAAATGCAGAATACTGTAAAACTTAAGAAGGGAGCAGATGTTGTTGTCATCAGACATTTATCTGTGATGTTCTCCCATGAAATTTCAATGGAGCGACAGCTGTGGCATGTGATCTGTTGAAAGTACATCCAGCCACAACGATACTTTTTACATCAGTGAAGATATCAATGTTGACGTTCATGTGAAATACTGATCTGGAGTGTCACTGGTCCCTGTATTACATGCATAAAAGAGTAAAACAAAGTTTCATCACTTAAACAATGGCATGAAGTTAAATATGCAGAGATTGTTTTGCATTATGCGCAAGTTGGACGAAGAAGAATGTGAACTGGGTCATGTTAAACGGCATCTTAATGATGGCAAAACTGTATGGATGGAACGAATGATGCATGAATCAATCATGTGAATTCCACGTCCATATATGCAGTCTTAGATGAAAGTGAATTAAACCTGACCATAGCTGATTGAGATACTTAAATTATAATGCAGCTGAACTAACATTTCCTTATGTCATTAATCAAGGGAGCAGCTTTTTCCTAAGTGAAGTGGTAGATCGACCATATAATGTGTAGAATAAGGCAATCTATGGCTGTGTTTATTATAATCCTAATTCCCACTGAAACACTCAAAACACTACCTTTGTCTCGTTACACATAGGTGCTACAAATGAAAAGCCAGTTCTGCTTTAATTTGAATGATTTGATTTCAAATCAGTGTTGGCATGAAGAGATATTAATATTTTTAATGTTATTGGAAATTATTGTTAAATTGTAGTTGTAGTAGTGTCTGTGTCTATGTGTGTGTCTATGGGCAGAAATTTTCACTCGACGGGTGGGCATGCTTAATTGTGAAATGATGCGCGATGACATTGGCTGAGCATGCCGACATCAACGCGCAGTTCCGCAATTGTTTAGTCAGCGGGCAAGCACCGGAGTCGGCAGCACACCCACCAACAATTAAAAGGCCTGTTACTGCCATTATATAATCAATTAACTTAAAATTTTCGCTGCCTGTCCATCTAACGGTTGGTGGGGAGGCAAAAAGGCCAAGCGGCCTTTGCATTTTTTTGCAAACCTCATCCACAGATGGGATGAGGTTTCCAAAAGCAAATAATAATAAAATAAACGTTTTAAAATTTAATTAATAACATGTCGCTGCTTATGAGGGGACATGTTTTATTAAATTTTTATTTTCTTAATTTTCTTTTTTTAGAAACACTTCATCTCGCTGAGGCAGCTCTGGCACACAGGGAGATTATGCAGTGCTCACGCACATGCGTGAAGTTTGCGCTTGGCCCATTTGCCCTCCTCCCCCACCCGCATAAGCAGCGTTCAGCACTGCCACTCATGTTTCATGCTGGGCTGGCTTTAATTGGCCCGCCAGTGTGAAATCATGGTGTGGTGCCAATCGCGGGTGGCAGTCGACTTCCCGACCTCCCCCAGCGAGCCCGCGAGACAAAGGCAAAATTCTGTCTTATGTGTGTTTCCACGCGTGTCTTGATTGGATTAAAGCCAGTTAGTCTGGGTGCTTTGATGTATAGTAGCTTGAGATGTTACTTAGATAAATATAAGGAAGTTAAAAAAAAGTTGTGTAAATTTGCATTTGTTGAATAAATCATTCAAAAGAATGGGTAAAATCTTACACCTAGCTGGGAGATGCCAAGCAATGTGTTTATATTACTAAAAGAATTGATGGAATGAAAGAGATTATTGTTAGGAGAGATAAAATTAAAAACCTGGTAATACAATGGAAAATTTACATTCAAAGGGGAAGCAAGATATAAACAGAAAGGAGTTTGTCTGGGTAGGTCAAAGGCATTTGAGCTCTAAACAGCCTGTAAGCCTACAACTGTACCTGCAAAGGAACCAAATTGCAAAGAACTTCATTTTGAATTTGTAAGGTCAAATGTGCTTTGCCTGGTGTCTGTTTAAAGTTTATGGGCAAAACCTTATACTTGGTGTGCAAATAAACTTTAAATAAAAACTTTATTTTGGAATTAAAAACATGTCCCATCTCATGAGACAGAGTCACAAGAGGGGACATGTTTTATTAAATTTTTACGGTCTTTATTAATTTGTTATAAAGGTGCTTCAAAATCCCTGAGGCAGCTCAGTGCCTCAGGGAGATTGAAGCACTCTTTCATGCGCATGCACAAACTGCATGCTAAGCCCAGCTCTCCCTCCTCCCCCCGCTCGCACAGGCAGTGCTCAGCACTGCTGCTCACGATCCAAACAGGGCGGGCCTAAATTGGCCTGCCAGCTGAAATCACGGAACAGAGCCAATCACAGGTGATGGTTGGCTGCCCGACCAACCTCCCCCCCCACCACCCCCCCACCACCCCCGAGCACCCCCATCAAGGGCAAAATCCTGTCCTATGGGTTGCTATTGCCTTGGTGAATATTTACTTGGGAGTGATTAATTTGGGGATTTGTTTAAAAGTTTTATGATAGTAAGTTTTAGACATGTGTATGTGTTTAATTTGTTGTTAAATTATTAAATATTTAATTGTGTTTTATATAAAAAAAACCTTTTGAGGCTTGGTGATATTATTCCTGAATTCAGAGCTGTACCTCAAAACATACCAATTTAAAATTTGGGTTATGACAGTTGTTAAGTTTCCCTCTGGGATTTAAAAAAACTCAACCTTCACCAACTGCTGTGTCATAACAGTATATCAATGCAGCTATCTTTTAAGGTAGTTTAAAAATAAAGTATCAGCTTTTCTCAGACTGTATCGTTATTCTTCTTTGATGAAGACATCTGAATAAAACTCATTTCTATTCGAAGACTAAAGAAGTCTTATGTACCAATTGAGATATAACAACAGTTACAAATAAAATTCATAACACTCATTGTGCAAAACTGTTCCAAATTCTATCATTTTATAATCTGTAGGAATTACGTTTGGTCATACCTAGTTATTAGCGACTTTTTCAGTACCACAGCATCCTGATGCAGAATAATCATATCTGTCAAATTAATTAAGTTAATTGAACAATAATGGACATGTGTTTGCATTGTGCAAGGAACTTAGAATAGGTCACTTGTGTGAAGGACAAAGTTACAAAATGCATCCTTTAATTGACAGAACTGTTTTCAATTCTCCACCAAATGCACATGCAAATATATTATTAATCTGTTGAGGGTTGCCTTCTTTCCACTAGTATCTTCCCCTTTTTGATATTATTGATTCATCTGGCTTTAGCATTACAATGTATTTACAGTAATATTTAGTGCACAGCTCTTCAAGGCTGACTGAAGTACCATACACCATCAAAGTATAGCTTTTCAAGGAATATCTGAGCACATCATTGAAATTATAGAACCATTTTTGTCACTTTTTTCCCTGAAACAACTAGAGATTTTGCATTAGATTGCTTCAATCTTTGAGGCCCACCTCTGTGTATTGCCTGCTGTGGTAACAAGCTGTTATGCAAGGGCATTATCAACTGTGCAAAGACATGCTAATATCTTTAAAGTCTAACATTCAGCCAATCAAAATGCTATATACTCCTCAAGCACGATAGTTAATTCTAGCTTTGCTATCAACCCCAGCTCAGTGGTGACACTCACCTGTGAGTCAAAAAGTTATAGGTTCGAATCCCACTGAGACCAGGTTGACACTTCAGTGTAATACTGAAGGAGTGCTGCACTGTCAGAGCTATCAGATAAGTTATATAATAATGACAAGGGGCTGAAGTTTTGCTGCTGAGGCAGGTAGCATGATTCGGAAGCTTTACTGACTCAGCAGACTCGCCTTGGTTTAAAGGGCCCAGTTGGACCCAATGTTTTCTCCAGGGAGCGGGCAGTGGGGTTAGAGTTGCACCTGCCAATCCTGGAAGCAAATCCTGTGTGGCCATGGGAGCGGGTGAGTGCCAGGGTGGGCTGGTTGGAAGGCCTGCCTTGGTTTTCTAAGACTTCATCCCAGTTGTTTTAGAAGCTACTCACCTACCCTCACAGCCCCCATCCCCATAATCTTCATACCCCACCCCCCACTCCCATTCCACCTTCATAACCACTCACCCAGTATCCACCATGGGCAGACCTCAAGGGCCATGTGTGCATGAAAAAAATATAAACTTTGAAATATCTAAAATAGCTCTCACTCTTACATACTTGATAATGAAAACCTTCCATTCATGAAACCCAACAAAGCTTTTTAAATCTCAAATCATTAATCTCTTATAAAAACAAAAAAATCTATTGAGACTCCATTTCAAAGACAGATAATCCTTTAATCTTATTTTACCATATAGCCTCTTATTAATAAAGTTTTATTATTAGTTTAAATAAAACTGTGTACTCAAAACCCCCACTGAGATAGTAGTAGCTTTTGAAATGCAGCCAAGCATTCATAATGACACAATAATAGCCCTTGGAAAATGTCAACAAAGATCTCTACCGAAACAGAATGAACAGATGGTAATATTTTTTGAACCTACACCAGAACATCTGTCAATCAAAGCAGTCCAACAGAGGGTTTTTAAAAGTCTCACAGACAGCTTAAGCCTTTTTTTTCATGTATAAAAAGTGGGAGCATGACATTCAACAGACCTTTTCTGCCTTTCAAGAGCATTTACATTTAAACCATCAATTCTTGACTCCCACATTGCGGGTTAAGGTCCTTGTTACACCCAAAACAGGGATGTATTGAACTCAGTATTCAGTTCAATTGGCCTTTGTGTTTCCACCTTGTGTGATTCAATCCCCAACCTCTTCCACCTGCTCTCAAAAATGGCATCTGTCAGAAATGGGGGTGAGATTTCTTCATTAAGATCCTGCCCACAGTTTTCAAAGGTTTCTGGAATCAGCTCAACCCTGCGAAAATCCGACCCAACTCAAATAGATGTAAAAGATCCCGTGGGACTATTTGAAGAAGACTAGGGAAGCTCTCCTGCTGTCCTGACCAACACTTATCCATCAATCAACATCACTGAAACAAAATATCGAATCATGTGTCTCTTTATGTTGTGGAACGTTGCAAATTGTGCAAATTGGCTCCTGCACTTCCCTACTTTGCAACAGTGATTACACTACAGAAGCACTTAATTGGCTGTGAAGTGTATTGTGATGTACTGAGGTCATGAAGGATGCTATTTGAATGCAATTTCTTTCTTCTAAATTGGCAGATCTTGATTTGTTGGGACTATTGGATCCAAACTATCAATTAGATTGAAATTTGAAGATTTTGAGAGAAGCTTTCTTGCTCCTAACCCAGAAGGTATTACCATTACATTTGAGTTTCTAAACCCTCTATGAGTAAAAAGTACAAGATAAGAGGATGACCTAAGTGTTGAAGAGAAAAAAATATAAATATTAATTACACTAGACTTAAAGGAGCTGAACAATGAGACATAGCCTCCAGAATGTAATCCAAAAGTTTTTAAAAATCAAGAATACTAATGTAAACAGACATAATTCACATATCAATCTGCTCATTTACTTAAAATTACATTAAAATTTTGCTTAATTGTCCTAATGTATTACTTACAAACAGCACTTATGCTGATTCTTAATACATTAAAGAAGAAAATAAAAGACTGAACTACGTTTGTTTTGCACGAGTCATTTTAATTCACTAATTTGAACTTCAATATTATGTCTTCGAAAATTCATAAATCTATGCCTGTGTAAGAATATAAAAACATAACTAATGATGAATAAATTAAATGATGGACAGACATTATTTAAGATTATTAAAACTTGTATAAAGAGAGATTTAGTTTAATTCACATTTAGAAAAAGATTATGCAGCAACTTGTAAATGCTGCCACATCCATCAGGGGCACTTTGACTCCCCGACTAAAGCAGCCTTAAAGGGAGTGTTCCACTGAATTTAAAGTGATTTGTACTGATATCGTTGTGTCTATTATGGTTTTTTACAAAACGTTTTCAGAGCTATTCTTAGGTTGGTCCTGAGTGGCTCAGTTGGTAATGCTCCTGCGTCTAAGCTGGGAGACCCTGTGTTCATAATCCCACTCAATGACATGGTAGTCATGGAAGGAGCTAATGGCTCAAAGCTGCTAATTAATCAACTAGTGAGCCTTTCTAACACTCCACACCATTCTCCAAGGGGGGAAGAAAGTGTGAAGACATGCACCAACAGGTGCCATCCAGTTTATAGCTCTTCCCTTTCAAGTAAGGAAGTAACATGCAATTTTAATTACTTCAGATGGCAAAACTCAACTATAAAAGCTGTTGTTTTGCATTATTAGTATTTTCCTTTTTCATGAACTGAATCTCGAAATATTTTATTTGTTTCATATCATGGGAAAGAAATGCACAAAAATGAACTTTTACAATGCATCCTCCCATATACTTATATCGGGAGCCAGTCACACCCGTAAGGTTAAGTAATACTTCGGAGTTGGTCAATGTCAGGGACATGAGGGTGTGACTGGGAGACAGGCAGTTATGGGGATCCAGCATATAGTTAAGGGTGAGCCTAGGTCCTTGCATTTGTCTAACACATTCTAGATCCTTGCTGCCTATGTGGACAGCAGCATGAACTGCCGGGAAGATGGGTAAACTGATCATGGCACCATGGTGAAGGAGACCATTCAAGTGGGGAGAGTAAAAAGGAAATGTGGTAGAGGTCAGGGATACATAGTCAGGGGAATAAATATGATTCTCTGCAACCAACAGCAGGAGTTCTGAAGATTGTGTTGCCTGCCTATTGCCAGGGTTTTGGACATCTCCTCGTAGCTGGAGAGAAACTTGGATTGGGATGGGGAGGATCAAGTTGTCGTGGTCCATGTAGGAACAAAGGGCATGGTAAATCTAAGGCTGAGATCCTAAACAGGGAGTTTATGGAACTAGGTCATCAATTAATAAACAGAACCTCAAGGATAATAATTTCTGGATGACTACATGAGCCACTTGAAAATAGGCATAGGGTCAAGCAGATTGTAGCTCAAAAAGTGATGTAGAAAGAAGGGGTTTCAGTTCATGGGACACTGATACCAGTCCTGGGGAAAGAGGGAGCTGTTTTGCTGGAATGGGTGCCAATTAAACCAGACTGGGATCAATGGCTTGGCAAGTAGTATAACTAGGGTTATGGATAGGACTTTAAACAAAAAGCCATGGAAGGGGTCAGGGGAAGGGAAATTTATAAATCTAAAGAGAAATTTGAGGCAATACAGCTGTGTAGTGAGGTCGGTAAAGAAAACCAGAGTGTGACAAGAAGGAACAAAGAGTTTAACAAAAATAATGAATCAGCAAATAACATCCATGCAAAGAATGGCAGGTAAAAATAAATAAAATTAAAGGCTCTTTATCTGAATGCACAAAGCATTTGTAATAAGATAGGCAAACTAGGGGCAGAAATAGAGATTTTGGAATAGAGAGAGTTTTATATAATCATCATTATAATGTCATGAGGTGGGATCTTCTCCCCTTATTCCCTACCAGAATGGCAGGACCATTTTCAGCTCTGGAACCCAACTCTCTGCACACTGGATCGGCCATTGCTCATAATCAGAGCAAACCAATTGTCATTCCGTACAGGCTCTCCAACCTACTGGGGAGCGTGCTTAGAATAACCCATTCATTCTGTCAAAGGAAGAATTTCTAATTAAAGGGACCACAACAGGGGTTACATTGGCTCACCAGCATGTGGATTTTTGAGGCTGCAGCAACCACTGGAAAGGAGAGGAGACCTGGGAAGGCTGCTGTCCAGGTCTTTCACTGTTACCTGCAGATCCTGCGACAGGATCTGAGAGGCTATAGTGAGTTGTGCTCTCCCAAGCAGGGGGAGGGGAGAGGACAACCTCTCCAACCAAGGAGGCGTCACTGGAAGTGATTGAGGAAGTTGCTCTCCAGTGACAGGCACCTTTGTTGGTCATTGCCACCATGTGCCCACCTGCTCCTCTGGGAAGAAAATCTTGTTCAAGGAGGCTGCAGATACCAGCAGTGAACTGCCATGAGAGTTTGCACATCCTGAGGCAGTGGTGCTCAAACATGTTGGAGAGCTGATCCTCTCGAAGTTCTGCTGGTCAATTGGAGGCCAGCAGCTCTTCAGTCCCAGCAGCTCCACTGATAGTTCTGGCCACCGTTGGTAATGCAGAAGGGCAGAAGCAGTACAATGGAATGGAAGTAAGTGTCTCAGACCAACCAGACAGCCCCAGTGATGCACGGGAGGAGGTGGGGTGCACTTTGTTGATGGAAGGGGTGGCATTCTGAAGGGCAAGCCTTTATTGCCAGGGGAGGGGTTCCCTCAGGGAGCCTGATCAGGGTGGACCACAAGGGTACCTGATCAGGAGGCTGCCTCAAACCCATAAGGGGTTTTGCTGGGCAGCATCTCCACATGGCATAGGGTGTCCCTGTTTCTGGTAAAGACTGACAATGAAGAGCCTCAAATGGCATCTAGGCAGCAAGGCCATCCTTGACTATGCTCTCTGACAGAATTGCAGGGAGTTCATTTTTAACCATAAGGATCAAGCAAATTATTAGAAATGTTGCTCACTGCCTTTCTGCTCTATTTGAACCCATGTGATCAAATTTACAAAATGTTTTGGGTAATTACTTCCAACAATGCTTTCATAAAAATTAATGCCATCAGATGCATTATTACTAAATGAACTTTCCAATTGGTTGAATTGGCTTCAGTTTGAAAGTTCGACTTACAGTATCTTTCTTGGGAGTTGTGAAGGAAACAGGTATCCCGCCACCACACACTACCACACCCCCCCCCCCCCAACCCACATCATGCCTCTTGATTCTATGTCCACCCCTGCCTCTCTGCCCACTCCCAAGGGCAGAATTAAATTAAATGCCCAGGGTTTCGTTTCCTTTCAGCTGGATCTTGGTGTCCATTCTTTCTGTCCTGTGTTGGGCATGTGGTTGAAGAGAAGGCAGCTGGCATTGCTGTTCCTACTGTTGGAGCTGCTGGCAGTGGCATGGCTTCTGCTCTTGCCCTTCAGCAGAGGTGGAAAGTAGAGCTACATGAGCTGCTCCCATGCCATGTCAATGACTGGCAACAGGGAACTGCAGCTGAAGGCGAATGAAGTGCTAGACAGTGGAGCGCCTTTCAAGAAATCAGCTATCACCTGATAAGCAGTGAGAGCACTCCCTGATAGAAGAAGTGCTTTGAAAAGTAATCTCTCAATGGCCATGGCTGGAAGTCTTCAATGTAACTGATGAAACCCCTCCCTGTTTGTTAGTTTCACTGAAGAAACTCTTTCCACTGCACACTTGCCTTGGTGACCTGAGCAAGTTGCTGACAGTTCAGGAAACAGATTTCCTGGCTAGAAAACAAGGATTCAGGGATAAAGCAACTCATGAGTGGCTTTTTAACAACTCAACTACTTTTTAATTACTTACACAGAGATCTAACGAATTTCCTGTTCTCCTTATGTTCTGATGTTCTCAAGTCAATGTGCACCCAAAATGAAAGATACTGTAATTCGAACTTTCAAATTGAAGCCAATTCAACCAATTGGAAAGTTCATTTAGTAATAATGCATTTGATGGCATTAATTTTTATGAAAGCATTGTTGGAAGTAATTACCCAAAACATTTTGTAAATTTGATCACATGGGTTCAAATAGAGCAGAAAGGCAGTGAGCAACATTTCTAATAATTTGCTTGATCCTTATGGTTAAAAATGAACTTACTGTATTTTTCCTGAATATAAACTAAACTCAATGTTACATGAGATTATGAGGCTATGAGCTAGAGGAAGGATTAGCTAAATGATATCATTGGTTAAAACATTCTTACATTACTTTTATAGAACATGTCCTGAATGAGGGCTAAATTGAATACCTTCTTCAGTGTCATGAAAGGTTCAAATATCTCAGAAGTGCCACACTGGAGTACACAATTATCACAAACAGTTTAGTGCAGGAAAATAGTAGGGATTAGCATCTATCTTTTCCCTTTCATTTTCCCTCATTTCATCTTTCCTTCGTCTCTGGAAATCTTGACTGGTCCTCTAAATGGGAGGAAAGGCTAGTTCAGGTAGCATAATTTACTATAATCAATATATACACCAATCTTTGAGCAGGATGAGTTGGACAACCTTATGTGTCCCCTTTTTTCAGGATGATGAGACATCTTCCCTCTGTAGTGCGCCACCTAGCAACTCAAAGTAGAACTCATGAAATTCATTCAACGAGCACAAATTATTGTGAATGGCCCAGTCCTAGGATGTCCAATCTTCTAACTGAGAATAGTCCTCTCAAATAGTTCAGCTAATGGGCCATATGTCAATGCTGTTTTTTTTCCCCCAAAAAGGAACAAGTTTTGCAGATTTTCCTTTGCAATTTTACATTTAATCATATAATCCTCTGAATAAATTATATACATAGCTTGTTGAAGCATGCCAGATACAGTACTCCAGTAGTATTCATTACTAAAAGCATTGGCTGAGTGTGCTCTGTTCAATCGAGATAGAATTCAATGTGCATTATTGCAGCACATAAAAAATATCATTTATCAGTCTGCATCTTGCGCTGTTTTTAAAATGTTCTGTATGACCACAAAACACATCTCATCTTGCTGACTGCTGCCACAGCCTGGTAGCTTTTCAAAGTACCGGCTTCTGTTTCTAAATCAAGAATCCCTTTCTCTGTTCATTTTTAATGAAAATAATTATAGTGTAGGTGCATTATGTAAAGGTTAAATGTTTATTCAGTCTCCAATGCACACAAATAATTAAATAAGTAGATGGTAAATCTTATCTCTTCCATATAATTCATGCCTCAAACCCCTTTGACCTAATGAAGCAGATACAGTTCTATTGTGTATTATCAAAACAACATTATAAGCACAAAACCTTCCCAATGTATTGCATATCTGTTCTGGATTGCTCTTCTAATATTATATCTTTATGAAAAAATATAATTGCAAACACATCCGATCATATTAGAAATGTTTAATATTCAAGTAACAAATGGAAAACTCAAGATGACAAATGACAACTGCATTTACAGCACAAAACTGCCTAAAATGTCAATTCTACTCAACTTAACTATACCACTGTTTAGCTTGGAAGTAATATTTTGGGAATTAAGGTGTTCTTATTAGTGGAGGAACACGAGCTGGCCATTCAGCCCCTCAAATCTATTTCAATATTCAACCAGATTGTTGCTAATTTGTACCTCAATTCCATTTACTCACTTGTCTTTCATATCCCTTGATATCCTTCCCTAGCAAAACTCTCTCAATCTCAGTTTTGACAAGTGCAGTTGATACAGCACCACCGTCTTTTGGGGATCAAGTTTCCATATTAAACCATTATATAAAAAAAGGGCTTCCTAATTTCACTCTTAAATGGTTTAACTCTAATTTTAAGATGATGCTCCCTTTTTTTAGGTTACCTCACCATGCAAAATAGTTTCTCTGTATTTATCCTATCAACTTCGTGTATCATTTTAAACACCTCAAATAGTTCACTCTTCAAACATCTAAATCCAAATGAATACGAGTAGAGTTTACACAATCTAAGCTCATAAATTAGCCCTTCATGCATTCTGGTGAGTCTGCCATACCCTGTACTGAGATGCAGTGCCCAAAGCTGAAGGCAGAACTCCAGGGGAGGTTTCACTGAAGGACAACTTCCTCTCCTTTGTATTCCAACTCCCTTGAGATAAAAACATTCCATTATCTTTTTCGACTTCTCCTGGGTGGAATGGATTTGCAGCCTTCTAAAGGTTACAAAGGCCGAAGTATAGATTCAGAGTTTCTTCAATTTCTTGGTTCTTAGCTGAGGCGGTTTGCTGACTTATTTATTGTTATTCTTATGATGTGCATTCGTAACGTTTTTACATTCAGCTTTGGCAATTGTTACCATTTAAAATTTACTTGCATAATCAGGGTTTATATTAGGATACATTTTTGCATAAGATCTCCTGGTGTTCATATTTGGATTTGATATATTCAATTATATCAAATCCAGGAACCATATTTGTATCCTTTTAATTTATAGTTTTGTTAGAGTTGTGAAGTTATTATGGCACAGAAGGAGGCCATTCAGCCCATAAAGTTTACGCTGGCTCCCTGTAGTTCAATTCAATCAGTCCTAATCCCCCCTTCTATCCCCACAGTCCTGAAAGTTTATTTCCCTCAAGTGCCCATCCAATTTCCTTTTGAAATCATTCATTATCTCTGATTCCATCAGCCTCGTAGGCAGCATGCTCCACGAATATATAGAATACCATATCCAATTACTTAAATCTTTAATTACAATGTTTCTTGATCCACTGACCATTATTAATTATGCTACTGACCCACAGCCATTGCAAACTTAGAAAATGTTCACGCCTTCTGCTTCTCAAGATGTTCCACACTCCAGGCTATTTATTTCCTGGTAGTTTTCAGAACTTGTACTGCTGAGGTATAGACTTAAATACCAGGTGCGTAGTTTAAAGAGTCAAAGCACTGTACTACAATCACAATGGTTTTTACATCCATTTTTTCTTTGTTTTTCCTTTGACATATGTGCTAACAACATTTAAACACTAGCTGAGAGCTAATGAAACTGCTGAAACAATTGGTGGCCATGAACATGCTGCTCTACAGCTCCTGTGCTGAGTGAGCATCTCAATTTCTTTGCCCTTAGATAGCTCATAATTTTATTATTCATCAGTCTTATCTTTAATTAAATGCTATTCTTGCAGAAAATTATTTGAAAGCTTCGTAGAAGTTCTGCTCTATCTTGCAATTGTCATGCTGATAAAGAACTAACAGTTAGCTTTAATGTTAGTACCACTTAAAAATCTTTTAGCATTACTAAGTTTTAAGTAAACTTCTGACTTGGGGAAATTATAGGTGAAAATAATTACCATTAAAGTCATGTTGAGTTTCTGGCTCAATTTTGGTTCTTCCAGAAACAAAGTCAATTGAACATGAAAGCTAGTTTGTTAATTTGCTAATCTTAATCTGCATTATCAAACTGTAGTAAAACTAAAACCAGCAGCCTTTAGCTGCTCTTTTAATACAAAGTGATGTATAACTTTATAAAACTGTCAAATGAGTACAGTATTGTGTGCTTATGAAAAAGGCAGTACGATATTCCACCAGACTGAACTGACTAACCCTGGTACCGTGACACATATTAGGAGACAAAATCTTCCTGAAAGCTGTTTCGTAAGAGAATGCTATCAGATTTCCCTGCTGATTATTCCTTGTTCGTGCTATCACCAGGAGCTTTTCACTTTCACCTCTCATTCCTTTGCAGTTCATCTAGTAATTAGGATGAAATAAATTTAGAACAGGCAGCGACCGAACAGATGAGATGTTGGCAACTTGCACTCATTTCATACTGCTGTTGACAGGCAACCTACTAATGGTAACAAATTGAGGATTAAGGAAGAGTTGAGATGAAAATAACAAGGAATCTGTATATAAATTAAGCATTGTTGCTATTAAGTTAACAATAAAATAACAAATCGTTAAACACAAGCCCTGCCATAAGATAGTCGAAAACCTGCAATCATGACAGGTGGTCCTAGGTGATTTGGAGAACTCGGAAAGCACTGAAGTGAGAGTGGTTCAGCTAAAGAATCCTAAACAAGAGAATGACATTTTTCTGTAATTACATTGTGCTGCATATTACTAGCATTTCTAAGCCACCATGCATAATATTTGATTGCAACAATCTATTGATATCTTCAGTCATTGTAAGTAATCAATGTGTACAACATCATTTTTTTACTTCATTAACCCAAAAAGTACTACAAAAAATTACAAATAAATAGCAATGCAATGGTTTAAATTTCACCCAGCACACAAATACACTTATGTTATTACGAGATATATATACTCTGAATTTTATTTTACCAACTAGATAAACAAGTAAAGTTTAAACTGTCAGCGATCAATTAACTTTCTGTAATAAGCTTAAAATAAGCTAAATACCAGAGTCTTGTTTCCATTCTTGCAGAGTGGGCCCCGAAAAACTCCCTTGATGTTTCTGAAATGGCCATTGCTAAGGTGTGTGGAGCTGATGACAATATAGTAACACGCCATATGATGCTGTAGCTCCCATGCACACAGTGCATGCAGTTCAAGTGGACTGCAAACGAGAAGCCTCCTGATGATCTGAGCTAGGAACACACAGCACTCAATGAAAGCCGCTCCTCTTTTCTCTTGTTTCACACTGGTACATCAGCATAAGCAAATGAGGCATTAGCTAGTCAGCTTTTCCGTCTACAGCTGATTCGTCCTGCTTAAAGCAGTGTGCCCAATCTCTTTGCATCTCTGCTGCACGAATGAGAGTTCTAAACCTCAGTCTCTCACAGGCATAACATTATACACCACAAAGAGCTGCTGGTCCATTGCACTGGGCCAATGGCAGAAAGCCACTAGCCTAATACTGAAAGCTGTCTGAGAGGTACATATGTCACATGCTGCTTCTACACATTACTGACTCAGCCTCACAGAGCCCTGTACATGGCAAGCCTCGTCCAACCAGCAGACAGCTGCAACAGTATTTGTAAGAATGATTGGGAGATCGGTGCAGTTAAAAGAGTTTCATATAGATCAAGGCAAGAACATTTCCGAACTATCATTTGATGGCTGCCAACACACTACGAAACTCACTTTACAGCCCTTTAGTGGTTTATTGTTTTATTTTACATCACTCCATTTGGTGATTTATTTGTAACATTATTATTCACAACACAATCACATTAACACATTCAGGTCTGACAGGTCAGTATAATAACTGAGGGAGGGGTGTACAATTCAGTGTCTCACAGGAGGAATAGCAAATCACATTGTCTATTTCTAAATATTCTGCTCTTGAGGCAAATTCTAATTGAATTGCCTCATTTACCATAACAAGAGCCATTAGAGACCAACATTGCAAACATTGTTTCAACCAACTGGCACTAGCTGTAAAAGTGTGCTGTAACTGTATGCACATTGACTCCTGTGAAATGCAGCTTGATCACTAGCTCTCATTTTTGGGGTCGGGTATTTGTGCTTTAGTTTCCCCTGAATCAATTTACAGTCAAAGCACGAGCCATTGTTTTCATAAAATCTCAGCTTTCCTTCTAGACAAGTCTCATATTTTTCTTCTGATTACACATGACTTCTTCATGCAATTTGGCTGATGTGTTTCAAATATCCCTGAAGTAAGTCTATGAATTCCCAGACGGCTAGCCATATGGGTCTTGTATTGAATTCATCTCTGGCTGCAGCTTCCTAATGGCAAATTATTTTTTTCCCAGTTATCAGTTGTTAGAAGTCTGGGGAGTTCAATAAACATGATCTAATACATCTGTTGGATTTTGTATAGCATACAGTGTTTTGTATAATTTATGGTAAAGTATTCAAAATGTGGAAGTAAAATCTTTAACAACATTATTAACACTTACCATTTTGCTGATAAATATCACACTGAAGCCATACCAATCACTTCTGCATGAATTCATTTGCTGTGTGCATGATTATAAAACCACCAGGGGTAGAAATTTATCTGTGCTGTTTTTAATCAGCTGGTTAATATGTTTAATGAAACTCTTCTGTTCAGTATTTTAATGAACTTATTGTCTGGTTTATTTAAAACTCTTAGAAGTTTTATTAAAATAGGAAATCAGGAATTTCTACCCCTTGACCGTAAAGAAGCATCAATCTCCACACAACTAGTCTAGTCCAGCATATATTTGTGCAGGATACTGTGCATTGGTAGAATATTATTTATGATAAGTTAAAATCTCTCAAATATTAAATGTATTCCAATTCATTGTTATAACATTCAATACTTAATAGCACAAGATTGTACTGCTGTAGACTTAAGCAGGTGTAACTAAGAAAAAGATGATTTTGCTTCCAAACATTTATTTCCTGAGGGCCTTGATGGGAATAGATTCCAGGGAAATAAATAGTGGTAACTTATTTCACTCCTTAGCTTCCTGCGATTATGCAATGTGCATCAGCAGAACAAAGTCCCTACCTAGATGTAGTACTTGCACCTCTCCTTCAGTTTGATTCTTAATCTATGCTGCTCCTTTGCCAGTTTAAGACTGCATAGATTTTCTTGCTCTTGTAAAATTCCCCTGTACCTTTCTTAAAATGTATTTATTAATTTACAAATTCTAATGAACAACATATTATCCATTTTTCCTTCCAATATTGTCTCTGTTTTGCTTAGTCCAGGGTCACAGTAAATATCATATTTAGGTTAAATCAAGATCTGAACCGTATTGAACCTCCTGGGATTTACATGTAGTATTGTCCAGTCAGTTGCGCTTAAGAGGGTATTAAAGCCCCAGCTTGACTCATACACTTCATTTTATCTTCAGTAGGAAATGGCAGATTTTTGTAAGCTACTTATACCAATCTGATGCCAATCTCTGTTTAACAGCCCACGCCAACTTTAAGGCCAAGAGGTAGGACTTGTTATTCCAAACTAACTCTGGGCTGGTCATTCCCGATCATTTAATGTGCACTGGATTGGGGGAAATGTGAAAAGAGAAATAGTGCAAATTTACAGTTGCAGTATAAGGAAATATTCCTCTTTCTCTATTCTTTTCTATCATGCTTTAGCCACCATGTTTCTCTTTGCTCTCAGGATCCATCTCCTTTCCAAGACAAAGATTTCTGCTCTGTACATGCCTGTTTGTGACCTTTTAGCCCATTCACTTTAATGGGGGGGAAATCACAGGCCTGAATTTTTTGCTCATCAGGCACACATGATCGGTGGCCCGAAAGCTGATGGGAAACGGGCCCCCGACCACGATTGGCCAGTCAGCATGAAACGCGCACTGAGAAAGGCTCAGCACTGCCATTGGGGGCGGGAAGAGGGCGTGCACCCGCGTTACCATGGGTGCTGGTGGGCGTTTCCACTGAGCTCCCTGAAGGCAGACAGCTGCCTCAGGGAGCTGCAGACCTCCACGGAATAAACAAAACAGCAAAAATGCTGCAAAATATGTCCATGCAGCACAATTAAGCAGCTGAAAGTGACCTCATAATAAACAGACCCCAGATATCTCTTTTTTATTTTATTTCCCCATGGAGATTTTATCCCCTCCGGATCAAGGTTTGCACAAAAATATAAATGTCACTTGGCCACTTGGCCCCTCTGCCAAGCATAAAAGTAGACAGGCCATGAAAAATCACTTTCAATTGCCTCCTTAACGGGCTTAATTGCCTGAATAATTGTCAGCGGGTGTGCTTGCAGCTGTCGCGCACACCGGCCGAGCAAGGTATCGCGCGAGTGTGTGATGACATCGGGACGCTCGCCCGACATCTTCTCACGCTATTTTGCGGCCGGACGGGTTGGACGCGTGGCCTCCCGTGTGACGTAACATTCTGGCCACAGACAGGTGAGCACCGACAGAAGTGGTAAAGCTCGACAACTGTGTTGTGTGACAGTATACTATCAGTTGGCTTCATTTTACAGTGCTAGGTGTACTGATTTGTGTCCTACATTCAGGCATCTTGTAGCAGCCCAAAACTGCTGAAATTCCTGGAACTCGTGCAATACAGCAGGAGATAACAATATTAACAGCCTTAAGCAGCTAATTGTAGCTACATTTAAATGTAATTAGTCAGACTCTGCCATTTGAAGAAATGTGGTTGTAAATCATTCCATTGATTAACTATTTTATGGGTAATTTTAATGGCTTCATGAAACGTAAAGCTGGGCAGAGTACAAAATGGGTGACCAATCCAATCCTGTCAATTGGTCGGATTAAGTAAGAATTTCCCCCTCTACGTCAGGGGCTCCATCTCTGGCACAGTGGCAAATAAGCTGAGTAGAGGTTTTAAGATATTTGGGCCCAAATGACCTCAAGCCACCTCCTGGCTCCCCAAAGCCTGTCCACCACCCACAAGGCACAAGTCAGGAGTGTGATGGAATACTCTGCACTTGATTGGATGAGTGCAGCTCCAACAGCACTCAAGAGGCTGGACACCATCCAGGACAAAGCAGCCTGTTTGATTGACACCCATCCATAAACATTCACTCCGTCCACCACTGACGCACAGTAGCAGCAGTGTGTACCATTTACAAGATGCACTGCAGGAACTCATCAAGGCTCTTTAGACAGCACCTTTCAAACTCACGACTGCTACCACCTAGAAGGACCAAGCCAGGAGACACATGGAAAAGCACCATCTAGGAGTTCACCTCCCAGCCACTCCCCATCCCGACTTGGAAATATATCATCTTTGCTTCACTGTCGCTGGGACAAAATCTTGGAACTCCTTCCCTAATAGTAGTGGGGGTACTTACACCACATGGACTGCAGTGGTTCAAGAAGGCAGCTCCCCACCACCTTCTCAAGGGCAATTGGGGATGGAAAGTAAATGCTGGCCTAGCCAGAGATGCCCACATTTCATGAATGAATTTAAAAAATTGGATTGTGGTTTTATCTGATTTAGCAGATCCCAACAACAGCAGCAGTGTTGGCATTGCAATTGACTGCTGTATCCATGGGAAAAAGTAACTCATTTTCCTACTTATAGTTTTTAACTTGTCATCCCTGTTGGAAGTGCAAATATCGGAACATAGGATGAGTGCATAATTGGACTTGACTGTGATGCTACCATGGTAATATAGCTCATTATCAGATACAAACCAATTTATGAAAAATGGCTATCAGAATGACAGAGAGCCAACATCAGTGAAACTGTATCTCAGTATGAGTTAACGTCTTCATGAGGAGAGAAGAGCAAACAAGACAAAATTAGCGGATATGGGGAGCAGAAAAACTTTACAACCTGACATTCTCAACTGCTTCCTGGACTTTGGGGACTAGCAGTCTAACCACTGCAAACACAGATGCTCCTGCCATTGTCTCCAAGTGTGAACAGCTTACACTTCTTTCCAGCAAAACAACTGGGGCCTCCCTTTAATCTTTTCACAGTTACATCACCCAGACCTTTGTAAGGCAGAAGTCAGACAGGTCACATGACCCCTTCATTTTATCCTGAATTAAGGACATAGTCCCAAAGCTTAACAATATTATACACCTTACATGTTCAGTATTTAGAATTTGGAATTAGAAGAATGTGAGAAGATGCTGAGCCGCTATATACTCCTAAGGGACAAGAGCTATATTTGCCACAAAAGCAGCCATGGACAGTTAAAGTGGTAACAGGCAACATAAAACAAAATGAAAAAGCATACAAAAATCCAAAATAAAGCACAGATCTTGATAATGGAAAATTCAGAAAGAATAGCAAAGGTTGACATCCAGATATTAAGAGCTACAAAAAGGGAGCATGAAAAGAAACGTGTGAGAGATAGAAAAACCAACTTAATTCTTTTTTACATTTATATTAGGAAAGAGATGATGGTCAACAGAAAAATGGGCCAGAATTTTCCTATTGGTGTATGGGGGCTGGCCCCGCACACCCACGCATAAAGTGATGTGCGGTGACATCGGGCGAGTGCCCCGACGTCACTGCGCGCCATTGCGATATTTCATTGGGCGGGTGCGCATCGGATATCATTGTGCACCCATTATAAATTAATGGGCCACTTAAGGACCTTGAGGCACCAATTGATGGCAATTTTTCGGGTCCCGTGCAATCTTCAGGTCGGCGCACAGGCTCAACAGGCAGGCGTGTAGGACACATTTGTATAAACCCCATCCACAGGCGGGGTAAGAGGGCTCAGTGGAGTCATGAGTGTGCTTTGTCGACTATTGTTTTCTCAATGTTACTGATACTTGCCTGGGTGATCTGCAATCAAAATGCAGACCAGCTGCTTTGTCTGGACTCACAACCTTCAGGTCAGCACTCTGCAGTGAGGCATCTTTTTTGGGCCTGCAGGTTCCTGGAAGCCTTCGCTTAGCCTGGGAATGGGAGCTGAACTCTCGACTGGAGGCACCTCCTCTGAGGAGGAAGGGAGGGATAGAAGGGGGAAGAGGCCAGGAGTGCACATTCAGCCTCCAGGGGAGCCGCCTTTGGGAGGACAGGCAGAGGCACAAGTGGTGCAGGACCAAGAGGTAGTCCAAGCAGAAGGGGCCACAGAAGATGCCACTATCCTGCTGCCAGGGTATACAGGTGGCAAAGCAGCTACCTCGTTATGTCTGAGGTGCAGTGCTGAAGGAGGCTCTGTCTCTCAAGGAAGACAGTCGACTATATCTGTCAGATGATTGGGCCTCAGATCTCTGCTAACTGTGTGGGTGGACACCCCATCTCAGTGGCTCTAAAGGTCACAGCTGCCATCTATTTCTATGCCTCTGGATCCTTACAGGGATCGGTGGGTGCAGTGTCCCCCAATCAGGTGTCCACACTTGTGTCAAGCAGGTTGCAGATGCTCTGTTTAGGTGTGCATTGACTTTTATCCACTACCTTTGGGACCAAGCAAGCCAGACACAGCGAGCCAGAGGCTTCACTGCGATTGCTGCTTCCTCCACGTCCAGGGTGCAATAGGCTGCACACATGTGGCCATCAAGGCCTCAGCAGGTGAATCTGGTGCGTTCGTCAACAGAAATGGCTTCCACCCCATGAACGTGCAGATAGTGTGTGACCACAGGATGCAGATTCTACAAGTCTGTGCAAGGGACCCAGGCAGCTTCCATGACGTCTACATCCTCAGACACTCCCAGGTGCCAGGGCTCTTCAGTGCTCCAGCCTGGCTGGATGGATGGCTGCTGGATGACAAGGGTTATCCCCCCAGAAAGTGGCTTATGACACCTCTCTGCCATTCAAAAACAGAAGCTGAGCAGCACTACAATAGGAGCCATGCCTCTACAAGGGCTGTGGTGGAGAGAGCCATTGATCTTCTCAAGATCCGCTTCCGATGCTTGGACCACTCTGGGGTGGTGCACTCCAGTATCCCCCAGATCGTGTGTCACTGATAATGGTAGCATGCTGCGCTCTCCAAAATCTGACGCTGGAAAGGGGGGGGCGCTGTGGACAATGAAGATGTAACTCTTTCGAGTACAAACCCGTTTCCATCTGTTTCAGATGAAGTTACATTGTTTCATAGTTTGCCATTGTGAGATTTGAACTCTTGATCTTGGGGTTATAAGCCCAGTACCATAACCACTTGGCTATTTAAGTCAAGCTCTGCTTGGGGTGTAACTCTTTCAAGTACAAACACATTTCCATCTGTTTCAGATGAAGTTACATTGTTTCATAGTTTGCCATTGTGAGATTTGAACTTTTGGTCTTGGGGTTACAAACCCAGTACCATAACCACTTGGTTATTTAGGATAGATGCAGTGGCTGCAGCTGGACATGATAAGTCCAGCAGTGAGTCCGAGGATGAGCACGCACAGGGAAATGCTAAGGGGGTAGATACTGACCCGGGAACACTGCAGGGAGACAGGAACACCCGGGATGCTTTAATCCAATCGAACCTTCAGCAAGTCCACCACATACGGACCTCCAGGACAAGCCTGGGCTATATGCTCCATATTCAATACCTAAGTGCAAAATCTGCCTGGTTAGGAACAGTAACTAAGGGCTTGTTAATAAAGCTGAATGTCCCACAAATTGCTAATAACATTTTTGGAAACCATCCACCTGCAGAAGAAAAGAGGCACCCTCAGCCATAGTGACATATCTGAATTTAATATTACAACCAAAGGAATATAAGAAAACAAAATGACAAAGGTGTTAAAAATCACACCAACCCATAAAGACCTCATCTTGGGCCAACACAAAAGCACCAGTGATAAACCCGTGGTGTGCCTAAGGCGCCTTATGTTTACATTTTTGGGTGCTAAGTCTTGGTGCTGCCCCCTCTCTGGGAGTTGCATCTGAGACAGCCTGCTGACTCTGCTGTTGGGCTTGATGACCTTGGCAGTCATCTTCTGGTCTGTGGAGCTTGTGTTGGCCCCGCCTGGGAGGGAGCTGCCAGTTCCATAGATGCATCTAATCCTTTGTCCGCCTTCAGCACCTGAGCCCTTCAGGAGCACAGCATCACTGGTCACAGATGCTGAAGAGATGGGGGTGTAGCCCCATCTCAAAGGTTCTGAGAGCACACAGAGAGAATGAGAGAACTCTCTGTGATGCTTGCCCCACTACATTCAGGTAGCAGTGACCAGCACTGCCGAGATGCAGGCATCAGTAATGTCTCCAGGGAGTGTGAGGCCAGACCATTACTTTGGTCTGAAGGCTGCACAGAGCACAGGGAAGAGGCCATAGACTGAGACACCTGCCTTTTATCAGAAAGGTTTCACACCTGAGTGATAAGAACACTGTTCATCAGAACAGGGAGCCATAGGCAGGGGAGTTTTTTGGAGTTTATTGACAATAGTGAACATTATATACAAGTGATTAATACCAGTGTCCAGGCTGTGCAACTAATTCTTCTTAACTTTCCTAACTCTGCGACTATGTCTTGGTGCTCCCCGGACATCCACAGCAGAGGTGGAGGCAGCCTGCTGACTGCTACGCCCTCTCTGTGATCACCTTGGCGGACATTCTCTGGAGAGTGAAAACCTGGAGGGCCCCGGCCTGCTTTTGGGGTCCTGCTGTGTGGCAGTGGCACCCTCCTTGGCCTGTGGAGCTGGAGCTGCTGAGGTCACATGAAGAGGGGATTCGGATGGGCTGGGCACTCCAGGAGTCTTCTGGGTGGATGGCCCCAGAGTTTGCACCTGCTGATCCTCCTCCCTATGGGTGCCCGAGGGCACCTGGCTGACTCTGTGAGGAGAAGGGGAGTGAGATCGAGCTGCACAGCACCCCTCTCATGTACACACTGTTGGAGGCCAACTATGGCATCAGTGATGGCATTAAGCCCGCGCAGCAGTGCAGGAGTGACTTCCTGGACCAAGGTCTCCATGGCAGCCACCATCCTACCAGTGTTGACCTCAGTGCATTGGCATGCCGACTCTATCATCTTAGAGTGAAGGCGGACGGACACCTCCATCGTGCCTTGCAATCTGAGGAGTGCAGTGGACATCCTTCCTGATGTTCCCGAGCTTGCCTTTGAAGCTCCAGCAACTGTGACATAACCAATTCCAGAGACTCGTCATCTGACTCAGACTCAGCAGAAACCTGGCCCCCAGCAGTCCTCCAAGTGCCGGGGTTCTGGGAAGTCCCTGCTGCCACCTGCTGTGGATCAGACAGTTCAAAGTGCTCACCAGATTGTGATCCCGAGACTGTAAAGCTAGGTCCCACCGAGATGTGTGTCTCTGCGCTGGTGGAGTGTGTGGGTGAGCGCTGTGATGGGACTTCAAGGAGGGCGCCTCCAGATTCCTCTTCAGAAGTTTCTTCGGGCTTGATTGGAGGCCCTGGGTCGATGACTTCGTCGGTTGTTTGGCAGATGTGCCTGCGGAAGTAAGGGGAGATAATTAGTGCATGGCAGTGGCCTGTGAAACAGGATACATCTCTCACAGCATGGTTATGTGATGGATGTTGCACTGCTGTATTCTCACTTGGTAGAGCAGCGCCAACCTCACCATCAGCTCAGGAATGGTCCAGATCCTCACCAGCCAATTGGATGGCTCTGTTTTCAAAGTCCGTGAGCATCTTGATTTCAGGCATTCCTCCACCAGTCTTCGACCTCTCCCTCTTGTTGTGTGCCAGCTTGTCCTGCATGAATAGAGATGGGGAAAGTGTATCAGGATGCCTGCCAGGCCAGATGATAAGTATGCCTGGCCTGTATGTGTGTTGAGTGGTCCCGTGGGTGGGATGAGAACAATAATGGTGAGCGTGAAAGAATGAATGGTGATGTCCCTTGAACTGGCAATGAGTGAGGGCCCTGTGGATGTGTGCTGGGTTTGTGAGTGTGTGAGTTGAGAGTGGTGAGAATAGTGACTTACCCTGGCAGAATGGAGGAGATCATTCACCCTCTTGCAGCACTGGGTGGCTTTCCTCTTTTGAAGGGCATTGACACTGACCACCATTGCCGCCGCCTCCCAAGCCTGGTTGGTCACACCGCTGCCCATCCTATGACCAGAACAGGGGTAGAAGACATCTTGACCTGACATTCAAAAAGCCTTTCAGTGACACGTTGCTGAGCCTGGGGACTGCAGTCTTTTTGCCTTTCATGGACATCTTCCCTGCAGCAGTCGTGGGCTGTAAGCACTGTGATTTCTGCACGTGGCTGGACTTTAAATATGGCGCCCAGCGTGATGAAGCAGTAAGGTGATGGCAGGTGGGCGAATGAGAGCCCACACGCCATGGAAACGGCGTATTTCCCAGGAATGCATAAATAATGTGTCGGGTTTGGGACAAAACGGTGTGAAAACCCGCCATCGTAACCGGCAGGTAAAACGTCATTTTATCTACCCACTTCTTCACTTAGTGCAAATCTGGGACAATTCCACCCAGTGGCTCATTAGCACTATTTACTGACTGAGCTGACCATGTCCTGAAGGACATATCTGCCAGATTGGGCCTGTGGCAGATAGACAGTGAAGCAACACAAAGGAAAAACCTACTTGACCTCACACCACCAATCTATCACAGAAACATCTGTCCAGTACAGTATTGGTAGGAGTGATCTGCATACAGACCTTGTGGATATGATTCACGTCATCACACTGAGATCACCCTCCATAATTTTGTGTGGCACTACTGCCTATGCTAAATAGAGTAGATTCATAAAAGATCTTGCAGCTCAAACCGGGTTTTGATGAAATGCTGTTGGCCACCAGCAGGAGCAGAATTGTACTCCACCACAATCTGTAACCTCATGGCATGGATTATCCCCCACTCCACCAGTACCATCAAATCAGGGAAGTACCCTTGTTCAATGAGGAGTGTAGGAAAGCATGCTAGGAGCAGCAGCAGGCATACCTAAAAGGGAGGTGTCAACCTAGTGAAACACAGGACCACATGCATGCTAAGCAGCATGCGATAGACAGAGCTAGATGATCCCAGAATCAAGGGATCAGATCAAAATTTTGCAGTCCTGCCAAATCCAGTCATGAATAGTGGTGGACAATTGAACAACTAACCAGATGAAGATACACCAAAAACATTCCCATTCCTCAATAATGAGGTAACCAGCAGGTCAGCAATAAAGACAAGGCTGATGAATTTGCAACCATCTTCAGCCAGAACAACTCAGTGGAAGATTTATCTCTGCTTTTTCCCAAGGTCCCCATCAACATAGTTGTCATTCTTCAGATAATTGGTGTGATATCAAGAAATCTCTGAAGGCAAAGTCTATGAGCACTGACAACATCCTCGCTGGAATACTGAAGATTGTGCCCCAGAACTAGCTACACTTGGCCAAGCTGTTCCAGTACAGCTACAACACTGGTATATACCCGACTATGTGGAAATTGCCCAGGCATGTCCTGATCACAAAAAGCAGGACAAATTCAACCCAGCCAATTATCACCCTATCAGTCATCTGTCAATCTTTAGCAAAGTGATGGAAGGTATCGTTGACAGTGCTTTTAAGCAGCACCTGCTCAGCAATAACCTGCTTGATGCTGCTCAGATTGAATTTCATTAAGTCCACCCTCATTGCCATGCATTGCCATATGAACACACTCGACCTCTCTCTCCAGCAACACTGATTCACCTTATCTCAAAGCTGTCCTTGTCCCAGTTTCATTTCATTCTTTGTCTCATCCGATAGCTCTGAAGAAGAGTCATACAGACTTGAAATGTTAACTCTGTTTCTCTCTCCACAGATGCTGCCAGACCTGCTGAGTATTCCCCGCATTTTCTGTTTTTGTTTTAGATTTCCAGCATCCATAGTATTTTGCTTTTTCTCCATTAGGTCCAATTGGCTCCATCCCTCATTATACAGCCTTGGTACAAAAAATAGACATAAGTGCTGAATTCCAGGTGAGAGTGACTGCCCTTAACAAGGTTTGATTGGGTGTGGAATCAAGGAGGTTTAGCAAGTCAATGGGAATCAGAGGAAAATTCAAACTCTATGGTTGGAGCCATATGAAGGTGATAATGTCATTGGATGATTAGATTCTCTCTGATTGTAGTTGATCATTGTTGGTACAAATGTTATTTGCCACTTATCTGTCCGAGCCTGAATGTTGTCCAGTTTTTGCTGCATGTGAACAAAGACTGCTTCAGTATTTGAGGAGATGCGAATGGTACTGAACACTCTGCAACCACCAGCCAATATCCCCACTTCTAACACCATGTTGAGGTCATTTCCTTTTGACCTAAAAAGGATAGAACAGGGCACTTTTTAGATGGTGGTAGCTAAAAACAGTGGAGACCCAAAGAGGCTTGAGACTCCTGGAATGTAGATTATTAAATTGTCACAAACAGGTACAGAAAAATAATTAAAATGGTGAAAAGAATGCTGGTGTTTATATCTAGAGGATTAGAATGCAAGGGTGGTGGTTCTGTTGGGGGTGGGTGTGATGGTGGGAGGCAGGTGGTAGAAGTCATGCTTCAGTTATTACAAGGCCTTGTAATTTCCAAGACTTTGGAGGTCATTTCTACTGCTTTTTTTGCTTTTGACCTGCAATTCCCTGCTGTCAGCCTTCTCACCAGTATGGGAGCAGTTTATGCAGCTCTATTTTGCACCTCTAATGAGGAACAAGAGCAGCAGCAACATCAACAGCACCAAGAACAGCAGCTATCTCTCCTTATTCAGCTGCTGCCCCACAGAGAAGAGATAAGCAAAGGACTCTAGTTTGAAGGAGGCGATGCTCCAAAATTTGTGTATATAGGCAGATCAATTTTATGGACATGACTGACCGTGTGTGCCTCAGGAGGCTCAGGCCTTCACAGCATGTCATTGCTGACTCCTGCAGCCTCCTAGAACAGGGCCTTCTGTCAAGTGGACCAGACAGGCGCATATTGCCAGTGTCTGTCAAGGTCATCACAGCCCTGGATTTCTTGGCTCCAGCTCCCTTCCAAGGATCTGCTGGTCATATCTGCAGGATTTCACAATCTGCTGCCCACAAGCACATCTTCCAGGTGACTGATGCTATCTTTTCCAGGGCCACCATTAACAACCACTTTGCCATGAATGAGTACAGTCAGACGCAGAGGACCCTCAGCTTTACTGCAGTGGCTGGATTCCCACGTGTACAGAGAGTCATTGGCACATGTGGCAGTCAAAGCATCCTCAGATCAACCAGTAATCTTCATCAATCAAAAGGGACTCCATTCCCTCAATGTTCAGCTGCTCTGTAACCGTTGGAAGATCATCATGCATGTCATGTAAGTTATCCAAGAAGATGTCATGGTGCCTTCATTCTGCACTAGTCAAGGATCCCATAGACATGTGCACCTCCAGGTAGAATCAGCAGATGGTTCCTTGGAGTCAATGGCTACGTTCTAAAAACATGGCTGATGACACCTGTAAGCAGCTCGACAACTGATGCACAGAAAAGGTACAACAAGAAGCAACACAAGTACACAAGTGCTCATTGAACAAACCACTGGGCTGCTGATGGTGCAATTTAGGTGCCTGGACAGATCGGATAGTGGAGGGAGAGGGTGGGGGTGTGGTGGGTGCCCCTTAGTGTAAAACAGCAAGGATCTCCAGAAAGTAACGGTCTGTTGAGTCATTCACAACACAGCCCTGCAGAGGGGTATGGAGCTGCAGGATGAGAAATGTGGGGAGCACTCTGTAAATTTGAAAGAGGAAAATGAGGAAGGAGAGGAGTAACAGGTTGAGTGAAAGGAAGAGGAGGAGCCTAATGTGGCCAGGGTCCCTGCAGTCTCACACCTAACTGCCAGAAATGCCCACAATGGACTTATACAGGCATGATTTCAGTTAACCTGAGGCAGTCCAGCCATGTGGCTCATCATTGCTGAGCACATTGGCCCCCTACCCTCATCCCCAACACGAGGCTTTCAGACAACACAGTCAATAATCCTTTCATCTCATTGATACTCACTGCTTGTGTTCTACTCTTGTCACACTATTTAACTCAATGCTGGGGCAGCTGGGTAAGCAAGAGTCAAGAATTGGGATGACTGGACAATGGAGACTTTAAATAAATTTTTTGGTGCATAAGCATTGACAATAAAATTGACAGACTATCTGACTTTAAGACACCCACTTCCCTTGTGAAACTACAAATTCTTTATCTTCTTTTTCCTATTACCTCTATGTTGTGCTTCAGCAAGGATAGAGGCGGGCTTCTCATTTCCCTGCTTTGGACTGCTCAGGTGTTTTTGGCCAACGTCCTCTGGGTTTTGGAACCCACAAGGCCCCATCTGTGCACCAGCAGATTTGGTCAATGGAACAGGAATCAGCATGTGTGGCTCTGGAGAGGTAACAAGGGATGAGGAGTGGGAGTGCCTTTGACAGGTTTCCCCCATCTATGTTCCCTTGCTCCATCTTCCCCCTCATGGCCTCTCCACATTACCCTGTTAGCCAAAAGCTGGAGAGCACTTCACTGCATTTCAGTGAGACACTGAATGGCCAAGGCGAGGTGATCCTCCATCCTGTTTAAAGTGGCAGACTGAGTGTGCAGACCATTGGTAAAGTCAGCATGTGCTCGGTGATGTTTCAAGCAGGGGGCCGCTCTTTCCGTAGAGGTGGACTTCTTTGCAACTGTCTGAGATATCTGACACTTATCTTCGAAATGGTGTCCTTGATACACAGTGTCTCTAAAAATCCAGACAGAGTCACATACATTTTCTGCTGCTGCTCTAGAATTATCCCCTTTGTTGATAGCCCTTTAGGCTCAGTGTTGGCGTCCAGCCCAGCAGAGCTTAAGAGGGTCCTGTGCCCTCTCACAAGGAACCTCCACTCTTTCCCTGCCTCTGTGACACCCCAGCTACCGGCCTTGGAGGCCCCACTGTGGCATATGTATTTGAGCCGGTGGATGGTGCGCATGAGTCATGTGGTGGCGCTTCCTATGAGTACACAGCCTCATCTGAGGACTCCTTGGCCTGGTTCAGAATCAGGACCTGTAGGAGATGAAAAAGAGGAATTAGAACTGACAAGGAGAAAAGGTTCAAAGGCACCATTATGCAGGTGTTCATATTTCAGTTACAGGTGACACCACATCAATATGAGTCCTTGTAATGTACCATCTGGCTGTGTGATATCTAATTCTGTCTCCAGATATCTGCTATGTCTTGACCTCCAAAGACCATAGACTTCAAAACGCTGCTGATCTCCATTACTACCTCCACCATGGTAGAGAGGGTGGCAATGACTGGAGGACCACCATGGTTCTTTGCTTCTTCCTGGACTCTGTGCTCTCGTCTCCTGCAAGAAGAGAATTCCGAGTGTGAGAAATTGAATGTTTTGAGAAGATGGAATGAGAGCATTAGCTATGAAGAATGGGTGTGAGAAGGCAATAGGATGAGGGTGAGTGTGGGTCTTCATTCTTTCATGGGATGTGGGCACTGCTGGTACGGCCAGCACTTGTTGCCCATCCCTAATTGCCTTTGAACTGAGTGGCTTGCTTATCCATTTCAGAGAGCAGTTAAGAGTCAAACACATTGCTGTGGATCTAGAGTCACATGTAGGCCAGACTGGGTAAAAATGGCAGCTTTCTTTCCCTAAGGGCATTAGTGAATCATATAAGTTTTTACAACAATCATGGTTGCCATTACTGACATTGACTTTCAATTCCAGATTTGTTGATTGAATTTAAATTCTACCAGCTGCCTTGGTGAGATTTGAACCCACATCCCCAGAGTAAGAGCCTGGGCCTCTAGATTAGTAATCCAGTGACATTACCACTATGCCACCGTCTCCCATGGGTGTCCAGATGGAGATGAGAGGAGATGGCTCAAGGGAGAGAGGGTCCAAAGGAGCTGCAATGTAAGTTGGCCTGAAGAGCAGGAAAATGCTGAGGAAGTCAGAGTGATGGGGTTGGAACTTGAAGGAGATATGTCGCTCACTTTCCTGCCCTGATGAGGTCCCTTTCAGTACCTACATCCATAATTGCAGAACCACACTCATGCTATTCATCTCCTCCATGGCTTCCAGCCAAGTATGCATATTCTCAGAGGTTGTTCAGTTCCTCCCATCCTTTGTCAAATATATTTCTCTGCCGGCCCCTACACTCTGCAGGATTATTCCAGCAATGCCTCCAAGGACTAAGGAGTGTAGTATTAGGGTGTTTGGGACTGTCAGGGTTAATGTGGGACTGGGGAAATAGTACCCACACATTGTGATGCAGAGAGTAACATGGGAGGAATAGAGGTAGTAGTGAGTCTGATAGAAGTTGGCATGAAGATAGCACCTAGTCAGGACTACATCCTGTATAGGATTCCACCAGAGTACATGAATGTCTGTTGCGAGATCCGATCGAAAGAGAGTCAAAGACCTTGCCAGATCTCAAAAGGGTGAGCACACTTCAAAAAAAAGGCCGAAGTAAGCTTTTAAATTTGAAACAATAATCAGGCAGCACTGGCGGACTGATTGTTTGAACAAACACAGCTTGATGATGCTGCAGGCCAGATCCAGAGTTAGCACAATAACACATGGTGACCGCGCATGAATGAAAGAGAAGTCAGACCAAAAAATTGGCTTCAATTCAGTTCAGGAAAGCAACTAGCTGGCCAAAACGATTCATTCAAAAGATTTTCTGTAGCATCGTTGAAGTTTTACGTGGCTCCCAACAAGCAGGAGAAGGAGGAAAACAAAAAAAAAATTACTGCAGTGCCATTTAAAAAAAAAAGCAATATTCTCCTGTTCTGAAAATAGCCATGGATGGTAAATTAACATGGCTAGGTCATTTAAGTCGGGTACAAGGGTCAGACCAAGTTCAACATTGGGTGTTATGGAGAAGAGTTTGAAGATATATAATAGCTTCAGGCTTGAATAAGAAAACAGAGGCTGAACAAGTGAATACACCATTATATTCAGTAGGTCCAATAGCTGATGACATAATTGCCAGACAAGAATTTAACCAGGAATTTAACTTTAATCTAAGAAGCAATAAAATTATGGACCAAGCAAAATTTAACATAAGAGTCAAAAAGCCTAGGAAACCCATAAATTCTTTCATAAATGAGCTATACAGATTAGTTGAATGCTATGATCATGGTGACCTTAAGTTGGAGCTTATACGAGACCAAATAGTAGTGGGGTGGCTGATGATACTCTTTCGGGTGCACTCCAATCTATAGAAGATCTAACTTTGGAAAAATCCATCCAAATTGTCAGACAACTGGAAGTCTGCTAGCAAAAGCAATCCATTTTGCATGGTGAAGTTAAACCATGGTACAGAGCAACCCCAACAGTCCAACTCATAAAGCAACAAAGGGACAAGGAGACTTCAGGGCAAGAAAAGCAATACCCAAGCAAAACACAAGATGGTGGCAGACCATGTCAGCTCTGTGAGCAGGTGTGACAGATGTGAGCAGTGTCCAGTAATCACTGTGCAGTGCTTTCACTGCAACCACTTGGACACTTTGGAATGATGTGTAAGTCCAAAATCATGAGGTGTGCAGAGGATCCCAAATACACCTATGAGATATGTAAGCCACACCAAGAAAGAGTCCAACAATCCTTCTTGGGAGAAATTAAGGATCCCATATTTACACTTTGGAATGCTGACATATCTGTAAATGGTGACCTCATAAATTTCAAGTTAGACACAGGAGCCCATCCTACCAGATCAGGAACTGTGGGTAAAAGACCTCTGGCTACAGATGACAGATACACCACTACAACATTAAGGAGTGCAAGAGTGAACTGGATGTTGACACTCGAGTATTTGAAAGACTAAGTACGACAACCAACTCCAGACCAACAAAGTCAGCCCAAAGCAGTTGAGACTACCACTCCTCCAAAGTTGGAAAGAACAACATCTGGAAGAGTCGTAAAACCTCCACACAGTCTGAATCTGTAAAGTCAGAGATTTGGGGGGAGAAGGTATAGCATGTTAATATTATTGTAAATATATTTGGGTAAAGAATTGGAGGGAGGTGTGAGATTAGGGTGTTCAGGACTGTAAGGGTTAATGTGGGACTGGCAAAACAGTACTGCATACATGATGTAAACAGTCACATGAGAGGAGTAGAGGTAGTAGTGAGTCTGGTAGAAGTCGGTATGAAGATAGCGCCTAGTCAGGACTATTTACCATTTAAATGTATATAGTTATGTGTTATTAATAAACATTTATTGTTCAACCATACAAGCATCTAGACCTCTTCATGAGGCAACATACAACCTCACAACAGGGGGCTACATTCCTAGGTTGATGCTCCATCAGTACAGTTGCTACCTCTGTCCTGACACTTGCAGAATGAATCCATCCTGATCCCTGCCAGGGCACCTTTAATAGTGACACTTGAACAGCCAAGTGTGGATCATGGTCACACCCATCTGCTCCGATCACCGGGAAACCTGGAATTGGGATGCTAATGCCATGGCTGAGTTAAAGAAACCACCGGGCTTGCCAACTCCACTATTTCTCAGGTTCCCAACCCACTTTCAGCCTCTCCTGCTCAAGTGGACCAAAGGTTAAAATTCTGCCCTATGTCCCAAAAGTTTGTCAAATCTGCAGCTCTCTGTGCAGCATAGCCTATTTGAATCATTGCTGCAGTAATACTGTCATATCTACCTCAAATGTTTGTTATACCTCTCGATCTATTCCTAAACCTCTGCCGAGTAGACCTGACAGAATTGGTGGTTCCACTAATCTTAGCAATTACCTTGTCCTTCCTCTACTGACCTGCTTTTAAAAACACTCACATTCAGATCTGGACAATAGACAATTGCTGCCTGTGACAAGGACACAAGGCTAATAATGCATCACATGTAGAGAAAATTGACTGAGGCTACTCATTAACCAAAAGTCATCGCTACTCCTTCATTTCAACTTAAAAAATAAATGACTTGAATGACTTGCATTTCTATTGTACCTTTCAGAGCCATGGGACATCTCAAAGCATTTTACAGCCATTGTAAAGAGTAAGCACTGTTGTAACGTAGGAAATGCAGAAGCCAATTTGCACACAGCAAACTCCCACAAACAGCAAAGTGACAATGAGCAGATAACCTGTTTTTGTAATGTTGGTTGAGGGATGTTTGGTCAAGAAACTGTCCAGGTGGGGTGAGCACTCCCCTGTTCTTTGAAATAGTGCTGTGGGATCTTTTACATTCAACTGAGAGGGTAGATGGGGCCCAATTTAACATCTTATCTGAAAGGTGGTACCTCTGATAGTGCAGCACTCCCTCAGGACTGGATTGAAGGGTCAGCCTAGATGTTGTGCGCACATCCTGGAATGGGATAACTAAAAAGTTCAGCTCTCCTTTTACCTTTTATTGCTGTTTCTTGAACTTGGTTTGCTTTTTTTCAAATCAAAGTACCCAGCCATTACTGGATTTACATAATTGTGCTGTATTAGAAGTCGTCATTTTCGCAAATAAAAAAATCAAATCTATCCACTGACAACAAACAGTGTGTACTTGGTTTAGGAAACAGAAACAAAGCAAGTCAATGAAATGTCAGTAGTTTCCTCTTAAAGAAGTGATATCTCTGTATGATAGAGTTTTCAAACTCACTGGGTTCCAGAATCAGGCCCGGAAAAGCCTTGCAAACTGGAATGCCACATACCAAGGCAAGATTTACCTAGATGTTATTGATTTGAAATTACACTGTGCTTTAGTAGTAGCACATGTATACATATTTGTAGAAAGTGTCACTTCCGTTGTTGTATTAATCTATTAAAAGTAAATGCTCATGCCTGGCTTTGCTGAAATAACAAATAAGGTAATGCAGTTTATGTTCTTTGTATAGACTTTGAAAAGGAGATGGAAAGAGTTAAACCTGCCAGGCTGCACCAGGCCTCTCCTGCTGCCCATTATATCAGAGCAGAGGTGAGATGAGCTCCTTAATAGGGCACAAATCACCCACTTATGGAGCTTAATTGGACCATGGGCAGGTGACCCACCTGATGCCTCCCTGGTTGCCTGTAAAATCATGGGGGGGGGGGAGGGTGGGTTTACTGGCAGAGTTGCGCTAATTTATGTGTCCACCATCTGTTTTCCCGCTTGCAGCTGACCTATAAAATTCAATCCCAAGTATATGCACATCAACATTTTATGGAGGTCACTCCATCAATGTACTAAGTCAAATCTTCAGCCAAACTCATGTACATCCTCACCCTCTGGCTTCCTGGCAATTGCCTACCCTTGTCCTCTGCCTGGCTGCAGGGCATTCACGGCTGGTGTCTCAGCATGTGCAGATTCCTCCTTTAAGCTACCCTCTAAAGTACTACAGGATCAGTATCTAAGCTGGTGGCTGCAAGTGTGAGAGCTTGATCACTGTCTCCATGTTCTTCCACCTTTTGCCCTTCCACCATTGGTTGGGTTGCAAGTTCTTGGGTATTGAAAGGAGATGGCACAAGGGTAGGATTGTAGTGAGGAAAGGGAGCAAAGCAAGAGGTGCTTCATTATACCATCTGCAGCTTGTAAATCAGAGGAGAATGTGCAATGAGGAGAAAAATGGGATGTAAGAAGAGGGATTAGGTATGAGGATACCGCTATCTTCAATGGTTTTAGCTCATAGCTGCTGACCACAGCCTCAGCCATATCCATTCCAATGACCAATGTTTTGTCTACCTGGACATGCAGCCATTCCTGTCACCAATTCATGCTGCCTCCTGCAAGGGAGAGGAAAGTGTGTCAGTGAGTAAGGAATAACCTGTTTGACTGATGTGCCTGCCATGGTTGAATAGCTGGCAGCATGTGCTAGCTCTGAGATGTGTGTATGAGGCTTGCAGCACAGCTAAGTGTGTGAGGGCAAGATGAAGCTGTGAATGTTTGGTCCGAGTTGTGATTGATAGAGATTGGTAGTAGGTGACTGACAGGGTGTAATGCATTGAGCAGTGTGTGAAGCAAATGGTGCAGGTGGAGGCATATGGCATTTGAAGATTCATTCAGTGGCTTTGAACATTAATGTGAGGCCATTAAACTTCTTGCATCACTACATCTAGGATCTTGGGGGCAAGGCTCCAGGCATTTACGCTGAGGATATCTGCTTTCACAGCCATCACAAAGTTTGTCTGATGGGCTTCCTGGCCTCCTGTGGATAGATCACATGACGACTCCTCTCCCCCTGCCCTACTAAGGTGCCCAATACAGTGAACTTTGGAACATACTCTCTTCCCTGTTGCACCATAATTGATTCTTCATGCTCAGACTTCCTTCCACAAACAATTCCAGCACCTGCTCCAGCCAGAGCGCACCCCCCACCCCTGTAAGTAGCGCAGGTTTACTCTAAGCAGTGCTAACCTCGCACAAACTTGGGCCTCCTGCTGAAGCATACAGCTATCCAACCATATGTTTAGTGCTGGTTACATGTAACTATCACTGAATTGACAGGCAGTACAAAGTTGGTGTGCTGTCTCCATCAGAAAAAGTGGGCATGGGTAAATTGTACATTGCAATCCTTGGGCCCATTTCGGCGGCTGCCTAATTTATTCCCAATACTCATGAAAATATGTCTGCTTTAATTACTGGGTGGGTGGTGGGGTGTGGGACTGGTTGGAAAACTGGCAATAAAGAACTGGCATCCTGTTTTTACACCCGAATCTATTTTCCTTTCATGGAAAACTCATATCAGATGACCCCTGAAGCCCACTTCCTCGCACTTAACTACCAGCAGGCGATTCAGAGGCAGGGGCATGTCCGTAAGGCTAGGAGTAAACATTGTCCAGTCCCAGCAGCTGTGGTTGTGTTTCCAACTCACCTCCCCACCCACCCACCTACGTATCCAAAAAGCACCCAGAATTAAAAATCAGGCTGTAAAGCAAAATGTTCTGTTATGTCATCCTAGGTCCAGTAGGTAGGGTGGCAAAGGGCATTAAGCAATTTGCCATCTTGGTGAGGGTGGCAACTAATACACAACCATATCGTGGTGAGGACAAATCTATTCATGTGGGCACAACACATGTTGTGTGTATGAACATTATAATGCTGGGAGAATGGGTAGTCAGTTTCACTCACAGAACTGCTGGCAAATATCCTGCTCTGGAAGGCATCAGAGACCCTGCTTCCTGGGGACAGAATTAACAGAAATGAAGGGACAGAAGGGGCCGGCTTTTCAGCAGAAGAACTATGAGATATGGCTAGAAGCTAAAAATGAAGGAGATCAAAACATGTGATTAGAACGCGTCTTGAGAGAAAGACAAAATAAATATGTCAACCCAGAGAATGGCAGAGTGCACCAAATATATATATCTTAACATTTTTCATGGAGAGTAGTGATGTTGAGTTAAGTACAGGGAATTTGTTTTGACTGTTCCTGTGTTTGTTCATTTTCTGTCAGTAAAATAAAAATTTGCATTGTGTCCCATGTCACCAAGTGTTTCTCGAGCTAAGTTCAATAAGAATAAAGAAACAGATATGAGGGCATGACATGACATCCAGTTCAGACCACATGAGGGTCCCATTGCAACACTTTTGGATTTTGCAATTGTATAATTAGGTATTGGGCAGCATTTTTATGAGCATAAAACTGGTGCAACAGGCCCCATTTTTGAGGGCGACTTCTTGCACCTCAACAAGAATGCCTGACCCGAATTTGTCTGAGGCTATTTTTCAGATGTCTGGGGTGGTCACCTTAAGAAATAAACTGGCATTAGGTCACTTGCACAGCCAATGACAAACAAATGTCTGTTTTCGGAACTGTCAGGAAAATCAGGCTACTCTGCTTGGAGCCAGCATTAAGCAGGCATGGATGCAGCCCATACTCTCTGGAGTTTAAAGAATGAGAAATGACTTAATTGAAACATGCTAGATTCTGAAGGGGTTTGACAAGGTAGACACTGAGGGATTGTTTCCTCAAGTGGCCAACCCAGAACACTGGGGCAAAGACTCAGGGTAAGGGCTCGATCATTTAGGACTGAGATGAGGAGACATTTCTTCAGCTAATGAGCTTTGAATCTTTGGAATTCTCTACCCCAGAGGGTTGTGAATGTTCTATCGTTGAGTACATTCAAGGCTGAGAGCAGAATTGTCCCAGATTTGCCCTGTGTGGTAGCGGCTGTGAGATAAGTCTTTTAACCCATTGACCGCGATGATGGGTTTTTGTACTTTATACTTTGTACCCTTCCCACCTCGAAAATTATGCAGTCAAGGAAAACACACCAGATCACTGGCAGCAGGCCTCTGATAGGCCCACCATGCCGTTACCTCGTCGCTTCCTCACGCCGGGTGTCGTATTTAAAATGCAGCCGCATACACACTTCTCAATGCTTGCAGCCCAGGACTGATCTGGTGAAGGCATTTGATAAGGTGCCACATCAAATATTATTATGGAAAATAAAAGCGCATGGTGTAAGGGGTAACATATTAGCATAGATAGAAAATTGGCCAGCTGGCAGAAAGCAGAGAGTATGCATAAATGGGTCTTTTTCTAATTTGCAGAATATGACAAGTGGAGTCCCACAGGGTCTGTACTGGGGCCTCAACTTTTTATAATTTACATCAATGACTTAGATGAGGGGAATGAAGACACGGTAACTAAATTTGCAGATGACACAAAGATGGGTAGGAAAGCATGTTGTGAAGAGAACATGAGGAGGTTGGCAGATAGATATAGATCTATTAAATTAGTGGGCAAAGATCTGGCAAATGGAGTTTAATGTGGGAAAATGTGAAGTTGTTCACTTTGGCAGGAAGAACAAAAAGGCAGAGTATTACTTAAATGGAGAACAGCTGCATAATTTCGAGCTGCAGAGGGATCTAGGTGTTCTAGTACATGAGTCACAAAAAGTTAGTATGCAGGTACAGCAAGTAATTAAGAAGGTTAATGGAATGCTATCCTTTGTTACAAGAGGGAATGAACATATAAGTAAGAATGGTATGCTCCAGTTATACAGGGCATTGGTGAGACCACACTGTGTGCAGTTTTGGTCTCCTTATTTAAGGAAGGATGTAAATGCATTGGAGGCGGTTCAAAGGAAGTTTACTAGATTGATACCTGGAATGAGTGGGTTGTCTTATGAGGATAGATTGGATAGACTGGGGTTGTTTCCACTGGAGTTTAGAAGAGTGAGGGGTGATTTGATTGAAGTATACAAGATCCTAAGGGCCTCAACAAGGACGTTGAAAGGATGTTTCCTGTTGTGGATGAGTCCAGAACTAGGGGGCACTGTTTTAAAATTAGGGGTTGTCCTTTTAGGACAGAGATGAGGAGAATTTTTTTCTCTCAGAGGGTTGTGCGACTTTGGAACTCTCTGCCTCAGAAGGTAGTGGAGGCGGGATCATTGAATATTTTTAAGGCAGAGGTAGATAGATTCTTAAAAACAAAAAAACTGCGGATGCTGGAAATCCAAAACAAAAACAAAAACAGAATTACCTGGAAAAACTCAGCAGGTCTGGCAGCATCGGCGGAGAAGAAAAGAGTTGACGTTTTGAGTCCTCATGACCCTTCGACAGAACTTGAGTTCGAGTCCAAGAAAGAGTTGAAATATAAGCTGGTTTAAGGTGTGTGTGTGGGGGGCGGAGAGATAGAGAGAGAGAGAGGTGGAGTGGGGGTGTGGTTGTAGGGACAAACAAGCAGTGATAGAAGCAGATCATCAAAAGATGTCAACAACAATAATACAAAAGAACACATAGGTGTTAAAGTTAAAGTTGGTGATATTATCTAAACGAATGTTCTAATTAAGAATGGATGGTAGGGCACTCAAGGTATAGCTCTAGTGGGGGTGGAGAGAGCATAAAAGATGTAAAAAAAAATAAAATAAATAAATAAATATTTTTTTTTTTCTTTTTCTCTTTTTATAATGGAAATAGGTGGGAAAAGGAAAATCTACATAATTTATTGGAAAAAAAAGAGAAAAGGAAGGGGGAAACAGAAAGGGGGTGGGGATGGGGGAGGGAGCTCACGACCTAAAGTTGTTGAATTCAATATTCAGTCCGGATGGCTGTAAAGTGCCTAGTCGGAAGATGAGGTGTTGTTCCTCCAGTTTGCGTTGGGCTTCACTGGAACAATGCAGCAAGCCAAGGACAGACATGTGGGCAAGAGAGCAGGGTGGAGTGTTAAAATGGCAAGCGACAGGGAGGTTTGGGTCATTCTTGCGGACAGACCGCAGGTGCTCTGCAAAGCGGTCGCCCAGTTTACGTTTGGTCTCTCCAATGTAGAGGAGACCACATTGGGAGCAATGAATGCAGTAGACGAAGTTGGGGGAAATGCAAGTGAAATGCTGCTTCACTTGAAAGGAGTGTTTGGGTCCTTGGACAGTGAGGAGAGAGGAAGTGAAGGGGCAGGTATTGCATCTTTTGCGTGGGCATGGGGTGGTGCCATAGGAGGGGGTTGAGGAGTAGGGGGTGATGGAGGAGTGGACCAGGGTGTCCCGGAGGGAGCGATCCCTACGGAATGCCGATGGGGGGGGTGAAGGGAAGATGTGTTTGGTGGTGGCATCATGCTGGAGTTGGCGGAAACGGCAGAGGATGATCCTTTGAATGCGGAGGCTGGTGGGGTGATAAGTGAGGACAAGGGGGACCCTATCATGTTTCTGGGAGGGAGGAGAAGGCGTGAGGGCGGATGCGCGGGAGATGGGCCGGACACGGTTGAGGGCCCTGTCAACGACCGTGGGAGGAAAACCTCGGTTAAGGAAGAAGGAGGACATGTCAGAGGAACTGTTTTTGAAGATAGCATCATCGGAACAGATGCGACGGAGGCGAAGGAACTGAGAGAATGGGATGGAGTCCTTACAGGAAGCGGGGTGTGAGGAGCTGTAGTCGAGATAGCTGTGGGAGTCGGTGGGTTTGTAATGGATATTGGTGGACAGTCTATCACAATAGATTGAGACAGAGAGGTCAAGGAAGGGAAGGGAAGTGTCAGAGATGGACCACGTGAAAATGATGGAGGGGTGGAGATTGGAAGCAAAATTAATAAATTTTTCCAAGTCCCGACGAGAGCATGAAGCAGCACCGAAGTAATCATCGATGTACCGGAGAAAGAGTTGTGGAAGGGGGCCGGAGTAGGACTGGAACAAGGAATGTTCCACATACCCCATAAAGAGACAGGCATAGCTGGGGCCCATGCGGGTACACATAGCCACACCTTTTATTTGGAGTAAGTGAGAGGAGTTGAAGGAGAAATTGTTCAGCGTGAGAACAAGTTCAGCCAGATGGAGGAGAGTAGTGGTGGATGGGGATTGTTCAGGCCTCTGTTCGAGGAAGAAGCTAAGGGCCCTCAGACCATCCTGGTGGGGGATGGAGGTGTAGAGGGATTGGACGTCCATGGTGAAGAGGAAGCGGTTGGGGCCAGGGAACTGGAAATTGTTGATGTGACGTAAGGTGTCAGAGGAATCACGGATGTAGGTGGGAAGGGACTGGACAAGGGGAGAGAGAAGGCAGTCAAGATAACGAGAAATGAGTTCTGTGGGGCAGGAGCAAGCTGAGACGATCGGTCTACCGGGGCAGTTCTGTTTGTGGATTTTGGGTAGGAGATAGAAGCGGGCCGTCCGAGGTTGGGCAACTATCAGGTTGGAAGCTGTGGGAGGGAGATCCCCAGAGGAGATGAGGTCAGTGACGGTCCTGGAAACAAAGGCTTGATGTTCAGTGGTGGGGTCATGGTCCAGGGAGAGGTAGGAGGAAGTGTCTGCGAGTTGACGCTCAGCCTCCGCGAGGTAGAGGTCAGTGCGCCAGACAACAACAGCACCACCCTTGTCAGCGGGTTTGATGACAATGTCAGGGTTGGACCTGAGAGAATGGAGTGCAGTAAGTTCAGAGGGAGACAGGTTAGAATGGGTGAGAGGAGCAGAGAAATTGAGACGACTAATGTCGCGCCGACAGTTCTCAATGAAAAGGTCATGAGAAGGTAAGAATCCAGAGGGAGGGGTCCAGGTGGAGGGAGAATATTGGAGATGGGTTGAACTGGGAGAGGACTCCTGCCCAAAGAAGTGAGCCCGGAGACGAAGATGGCAGAAGAAGAGTTCAGCATCATGCCGAGCCCGAAATTCATTGAGGTGAGGGCGTAAGGGTATGAAACTAAGTCCTTTGCTGAGCACTGAACGTTCAGCATCGGAGAGGGGAAGGTCAGGGGGTATAGTGAATACACAGCTGGGGTTGGGATAGGAAGATGAGGTGGGGACGGAGGGACAGGCCGGGTGGAGGGTCCTAGATGGGTGTTGGTGTCGATGAGTTGTTGGAGCTTGCGTTCCTTAGCACTTGAGAGAAAGAGAAAAAGTTTCTTGTTGAGGCATCAACTCGCAGACACTTCCTCCTACCTCTCCCTGGACCATGACCCCACCACTGAACATCAAGCCTTTGTTTCCAGGACCGTCACTGACCTCATCTCCTCTGGGGATCTCCCTCCCACAGCTTCCAACCTTATAGTCGCCCAACCTCGGACGGCCCGCTTCTATCTCCTACCCAAAATCCACAAACAGAACTGCCCCGGTAGACCGATCGTCTCAGCTTGCTCCTGCCCCACAGAACTCATTTCTCGTTATCTTGACTGCCTTCTCTCTCCCCTTGTCCAGTCCCTTCCCACCTACATCCGTGATTCCTCTGACACCTTACGTCACATCAACAATTTCCAGTTCCCTGGCCCCAACCGCTTCCTCTTCACCATGGACGTCCAATCCCTCTACACCTCCATCCCCCACCAGGATGGTCTGAGGGCCCTTAGCTTCTTCCTCGAACAGAGGCCTGAACAATCCCCATCCACCACTACTCTCCTCCATCTGGCTGAACTTGTTCTCACGCTGAACAATTTCTCCTTCAACTCCTCTCACTTCCCCCAAATAAAAGGTGTGGCTATGGGTACCCGCATGGGCCCCAGCTATGCCTGTCTCTTTATGGGGTATGTGGAACATTCCTTGTTCCAGTCCTACTCCGGCCCCCTTCCACAACTCTTTCTCCGGTACATCGATGATTATTTCGGTGCTGCTTCATGCTCTCGTCGGGACTTGGAAAAATTTATTAATTTTGCTTCCAATCTCCACCCCTCCATCATTTTCACGTGGTCCATCTCTGACACTTCCCTTCCCTTCCTTGACCTCTCTGTCTCAATCTATGGTGATAGACTGTCCACCAATATCCATTACAAACCCACCGACTCCCACAGCTATCTCGACTACAGCTCCTCACACCCCGCTTCCTGTAAGGACTCCATCCCATTCTTTCAGTTCCTTCGCCTCCGTCGCATCTGTTCCGATGATGCTACCTTCAAAAACAGTTCCTCTGACATGTCCTCCTTCTTCCTTAACCGAGGTTTTCCTCCCACGGTCGTTGACAGGGCCCTCAACCGTGTCCGGCCCATCTCCCGCGCATCCGCCCTCACGCCTTCTCCTCCCTCCCAGAAACATGATAGGGTCCCCCTTGTCCTCACTTATCACCCCACCATCACAGCCTCCGCATTCAAAGGATCATCCTCCGCCGTTTCCGCCAACTCCAGCATGATGCCACCACCAAACACATCTTCCCTTCACCCCCCCCTATCGGCATTCTGTAGGGATCGCTCCCTCCGGGACACCCTGGTCCACTCCTCCATCACCCCATACTCCTCAACCCCCTCCTATGGCACCACCCCATGCCCACGCAAAAGATGCAATACCTGCCCCTTCACTTCCTCTCTCCTCACTGTCCAAGGACCCAAACACTCCTTTCAAGTGAAGCAGCATTTCACTTGCATTTCCCCCAACTTAGTCTACTGCATTCGTTGCTCCCAGTGTGGTCTCCTCTACATTGGAGAGACCAAACGTAAACTGGACGACCGCTTTGCAGAACACCTGCGGTCTGTCTGCAAGAATGACCCAAACCTCCCTGTTGCTTGCCATTTTAACACTCCACCCTGCTCTCTTGCCCACATGTCTGTCCTTGGCTTGCTGCATTGTTCCAGTGAAGCCCAACGCAAACTGGAGGAACAACACCTCATCTTCTGACTAGGCACTTTACAGCCATCCGGACTGAATATTGAATTCAACAACTTTAGGTCGTGAGCTCCCTCCCCCATCCCCACCCCCTTTCTGTTTCCCCCTTCCTTTTCTCTTTTTTTTCCAATAAATTATATAGATTTTCCTTTTCCCACCTATTTCCATTATAAAAAGAGAAAAAGAAAAAAAAAATATTTATTTATTTATTTTATTTTTTTTTACATCTTTTATGCTCTCCCCACCCCTACTAGAGCTATACCTTGAGTGCCCTACCATCCATTCTTAATTAGCACATTCGTTTAGATAATATCACCAACTTTAACTTTAACACCTATGTGTTCTTTTGTATTATTGTTGTTGACATCTTTTGATGATCTGCTTCTATCACAGAGATAAAAACAAAAAAACTGCGGATGCTGGAAATCCAAAACAAAAACAGAATTACCTGGAAAAACTCAGCAGGTCTGGCAGCATCGGCGGAGAAGAAAAGAGTTGACGTTTCGAGTCCTCATGACCCTTCGACAGAGGCTAAGAACTTGGAAATTGTGCAGGACTTCTGCCAAAAGACGGGTTTGGAGATGAATGCTGGAAAGACCAAAGGCTTTCACTTCACCCACAAACGGAAGACGTTCCTGTATAATACAAAACCGAACTGGCAGCTGAAAGGAGGTCCGATCTCTTACATACCACCAGGAGAGACGGAGAAATACCTGGGTGCCAGAATCGACCCATGGGCAGGAGTCACCGAGGAGCAATGGGGATCCAGAATCGATTCGTGGATAGAGAACCTGAAGAAGGCAGCTCTTCGGCCTATCCAGAGGATTGAAATCCTCAAAACTCACATGATACCTCGAATATATTTCCACCTGATCCTCGCAGAGGTCTCACAGAATACTCTAGTCAAACTAGACCAATCTATCAAGAACGGTACAAAAGAAATACTACACCTTCCGCCACACACGACGGATGGTCTACTATACAGCAGTAACAGGAATGGAGGTCTGGGCATGCCGAGGCTCGAAGTACAGATTCCGTCCGCCATAATCCGAAAGCTGGAGGCGCTAGAGAGCTCACCGGACGTGGTGATAGAGGCCTCTTTCGAATTCAGCGGAATTGACAACAAAAAAACAATCGAATCCCTGAGGAACCTCAAAGTACTCAGAGAGATCGAAGAAGCCCTCAAGGATAGTGGAGGTCCAAGAGGTGCTGATGCAGGAATTGAAGCGGACGAGATTGGTATCGCAATGGGATGGACGGATATCACCCAAACGTCCAGGCCCAAACCCATCAACAGATACGCGGCTTGGAGGGAGGTGGAATACCGGAAGTGGACCAAACTCCAATGCCAAGGAATCGGCATCGAGTATTACGGAAATGACTATGCCTCTAATTCCTGGACAAGAACCTGTTTCAATATCAAACAATCCAGACTAATAAACAGTTTTCTACTACGGTGCAATCTCTACCCGACGAGATGTACCTTAAACAGAGGCAGAGTTCACCACAACAAATCCTGCAGGAGATGTGAGGCCCCCTTCGAGTCACTGGCTCACATCTCCGGCAACTGCCCGTTCGTAAAGAATGCAAGGATCAAAAGGCACAACAAAATACTGGACCGCTTACAACAGTTTGTCGCAAAATACGCAAGTTCTGTCGAAGGGTCATGAGGACTCGAAACGTCAACTCTTTTCTTCTCTGCCGATGCTGCCAGACCTGCTGAGTTTTTCCAGGTAATTCTGTTTTTGTTTTGCTTCTATCACTGCTTGTTTGTCCCTACATCCACACCCCCACTCCACCTCTCTCTCTCTCTCTCTCTCTCTCCACCCCCCACACACACACCTTAAACCAGCTTATATTTCAACTCTTTCTTGGACTCGAACTCAAGTTCTTTCGAAGGGTCATGAGGACTCGAAACGTCAACTCTTTTCTTCTCCGCCGATGCTGCCAGACCTGCTGAGTTTATCCCGGTAATTCTGTTTTTGTTTTTGTTGTAGATAGATTCTTGTTAGGCAAAGAAATCAAAGATTATCGGGGTTAGATAGGAACTTGGAAATCGAAACACGAGAAGATCGGCCATGATCTAATTGAATGGTGGAGCAGGCTCGATGGACCGAATGGCCTATTCCTGTTCCTATTTCTTATGTTCTTAAGGCATGGACCTGAAAGCTAAGAAGAGTGCAGCTCCCCGATTCAGTGATGCATTCCTGGGACGCCTTCCAGATGCATTGGACCTCACCACAAAATCCTCCGCCCCCACTTTGGCCATAGAAGGCCCATCAGTCTCACTACTCCAGCTTGGGAGGTGGTGGCAGAGGTGGTCAGTGCCAATATTGCACACAAGAGGTCTCCCATCCAGTGCAGTAAATGGGTGAATGATCTCATCTGTGCTGTCAGGGTAGGGCAACCATCTCATCACTCTAAGCTCACACACTCAAGCCCATCACAAATTCACTGGCATCTCACTCACTGCCAGATCATGGGACATCACCACTCACTCTCTCACACACACTCTCACATCTCCATTTGGCCTCATGTCCTCTGGAGACTGCCTCTTCATTCCATCCGTGGCTCCACTCAGCACATACGCACGCCTGCCATCCATTTGACCTGGCATGCGCCTTGTTCACACTCTCTCTATCTGTCTTTATGCAGGAAAAGAGCGTGCACAATCACTGGGAAAGGTCCCAGACCAGGTTGGAGGGCCGGAAATCAAGGTCCGCACTCTGTTCGAGAGTTACACGTGGAGCTAGCCGGAGAGGATGTCGACTGTTCCTGTGACTATGGTGAGGTCGGCGATGAACAACCATGATCCATTTCTCAAGGCTACTCCGAACCCATTGTTCTGTGTTCAATGCAGCTGCCAAGCACTAATAATCTTCAATTTCTCTCTTAGGCACATCTGACATGCCGCCCTCAGGCAAACTTGAGCCTACGTCAGCGCCAAAAGCACCTCAGGTGAGGATCCTGAGGGCAGCATCATTGAAGACACATCATGGCGCTCACCCACATCCTCCACCAGCGCAGCGACACACACCGCAGTGGGACCTAGATGTAGAGCAGCCTTACGACACAATCTGGTGAGCACACCACACAATTTGTTCCACAGCAGGCAGAGGCAGGGACATCCTTGGTCACCGGCACTTGAGGAACTGCTGGAGGCACGGTATCTGCTGAGTCCGAGTCAGGGGATGAGTCTCTGGACTCAGTCCTCAATCAGTTGGTGGAGCAGCAATGACACTCATGGGAACATCAGGAAGGGATGTTTGGTGCACTCCTCAGATTGCAAGGGATGATGGAGGATTCCATCCACCTTAAGCCCAAAGTGATAACAGTGGCATGCCGATGCACCCAAGGTCAACCCTGGCAGGATGGCAGCTGCCATGGTGACCTTAATCCAGGATATCGCTCCTGCACTGCTGCGTGGGCTGAGCTCCATCACTGATGCCGTAGTTGGCCTCCAACAGTGCCAAGGCAAGATGGGTGCGGGGCAGCTCAATCTCACCCCAGCTTCCCTTTCTCCTCAAGGAGTCAGCCAGGAGTCGTTGGGCAGCCATAGGGAAGAGGAACAGAAGCTTGACACGCCGGGGCCATCCACCCAGGTGACTCTGGGAATGGCTGGCAATCCAAATCCCCACCTCCTGTGACTCATGCAGCTCCAGTTCAACAGGCCAAGGATGGTGCAGCTGGCCCACAGCAGGACACCCAAAGCAGGCAAGTGCCCTCCATGTCTGGGCCTTTCAGAGGACGCACGCCTAAGTACATAAGAACATATAAATATACAAAATAGGAGCAGAAGTAGGCCATTCAGCCTCTAGAGACTTCTCTGCCGTTCAATAGATGATGACTGATCTGTTTGTATTACTAATTCCACATTTCCAACTACCCCCAATAACCTTTGGTTCCCTTGCCTAGCAAGAATGTAACTACCTCCGCCTTAAAAGATATTCAATTACTCAGCCTCCACTGCCTTCTGAGGTGGAGAATTCCAAAATCACACAACCTTTTGAGAGAAAACAATTTCCCTTCATCTCTGTCCTAAAAGGGCAACCCATAATTTTAAAACAGTGCCCCCTAGTTCTGGACTCACCCACAAGAGGAAACATAATTTCATCAAGACCATTCAGGATCTTATATACTTCAATCAAGTCACCCCTCACTCTTCTAAACTCCAGTGGAAATAAGCCCAGTCTGTCTACTCTTTCCTCATAAGTCAACCCGCTTATTCCAGGTAACAATCTGGTAAACCTCCTCTGAACCGCCTCTATCGCATTTACAGCCTTCCTTAAAAAAGAGACCAAAACTGCACACAGTATTCAAGCTGTGGTCTCACCAATGCCCTGTTTAACTGGAGCATAACATCCTTACTTTTATTTTCAATTCCTCTTGTAATGATGGATAGTATTCCATTAGCCTTTTTAATTACTTCCTGTACCTGCATACTTCTTGTCACTCATGCACTTGAGCACCTAGATCCCTCTACACCTCAGAACTCTGTAGTCATTCTCCATTTAAGTAATACTCTACTTTTTCATTCTTCCTGCCAAAGTGAACAACTTCGCATTTTCTCACATTGTACTCCATCTGCCATATTTTTGCCCACTCACTCAACCTATCTATATCCTCCTGCACCCTCCTTATGTCCTCTTCACAACATACTTTCCTACCTAACTTTGTGTCATCTGAAAATTTTGCTACCATGTCTTCACTGCCCTCATTTAAGTCATTGGACAGATAATATAAAATATAAAATAAGCGGCATAATTTTCAAGGAGGTGCAAGAGCAGAAAGACCTGGGTATATATGTGCATAGATCGTTGAAGGTGGCAGGATAGGTGGAGAGAGCAGTTAATAAAGCATATAGTATCCTGGGCTTTATTAATAGTTGTGTAGAGTACAAGAGCAAGGAGGTTATGCTGAATTTATATAAGACACTTGTCAGACATCAGCTGGAGTATTGTGTATAGTTCTGGGCACCACATTTTAGGAAGGATGTGAACACATTGGAGAGAGTGCAGGATTGGTTTACAAGAATGGTTCCAGGGATGAGAAACTTCAGTTACAAAGAGAGAATGGTGAAGTTAGGACTGTTCTCCTTGGAGAGAAGAAGGATAAGAGGAGATTTGATAGAGATGTTCAAAATCATGAGGGGACTAGACAGAGTAGATAGGGAGAAGCTGTTTCCACTCATAAAAGGATCAAGAATGAGAGGGCACAGATTTAAAGCGATTTGCAAAAGAAGCAAATGTGACGTGAGAAAAAACTTTTTCACACAACAAGTGGTTCAGATCTGGAATGCACTGCCTGGAGGTTTAGTGGAGGCAGGTTCAATCAAAGTTTTCAAGAGGGCATTAGATGATTATTTGAATAGAAATAATGTGCAGGGTTACGGGAAAAATCAGGGCAATGGCACAAGGTCATAATGCTCATTTGAAGAGCTGATGCACACAAGATGGGCTGAACAGCCTTCTTTTGTGCCATTAAAATTCTGTGATTATGTGATTGATATAAATTGTAAAAAGTTGAGGCCCCACCACAGACCCCTGCAGGACTCCGCTGGTTGCATCCTACCAATCAGAAAATGCCCCATTTATGCATACTCTCTGTTTTCTCCCAACCCGCCAATCTTCTACCCATGCTAAAATGTTGCCCCCTACTCCATGAGCTTTTATTTTCCACAATAACCTTTGATGTGCCACCTTATCAAATGCCTTATAGAAACCCAAGTTCAGTAATCTAAAGGCTGACATTACTCAATGCAAGTTACTACTTCAAAGAACTCCAAAAAATTGATTGAACATGATTTTCCATTCGCAAAACCATGCTGACTCTTCCCAATTACCTTGGCCTGAATTTTACCCTCGGGGTGTGCCTGAAGTTAGTGCGGCTGGAAGCAGATGTAAAACCCGCACCTGGCCAAGATTGTGCTGCGAACACAATTTTATGCTGGGTGGCCAATTAAGGCCTGCCCAGCATGAAATGTGACCGCCGGATGCGTTTTCCACGCACGGGGTTAGGAATGCGTCGGGCATCGGGTCCAATTGGGACCGGGCAGGTTGTTCAAAATGGAGGAAGCAGCTCCTTGAAGGCTGCCTGGAGTCAAGGAGGAGGCTGAGGGAGCTCTTCGGAAGCTATTCAAGAAGTGTCCTGGTGTGTCGTCATGGCCTCAGCACCTGGAAGTCAGGGAAGGCAGGAGGTTGAGTTGGGTGGGCACTCTGCCCCATGTTTCTCAGATGAGTGCCTGGGAGTGCAGTTCGAGGAGGTCAGTGCCAGGTGGCATATCTTAATGCCCAGGGACGGCAAGAGAAGGCCACCCCACCTGACCAAAAAGGCCAAGACAGAGGTCGTCACCCAGGTCAGTGGGCACAAAGCAGTGCACTGCACATGGATTCAGTGCTGCAAAAGATTCAATGATCTGCTGCAGTTGGCAAGGGTAAGTGCAGAAATGGTATGGACCTGTGCAGAGAACTTTAGTCAGGTGCCCATTTCTCGGAATGTTCCGTGGTCTAAGAATGCGTATGCCAATTGGCACTGAAGCCTGCCCTGCCAAGGCTGGGGTGTCAGCATGACTGGCCTCGGTGCATTGCAGGGCGAGATGTGCCACAGTGACATGACCCACCTAATGCCCGGGTGAGAGAGTGGTGCGAACCAGGAAAGGCTATTTTTCCTGTCAGGAGAAGAGCAGTCATAATGCTGTGCAGTGTCACAGAACGGGTGGAGGAGTGCCAAATCTGTGCTTCCTCAATAAGCTCAAGAATGATGCACTGGAGCTGGAATGCCACCAGCCAGCTTGCTCCTCCGGTCATGGTGAGATGGGGGACCAGATGAAAATAAGGGTGCAGATGACAGATGCGTGTGTTGTGGGTACTGGAAACATAACTGGCTCCTCTCACCTGAATTGTCGTAGCCAGAGGGCCCATTGAATCTCCAATGCAGATGGCACCATGCAGCAGGTCTCCACTGTCTCCTCAGCCCACCTGACATGCATAGTGAATATGGTGATTGAACGTACTGATCTTTTGCCTTCCTCCTGCAGATGCACCATCCACAGGACCCCGAGGACCTTCCACTGAGCTCTGAGCAAGGCATCACACTTGCACCAGTGTCACACTGTCTCTCTGAACCAGGCACCAGCACAGATACTCACACATCAGTGGGGATTAGGTATTCAGCTCCACGGGTAATGCACAGCGGTGAGGGCACATCACACTCACATGAGGAGCTGGCAGAGACAGAGAGGTCCCACGGAGCCGACAGTGGGAGCACAGCTGGAGACCAGGACCATGCTGTGTCTGAGGCAGATGACGAGCCTCTGGAGTCGTCCACCAGGCAGCAGATGCCGGATGTCCAGCAGGATGTGTGGGGAGAACTGGCGGAGATCCATGAGGGTCTGCATACCATGGTCTCCATCATGGAGGAGTCTATGCGGACCATGAGTTCTGTGTTGACCCTTAACACTGAGCGCACAGCCTCCTCCATGGAGAGAGTGGCGACTCTCATGGAGAGGCAGCTTCAGGAGCAGGCTCAGGGGTTCCTGGGGTTGCACTCGGACCTGCATCCCTCACACAGGCAGTGATCTCAGGAGGACACTGCCAGTCTGAGAGATGGATGAGGCACCTAGTCTCCCTGTTAGGTCCCCATCCATCAATGGTGAACCGGGAGGTACAAACGCACCTCATACTGGCAGGCGAGCTGCCTGTCTTCTCTCTGGGCTTCTCTTAGGGTGCTCTGGAAGAGGGCACCAGATCTTCCACCCCTCTGCCAGTGGTTGCTGCATTTGGTGATACTAATTCCCAGTCTTTTGCAGGAATGACAAGCGCTGTCTAGTGAGGCGCCTACATGCGATGACTCGCTGTGGATCTTCAGCTGTGTGTGCAGGAGGCCCTACCGCCCCTTCACCTTGAAGGAGTTTCTCCTCCCTTTGTCGAGCCAAGCGCCTCCACTGAACTCTTCTTATTCTTCTCTGATCCCTGTAAGCCATGAGGCATACCAATAAATCACCAGGCTCCATGATCCTCATGTTCTCCTCCTGCAGGAACAAAGAGAGAAACACGTGGACTTATATATATATATATGTCCTAAGAACCCCTCTTGGTTAAGTTTCAAAGCCCCTTCACACATGCAGGAGAGTGCTGGCCACCACTTGGATGGCCAGTGTGTAGTGTGCTTCATGGCTATCTGAAACCCTATCCACCTCCAAACCACTCCATCTGACTGATTGGCAGCAACTTTGCCCACTGGACTGCATGCTGTGCTCTCAGCTCAGGTGCAGGCATTCTCCTAAACTGCACTGCAAGGCTGTGCTGTTAGCTTGAAGTATGATGGATACTGGTCCAAACCTTAATAAAGACATTGTGAGGGGCTGTGAGCACCGCCACTAAAGTCTGGGCCATGACCACCTTTCACAAGGAGATTCTACAACTTGCCCAGTCAGCCAATTGTTATGCTGCTCCCTACCCCTTATTAATTTGCAGTCTGTGCCTCAAAGGTGAAAAGTCCTGGAGGATTTGGTGGCACTTTCATGTTTTTGCATTGCTTGAGTGGGCAGAAAAGCTTCAGAGGCCCAACTCCAAGCATGTCAATGGAGTGGCTCTGAAGAAGAGTCATACGGACTCAAAACATTAACTTTGTTTCTCTCTCCTCAGATGCTGTCAGACCTGCTGAGTTCTTTTTTGTTTCATGTCAATGGCGCTGCAGCTGAATGGTCTCAGCTGTGGAAGAATGCTCACCTTTGACAAGTTTTTTTCAAGTGCTTGGCTGCTTCCCTCACCCATTCCCCCCTTCCCCCTCCCCTCGGCATGTGCTTGTGTACTTCCTTTAGTCCGGGCTGCCTTGCCCCTCTTTTTGGCCTTCTCACCATATTGTTCGCTCACGCCCACCTTGACACCAGCCGCCAATGGGACCGGACATTTCCATCCAGGGATAGACAGGTTTGTGGTCTCAGAGAATCAAGAGATATGTGGACCAGGCAGAAAAGTGGAGTTGAGTCAGATGATCAACCATGATTTTATTGAATGGCAGAGCAGATTCAAAGGGCCATCTGGTCTTTTCTTCTCCTATTGCTTAAGTGCTTCGACAACAGTTGCCATTTAAAACGTTATTAAACAAGAAAAGTTAAATTCATGTTGGAGCCAGGAGGAATACTCCAGCTGTTCTTGGCACTATGATGTGCCTGATGGCTCCTGTCGACCATGATGAATACCCCTACCCCAATACTTTTCTCCCTCTTACCTCACCCACCCCCAGCCCCCCTCCCCACCCCTTACCTCAGGATCACAAGGAAAATTGTCCCAATTTTGATTTTGGAGATGTTGAGCTGGATGAAAACGTTTACTGTTTACATTCCTGTTTACTCTTGAATTTTGCATTTTTAACTTGTTCCTCTTCACATTCGAACCATTTACTTGTGTATGGTTTAAATCAGGCCAGATCCCATATCTATTGTTCTTTTACTATTGTGTTGACCGACATGTGGCATTAAGAGCATTTCTGCATTGATACAATTTGCACCCATGTGGAAGGTATTTTTGTGTTTTGTTCTTCAATTTACATTTTGTTGAGAGGTTTTTGTCTTTATAAATTACCAACAAGAACAGAGTGTACTGCAGCTGACGTTAGAATTTCTGCAAGTTAGCCACTTGGAATGACAAAAGCTTCAAGTTTGGGCCTACAAAAATTTGACCTAGATAAAACCATGTCTGTTAGAAGTATTTGCAGGTTATTAAGGCTCTGCACCAATAGAAGTTATCTCTGTTTAGTAAGAAAGAACTGATGTCTTTGACCATTCAGTTGGTCAAGTCATGACTCACTATCCCAAATCCATTAAATCTTCAAAGCTTTATTCAGTAACTTCTTGGCACACGAATGGCCTTCTATGGATGGTAAAGAAGGAAAGGAATCAGAACAAAACTGAAATAATCTTAAGAATAGCAGAAAAGAAAAGCCCCCAATCCAAAGGCAGAGAGACCAATATCGCTGTACAATTTACAGTCAAGGATGAACAGGCAATCTAATGACTAAGGACAGAGCATGTCAGTGGTTCTGTAGAACCTGCATACACAATTGTTATAAGTGTAGCTACAACAGTATGTTGACCAAGTGTTTGCCTTGCTAACCAAGCTAGAGACAACCAAGCTAGAGAGAAACACGATGGTCCCAATTTGAACAGGAATACATTGAGCTTCAAATAAAAAAAGAATAGAAAGCTGTATGTTCTGTCAGCTCTGGCACGGGCCATAAAAAAGATAAACAGAAAAAGCAGTGAAAGAAAGTTGGTGGATTGTGGAAGTGATAGCCAAAAGAATGAAGCAAGCTAGTCAATTCATTAGAGAGACATTAGTGTGAACGCCATTATTTTTTTCTTGAGCATATAGTTGGTGATTTGGTACTGCACTTGTCAGTTATTGCTTTAGGCCATATCCTTGCTATTTTCAACAGAAAAAGTAACATTGCATAAAATATCACATAGTAAGAAGCACAGTCACTGAGATACATATAGGTTAATATTTTATGTAGCAGCTATCACCAGTCAACTACCAGTTCCTTCCTCCACTAGAACAGGCAAGAAATAAATCAGTCATGGATACCAGCAGAGTTATTAACCCATATTCCTGTAATGATGTTTTTGACATCATGTGCCAACATGTACACTCATAGAATGGAAATAGACTTGTCCATTCTTAGCAAGTGTGGTTATTGTTGGGTATAGTTGATGGACCTTGAAATCAGTGGTAGTGAATGATGTCTCCATGGTTCTTTTGCTGCCCTGCTCTGAGCTTGTTGGGAAGCTTTTTAAATGAGTCTCCCTGCTCTGGAAAACATAAATGACTTGAGAAATGATTGTGGGCACTGTTGACTGCCTGTAGTTGCTCCAGCATTAGATCTGGAAGATGATGGTAGCATAAAAAGTGACTTCATCAGTAACCCTTACAAGCACCATAAAAAATGGAATTTGGTGTATATTTGTCACCCGAAGCTGTTAACACATCCACATACAACGTTAGCTTATTTAAGCAATCTGAAAACAGTGGCACTCAAAGCAATAGATACCTGCTTGTTGTGGTTGTAAATGGTAGCAAAGCTATCAGCATTCGCCGTCATTAGTCTTTGAAGCTGATAGCAACTTCTAATGTCCACATATGCACAGCTGAATGCAGAAATCCAGAAGTTACTGATAGTGATTCCCTGCTCTTCCACAGGGTGTGTTTTTAAACTCCACGCAAATTGAAATCATCTAGAAATTGCCAAATTGACATGAACTGCCACTTCTTGTTTTATTATTCTCACTGTAAAAACTGTTGAAAAAGTCACATCTTGTTAAATGAGGTGCGATTTAGTTTTTAACAGTATGTTGAGTCATAACGCATTGGTTGTAGTGCTCCAAAATTGCCAAGATTTTGGAAAGGGTCTCAGTGGATTGGGAAACTGCAAATGTAACACTTTTGTTCACGATAAGGAGGGATTCAGAAAGCAGAAGACAGTAGGCCGGTTAGCCGAATATCTGTCATTGGGAAAATGCTAGAATCAATTATTAAAGAGGAAGGAGCAGAAAACCATAACACAATCAGGGATGGTTTTCTGAAAGGGAAATTATGTTTGACAAATTTATTAGAGTTCTTTGAGGATGTGGCAAGCATGGTGGATAAAGGGGAACCAATAGATGCAGTGTATTTGAATTTCCAAAAGGCGTTTGATAAGGTGCCACATAAAAGGTCACTACACAAGGTAAGAGCTTATGGTGTTGAGATATATTAGTATGGATAGAAGACTGGCTGGTTAACAGGAAACAGAAACTCAGGATAAATGGGTCATTTTCAGATGGCAAACTGTAACAAGTGGCGTGCCATTGGGATCAGAGCCGGGGCCTCATGCGACTCTTAAAGCATCATGTGGGCGATACTGTTTCTCCAGACCCACACATTAATTCTTTCAGCTGTGAACACCCTAATACTACATCTCCCCCAAGTCTTTGTCCAAATATATTTACATTTATATTTACATACTCCCCACCTGCTCCCCCATCTCTGATTTCATAGATTTAATATGTCTGGAGGCTTCATGGCTCTCCCTGATTGTCTTCTTGTCAGACTTGGAAGATTGGTAGTCTCCCTTTGGACTTCTTCTCTTTGACCTGATCAGTCTTCAGTGAGAGATGTATCTGGTGCATTGTCAGTTTGACTCTCAACATCTGGCTCTCCCAAATGTATAACGAAAGGTTCTGTTTGACAAATGAGGTTAAGATTTATTTTCTTTTATGACTTCTAGGTTAGGCATCAAGTAAAACCATTGCTGATCATTATTCTTGACCTTTGGACAAAGACACCTTCTCTGCTTAAGTCTCTTGTCCAATCCTTGTCTCCTTTGTTCAGCCTGAAAAGGTTTCTGGTACAGTATCTTTTTTTTTTCCTTTATTCTTTCATGGGATGTGGGCATTGCTGGCAAAGCCAGCATTTGTTGCCCATCTCTAATTGCCCTTGAACCGAGTGGCTTGCTGGACCATTACAGTTAAGAGTCAACCACATTGCTCCGGGTCTGGAGTCACATGTAAGGAAAACCAGGGGAGGATAGCAAATTTTCTTCCCTAAAGAACATTAGTGAACCAGATAGGTTTTTGTAACAATTATCATTCCAGGTTTTATTAATTGAATTGAAATTCTACTAGCTGCCATGGTGGGATTTGAACCTGTGTCCCCAGAGCATTACCTGAGCTTCTGTATTACTAGTCTACAGGCATTACCACAAGCCACCATCCCTCTTTCTATTGAAAGTGAAAGTTTATTGTCATCTGTAGGACTGTTCTCGGTCCTGAACCTGCTGATATTCCCAGACTACTAACCCTGGGATTAATTTCTAAAACAGCATGGGAAGCTGAGTATGAAGCTTTCTGCCCATCAGCAGCTTTGACGGTGCCAATCCACATTGCATGGAGTAGACCTGTATGTTAAAAGTGCCATGGGAATATCTTTGTTCTTCTTCAAGAGGGTTTTAAAGGAAGCCCCTTTCTGCTTTGCCATTAGATTTGGAATACTTCGGGGAACTGGTGAGGTGTAAGGACTGTAAAGAAAATGTAATTTTTCCAATATTACTGTGGGATACTGTGATACAGGCTTAAGGGGGCTGTGTGTAGCTTGTGTTTGTGTGTGTGACTAATTTAATTAGACTAAAGACAATCAGACTGCATGGTTTAAATCATCAAAGGGTTAATGTAAAGCAGGTATTTTGAAGTGGAGATGAATGAGTTAAGATCGGATACCAGTCAACAGAATGAATAGGAGTTTGCATTAGGAGATAAATGAGGAGTGATTTTTTTAGCTATTGAATTTCAAAGAGAGGTAAAGGTAGTTTTACAACTGGCAAAGACCATAAGTAAATAAAGCAAAGTTGTTAAGTTTATTTGTCCTGAAAGTGGTGGCCATAAAGACAACAGGAAAGATTTTTAGATTCTGGGAAAGTTAACTTTCAAAAGACAGTTAAGAACAATGGGTTTAAAGATGAAAGCAGAAAAAACGTATTTAAGGAAATATTGAAAGCTGCATGTGGTGTGTGTGGCCAGGTGATTTGAAGAGTGTGCTGTGTGAGCACAGTCCTGCGAAGGAAACAGCTTCTAGCCACCCTAGAGAAGTGTCTGGTTGTTCCAGAAAGCAAGGTTTTGTTACAAGCCTTTTGTTTGATTTCTTTTGTTGAGTGAGAGGGAGAGAGCAGCTTGTGAAATACCTCCCTTATGGCAACAGTGGGTGCCTGGCAGTAATATTACTGGATGTTTTATAGAGTAAGGATCTATAGGGACTGTTGCCTAGAAAAGGTAGAAATCTTTTGGGTAATGTTATAAGACTAAATTTAATTCTGTAACTGTAACCTTGTATGTTAATGTTTTTTTTGTTAAATAAATATTTTAATTTAATATTTAAAATCACCAAAAGTGATAGCGGAATCTTTACTTCTGACTTCAGTACACAAACCTTCTTGTAATAAATACAAATTTCAAAAATTGTTGTTCTAGCCTTTGGGATTTGTTTAGCCCAGCAAATACCACTTGCCATATCATAACAGAATCAATAGTTCTCAGCAAAATCATGGAAGTAGTCATTAGTGAATTGTGGGCCATTGTCGGACATTACCTGGTCCAGAATGCCCAAGACATCAGGTGGATTTCCATTGCCACAGCCTTGTTGAGTTGAGTCAGGTCAACACAGATGCAAAGGGGCCCGTTTGGTTTAGGAAGCTGAACCATTCCAGCGCACCACTCTGTCGGCTTAATGATGGGGAGATGACTCCCATCATGGTCAACTCGTCAAGTTACAGTTAGATCTATTTCATGAGTGGATGTGGCATCATCCTCAGTGTGAAAAGACACACAGGTATAACATCTTTCCTTAGAGTGACATTGTATTCAGTTTTCAGTCACTCCAGTCCAGTGAATAGTTTTGGAAAATTCTATTTGAAGTCAGACACAGATTCTTGCTGGTTGATGTCCTAGATCTTTTGGGTGAGATTGAGGTCGACAGAAGAGAAAATTCCTGATTGCGAATAACATAAAGGGCAACATTTTACGGTCTCGTCGTGGTGGGGGCGGGGCTGTAAAATGCAGTGAGCCATTCAAAAGTCCACTGACATCGGCGGGACCGTAAAATCCTGCTGCCGTAAAATTCCTCTCATATGGTTTCCAGCATCTGTTTGTTCCTGTATTGGAACATTGCTTGTAGCATGCCTATAACTTATAGCTTGATCCCTCCTGGACCATATAACAGTGTTTCAGTTGACCTCAGCTGTAAGTTTGCTTCCATGGTTCTTTATCAGATAGAACTGTTATATTTGCTGCTGTATCCAGTTTGACATTGGTGATGTATCCATTGACACTAAAGTGCCCATTCCAGAAAGTATATCTTGGATCTTTGATCTCACCGAAGAAACACTGTTGTCCCTCTTTATATTGAGACTCCCCTATTTCATTCATGGCCTTATGTGTGAAGATGCTGTCCTGACCCTTTGTGTATCTAGAGGCTTTAGTTCTGCACATTTTTCTAAAGTCTATGAACCTTTTGCAATAAAAGCATTCAGCAGTGCTTGCAGGACACTGTTCACGCCTGTGAGGCTTTTTGGCACCACAGCACTGGCATGGTTTATTGGCATCTTGAGCTTTGGTTTAATCAGGTCTTCATTGCCCCAGAGTGTCTTTGACATTCTCTTCTTTAATAAGCTGTACCATCATTGGGGGTTTTCTGAACCATGGTTTGTCTCCCCCGATGAGTATGGTTCTCTTTTGCTGACAGACCTCTGAAAGTATGACTAACTGTATCACCTTCTCCAAAGTTAAGCCTTCTTTGGATTGCAGTAGGTCAGAAAGGGTGTCATCGGTCACCCCGACTACGGTGAGGTCTTGCTTCAGCTTAGATTTAAGATCACCACATTCACAACCTTCAGCCAGTCTATACAGGTCATTGACACAGAAGTCGGGATTTTCCAGGTCACCCCCCCCGCCCCCCCCCCCCCCCCCCCCCCCCCCCCCCCCCCCACCCCCCCCACCCCCACCCCCCAACCCCCCACCGCGGGATCGGAAATTCCTGCCCGAGGTCAGCGAACCTTTGGCTGGTCGGTCAAATTTCCCATCCCACCTGCATCGATTCCCGTCATGGGTGGGATCAGAGAATCCCAGCCAAGTTTTTCAGACAGCCACTGGGCCTTGGACATTTTTGCCCCTGTTTTCCATGCAAGAAATTTCCAAAATGAGGCCTAAAATGGTCCACAGTTTATTTGATCTGAGAAACTTTAAGTATTCATAGAATTACACAGGCTTTACAGCAAAGAACCAGGCCATTTGGTCTAATTGGTCTGTGTCAGTGTTTTAACTCAACATTAGCCTCTTCCCACCATTCTTCATCTAACTCTATCAGCTTAACCTACTCTTTTCTCCCTCACGTATTTACCTGGCTTGCTCTTAGTTATCCGAATGTACTTGTGGTGACGCGTTTCACATCATAACCACTCTGGGTAAAAAAAGTTTATTTTGAGTTCTCTATTAGATTTATTTGTGACTATCTTATATTTATGCCCCTACTTTTGGTCACCACACAAGCGAAAACATTTTTCTACATTTACTGTTTCAATCCCTCTCTTAATCTTAAAGACATTGATCAAATCACCATCTCAGAAAAAGAACTTGAAAATACAAGAATTGAGCTGGAGTAGACCACATGGCCCTACAAGCTCGCTCTGTCATTCAATAGGATCATGCCTGATCTTTGACTTTAAGTCCACTTTCTCTGTCACTCCCCATATCCCTTGATTCCCTGAGAGACCAAAATTTTGTCCATCTGAACCTTTAAGATATTCAATGATTGAAAATGCACAACCCTCTGGAGTAGAGTTTAGGAATCCTGCAGCGAGTAACTCACCACCTGACTCCCAAAAGCCTGTCCACCATCATCAAGGCACAAGTCAGGAGTGTGATGGAATACTCCCCACTTGCCTGGATGAGCGCTGCTCCAACAACATTCAAGAAGCTTGACATCATCCAGGACAAAGCAACCTGCTTGATTGTCACCTCTTCCACAAACATTCATTCCTTCCACCACCCATGCATAGTAGCAGCAGTGATGCAATGCAGAAACTCACCAAGGCTCCTTAGACATCAGCTTCTAAACCCATGACTACTACCATCTAGAAGGACAAGGGCAGCAGATAGATGGGAACACCACCATCTAGAATTTCCCCTCCAAGCCACTCACCATCCTGACTTGGAATTATATCACCGTTCCTTCACTGTCGCTGGGTCAAAATCCTGGAACTCCCTCCCTAATAGCATTATGGGTGTACCTACACCACATGGACTGCAGAAGTTCAAGAAGGCAGCTCACCATCACTTCCTCAACTGCAATTAGGGATGGACAATAAATGCTGGCCCAGCCAGTTATGCCTACACCTCATGAATGAATATAAAAAAAAACTGGCACAGAGAGCGCATGAGAATAGAATGGCAGTGGCCATAAAAGTGAACCCAAAACTCTTTCAATGGCATGCAAACAGTGAATGGGTGGTAAGAGATGGAGTGCATCTATCCATGGAGTCATAGAATGGTTACAGCATAGAAGGGGCCATTCAGCCCATCATGTTTGTGCTGGCATCTGAAGGAGCAATTCCGCTAGTGCAAGTCTGCTGCATTTTCCCCATAACCTTGTAAATGTTCCTTTCCAGATAATGATCCACTTCCCTTATGAAAGCTGCAATTGATCCTGCCTCCGCCACACTTTCAGGCAATTATTCCAGAACCGAATCATTTGCTGCAAGAAAAGGTTTTGCCTCTGAGTCTCGATCCTTCTACCAATTGGAACAGTTTCTCCCTATCTACTATGTCCAGACCCCTTATGATTTTGAATATCTCTATCAAATCTCCTCCCAACCTTCTCTTCTCCGAGGAGAATGGTCCCAACTTCTCCAATCTTTCTACACAACTGTAGTTCCTCATCACTGGAACCATTCTTATGAATCTTTTCTGCATCCTCTGTAATGTCCTTCCTAAAATGTGGTTCCTAGAACTGGATACAATACTCCAGTTGAGACCAAACCAGTGTTTTATACAGATGTATCATAGTTTCCTTGTCTTTGTACTCTGTGCCCCTATTGATAAAGCCCAGGATCAGGTAGGCTTTATTAACTGCTCTCTCAAACTGACCAGCCATCTTCAATGATTTATGCACATATAAACCCAGGTCCCTCTGCTCCTGCACCCCCTTTAGAATTGTACCCTTTATTTTATATTGTCTCTCTGCATTCTTCCTACCAAAATGAATCACTTCACAGTTCTCTGCATTAAGTTTTATCTGCCACATGTCTGCCCATTCCAACAACCTGTCTATGTCCTATTGAAGTTCCACACTATCCTCTTTATGGTTTACAACACTTCCAAGTTTCATATCATCCACAAATGTTTAAACTGTGCCCTGTACAACAAGGTTTAGATCATTAATATATATATCAGGAAGAGCAAGTGTCCTAACACCATCCCCTGGAGAGCTCTACTATAAACCTTCTTCCAGTCCAAAAAACAATTGTTAATCACTTTGTTTTGTTTACTGTCACTCAGACAATGTTGTACCCATGTTACTATTACCAATTTTATTCTGTGAGCTCTAATTTTGTTCACAAATCTGTTTTGCAGCACTTTATCACATGCCTTCTGGAAGTTCATGTACACCACATCCACAGTATTACCCTCATCAAGCCTTTCCGTTACCTTTACAAAAAAACTCAAGCAAATTAATTAAAAGTGATTTGCTCTTAACAAATCTATGCTGGCTTTCCTTAATTAACCTGCATCTGTCCAAGTGTCTACTAAATTTGTCCTGAATTATCGTTTCTAAAAGCTTTCCCAACGCCAAGGTTAAACTAACTGATCTGTAGCTAGTGGGCTTATATTTTCACCCTTTTTTGAACAAGGGTAAAATATTTGCAATCCCCCAGTTCTTTTGCACCATCCCTGAGTCTAAGGAAGATTATTAAATTATGTCCAGTGTCTCTGTAATTTCCACTCTCACTTCCTTCAGCATCCTTTGAAGTCTCTCATCCAGTCCTGGTGCCTGATCAACTTTAAATACAGAGAGCCTATCTAAACCTCCTCCTTATCAATTTTAACTCATTCAAGTGTCTGTACTACCTCCTGTTTTACCATGACCTGGGCAGTACCTTCTTCTTTGGCAAAGACAGATTCATTAATACCTCAGTCATGTACCCTGCCTCAATCCATAAATCCCCTTTTTTGTCCCTAATTGGCCACATTCCTCCTCTTACCATTGTTTTAACATTAACATGGCTATCAAAGAATTTTGGATTTCCTTTTATGTTAGTTGCCAGTTTCTTTTCATTCACTCTCTTTGTTTCTCTTATTTGGTTTTTCAATTTCCCTTTGAACCTTCTGTATTCGGCCTAGTTCTCAATTGTATTATCCACCTAACTTTTCTTACATATGCCCTTTTTCTTTTCCATCTTACTCCCTAACTCTTTCCTCATCCAGAAAGCTCCGGACTTGTTAACCTTTGTAGGAATATACCATGACTGCACTTGAACTATCTCTCCTTTAAAGGAATCCCAATGCTCAGTTACAGTTTTTGATTTCAATTTATCTGGGCCAAACCCTTTTCTACCCCATTGAAGTTGTCTTTCCCCCCAATTAATTATACTTTGGATTACCCCTTGTTCTTTTCCAACCTAAACCTTATGACACACTGATCACTGTCCCCTGAATGTTCCCTTGCTGACACTGATCCACTTAGCCCACCTCATTCCCAGAACCAAGTCCAGAAATGCCTCCTTTTTTGTTGAGCACAAGGACACAAGAAATAGGAGCAGCAGTAGACCTAAAGCCCCTTCGAGCCTGCTCCACCATTCAATTATGGGTGATCCTGGGCTTAAACTCAAATTTCCTACCCACTCACCATATCTCTTGATTGCCCAAGAGACCAAAAACCTGCCTATCCCAGCCTGAAATGAATTCAACAATGGAATATCCATAACCCTGCCAATTTGATTGGTCCAATCCATATGTAGATTGAAGTCCTCTTCAATTATTACATTGCTTTTGTCACAAACTCCAATAATTTTTTATTTAATTCTCAGTTTAATGGTATAACTACTGTTGGGGGGCCTACAAACTACTCCCTTCTGCATTTTTTTCTGACCCTAGTTATTCCTACTCTCCAACGATACTGATTTTCTACTTCCTGATCTTCTGAGCAAGATATTTGCTCGCTAATGTCCTTGTGTCATCCTTTACGATCAGGGTTATCCCTCCTCCTTTGCCATTCTGCCTTTTTTCTCAAGATGTTATGTACTTCGGAATATTAATTTTCCAAACTTGGTCACCTTGTAATCATGTCTTTGTAATGGAGATTAGATCAAAACCATTTATCTCTATTTGTGCCTCTTGTTCTTTTAATAGCTTCATCTTGTTGGGGATACTTCACGCATTCTAATGAAGAGCCTTAATTTTTTTTTGCTATCATTCCCTGCATGCACCTTACTCATTCATGGACTATTGCCACCAAACTCTCTGTTCCTAGCTGTCCTATTGGCTTTACTCAAATTGACACACAGTTCAATTGCCTTGACTTTTCTCTTTGGTTTTGCAAATCTCCCTTCACCCGAACCCTCTCTACCACCCCCACCCCATTGGTTTAAATGCCTATTCACAGCCCTAGTTATATGATTTACCAGGACACCGGGATCAACCCGGTTTAAGTGGAACCCATTCTATCCGAGCAGCTCTCTCTTTCCTGACCACTGATGCCAGTGCTCCATTAGTCAAAACCCTTTCCTCCCACACCACTCTTTGAGTCATGCGTTTAATTCTCTAATCTGATTTACCCTATGCTAACTGGCACGAAGCTCAGTTAGCAATCCAGAGGTGATCACTTTTGCCAGTCTGCATTTTAATTTGGACCCCGATTCCAAAAACCCTCTGAGCAGAACATCATTCCTTATTCTACCTATGTTGTTGGTTCTTATAAGGCTATAAGACCATAAGACATAGGAGCAGAAATTAGGCCATTCGGCCTATCAAGTTATGGCTGATAAGTTTCTCAACCCCATTCTCTCACCTTCTCCCCATAACCTTTGATCCCCTTACCAATCAAGAACCTATCTATCTCGGACTTAAATACACTCAATGACCTGGCCTCCACAGCCTTCTATGGCAATGAATTCCATAGATTCACCACTCTCTGGCTAAAGAAGTTTCTCCTCATCTCTGTTCTAAAAGGAATTCCCTTTACTCTGAGTCTGTGCCCTTAGGTCCTAGTCTCTCCTACTAATGGAAACATCTTCCCCACATCCACCCTATCCAGGCCTTTCAGTATTCTGTAAGTTTCAATCAGATCCCCCCTCATCCTTCTAAACTCCATCGAGTATAGACCCAGAGTCCTCAAACGTTCCTCATATGTTAAGACTTTCATTCCTGGGATCATTCTCATGAACCTCCTCTGGACCCTTTCCAGGGCCAGCACATCCTTCCTGAGATACGGAGCCCAAAATTGCTCACAATATTCTAAATGTGGTCTGACTAGAGCCTTATAAAGCCTCAGCAGCACATCCCTGCTTTTATATTCTAGTCCTCTTGAAATAAATGCCAACATTGCATTTGCCTTCCTAACTACCACATCAACCTGCAAGTTAACCTTAAGAGAATCCTGGGCTAGGACTCCCAAGTCCCTTTGCACTCCAGATTTCTGAATTCTCTCCCCATTTATAAAATAGTCTATGCCTCTATTCTTCCGACCAAAGCGCATGACCTTACATTTCCCCACGTTATATTCCATTTGCCACTTCTTTGTCCATTCTCCTAACCTGTCCAAATCCTTGTGCAGCTTCCCCACCTCCTCAATACTACCTGTTCCCCCACCTATCTTTGTATCATCTGCAAACTTAGCCAGGATGCCCTCGGTTCCTTCATCGAGATCATTAATGTAAAAAGTGAAAAGTTGTGGTCCCAACACTGACCCCTGTGGGACTCCACTAGTCACTGGCCGCCATCCTTAGAAGGACCCCCTTATCCCTACTCTCTGCCTCCTGCCAGACAGCCAATCTACTATCCATGCTAGTACCTTGCCTCTAACACCATGGGCTCTTATCTTACTGAGCAGCCTCCTGTGCGGCACCTTGTCAAAGGCCTTCTGGAAGTCCAAGTAGATAACATCCATTGGCTCTCCTTTGTCTAACCTGCTCGTTAACTCCTCAAAGAATTCTAACAGATTTGTCAGGCATGACCTCCCCTTGATGAAACTATGCTGACTTTATCCTATTTTACCATGCAATTCCAAGTATTCTGAAATCTCATCCATAATAATGGACTCTCCCGTTATGGTTTTTTTCTACCTTGGTGTTTCCTCAACTCTACCCACACAGATTCTAAATCATCTTACCTTACGTCATTTCTTGCTATCAATTTAATTTAATTTCTTACTAACAAAGCAACCCCACCCCCTCTGCCAACCTGCCTATCTTTTCGATAGGATGTATATCCTTGGATATTTAGCTCCCAGTCCTGATCCCCTTGCAGCAATGTCTCCGTAACGCCCACCACATCATACCTGCCAATTTCAATCTGCACCACAAGGTCATTTACCTTATTTCGTATCCTGCGTGCATTCAGATACAACACCTTCAGTCCTGTATTTCCTGTCCCCCTTCTCATTGTTGTCCCTTCATCTGATGTGCTTGAAGTTAGATTCCTAGCCCTTTCCAAACACTCTGTTTTATTTTGTGTTCTGGAGACTTTAATAGCCTCTCCTGGGCTCTCCTTCCTTTTCAGTTTTTTCATAATTTTCCATGTAGTTGAATCCACCCCCGACATGCTAACCTGCTGCTTTGTTTCCCATTAGTCATACTTCTTGGAGTTTTACCCTTCCCTCCCCCCTCACTTTCTAGTTTAAAGTCCTGTTGACCATCCTATTTACCCTTTTCGCTAGAACATTGGTCCCAGATCGGTTCAGATGGAGACCGTCCCAACGGTACAGATCCCTCCTGTTCCAATACTGATATCAGTGCCCCATGAAATGGAACCCCTCTTTCCCACACCACTCCTGTAGCCACGTGTTTACTTCCCTTATTCTCACGTCCCTATGCCAATTTGCATGTGGTTCGGGTAGTAATCTGGAGATTATGACCCTTGAGGACCTGTTCTTTAATTTAATTCCTAGTTCCTGATAATCCCCAAACAGGTCCTCTTTCCTAGTCTTATTTATGTTATTTGTCCCGACATCGACCACAACAACTGGATCCTCTCTCTCCCTCTCCAAAATCCTTTCAAGCCGGTCAGAGATGTCCAGGCACCCTGGCACTGGGCAGGCAACATACCATGCGGGACTCTCGATCCTGCTTACAAAGGATGCTATCAATTCCCCTAATTATAGAATCCCCTACAACTACCACTTGTCTTTTTGCTCCCCCGTCTTTAATGGCCTCCTGTGCCACGGTGCTGTGGTCAGCTGGCTCATCCTCCCTACAGCCCTGTTCCTCATCCACACAAGGAGCAAGTACCTCGTACCTGTTGGACAAGGTCAAGAGCTGAGGCTCCTCTGTTCCTGAACACAGGATCCCTCTACCTGCCTCACTTGCAGTCACACCCTGCTGACCCTGACCACTGACCAAACTTGAGGTACTTAATCTACTGGGTGTGACCTCCTCCTTATGTGGACTACAACAACTGGATCCTCTCCCTTCCATTCCAAGTACCTCTCCAGCTATGTGGAACTGTCCTTGTCCTAGTACCAGGAACGGAAAACAATTTTCAGAGCTCCCCGTCATGGCTGCAGGGAGCAGCATCTCTCCCCCTGGCTATATTGTCCCCTATCACTACAATATTCCTTTTCGCTACCCCCAACTTGACTGGCATTCTGCACCATTGTCAGTTAGCTCAACCATCCCACATTCCATGTTCTCATTCACACAGGTAACAACTGCATATTGAAAGGATTTGAAGTTCAAAATTCAGTAACTCAGATTATACTGATAGTGATCTGCTTAATTAGTTAATTGGTGCAGATGGGGGTATGGCTTTGTTTGCACTATTTCTGCAGTTGCTGATTTGCCATTATGCTCACTATGACATATTCAAATTACTTCTCCAAGACAGTTTGGAGTAAATTCACAATAGGGAGTTTGGGGAGTTTGGATTTTCGCTTTCGTTAGATGCACAGAGTCAGGAGAGTTCCTGGCTCCACACACCCAACGTCCAAAATAGTGGTCCAAAACTTCTGATTTTCGGTCCGGGGGTAGGGACACACGGGCTATACCAGGAGTTACAGTGGGCGACCCCGGAAGTTGTGTTGGGTCGGAGGTGGGCCCCGCATGGGTTGGGTGGCTGAGGCAGATATAAAAAGTGGACCTTCAGGAAGGCCAATTTATGTCCATGGTACAGTCCTTGTGCTTCGGAGGAGACATCACTAATCTATCAGATGGGTGGGAACTCTGTAAATGTTGTCTAACTGGTTGCTGACCCGGGAACAGATAGCCCATCATGAGCTTCACTTGGAAAACATTGTCATTGTTGCTGACTATTCACTGTGTACTGTACTGAAGCACTTAAAGCATGGAATGGCTTCACAAGACACAGCCATGTGTTCGGCATCATCCTGGCATCACTACCTGGTAAAGGTATTCTACAGTAATGTAGTTAACTATTATGCCTCAGCGGATGTAAGCTGAACAGTGCTACAGTCCTTAGCCCATCCACCCATGACTTCTTGCCACCCTTCTATCAAAGTGCACCCACACAATTGACCTTTAGCCAGGTCCCTCACATCTGCACACTGTCACGGCATAACAACGTGACTGAGAGGGAGTAAGCCAGTGGTCGGGAGCACAACACGTTATCCAGGAGTGCCAGCACCACAACTTCCATGGCACCATGCATTTGTGCAGGGCTATTTCCTCCACCATACCCCAACAGTACTCATTGATGATATAGTGAAAATGGTTAGTGCATGTAAGAACACAAATGTAATTGAGAGCATTGTAAGATACATGGCTCATGACCCTCTTTGTTTTACATTTGTATCAATAGAATGTCACACAGAGGAGGTACTGGGGAAGGAGTGGGTCCGGCTGCCCCAAGGTTCAGCAATCAGGACCTGCAAATATTAGTGGACAAGGTGCAGAAGAGGAGACAAATGCTGTACCCTGCTGACCCCCGCAACCCTCCAGCCACCACAAAGAAGGCCTGGCTGGAGATTTCTGCTCTGATGAGTGCAGTAGGAGAGGACCAAAGATCCTGTATCCAGTGCTGGAAAAGGTTCCACAACCTGCTGTGTTCCGGCAAGGTAAGTAGCTGGGCTCACCCACACAGGTTCCAATGAAGGGTCACATCTGCATGCTATGGCTGAGGTGCGAGGCCTGTCATATACCTCTGCTATAGCATTGAGGCTTATTTGTCTAAGCTGCTCATGTATGTTTGCACAGAACAGATGTGAATGAGCACTGTGATGATCAGGCATATTAAAGAGATGCATTGATGTCATCAGGGGCAAGGGTGTGACCATATTTGTGAGGCAGTGGAAGGCTACTTTCTTCTCTGGTATTCCACCTAAGGTGGTAGTGACTAAAGGATCACGGGCTGAGATGTTTCTTCCAGCATTCATTGTCTATCCATGCTTGAGTTTAAGGGAGGCACAATGATCATGCTGTACAACAGATGGAGGTCAACAGGTGCATCTGAAGCATGAGGTCCAGGTGCAAGTCAGTCACCCGCGTTTCAGTGTTACACATTGACCTAGGTGTAGACAGCATGGCTTGAGATGCCATGTATGTTCCAGGAAATATTTCTCATCTGCTGTCCCCACTACTTTTGGATACCTTTACATTCAAGGTGGCAGAGGCTGAGGTTTGTGAAGAAGATGAGGTTTATGGGAGCTACGCATGTTGCATATGTTGCCCATTCCTAAAACTGGGCCATGGGGGTGAATGGATGTTGTGCAAGCTGATTGAAGGAGCTGTTGTTACACAGCTGTGGCCTCAATCTACACAATATGCCTTATCTTCATGTATATTGGCACATAGAATCATATCATCATGTAATGTGTATGAAGTCATAATTCCTACTGGCACTCTCAGCATTGTGGGCATGGTTTGAATAGGCAGAAGGTGGCGGCTTTGGTGCCTCATTGACAGCCAACAGTGGATATGTGAGTGGGCCAGTATGTGAAGGGCTTCTCACACGGTGTGTTTACAGTATATTGAGGCCAATGGTTATGATGGTGATGGTAACAGCTGTACTTATGAGACGGAGTCAAACTCTCTGATGTAGCTTTTCTCTCTTGTTGGGAATGGGCATTCCCCTGAATAAGTGGGGCTTCCATGTTAAAGGCTCTGTAGGTGAAATTTGCTCACCAGGGACTGGCTGATGGCAAGTGTTTGATCTGTGAACCCTCTGTGAATCTGTTTTGCACAAGGGCGGGTCTGGTGATGATCCCCTCCTACAAGAATCAGCCCTGACTACATGGCTATGCCTCTCAGATGCTCTGCCATTGTCACGCTCCTCATCCTCCTCCATGTAAGATTCCAGAGATTGCAAAGGTGCTTTGTCGTTGTCCTCCTCCTCCTCATCTTCCTCCTCCTCAGAGCTTTGAGTACTGTATGGCCAAGGCATCGTTAGTTGTAGGTCCCTCCAGTGCACAATGTTGTGCAGCGTGCACCACACTGCCACAATTCTGTATACCCTTGCTGGGGCATACTGCAGAGCTCTAATTGAGGGATCAAGGCACCTGAACCTTGTTTTGAGAATGCTGATGGCCAGCTCTATAGGAGCCTTTGTGACCACATGGCTGCCTTTGCATCTGTGCTCAGACTCAGTTTGGAGGCTCCTAAGTGGGACTATTGTCCAAGCCCTTAAGGGGTAGACCTTGTCCCCAAGAAGGCAACCATGGATCTGTGTAGGTGACTGAACTAGCTGGTGGGATGGGAACTCCACAGTATGAATGGGGTCATGGCAACTACTAGGGAACTTTGCATAGACTTGAAGGAGGACCTTAAAGTGGTCTTCATTGAGGCAGTGGAAGGACTTTTGGTTGACAAAGGTGTCTGATTGCTAACTTGGAGCCTTTATGGCAACATGGGTGTAATCAATAATACCTTGCACCTGAGGGAAGCCTGCTAATTGTGTAAAGGCCATGGTTCTCAGCGTCTGAGACACTAAATCAACAGGCAAATTAACATGCTCCCCTACACGAGTAAACAGGGCATAGTAGTGTGCTACTAACTGTGAAATTACTGATAGGCCTCCTGCTGAGCACTGGAAAGAGCCTAATGCACAGAAATTTAAAGAGACGGTCACCTTTACAGCCACCGCCAGGGCACGGGGTTCAGTAGAGTGTGGTTTGAGATGTTGCTGCACCATCCAACATATGTCAGTGACCACTTCTCAGCTTAACCTCAGGGGCCTTTGACACTGGTTTCCTGTAAAGTTGAAGTATGACCATCGAGGTCAGTATACCCTTCAGACAGGGTGGCCTAATTGTCATCCTTCCGCTCCTCCTCCTCCCTCATGCGCATCACACAGCCTCAACCTCCTGACCTGGTGCCCTCCCTCTGGCCTCCAGTTATACCCGTTGATTTGCCTCTAAAGCGACTATGTGTGAGGGTGCCATGCCGATTTTGTCATTTCCTTGGCATGTGCCCTTCTTTTGCCCACTGTCCATGCCACCTGGTTGCCCAAGTCCTGCAAAGTCCAGCAGACCCGCTCTCCTACTCCTTTGGGTTAAAGCCAGACACTTGTTATTGAATATTTACCACTTCTTTAGCCGTTAATCCAACTTTTGAATGATTTCCAAAGGGGACCGTGCACCTCTCCAAAAGGGTACCTTATCTATCCAAACAACTCTGCAAAGTTTACATCTACTCCTGTCTAATCTGCACGTGTCATGGTTCCCACTCCTGGGTAATGAAAATCAGACATGTCTGGAGGCAGCTGCAGTTTTATATGCGCAGCTGCCTCTGTGAACTGCTCATTCCCCCCCTGCAAAAATGGTGGGGAGCCATGTTTGGGGCCGGGCCTTATTGATTTCAGCATCTTTTGCTATTTTCGCAATGACAGAGAGGCTCCCCATTGTTGCAAATGTTTAGGCCATGGGCCGAGATTTTCCATGCCTGACTGCATCGGCCATGTTCGATGGCGTGGGCAGACAAAATGGCACAATTGGCTTCATGACAATGTGAAACCAGTTCGCGATCGTCTGCTCAGCCCGTCGATGGTGGGCCACGTTCTCCGCCATCGGACGTTGGGAACCTCATTGTAATACATCAGCATATCATTATTAGGCCTGCTCCCCTGTTGGATCATCTGCCCATGTTGGCAGGAAAGTATGCCCGTGTAGACCACGTCTTGACAACTGTGAAGTCAGGAATTACCCACCAGGGCTTCACTCACATCGTGGACATCCGAGAAGCCGAAGATGTTGGAGTCCAACACCAACAGCACACTGGAGGAACACCCATGGCATGCTGGGTGGATTCTCACGGGCATGGCTCTGCTTTGAAGCAGTTCACGGAAGATGGAAAATCACCGTTGATGCTCACAACAAATGATAATGGAGGCGGGTGGGAGAGGAAGGGCTAGGATCAGCTCGGGGGAGGAAGAGGTGTTGGGGGAGTGAGGTTGGAAGGAGGGGAATGAAGGTGTCAGGATGGGGGCAGGTTGGGAGGGGGGAATGAAGGTATTAGAGTAGGGGGGATGTTGGGGGCTGAAGGCAGAATGGGGAGAGGACAGGGTAGCAGGGGAGAAGACCACAACTGGGGGATAGGTGTAAGGAGGCTGGAAGGTGCAAGAGAAGGAGTGTGGAGAGGGGAGGGTGTCAGGGGTTAAGAAGGGATGTGGAGAGGGGAGGGTATCCGGGGGAGGTAGGGGTCCGGAGAAGGGTGGTGTGTCTGATGGGAGGAAGGGGTGTGGGGAGGGGAGAGTGTCTGGAGGAAGGAAGGGGTGCGAAGAGGGGAGAGTGTCCGGGGACAGGAAGGGATATGCAGAGGGGGGGTGTTTGAGGGAGGAAGGGATGCAGAGAGAGGAGGGTGTCTGGGGGGAGGAAGAGGGGAGGTTGTCCAGAGGGAGGAAGGGGTGCAGAGTGGGGAAGGAGTAAGGGTTGAGGAAGAAGTAAGAATAGAGGAAGGAGTCAGGAAGGTGGTAGGAGTAAGGCTGGGGGAAGAAGTGAGGCTTGAGGAAGGAGTCAGGAGGGGGGAGGGACTAAGGGTAGCTGAAGAGGTAGAGGAAGGAGTCAGGAGGAGGGAGGGACTAAGTGGGGGAGTCAGGAGGGTTGGAGGACTGTGGGGGGAGGGGCTTCAGTGGGCAAGGGGTTCCGGGAAGGAAGGGGTTCCAGGGGACAAGAGGTGCGGAAGGGAGGAAGCGTGCGGTATGGGGAAGGGGTGCAGGGAGTGTGTGCAGGTGAATGTGCATGGGATGGGTTGGATAGTTCCATTTCTGCCTCCTGGGGAGCGAACTGAGCGTGGGCGTGGTATGGAGGAAGGGTGAGAATGACCGAGGGCAGAGTGAGGCAGTAGGGTGGGAAGGTGAGGTTTCGACAGTAATGATAGAAGGGGTGGCAAGGGTGGTTGGTGGGGTCTGAGAGGTAGACACAGACCTGCGGGTGGGAAGGAGGAGGCTGGGGAGCTGAATGTGGATGGGGATGGGATTTTCAGGAAGGAAGGGAACAAACACAAACCTGGACATCCCCGAAGGAAATGTGTTGTGGCTGGTAGGTAACAGAGGGGAGGTGGAAGGTGATGCCGGGGGGTGGGGGTCAACTGTGATGGGAGAGGAGATGGGTGACTGGGGGAGGGTAAAGGACGGGGGAGCAAAAGTAAAAGTAAAACCAAATTAGCACCACGTTGTCCAAATCGAAAGTGAAACGAGAGTTGTGGTTGACGAGATCAGGTGCTGATGGGAGTGTGATCATTGGGTGGGCGGAGATGCAGGTCAGCTCAGATGGACAACTGAGAGTGAACCCCAGCAGGCAACATTCAAAATTCTCAGGACATTGAGGTGAGTGTGACTGTGAAGGATCTACATGCATGGGAGAGTGCTTGCACGAGGCTCTGAAAGGCCCTGCCACACACACACTCTTACCTGCAGAAACACTCATAGGTCAGCTGCTCCCTCTGCAGTGATGGGTCTTCCAGGCTGCTTATTTCCACCTCTTCACTGGAGGAGGAGTCCTCTTAGGTGTAGATGAGGATGTCAGTGGAGCTGAGGGATTGGCTGGCTGAGCGTGTTGGTCCCTTGGCAGAGCTCCCTGTGAACCAAAGTAGAGGTAAGTAGTGCATGGCAGCAGAATCAAAAGCAGGAGAGAGAGAGCACTCACAGTTGTGTTGAGGGAAGATCCTCAGCTGGGTGTTCGCCATCAACCTCACCGTTGCCACAGGCAGTGTCACCAGTCAGCGCGATGGCACACTCCTCAAAATGAGTGAGGGGCCTAATGTGGGCTACTCCACCCTTAGTCTGGAACCACTCCCTGATGTTGTGAGCAGGCTTCTCCCACATGAAAACAGATGGAGAGAGCATGAGCAGGACACATGGCACCGTGGGGAATGTTTGTGTGGTTAGTGGAGCCATGGACAGGAATGAGGATGTGAGCTCTGGAGGGTATGAGCCTGATGGAGATGAAAGGGTGTGTGTGAGAGTTAGTGGTGTTGTCTCTTGAGGTGTGAGATCCCTGTGGATGTGTGATGGGTTTGAGAGTGTGAGTTGAGAGTGATGAGAGAAGTGAGTTACCCTGGTAGAACAGATGAGACCATTCACCCTGGCACTGGGTGGCTGTCCTCTTCTGCAGGCCATTAGTGCTGACCACCGCCTCCCAAGCCTGGTTGGTAACACCGCTGGCCATCCTGTGGCCAGAGCTGGGGTAGAGGACATCGCAGGAGGCCTCCATGGCGTCCAAAAGGCGTTCCAGTGATGGGTCATTAAAATTGGGGGCTGCAGTCTTTTTGCCTTTCGTGACCATCTTCCCTGCAGTAGTCATGGGCTGGAAGCACTGAGATGTGTGTACTCGAATGGACTTTAAATATGGCGTCCGGCATGATGAAGCCTTGAGGTAGTGGCGGGCAGGCGAATGAGAGCCCGTCGAACATGAAAACGCCGTGTTTCCCCGGAATACATAAATAATGTGACGGGATTGGTACGAGATAACGTGAAAACCCAGTATCGCAGCTGGCCGGTAAAATGTAATTTCACCTGCCCGCTGCCCCACTTAGTGCAAATCTGGGGCAATTCTGCTCGTAGAGTCAAAATCAAAGCAAATTCTACTTATTTTACTGAGTCCCATTTCTATCCTCAGAAATTGGGGTTAAATAATAAACCATGCATCTTTTCTTTTGTGTTGTCTGGCTCTGTTGTCTTTGGCAATGAATTTCTTTCCAGGCAGCTGCCCAAACTAGCCTCCTACATTTCAGCCCCCAAAGTTGAATGAGGCTATCCCTATCGGTCCCTTGTTTGAAACATGACTACCCCCACAAGTGAGTTTTTGCCTCTTTATTTTCATCCTAACACCAGAAAGCAGACCATTATTGACCATATGAATTGATCCAGTAGCATTACAATGGATCTGTTGGCCATTTATTACGATATAACCAATTACAATCTAGTGGGCCTGGCACAAAACAACCAATTCTCAATGACGCTCCACATGTTGCCTCATCTACATTAGTGTGAGCAGCCTATGCCTTTCTTTTTAAATATACGTGAATTCATTTTGTTTTAAAATGTAATCGTTAAACATAACTCAATTCCAAAAGCCCCTGAAAAATAATGGGATCAAAAAGCCTAAAACATGGCATAAACAGAATCATGATTTTCATCCCAAATTTGTGATTTGCATACAAAAGTAAAATACCGCAAATGCTGACGCCTGAAATAAAAACAGAAAATACTGGAAATGCACAACAGGTTTGGCAGTGTCTGCAGACAGAAAAATAGAGGTAACCGCTGAGATTTTAACTCATTCAACCCCAACCGCTTACACAGAGTTAAAATCAGGACCAACCTTTCAGATCAATGACCCTTCATCAGCATTCTAACAAAACTAGGGGCTGGGTTTTCAAAGCGCTGCTGGGTCACACCCCAGTGTGGGCACAAATTGAATATCACTGTCCCAGATGTCGTCTCAGGTCCCAACGCCTCCAGGACAGTTTGCAATTTTCAAAGGACTAGTGAGGGCCAGGGTTGAGGAGAGGAAGGGTGGTGGTGAGTGAGAAACCTGCTCGCAGGCAATTAACCATCGCTTAAGCTCCTTAGGAACTTTTCGAGGGCCTGTCAAATAAAGAATGGTGCTTTTAAACTTTATTTTGGCAAAACCTAACAGGCTGGCCATGTTAATGCACAGATGTGGAGTTCGGCCTGGGGCCAAGTACAGTTTATTTGTCTTTGTGTTGAAACAATTTTTCCATGGACCTACCTGTGCCAATGCAAGCCCTAGACCTTAGCTTTTCCCACATGTCCTCTTTCATCCTCCTTGACAATACTGACCCCATAAGAGGTGCCTGCCCTCCTAGGCAAGGCAGCGGCAGTCCCCTCCATGGCTGCCGCCTGCCTTTGCCACGGGCACTGAGGCCATTTGAATTTTAAAACATCATTACGTTAGCAACACAGCTAAGGCAATGGCGTCGGGACCCAGGATTCATTTCCAGTAGTGTCCCCACTTTCAAAATCCAGCCTTATAACTCTGACACAAGGACATGAACCTGAAATGTTAACTCAGTTCTTCTCTCATTACAGGTGCTGCATAACCTGCTGAGTATTTCTAGCATTTTCTGTTTTTATTATGATTTGCCAAAATGCAAATATCCCTATATTAAGTACAAACTATAGTGTTCCAAATATGTACATAACTCAAGGCAAAGCATAATGCAAGGCAATTTAAAATACAGAACAAAATATCCCACTGTAAGATAATTTAGCCTGTATAGGGGTATTTTCTGAAAAAAGTGACATGTGAACAAAGCTTTTCATCTTGCACTCATCAGCACAGCTTGCAAGAAATTACCAACAACAATTTATACTGAATGAGAAGATAGTGCCCATTGGTTGACAAGTAGATTCTGATTGGTGGAGGCATTGCCATGGAACTGCAGCATTGATAAGTCAACTGCCCAGCTTTGTTCAAATTCAAACCAGGCAGGTCAACCCTGATTGGTTAAGACATTGCTCTGGGGAATGAACCAGAGAATGACTGTTCCCCAAGCTTTAGTTTAGTTGAAAAAGCACATTGTGTGGACATGTTCCTTATGTCTGCAAAGGGCAGGGCCCTGTGTGTGAACATATGTGGCTTCAGCATGCATAAGTGAGTCACACTGCGAGCCCAAATGACATTCTTAACTTGGTTTTCAGTGTAGTTCTTAGTTTTGATAACATATGTCTTTTTTCAGCAATACTCAATTCTGTACTACCAAAGGACTATAGGCATTAATAGATTGAGTGAATGGGAAAACTGTGACAAATGTGTGTCAATGGCAGTAAATATGAGATCATCTACTTTGGACCCAGTTCAGAGTACTTTCTAAATTGTGGAAACCTAGAAACAGTGGAGGTGCAAAGAGATTAGAGATCATGTACCCGGATCACTAAATTGTCATGGACGAATACAGAAAAATAGCTAAAAAGGCTAATGTAATACTGGCCTTTATATCTAGAGAAATAAAATACAAGAGGGTAGAAGTCATGCTTCAGCTGTACAAATCCCTGGTTGAAAAACATCTAGAGTAGTGTTTTCAGCACTGGACACTACATTTTAGGGAGGATATACTGACCTTGGGAGGAGTGCAGCGATGATTTACCCAAATGACGCCTGGACTCCAAGGGTTAAATTACAAGGAGAAATTATACAAACTATAGCTGTATTCCCTAGAATTTAGAAGATTAAGGGGTAATTTGCTTGAAGTTTTCAATATATTAAGTGGAACTGATACGTAGACTGGTTGGGGAGCCTAGAACTAGGGAACATTGAATAAAAATTAGAGCCAGAGCTTTCAGGAGTGAAGTTAGGAAACACTTCTAGACTCAAGGGTGTAGAAGATTCGAACTCTCTTCCGCAAACGATAGTGGCTGCTGGGTCAGTTGCCAGTTTTAAATCTAAAATTGATAATTGATAAGTTTTATATTTTAAGGGATATGGAATAAAAGCGAGTAAATGGAGTTAGTTTGCAAGTCAGCCAGATCTCATTGGATGGCAGAAAAGGCTGGAGGAGCTAAATGGTCTATTCCTGTTCCTATGAACCTAATTATGACTTTAGCATGTTTTGTAAAAGTATAATCTTAGATTTAATAACAGCACTTTGCCTTTGAGTCAGAAGGCTGTAAGTTCAAACCCCACTACAGAGACCTCAGCACACATAGACTGGGCTGACTGAGCAAAGGCTATTTTCAGATGTGAAAATAAACTGAGGCCCGATCTGCACTCTCAGGCAAATATAGAAAATCCTTTGGAAAAGCTTGAAGAAAAGTGGATAGATCTCCTGGTGTCCTGATCAACATATATCTCACAACCAGAATCATTTAAAAAATAGGCTATTTGATCATTTATTATTCCATTGCTGTTTGTAGAATATTGCTGCATTTTCCTGCCTTACAACAGTGAATGCAATTCAAAGATGCTCCATTTACTGTGAGGTCCTTTGGGACATCCCAAAGCTATTAAACATGCTATATATTTTTTTCTTAAATGAATGGTAATTCAATACAGGCACCTGTATTTTGTATTAAAAACAATACTTTGTGTACCTAACTGAACAGCAAGAAATTATTATTCATATTCATGCTTTCTAAAATTGCATATTGTCTCTATTTAGCTGAAATGTGATCCATCACACAAGAGGCATTTTGTAAGATTAACCAATTAGTGGATTGGATTAATAAATCCTAATACAAAAGTGCATTGGGAAACTTGTCATTCTGCAGAAAAACACTTACTACAATTTAAGTTTAATGTATGACATCGCTCTATAATTTAAATGCAAGAACAACAGTTACTTAGCTGACTGAAAGTACATTGATTTTCACATGATATACTGGTTAGTTTTGAATTCTATTGGAAAAGGGCTCCCACAGTTAATGAACAACACATCAGAGGTATTGTGTTTTGTCAAACAAAACTTAAAATTTATTTCACGGGATATTAAGCAGTGACGTAATACATATTCAAAACAGATAAGTAAATATATGAATGGTATTAAAAATTACACATTACATATGAAAAATTAAAGACACAAGTGCAAATTTCTTGTATTACTGTATAATTCTCAATCATATTTATTTGGAGGGCAATGAAACATTTATTAGGCCTGACATATGGGATCTTATTCATGTTCTTGTTCTGATGATTGTTGGAGTGAGTTATCTAGAAATGGACAACATTTCAATCCTTCAAAATTCTGGTACTGCTCTCACAAACTAGGATTATTATTTTCATATCGATTCATGGTTATATAGAAAATAAAGAGTTGAAAATCAAATAGATTATAAATAATGGGATCTCACAAATTTGCAAATATCTTGGATTTTGACACAACCTCACAAACTGCCTGTACGTGTATAATTCGTAATATTTCAGCATTTTTCTTGAAGCTCTTGCAATCCTGCAAGTCTTACTAATAAGCCAACTGTGCCTCAAAATTAGCCAGTTAGTGACCCCGTGTTTTTATTTTTAATTTTTATCCACTTTTCGGTGATATAGGTAAAAGAAAGGCATCCAGATAACAGAAGTTGCTTGCCAAATAAATACCTTTCTCAGTCTCAATTCTTCAATCCTGATTCTATCAAAGATTCAAGGAGGAAGGGTGGGGCTTTCGAGATGCTGTTAATCAGCGTGATAAAAATGAAATCTTTGGGATAATCATGTTTGGCACAGTGACACATTTATCAGACAATTGTATAAAGATAAAGCAAAAGTACTTCTTTAAATTCGGTACTGAAGACTCAAAAGCAATCAATTTTGATTTCAGTTTTTTAATGAGATGACTGTATTGTAACAACTATGACTCAGAGATCATGAAATGATTATAAGCCATCTTCAGGCCACACCAAAATTTACAGGCAAATGACTAAATGGACCTCATTAGTGGTTACAGAAATCAATCATAAATATCAGCAAATACTTACCATAAAAAATATTACAGTGCTGAGAGCAACTTATAACATTGAAGTAATGTTATCATCAACAACATTGTGCATGTATATAATGCCTTCCCTTGCTTCAGCAACCCTGAATGGCAGAGATGTGCCCAATTCCTGGGGCTAATATTGTTATGGTTATTGCAGAAGCAACATGCATGACAACACCTTTGTCCTGGAAAACTTTTATCCCTCAGTCAAAAACAAATTATTTGGTCCTTTATATCATTGCTGTTTGTGGGACCTGACATGATGCAATTTGGCGTCTGTGCTTCTTTACATTACAATGGTAGCCACACTTCAAAAGTACTTCATTGCCTGTGAAGTGTTTTGGGATGTCCTAGGGTTGTTGAAGGTGCTATATAAATGTAAATTTTTTTCCATCCTTCTTTTGATGTGCTCAATCTGTTCCAGCTACACTTTCACAGAAGGGCACAAGCTGTTGGAGGGGAAGCTGTACATACCTCAGAATTATCCATACCACTTGAAGCAGCCACTGGTTTAGTCAGTCAACTTTTGTGCGTCTGAGGATAACCAGAAGGTGAAATACTAATTATGGCCAGGATTTTCCAGCTCTGTCGCGGGCAGGACCCGTCGTGGGTGAGGCAGCGCCCCAGAAGATCGCAGCGGCGGGAGGGTGTAAAAAATCCCGCCTTATGAGTAAGACAAACACAGAGGTGGTAGCTGGCTACTGCTGAGGGGATGTTTGGCAGATTCCATGGGGCCCTTCTGTATTTCATTATGATTCTAATTTCATGGGGCTTTTACCGAATCAGGTCAACATCAGCTGAAGTTCAGTACAGGGAAATAGGCATTGCTCCATCTTAAAAGCCATAGTAAGAAACATCTGTACTCCATTGTTAGATTGAACTTTCTGGGCAGTTGAAAGAGACTTGGGTGACCGTTGACCCATCGTTCACTGTATCCTAACAATCGGAGATTGCAACAAAGAAAATAGAATGCTAGGTTATATTGCAGTTAAGTTCAAACTCATAGAAGTCACATTAAAACTATCCAGTGACTTAGTGAGGTGACAGATGGAGTGGTGCTTACATTGCTAAACACAGTGATTATAAGGACGCCATTCAGACCTACAGAGCATGCTAAAACAATGTGATTGCTTCCCAGTGTAAGCCAGAAGAGCTTTAGCAAACAAATTGATAAACTAGGGCTCTTCATCCTCAGGAGAGTTAAATGATACTTGATGGATAGAGAAAGAAAGGACTACTGAGGAGCAGCTGGGCAAGAGGATTCCAGCTCAGGATTGTGAGCAACAAATTAAAAACAAGCATCAGGAAGTACTTTCTTATACAAAAATTGATTAGGAGCTGGTATGACTTCCCCAGAAGACTGTTTGAGACCAGCAGCGTGCTCTTCTCACTTTCAGCCATAAAGCTCTCTGTGCTTGTGAAAAACAATAATTATTGAGATGGACTTCCTCACTGATTCCAGAGAAGACAATTTCCCACCCTCTAAAAATCTATATAAGTTATTGGAAAAAACAAAAGAAAGGTGGAAGAAACAGAAAGGGGGTGGGGATGGAAGAGGGAGTTCAAGATCTAAAGTTGTTAAATTCAATATTCAGTCCGGAAGGCTGTAAAGTGCCCAGTTGGAAGATGAGGTGTTGTTCCTCCAGTTTGCGTTGGGCTTCACTGGAACAATGCAGCAATCCAAGGAAGTCATGTGAGCAAGAGAGCAGGGTGGAGTGTTAAAATGGCTAGTGACAGGGAGGTTTGGGTCATTCTTGCGGACAGACCGCAGGTGTTCTGCAAAGCGGTCGCCCAGTTTACGTTTGGGCTCTCCAATGTAGAGGAGACCACATTGGGAGCAATGAATGCAGTAGACTAAGTTGGGGGAAATGCAAGTGAAATGCTGCTTCACTTGAAAGGAGTGTTTGGGCCCTTGGACGGTGAGGAGAGAGGAAGTGAAGGGGCAGGTGTTGCATCTTCTGCATGGGCATGGGGAGGTGCCATAGGTGGAGGTTGAGGAGTTGGGGGTGATGGAGGACTGGACCAGGGTGTCCCGGAGGGAACGATCCATATGGAATGCTGCCGGAGGGGTGAGGGGAAGATGTGTTTGGTGGTGGCATCATGCTGGAGTTGGCGGAAATGGCGGAGGATGATCCTTTGAATGCGTAGGCTGGTGGGGTGATAAGTGAGGACAGGGAGACCCTATCATGTTTCTGGGAGGAAGGAGAAGGCGTGAGGGCGGACGCGCAGGAGATGGGCCGGACACGGTTGAGGGCCCTGTCAACGACCGTGAGTGGGAACCCTCAGTTAAGGAAGAAGGAGGACATGTCAGAGGAACTGTTTTTGAAGGTAGCATCATCAGAACAGATGCGACGGAGGCGAAGGAACTGAGAGAATGGGATGGAGTCCTTACAGGTAGCGGGGTGTGAGGAGCTGTAGTCGAGATAGCTGTGGGAGTCGGTAGGCCTGTAATGGATATTGGTGGACAGTCTATCACCAGAAATTGAGACAGAGAGGTCAAGGAAGGGAAGGGAAGTGTCAGAGATAGACCACGTGAAAATGATGGAGGGGTGGAGATTGGAAGCAAAATTAATAAATTTTTCCTAGTCCCAACGAGAGCATGAAGCCGCACCAAAATATTCATCGATGTACTGGAGAAAGAATTGTGGGAGGGGGCCGGAGTAGGACTGGAACAAGGAATGTTCCACATACCCCATAAAGAGACAGGCATAGCTGGGGCCCATGCGGGTACCCATAGCCATACCTTTTATTTGGAGGAAGTGAGAGGAGTTGAAGGAGAAATTGTTCAGCGTGAGAACAAGTTCAGCCAGATGGAGGAGAGTAGTGGTGGATGGGGATTGTTCAGGCCTCTGTTCGAGGAAGAAGCTAAGGGCCCTCAGACCATCCTGGTGGGGGATGGAGGTGTAGAGGGATTGGACGTCCATGGTGAAGAGGAAGCGGTTGGGGCCAGGGAACTGGAAATTGTTGATGTGACGTAAGGTGTCAGAGGAATCACGGATGTAGGTGGGAAGGGACTGGACAAGGGGAGAGAGAAGGGAGTCAAGATAACGAGAAATGAGTTCCGGGGGGCAGGAACAGGCAGACATGATCGATCTACCGGGTCAGTTCTGTTTGTGGATTTTGGTAGGAGGTAGAAGCGGGCCGTCCGAGGTTGAGCAACTATCAGGTTGGAAGCTGTGGGAGGAAGATCTCCAGAGGAGATGAGATCAGTGACAATGGCTGGAAACAATGGCTTGATGTTCAGTGGTGGGGTCATGGTCCAGGGAGAGTAGGAGGAAGTGTCTGCGAGTTGACGCTCAGCCTCCGCGAGGTAGAGGTCAGTACTCCAGACAACAACAGCACCACCTTTGTCAGTGGGTTTGATGACAATGATGGGGTTGGAACTGAGAGAACGGAATGCAGTAAGTTCAGAGAGAGACAGATTAGAATGGGTGAGAGGAGCAGAGAAATCGAGACGACTAATGTCACGCCGACAGTTCTCAATGAAAAGGTCATGGGAAGGTAAGAATCCAGAGGGAGGGGTCCAGGTGGAGGGAAAATATTGGAGGTGGGTAAAAGGATCCATTGACCGGGAAGAGGACTCCTGCCCAAAGAAGTGAGCACGGGGACGAAGACGGCGGAAGAATAGTTCAGCATCGTGCTGAGCCCGATATTCATTGAGATGAGGGCGTAAGGTTATGAAACTAAGTCCTTTGCTGAGCACTGAATGTTCAGCGTCGGAGAGGGGAAGGTCAGGGGGTATAGTGAATACATGGCTGGGGCTGGGATTGGAAGATGGGGTGGGGACGGAGGGACAGGCAGGGGTGGAGGGTCCTAGATGGGTGCTGGTGTTGATGAGTGTTGGAGCTTGCATTACTTAGCACTTGAGAGAAAGAGAAAAAGTTTCTTGTTGAGGCGTCGGATGAGACGAAGAATAAAATGAAACTGGGGGCACGTGCAGCTTTGAAAAAGGGTGCGGCGGTGCTGCTGGAGGGAGAGGTCGAGTGTGTTCATATGGCAGTGCATAGCACTGAGTGTGGATCTCAGAATGTGACGGGAAGAGCAGTCCAAGAAACGTTTTATGTCTCGGAGATGCCTGTAATCCTGGGCGGGTTTGAAACAAGAGGGATGGAATTTTTGTTGCAATCCACGTGGGGTAAGTCAGAGATGGAGACAGTCACTGAGAAAGGAGATATGGCTGTGAAAGCGGGTTTTAGTAAACACCTTGTCAAACACCAGGAGAGAAATGGAAAGCAATGAAGGCGAACAAGGCAAAAGAGAGATACGGAAATCTTGTCACAGAGAGGAACAAAACTTCTTCAAGGTAGGCATTTCTTGAAGAGGAGTGGCAGTCAATTTAACACAGAGATAAAAACAAAAAAACTGCAGATGCTGGAAATCCAAAAAAAAACCGAATTACCTGGAAAAACTCAGCAGGTCTGGCAACATCAGCAGAGAAGAAAAGAGTTGATGTTTCGAGTCCTCATGACCCTTCAGCGGAACTGATTGAATATTAGAAGAGGGGTGAAGTATAAGCTGGTATAAGGTGGGGGGTGGGGGGGGGAGAGAAGTTGGGGGGGTGGTGTTGTTGTAGGGACAAGCAAGCAGTGATAGGAGCAGATAATCAAAAGATGTCACAGACAAAGGAACAAAGAAGTGTTGAAGGTGTTGATTTTATCTAAACGAATCTGCCCACACTCCATATTGGATACTATAGCCATTTTTCCCAGATCAAAATTGGACATGAGGTCTGATAATGGGCACAGTATCTGCTAAAGAGGCAGCCCCAGTCTTTATTTCAGCATTTCCCAAGTGGGGGGCATAATTAATTTTACTTGCAATGCTATTTGTACATCTGTGGCCATTGTCTTCCTTTTTGTCAAAAGAAGAGGTTGAGGAAGAACACTTCAGAAGCATAGCAGCAATTTGTGCAATGGCACAGATTTGTTACACATCATTAGTAATTTTGTCATTTAACAGACTGCTATCTAGAGTCAATGGAGCAATTTAATTTGCTATTGGCCCTGGAGGCAACACTTCAACCTGACCATACTCCAACAACAACTTGTATTTATATAGCACTTTTAATGTGGAAATACATCCCAAGGTGCTTTGAGGGAGTATCATCAGGCACAATTTGACAATATGCTTAAAGCCATATAAGGAGATCTTTGGACAGGTAAGCAAAAGTTTGCTCAAAGCGATAAACTTAAGGGAGCTTCGTAAAGGAGGAAAGAACAATAAAATTGTGTAGAGGTTTGGAGAGAAAGTTCCAGGGTCTAGGATCCAGATGGCTGAAAATATAGCCGCTGATGGTGGGGAAGGAAATCCGGGATGAGCAAGAGGCCAGAACTGGACGAACACAGAGTTCACAGAGGGTTGTAGAGTTGGAGGAGAATACAGAGATAGGGAGAAGCAAGACCACGGAGGGATTTGTAAACAAGGATGAGATGTTAAAACATGGACATAGCTGGAGCAGGAGCCAGTGTAGGTCAATGAACACAGGGGTGATAGGTAAATAGGATTTAACGTGAGTCAGGATATGGACAGCATTATTTTGGTTGAGTTGATGTTTACAGAGGGTGGAAGATGGTCAGGTGAGAATTGGAATAGTCAAGTTGGACCATACAAGTTATAGAGACATATTATTTGTATATATAATATTGACATTGGTTGACCGTAGCTTCCAGATAACACAGGAGTATTTCAGTAGGAAGTTGAAATTGCATCAACAAGCCTTTAACAAGCCTAGAATAGTTGGAAGCTGGGGGAGCAGCTAGACTGAATAACTGTGTGCAGTAGATAGCTCACAACAGTCTATGTCAAGCTTTTAAGCATGTTGTCAAGTAGAGAATCTGGCAAAGGCATCTAAAGGAAGAAAGAAGCATTGGAAAGAGGCAAAAAAGAGGAGCCGAGGATTTCAATGACTCTAAGCTCCAAAATGTCCTGCATGAGATGTTTTTATTCTTTCATGGGGTGTGGGCATCTCTTGCAAAGCCAACATTTGTTGCCCGTCCCTAATTGCCCTTGAGAAAGTGATGGTGAGCCGCCTTTTTGATCCACTGCAGTACATCTGGTGCAAGTACCCCCCACAGTGCTGGTAGGAAGGGAGCTCCAAGTTTTCCATCCAGTGATGGTGAAGGAATGGCAATATACTTCAAGGTCAGGGTGGTGCATGACATGGAGGTGAACTTGCAGGTGGTCATCTCATGCTGCCTTTATCTTTCTAGTCAGTGTTTGGTCATGTGTTTGGAAGGTGCCATTGAAAGAGCCTTGTTGAGTTGCTGCAGTGCATCTTGTATATGATACACAAGGCTGCCACTGTGCATCGCTGGTGGAGGGAGTACATGTTTAAAGTGATGGAAGGGGTATGGAGCAAGCAGTCTGTTTTCTCTGAAAGGTGTCAAGATTTTTGAGTGTTGTTGAAACTGCACTCATCCAGGAAAGTGGAGAGTATTCCATCATACTACAGACCTGTGCCTTGTTGATGGCGGAAAGACTCTGGGAATTTCCAGTCTCTGATCTTGTAGCCACTGTATTTATATGGCAGGTCCTGTTAAGTTTTTGGTCAATGGTAACCCCTCCAACCCCAGCCCCACTCTCCCAGGATGTAGATAGTGCAGAATTTAACAATGGTAATATCATTAAATGTCAAGGGTAGATTGTTAGATTCTCTCTTGTTGGAGATGGTCATTGCCTGAAACTGTGTGGTATAAATTTTCCTTGCTACTTATTAGCTCAAGCCTGGATATTGTTCAGGCTTTGCTGCATTTGGATACAGACAGCATCAGTGCCTGATGTGTTGCAAATGGTACTGAACATTGTGCAATCATCAGCAAATATCCCCACTCCTGACCTTTTGGTGGAAGGAAGCTCATTGATGAAGCAGCTGAAGATGGTTGGCCCTAGGACACTATCCTGAAGAACTCCTGTGGCAATGTCCTAGAACTGTGATGATTGACCTCCACTAACTATAACCATCTTCCTTTGTGCTGTGTATGACTCCAACCAGTGGAAAGTTTTCCCCTGATTCCCAATGACTCCAGTTTTGTCAGGGCTCCTTGATGCCACACTCAGTCAAGTGCTGCCTTCACATCCAGGGCAGTCACTCTTACCTCCTTTCTTGAGGTCAGCTCTTTTGCCAATGTTTGGACCAAGGTTGTAATGAAGTCCATAACTGAGTAGACCTGGCAGAATCAAAACTAAACATCACTGAGCAGGCTATTGTCGTGTAAGTGCCATTTGATAGCCTGTCATTGGCAACTTCCACTAACTTTGATGATGATCAAGATGAGGCTGAAGCAGCAGTAATTGGCTGGGTTGGGTTTGTCCTGCTTTTTGTGGACAGGATATACCTGGGCAATTTTCCACATTACAAGGTAGATGCCAGTGTTGTAGCTGCACTGAAACAGTTAGTTCTGGAGCACAAATCTTCAGTACTACTGCCGGGATGTGGTCAGGGCTCATAGCCTTTGCACTATCCAGTGCCTTCAGCTGTTTCTTGATGTCACATGGTGTTAATGGAATTGGCTGAAGACTGACATCTGGGATGTTGGGCACCTTAGATGAGGGCCGAGATGGATCACTCACTCGCCATTTCTGGTTGAAGATGGATGCAAATACTTTAGCCTTGTCTTTTGCACTAACTTGCTGGGCTCACCAATCATTGAAGATGGGGTTATATGTGGAGCTCCTGCTCCTCCTGTTCATTGTTGAATTGTCCACCGCCATTCACAACTGGGCGAGGCATGACTGCAGAGCTTCGGTCTGAACTGTTGATTGTGGGATCACTTAGCACTGTTGCATGCTGTTTCTGCTGCTTGACATTCAATTAGCCCTGAGTTGTAGCTTCACCAGGTTGACACCTCATTTTTAGATATGCTTGGTGCTGCTACCCAGGCATGCCCTCCTACGCTCTTCATTGAACCAGAGTTGATCCAGGTTTGATGGGAATAGTAGAATGAGGCAGATGCCAGGCCAAGAGGTTACAGGTTGTGTTTGAATACAGTTCTGCTGATGATGGCCCACAGTTTCAATTGCTATATCTATTCTGAATCCGTCCTATTTAGCATGGTGGAATTACCACACAACACTATGGAGAGTATGATTAGTCTTCGTCTACACAAGGACTGTGTGGTGGTCACACCTACCTATACTGTCATGGACAGATGCATCTGCGGCAGGCAGGTTGGTGAGGAGAAATTCAAGTAGGTTTCCCCTCTTATTGGTTCCTTCACCATCTTTCACAGGCCCAATCTAGCAGCTATGTCCTTCAGGACTCAGCCAGCTCAGTCAGTAGTGGTGCTACTGAGCCACTCCTAGTGATGAACATTGAAGTCCCCCACCCAGAATATATTCTGTGTCCTTCCCACCCTCAGTGCTTCTTCCAAGTGGCATTCAACATGGAGTACTGATTCATCAGCTGTGGAGGGTTGATAGGTGGAGATCAGCAGGAGGTTTCCTTGCCCATCTTTGAAGTGATGCCATGAGGCACCATGGAGTCCGGAGTCAATATTGAGGACTCCCAGGACAACTCCCTCCTGGCTGTACGCCACTGTGGTGCCATCCCTGCTGTTTCTGTCCTGCCAGTGGGAAAGGACATACCCAGGGATGGTGACGTCTGTTAAATATGATTCTGTGAATATTGCAATGTCAGGCAGTTGCTTGACTAGTCTGTGAGACAGCTCTTCTAATTCTTGCACAAGCCTCCAAATGTTAATCAGAGGGCTTTGCAAGGTTGACATGTTGGGGTGTGTTGCTGTCATTTCTGGTAGCTAGATCGATGCCAGGTGGTCTGTCCGATTTAATTCTTTTTTGACTTTTCAATTTTGTACAATTGAATGGCTTGCTTGATCATTTCAGAGGATAGTTAAGGGTCAACCACATTGCTGTGGGTCTGGAGTCACACACACGGCAGAACATTACAGGGGTGCGGAGGCCTCGCTCCCCCCACCAGCCGAAACAAAGCCAGCCTGCCCACAGCCATAACGCTCTGTGGGTGGGCTAAACAGGGGCATTGTGGGGACTTCAGCCCCTCACTGGGGAAGAAGTCCTGCCCTCGAGAGCTTCCAGACAGACAGGCAGCTCCATCAGTCCCGGCAGCACCAAGAGACTGCAGTGAGGAAGAAGACGAAGACCCATGGATCCCGGAGACAAGTAAATCCGGGGTCTTGGGAAAGCAGGGTTTAGGCAGGTTAGGGAGTGGGGGGTTGCGGGGGTGTAGTGGGGAAGGTGGGTTGAAGGCCGCAGGCGGGTAGGAAGAAAGGGAGTGTTCTATTTTAGGGGGGCATCCCCAGTTTGGCAAAGGGCAACCCCCGAAGTTAGAACCTCCCTTTCTACCCACCCTTTGAAGAATTTTTTTAAAAATCAGACTGCCCACTCCTGATGCCAACCATTTTATGGCATGGGCAGTGTATTACTGGGGTCAAATGGCTTGGTGACAACCCCAATTGACCCTTGTTTATCTATTTGAACATGGAAGGTGGGCTGCCGATATCAGTGCCCACCCGACCACCACCCCAGCCCCATCCACCATCCCCCTCACTCGCACCCTGTGCACCCCCTCTCCCCCACCTGCCAGAGCATTTGCCCAGGCTTTTGGATTACTGGTTTAGTGATTTTCTGGCTCTGCCGCCATCTCCCCAAAGAAAGCCAGCACTGGAGAGAAACATTGCTGAGAATTTTCAGGAAGATGCCACAAAAAGGTGCTTTTTTTGGAGGGAAGTAACACTGACAGTGATCCCTGCATCTCTCAGCCCAGGGCAGCCGAGTACTGCCAGATGTCTTGATCAGGACAGACAATTTAATACATTGGCACCTGCAGGATGTGGCCTGCTGCTTCTGGGAGAACTGAAGAATTTATTTTATTTTATTTCAATATTTCAGAAGTAGCAGGAGCATAATCAATCTTCCTTGAAAGAGATTTTAAATTTTAAATTCCTTCATCTAGCTGTAGTGTACGGCAGGAAAGTTATGTCATTCTATGGCCGGAATTTTATGTTTGTCAGGTGGGCTCGGCGGGAGTGGGCAGGGGCAGTCGGAGAGCTGACCGCCACCCACTACCTGTACGGATGGGGGAGGCATGGAGCATTCAGGGAGATTGAAGCACTTTTTTTAAAAAATAAAGACAGTAAAAATTTAATGAAGCACGTCCCATCTCGTGGCCAGGATTTTCCCGTCGGCGATTTGGGGGCGAGGCCTGCTCGTCGACGGGAAAATGATGCGGGATGACATTGGGAGGAACCCCCGACGTCATCCTGGTCCATTTAAACTTTCAGGAAGGCGGGCGGCCAGCGAAATCAGCTGTCCGCCCGCCGACCTGTCAATGGCCAATTGAGGCCGTTGACAGAGTAATTAAGATCATTAAAGATCTGCCCGTCCAACCTTAAGGCTGGTTGGCAGGCCAGGAGCCCCAGCGGGCTTCTGAAAATACATGAAACCTCATCCACTGGCAGGATGAGGTTTCATGTCCATTTTAAAAATCTTTAATAAATTTTATGTGATATTTATTAACAATTCCCATCTTGTGTGACATTAATTTTTTCTATTTTTAAAGGTTTTTAGACTGTCACTAATCTCCTTGAGACAGCACCTAGTCTCAGGGAACAGTACGTTCTTTGACAGAGGGGGTTTCCTTCCACCCCTCCCTGCACAGGAAGTGCATAGCGCATAGCGCTTCCTGTCAGGCAGGCCGCTGGGCGGACCTTAATTGGCCCGCCCACTCAAAATGGCGGCGAGCCCCGTTTCGGTGGCAGAGTTCGGCTGCCCGCCTGCTACCGAGCAGGTGGGGCCCGCCTGCCAACCGAAGGCAAAATTCTGCCCCATGTGACTGTGACACATGAGATGGAACATGTTTTATTTTCAAAATAAAGCTTTTATTGAATTTGTATTAGCTTTAGGAAACCAAATCCCACTTGTGGATGAGGTTTCCTAAAAAACATAAAGGCTGCTTGGGCTTTTCACCTGCCCACCAAGTTGGATGGGCAGCGTAAAATTCAACTTAATTACTTTGTAAATGACCTTAATAGGCCTTTCAAATATCGACGGGTGCGTCGCCGACTCCAGTGCGCACCCGCCAAACGAAATATTGCGCGAGTTCACAATGACATTGGGACACACGCCCAATGTTATTGCATGTCATTTTACGTTCCAGCATGTCAGGCGTGTGCCTGCTCACTGAATGTAAAATTCTGGCTTATGTGTCTAGTGCTGTTATGGCATTAAGAATGACTTAAATTAATATAACACCTTTTCTGAACGTCAGGATATCCAAAGGCATTTTGGAGTCCAGGAAATATTTTTGATGTCACTGTTGTAATGATGGAAACATTGCAGCCAATTTGCACATAGCATTGTCCCACCAATTCTAATGTTATAATGACCATATTCACCGGGGGGAAATGGTGGTGTAGTGGTAATGTCACTGGACTGGTAATCCTGAGGCCCAGGCGAATTCTCTGGGGACGTGGCTTTGAACCCGACAATGGTAGCTGGTGGAATTTGAACTCAATTAATAAATCTGGAATTGAAAGTTAGTCTCAGTAATGGGTGACCATGAAACCATCATCAATTGTTGTCAAAGTCCATCGGATTCACTAATAACCTTTAGGGAAGAAAATCTATCATCCTTACCTGGTCTGGCCTATGTATGACTCCAGACCCACAGCAACATGACTGACTCTTAACTGCCCTCCGAAATTGCTGAGCAAGGCGCTCAGTTCGAGAGAAATTAGGGATGAGAATCAAATTCTGGCCTTGTTAGTGATGTCCACATTCTGTGCAATAATAAAGAAAAAAATAACTAGTTGGTTTGCCAGGACATCAAGGAGCACTTCCCTACTCCTCTTCAAAATAATGTAATGGAATCCTGTATGTCCAGCTGAGAGGGCAGACAGGGTCTCCTTTTACCATCTCTGAAAATACAGCATTCTCTCAATTCTGGCACTAGAGTGCACATATTTGGGTGCAAATCTGTGAAGCAGTAGTAGACCATGGGGAACAATAAAATGCCTGGATTTACACCAGGAAAAAGTGCCTTAATTCATCCAGTGGAAAATTTTCTTTTTGATATTCCATGATAACCAATAGTTCAATATTGAACTATAATGATGGTAATGATCAAACTTCATTCAGTGCAAAGAAGACTATCTGAGCAGTAGTTTAAAAGGTAGAATTTAGAGTTGTATTACCCTGTCACGCCTTGATAAAAGTCATGGTCATGACAAATATCTGCACCCAAACCCCTGGTTCGACCTCTGAGTGTCTCTTGAATGCAATGAATTCTCTCTAAAGTCTTATTCACCTTCTGTCTGTTTGTAACCCCTTTTTATACCATTTTTTATTATTCAAAAGCACTGAATTTTATTAAGCCAATCACTGCCTTACACCCATTGCCTTACTGTCCAATTAAAGAAATGTCACAGACACAATGTTCCTGTTTGCTCAGGTTTCAATCTTCTGACTTCCTGGCATCACTTATTTTGAATGTAGGGCTTTTATCAGGTACAGCTGCAGCAGCACAAAGGGGCATGTTTTAATGCTGGAGATGTATGGTATCCTTGATGGCTAATGGGCCCTGTGAAGCATTCATTCATCACAGCCTTCAGCCCAGATACTGGTCCTCCCTTTCTTTTCACAGCATTCCTATAGTTGACCTTGGTTCCCAAACGCAGCTAACCCTGCTCTTCTCTTATTCCTGCTGCTGGGCAGCAGCAAACTTTTCTTAAGCTACTCACAGTTTGTGATCTCACTATAGCAGTTCTCTCTTTCTCTCTCCTGTCTGTCTGTCATTTAAAAAGATAGAGGGTCATGAAGTCATATTCAATTCTGTGCAATAAAGAAGTGTTATGTGACCTATTAGCAATGTAGATATATATATATATGATACCATTTTAGTAGCGTTTTAAAGACAACCTGACCCTCAGGCACCCAGACAGCTCATAAGTGTGATGGATCTAAAAGCAAACATGACAGAATTTATACACTGTTGTTACTTTATTATATAATTCAGAGCTTACTGGAACAACCTAGCAGCCTATTCTCCTACGCCTGTGTATCTGGTTGACAGGCCTATTCTGTATGGTGTAACATCATCATTGTCAAGATTCAGGATTTAAGGGGTTTGCTTTGCTCCACGGAGAGGATTTAGTTAAAAAAAAAAAGTGGTAATCCCTCCTCTGATTAAGTATCAAGTAGAAGAGGGCATAATATTAAACTTAGAGTAAGGTCATAAGGTCAGCTTTTACAGATAAAGGTTAGTGGAATTCTGGAACACATTCACTCAAAAAAAGCTATGCATGCTGTGAATTTTTCAAGACAATGATCGATATAGTATTGTTAGGCAATGGCACCAAGGGATATGGAGCAAAGGCTGGTAAATGCAGTTGAGGTATAGAGCAGCTATGATGTAACTGAATGGCAGACCAGGCTCTAATGGGAAAATGGTTTACTTCTATTCTTACAAAACACATTATATATCCATTGTGTTGAAAGCTCCCTGTCACTTAATATTGGTTGTCTTGTTATTGATCCTCCCCATGAGCTGGGAATGCACAGAAAAGGAAAAGAAAACAGTCAGACAGCTTTTTAGACAGTAAATATAAAGGACAAAACAAGCTTTCACTTTGTGTAATAAACTTGGTGTACCGGACAAGTTTCTTGTTAGAAACAGTAAACTTTATTTACGGAGCTCCTGATGAAGTTACATGCTTGAACCAAGACCACGACTAGAAAGCTCCACTTCTAAGATTACTGGCACTGTCGGCTGATTCATCTGTACGGCCGCATGATCCCCAAAACACTATGACAAGTTTTACTTACAACCACTACACTTTGTTCAGACGGTTAGGAGTTATTTAGTTTAAATTATACAAGGTACCCAATAATATGGCTAAGTGCAACTTATTCCTTGTTTTGTGTTATTACATGAAGGCAGATTGTACTGATTGAAATCAGTGGATCTGATCTTAGCTATTGCTCTGTGCATTGCCTTGTGACATAAAACCACTTAACACACATCTGGCCTTGTCTCAATCTGCCTTCGAAAAGGCTCAAAGTACCAAAGGTACAAATATCAATTTAAAATCACAAAGGCATGCTATTATTAATCCCTTATGTTACTCTGCTGCATTGATAGCTATTGGGATATTGAGCACACATTTAAATGTAAGACATGGATACTACTTACAGGAGTGGCTAACCCTGCTGTACCTGAGAAAAGCTTGAAATAAGACTTTACACTTGTAACAATCTTCCTGTTCCATGGGTTGTATCTTAGCCCATGGAGAGTTTTCAATTTGCAGAGTTATTGTGCAGGATGCTATTATTATTTTCAATACTTACTCTGAGGCATACTATAAAATACCCACTGACTGGTGCACTGCTACATTAAGCAGGTAACTGAATCACTGTTTTGATCCACATACACTTCACCAGGGACCAGAAGTCAAGTTCCACTAAAGTTGAACCACTTTACTGACTTTCCTACATTGCCTCAGCAATGTTTATCTTTGTTCAATGAGGGATCTGGTTCCCCTATGTGTCCCACTGTAACTGTACATGTGGGGTGTGGACAGTGTTCAGATATGCATTGGCTATGGTTGCCCTGAGGATCTCTCACCCTCCCAACCATTTTCAATAGTTATAGAATGATTGTCTTTTCTACTTAGCTATGCATCAAGATTGAAACTGGCCATATGTTTAGCCATAGATATGAAACTTGATTTATCTTCTCCAGCTTGTGGAAGCAAACCATGGGCCAGGTTTTCCTGTCAAAATAATGATAAAGTTAATGGCGCTCACCAATATTTATGCATTGATGGTACAGCAGCTTCATGCAAGATGCACAGTTAAATGCAAACATACAAAATTTGCTGTCTGAATTGCATTTCCTCATTGTAAGCTTCACAAAAAGGGCATCTTCTTGTCTGCCTCATCTTTAACGTACATTGGACGGTTTGAGGTAGCAGTTTTTGCATAGTATATGTAAACTAAACTTTCCACGAATATTTAGGGAAGTAAATACAAGGAGAAGTACACTTTTAAAGACATTGGGCTGAATTTTCCCAGCCTGGGGAGGTTGGAGGTCTGGCATCATAGCAGAAGAAGGCACCAGGAGGAGAGTGCAATGTCTTCCAGCCGCCATGGCATATGGCCTGCAGCAAGAACATCAGCAGCATGGCTGCTCACTGGGTGGCCAATTGAGCCACTTAAAAACCAAATTAAGGGCCAATTCCTAGTTCAGTGGACATTTTTGCCCGTCTGGAGATATCGCCGTGCAAACCCTGGCAGCTTCCCAGTAAGTTCCAGGGTGGCGTGGGGGGAATGGCTCGCCTTGATGGGTGCTCCATGGCTCATGGAGGGGGCTCCCGGCAGCAAGGCAACCACACACACAAGGCAGCACTGGTATAATAATCCCTGCACCAGCCACTCCCCCAATTGGCAGGGTCTACATGTCTGGTCCCAGCCTTGCCAAATACTTTTACTTTATCAGTGTTGCTGCTACTAAGGCAGCTGAACTGTCAGCTCTCTGATGGGCTGTCAGCTCTCTTATGGGCTGTCAGGCTCTGATGGACTGTCAGTCTCTGATGGACTGTCAGTCTCTGGTGGGCTGTCAGTCTCTGATGGATGGTCAGTCTCTGATGGGCTGTCAGTCTCTGATGGACTGTCAGTCTTTGATGGACCGTCAGCTCTCTGATGGACTGTTAGTCTGTGTTGGACCATCAGTCTCGGATGGACTGTCAGTCTCTGATGGACTGTCAGCTCTCTGATGGGCTGTCAGTCTTTAATGGACTGTCATCTCTTTGATGGACTGTTAGTCTGTGTTGGACCATCAGTCTCGGATGGACTCTCAGTCTCTGATGGACTGTCAGCTCTTTGATAGGCTGTCAGTCTCTGATGGACAGCCAGCCCTTGGGGTTGGGCCACCATCCTAATGATGGAAGGAAGGTCATTGATGAAGAAGCTGAAGATGTCCTAGGCCCAACCATCTTCAGCTGCTTCATCAATGACCTTCCTTCCATCGTAGGGTCAGAAATGAGGATGTTCGCTGATGATTGCACAATGCTCAGCACCATTTGCAACTCCTCAGATACTAAAGCAGTCCATGTCCAAATGCAGCAAGACTTGGTTAATATCCAGGCTTGAGCTGACACGTAGAAAGTAACATTCATGCCACACAAGTGTCAGGCAATGACCATCTCCAACAATACAGAATCCCCCATTGACCAGAAACAGAGCTGGAACAGCGATATAAATACTGTGGCTACAAGCGCAGGTCAGAGGCTAGGAATCCTGCAGCAAGTAACTCACCTCCCGACTCCCCATCTACAAGGCACAAGTCAGGAGTCTGATGGAATACTGGATGAGTGCAGCTCTGACAACACTCAAGAAGCTTGGCACCATCCAGGACAAAGCTGCTCACGTGATTGGCACCCCATCCACAAACATTCACCCCCTCCACCACCGATGCACAGTAGCAGCAGTGTGTACCATCTGCAAGATGCACTGCAGGAATTCACCAATATTCCTTAGGCAGAACCTCCCAAACCCACGATCACTGCCATCTAGAAAGACAAGGACAGGAGACACACGGGGCAGAAATTTTTGCTCGGTGGCGGTTGCGCGCCGGGCCCACTCGAGTGTGAAATGATGTGTGTTGAGGTCGGCCGAACGTGCCGACATCTATGAGCAGTCGCGTGATAGTTCAATCGGTGGTCACGCACCAGAATCAGCAGCGCACCCACTGATAATTAAAATGCCTGTTATGACCATTAAGTTATGAATTAACATAAATTTTTCGCTGCCTATCCAACCTAACATTTGGTGGGCAGGAAAGAAAGCCAAGCAGCCTTTGCATGTTTTTGGAAACCTCATCCATGGGTGGAATGAAGTTTCCCAAAGCATATAAAAATAAAATGAAAACTTTAATTTTTCATTCATAACATGTCCCTGCTCATGTGACAGAGTCACATGAGGGGATACGTTTTATTACATTTTTATTTTCTTTATTTTTTTAAATATCTCTTCATCTCCCTGTGGCAGCTTCGTGCCTCAAGGAGATTATGCAGAGTTCACTCTCGCACATGTGCGAAGTTCTCACTCAGTCTGCTCGCACTCCCTCCCCCTCCTGCACACTCAGCGCTCAGTGTTGCCTCTCGTTTCACGCTGGGCAGGTCTTACTTGGTCCATCAGTGTGAAATCACGGTGTGGTGCCAATCGTGGGCGGCAGTTGGCTTCCTGCCCGCCCGCCAAGGGAAAAACTCTGCCCATGGGAACACCACCACTTGGAAGTTCCCCTCCAAGCCACTCACCATCCTGACTTGGAAATATAGCACTGGTCCTTCACTGTCCCTGGGTTAAAATGCTGGAACTCCCTCCCTAACAGCACTGTGGGTGTACCTACACCACATGCACTTCAGCGGTTCCAGAAGGCAGCTCACCACCATCTTCGCAAGGGCAATTAGGGATGGGCAATAAATGCTGGCCTAGCCAGCGACACCAACATCCCATGAATAAATTTTTTAAATCCTCAATTAGGCAATGGAACGGTCCTGGCAGCGGTCTGATAATTGGTTGCTGCCATCAAAATGTCACTGCTGGGTCCCACCGCCCACCAGAGAAAAAGAGCAAAGGAGCTCCCCCATGTCGTGGCCAATTTTCAACTTTCAAACAGATTACCTGGTCATTATCACAATGATGGTTTTTTTTGGGAGTTTGCTGTGTGTAAATTAGCTACTATATTTCAACAGTATCTGCACCTCAACATTACTTCATTAGTTGTGAAGCTGTTTAAGAATGCCTGGTGGTCATGAAAGGCACTATATAAATGCAAGTCTTTTTATTTTCCTTTTTTCTCTCCTAATCCAGTCTTTCTTTCCCTCTATTGATTTATCTTTCTGTACCTGATCTGACACTAATTTCACTCACTCTTATTTAGCTTCCGTCTCAGGCTCAGTCCTTGTCTTTATCTCAATCCTTAAATCTCATCGGTTAAAGGAATAATGTTGCTTGCTTTGTTCAGTCAGGTATCTGATGTCCTGCTTCCCTTGCTGTGTCGTTAGCTGCTCTCACTCTTTGTATCTTTATGGGCAAACTATTTTCGAGTTGAAGGGTGCAGGGTTATGTCTAAATAAAGGCAGAAGCTGTTAGACGGCCGCCTGCTGCAAAATCTGGTCCAACTGAAGCTGACTCTACTGCTGGCCTCTGGTGAAATATTTATATAGATTCATTGTTGAAAGATCTCCAAGTGTAACATTTGGTATAAAGGAGCTATTTGTTGAACAATCATCAGATATTGTACAAAATCTGAAAAGAAAGGAGTCAGAGGTGACAGGTATTTGCAAAACAGTGAGATGCTTTTGAGACTGGAATATAGCTCACTATATATTAGTTCACAAAGTAAATTGTCCAGCAGTATGAAGAAGTAACAAAATAGTGAGCAACATTAAATCAGCTCACTCATAGGGTCAGCAAGTTTAATCTTTTCCAGGGGTCATGGGCGAACATTAATATTTGCTTCAGCACACTCCTGATTTAAGGAGGACATAACGGGCCGGGGTCTATATTAAGAAAAGGACAATGAGCTAGGTCAGCCAGCCGTGCCTTGACATATATCACATCAGATGTGATGCCTCCTATGCTGGAATAGCCTCTCAACGCTTGCTACCAAGACTCAAGCATGAATAATAATAACTTGCACAAATTCGAGGGTAGATTGGAATGTGGAATTTGAAACACAAACAGGTCAGCCATGATCTTATTGAATGGCGGAGCAGGCCTGAGGGGCCGAATGGCCTACTTCTGCTCCTATTTCGTATGTTTGTTTGTTTGTAAATTACCCTGAGAGGACCGGTACTCATGAAGCTCCCCACAAGGAGTCAATGCATTCAGATGAAAAGAGGAGAAAATTGGTGAGAACGAGGATCAAAGAACAGCAGCTTCAATCAAATCCTATGGTTCATATTGCACTGTAGACATCATGTTGTAATGGATAAGAAACAGCACTTGCCTGCAAAAATAAAATGAAATCTGAAGTTACTATTTGGCATACCCTTGGGCTAAAGTTACAGTTTATGCTGTGAGTACATCAGCAGGCAACACTTCAAACTGTGTAAAATCAGAGGGTAATCGTCTTCTGTACTTCGCTTCTGTCCACTGAAGGTGATTTAGCAGTCAGCAGTCAAAAATATTTGTAAACATAGGGCTGCTTTCCAGTCAATTGATTTTAAGATACCAATCAGATACTGATTAAAAGATTTTATCACAAATGTAGGCAGTCTTTTAGAAATGTAATTTGGTGTTTAGGATGAAAAAGAGAAACTGTATCTGAAATGCTGGAAATTATTGATGAAGGATCCCAGTAACAATGTTAACATATCGCTTTCAGATGCTGGCTGACTGCATTTTAAAATCTTTTGCTGGATAAGATATCAATTTGAGGCCTAGAAGAAAAATATTATGAATTTAAAAATATCTTATAATTCCACTCACTCCTCCAAACTCAGCACTATGACATTCAGAAGTAGACTTGATATCGATTTCTCTCATGTTAAAATGATTAAAAAGCATTTTGAGATCTGTTCATTTATTGACAATAATTTTCTTCTTTAAAAAAAAATCCAATATTTCTTCTCATGTAAATACTGGATTACAAGCTGACACAAATGTACTGGAGTATTCTTTAAAATGGTATATTTCTAGTATTATTCATGAAAAGTTTTCCAAAAGAGAATAACTTGGATCCAGCAAACCTCATATAATTCAAGATGGTCATTCTAAAAAGGCTAATTCTCAAAATTTTTCCATTAGCTCCTGACAGTGGGAAGACAATGCTAATGCACTCTTGTGAATTTCTCCTGTGCCAGACCAACATCCCTTTATTATTACAAATCATGATCATATACGTATTCTGCTCCATTTTGAAATTGTGAGCACATGGAACAATTTATTCTTTGTCGGCAAAAACCAGTTAAGGGAGAATTTTAACATGGAGAAGGGCATGGGTTTGGGTACGGGTTGGTTGGTTAAAACTAGAGAAAATGACAGTCTGTCAGGAAGATGGGTCCAACCCCGTCAGCTTCCACATTTAATTCCAGCATGATTGCATGCGGCCTCCACAAGAGAGGCAGGTTGTCAATTAACATATGTTAATTGGTCAGTTAGAATAATACTTCAACACAGTTTTGATTTTAACATCGGATCCACAGGTTTCCTGGGACTCCTGAAACTCACAAGTAAAACAAGGTGAGTACACAACAGCAACCAGGGCGCTGAACAATCCCATGGAAATATTATATTAAATACTCAGTGGTCACAGCTACTATCTTACTTTTGCTGAGAGTTTGCTTTCTACACTTTGGAGGTTTGTTCTATTACCTTAAGATGGGTGGTGAGTAGGCTGCGTCAGACTGGACTCTAATGAGGAGCATAATGACCAGCAACAGCAGCAGCAGCAGCAACATCACAGCAGCACCATCAGCAGCTTGCAGGTCAGTGTAGCTGTACAGGAGAGGGCGGGGGGGGGGGTGGTGGTGTAGCAAAGAGGTGCAGCTCACAGGAGGCTCTATCCACAACACAGGGTGCACAGACAGAGGATCATCTTCCTGGAAATGTTCCAACTGGAGGCTCAGGTTGTTGCATCATGCGGTGGAAGACACCTGCAGAATCCTAGGAGGATTTCAGCCAGTTGGACCTGGCGGCTGTGCTTTACCATTGGCTGGCAAAGTCACCTTTGCCCTCAACCTTTTTACCTCTGAATCCTTCCAGCGTTCTTCTGGTGACATTAACAAGATCTCTCAGTTTACAGCCAACAAATCATGTGACAGGCGACTGATGAGTGGTTGCCAGGACTGTACATAATGTTAAGTTGCCTGTGATGATGGCAGTCAGAGTGAGTGGGTGCTCGGGATTATCTAGCTGGACTCCTAAGGGTACAGAGTGTCATTGACTGCACACATGATAATATGGGCACCCACAGATCAACCAAGAGCATTTTCATCAACTACAGGATCTTCTACTCCCTCAATGTGCAGCTGTTATGGAGCCAGCTGTGATCTTTATGCAGATATGGGCAAGGTTCCCAGAGAGCTGCCATGATGCTTTTGTCCTGCAAATCTCTTCAGACATAGCAGCAGAATTCAGGGATGGCTGCTAGGAGATGCCAAACATAGTGATAAAACCTGCCAGAAATACCACCAATGAAGCATAACTGTGCTACAATCAATACCATACCACCACCATGTGTGATCTAACAAGCCATCAGCAAGTTGAAAATGTGCTTTAGGTGCCTGGACAGATCTCAAGATGCCCTTCAGTGTACATCAGCTAGGGTCTCCGGAGTGGTTGTGGTGCACTTCTCAGGAGACCATAACAGGAATTGTATCATTAACACATAATAATGTGTATAAGAACATAGCAGGTCTAGAGCATTAATTTACTGGAGCAGTAAGTTTTTCCAGTAGGGGGAGTATTACACTAAATTTATAGATTAATTAGTTAACCCACTTAACATAACAACAGATAATCATTGAGTGATGATTAAAAACCTAATTTGTTAAATAAAGCAAAGTAAAGAGAGCAGGGCAGGTGATGTGTAGCAGCTGCAGCATGTGGGGTGGGTGGACATGTATGTGAACCACAGCGACCACAGGTGGAATTGTCCCAGATTTGCACCAAGTGCAGTAGCGGGTTGGAAAAAGAACATATTACTGGTCGACCACAATGGCAGCTTCTCACACCTTATCGTCCCAAACCTACCGCATTAATTATGCATTCTTGGGAAACACACTGTTTTAATGGCGGGCGGGCTCTCATTCGCCTACCAAGCCAACATCTCACCGCTTCATCACGCTGGGCACCATATTTAAAGTAAAGCTGCGCACACATGTCTCAATGCTCCCAGCCCAGGGCTGCTGCATGGAAGACTGCAGCACCCAGGTTTAAGGACACGTCTCTCAAGCACCTTTTGGACGCAGCGGAGGCCTGTCATGAAGTCCTCTACCCTCGCTCTGGCCGCAGGATGGGCAGCAACATCACCAATCCAGCTTGGGAGGTGGCAACAGCAGTGGTCAGCGCCAATGCCCTGCAAAAGTGGACAGCCACCCAGTGTCACAAGAAGATGAATGATCTCCTCCATTCCACCAGGGTAAGTCACTCTTCTCATCACTCCCAACTCACACACTCAAACCCATCACACATCCACAGGGCCCTCGCTCACTGCTGGTTCAAGGGACATCATCATTCACTCTCTCACACACACGTTCATTGTCCTCATCCCATCCATGGGACCACTCACTACCCACACATGCCAAGCATACATATCATTTGGCCTGGCAGGCATCTTGCTTACACTCTCTCCATTTCTATCCATGCAGGACAAGCTGGCACACAGCAAGAGGAAGAGTTTGCAGACGGTGGGGGAATGCCTGAAGTTTGAAAATGGAACCATCCTGGCTGGCAATGACCGTGAACATTCCTATGCTGACGTTGAGGTCAGCGTTGCTGTACCAAGTGAGGATCCAGCAGTGCAACATCAATCAGACAAGCATACTTTGAGTGATGTGACCTGTTTCACAGGCCACAGCCAAGCACTAATTATCTCCCCTTGCTTCCACAGGCACATCTGCCAAACAGCCAATGGAATCCACCACCCAAGGCCTCCAATCAAGCCCCGAAGAAACCTCTGAAGAGGAATCTGGAGGCACACTCCCTGAAGTCCCGTAACAGCGCTCACTCACACTGTCCAGCAGCACAGAGACACGCACCTCGGTGGGTCTAGCTTTAGAATAGCCTCGGGATCACAATCTGGTGAGAACATCGCACTGTCTGGTCCACGCAGGTGGCAGCAGGGACTCCCCAGGTTTCCAGCACTTGGAGGACTACTGAAGGCCAGGACATTACTGAGTCTGAATCAGATGACAAGCCTCTGGACTCAGTCATAAGTTAGTTGCTGGAGCTGCAAAGGCAAATTTGGGAATATGAGGAAGGGGTGTCTGCTGCACTACTCAGATTGCAAAGCACGATAGATGAATCTGTCCGCCTTCAGCCTGAGGTGATAACGCTGCCATGCCAATGCACCAAGGTCAACATTGGTAAGCTGGAGGCTGCCATGGAGAATTTGGTCCAGGACTTTGCTCCTGCAATGCTATGTGGGTTGAACTCCATCACTGACACCATAGATGGCCGCCAACATTGTGTACACAAGAGGGTGCCGGGCAGCTCAATCTCATTCCAGCTTCCCTTTCTCCTCAAGGAGTCAGCCAGAGACCGTCAGGCACCCATAGGCAGGAGGATCAGCAGGTGCACACCCCATGGCCATTCACCCAGGTGACTCTGGGAGTGTCCAGCCCATCTGGACCCCCTCTTCCTGTGACCCCAGCAGCTCCACAGGCCAAGAAGGGTGCCACATAGCAGGATGCCAAAATCAGGCTGGGGCCCTCCAGATCTTGGGCCTCCAGAGGATGCCCATCAAGGTCATCATAGACAGGGTGTAGCAGTCAACAGGCTACCTCCACCTCTTCTGTGGATGTCCGGAAGCACCAAGACATAGCGGCAGGGTCAGGCAAGTTAAGAAGCTGTAGTTGCACAGCCTGGGCAAGGGTGTTAATCGCTTGTACATAATGTTCACTTTTGTAAATAAACTCCCTAGAATGTCTCCCTGCCTATGGCTCCTGTTCTGATGAGCAGTGTTCGTGTCACTCAGATGTGAAACCTTTCTGCGCAAGATAGAGGCAGGTGTCTCAGTCCAGGGCCTCTTCCCTGTGCAATGTGTTACCTTCAGACCTAAGTGATGGTCCAGCCTCTCACTCCCTGGATTCATTACTGATGCTTGCACCTCGACGGTGCTTGTCATTGCTGTCAGAATGTAGTGGGTATGTGTTGCAGAGTTTCCTCATTCTCTCTGTGTGCTCTCTGCACCTTTAAGGTGAGGCTGGCCCCCATCTCTTCAGCATCTGTGACCAGAGACACTGTGCTCCTGAAGGGCTCAGGTGTTGAAGACAGTCAAAGAATCAGACGCTTTTAAAGTTTTATGTCTGCGTCTCCATGATATGGTCACAGAGCGCAAGCAAGCTGCCCTTGGCCAGACAGGAGTCAGACATTCTCAGAGGCTATGTGAAGATCTATGGAGTGTCCTCATTGCATGTCGTCATCATCCTCCTGCAATTGAGCGACTATTAGGGCCACCTCTGCTTCTCCATGTCTCCATGACAAAAGCATTATCACAGAGGGTTTGTGTGCTGCCATAAGCCAGACTGGAGTCGAACATTCACAGATGCAATGTGAGGACTTTTGGTGTCACCTCACTGCATGTCGCCATCACCCTCCACAAATCTAGCAGCTGTGAGGGCCTCCCGAGTGCACCTGCCTCAACTGGACAGTGCGAGGGTCTCATTCCCATCATCGTCGCCTTCGAAAGCCTCCCCACTCTCATCACCATCGACATCCTTCTCATAGGAGGAGACCTCCAGCTCCACTATCTCCTGCTCAGCCAGCTCCTCTCCCCGTTGCAGTGCCAGGTTGTAAAGGGCACAGCAGATGATGATGACGCATGGCACCCTCTGCGGACTGTATTGCAGGGCTCCACCAGACTGGTCCAGGCACCAGAACCTCATTTTCAGCATCCCGATGGTCTGCTCCACCAAGTTGCAAGTTGCAGCACGACCCTCATTATAGCATTGCTCTGCTGCGGCCTGAGGCCGCCACACGGGTGTTGTTAGCCATGTCCTCCGTGGATAGCCCTTGTCCCTGACCAGCCATCCCTGTAGCCTCTGTGGGCCCCGGGAGGATGTCAGTGATCTGTGTCTGACTGAGAATGTAGGCATCATGGACACTCCCTGGAAACTGTGCACAGACCTGCAGGATGTGTTTGTGGTAGTCGCATACCAGCTGCACATTCAGCAAATGGAACCCCCTGTAGTTGACATAGTTGACCACATGTTGCGACGGAGTTCAGAGCGCCATGTGAGTGCAGTCAATCATACCCTGCACCTGGGCAGATCTGGGCAAATCCCAGCGCTCTTACATCCTGGCTGTCCTGGTCCCGGGCAAAATGCACAAAGTTGTGTGCCTTTGTGAAGATGGCATCCGTGACCTCATGTGAGATCCCACAGAGGTCACTCATGGAGCCCTGAAAGGAGCCACTGGCATAAAAATCGAGCACCGCAGTCACTTTCATGGCCACCAGCAGTGGATACCCTCCATGCCCCCATGGCGCCAAATCCTGTGGCAGGTGATGGATGTGACCGACCAGTTCTCTAGACAGGTGCAGTCTTCAGTGACACTGGTTCTCGGTCATCTGCAAGAATGAAAGGTGGTATCTATAGACCCTGGGCGTGGCTCTTCAACAGCATGTGGAGGAGCCCCAGAGCCCCTTCTTCCTGAGGGTGCTGCTCCTCCCCCTGCCCAGCCAGGTGCCTCCATCACTCTCTTCTCTGTTGTCTTCGCTCTCTGTATGCCATGAGGCATGCAGCTAGTTCGCCAGGCTCCATGATTCCGATGTACTCCTCCATCAGGATGAAAAAGAAAGACTGTGGGTTAGCTTAGATGTTCTAAGAATCTCTCTTGGTTAAGTCTCAAGGCCTCTTAACACATCCTGGAGAGTGCTGGACACCACTTGGATGGCCAGAGATTAGTCTGCTGCATTGCATTCTGAAACCCCACCCACCTCCGCCCTACTCCACCTCACCAATTGGCAGCAGCTTTACCCACTGGGCTGCAAGCTGTGCACTCAGCTCAGGTACAGGCATTCTCTTAACCCAAACTGTAAGGCTGCGCTGTTAGCTTGAACCATGAGGGAGGCTGGTCCAAACCGGGATGATGACATTGCAAGGGGCTGTGAGCACCTCCACCAGTGGCTGCTCCATGGCCAACTTTAGCCTAGAGATTGTACAACATGCCCAATTGGCCAACCGTTCTGCAGTCCACTAAAACGCTCATTAGTTTGCAGTCTGTGCCCGAGAGGTGAAAATCTCTGGAGCAATTGGTGACACTTTCATGCCTCTGTGTTGCTTAAGTGGAGAGATAAGCTGGAGGTCCACCTCCAAGCATGTCAGTGTGGCTGCATCTGAACTGTCTCAGCTGCAGAGGATTGGGCACTTTATACAAGGTTTCCCGAATGTGTGCCTGCTTCCCTCCTTTCTCCCCGTACATACTAATGCACTACCTTCAACTGCAGGGCAGCCCTTCACCCCACCCCAAGGCGCCTCAGCCTTGAAGTCCAACAGGAGACCCTTGCGAGCGCTGTGCAACATTGCTGCGCAACCACTTCCAAGTTCCCTTCAAAGTGCAGGCAGCCAAATGCACGCCTTATATATGGTGTTGTGATACACGTCGGTGTGCAATCACGCTAATGTGTTCGGACGGCCCAGCATGGAGGGATGATTCTGTTGGGTTGGCCTTATATTGATATGCAGATGCATTACAATGAGGTTCTGGACGCCTGATGGTGGGAAACGTGGCTCACCATCGACAGGCTGGACAGACAGTCACAAATCTGTTTCACAACGTTGTGAAACAGATTTCTGCCCTTCTCACCACATTGTCCACTCAGACTGCTGAGTACGCCCATTACCAGCAGGCATGGAAAATTCCACCCCACATCTGCAGTAAGTGCCTGAAGCTTCAGGAAAGTTGGCTCAGAGTTGATGAGCTGGAGTCTGTGGTTTGGTCACTGTGATGCGTCAGGGAGGAAGAACATTATATGGAGGCTTTGTTTCAGCAGGCAGTCATACCCCTTAGCGAGGTACTTCAAATTTGGCCTGTGGCCAGGGACAGGGTGTGACTGCAAGTGAGGCAGATAGAGGGTCCAGAAGGTGGCATTGGAGGAGACTCAGCCCTTGCAATTGTCCAACAGGTTTAAGGCTCTTGCAACTTGTATGAATGAGAGCAGGGACTGCAGGGAGGATGAGCAAGCTGACCACAGCTCCATGGTGCAGATGCCACTTAAGTACCGTGAGTAAAAACAGAATGTAGTTTTAGTAGGGGACAGTATAGTTAGGCATGTAGATGTGGTTTTCTAGAGGTGAGAGCATGAGTCCTGAAAGCTTTGTTTTCCTGCCCAGTGCTAGGGTTATGGACATCTCCTCAAAACTGGAGAGGAACTTGGAGTGGGATGGTAAGGATCTAACTGTTGTGGTCCATAAGGGTACCAATGACATATGTAGAACTAAAATAGAGGCACTGCTAAGGGAATATGAGCAGCTAGGGGCTACACTGAAAAGTAGAACCACAAAGGTAATAATCTCTGGATTACTACCTGAGTCATGAGCAAATTGGCACAGGTAAATAAGGTCAGAGCCTTGAAGGTGTGGCTCAAAGATTAGTGTGGGAGAAATAGATTCCGATTCATGGAGCACTGGCACGAGTACTGGGGAAAAAGAGAGTTATACTATTTGGGCAGCTTTCATCTGAATTGTGCTGGGACCAGTGCCCTGGTGAATTGGATAACTAGGGCTGTAGAGAGGGCTTTAAAATAAATGATGTGAAATAGGGTTCACATGAGGGTATATTTGGAAAGTTAAAATAAAAGGATGAAGGAATAATGCAAGGCAATGATACATGTAATGATATCCAGAATGTGACAAGAAAGAACAGAGTGCACAAACATAAGAATACAACAGCAAATAAGGTCAGAGTAGCAAAAAAATCAGGAATAAGACAAAATTAAAGGCTCTTTAACTGAGTGCTCACAACATTTGTAACAAGATGGGTGAATTGATAGCATAAAAGGAAATAAATCAGTTTGACATGATAGCCATTACAGGGACATTGTTGCAAGGTGACCAAGGCAGGGACCAGAATGTTCAAGGGTATTTGAGATTTTGGAAGGACAGGAGGAAAAGGAAAGAATGTGGGGTAGCTCTGTCAATAAAGGATGAGATTAGTTAGTGGGAAATGATCTTGATTCAGAAGATCAAGATGCAGAATTATTTGGGTGAAGGTAAGAAATAGCAAAGGAAAGAAGTCACTGGCAGAAGTAGTTTTATAGGCTCCCAAACAGTGGCTGCACAGTCGGACAGAATATACATCAGTAAATAGTGGGGGCTGGCAAGAAAGGGTACTGCAATATTGGTGGGCAGATCTTCACATCAATTGGGCAAATCAAGTTGGCAAATGTAGCCTGGAGGATAAGTTCATAGAGCATCCTTGGGGCAGTTTCTAGGGCAATGCATTCTGGAACCTACTAGGGACCTGGCTATTTTGGACTGGTAATGCTTAATGAGACAGGGTTAATTAAAGAATGAAATAGCTGAGTTAAAAAGTCACTGGTAGAAATGCCGAACATGCTTCTGATATTGGACTTTCCACTCCTGCTCACTGTGCATCTCCCAGTTAATACCAGGACCTAAATGTTAGATTTTCATAGCAATTTACTACCCATTAGAAATCGGCAGGAATGTGAAAATGTGATTTTAATATGGTTAGCAAAATACTATCAGCCAATCACCGTACATCTGTAATAATGATCTTTTAATGCATTTCTAGAGATTCCAATGATCTACAAGGTTCATTGAGAGAGCATCATTTGCTGTCCCCAATTTACTTGAAGCAGTCATCAGCAGAGATACACATGTTTATGTGAGAGCCTTGAGTAAATTATAGCGTTCTCAACCCTGAGTTAAAAGGTGATTGGTTCCAGTGATTTCAACATACAATCTGGTGATAGACTGACCACCAATATCCATTACAAGCCTACTGACTCCCACAGCTACCTCGACTACAGCTCCTCACACCCCGCTACCTGTAAGGACTCCATCCCATTCTCTCAGTTCCTTCGCCTCCATCGCATCTGTTCTGATGATGCTACCTTCAAAAACAGTTCCTCTGACATGTCCCCCTTCTTTCTTAACCAAAGTTTTCCACCCACGGTCATTGACAGGGCCCTCAGCCGTGTCTGGCCCATCTCCCGCGCATCCGCCCTCACGCCTTCTCCTCCCTTCCAGAAACATGATACGGTCCCCCTTGTCCTCACTTATCACCCCACCAGCATCCGCATTCAAAAGATCATCCTCCGCCATTTCCACCAACTTCAGCATGATGCCACCGTCAAACACATCTTCCCTTCCCCCCTGTCGGCATTCCGTAGGGATCGTTCCCTCCGGGACACCCTGGTCCACTCCTCCATCACCCCCTACTCCTCAACCCCCACCTATGGCACCTCCCCATACCCACGTAAAAGATGCAACACCTGCCCCTTCACTTCCTCCCTCCTCACCGTCCAAGGGCCCAAACACTCCTTTCAAGTGAAGCAGCATTTCACTTGCATTTCTCCCAACTTAGTCTACTGCATTCATTGCTCCCAATGTGGACTCCTCTACATTGGAGAGACCAAAAGTAAACTGGGCAACCACTTTGCAGAACACCTGCGGTCTGTCCGCAAGAATGACCCAAACCTCCCTGTCGCTTGCCATTTTAACACTCCACCCTGCTCTCTTGCCCACATGTCTGTCCTTGGCTTGCTGCATTGTTCCAGTGAAGCCCAACGCAAACTGGAGGAACAGCACCTCATCTTCCGACTAGGCACTTTACAGCCTTCTGGACTGAATATTGAGTTCAACAACTTTAGGTCTTGACCTCCCTCCTCCATCCCCACCCCCTTTCTGTTTCTTCCCCCTTCCTTTTGTTTTTTCCAATAATTTATATAGATTTTTCTTTTCCCACCTATTTCCATTATTTTTAAATCTTTTGTGCCCCCCCCACTAGAGCTATACCTTGAGTGCCCTACCATCCATTCTTAATTAGCACATTCGTATAATATCACCACCTTCAAAGCCTCTCTGTTCTTTTGTCTGTGACTTCTTTTGATTACTTGCTCCTATCACTGCTTGCTTGTCCCTACAACCAGACCACCCCCCTCCACTTCTGTCCCCCCACCCAACACCCCCCCCTCCCCTCCCCCACCTTAAACTAGCTTATATTTCACCTCTCTCCTTGGATTCACCCAGTTCTGCTGAAGGGTCATGAGGACTCAAAACGTCAACTCTTTTCTTCTCCGCCAATGCTGCCAGACCTGCTGAGTTTGTCCAGGTAATTCTGTTTTTGTTTTGGATTTCCAGCATCCGCAGTTTTTTTGTTTTTGCCTAGGCTCTCACTTCAGTGTAGTACAGTGAAAATGTCGCACTGTCAGAAGAGCTGTCTTTTGGATGTGATACTAAACCAAATCCCTGTCTGTCCAACCAGATGCTTGTAAGAGATTCCATGACATTATTTGAAGAAGGGCAAAGGAGTCCTTCTGATGCCCAAACCAACATTTTTGCATCAACCAATACCACTAACACAGAGTAACTGGTTATTCATCTCATTGTTATTTGTGGGAGCTTACTGTGCAAATTGACTGCCACTTTTGACTACACTATAACAGTGGCTACACTTCAAAAGTATGTAATTGGTTGTAAAGTGCTTTGGTACATCCTGAGACAATGAAAGACACCATATAAATTCAAATGAATTCTTTCCTACTTTTAGTGAAGTTGAGAGAAAGCAAAAGGTGTGGCTGGGCAATTGATTAGCCTCAGCTAATATGCCAATTTTAAGATTGTAAAGTATTTGCCACAATTTATTCAACCATGTTTTGCGGCTGCAGTACAGGAGGCCTAAGTATTGCTATTCCTCAGTCTTGAGATGGGCTTCTGATACGAGTGCAAATGTCACCAGCAGCCTGCCAAAAACATGTAAATGAATCTGACTTCAGGAAATCCATTATCTCTGAGCCCCATATTGAATTTTTTCCCCTAATGCCAGTCTGTATCATGCTTTTGTTTTCAGACAATGGTGACCTTAATTCTGCTATTAACAAATACCCTGACAAATTTTTGTGTCTTTAAAACTATCATCACCCCTTCCTTTGCCTGTGTTGCATTACATCTTTGTCATTTTGCCTCCCTGCTCTCTAACCCATCTTTCTCTTTTGCTTACCTGCCCCTCCCCACCTTTTCAACAGCATAAAACCCATCACATTCCTACTTCTCTTCAGTTCCGAAAAGAGTCATATTGGACTCAAAATATTAACTCTGTTTCTCTCTCCACAGATGCGGCCAGACCTGTTGAGTTTTTCCAGAATTTTCTGTAGTTATTTCAGGGAATCCCTCAGGATCAGCAACAGGAGTCATGGGCAGATGCAAAGCCCTCCCATTTCAGTCCCAGGGGTTCCCAAAAAGGAAATATTGGCCATAATGTCCACAGCTCACTGGAAAATCAAGTCAATGAAATCCTTGTTTGAAATACTTAACATTCTGCTAATGGCTGGCAGGCACCATCGCCTGCTTTTCCCTGTACTTAGGTCTTGCCATGGAGTTAGATACTGAGAAACCAATGTGTATGTAGCATATTACTTCATTTTTGCAAATCTGTTTTAGGACATATTATAAGACCATGCCCCCCACACACACCTCCACACCTTTCCAGAAAGGCAGCCAAATATTTATAATAAAAACAAAAAATGCTGGAAATACCCAGAAGCTTGGACTGCATCTGTGGAGAGTGAAACAGAGGAAATGGTTCAGGTAAATAACCATTCAACAAAAATGCATCTGCAGTATTTTACATTTTCAGCTAAATCATTGCTTGAGTATTCTATTTATCTGCTTAGCAAGGGCCCAAGATCACATTGGTCTTGTTCTAGCTGTCCTGTAGTGTGACACAGGGGTTGCTCATAGTACATTTATGAAAATGAGCCAATCCTAATAGGTGTGCCCTGGGATTATTGAAATGCTTGTAAATAGCTAGATGTACGCAGTTAATGATGTTCTATACCACAGAGAAGCCACAATATTGATAAAACTTTTGCTGTTTCTGCTACCACTGGTCACTACTGAAGTGTAGGTATAATGTGTGAATGCCAATACAAGGATTTGGCTGCCTTCTTAATCAAGCAATGCATTCCATAGCAATCGACTTTCTATGGAAAGACTTGTGCAGTAAAAGCCAAGGGTAACCTTTATCATCATTATGATGTACTATGAACGGCAGGCTGAGTCTTAAGGTATACTTGGATGAGATAGTACAGTTCAGTAATGAGTTTTCCATTCAGTCTGAGCTTGGTCATGCTCTACTTTCATTACTATGTCCAGCTATCTGACTCTGTCGCAGTAGATCCATTTCTTAGGAGACTGCAGTGAATCAGGTGCCTTTTTTGCCTTCTGAGTGTCCCAGATTACTGTCTTCCCTGAGAGCCGTTGAAGGATCATTGATGCTTACAGGACAGAAGGACATTTAGCCTACTGTATCTGCATCAAATCTTTCCTAAAACAATCAAAGCTAATCCCTCTTCCCATGGCCCCATCTTCCTCTGCTTCAAATATTTATCCAGTTTGCTCCTCAAAGTGCAACAGTCCTAGCCTCAACCTCTCCCCGGCACTTGATCCAACAGTTTTCTAATTAGAGAAACTTCTCTTCACTATCTGCGCTGTTGCAAAATCCCCAGCAACAGTTGCTGAACCCATTCCCCCAGGGCAGAAAATTCCTTTATATTATTCACTTCTACCACTGCTATATGCTAATACTTCAACATTGCTGCTCAAGCTTACTGCTGTCAGATCTTCCCTAGAGTAAAATATTCACTTTTGTATTACACTACACCATTAATGTAATTCTGCTGAACTTTCCATCATTAGCCTTTTGACAAGGTTAGCTTTTTTTCTCACCGTTTACTCAAATCAAGGAGCCTTTTTTTGTGGGAAATGCAGCAATAAGCACAGGTGAATATCCAATAGTGTTTTCCACTGACATTACTGCATATTTTTCTCAGGTCTACTCTTTCTTAGCACTATCACAGAGAGGAGAACGGGGTTCAATATATTTCCAATTCTAATAATACATCCAACTACTGTCACCCTTCCCTGTGAAACAAATTTAATATTTCATACACTATTCCTAATGGATATGATTTCATGTTTCTGAGATCAGAATAATGGAAAGATCTATCTTTGCGTTTCTAGATATAGCTTTACACTGTTATCACTCAATTGCTCCGGAGCCCATCAAGAGAGAAAGACATTGTTGAACTTCAAATATAGAAATAAAAAAAAACATAAAATATGATCATTTTGTTTTTTCCTGTGAATTGATACCTTAAGTGATAATGAAATTTCTCTGTAGAAATCCAAGCACAAGAGCAATTGATCAATAAATCTAAGCCAGAGCAGGCAGGCTTAATTTCTAAGACCCTGACCTCCCTTTTTAACTGTACATGAGATAATAAGTAGCTGAACAGAAAGCTGCTATTATGTGAGCAGTAGCACCCTAATATCCATTAGCAGGGAGCCAGGGGCTGCACAGTGGAACAATCAGACTTTTGTGCTGATGAGCAACTGAACCAGGAAAAAACCGCTGGCAATAAATAGCGGGCAATCTCTCATGTCAGTGTCATGTCAACGGACAGTAAGTATGAAGCTTGGTAAATCTCGAATCATTTTGTACACAATCAATGCTAAAAGGGTGCTATGAACATATCCGATCCTTAACACTTTAAGACATTGGAAACATTGGTGCGCCATAAATTTTATACTCGTTTCTCCATTGAATCACATTGGTAAGGAAGTGACCTGTGGTTCTTACAGCTCCTGCAATTTTACTTCTTTCTTTCAGCATTTGATATTAAAGGGTGCATTCGTCTGTCCCAGACTCCCAGCAGACATTCAATATGAAGGGAGTTCAGATTGGAGATTCAGCATGATAGGCATGGAGCTCTAATCTGATTCACCTCCCTTTGAGCACATCTCCCCACTGGGAGCAGAAGATCATGAAATTCACCCATGAACAAATATAATTCATGAATCATCCCTAGAATCAGAGTCTGGGGTCAGTCTTGGAAGATTTGCAGCAACTTGGATGTGGTTCCAAATCTTAAAGTTATGATTTGCAGGAAAGATCAGAGAAGTTTTTTCACCATTGGGAATGAGAGTGGAAGACATGGCAGCTCCCATTGAGCCTGCAGCAGACCTCCACCTAAGGAGAGGGCAAAGACAAGTCAGTGCCTGAACCACCATGGAATCGCAGGCTGCATCTCTGCTGGCAACAGGAGAGAGAACTGACCATCATTGTAGGGCACTGGCCTTCCACCTCAGGACACCACTTTGGTGTAAAGTAGGAAGCAACACCAAACCTCCCAGGAGCACGCCCCAGAGACACAGGGTTGGGTTTTGCCAGTCATCTGGAGCTGGGCTGGGAAATGAGAGGGCTCGTGAAATGGGGTAGAAGTGTCAGAAGAATGCCTTCCCCCCGGGATGGTATATTACTAGTGGTGGCAACCTCAGCAGCACAGTTGGCTACTGGGCAACTAATTAAGCCAATTAAATGGTCTATTGTCAACTACTTCATGCTACCATTGGCATGGTATTTTACTTTAGAAGGGGCCACCACCACATGGGGAGGCCACTAATAAAAACTCTATTGGCCTTCCAGCAGTTGTTGGGAGCTGGGCAGCCTCCTTTATGGCCACTCCATGGCTCCCAGAGGAGGTCCCCAGCTGCAATGGTCATCACATGGCTACAGTGCACTGCTGGAAGGTAAGACATTCCTCTCCTTTCCCCGCACCAATCACCAGGGCCTGCATATCTGGCCCTGGCATGGTAAGAAAAAAATTTTCTTTATCTTCACGGACGCTTCCATGGAGGTGCCCTCTCCTTCCTACAGTTTCAGCACTGACCATCTCTAACCATGGTGCAGCCGAGGCTGCCAACCTATTAGTCCTCTAATTAGGCCAGCAGATCAGGGAGCGGGTCTCTGTTCTCAATTGGATGGTGGCTTCAGTGGCAACTTCTTAGTTGGTCACTGCCAGTAAAAATCTGTCCAGTGTCCTGCACCTGCCCACATAGGGTTGGTCCCATTTTCAGTCCCAGCGGCAGGACTATTTACCCTTTGATAAAATTCTGGCAGCAGCAGCTACTTGTCAGGAGAAATCACAAGACGAGAAGGGCAACCTCAGTTCCATACCCCTGGAGAATATGATAATCCAACCATCTGTTGTGATGCCAGCCCTCAAAAACACTTGGATAGATGAACAAAACACATGGTTAGCCACCCAGAGAAAGGACAGTATTAGGCAAGAGCACTTTATCTTCTGCTCAACTGCAACTTCTGGTTGTCCTGCAAATTCATGCCCAACTTTCCGAAACTCCATGTTTGAACCTCTCCAATCAGGTTTCTGCCACTGTCACTGTTCCAAAGCAGCACTTATGAAAGTCACAACTGACATCCCATGTGACTGTGACAAAGGTAAACAACCTCTCCTTATTCTTCTCAACATGCCTGCAGCCTTAACACAGTTGATCATACTATTCTCCTTCAAAGCCTCCAACCCTTGCCTGCCTGATTTTTTTTATTTTCAATTTAATTATCTGGAGGTTTCCCCATGGTCCAAACTGCCTCAGCGGTACCCACATCTCCTGATGGCATTTTGGAGGCTTCAGAGCTGCTGGTCCTCTGATTGAGCCAGCAGCATCAGGAGACCACCCACCATCTTTAATTGGACAGTGTGCCCCAAGGTGGCCAATTAGGAAGCTGTTTGCAGTAAATTGCTGTGTCTTGCTGCCAGTAAGTGCGGACTCAGAACCTATTGAAAACAGTGCCCTTGGTTTGTTGGGGTTGAAGGATCCAGATTGCACACTTGTTTCGGGGTGACCGAGTTGGCACAGAGACAGAGAACATCAGTAGATCATTGTTAGAGTAAACACATACTGTTTATTTACAAACCAAACTCAGCAGCTACACTTCTGTGGTCACAACTCAAAACTCTGTCTTCACTCTTCGGTGTCTAACTCAAGACTCTCCCACAGAGGTATCTTGCGCTACTCTGCTATTGGGTATTAAGATCATGTGATCTTAGTTTACAACGCTTGTGTTAAAGGTATATTACACATCAGATTACTGCATCCCACCCCCTTTACTGAAAAATACATTTTACAATGTTTTCAATATATCAAGTTATTTACACAATTCAATTATATAAAAGGTCAGTCTCTCTGGGGGGTTCCTCATGAGTGTAGAATGTCTCAGCTCTGCAGCTTCTGAAGTTTGATTTGGAATCTCCTTTACTGGAGTCGTCTGAGCATCTGGTTCTTCTGTAGGTACCGGTAAAGCTGTTTCTTCGACTCTCAGGTACAGGTGGCTCTTCAGACACATTTGTTCTCAGTTAAGTTCTTTCAACAGGAGGTGTTGATTCAATCTCGAACACTGGTAGAATCATTTCAGGGTATTTGGTTTCTCCTCTTATGTGATCCACATGTCTCCGCATGACTCGATCTTTGACTTCCACATGGGAGAAAAGAGTTCCAGTTACTGCACTTATCTCACCAAACAACTATGCTGGTCCTTCTCTAAAATGTTTCATAAATACTTTCTCTCCTACATTAAATGTCCTGTCCCAACTGTGACAATCATGTCCAATTTTCTGGCTTTGCTTTCTTTCTATCTTCCCCTCCAAGTTTGGCGTAATTAGGCTCAGTCTCGATCGGAGATGACACTTAATTAACAATTTCGCTGGTGTGACACCTGTTGTCAAATGAGGGGTGATTCCATAAAGGAAAAGAAATCGTGTTAATTTAGTCACCAACGAATCTCCAGATAATTTCTTCATGCCAGATTTGAGCATGTAAACTGCTCTCTCAGTGAGTCCATTTGAAGAAGGGTTGTATGAGATGTTTTCACATGAACAATATTGTTGAGGCTTCCATTATCTGATACTAGCACTTCAGGTAGTAAATTAATTGTGAAACTTTGTTGCAGCTTGTCTATTGTTGCTGAAGATGTGGGTGACCTCACCTCAAATACGCCCATCCATTTTGAATGAGCATCTACAATAAGTGAGCTGTTACAGGTAATTTTTGTACTTGTTGACACTGCATACAACATTTTGCTAAGTTTTTTATTTCTCCATCCATTCCCAATTGCCACATATAGTTATGTGCTATTGGCTTCATTTTGGAAATTCTGGGATGTGCACCATGAAGTTCAGATAACAATGGCTTTCATCCTTTTGGAGGAACAGTCATTCGAACTCCCCACAATAAAATACCATCTTGGCTGGTTATCTCGTATCTTCTCTGGAAAAATGGTTTCATTTCATCAGGTTCTTGTTTTTGTGACCAACCATGAAGAAGTTGATTTCTCACTTTGGATAAGACTGGGCCTTGATTTGTCTAATCTTTAATTTGTCTTCCACATTTCGGTAATGTGTCCCGGAAGTTCAATAACAAAATAAATTCCTGAGTAATTGGAACATCCGCATCTTTTACTTGCAAGGGTAAATGACTGAGCGCATCTATGTTTGCAATTTGGCTTCTGGGTCTATGAATAAAAGTATACTCATACGCAGCCAAGATCAATGGTATTACTTGTGCTTCTGTGTCTTCTTTCAATGGGTGTCCTTCTTTCTGACACTGACTCTATTCTTGGCCTTATTCTCGACTTCCATATTGGACAGACTGTATTGGTCAGATGTAAACACGACATGAGTGAACTCTGGGTGAGTTTTCCAGAATTTCATCATCTGCTTCGTAGAAAATTCTGCAGCTTTTGTCTCCAAAGCCTCTTTGGTTTTATGTAGCTGATTTTTCAGCTCTTCCATCTCTTTTATTTGCATTGGTTTACTGCCCTCTGGAAAATTAAGCATTGTTGTGTCTTCTCTGCCAACTCATCCTTCATTTTACTTAGAGAAAAACAGAACTCTTCCTGTTTCTCTCCATACTTTTCCAGAGGTACATATTCAGACAGGAGGGAAACTGGTAGTGTGTTTCAGCAGGTTTTCATTTTTCTTTTGGAATCTCTGTGACAAATCAAGGTTGATTTCCCACAGCCAGTTTCATCCTAGTATGCTTGGACCACTGCCTGCTACCACCAGCAAGGGTAATCTCACTGTTTGAGTTCCGTAGTGTACTGTGACTTTATATACGCCCTTGACTTGTATGTCTTCTCCCATATAAGTTTTCAATTTGTCATAAGTTTCTTCTAAATTCAGCTTACATTCTCCATGATTCAGGTAGTTAAAAGTATGCTCACCAATCACTGTAATGGCTGCTCCAGTATCCAGCTCCACTCTGATAGGCTTCTCGTTCACTCTCATGGTTACACAGATAGTCTCTGTTCTTCCTACCTTTAAATTATGTAATGAATAGATATCAGAATCTATTACTTCTGGCTTTTCAACGCTGTTGATCTCATTGGGGTTTTGCTTTTGTCTGCAAGTCTGCCTGATTCTATCTTTACAATGTCTCATGAGGTGTCCATATCGATGGCAGAAGAAACATTCGATCTTTTTAAACTGTGGTTCATTATAAAGTTCTCTGGTTCCATCTCTGTTACCATTATGCCATGTCTTGCTGCTAAGTTATCTCTTTTAATTTGTCTGCTGGCGGTGGCTGCTTCCCACTCCTGAATAAAGCTCCGCGCTTTTGTGCTTTTTGGTTGAGGCTCCCCACCCAATGTGGAGGACGGCACCATTTTGCGCTCCTCGAATGGCTTCTGAGTCTCGCACTGCACCTTCCATTGCCAGAGTGATTTCCAATGCCTTCTGAAAATCTAAATTTGTTTCAGACAATAATTTCTTCTGAATCGCATTTTCGCTTATACCACACAGTAAACGATCTCTAAGCATATCATTGGTGGATGTACCAAACTCTCAATATTCAGTTAATTGCTTCAGACTTGCCACATAACAAGCAACTGTCTCCCCCACAGCTTTAATTCTTGAGTAACTTTAAACTGTTGCGTTGTCACCAATGACTTGGGCTGGTAATGATTCTTTATGATGTTCACTAAGTCATCAAAACTTTTCAAGTCTGGGGCTCTGGGCGCTAACAAATTTTGAATGAATCCTTATGTCTTACTCCCACACGTGAACAGGAGAATCACACTCTTCTTCTCCTCCCCCGCAATGTCATTCACCTTGAAGAAGAACACAAGGCATTCTACATAATGAGACCAGTCGTCCGAGGTTGGATCGAAAGGCTCCATTCTTCCAAATTGCGGCATATTCTGAGGGGATTACTTTGATGATCAAGAAGGAAATTTTCTTTTACTTACAACTACTGTGCAAGGTACGGCCCGATTTCAGTTCTTCTGATTTCCTTCATTCTTCCTCATTTTGTTTCAGTGGCTTTTCGTGCTTTTAATCTCGTCACCAGTTTTTTGAATCCAGTGACCTTGGTTTGTTGGGGCTAAAGAATCTGGGTTGCACGCTTGTTTTAGGGTGATCGAGTTGGTACAGAGACAGGGAACATCAGTAGACCATTGTTAGGATAAAAATACACTGTTTATTTACAAACTAAACTCAGCAGCTACACTTGGGTGCTCACAACTCAAAACTCTGCATTCACTCTTCAGTGTCTAACTCAAGACTCTCTCACCAAGGTAGCCCATGCTACTCTGCTATTGGGTATTAAGATCATGTGATTATACATTACTACACTTGTCTTAAAGGTATATTACACACCAGATTACTACAGGGCCCCTATTTGGTCACGATGTCAGGGTCTAGAAGCCCACAGTAAAATTGAATCGATCCTCTCAAATGATGATTACCAAAGTGATCAAGGAAATCGATTGTGCGTGCTATAAGGCAAGAACTGGATCGAAGGATTAATTCTTTATTTGAAGGTGGGGGAGAAAGGGTTCAGGCACTATGTCACAGTTCAATGGAAGGGGCGATTTCACTCCTCAGTTGCACTCCAATGACCTTTCCAGCAGAATGTGGGAAGGGCAATAAAGTGCCAGGGATCTCAGGATTGATTGTGGGGTGAAATACTGGAGGAAATGGCTTCTGCCCGATTTTATTACTTAAAATGTTACATGTCCCTGTTAGAGACTAGAGTTATACCAAAAATAACATGGAATTTCTTGGCCCCTAGTGTTTAATTAACATGAATTTATATATTTTTTAAAATACTCAAGCAATATGAAAACACAAATGGCGATGTGTACATTTAATCACATTATTGTGAATTATATATATTTTTCAAGTTTTCTTTTGATTGTCTTTTGGGGTTTAGAAACTTCAGCCTCTGATGAAAAATGGCTGTGAATTCTTTTTTCAAAACTTACTTTGAGCAATTTGATTGGGTAGTGGGATGGTGAAATATTAATGTTGATAGCGAGTTTTCATATTGTATGTGTTGACATGGTCTACAGTACTTTACATTATAAGTATTTACCTAGACAATTTTAATGTTACAGCTTGACATCAAAATATTGCCAAAAATATGAACAACAGGAACTAAGGGAAGAATTTTATGGCTCCTGCTGCTGGTAGGATTTTCTGATCCCACTGAAGCCAATGGACTTTTGAACAGCTCGCCGCATTTTCTGGCCCCACACCCGCTGCAACGGGGCCATAAAATTCCGCCCAAAGTCTGTGGACAGGAAGTGTGTGCCATTGCCAGATTTTTAATGAGACGTAGGTTTTTCATTTGAATCCAATTAGTGCTTAGGTTACTTACCTGTTATTCACAATCGGCCTCAGCATTCTATCCTTCCACCCTGAACGTGCAAAATAATCATTAAAGAGATAGTCCTTGGTGCATTTCAAGAAGTCCTCCATATTTTATCTGCAAACATTTGTCTGATCTCCAATCTCTACTTCAGGATTGTTAAATTCCCCTTTTATAACAGTTCAATTACCTCTGCAAACCTTGCAAAGTTATTACAAGTTTCATCCTTGACTTCTTTCCAAACATTTGGTGATCTATAATATTCTTCAAATGTAGTAATAGGTTCCTCATTATTTATTAGCACAGTACCAACATTAATTAATTTCCATGGATATAACCGTGCCTTTAATTAACAAAGCCTTAAACATTTGTATCTAGTTTGTTTAGTTCTCCACACTAGCTGAAGCAGCTAATATTTTTGTCCTTATTGTAAACAGATTGAATAACATGCTAGCAGATCTCCAAAAGCATACCCTGAAGTGCACAATGCAATATTCTGCTCAAATAGAGCAATGATATAGCTTTTCATTATTTTAATTATGGTAAATCAGCACATCCAGAGGTCAACTGGAAACTCATTAATTTTGCAGAGAATATTTGGCTGGAGGTTGGAAGATTCCTACAGATTGCTTATTGCTCCCCCTAGGAAGAGATCAGAGTTTGAAAATCCTGTGATCAGAATGGGTGGAACTGAGTGCAGGGTGTGCGTTTTGGGGTGGAGCCCAGAAGAGGCCGAGATGGATCAGCCACTCAGCATTTCTGGCTGAAGATTTTTGCAAATGCTTCAGCCTTATCTTCTGCACTGATGTGCTGGGCTCCCCCATCATTGAGGATGGAGATATTTGTGAAGCCTCCTCCTCCAGTGAGTTGTTTAATTATCCACCACCATTCATGACTGGATGTGGCAGGACTGTAGAGCTTATATCTGATCTGTTGGTTGTGGGATCGCTTAGCTCTGTCTATAACTTGCTGCTTATGTTCTTTGGCACTCAAGTAGTCCTGTGTTGTAGCTTCATCAGGTTGACACCTCATATTTAGGTATGCCTTATGCTGCTCCTGGCATGCCCTCCTGCACTCTTCATTGAACTTGGATTGATCCCCTGGCTTGATGGTAATGGTAGAGTGGGGGATATGCCGGGCCATGAGGTTACAGATTGTGTTCGAGCACATTTCTGCTTTTGCCGATGGCCCATTCTGCATTGTGGATGCCCAGTCTTGAGTTGCTAGATCTGTTCAAAATCTATCCCATTTAGCACAGTGGTAGTGCTACACAACACGATGGAGGGTATCCTCAATGTGAAGGTGGGACTTCGCCTCCACAATGACTGTGCAGTGGTCACTCCTACCGATGCTGTCATGGACAGTTGCAGGCAGGTTGGTGAGGGTGAGGTCAAGCATGTCTTCCCCTCTTGTTGGTTCCCTCACCACCTGCCACAGACCCAGTCTAGCAGCAATGTCCTTTAGGACTTGGCCAGCTCAGTCAGTAGTGCTGCTACCAAGCCAATCTTGGTGATGGATGTTGAAGTCCCCCGCCCAAAGTACATTCTGCGCCTTTCCATCCTCAGTGCTTCTTCCAAGTGGTGCTCAACATGGAGGAGCACTGATTCATAGCTGAGGGAGGGCTGTACGTGGTAATCTGCAGGAGGTTTCCTTGTCCATGTTTGACCTGATGCCATGAGACTTCATGGGGTCCGGAGTCGATGTTGAGGACTCCCAGGGCAACTCCCTCCTGACTGTATACCACTGTGCCACAACCTCTGCTGGGTCTGTCCTGCCGGTGGGACAGGGCATACCCAGGGATGGTGATGGTGATGTCTGGGACATTATCTGTATATGATTCCATGAGCATGACTATGTCAGGTAGTGGCTTGGCTAATCTGTGAGACAGCTTTCCCAATTTTGGCACTAGCCCTCATATGTTAGTAACGGGGACTTTACAGAATCAACAGGGTTGAATTTGCCGTTGTCATTTCTGGTGCCTAAGTCGCTGCTGGGTGGTCTGTCTGGTTTCATTCCTCTTTTGAGGCTTTGTGGCAGTTTAATACAACTGAGAGAAAATTTAAGAGTCAGCCACATTTCTGTGGGTCTGGAGTCGCTTGTAGGCCAGATCAGGTAAGGAGGGCAGACCTAAAGAACATTAGTGAATCAGATGGGATTTCACTACAATCAACAATGGTCATCATTAGACCTTTAATTCTAGATTTTTATTGAATTCAAATTCTACTATCTGCCGTGGCTGGATTTGAATGCAGGTGCCCAGAGAATTACTCTGGCTCTCTAGATTATTAGTCCAGCAACAATACCACGACACCATCACCTTCCCCTAAATTCTTCAGCCCTGTGTATGCTGAAAATGTATGCAGGTGAAGAAATTAAAGTAAAAGGTATCATCTGAGCAACTGTTCATTATAGAAACCAAGTGGCATATCTACCAGTGATGATACTGAAAGTCAGAGGACGAAGCCTTTTAGCGCGAAATTTGTTAAGGGAAATCAACATTAATTGGCCAGTGAGATTTCAAAAGGAAGCTGGGAGACTTCCTGTCTTGAAAAAGAAACAAGACAATGTATTGCAGAAAGAGCCTGGAGAGTCTAAAGACTGCAACAGGATGAAGAAGGAGTGTTTAAGGATTCAACAACCTGAAGAAATGAATACTGCCTTGAACAACGAGACCGAAGAACAGTAGCAGAAACTCAAGGAGACCCTGCTGAATGACAAAGTTCAAGATGAAGTGAGTAGCCTTCACAAAGAAAAGGAAAACCTGTTAAAAGACCTTCACACATGACAAGACTCCCTCAGGTCAAAGTTTGTGCCTCTGGAAAAGAAAAACAGGAAGAATTTCACACTACTCTGAACAAACTGAAGAGCCAGTCGGCAGAGAAGATACAGCCATTTTCAAGTTTCCAGGAGGGAGCTAACAAATACAAGAAAGAGACAGAAGAACTGAAGAATCAGCTAAATTGAGCTAAAGAGGCTTTGAAAGCAAGAGTCGTAGAACTTTCCAATAGGCGAGCAGATAATGAAGTCTTGGGTGACTCAGCAACTGAACTAAGACAAGTTGACATTATATCTGACAGAAGTCTGGCTGACAGTGAAGTCAAATAGAAACCAAGACTAACTCCTGTGGTAAAAAGAAGAAGACACTTAGAAAGAAGATGCAGAATTATTGAAGAAGCATCGTCTTCGGACAAGACTGAGCTTAAAACTTCCCAATGTGGAGGGGAAGGTGGAGAAAAGACAACGGAACCAAAAAATGACACATGATTTGCACAGGCGTGAGAGACATTTTACGATTGGCAAAGCAGCATATATAAAGAATTACGGTGGAGGACTAAAGTGCTTACCTGGTAAAGTAAGATCGGTGACCAGACCATTGTCATACCACGGAAGTGGAGGCCCAGGTCACCCGTAAGCATGTGGATCATCTAAACAAAAGAGAGATACCGAAACAAACTATTGTTCCGCCTGTAATCATTACTGAACCAATGGTTCCTGTTGAAGATGCTCAGCCAAAGACAGACATTCCTGATGCCTCTGTCAGAGTGGAAGACACTGAATTGCACGTGACTAATGAGGTACCTGATGTTAATGCAGTTCCAGAGAATGTGTTTCCTACAAAAGAATCTGAAGTCATGGAGCTGTGACGTTCCACACAGATTAGGAAGCCCCTTGAAAGGCTGAATCTGTAATTTCATGACCTCCATAAATATTGTAATGACATGAGATAAATAGACTTTTAAATACAAAATGTACAGGAAAGTTAAAGGGGGAGGAATGTAGTAATTATAGTTTTGGGTTATGTTGGAATGTATCTTCAAGAATAAGCCTGTGCTGTAAGATCACATAATCTGTGTAAACAAATGTGTTAGCAGCTCAGGGACCCTCTGGAAGGGAGTACTTCTTAGTTACGGGGCAGAATTTTCTGCCTGTCGGGCAGGCCGGTCGAGAGTGGGCGGGCGCAGAGCTGGTCAATGCCCACAATTGGCTGCACGCTGCTATTTCACATGGGCAGGCCAATTAAGACCTGCCCAGCGTGACGCACAGCCAGTAGCGCTCAGCGCTTCCTGTGCGGGCGGGTGGAGGAGGGAGAATCGGGGCCTACGCTCTTTTGCAAATGCATGCGAAAGAGTGCAGAAATCTTCCTAAGGTACGGAGCTGCCTCAGGGAGATTAAGTTCATGTTGAAAGTTTTACATAAAGAAAGATAAAAATTGATTTGACATGTCCCCTTATGTGACAGTGTCACATGAGCTGGGATATGTTTATAAATTGTGAAAAAAAAATATTTATTTAATAAAACCTTCAGAAAACCTCATCCCGCCCGTGGATGAGGTTTCCTCAAAAATGTGTAGGTCGCTTGCGCTCTTCGCCTGCCCGCCAACATTAAGGTTGGACAGGCAGCATTGAAAATGACTTTAATTGGTTTCCTCATGGCTTTAACAGGCCGCTGACGGTTTGGCGGGCGTGCAGCTGCCTCCGGCACACACCCACCGAACAAAAGAACTGAATGGCACGCGGTGATGTCGGGGTGCACACCCGACGTCACCGCATGTCATTTTACGCGTCAGCATGCCAGACCTATCCCCGCACGACAACATGAAAATTCTGGCATGGAGTTTGTTGAACGCGTGTAGTTGCTACTGCTGTCTTATAAATAAAGCCATATGTTTCCACTAGGAAAGGTTGTATGAAGGTCAACTCTATAGCACTTTCTTTACTTAGATGCTAATGTTTTGAAATCCATGTGTGAGGGCATCCAGATTCCACTGTAACAAAATATTCTGTAATCTTTCTCCATTTAAATAATATTCTGCTTTTCTGTTCTTGCTACCAAAGTGGGCAACCACGCATTCTCCACATTATACACCTACCAAATTTTTGCCACTTAACCCATCACTGTTCCTTTGTAGACTCTTCGGGCAGAATTTTGTGGGAGCCAGGATCCCTGCTCCCCAGCATAAAAGTCTAGGGTAGACCCAGCTGCAGCCATTTAATGGCATCGGGCCTTTAATTGACTTGAGGTGGGACTCCTTCCCCAATTGGAGAGGAAGTTCTGCCTTTGTTAGCTGCTGGCCAATCAAATGGTCAGCAGCTCTTGAGTCCCAGCAGCGCCACTGGGAGAAGTGGTTACTGCTGGCACTGCATGCAGACCCATAATGGTGGCACTGAGGGAGCCAGGACTTTCAGGTAAAGCTGGTGCCTCACTGAGTGGAACCATGCTGGCAGGTACTGGTCGAGGGAGTGAATGTTTAAGGTGGTGGATGTTGTGCTGATCAAGTGGGTTGCTTTGACCTGGATGGTGCTGAGCTTCTTGAATGCTGTTGTGTGAAAAAATCCATGGAAAGAAATCTGGCCATAATAAGTTTAAAATTAAGTTAAAAGAGATAATTTCCTATAAGTAAGAGGTTAAATATTAAAAATGGCTCAAAATGCAGTTCACTCTGCATGTAGGGACTTTCTTCTCCTTACAGCAATAAGAGAATCCCTGATAAGAGAGATATACATCTAAAATCACTGAATAACACATTTTTCCAACCAATCAGCACCCTTTTCTCCTGTGGGATAAATTGTTGTGATCATTTGAAATTTGGTGGTGGGGGATTCAGCGATGGTAATATTATTGAATGTGAAGCGGAGATGGTTAGACTCTCTCTTGTTGGAAATAGCCATTGCCTTGCACTTGTGCAGTGCAATTTGTATTTGCTACTTATCAGCCCATGCCAGAATGTGTCTGCATATGGACGTGCAGTGGCATGTCTTGCAATGGGTACCTACTTTGAATATTCTGATTATCTGCTCCCTAAAATTTGTGACAAGGTCAGTAAAATGTCACAGTAATGGGTGAACAACTTGGTCAACTGAACTTCATCCATCTTGCACCTTGGGACTTCTACCCTCAGGATATCAAGAATAAAATAAACTAATTAGAGATCGCTGGCTTTATTTGTCACTTTTTAAGATGCTGCTTGTTTATTACTAAAGTCCCCCTGCCCAATTGTAATTTGTTGCTGCTTTATGAATACAATATTTGAGGCTAACAATCAGGTTAAATGTCATGTGACAAATACACCAGGAGCAGGATTTGTATGGATTAGAGCTAACTGATCAAACACGGTGTTTCTTAGGCCTGAATTTTCGGGTTGGCACGCAGGGGCGGGCCCACTCGCCAATGCGTAAAATGACACGCGGTGACATCGAGCATGTGTCCCGACATCACCGCGCGTCATTCTGATCTTCAGTTCGGTGGGCGTGCACCAGAGTGGGCTGCGTGCCCACCGAGCTGTCAAAGGCCTATTAAGGCCATTTAAATACCAATTAAAATAATGAACAGAGCTGCTCGTCCAACCTTAAGGTTGGTGGGCAGGCAAAGAGCCGAGGCAACCTTTGCAATTTTCATGGAACCTCATCTACAGGCAGGATGAGATTTCATGAAGGGTTTATAAATGTAATAAAATTTTTTAGTAGAATTCATTGACATGTCCCAGCTCATGTGACACTGTCACATGAGGGGACACGTCTGAATAATTTTTTTAATTCTTTTTTTCAAGTTTTCCAAATCAAATTAGTCTTCCTGAGACAGCTCTGTGCCTCAAGGAGATTTCTGCGCTCTTTCATGCGCATGCACAAGAGAATGCAGGCCCCGACTCTCCCTCTTCCCCCCACCCGCACAGGAGCGCTAAGTGCCTCCACGTAAGCGTCATGCTAAGGCCTGCCCACGTAAAATGGCGGCACGCAGCTGACCATGGGAGGCAATTGGCTGCGCACCCGTCCATGCCCGCTCCTAAACTGCCCGCTCAACAGGAAGAAATTTCTCCCCTTAGGGTTAAACATGGATGCAGTTGTTTTACAACAACATGAGAGTGTGATGACCTTTGTGAAGTGGAGAAAAACCTGTGTTTTATTTTGGGAATGTCCCTTTAATTCCAAAGTGAAATTGGGGAGTATTATGAAAAGTGGTATAATTCAACTTCCCAGCAAGCATTTTAGTTCCCAGAAATGCCCATTAACCTGAGGTTGCAATGGGGATAAAAGCTAAAAAAATACAAAGGGTAAATAGCAAGTTAATTGGAGATTGAATTACAGCTGATCTCAGAAATTTCAGTTCAGAACAGATCTTGATGAAAAAGATAGGGAGAAGACTCTGAGAATAGAACAGGGTCTGCGTTACTGTGTGCTTTATATAATTGGACAGGACAGAGAGCTGAAGCCAGGGTGAGCAGGGATTATTTCAGTTTTGGCAGACCCAAGCAGACCATTCAAAGGGTTCAAAGAAGGGAGTCTCTGGAGATTCTGTGCCATCAAAACTGTTGTGAGCCTAGCTGGGGAGGATTTGCAGGGGTGTGTCTTTGGGCGTGGACTGTATCTGGGAACTTTGGATGGAATGCAGGTACCGGTGAAAGTGACTTGAGAGTAAAACCCAATGAGTAAGAGATCCTATTTACTGGAGGTCAAGCTTGAAGGACTTTGAGATTGTGCTTGGTGCCACATTTGTGTGGAAAGTGTTGCGAGTGCTTGCACCTACATGAGGCGTAAGCTTGCTGAATTGACTATTTAAAGTGATATTGATCATTTTATTTGAATGACCTTTTGCCTGTTAATGAATGTTCAAATTATGTAGATTTTTGTTTGATTGTTACAGTAAAAGATTTAAAAAGGGATATTTTGTCCATTGGTTTTCTTTCCATTGATGTCTTGGGAATTTGTTTCTTTTAACAGTTCTCACGGGGATCATAACTAAGTTAGACCATATAAATGATGTACTCATTATTGTTATGTTACTGGATATATTAAGTTGACAAGCATGGCTTGGGGTGACTAATCGTCCCTCCCTCCCTTTGCTGAAACACTTGACCTCTTCACAGTTCCTCCTTGCAGCAGAATGGTGGATATTTTAACCAGCCTCTGACCAGTTTTGTGAAGCTCCCCTAGCAGTTCTCAACCTCACTAGTGGTGAGAAGACATGATTGAATGGGGCCCATGGGCCCATGTGACTGAGGTGCAAAGTGCAAATTTTGCAGAAATGTGGTCACTTTCCAGGATGCACTGGCAGTGAGCAGGAACCACATTAGCAACTTGAACATTTTATTAGTGGTTCCCTCAACACATTTCCGAAGTGGCTGAGCCACTGTGTGTATGACTAATCCTTTGTTCTGGCCTTTTGAAATAGGCTTCCTATGTGTATAGCATTGTAAAAGGAAATGATTGGAAATTTCTGCTTTATTTAACTTAGCTTTGATAATTAGTTCCATTGAGCTCCAGAATTAGCTTTTGTCACAGTGGATTTTGCCATTTGTGTCTTTCTTTTCTTGTAAGAATTTCCCACAACATTGTTGATTTATGCTGCCATCAGCTTCCAGTAAATAGCTGGCGAGAATGGGGATTCATTTTAGGTTAAGCAATGCTTGATCAAAGTAGGTTTATGAGAATGAAATAAGTGCATTGTGGGCTAGCTTGAGTTAGACCGCGAACCACTGCCAGCTGGTTTTACAAAATGTACTGAGGTGACCAGGTCAACTTCGCAGTGTCAGCTCATTTGGAAGACTAACATTAGCTCATAAGACAGCTTTGGCTTCAAGTGGCAGCTGGTCTAACAGGGAATACACAATATCTCACCCGCAGTTCAAATTTAAATGGCTACAGGCAGAGAGGGAGATATTGGGCAGAATCATCCCAGACTTGCACTAAGTAGGGTAGCGGGCGGGAAATAGGGCGTTTTACCTGCCGGCAGCAAAAGCTGCTTTTCACACCGTATCGTCCCAATTCCACATCATTAATAATGCATTCCTGGAAAACATGCCGTTTTGATGGAGGGCGGACTCTCATTCAATCGACATGCAGTCGCCTCGCCGCTTCATCACGCCAGGCGTCATATTTAAAGTGCAGCCACGTGCACACATCTCACTACTCCCAGACCATTACATCTGCACAGAAGGCATGGCGCAGAAAGGAAAGAAACATCTGCACAGAAGGCATGGCGCAGAAAGGAAAGAAACATCTGCACAGAAGCCATGGCGCAGAAAGGAAAGAAGACTGCAGCCTCCTGGGTTGATGAGGCATTCCTTGAGTGTCTTTTGGAGGCCCACTGTGATGGTTCTACCACTGCTCTGGCAACATGAGGGGCAGCAACATCACGAATCCTGTATGGGAGATGGTGACAGCGGTGGTCAATGCCAACACCCTACAAAAGAGGACAGCCACCCAATGCCACAAGAGGATGAATGATCTCTGTTCCGCCAGGGTAAATCACTCTTCTCATCACTCTCAACTCACACACTCACAAACCCATCACCCAATGCTCTGAGGTCAACACTTGTAGGATGGCGGCCGCCATGGAGATCTTGGTCCAGAACATTGCTTCTGCACTACCTCGAGGGCTGAACTCCATTGCTGGTGCCATAGTTGGCCTCCAACAGTTTGTATGCGAGAGGGGTGCCAGGCAGTTCAATCTCACTCCAGCTGCCCTTTGTCAAGGAGTCAGGCAGGGGGCCTCAGGCACCCATAGGGAGAAGGATCAGCAGATGCATACCCCGGGGCCATCCACCCAGGAGACTCCACTCTGGCCCATCCAAATCCCCTCTTCCTGTAACCCCAGCAGCTCCAGGCCGAGGCCACACAGCAGGACCCTGAAAGCAGGCTGAGGCTCTCCAGGTCTTTGCCCTCCAGAGAACACCCACCAGAGTCATCACAGACAGGGTGTAGCAGTCATCAGGCTGCCTCCACTTCCGTTGTGGATGTTGGAGGATAACCAAGACGTAGTGGCAGGGTTAGGAGGGTTAAGAAGGTATAACTTTAGAATGATCGACCTAAACAGAGTTGGTGTATTTGGTGACCGCTTTGTTGCCTTCGAAGACGGTGTGTTTGGCCAGTTCCCCTGGCAGCATGAGGCGGATTGCGCTCTGGAACTCCCTGGCCGAGATGGTGTGGTGCTTGTTGTGGTGTTTGAGCCTCGGAGGTGATGCGCTCGAAAATGTCGACAGTGAAGGAATTCATAACACTCCTGGCCTTGGACGAGATCCGGGTGGAAGGGTGGACCTGGGTCAGCACCCTATACGCATAAGTGGAATAGCTCCGCTTGCGAGGTTTTCTCCACTTCTTAGGCAGCTTCTTGGTGACTTTAGTCAGCAACTGTTTCGACAACTTGCGGGACACATCGCCCTTAGCCTCTGCCACCAGCTCAGGCATTCCACCCGACTTGGACCAACTCAAGTCAGTAGTGGCACAGCCTGGGTATGGGTGTTAATCACTTGTACATACAGTTCACTATTGCGAATAAACTCCCAAGAATGTCTCCCTGCCTATGGCTCCTTGTTTTGATGAGCAGTGTTCGTGTCACTCAGATGTGAACCCTTGATTCCTGCACAAGATAAAGGCAGGTGTCTCAGTCCAGGGCCTCTTCCCTGTGCAATGTGTAACCTTCAGACAAAAGTGATGGTCTGGCCTCACAGTCCCTGGAAACATTAATGATGCCTGCACCTCAGCGGTGCTGGTCATTGCTGCCAGAATGTAGTGGGAGGCGTCACAAACTTTCCTTATTCTCTCTGTGTGCTCTCAGTCCCATTAAGGTGGGGCTGGCCCCCATCTCGTCAGCATCAGTGACCAGCGACATCGTGCTGCTGAAGGGCTCAGGTGCTGAAGGGTGCGCCTCCATGATAGACCCTAGTCACAGAGTGCAAGCAAGCTGCCCTTGGCCGGACAGGAGTCAGACATTCGCAGAGACTGTGTGAAGGTCTATGGAGTGTCCTCACTGCATCTCGTCATCATCCTCCTAGAATCGAGTGACTATTTGGGCTTCCACTGTGTCTCCATGACAAGAGCATTATCACAGAGGGTATGTGCGATGCCATAAGCCAGACTGGAGTCAAACATTCACAGATGCGATGTGATAATGTTCTTGTCATGTGTCTCCTCGCTGCATGTCGTCATCATCGTCCACAAATCTAGCAGCTATGAGGGCCTCCCGAGCACACCTGCCTCGTCTGGCCGGTGGGATGTCCTCATTATGTCATCGTCACCTTCGAAAACCTCCTCACCCTCATCCCTTTAGACATGCTCCTCATCGGAGGAGACCCGCAGCTCTTCCATCTCCTCCTCAGCCAGCTTCTCTTCCTGTTGCAGCACCAGATTGTAAAGGATACAGCAGGCAAGGTTGATGCATCATACCCTCTGTGGGCTATATTGCAGGGCTCTACCAGACCAGTCCAGGCACCAGAACCTAATTTTCAGCATCCCGATGGTTTGCTCCACCCAGTTGCGAGTTGTAGCATGAGCCTCATTATAGCATCACTCTGCTGCAGTCTGAGGCTGCTGCACGGGTGTCATCAGCCACAGCCTCTGTGGGTAGCCCTAGTCCCCAAGGAGCCAACCCTGCAGCCTCTGTGGTCCCTGGAAGACATTAGGGACCTGAGACCGACTGAGAATGTAGGCATTACGGACACTCCGCAGACCTGCAGGATGCATTTGTGAATGTTCAGCGAATGTCATCATTGACCTTGTGCTGCAATGGAGATATAAGTGCAGTCGATGGAACCCTGCACTTGTGAGAAACCTGAGACCTGGTCAAATCCCAGTGCTCTTGCATCCTGAATTTCCTGGGTCCCAGGCAAAATGCACAAAGTTGTGTGCCTTTGTGAAGATGGCATCCATGACTTCATGGATGCATTTGTGGGAGGAGGCTTGTAATGTCCCACAAAGGTCTCCTGTGGAGCCCTAAAAGAAGCCATTGGCATCAAAATTGAGCCTTCACTTCACTTTCACGGCCACTGGCAGTGGATGCTCTCCATGTCTCTGTGGCACCAAATCCTGCAGCAGCTGGCAGATGTGACTGACTAGTTCCCTAGACATGCACAGTCTTCAGCGGCCCTACTTCTCGATCATCTGCAGGAAGGAAAGGCGGCATCTATAGGCCCTGGATCTAGCTAGGCACTGACCAGCACCAGCTCGCTGTGGCTCTTCAGTGGCATGAAAGAGAGCCCCATCCACCCTTCCTTCCTGAGGGTGCTGCTCCTCCATCTGCCCAGCCAGGCACCTCAATCGCTCTCTTCTCATTTGTCTCCACTCTCTGTACATCATGAGGCATGCAGCTAGGTCACCAGGCTCCGTGATGCTTATGTACTCCTCCTGCAGGATGAAAGGGAAAGACACATGGGTTAGCTTGCATATTCTTAGAACCTCTCTTGGTTAACTCTGAAGGGCCTTTAACACACCCTGAAGAGCCCTTGCCACCACTTGGATGGCCAGAGTTTAATGTGCTGCATGGCTGCCCAAGACCCCACCCCCCCCTCCCCACTCCACCTGACCGATTGGCAGCAGCTTCGGCCACTGGACTGCATGCTGTGCTCTCAGCTCAGGCACAGGCATTCTCCTAACCCATGCTGCAAGGCTGCACTGTTAGTTTTAACCATGGGGGAGACTGGTCTAAACTGGGAAGATGACATTGCAAGGAGTTATGTGTGCCTTGACCTGTGACTGCTCCATGGCCAACTTTAGCAAGGAGGTTGTACCACATGCCCAGTCATCCTGCTGTTTTGTAGTCTGTACCCAAGGGGTGAAAAGCTTTGGAGCACTTGGTGGCAATTGAGGTCCCACGCATTCAGGTGAGGGCACAGGCAAGGCACTCTTTCCCAGCTGGCTGGCAGTATGGTGCCAGGGCAAGAGCTGCCTTACAGTTATGGTGACTGGGGTCGGGGGGGTTTGGGGGGGTGGGAGAGGGGGGTGGGGGGGGGGGGGGGGGGTGGGGGGCGGGGGTGGGGGAGGGGAGGTGGTTTGCTTGAGTGGACAGATAAGCTAAAGACCCGACTCCGAGCCGGTCAATGTGGCTGTGTCTCACCCATCTCAACATTGGAGGGATGGTCTCTTTATACGTTTCCCTCATGTGTCGCAATTTCCCTTCTTCCCCACCCGAAATGTATTTGTGCACCACCATCGACCGCAGGGCAGCTCTTGCAACCCCCCCACCCCAATCACCTTAACTGCAAGGCAGCCCTTGCCCCGGCACCACACTGCCTGCCAGCTGGGAAAAAGTGCCTTGCCTGTGCCTTCGCCTGAATGTGTGGCGCCTCAACCTTGAAGCCCAACAGGCGACTCAGGTCAGCACTGTGCAACATTACTGTGCACTCACCTCCGAGTTCCCCTCGAAGTGCAGCTCATCAAGTGCACACCTTATATGTGCTGTTGTGAAACACGTTAGCGTGCAATCACACTGACATTCCCGGATGATCCGGCATGGGTGGATGATTCCAGGGGGCTGCCTTACAATGATATGCAGATGTAATACAATGAAATTCCCCATGTCCAACGGCAGGAAACGCGGACAGCCATTGATGGGCAGAGTGGACGATTGCAATCTGGTTTCACAATGTTGTGAAACTGATTTTTGGCCTTCCCGGCATATTGTCAGCTCACCCTGCCGTACACGCCCGACACCAGTGGGCACAGAAAATTCCACCCATTCTTTCAATGTTTATAACACTTTAAACATGAGTTTACATTATTTGTTAAGCTTTTCCATGAACATAGTTGGTAACTAGATGGATATTTGAAGTCAAGGCTGAGAGGAGAGGTGAAATAGTGGTCAACTAAAATGAAGTGGATCCATGGATATGAGCCTACATCCTACCACTCTGGTGTGCAGCAACCCCAGGCCCCTGCACTAACCTATGATCCCCATAAATAAAACCTTTCCAAAGGAAACTTGATTCAGACTGCAACTGAATGTGCTTGATGAATCAAGGGCACCATCTGGAGTGCGCTATCAGTGGCCTAACTAAGAACATTGATTAATAGACTGGCACATTTGTCATAGAATACACTAATGGTTCACTGAACATTGGTGATGGCCAAGAAACATTGTTACCTTTATTTAGTTGACAGAAAACCATGACTTACAATTACAAATTCTGGCAGTGAGAAGAAAATTCATTTTTTTTTATCAACTTCTACTGGTAAACCAGCTGTCATCTGGTTGAAGGAGATAACCAACATTTTTGAAACCATGAACGTGCTATTTTTATTGATATAGCATATTGTTAACATTTCTTCATGTTAAAACTACTTGATATTTGAGATGGCTTTTGTGAAAGAGTCTATTGACTTCAAATATCCACCCATCTACCAATTTTGTCCATTAAATCATCAGATACTCAGTTTCTCTAAATCCCTAAAGACCAATACTAATCTGATTGAAAAAACAGCGCACCTAAACATGCAGATCACACCCACTACCAAATCTGATTGTGCCAGCAATTTTAAATTTCCATTTACTCTGGAAATGAGCTTATATATGAAATTTAGTGTAAGGTTGTATTTACAGCTGACAAACAAAATGTGATTATTTGAAACAAAAGATCAAATGGCCTAGAAATGACTGTTGGTGATATTAATGGACAAGTGCTAGACACATTCATATCACATTCCTTTATCCATTACTTTAGCGGAAGTGTTAACCATTTAAAATCAAAAGGGTAATAATGTCTGCCTTGAAGAAGTGAACTAATAAATGTTATGTGAATACATTAATCATCTGCTCACTATTATCGATCACAGTACTTTCTAAGCTGATAAATAATGAAGTAGTTCAAAGTGAAACAACAGATACAAATGGCAAAGTACAAAGGAGATAGCCAAGACAAAATGTTGAGTTGTTGTGGTAGTGGAACAATAAAAGGAAAATAGCTTGCCAGATTTGGACTAACAAGGTGATGGGAAATAAAATATAAATACAGTACAATGCAACTCATTGAGCAGCTGTCAAAAGAGAAGACAGGTTAATGTTTTGGATATGTACCTTTCATCAGAATAATTACAGGGCTAAAATTGATTAATGGAGTTTATGTGCATGCTGGCATAATTGGACTAACAAAAAGAAACAATAACCCAAATTTTATACACTTACTTGCACTACTGACCTCTACAAGTATTATGACATGTGCAAAACAGCATTTTTGATTGAAGATAATATTTGTAATTAAGTGAAAGATGTAAAACTCCACATCTTTATGTTTATTTAAATTCAAGAGATGTTGAGCTAATTTTGATTTTGAACGTGGGGATCATGCTTCACACGCTGCCTTCTCAGTCCCATTGAAGCAGGCAGCACAAAAAGTTTGTGATGTCTCCTCGTTTAAATGATTATAGTGTTGGCCTGAGCAGACCCAGTGCTGCTGGCTGGCTGAGTGCTCAGCAGGAAGCCCAGTAGCGTGTATTGATAGTATAAAGTGTAGCTAGCCTGCTCCTCTTAAAGGCAGCCAGCCTTCTTAAAAGGGTGCTGCACTCATTGTAAGGAAGTTGCTGCTGACTGCCAGTATTGATACAATCTGCAAGTAGGAACTGCACAAATAAATCACTAGGAAAGAAGGCTGCTCTTGGGTTCATGGGTGTGATGCTGAAGACCTTAGTGATGGAGGTCGACAGGAGGAGAGAGGTCATGTCATCAGAAGAAAAGTCATATGAACTCAAAACACTAAATCTAACACTAACTCATCCATAGATGCTGCCAGGCCTGCTTGGTTTTTCCAGCATTTTCTGTTTTTATCCCCGACACTGCCTGACCTGCAACCATTTCATGCTCCAATGAACCGTAACTGGCTGAAGGCGGGACTTCTGCCCCTCAGTCGGGAGGAAGCCTGCCTTTGAGAGCTGCCAGCCAATCTGATTGGCTGGCAGGTCCCTAGTCCCTGCAGCGCCAGAAGCTGCAGTGGACAGGAATGGGACTGCAATCAGTCCCCAGAGCCTAAGTCCCAGGATTCTAGGAGAAGGTAAAATTTTGGGAGTCTCAACGCAGGGAGGGTAGGAGAGGCCTAGAGGGGGGCTGGGGGGATGGGTGGGGGGGCGTGTGGACAGTGAGGAATTGGGGTGTCGGGGGAGAGGCAGTAGGGAGGAGGGAGGTCCAGTGCCCAAGGTTAAAAGGGGGCTTCTGATGGAGGCACTCTTCACTTCCTGCCCAAGGCCTAAACCTGATTATTTCCAGGCTTTCTCCATTCCTGGAAACTCCTATTGCCGGCCTAAAAATTGAGGCTGGGCAGGAAACAGCCCCTAAGTGGTCAATAATTAACCGCTTAAGAGCCTCAATTGTGACAGGGCTGGCGGCCCATCCAAGGCATGACATGTCCCAGCGTAAACTTGCTGAGAGGTTGGGGCAGGCAGGAGCCCAGCGGGAAGTCCATCCATGCTATTACCTACTCACCCACCACCCCCACCTAAAACCCACCGGCTGGAGCATAAAGTTCAGGCCTATATTTCTATGGATGGCCAGGAGACCCTCAAGGACCGCCCTGTAAAGAGATGAGAGCAAGTGACCATGAAGGTCAATGCTGAGAATGTGGGCCTGAGGAACCAGGAGCAGTGCCAGAAGAAGTCAAATGATCTCACACAAGTAGCCAGGGTCAGTGAATGCATCTCCACCTGATATCTCTTACCCACCATTCCTCCAACCTCTCACCAACCTGCTCAATGCACCAAACCTCCAGCACTCATGCAGCAGCTCCCCCAGGCATTCAGGACTCAGGCCTAGCATTCATATATTTCACCTTGTCCTCTCACACATTCCAATGATGCCAACATCACACCCACTTCCCGTTGCCCCATATGCCTCCAGCTATTCAGCTATGGCAGGCATATCACCCAAATACAGTGCAACTGAATCACTGACATTTTGCCCTCTTGCTTGCAAGAAATAATTATCCACAATAGAAGGGAGCAAAACCAAACCAGTGGGTGAACCTTGAGCCTGTTAGAGGGGCTGGTGCTTCACATCATTGGGTTGGCTGAAACTGCAAATAAGACATAACTTTCTACACTTGACAGGTTACTGTGGGGTTCAGATATGAGAATCATGAGAAATAATGAGACAACACTCAAAGCCCAGATTAAACACTAATGTCTTTACAAGGCTTGGTAGGAATACCAGTTAGTGATACAACATACCCATTAGTCAAAAATACATTGGGAAGTTATATGTAGCCTTCCGTTGATCATACTCTTCAGCCAACTGACCGAGTGCAGCACCAAATCATTTTTTAATATCAATCTTTATATTTTCTTTCCAAGGTAGGCATTGATATTCCATTGACAGGATCATACTGTCCAATCAAAATCCACTTTAAGCTACAATATTCCTTGAGTCATCTACTTTTTTGTACAAATGATAGCATTAGAGGCCACCATTATAGTGTACGCCCTACCTAACCTTTTTTCAGTAAATTTCCATCCCCCTGGATGTTGCAGATATCTTTAGATCATAATGAGCACACAACAGCAGCTTGTTTCCTTGATTGTAAGAACATAAGAGATTGGAGCAGAAATGGATCATTAGGGCCATTGAGCCTGCTCCACTATTCAATAGGTTCATGGTTGATCTTGGGCTTCAACTCCCCTTTCCTGCCAGGTCACCATACCTCTTGATTCCCTGAGAGACCAAAAAAATCTGTCTATCCCAGCCTTAAATATAGTCAGTGATGGAGAATCCTGGGGAAGAGAATTCCAAAGGTTCATAAACCTTTGAGTGAAAAGATTTCTCTTCACCTCAGTCCTGAGTCATCGTCCCCTTATCCTGAGGCTGTGCCCCATGGCCAGAATTTTATGTCCTGCAGGTGGGCACATGCCCAACCCGAACGGGCGTAAAATCATGCGAGATGACGTCGGGCAAGCGGCCCAACATCATGGCATGCTCACATGATATTTTGCTCGGTGGGTGCATGCAAAAGTCGGAAGAGCGCCCAGCGACAATTAAATGGGCAATTAAGCTCATCGACAGCCCAATTGTAAGCGATTTTTCATGGCCTGTCCAACCTTACGGTTGACAGATGGGCCAATCGACCAGTTGGGCTTTACGTTTTTGATGAAATCTCATCCAAGGGCAGGATAAAATCTCCGTTTGGATATAAAGTAAATAAGAAATATCTGGAGACAGCATTTTTTATGATGTATGCTTTTGGGTGCTTGATTTTGCTGCATGGACATTTTTTGCAGCATTTTTGAGCTTTCTTTTAATATTTGGCAGTCTGCAGCTCCTTGAGGCTGCTGTCTGCCTTCAGGGAGCTCAGTGGAAGCACACACCAGCACTTGCCCTCTTCCTGCCCCCACCGGCAGCGCTGAGCCTTTCTCAGGGTGCGTTTCATGCTGACAGGCCATTGTTTAGCCAGCTAGTATGAAATCACGGTCGGGGGCCAATCGCAGACAGGTGACCTTTTCCTAACCACTCCTGGGCTCGACAATCGTGCATGCCTGACAAGCACAAAATTCAGGCCTATGTTTTAGATTCCTCGATCAGTCGAAACACGCTCTGTGTCTACCCTGTCAAACCCCTTCAGAATTTGTATGTTTCAATGAGATCACCTCTCATTCTTTTAATCTCCAGAGATTATAGACCCAATTTACTCAGCCTCTCATCATGGGACAACCTTCTCACCCCAGGGACCAATTTAGTGAACATTCACTGTACTGCCTCAATGCAAGTATATCCTTCGTCAAAATACAGAAACCAAAACTACACACACTGTTCTAGCTGTGATCTCGCCAAACCCCTATACATTTGTACCGAGAATTCTCTATTCCTGTACTCCAATTCCCTTGCAATAAAGATCAAGATGGTCAATATTTCAGGACCACCAAGATATTTAAGCTATCAGAGTGCCTCAAATTACTACAATAAAAGCAAAATACTGCAGATGCTGGAGATCTGAAATAAAAACAGCATGTGCTGGGGAAAAAAAGTGCTGGGAAAACTCCGCAGGTCTGGCAGCATCTACAGAGAGAGAGAAACAGAGTTAACATTCTGAGTCCATTTGATTCTTCTTCAGGGTGGCATCATTTTGTTTTTATTTCGGGTTTTCAGCATCTGCAGTATTTTGATTTCATCTTAGTGTTGGAAAAACTCAGCAGGTCTGGTAGCATCAGTGGAGAGATAAACAGAGTTAATGCTTTGAGTCTATTAAGACTCTTCTTTGGAACCTTAAATTACTAACTATTTGATAGGTGTTGCTCGATGAATTAAAACAAGTTTATCTGATACTAGGAATCATAGAAAATCACACATAGTTGAACTCTTTGCACTTCAAAAGGAAACAAACCTTGTCATGATCAATCAATGTCAGCTTGTCTCAGTTTCTTGCAACTTTCAAATAAACTTCACACCATTTAAGTCAACTGAATTTCTTTTGCCCCATAGCTGAGTTTTACAACCCTCTGAAACAGACTTCTGCCTCTAACTTATGATCCAACATTCAAGGGTTCCTGTTCAAATTCACCTCTTATTATTTTTTTCAGTTCAGGGCATTTCATCCAGTTTCATTTCTTTTCAGACATATTAGAAATATGGGCCCAGATCTTCAGATCTTTCGGTCACTGGATAGTTGGAGACCCGATGTATGCTTCAAGATACCCCACAAGACTCTTTGGAAGTCCCAATGCAATGATTCCCCGGGAATTGCCTGAGAAGTCTGAATTTCCAATGGGCAATTCCCCTGTTCCTCGGGACCCTCTGAACCCGGACCTTTCCAACTCTGAGTTAGAGTCGGAGACTTCAGACAGTTCTGAGGCACTTACCTGGATAGCTACTGAGGAAATGTTAGACAGATTAAAATCTAGTCTAATGCCTGGCTAACTGCAGAAATGACACCCCAATCATTCACACTGACACCCCGCCCCACAAATGCCTCTTCTGACCACCTGACTCCCCCTCGACCCCCAACTCTCCCAGAGCAAACCTGACGTAACCCTACCACCCTACTCCTACCCTAACCTCCCTGGCTCCCCTAACTCAACCTGACTATCCCCCACCACCTGACACCCTCCCTGCCCCACCCAACTCCCCTGCAAACATCCACCTCCCCCGACACTCCAACTCCCCCCCAGATCTGACTTGACTATTCCCCACTGCCCAAAGCGCCACTGATCTTCCGACTACCATCCTATCCTCCAACTTCCCCCGACCCAACCTGGCTCCACTCCTCCACTTGATTCCCCACCTGACCTCAACTTCCCCCTGACCCAACCTGACAACTCCCAACCAACTATCTGCCCCCTGACCCTCTGATAACCTCTCTCCAACCCATCCAACTTCCCCTGGAACCTCCAACCCCCCCCCCGACCCTCTGACTCCTACCCAAAACGACTCACCACCTGACTCCACTCCTTTATTTCCTGACTCCCCCCCAAACCAACCTGACTATACCCTACTATCTGACTCCCCCTTGACCCCCTGACCCCACCCCAACCTGACCTGACTCAAACTCACAACCCTACCCACCTACAAACCTACCCCTTACTCATTTATCTTACTCACCCAACACCCTCACCTATTTACCCTACCCGCCCTACCCCCTTACCCATCCTACTCCCTTATCCACTTATCTCACTCATCCTACCCCCTAATCCACTTACCTCACCCACCCCACCCCTTACCTGCCCTACCCCCTACCCACTTATCTCATCCACCCTACCCCCTTACCTGCTCTCCGTAGATTTTCGAAGAAGCTTTGGGACATTTAAACCCTACTTGCAAAATACGGAAGCTAGTGCTGTAAAAAGGGAGCGTGGCTCCTGCATGGATTCTCTCAGCTGCCCCCTCTGAGGTTGCCTGTGCCATCGGAAGATTGGCATGAAAAATCAGAGGAAGGTAAGTGTGTATTTCTTTTGGTCTGATCAGAGTTGGAAATAGAAGTTCCAACCCTGAGCAGAAGATTCAGCCAATAAGTTTCATGAAGGTACTAAGATTGCATCAAAGCCAGTGTTTTAATTAGACAAGCTTTAGCTGGAAGACTTAACACAGCTTTGAAACGTGGCTGTTTGTCAGCTTCAACCCTAATTTTACAACCTTGGGCCTCTGGCAAAACACTCCATGGCTTCAAAAGTGTGTTCTTCTTCATAGACCAGTGGCTTTGGTTTATCTGTGGAACAGCAGCCTGCAGCTTTTATTAGGTTTTGTTTTACTTCAAAAAAAGTCCCTTTCGGCCTTGCAAATTATGCTGGCACAAAATTTAGTTAAGTTTTTAAATTCGGCCGAGCTATATCAACCCTGCATTCTAACAGTTGTATCCAGTGTCACCACTTTCTTTGAGGATGACAGTGCATTCCTGTCTTACGCCCCTTCTCAACTCCTACCTCACCCTCATCCTGATACCTGGCATGAAGTAGAAGCTGTAGAAGGTGTGACAATGGACCTCTTTCTTTCCACCCCACCCAACCCTCCCCTTCAAATTTCATGCTCTCAGATAACCAAGAACTGCCATCTTCCCAGCCACAGCAACTCCAGGAGAAAGAGAGAAAGCAAAATCATACCACTGATGAAGAAACACCATCGGTTGATCTGGCACTCGCAGTTACCAGTTTCAATATTGGAGCTACGTGAACTTTGGAGGGTAGTATAAGTCAGAATCTGCACATGGTGAGTCACTGGGGTATGAGTGGACATCCAGCAGGCGAAGAGGAAAGAATAGTTGACACCAGCTCACCAGAGGGCAAGATGGCAGTTGGGGTCTGCTGGAAGGGATTCAGATGAGCACTTCAATGGAGTGACCAATGGGTGAGTGCTGATCAGGATGCACACTGAGATGCTAGTTGCATTGGCAAGCCTACCAGACAGCCTCCTGTCACTGTCAAGGAGCATGGAGGAATTGAGCTTCAATGTGGCACAGGGCATCACAAAGAGTTCAGAGCCCATTTTTCCCACAATGCAAATGGTGACTAACTCCATGACAGCAGTAGCTAGGTGGCTCCTGCCTCAAATTCCACTGCAACACAAGCAGAAGCCACCAATAATCTGGTGGCTGCAGTGCAAGCTCAGACAGAGGTCATGAGATCTGTTTTTGCTACCAGACTTGCTCAAACTGCTGCAGATCTCAATGCTCAAAGGGCATGCAGGCTCCGACAATAGCCTAATAATTTGCCCTTCAACATTCAATAGGGGTTGCTGAGACACACCCCGGGAGAGTGGCAGTGGCTCCACACATCACAAATCTACTGTCAGGATGACAGCATTTGAACTCCCATCATCCTGACTCCACCAGTAGACTTGCTGTTGCCTCTCAGACAGCCAGACAAGACTACGTCCACCCAGAGCTGCTCAAGGTCATCCTGCAAGACCATCTGCAGTTTCACCTAATGAACTGTAGGCGAGTAGGACAAAATCTAACTCAACTGCTTCAGCAGAGAACTTACTAACTCGGGAAATTTGGTGAGTGGGGGAATTTGGTGCAGTGAGGAAAAAGGTGCTGTTCTGGTCTTTTACAAAACAATCAGTGTCCAAAAGAGCAAGTTGGAAACCTGAGAGCTGAAATCCAGTGGCATTAATTAAGTAGCTGATTGGTTGGTGATTTTAAGGTTTTTTTCTTCTCTAAACGACAGCAGTGGTTTAAACTAGGACCAGGAAAGTATCAATACAGTATTAAATTTATAGCTTACCTCATTAATCTATTTGATTTAACTACAAATACCCATTGAATAAAAGCTTTAATTAATTAACTAAATAAACTAAGACTAGTCTAAGATATAGCAGACCAGTTTGTGCATCTGGAATGCGGAATCTGGGAGTTGGTGGACATTGAGACTGCCATGAGCAAACATGTCTACAGGAGATGTCTCCATTTTGAATCTCTCCAGGTCAGAGTCATTGAGCTGGAGCATATGTTGGAGACACTATGACACATAAGGGAAGGGGAGGAATTTCTGGACAGTTTTATCCAAAATACAGTCAGATCTCAGCGGAAAACACAGGTTCGGAAAATGGACTGATAAGGAGCCGGCTAGTAGGATTGAACAGAAATCTAGAAGGAGATCCTGCGGGAACAAGTCCTGTTCAATGGGTACAATGTATTCCATACCTGTGAGGATAAAGAGAAATGCTACAGGGAGGAAAGCCACAATGTAGACCAAGGCAGCCTGGCTCAGTAGGCTGTCGGCTGGGGGAGTAGCTAAATAGAAATGTGGTAGTTATAGAGAACTCAATAATTAGGGGAATAGGCAATGCCTTCCGCAGCCAAAAATGAGAATTCCTAAGGGCGTGCTTTCTGCCCGGTACCAGGGTAAGGGATACCTCATGGCGGCTGGAGAGAAACTTGGAAAGGAAGGGGGCTAAATCCAGTTGTTGTGGTCTATCTTGGAACAAATGACATAGGTAGAAACAAGGAGCAGTTGTTTACAGGAGTTTGACTCTAAATTAAAAAGCAGGACCTCGAGGATAATAATCTCTGGAATATTGCCCGATCCACACGCAACCTGTCATAGGAGACAGATCAGGAGAACTAATATATGACTAAAGCGCAGATGTGGGAAAGAGGGGTTTATTTTCATCTGGCACTGAGTCAAGAAGGAGCTGTACCGAAGTAACGGGCTCCACCTGAACCTGGATAGGACCCATATCCTAGCGGAAAGGGTAAATAGGGCAAAGGCTTTAAACCAGTCGGATGGGGAGAGGGATTTACAAGAAACATAAGCAACCTAATTGTAAATAAAACAGGACAGGAGAGCATAGGAAAGAATAAAATAATAAAATAATAAAATAAGGGAGAAAATTGGTGGAATGGGACTAAATAAAGGTGTAAAACAGGAGTCTAAAAAGATGGTTAAACATAAAGTGAGAGGTAAGCTAGTAAAAATACATTAAAACAGCAATGCCCACACTGTCCATAATAAAACAGGAAAGCTGGGGGCAATAATGCTTACGAGGTATCAGACATACTAGGGATTACTGGGATATGGCAAAGGAATATCAGGACTAGGAATTAAATATTGCAGGATATAACACATTTTGAAAAGGTGGAGAGGTGTAAAATGGGAAGTGGAGAGGCTGTACTTAGAGATAACATAATGGCAATATGAAAAAGGGACGTAGCTAACAGCAAGACATCTGGATAGAACTAAAAGAGAATAAAGGATTAATCACACAAAAGGGTGGAGTCTGCAGACCACAATGGAGATAGAGAAAGAAATTTTCAGACAAATTAGGCAATTGATTAAAAAAAACAGAGCATAATAATCATAGGGCATTTTAACTATCCTGATATTATAATGCAATATGTAATACACCCAACAAGGGAAGATTAGCTACTGGATCTGGTAGCGGAGAATGACCCAGAGCAGATAAGAGAAATAAAAGTCAGGAACATCTAAGCAATAATGATCTTAATATAATATGCTTTAAAATGATGATAGAGGAAGACATTGGGCGGAATCGTCACAGATTTTCACTAAGTGCAGTACCCGCTGGCTGCGATGGTGGATTTTCATGCCATATCATCCCAAACCTGCCACATTATTTTTGCACTCCTGGGAAACACAACATTTCCATGGTGGGCGGGCTGTCATTTTCTTGCCCACCCACCACTGCATTACGCTGGGTGCCATATTTAAAGTCCAGCCACATTCACACATCTCAGTGTTTCCAGGCCACCACTGCTGCACAGAAGACACGGCCCTGAAACTAAAGAAGACTGCAACTTCCAGCAACACATTCCTTGAGTACCTTCTGGAGGCCCACTGGGATGGTCTCTACTCCCACTCTGGCTGCAGGATCGGCAGGAACAGCACTATCCCGGCTGGGAGGCGGTGGCAGCAGTGGTCAGTGCCAACGCCCTTCAAAAAAGGACAGCCACCCAGTGCCACAAAAGGATGAATGATCTCCTCCATTCTGCCAGGGTAATTCACTCTTCTCATCACTCTCAACTCACACACTCACAAACCCATCACACACCCACAGGGCCCCCACTCCCAGTTCAAGGAACGTTACCGTTCACTCTCTCACACTCACCGAAATTGACTGCATCCTGTCAATGCGACCCACGCAGACCAGGCATACTTATCATTTGGCCTGGTAGGTGTCCTGCTTATGCTCTCTCCAACTCCATTCATGCAGGACAAGTTGACACACAGCAACAGGGAGAGGCCACAGGCCGATGGAGGAATGCCTGAAATCAAGGTCTTCACGCACTTTGAAAACAGAGCCATCCAGCTGGCCGCCGAGGATCTGGACTGTTCCTGTGCTGATGGTGAGGTCAGTGGTGCTCCACCAAGTGAGGTGCACATTCCAGGCCCATCCACCCAGGTCACTCCGAGAGTGTCCGGCCCATCTGACTCTCCTCTTCCTGTGACCTCAGCAGCTCCAGCTCCACAGGCCAAGGAGGGTACCACTGCCACACAGCAGGACCCTGAAAGCAGTTCGGGGCCCACCAAGTCTCAGCTCTCCAGACGACGTCCGCCAAGGTCATCACAGACAGGGCGCTGCAGTCAGCAGGCTGCCCCCACCTCCAGGGAGCACCAATATGTAGAGGCAGGGTTAAGAAAATTAAAGAGAATTAGCCTGGGAAAGGGTGTTAATCACTTGTACACACAATAGCATTACCATGCTATTGTCAATAAATTCCCAGGAATGTCTCCCCGCCGGTGGCTCCTTGTTCTGATGAGCAGTGTTCTTGTCACTCAGATGTGAAACCTTTCTGCACAAGATAAAGGCAGGTGTCTCAGTCCAGAGCCTCTAGCCTGTGCTTTGTGCAACCTTCAGACCAAAGTGATGGTCCAGCCTCACACTCCCTGGAAATATTACTGATTCGTGCACCTCGACAGTGCTGGTCATTGCTGCCAGGATGTAGGGGGCAGGCACCACAGGGTTCTCTCATTCTTTCGGTGTACTCTCAGTCTCTTTAAGGAGGGGCTGGCCCCCATCTCTTCAGCATCTGTGACCACTGATGATGTGCTCCTGTAGGGCTCAGGTGCTGAAGGCAGACAAAGGATCAGTTTTATGGCTGTGTCACTATGATATGACCCTGATCACAGAGCTCAAGCAAGCTGCACTTGGCCCGATAGGAGTCAGACATTCTCAGAGGCTGTGTGAAGATCTACAGAGTGTCCTCACCACATGTTGTCATCATCCTCCTGCAGTCGAGCAACTATTAGGGCCTCTACTGCATCTCCATGACAGGAGCATTATCACAGAGGGTATTCCCGCTGCTATAAGCCAGACTGGAGTCATGAGGACTCGAAACGTCAACTCTTTTCTTCTCTGCCGATGCTGCCAGACCTGCTGAATTTTTCCAGGTAATTCAGTTTTTGTTTTGGATTTCCAGCATCCACAGTTTTTTGTTTTTATCTGGAGTCAAAGGTTCACAGATTCGACGTGAGGATCTATGGGGTCACTTCACTGAATATCGTCATCATCCTCCACAAATCTAGCAAATATGAGGGCCTCCCGAGTGTGCCTACCTCATCTATCCAGTGCAAGGGCCTCATCTCCATCATCGTCGCCTCCGAGGACCTCCCTGTTGGCATCCTCCTCATCGGAGGAGACGTGTAGCTCCTCCATCTCCTCCTCAGCCAGCTCCTCGCCCCATTGCAGCGCCAGGTTGTAAAGTGTGCAGCAGACGACGAGGATGCATGACACCCTCTGTGAACTGTATTGCAGGGCTCCACCAGACCAGTCCAGGCACCGAGACCTCAGCTTCTGCATCATGATGGTCTGCTCCCCCATGTTACGAGCTGTAACATGAGCCTCATTATACTGTTGCTCTGCTGCAGTCTGAAGCCACTGCACGTGTCATCAGCGAGTAGCCCATGTCCCCGAGGAGCCATCCCTGCAGCCTCTGTGGACCCTGGAAGACTCCAGGGATCTGTGACTGACTGAGGATATAGGCATCGTGCACAATCCCTGGAAACCGACCCGCATACCTGAAGGATACGTTTCTGGAGGGCGCATACCAGCTGCACATTCAGTGCATGGAAGCCCTTGCAGTTGATGTAGTCCACCATGTGTTGCGACATTGATCTGAGCACCACATGAACGCAGTCGATCGCACCTGCACCTGTGGGAAACTGAGATCTGGGTGAATCCAATCGCTCTGGCATCCTGAATTTCCTAGTCCTGGGCGAAATGCCTTTGTGAAGATGGCAGCCGTGACCTCATGGATGCATTTGTGGGTGGCGGATTGTGAAATCCCACCTGTGGAGCACTGAAAGGAGCCAGTGGGTTAAAAATTGAGCACCACGGTCACTTTCACAGCCATTGGCAGTGGATGCCCTCCATGTCCCCTTGATGCCAAGTCCTGCAATAAGTGACAGATGTGACCGACCAGTTCCTTAGACATGCGCAGCCTTTGACGACACTGGTGCTTGGTCATCTGCAGGATCTATAGACCCTAGGCATCGCTAGGTGCTGGCCTTTGATGGCTCACTGTGTGTCTTGGGTGGTGTGTGAGGGAGCGCCAGCTGCCCCTTCTTCCTGAGGTTGCTGCTTCTCCCTCTGCACAGCCAGAGACTCAGTCACTGTCTCTTCCATCTTCTTCGTGCTCTATAGGCCATCAGGCATACAGCTGGTTCACCAGACTCCATGTTCCTAATGTACTCCATCTGCAGGATAAAATAGGGAGACACATGGTTAGTATGCATGTACTAAGAACCTATCCTGGTTAAGTGTAAAGGCCCTAGAGAGTGCTGGCCACCACTTGGATGGCCAGAGATTAGTGCACTGCATGGCTGCCCTCTTAGCTTGAACTATGGGGGAGATTGGTCCAAACCGGGATGCTGACATTGTAAGAGGCTGTAAGCGCCTCCAGCAGTGGCTGCTCCATGGCGAGCTTCAGCGAGGAGATTATACAACTGTCATCCAACTGTTCTGCAGTCCACTAAAGTGCTCATGAATTTTCAGTCTGTGTTGGGGGATGTTGGCGAATGAGGATTGGGGGTGGCAGCTCTAGAGCACATGGTGGCACTTTGATGCTTTTGCATTGCTTGAGTGGGCACATAAGCCACAAGCCAGGCCACAATCATATCAATGTGGCTGTGCCTGTACTGTTTCAGCTGCTGAGGGATAGACACTTTATGCAGGTTTCCCTAATGCATGACCACTTCCCTTGCCCACCCTACCCCCCGCACCCCCCCCCGCCTCCCGAACGCTTGTGCGCTATATTCACCGGCAAGTCTGCCCATGCCCTCACCCTGCCACCAGTCGTCTCAACTACAGGGCTGCCCTTAACCTTGACTCCTCAACACCCTGAAGCTTGAAGTCCAATAGGCAACCCTGGCAAGTGCTGCACAACATTACTGTGTGTTCACCTCCGAGCTCCCATCAACGTGCAGGCGGCCAAGTGCATGCCTTTTGCGCGACATTGTGAAACATCAGTGTGCTTTCCTGCCGACATAGACGGACGGTTCAGCGGGGTGGGGAGGGACGACTCCGGCGGGCTGGCCTGATAATGATATGCTGATGTATTACAATGAGGTTCCCAACGTCCGATGGCGGGAAGAGTGGCCTGCCATCGGCAGGCTGAGCGGACGATCGTGAACTGGTTTCCTGTCGTCGTAAAATCGATCACACCATATTGTCCGCTTACGCCACCGAGCATGCCCTACACCAGCGGGCATGGAAAATCCCACCCATAACTTTGATGAAAACCAGGTTAATAGATTGGAGACTAGCTGATTTTGAGGGGCTGAGTTTGGAACTTCAGAGATTTGGCAATAATATCAGCAAACAGCAATGTAGAACAACAATAAAATGCCTTTAAAATGGCCTTCCAAAGAATGCAAGAAAAATATATTCCACAAAAAAGGAAAGAACAAATTAAAGACTAGTGAGACTCCATGGACAAATAAAGATATAAGAGAACAATTAAGGTTTAGAAAAGAGGCATACATTAGATAGAAAGTCAGCAGAGGTGTGTATGATACGAAAATATGAAGCGGTTAGGAGTGAAGTCAGAAAACAATTAGGAAGATAAGGAGGAACTATGAAATTAAGTTATTGAGGAGCATAAAATAAAATAGTAAAATATTTTACAGGCATATCAATTAAGAAAGGGAAGACTGTAATGGGAATAAAGCCATTAAGGGATAGATAATTTAATACCACAGGTAACAATAGAGAGATGACAGAAATATTGCATAAATATTTCACTTTGATATTTGCCAAAGAGATAGAACATAACATTAAATGATGAAGTGAGCATTGAGATAGTGCATTTAAAATAAAGTCAGGGATGTATTGAGTAGATTAAATAAACTCAAAGAGGATAAAGCCCCTGGTCTGGATGGATAATATCCATGTATTTTAAAACAATCTGGAAAAGAGATGGCAGAGGCCTTGTTAAATATATTTAATAATTCATTAGAAAAGGTGTAGTGCCAGAGGACTAACAGATAGTTAATATAATTCCTATATTTAAGAATAGGGACAGAACATGTCCTGGGAATTACAGACCAGTCAGCTTAACATCGATGGTAGGAAAAATAATGAAATCCCTGCTAAAGGAGAGGTTATAAGAATATGTAGAAATGAAAAATATTTTAATATATAGTCCACATGGATTTCAAAAGCGAAAATCTTGCTTGACCAACTTTATTGAATTTTTTGATGCGCTAACGTGGAGAGTAGACAATGGTAATGCAGTAGATTAATTTATCTGGGTTTTCAAAAGGCCTTTGACAAGATGATCCATAATAGACTATGAATAAGCTCAGACAATATAGAGTCAGGGGACAAGTGGCAGAATGGATTATTAGCTGGCTTCAAGATAGAGAATTGGATTTAAGGGTAGTTATTCAGTCTGGCAGAAGATGGGAAATGGTGTTCCACAAAGATCATTGCTGGAACAACTGCTGTTCACAATTTACATTAATGATTTGGACGTTTCCAGTTGACATCAAACCGTGGGGATAGTCTATACTGAGGGGTACTGCAATAAGTCACAGGAGGACATTAATAAACTTACATAATGGGAAAATGATTGGCAAATAAAGTTCATCACAGATAAGTATGAGGTAGTACAATTAGGAAGAACAGGGAGGTGACTTATTACTTTGAAAGGTACAAGTCTGGCTTGTGTGAAGAAGCAAAGACATCTCAAAGTACAAATACATCAATCACAAGTTCCAGCACAGGTTTGCAACATTATAATAAAACAAACTAAGAACTAGGCTTTATTTCTATAGAGGGATAAAATTAAGAAGTAAGAAAGTTATGCTAAACCTTTATTGGAGCTTGGTTAGAATACGCTTAGAGTACTGCATGCAGTTCTGGTCATCATATTAGAAAATGATATAGAGATGCTAGAGAGGGTGCAGCGAAGTTTTACAAAGATGATAACAGAAATATGTGGGTAAATATCAGGAAAGGATTGACAGGCTGGGTAGTTTTTCTCCTAAAATAAGAAGGCTATGAGGTAACCTAATGGAGGCATTTAAAATAAAGAAAGGTTTTAACAGAGTGGACACAGAGACAATGGCCCAGATTTTCCAGTCTCCAAATAGTTGGAGACCGGATGTACCCCCAAGATGTGCAGAAGTCCCAGTGCAATTACTTTGTGGGAATGTCTGAGGAGGTTTGAACTTCTGATGGGCAATTCCCCTGCTTCCTGCACGCCCACAAAAAGATCTTCAACTCTGAGTTAGAGCCAGAGACTTCAGAGTGTTCCGATTTACCTGGATAGTTACCAGGAAGTGTTAGACAGAAAAATCCTAGTCTAACTCCTCAGTAACTGTACAGCTGACCCCCAAATCCCCCCTCAACCTCCCAACTCCCCTTCCTGACTCCCCAATTACCCCTTCTGACTCCTGGCTCCCCCCTGACCTGACCTGACCTCACCACCTGACTACCCCCCCCAACCTCCCAACTACCCCCCCCGCCGATGCCCTGATGCCCCCTCAACCTGATATGACTCATCCTCACCATCCAACACAGCCCCACCCTCTGACCCCCCCAACATTAAAATATCATGCCGTAAAAAGAGGGTGTGACTTGTCTTCCCTCAACAATCTATGAAGAAGCAGTTCCATTTCAGGTACACTCAAAATTTCTGGAGAAGCCAGAAATGGAAGTCCCAACCAGCAATGTGGAGCATTCCTCTACACAGAAAGGCAGAAGCACAGAGACAATCTGACAGTGACTGCCACTAGTCATAAGATTTGGGCTTTTGTTTCCTCTTGTGGGGAAGAGCATAACTAGAGGTTATTCATGTAAGATATTCACCAAGAAATCCAAGAGGGAATTCAGAAGAAACTTCTTTACCCAAAGAGCGGTTAGAATGTGAAAGTCACTTCCACAGGGAATGTTTGAAGCAAATAATATAGATGCATGTGAGGGTAAGCTATAAGAAGCTACAGAAGCATATGAAGAAGGGAATAGAGGGTAATGATGATAGATTTAGATAAGGAAAGATGAGTGGAGACCCGGGTGGAGCATAAAAACCAAGATTACCGGAGGGGCCATGTGGGTTCCTTCTGTGCTGTATATCCTTCATAATATTCCTGTTGTTCAGTGTTGCTCCTACAACAACTTACTTTAATATAGCACCTTTAATATGGGAAAATGTCACAGTTTGAAAATTGAGGTGTTGGTGGACCAGGAGCCAATATAAGTCAGCATGTACAGAGGCGTTGGGTGAGCAGGACTCGTTGTGAATTAGAATACAGGGTGCAGTTTTGGATGAGCTCCAGTTTATGGAGGGTGGAAAACTGGCCAGGAGAGCAATGGGATATTCATGCCTGGAGGGGACAAAAGCATGGATCAGTTTCTCATAATGTTCCTGCAACAGGTGGATTGAGGCAGGGACAGAGTCAGATGACCTTACAAAAGTTGAAGTAGGTGGAGTGTTTGATGGAGAGGATGTTGGGAGTGATCAGCTCATGGTCAACTATGATGCTGAGGTTGCAAACAATTTGGTTCAACATGAGACAAGGGCTAGGATGGAAGACGGAATCAATGGCAAGGATGGGGACCAAAGACAGTGGCTTCAGTCTTCTCAACATTTAACTGGAGAAACTTACCCAGATCTGGGTGTCAAACAAGAGTCTGAAGGCATAGTTTCAGATGGTGCTGATGGCTGGGTGTCATCAGTATACATGTGGAACTTCATTATCTCCAAAGGGCCAAGTGAAGTTGGATTACAGAGACTGCAGCAGCTCTTTGTTGCCCCATTTGAGATAGCTGATCTAGTAGCACCAGAAATGCCACTGGGAGCTGGGCACAAAAATTGGAAACATGCCTGGCCACAGGAGATCCACCTAGACCACAGAACAGGGATGTGAACAGCCACAAAGTCTGAACCTCCACCGATCCATTAGAATTCCTACTAGATCATAGAATTTAGGCCAAATATTATACTTCAACCCTTCATGGTGTTAAGCAAGAATATCTGCAAAATGATGTCAAAGTATAAAGAATGAATGCAACAGAATTATTATTATGGAATGGGAAGGAAAGTAACCGGAAATTGGGTAGTACAAAGGGATAGACCCATAACTGTAACCTCTTGAGAGCTCAGTTTAACTCAACAATAGAATTTTTAACATGTATTACACATAAACTTTGCATGAATGTATAATTAGAATTCCTGAAACATGACAAACACACTAAGGGTTAACAAGTTATTGCATAATTAGCTTAATGTGACGATGTCATTCACTGAGGACCATTTTTGTTTTTTGCACAGATATAAAACTGATGATTGCAATCAGCCTCCCGTTATACACCCCAACTTGTTGTACTTTCAAAGGGTGACCAACCCACAGGCTTTAACTTTGTACCCATGAAATTGTGAAAATCAGCCCTGCTGCCTAAGAGTGACAAATGTTTTAACGCAATTACCGATAAATGCACACAACATTTTTTCATTCTTACAACAGCATTTCTAGACCTTCTGGATTTTCAGACAAAGAAATAGAATGTGGTGGGGGGAAATGGATAAATCTGTTGTGGGTCATCTGCTGGGTAGCTGTAAATCTTTTTTTAAACATAAGCATTTATTTCATTATTGGATGAAATATGCTTACCTTGTGTATAATGACTTGAGGAAATTAAAGAGAACATTATACAATTCTGAATATAAGGAATAAAGAGGCTGCAAAATAACAGGTGAAAGTAAATGATAACAACCATCTAGCTGCAGGATTTTGCTTTCTTAATATATTAAGTTTTATCAGAATAAATCGTATTGCACCACTTGTGTAGCTTTCTGTTTGTGTTAGTGCTTTTTAATTTATTTTCATTGTATGACTGTTAACAATGAATGGATGTATTTTATTTTATACATTGTTGTGACTAACAGCGCTGCTGTAAAATATTCCATATGCATTTCTGTCAGAAGTAATTGATAAATTTATGCTAATCTGTTGTTCCATGCCTACAGGTACATAAGGCAACGTATTTCTTCCATTGTTTTTGCATCCAGCAGATCATGCTCCGGGTTGTTTCTATAATGAAGAGGCCTATTTATGTGGCCAGCTTGTTAGCTTGACCAGAGTGGACAGTTTTTAGATGTCAGTTGTAATGCAGTGACGGTGCTATCACCTTTGAGTTAGAGTGTTGTCAGCCTTGATTTTGTTCTCAAGACCATTCCAAGGTCTTGAGAACAAAATCAAGGCTGACATGCTAGTGCAGTACTGAGGGAGCACTGCACTGTCAGAAGTGCCACCTTTTGGATGAGATGTTAAAACAAGGCCCTGTTAGATATAGGCTAAAGATCTAATGGCACAGTTTCGAAGAGGACCAGAAAAGTTCTTTCTGGTGATCTAGCCAATATTTCTCCCTCATCCAGCATCACATAAACCAATGGCCTGGTTATTATCTCATTGCAGTTTGTGACAGCCTGTTGTCCATAAATTAGCTGCTGCATTACATACATTAGAACACTTCAAAAGTACTGAATTAGCTGTAAAGTGTTTCTTGAGGTCCTAAAGTTGTAAAGGTGCCATATAAATGGAAGCCTTTCTTTCTTTTTGATGTGTTGGTGCAGGGGTTGTGGCCTCTTAAATCCCATTAGGCCCAAGTACCACATTGAATGTCAGCCTAGCTTCTGGGGCTGCCTGGAATGGGACTCCAATGCATAATCATCTGGCTCACAAATGGGATTATAATAGCTGACTCCAGGTTCACTTCCAAATTCATGCTAATATAAGAAAATCTGGTATCAAATGACAAACCATGGGAAAGTAACCTATTTCATAGTATTTAGGGCATGTCAATTGAATTCCAAATAGATTGGTAATGCTGGATACTATTTTACAATCTAAATGTTTGCAGCCATGTTAATATTGTACAATAAAAAAATATATATTTTGATGTTACGGAAGTGACAAAACCTATCAGAGCAAATTCACAATACTATTGTGGCACTTGCTACAACAGTTTGAAAATAAATCACAAGTACATGCATATACATAGACACCACAATGCTGAGCAACTAATTATCAAAGTGAATACATTTTGTAAATCTGTAGCTTATGTTCACCATGTATGTGAATTTTACTGGTGAGTTGATTGTCAAAAGGGGCTAGAAATGTATCCACAATATTTTCGGGGCATAGGTGTCATGATTAGAGATCTGCTCCTGACCATTATAGTGGAGGTAGGCAGCACACAGATTTGGTGCTGCCTCTTCTTTTACCTGATTGCAACATTGGGCTGAGCAGGTCCCTTATTGTTGGCAGCCTGAGCGCTCAGCAGGGACCCAGCAGTGTGTGCTAATAGCGCTTGATGCAACCAGCCTGCTCCTCTTAAAGGCATCCTGTTCCCCATGAAGGGAAGCTGCATTGAATTACAAGATGTTGCTGCTGAATATTATTGCTGCAGTTGTAAACAATGAAAATGGACCATCAGGGCAGCGAGAGGGCTCGTGTTCAGGGATACAGCGCTAGAGCCTTTAGTGGTGGTGTTTGACAGGAGGAGAAATGCTAGTATTCTGTAGGTGGACTGGAGGACCACCCTCAGAAGGGAATGAGAGCATTGACCAGGGACGTCAATTGCTGGTATCTGGCCAAAGAACCTGGCAGCTGTGCCAGAAGAAGTCCAATGGCCTCACATGAGCGGTCAAGGTCAGTAAATGCATCTTCACATGACACCTCCTTACCCATGACACCACAAAACTCTCATATTGCTCAATGCACCACACCCCCATCGCTCACCCAACAGCACTCCTTTGCACTCAGCACCCAGACCCAATATGCAGATACTTTGCAGCACAGAAGCAAATTACTACTAATTCTGGAAATCTGAAATAAAAGCAGAAAATGCTGAAAATTCTCAGCAGGTCTGGCAGAATCTGTGGAGAGAGCAAAAGAGTTAACTGTTTCAGGTCTATGACTTTTCATCAGAACTCACCCTCACACACTTTCCAATGATGCCAATCTCACAAACAGCTCCTGCTCTTTCCACATATATTCAGTTATTTCGCTATGGCAGCCACACCACCCGAGCAAAGCACTACACAATCACTGACTTTCCATCCTTTTTTTTGCCAGACAAGGTGGTACACAATAGAAAGGAACAGGGCAGAACCAGTGATGGACAATGGTGCCTGCATCTCCATAGCCCTATGGAGGAGATGGCTCTCCACATCATAGACCTGTCTGCAACAGAGCCAGCAGCATCCGGCATTGCTAAGAACATTGTATGGTCATGGTATGTTCCTGCCTTTTCCCCTTCTCAATGCCCAGCTCAACCATATCCTGCTATCTGGCATGATTGAGCAAGCTGCTGATGGTGTGAACATAGACCTATTGCTTTCCACCTCACCCTGCTACCCTCATGCCAACCTTTCCCTCCTGAGTCTTTCTTTCAGACACCCAAGAACTGCCACCCGCCCAGCCACAGAAATCCAAGGAGGAAACGAGAGAGCAACAGCACAGCATTGATGAGGATCTGATACTCACAGACAGCAGCTCAGATACTGGCATTGCACATATCTTGGAGTCTAGTATACAGTTGAGATCACTGGACGATGAGGTTGCAGGTGAGTTCTGCTGCTGAGGCTTCAGGACCCCTCGATGGGGCAGCATACAGGGGAGTACTGATGAGGACGCACGTACATGTGAACATATGAATTAGGGGCAGGAGTAGGCCAGTCAGCCCCTTGAGCCTGCCCTGCCATTCAATAAGATCATGGCTGATTTTAACATCAACTCCACATTCCTGCCTACTCTTGGTAACCTTTCACCCCTTTCACCCCTTCCTTATCAAGAATCTATCTATCCCTGCCTTAAAAATTTTCAAAGATGCTGCTTCCAACCATCATTTGAGGAAGAGAGCTCCAAAGACTCATGACCCTCTGAGAGAAAAAGTTCTCCCCACCTCTGTCTTAAATGCGTGACCCCTTATTTTTAAACAATGACCCCTAGTTCTAAATTCTCCCAGAAGAGAAAACATCCTCTCCACACCCACCCTGTCGAGACCCCTCAGGATCCTATATGTTTCAATCAAGTCCCCTCTTCGCCTTCTAAACTCCAGCAGAATCAAGCCTAGCTTATCCAACCTTTCCTTAAAAGCCAACCCTGCTATTCCAATTATTAGTTTAGTGAGCTTTCTCTGAACTACTTCCAATGCATTGACATGCTTCCTTAAATAAGGGGACCAATACTGTACACAGTATTCCAGATGTGTCTAAATATATAATACGATGGGAAAAAGACATAGGCCAGAATTTTCCAACCCAGTCGTGGTGGGACCAGCCGCGGGAGATTTGGTGGCCTAACCAAAGTCCATTGACTTTCGACAGGACCAGACAACACCGGCAGCTGGCGAGACTGAAAAATCCCGCCCGTAGCTACTGGCTGGTGAGATATTCTTGCATTCGATTCTAGCCTGGATTTGAGATGTGGCAGCTGCTGAGATCTAAACCTATCAGACAAACAAGAGAAGACTTTATGACTTCTGGCTGAACATTAAAGGAGGTGGAGCAAGCTTAATAGAACAGGCTGATCAACCAATTAATTAACATATGATGAGGATGAATATCAAGGGTCATCTGAACTGAAACAAAATCCAATTGTGGCATTTTCTACTATCCCCTTTACAGATGTTTTGACCACTTTCCTCAAGACCACTTTGATCATTTTGTTAAATATTGACACAACAGCTGGCATCAATAACAGAAGGATGGTAACTTTCCAAAGCTAGATGATTCTTTCCTTGTTTGATTTAGACATATCTTCATTGTAGTGTTTTAGTCAGTGTGTAGTTATTAGTCTAGAGGTTGTTGTTGCTAATGGTAATGAGTGAGTGTTTAATCCCACTAATTAAATAACACATTGAGGAATACTATACAAATATATTGGGTGCACATCAACTAACATTGCAATAGTTATTTTTAGGCTATTGCCTCTCATAGTTTTGTATGTATTTGGAGGTTTCTAACTCCTGCCTTCTGGAAATGTCCAAGCATTACACTCAACAATCTGTTCCTGCCCCATAACTATATTCAACCTGGGCGACTGAGGCACCTGCCTGACTCCGATGGAAGTCTCATAAATTGCCGCAAATCAGGGCCCCACTATTTGTTACAAAGCCTTTTAATGACTGACTGACTGACTGGATCATCCAGTATGAATTTTCTGCTCAGTACAAACTGACGAACATTTAGCAGAGGGAATGAAAGGTAGATTCAAAATTTATTTTTGTGGAATGAGGAGCAAGAGAGCCCTTCTGGGGCTCAGAATGAAAAGTTGGGTAGCTGACACCCTAGAAACTCTCCCCACCCTTCTTGCCACGGCCATTACTCTCCCAAACTCCAGTCTCTAATGACTTAACTGATTGCCAGCTGGTCAGCCTTGGGCCCAAACAGCAAACTGCCCTCAAATGCCCATTTTAGGTGGGCAGCCTGTTGACTGCATTTATATGAATCCAGGTCACTAATGCAGACCAAGCCTTCCACTGACGTCCTGACTATCCTGTCATCCACTGGACAGACTCCTGGGAATTAAAATTCCCCCTTATAACTTTGCAATCATTTTGATCTAAATTATCTTTTGAGTGGCTGGATGCCAAGGGGTGCGAAGTTGTGAGAAACAAGCACAGGTTCAAGGTCACCTGCAGTATATTTTTTTGCATTTTTCTGAAGCAACTGCTCAAACTCGTTCTGATTCTGACCTAAGAAAGACACAACATGGCAGAGAGAGGGCTCCAAGATTTTGCAACAATGCACTGAAAGCCTTTGTGAAGGAGGTGGAGAGAAGGAGAGATGTAATCTATCCACAGGAGGCCCTCAAGACAAACTTTGCAAAGACAACAGTTTGGGATAGATATGGTGGTCAATGCCAGGAGTCAAGCCCTGAGGGCTTGGATGCAATGCTGCAAAATGTTCAATAACCCCACAAGTGTGGTCAAGGCTAGTGAATATATGTTCAAAAGCCATATCCCACTAAACCAGTGGCCTCAAACCATGCTCAATGTACAATCACTCACCTACCAACAATCTCTATCAATTACAACTCATCCTTAACATTCATAGCTTCCTTCAACCCTCACCCAATTAGAATTTATACAAGCCTCTCCCGTACATCTCAAAGTTTGCACACACTGTCAGCTATTCAATCATGATAGGCACCTCACCAAAACACACTACAGCACACTCACTGACACACTTCTCTCTCTTGCAGCACAAGGTAGGCCACAGTCAGTGACAGCAGTGTCTAACCAGCAGGGAACAGGCACACCTGCATGTCCTTATCTTGGTGGAGGACACGATGGTCACCATCATTGGAGCAGCCAGCAAGGAGGCTGTGAGGTTGAAACCATTGAGGAATATTCTCATACCTAATCCTTCTCATATCCCACTTCCCCCTTATCCCACAATCTCTTTTGATTTGTAAGATGCAGATGGTGCTGGCTGCAGATACCAGTGTTCAAAGGGGCTTGCAGAGTGTCAAAGCAGTCCAACAATCTTCCCTCCAAGAGATTATTAGAAATGCTGAGGCACCACACTGAGTGGCAGTGGCTCCACAGAGCATAAATCTATCTCAGAATGACAGCATTCATGCTCCCACTCCTGCCATTCTGCCAGTCCTTATCAGCCAGCCAACCCAGTCTGCTGCTGCCCATACTGAAATTGTGCAGTCTGAAGCTGAGGTTTCTGAGCCCAGAGCTGCTGAAGAACATCCTGAACAGTCATCTGTACTCTCACCCACTCAAAGGCAGCAACCTCCCCGCAGTTGTACAGCAGGTGCTAGGCTAACACCGTGCAAGAACACTAGAAGCAAAGGCACAAGGAAAACAGTCACTAAGGGGATGCACAAGGGTGATTGGCTGACACCTGTAAGCTACATGGCATGCTTTGATTTATAAATTTGGTTTGAAATGTTTATCCTCTGTCAGCTTTTATTTTTGCAGTGTGCTCAAGCGATCACTGGGATGGTTGATGACAGGAGGAAAGTAAGGTTTGGGACTGTTGGTGAATGGAGAATTGGGGCTGTAGTTGGAAAAGTCAATCACACATGAGCCAGCTAGAAAAACAGCTAGACAGCCAGCTGTGTAGGTAACCTCCTCTTCCTCTGCCTTTTCCTGTTCCTCACCTATTCACTGTAGAGCTGGGGCCTGGCATTGGCTGTAGCTGTGTGCATGGGTTGCGCACTAGAATTCTGAGCCATATTGTCAAAGGATATCCCTTGCTGCCTAGTACATTCTTTGGTTTCTCACAGAGGCTGAAATGCAAATGACACAGCAGACTACCCCATAATGAAGGCATCATGACTGCTGCCAGGATCGATATGTTTTGCGTATGGTCACACAGTAGCTATTGAGGGAGAGGACTACCATTTGGTTGTAGACCATTTCAGAATTGAAGTGTGGGGCTCACAAAGCGATGTGTGTGCAGTCAATGGCACCCTACACCATTGGGGAGCCTGCAGTCCTCGAGAAGCCATGTGCTCAATCCGCCTAGTTCTCTCTGGCAACAGACAATGAAATGTATTTAGCTGCCTTGGAATACAGGCCCTCAATGACCTCTCTTACATATAAGTGGATGAAAAGCTGGGAGATCATCAGCTTTGCATGGAAAGAGCCCAATGCATCAAAGTTGATGGCCAGCATCACCTTCACAACTAATGACAATGCAATCCTCACCCTGATCTGAGGTTGCAGTTGTGCCTGCAGCAGATGTCAGGCTTCAGTGAGGCTGTTCTTAATAAGTGGAAACACCTGATACACTGTTCCTTGCTGTGATTCAGGTAGGAGAATTGCTAGTACCCTAGGCAGAGAGGACCTCAAACTAAGAGCCCTTCTCCTCCTTTTCCTTCTTGTTGCAGCTGATTCTGTTTTATCCTCTGCTCATTCTGTCTTGTCATGTTGCAGTCTTAGGGGATGCATACAACAATACCATGTCTCAGAGGAACTTTATGCAGAATGCATGAAGTCAGGGTAAAGTCCTTAAGCACAGGCCACACCACTCCCTGTGGACTTTAACATCTTTAAAGAAGTCTCGAAACCACTAAGCACATCTGCATAATTGCATCAGCTCGGCCTGAGCTAGTAACCTCACCATCATGGCATCCACGAGGCTTGCACCAGAAGTGTGCATGTGCCGGAACTGCCATTTTAGAGGCAAAATAGCACCAATGATTTTGAAAATCTGAGTGGTAAGGAGCCAGATTTCACAGCCAGTGGCTTTAAATCCCTCCTAGTCTCATTCCCTTCTATTTCTGTGATATTCTTCAGCCATCTATCTCTGGCTTTTTTCTCTGGAAATCCTTTTCTAAATCTTCCAGTTCTCCACATCATCTTCATCTTCAAAAATTTTCTTAAAACCTATCTTTTCGACCAAACTTTCAATTATCTCTTCTAATTCTCCCGCCATATATGAAAAGGAGGGTGGGGGGTGGTATCTAAAATAAATGTTGTTGCCTTACAGGCAGAGACAGGAGAAATTATCAAGAGGAATTAGGAAATGGCAGAAATGGTGAACAAATACCTTGTGATTGTCTTCACAGTAGAAGACACAAGTTACATGCCAGAAATGGAGGGTAACCTGGGGGCTAATAAGAGTGAGGAGCTTACAGTAATTAATATCAGCAGAAAAAAATATTATGGGCAACATTTTCCCCCCCTTGGGGGGAAGAGCGGGAGCAGGCGCAGATGGGTGGCCTTCCGATCGGCGTCTCCCATTTTACATGGGTGGGTCAATTGCGGCCGGCGGTGGGGGGGGGATTCCCTAAGCCGAGAGTGCGCTCTTTCGCACATGCACGCAAAAGAGCACACAGACCTCCCTGAGGCAAAGTGCTGCCTCAGGGAGATCGGCTCCGATTGAAAACTTTAAATAAAGGTGATAAAAAAATTTCCCTGCCATGTCCCCTCAGTTGACACTGTCACATGAGATTGGACATGTCCATAACCTTTATTTAAACATTTCTTAAAATTTAAATACCCTCGTGAAACCTCATCCCACCCAGGGATGAGGTTTTATGTTTTTTCCGAAGCCTGCCTGGGCTCCCAGCCTACCCGCCAACCTTAAAGTTGGATAGGCAGGTCCATTAATCATCTTAATTAGTTTTTAATGGCCTTAATAGGCCATTGACAGTTTGGCTACGCGTCCGGCAAACTGAGAATCTAAATGACGCGGTGTGACATTGGAACCCACGCCCAACGTATCCCTGCATCATTTTAAGCGTCGGCAAGCAGGCCCCACCCCCACTCACTGACCGGAAGCTGCTGCCCTAAAATCCAATAAGTCCCCAGGATTTGATGGCTTTTCATCGTAGGGGCCTAAAAGAGGTAACTGCCAAGATAGTGGATGCACTGGTTATGATTTTTCAAAATTCCCTAGATTATAGAAAGGTCCCAGCAGATTGGAAGTCAGAAATGTAACATTGCTATTGAAGAAAGGAGGGTGTGAGAAAGCAGGAACAGAGAAAACAGATAGCTACCCTGCCATCAGCTGTCAAGAAGATGCTGTAATCTATTATTAAGGGAATTCAGATTTAGAAAATAATAGTGTCATTAGACAGAGTCAATATGATTTTATGAAAGGGAAATCATGTTTGACAAATTTATTAGAGGTTTTTGAGGAAGTAACTAGAGGGTAGATAAAGGGGGAATAATAGATGTAATATATTCGGAGCTCCAAATGGCATTCAGTAAGGCACTGAACAAATGGTTAATACGCAAGATAAAGACTTATGAAGTCGGGGATAATATATTAGCATGATGGAGGATTGATTAATGAACAGGAAGCAGATAATAGGGATAAATGGGATAGTTTTAACTCTCTCTGCCTGGTGGAAATGTGCAAGCACTAGACTGGAGTTGAAGCAGATCAGTCGTGATTATATTGAATGGCGGAACAGGCTCAAGGGGCCATATGATCTACTCCTGCTTCTATTTTTTATATTCTTATGCTACCATAGCTCAGCATCTTTTCGTTCACCCCTTCAATCTATGATTCTTTTCAATTCCTTTATAATATTTTCTATGCAAATTGTTGCTGTTTATAACTGATCCAAGTTGTCTAAGAAGTCTTTCAATCAGCAAGACACTTGCATTTATTTGTGTGAGAGGGAAAACCTTGGGGTAAATATTTGACATCACCATCCCAGGGTAATAATTGTGTGGAACGTATTATCAACAGATTGTTGAACATGTCTGATTTACATACCAGTGAAACCCAATAGGTTACTAGTCAGGTGATGTAGACTGTCATGAAGAGATTAATGTCTATAATGTTATTGGAAATTATTTTTTAAAATAGAGTTTAGTGGTGTCTGTGCCTATGTATGTGTCTGTGGGCAGGATTTTCCCATCGGCGAGCGGGGGGTGGGACTCGCTCGCTGATGTGTAAAATGAAGGACGGTGACGTCGGGTGGAACTCCCGATGTCACCGTGCCCCATTTAAATTTTCCGGTCGGTGGGGGCGCAGCAAAATCAGCTGTGCACCCGCCAACCTGTCAATAGCCAATTGAGGCCATTGACAGAGTCATTTAGCTAATTAATGGACCTGCCTGTCCAACGTTAAGCTTGGCGGGCAGGCCAGGAGCCCTGGCGGGCATTAGAGACAGCATGAAACGTCATCCATGGGCGGGATGAGGTTTCATGTAGGTTTTTAAAAATGTTACTAAAGCTTTTTTAAAAATTATGAACATGTCCCAACTGAGGTGACAGGCTAAGTGCTGCCTCAGGGAGATGAGTGCACTCTTTTGTGCGCATGCGCAAAAGAGCGCAAACTCGGGTTTAGGGAATCACCTCCCACCCGCACAGGGACCGCCTAGCACTTCTGTGCATACGTTGTGCTGGGCAGGCCTTAATTGACCTGCCCACGTAAAATGGCACCACGCCCTCGATCAATGGTGCGCACCCACAATTCAACTTCATCCCCAACAGTGGGGAATATCCCACCCTGTGTGTATCTTAATTGGATTAAAGCCAGCTATTCTGGGTGCTTTGATGCATAGTAGTTTTGAGATGTTAATTAGTCCATTAATTAGCTAACTGACTCAGTCAATGGCCTCAATTGGCCATTGAGATAAATATGGGGAAGGTTAGAAACATAGGTGTCACTGGGGCAATTGGCTATTTTAAATAAACCATTCGAACAAATGGGTGAAATCTTACACCTAGCTAGAAGACGCCAAGCAATGTGTTTATTCTTTTCAGCTTACTAACAAAATTGAAATCAAAAAGGTGAATCAAAGAGTGTTATTGTTAGAAAAGGTAAAATTAAAAACCTAGTAATACAATGGAAAATTTGCATTCAAAAAGAGAGATATATATAAAGGAGAAAGGAGATTGTGGCTGAAGCATTTTAAGATCCATCAAGTGTGTTAAGCCTCCACCTATTAAGCCTCAGCAAGGACCCAGAGTTGGAACAAACTCATTTTGAATGCAAATGTCCAGGGTGTGCTATGCCAGAGGTCTGTTAAACCTATGAGTTTTACTGTTGCCTTAACGGGAGTGTAACTGAGAGTCAGATTAATTAGGGGAGTTTTATAGTTATTATAGTAGTAAATTTGTAGACATGTGGATGTGCTTACAATTTTTCTTGTATTAATAAATGTTTAATTTAGTTTTATTAAAAAACCTCTTGAGACTTGGCAGTCTTATTACTACTGAATTCAAAGCCTGTGTCTAGAAACATACCAATTGCAAAAATGGGTTATGACAGTTGTTTCAAGTTTCCCTATGGGATCTGAGCAACTCAGCCTTTACCATCAGCTGTGACACAATATAGACAGAAATCTGTCCCATAAAAACTACCACTTGGATTTCATCCACAGTTTGTTAACTCAGAAGAAAACAGCAGAGAATGGCTTTTTCTATAAAATTCACTTTAAGCCTTCCATCATTGTTTCGGAATTGTCCCTTTTTCACTATTACAGCTGCTACTTTGAATTGCGATCTACTACTTTCATTAGTTACATTTAATGTCACCTTTGTTAGCCCCACATGATCTTTATACAAGTGCCCATCTGTCAATGAACAAATGATCTCTTCAACAAATTACATTTCCCATCCAAAACCTTATAGAATTCACCTTTTTGCTGTCAGTAAAACACTACGTACTTTTAGATCTGTATATGCAATGAAAAATAATTCAATTTCCTGTAAAATATGACGGATTATAATAAATGGCTAGAACTGAAATACCAAATGCACAGAAAGCTTGAAGCTCTTGTGCTAGATACGATGTTTGAATTATCTTTTAGATGCTTGCCACATAAAATAGCAAATTAAGTATATTTTTAATGTATTTTTACAATCTGAGAGATCCTGCTGATACCTGTATAAGAAACTATAACCCCAAATGTCCTCCTTCTCTGGTGTTCCAGACTGTCAAGGATAGGAAATGTGGAATGATAACTCAAAGCATAAAAGAAGAAATAAAGTGAGAGGCATACAGGCAGTTTTGCTACATCAAAGTTAATATATTTCTGGTAAATTGCCTGTGGCTTACCTACAGTTATTGGATGATTAAGAATTATTTTTATATACAAAGATGACAATGCAGGCGTAAGGTTTAGAACTGACAGTTAGTAATAGCAGAATTCAATGGAAATGTTGAGATAACAAGTTGCAATGATGAACGTTAATGGAAAAGCAATATCAAAAATCATGACAAAGGGAAGTTAGATTTGTGGACAAGAAATGCACACCTTACACTCGATTTAGATAGGAATAGACAAATATAGATGCTCCACAGGCCATAAATACAAATGTCAGGCAGTCAACAGCCTCCTAATTTCAAAAGAACCTGTGTGCTATGCCAGCAATCATTCACTATTTGAGACCAAATTCCTCAGGGCGGGCTTTTCTACTGCACCATCAAAACCAACCACGTGGGCCTACAATTAATGTCACACATGCTCTAGGCAAGGATAAAATGTGGATGTATATGTGTGAATTAGGGCTAGTGGAGAGCATGAGAAAACCTAGTAAGGAGTGAAAAGATTATGTAAGAGGAAAGTCATGTAGAGAATGGAAAATGGAAAGCTCATGATGGATGAAATTGGGGATGAGTTGAAATGGAATGAGGGGCATCAGGATGAAAATTCTAATCGATAATTTTAAGCAACAAGAATACTCGAAATCCTCCAAACATATTACAATTCCTGTTGTGTTAACTATCCAGCTTTACAATCATTCAGAGAAATCTGACTCTACTCAAAACTTTTGCTGGCAATTTTCTTCAGTGTTCTTCCCTTGTTGCTGTAAGTTCAGCAGAAGATTGGCAAAAGCTCTGTTTACAAGGTGTATCTGGGATTTACACCAATCTTCTTCTGCCAAAGTGGCCAATCATAAGGACTCAGTCCACTCCCACCCCCATCCAAAGAACTTTCTAGCATTTATTTACAAGAGCCCTCACTGCTTCTGTCACAGCTTGCTGATTCATTTACTGCGCCCCAGATGGTTCTAGATAAAAACTAGAATGGGTCATTTCAGATAGCTATAACATTGGGGTAGAAATGTGTCTGGGCTCATTTTTGCAGCAAGTGTGCACTCCGAACAAGACCCCCAAAGCCAACCCAAAACCCACCAACGTTTGATGGGTGAGCTCCCAGCTCATGCCATGCTTCAATAGGCAGTTGGCGCATTTGCTGAGCGCAAATATTGGGCCTGTTGCTGGCAACAACCAAAGTTGCGACCCAGCAAAAGTGTTGTAGCAAGCAAGGGAGTGGAGTAAGGTATGGGGCTGGGGTGGGGGGATGACCGTGGAGTCGGGAAAGTGTATCTGCTCCTCTTATTCCACAGGAAAGTTTTTTTTCAAATAGATTTTTTTTAACCCTAACTTTAGTTGTTAGGCATTGCCTAAGCCAGAACTCCAGTGAAGTATCCTGACTGGGACAGGCTCGATGCTGATCACAATCAAATTTCTATGATCAAGGCGTTAAGCACTTCATTTACACATTATTGCTCTTGTTGCATGATCATAAAATGGGTACAATGAGTTCCATTTTCCACCCTAATTAGGCAACTTCTATGAAATCAATCCCCTGGTGTGGAACCTTCACTGCTGGAAGCATCCTTGCGTAAAATCAGCCATAATATCTAAGCCAACTATAGTTGCTCTCACCTGTCAATTAACCTTGTTACAACTGCTCCAATAAATAGAACAGCTGACCTGGTACAAATACACCAAAGATATTAGGAAAAGAGGAAGTCACTATGAGGAGCAGGCAAGAAAAGGAAGCCATGGCAGCAAGGGATGTAACTGACTCGATAAAGTGTTAGAACAACGCATACCACAAGAAGGGACCACCAGAATCCTTATAACAATTTTATTCCCTCCAAAAGAGAATCACGTAGGAGAAATATAAAATCAGATGTTATATGTTGCACACAATCTGCCAACACAAAGGGCCTTTGCAAAACAAAGCAAACCACAAGTACACGCTGTTTTGTTCTGTAGTTGGAGTTTAGACAGGGTTTTGGGGGTTTACAATTCTCCCAAAGTAAGCTGCTCCAGTCTGTAGTTTCTTAAAACCAATATTCTTTATTTACAGCAAGTATTTACACATTTGAAAGCCCTACACAAGGTTGGAGCTTCTCCTTCCATATCGCTCTTACTTCTCAGTCTTGTGATCTAACATCATTATTACATCAGCATCATGTATGCTTCTGATATTAACCCTCTACTCTACCTTCCCCCCACCAGCCAAAGTCTTTATACCTATCATATTTACATCCTTCCACACAATTGATTGAATAAATGCACGTGATCCCACCTAAAACCCTTGCCTGCCTAACGTGATGGTGAATGAAGGAAAATTGCAGCATTGAATGGAATTTTCTGGTCCCTGCCCCACTTACTACTGTTTCCCAGGGCCATCATGTAGAAGGTAGCCGTAGGTTCCAGGAAATGGTGGCAAAAGCCCTGATGTTCCCTAATGGAGAGCTATTTTCATAGTACCCTACTCTCCCTCCAGTGTTGCCTCCACTTACCTTCTCCTGGTCTCTGCTAAAGACTATAGATCAACTGATAAGCCAATCTTTTAAGCTCTCCTCCCTTGGAGCATCCGAATGCCTGTTCTGAGACTGCAGTGGTTTTCCCACTGGGCACTGGCGGGCTTCCTCTTGGTGTTAGTAATCCAGCCAGAAGCCTATTCAGCATTGATAATGAACTTAACCGAGGGAATTAGGATATTGATGGCTTCTGAGAGGAAAATGTTCTCCCAAGAAAAGATTCCAGTTCATTTATGTGACATTAGTTAGAGTAAAGAAAGGGCACAAAAATAGATGGGAATATTTGATGAATGTCATCGCAAAGTCGTTCTGTAATAGTTACTTTGTAGGTGTGGATTGCAGCTTTAGAAATGGAGCAGCTCTGGCACAGACAGGAAAGTATTTGAATTAGTGTGAGGCACACCATTCAGATGCACTGGTGGCTATTCAACTAATTCTTCATTGTCACAATAATAAAAAAAATCTTTGTCTGTTGTTTATGGGTTTTATTTCTGTATGGTGCTGCTTACATTAGCATACAGTATTGAAAAAACGTCGCCCTCAAAATGGTTTCTGCAAACGCATCTGAGGAGAATGACATTTCTTTTGATGCTGCATAAACCATACAAGATAAATAACAGTCAGCTCAATACAGTTAGTGAATAGATGTATGAATATAGATCAATAATCACCCAGCATATTAAACTGCAACAGTCAATTAACACATAATACCGCGTTATTAATTAACAACATCATCTGATCAGGATAGCTCTAACACTTGACAAACATTGGCATGATCTTTAGATGCATTATGGAGTTTCCTGGCCATTATTTGAATACGGCGCCTGTTTCTTACAGACTGCAGTCAAAAAGATGAAATTCTATTTCAAGTCTTTATGTATATAAGAACCTGACACTTGGATATTTTGATCTGGGCAGACATAACAGACATGAAAACAAAATGTCACTCCAGAGATAGAAGCACCTATTAATTGTGTGAAAAATTAGCGTCAGGTGGTTAATCATCCAAGAAATGCAAGTTATCCTTATTCTAGAAAGTGCTGCAAAGAAAACCAATCAAAGAAAATCATCTGACAAGTTTGGCTGTTGAATCTTTTTAGGAGCTTTTCATTCAAACTTACTGAGGACATAGTTGAGCTCTGGGTGCTACAAGGCCCCCTAAGTGTGGGAAACAGCATATATGGTACGAGCATAAATTTCCAAAGGAGTTGTGGCAGATGGCATCTTTGCAAAGGTGCTTGCATGTTCGCATCTAACATCTGCAATCAGTATGCAGAGCAGGCAATTCATGACCAGCAAACAGTGTGCAGCACTGATTTGGTGTCGGTACTGTGATTTTGGAGCTCCAAGCTCCATGCTCCACTTAACAACCTCTCTCAGCTTTGCAGGGTAGGATACCCCATCAATCCTGGCCTAGCTTTTCACCATGACTGAGAGCCTCTGCATCATGGCAAAAAAAACCCACAAATGGCTGGAAATCTGAAGTCCTGCCCCAAACACGGCATGTTCCATTTTCGTGGGAGTGGAGTCGAGCCAGGGTTAGTGCATGCATGGTTTATGGAGGCAACTGGCCATTTAAATCACCAGCTGCCTCCAATGAAGCAGGATTGTGGTAGGCCAGGAGTGTGAAACCAGGAGAGTGCAAATTAGACCAGGTAAGAGGAGCTCTGAACTTGGCGAATTTGTTTGGATAACCACATTACCCCTTTGGAGAGATAATGTATCGCTTTGAATATGGTCCCGAGACATCTCTGGGAGAAGTGAGACATCTTTTATCAGAGGTAAGGCGTCCTTTGGGAGAGGTAGGGCATCCTTTGGGATTGTTAAAAATAAATATGGTTGTACATAAGAAGTGCATAAGCTCATTGGAACTGTCAGGCTGTCAAAGAACTGTCTAGCTATCAAGGAACTATCAAAGAATGGTCCAGGTGTCAAAGAATTGTGAAGTTGTCATGGAACTGTAAAAGCTGTATAGGAACTGTCAAAGAATACTCTGTGAGTTGGCATGGAGTCAGTAAGGGCAAATGGTGAGGGGTGAGGGGCGTGGGTTGGCATAGGTTGACATGGGGCTATAAAGGGCCATGGTCTGCGTGGGGGTTGGGTAGAGAGGCATGGGTTGGCATAGTGGATATGAGGAGCATTGGGGGTGAGGGGAGGGCATGAGGTGGCATAGGTTGGCTTGACTGGGACATGGGGAGTGTGTGAGGGGGGAGGGCTGTTTTTTGTTTTCTATTTTTTATTTAATTCACACAGTGTCAGAGCACAGAGACAGGCCTTCTGCCCAGCCCATGTCCTCACCCAGCAGCCTCTGCACTTCCACAGCCGACTTCCAATCCAGCTGCCACCACCCACCCAATACTATCCCCCTCTCCACCATCATCCCGAAAAGTAAATCCAACCTGCAGGCGGTCACTCTTAAAAGTTACGTTCACAGAGCCTCGAATTTTCCCACCTCTGCACACCCAACCCAGGAACGAAAATCTGGGCCACTATTTAAAGGAATCATCAATAGTTTACAGATATGCAAAAACAGAACATACTGGAAACGCTCAATCAGTCTTGAAGCATCTGTGGAGAGAGAGACAGAGTTAAGGTTTCAGGTTGACGGCTTTTCATCAGAACTGAAAAGCAAGGTGACAAAGGCAAAGGGAATCCCATTGGAGAGCAGAGCAGAACTTCTTCAAGTTGGACATTTCTGAAAGAGAAGTGGCATTGGCTTCAACATTATACAAAAGCAAAGCACTGCAATTCTGGAAATCTGAAGTAAAAACAGAAAATGCTGGATCTGTGGTGAGGGAGACCGAGTTTATTCAATTTTGGTAAAAGGTCATCAACCTGAAATGCTAATTTTGTTCCTCTCTCCACAGATGCTGCCAGACCTGCTGAGCAATTCCAGCATTTTCAGTTTCTGTTTCAGATTACGAGCAGAAACAATATTTAGTTTTTGTGCTTACAGGTTGCTGGCTTATTTCTTCTGGCTGCTGCTACAACTCCAAGTCTTTTGGATGCTCTCCATCGCGGTTTGAAGTTTCAACACGGAATAGTGTGGCAGGTACTTTTTCGATGGCTTAGAGGCTTCTGCAGGGGCCAGTTCCTCACAGAGATAAGTGGACTAGTAGGCCTTCCTTTTGGAACTGAGCATGACTGAGGGAATGAGCAGAGGTCATACAGAGAAGAGCAAATTGCTAGAAGAGTCTGGAAGAGGAGGGGGGGCGCAGGGAGGGACCCTCAGCAGAAGTCCATATCTCCAGAGGGTGCTCAGGACACAATTGTCACACTGGAACTTCAGTGATGACCAGTGCTTGAGATGCCTGTGTATAACAAAAGAGATTGTTACTGAAGTCTGCCAGCTGCTGCAGTGTTACGACCACAGTCTATGTTATTCGCTGAGCAAGCTAAATCCCAGAGGGAAACTTGTCTTACTGGTTATTACTTTTTTTTGAATTTTGAAAATGAGGGAAAGAACTACTGACCCCAGAAGCAGAGAATCCCGGTAACACTTTTTGGATTTTAAAAATGAAAGGTGTATTAACAAAAAGATAAAACTTAAGCACACAAAATTAAAGTGACACAACTAAAACTGTTTACAAAAAATCCCCCCAAAAAAACTCATTTGGTCAGAACACACAAGTAAACTACTTGGCAAAAGATCCCTTATTGATTTTTAACCATAATAATCCAGTAGTACTACCTAAAGAAAAAAATACTGGTCACTTTAGTAAAGATATACCACATGACTTCTCACTCTCTTCTCACTCTGCTGTGGAAATCCAAAGGAAAGGTTCAGAAACAGACTGCATTCTGAAAATAAAGACTTATCTGGCCTGAAAACACAATGGTTGCTTCAAATTCACAACTTTCACACCTTCTCCCAGACCTTGTCACAGATCTGGTCTCAGGACATCTCCCCCACACAGCAAGACAACTCAACTAAACATCTTTCCTTAAATATACTTTTCCCCTTTCATCTTAGACTCCATTATCCTAAGCACCTCTTTGAACTCAACTTTTCCAAAATATAAAAACCTTTCATATTTTCCTATTACCTCTACTTTCAGGTCCAATAAAATTTAATACCTTTCCTTGTTTACTTATGAAACTCTTCTAAGTTGTCACTTCTAAACTCCCCTTTGAAATTTAACAGCTGAAAAATCAAGTCCCTACTTATCTTGTAATGCAAATTTTAAAACCCAACCTATTTACTTGTAAATCCAACTTCACCATAGTCTCTCATTACAAGAGCATGCATCTAGCATCCTTATCTTTCATCTCTCAGTTGCCACAGACAAGCTGTCTTTATTAACCTGCCCAACAGTTTAATTAATCATGGACACACACACACACACACACACACACACACACACAAGGCCTTCTTTACAGAATACCACCATATTCCCCAAAACATTAAAAAAGCCTCAGCAGCCACAATTCCAACCTCAGAACAAGCTAAGGATCACATTGCCTGTGTCTGTGAAGCTGATTGTGACTCCGAACTTTTATGCATTTGACGCCTTCCTGACTATTGCTGGGGATAGTAGCAACATCTCTCAGTTTGCAGTGCTTTGCTGGATAAAAAGGTCATTGAGGCTCATTCCCTCTTGCCAGTGGTAAGTAGGCAGGGTGAACAAAAGGGCTTGTAAGAATTGCAGGCTTCCCCAAGATGCAAGGTGCCATTGATGGCACGCACATTGCATTACGTACATCTCATGTCAACTGTGCCATGTACCTAAACTAAAGTGGACTCCTTCCCCTGAATGTGCAGCTCATGTATAGCCCTACACAGCATATTCTGAAGATCAATGCCCAGCACTTGGCAGCAGTCATGATGCATTCATTCAAGATATCATGAAACAGCTGAAGTTTCTGGATACTGCAAAAGCTGTGGACCCTGACAACATACCAGCTGCATTTCTAAATAATTGTAGTCTAGAACTAGCCGTGCCCATAGCTGGGCTGATCCAGTACAGTGTCAGCACTAGCATCTACCAAACAACGTGGAAATTTCCCAGACATGTCCTGTCTACAAAAAACAAGACAAATGCAATCTGGCCAATTACCACCACTTCAGTCTGCACTCAATCATCAGTTAAGTGATGGAAGGTGTTGCCAACAGTGCTGCCAAGCGGCACATGCACAGCAATTACTTGCTCACTGAAACTCAGTTTTGCCAGGGCCACTCAGCTCCAGACCTCATTACAGCCTTGGTTCAAACATGAACAAAAAAGCTGAATTCCGGAAGTGAGGCGAAAGTGACTGCTCTTGACTTCAAGGTGGCATTTGACTGAGCGTAGCATCAAGGAGCCCTAGCGAAACTGAAGTCAATGGGAATCAGGGGGAAAGTTTCCACTGGTTGGAGTCATACTTAATCCAAAGGAAGATGATTGTGGTTGTTGGAGATCAATTATCTCAGCTCCAGGACATCAATGCAAGAGTCCTTCAGGGTAGTGTCCTAGGCCCGAACATCTTCAGCTGCTTCATCAATGAACTTTCCTCCAGCGTAAGGTCAGAAGTAGGGTAGTTTGCTGATTATTGCACAATGTTCAGTATCATTCTCAGCTCCTCAGATACTGAAACAGTCCATGTCCATATGCAGCAAGACCTGGACAGCAATCAGGCTTGAGCTGATAAACGGCAAGTAGTATTCATTCCATACAAGTGCTAGGCAATGACTATCTCCAACAAGACGGTATCTAATCAACTTTCCTGACATTCAATGGCATTACCATTGCTGAATCTCCCATCATCAATATCCTGGGAGTTACCATTGACCAGAATCTGAACTGGACCAGCTATATAAACACTTTGCCTACAAGAGTAGGTCAGAGACTGGGAATTCTTCAATAAGTAACTTATTTCCTGACTCCCCAAAGCCTGCCCACCATTTACAAGTCAGGAGTATGATAGAATATTCTCCACTTTCCTGGATGAGTACAGCTCCAACAACACTCAAGAAGTTTGACACCATCGAGATCAATGCAGTTTAATTGATTGTCAATCCATCCACCATGTTAAACATTCACTTCCTTCATCACCAATGCACATTGGCAGCAGTGTATACTATATACAAGATACACTGCAGCAATTCACCAAGGATCCTTTTACAACAGCTTCCAAACCCATGACCTCTACCATCTCAAAGGATAAGTGCAGCAGATGCATGGGAACACCACCCAAGTTCCCCTCAAAGCCACACATCATGCTGATTTAGAAATATATCACCATTCCTTCATAGTCACTGGGTCCAAAATCCTGGAACTCCCTTCCTAACAGCACCATGGATGTACCTACACCACATGGCCTGCAGTGTTCAAGAAGGCAGCTCACCACCACCTTCTCAAGAGCAATTAGGCATTTGCAATAAATGCTGCCATAGCCTGTGAGGCTCTGAGCTCATCAACAAACATTTTTAAAAATCAGCGGCAGTCCTTTGTGCTAGCTCCAGTTCAAGCACCATGGTGAACCGAAGGGTGGCTATTGGAGTGACAGATGTTAGCAGCTGATGACATGGCTCATGATTCCTGAGTGTAACCTATGCACACTTGCAGAGTAGGCGTGCAAAGAGAGCCAAGCTGCATCAAAAAATGGCCACAAATCATTGGCATGCTGGAGTATCAATTCTGCTGCCTGCACTGCTCTGGAGGAGCCCTATAGTTCATGGCTGAGCAGGTCACAAAGCTTGATGTGGTCTCCTTAATGCTATCTTCTTATCATGGGGGAGCAGCCTCTGCCACTAACTAGCAGATCAGAAGCTGTGGAGCAGGAGCATGAGGGAAAGGAGATGGCGAAAGAAGGGGAGGAAGAGGAAGGGAAGCTGCAAACTAGACAGCCCCTTCCTGGTCAAGCCCTTTGTGAGCAAATAATTAATGTTTGACCAGTAATTTCAAATCCCATTTAGCTGTTAATCCCCCAATCCTTATCTTTCCTGTCATTGGTCATCATATTGTCCTCTTTCCCACAATAGAAAATAAAAACCAACACCAAATACACATTCCAATCCAAATTTATAAGTTACATAATGCTATAGAGCATGCACCTTTGCCTGTAATTTTGCTCCAGTGAGCTGCTCCTGTGGCTACAGCATATTCAGTTTGGATGGTGGACGGCTGCTGAATTTCAGTGGGCTAGACTGCAGATGGCGGTGGGTGGGCTGACAGGCTACAGCAATTGTCCTCATGGAGTTGCAGGAGAGGGAGCATGAATGCTGTCAAACTGAGAGAGGACAGCTGGTTTGTACTCCATAGACTGACTGACTGCCACATCCCCTGAAGTGGTACCTCAGCAAGCCAATATTCTGTTGGTGACCAGATTGCTGGAGAACTGTAAAACCTTTGAATAGTGGTTTTCAGAATTATGATGGCATCAGCCTGAGATAACATGGCAGCAAACTGTGTTTCGTTGTGTGTTCGGGATCTAGATGGGGTTCTTTAGGATTTGCCTGTTTCCCTAAGAAAACTACTTGAGAGTGTGGTTTGTAAAAAACATTCTTGTTTATTTACTGCTCCATGTACTTCTAAGGAACTCTTCACCAGATTAGGCTCCTTCTTCCCCACAGATCTCAGTTACTTGGCCATGTGTCATTACATCATAGTTGCATCAACATCATGTGCTCCAGACATTAACCCTTTACCCTGTATCTCCCTCCAAGTCTTTACCCCAACTATATACATCCTCCTACATCTGCCCTCAAAGGGCGAAATCATCTGTGCCCAATGGCGTCGTTGGAGGGTGCTCGGCAGCGTGAGCAGACAATATGGCAAGAAGGCCAAAAATCAGTTTCACAATGTCATGAAACCAGTTTGCGATCATTCACTCAGCCCATCAATGGCGAGCTGCGTTCCCCATCAACAGACACCGGGAACCTCATTGTAATATATCTGCATTTGATTATAAGGCCAGCCCATCGGACTCTACCCCACACTGGATCATCCATCCATATCGGCATGATTGCATGCCTCGACAAGTGTGACGTGCAGAAGTTGCGACTTACCACCAGGGCCTTTCTTACCTTGCGGACAACAGAGGAGCAGAAGATGCTGGAGCCCAACACCAACAGAACATTGGAGGGATGTCCATCACATGCTAGGTGAACTCCCATGAACATGGCTCTGCTGCAAAGCAGCCCATGGAAGTTGGAAAGGCACTGTTGAGAGTCTGCTCACAACAGATGATGTTCAAGGAGATGGAGAGGAAGGTCCAACTGTGTTTGGGAGAGGAAGATGTACCAGCGGGTAGTAGGGGGAGGTCTAGGATCAACTGGGAGAGGAAGAGATGTCAGGATGGGTTGAGGTTGGGACGGGACAATGAAGGTGTCAGGATAGGGTAAGGTTGGGACGGGAGAATGAAGGTGTCAGGATGGGGTGAGGTTGGAAGAGGGGGAGGGAACATAGGGGACGAAGGGGTAACAAGGGTGAAGATGGAAACTGGGGAGGTAGGTATAAGGTGGGTGGAAAGTGTAAGGGAAGGAGTTCAGAGGGGGGGGCAGGAGTCCGGAGAGGAGAGGGAGTCTGCGCAGAGGAAGGAATGCAGAGAGGGGAGGGAGTAAGGCTGGAGGAAGAAGTAAGGGTGGGGAAAGGAGTCGGGAATGGGGAAGAACTAAGTGTGAAGGAAGAAGTAAGGCTGGAGGAAGAAGTAAGGGTGTTGAAGGAGTCAGGAAGGGGGAAGGACTAAGCGGGGGTGGAATTTGGTGGTGGGAGAAGATCAAGGAGGGGTGGATTCCTGTGGGTGGAAGAGATTCCAAGGGGGGAAGTGGTCTGGAAGGGAGGATGTCCAGGTGAATATGCAAGGGAGGGTTCTGATGAGTCTATGGTTGCCTCCTGGAGAGCAAACCGAGAGTGGGCATTGTATGAGGGAATGCTGAGAATGACCGAGGGCAGAGTAAGGTGGTAGGGTGGTAGGGCGAGGGTTCCACGGTAGCGGTAGAAGAGACAGCAAGGCTGGTTGGTGGGGACTTGGAGGCAGACATGGACCCTGGAGGTGGAAAAGAGGGAGTTGGGGATGTGAACATGGATGGGTTTGGGATTTTCGAGAAGGAAGGGACCATGCACATTCATCTGGACATCCCCAAAGGAAAAGGGTTGTGGCTGGTAGGTCACAGAGAGGAGGTGGAAGGTGATGCCAGGGTGGGTCAACAATGATAGGGGAAAGGAAATGGGGAGGCGAATAGATAGGGGAGCTAATGAAAAAGTGAATCCAGACCATACTGGCGAAATCGGAAATGAAACAACAGTTATGCTGGGCGAGATCAGGTGCTGCATGGAAGTGTGATCATTGGATGGGCGGAGATGCAGGTCAGCTCAGATGAACAACTGAAAGTGAACCCCAGCAGGCAGCATTGAAAATGCTCAGAATACTGAGGTGAGCGTGATACATGGAGGAACTGCGTGCGTGGGGGAATGCTTGCACGAGGCTCCGAAATGCCCTGCAACATACATACACACTTCTCCCTCCAGAATCACTCATTAGCCATCTGCTCCTTCTGCGGTGACAGAGGCCAAGGGTTGAGTGGGTCACAGGCAAAGGGGACTCGAAGGGAGAAGACAGCCTCTAAGATTCCTGAGTGGATGACCCAGGGGTCTCCAGCTGCCGCTCCTCCTCCCTTCAGGTGCCCAAGGGCTCTGGCCTGACTCCTTGAGGGGAAAGAGCCTGGAGGGACGTCAAGGTGCCTCGTTTTCCTCTCGCGTTGCCATTACAGGAATTCACCCATTGCTCCTGCACTGGAGTGCAGGTGTGCATACATCTTTGTGTTCTGCTAGACCAGGGTCTCCATGACACCACCTCATCAGAGAGCAGGTGGACACACTCCTCTGACTCGCATGCCACCTTCTTGAGGGCTTCCAATATTGCCCCATTTTCTGCTAACTCTCCAGGACGAGTTGGAAGGCCAAATCCAAAGGCTTGTCATCTGACCGGGACCTCGCAGATGCCTGATCTCCAGCAGTCTGACAAGTGCCGGAGAGCACACATGAACCTGCTTCCTGCTGCTGTGGACGCGTATCTGTGCGGTGACCACCACATTGTGAACCCAAGCCTGCTCCAGTTCTAAGTCCCACCAAGGTGTCTATCTCTGTAGGGTGTGGGTAAGCACTGTGACGGGTTTTCCAGGCTGCTATTTCCAGTTCTTCTTGGCTGGAGGTGAGGACCTGGGTGGAGCTGAGGAACTGGCTTTCTGGGGATGTCAGTCCATTGGCAGAGCCCTCTGTGAACCAAAGTAGAGATAGTTAGTGCAGGGCAGCAGAGTCAAAAGCAGGAGAGAGAGCACTCACAGTTGCATTGAGAGAGGGATAATGTGGTACAGGATCCTCACGAGGGTGTTCGCTGCCGACCTCATTGTCACTGTAGGCACGGTCTATGTCCTTGCCAGTCAGCGCAATGGCACGCTTGTCAAAGTGAGTGAGGGGCCTAATGTGGACCACTCCGCTCCTGGTCTGGGACCTCTCCCTGCTGATGTGAGCAGGCTTCTCCTGCATGAAAACAGATAGAGAGAGTGTGAGCAGGACACGTGACACTGGAATATTTGTGTGTTGGGCGGAGCTATGGACAGGATGAGGACACGAGCTCAAGAGGGTATGAGCCTGAAAGAGATGTGAGGGTGTGTGTGAGAGTTAGTGATGTTGTCCCTTGAGATGTGAGATGGAGATATGAGTGTGAGTTGAGAGTGATGGGAAAAGTGAGTTAACCTTGTAGAATGGATGAGGCCATTCATTCTGTAGTGGCACTGAGTGGCTGTCCTCTTTTGTAGGGCATTGGTGCTAACTACCACTGCCACCACCTCCCATGCTGGATTGGTGATGCAGCTGCCCATCCTGCAGCCAGAACAGGGGGCAGAGGACATCATGGTGGGCCTCCATGGTGTTCAAAAGGCGCCTGAGAGATGCATCACTGAAACAGGGGGCTGCAGTCTTTTTGCCTTTTGGGTCCATCCTGTCTTCTGTGTGGCATCCTGGGCTGGAAGCATTGGAGATGTGCGTGCGGCTGCACTTTAAATATGGCACCTGGCGTAACTAACCGGCGAGGTGATGCCATGGTGGGCAAATGAGAGCCTGCCTGTTTCGGCATGTTTCCAGGGAATGCATAATTAATGTGGTGGATTTGGGATGATAAGGTGTAAAAAGCCGCTATTGCGGCCGACAGATAAGATGTTGTTTTACCCACGCACTACCGCACTTCGTGCAAATCTGAGACAATTCCACCCAAAGTCTCAGACTTCACAGAGTTAGTCTTTGAGGTACCTTGACGAATCTCCCTGATCTTATCCTAATCTCTTTCTGAGGTCAAGGACATTCTACACCCTCTCTTTGTTCGATATGAGGGTCCTCCTCCTAAGTGACTGCAGAGCTTTGTCTTGTTTCTTGTTCCTTATCTCCTCCCGGACCTGAATAGTAAGCCCAAGTTTCTATTGGCTACCTTTCCAAGGGGATTAAGGCGCTGCAGTTTCTCCTTATATTTTCCTGGTCCATCTCAATCCTATAAAATCTTGGTTGTCTGTCTCTTTCTATTATTGTGCCTTCTTTCTGTTGGTCTCATATCCATTGTCTCTCCCTGGGCAGCAGCACTATTAAGTCTTGTGTTCTGTGACTGAAGTTGAAGTTATCAGTTTATTTTTTATTTGTTTTAAAAAGCTCCTCACTTTTTAACTCTCTCATTGCCATTCAAGGTAACATTTAGTCCTAGTTTTTGTTGCAGAGCTGGAAGCTGAGTTCTTAGTCATCTTCCCATTAACAAGTCTAATGGTGAGAACCCAATCTGTAGCGTGAGGTTCTATAAGGAAGAAGGGCTAAGTTAATATCTTTGTTCTTTTCATCAATTCTTTGATTGCTAGATCTCTCTCTGCTTCTCCATTGGACTGAGGATATCTAGGTGAGCTAGTCGCATGCATAAAACCGTATTGCTGTGCAAAGCTATTGAATAAACAAACTGTGGAGGCTACAATGTCGGGGATACCATGTGTCGTGAAGATTCTCTTCAGTGACTGCCTCCGCCTTGATATAGTGTAATCTATTCATTTCAATCCATCTGGAACAGTAATAAATGATGACAATGAAAACTTTCTCTTTAAACTCAAATAAATCCACTCCCAAGTGCTCCCATGGCCTTTATGGAAAAGTGGAGCGTGCTAGTGGTCCACTCTGCTGTTGGCTATTCACTTCTCAAGTAAGAAAACTCAAGATTAGCCCTTCAATACAATGACTAATGCCTGGCCACCAGACTGCTGGGCTCTTGTTTGGCATTTCATTATCCCAAGTGACCTTGATGAATATTCTGGAGAATTTCAAGTCAAAGTGTTTTAGGAATGACTAGTCTCTCATCAAAAACCAAGAAATCATCAATGATCGTGAGGTGTTTTCTCTGTTTAAAGTACTGGCATAGAATTGGGTTGTTAGGAGCATAAGCTTCTCTGGCAATACTCTTTTATGTAAATAATTCATCATCCTGTTGTCGTGCTTGCTTAACCTCTTATAGTTTCTTCTCTGCAGCTGGTAAGTGTTTGGTAATGAGTGAAGTATATGTTTCCACTTCCTCAATTAAATTCAAATCTTCCAGTTTGGTTCCTTCCATTGGTATTCTTGATAGTGCATCTGCTGTCATCTGGTATTTCTTTTGAATATACTCAGTCACTGAATTGTATCTCAGTCACAGTCTGAAGCATTGAATGCTAGGTGGCATTTTTGCAATCTCCATGTTTAGAAGAGTAACGAAAAGCTTGTGGTTGGTTTAATTTTAGACATTAATCCCATCATATAATCTGAGAACTTTTCACATGCTCATGTTACTGCCAATGCTTCCTTCTCAATAGTTGCATACCTTTTCTCTGTGCCTGTGAATGATCTTGAGGCATAATAAATTAGTCTTCTTTGTCCATATTTTTGAACTTGAAAGAAAACTTCACCCAAACCTGAAGACAATGTGTCCACTGCTACAATTGTTAGCAATTCTGGATCATAGTGTACTAGGATTTCAGGTGGAATTAGAAGTTTTTGATCTTCTCAAAACCATTTAGTTGGGCCACATTCCAGCACCACTGTTCACTTTGTCTCAACAGCTATCTTGACGGCTCAATGATTTCCACCAAGTTCAGTAGGAGCTTGTTCACTTGTCTCACTGTATCTATGTAATGTTCTGGTTTGTGGAAGCCCTCTAATCATTTTTGTTTTCCGTGGGTCAGCTGTTATTCCTGAGGCTTGCACGTTGTGCCCTAAAAATTTATTTGTAGGTTTGCAAATTCACATTTCTCAGTCAGTGTCAAACCTGCATCCTGTAAGGCTTTCAGGACTGCTCTTGCTCTACAGTTATGATTTTCCTTCGTGGAGCCGTGTATGAGTATGCCATTCAATCTTTCCATGCCTTCTAGAGTCTGAGGCATTGTTTTTTGGTATACCCCTGGTGCAGAAGCAAGTCTGAATGGCAATCTGTTAAAACATTAATAACCAAATGGTGTTACATAAGTGATTAGCAGTCTGGATTCTTTGTTCAGAGGCAACAGCCAAATGCCACTGTTTGCATCTAATTTGGTGAATTGGGTACTTTTAATTAGCTTGGCAAGGCTTTCATCCACTCATGCCATTGGGTAGATCATACATTCCAATGAGTCAAGCCCACCTAGATTCTAACTGAGCCATTCGGCTTTGGCACCATGACCATTCTAGAACAAAACTCTGTTGGTATGGTTACTGGAGGGATAACCTGTGCTGTAGCATGTGCTCACTTTGACCCTTGACTTTGTCCAAGAGTGGGTGAAGGTTATTCTTTGGTGTGAAGAGGCAAATTGGTTTAGTATCAGCTCTTAGGGTTACATAATATTCAGTCTTCAGCTTTCCTAAGCCTGAAAATAATGTTGGAAATTCATTCCTAAATTCATTATTGGACTGCTCATCAGCAGTTTCATCAACCTTGTAGATCGGCCTCAATGCTTTCCTGCTTAACAATGATGATTCTTGGTTCTGTATGACATATAGAGCTTCAATGATTTCTTTATCCTTGTATGTTAATCTTGCCAAGTGTTACCATATGACTTTCAGTGTAGTCCCTCCTGGACCCTGTAACGGGATGGATGATGGCTGTAGTGTGATATATTTAAGTCCCTTTACTTCATCAGATAAGACTGAAGCACCTGTGCCTCTGTCTAATGTAAACTCTGTGGGGTGCCCATTCACTTCAAGTTTAAGGCTCCAGTAATTATTTTCTGCTCAATTAACTTCCCCTGGGAAGGTTACTTGTTTTTTTTCTCTGTGGCTCTTCCACTTCTTTTACTTGATCTGTGAGCTTCTTGCATTTTAGATTTGCAGACAATTTTCAAGTGTCCTAACTTCCCACAGTTGTGGCACTCTCCTTTCCCTGCTGGGCATTCTTCCTGCTGGTGCAGGATTTTCCCTCCACACCGCAGGCATTTCCTTGATTTTATGGATTTCTGCTTTAATGCACTTTCTCTTCACTGTCTGACATTTTGAATGGCCCCATTCATTCATTTCCTAGGCACCTCACTTTCCCCATGAACAATTGCCCTATTTTGCTTTCTGAGCTCGGTATGACATGCAATGTATATTGCCTTAGTGAGAGTTAGATCTTCTCTCGTTTGCAAAAGATCTGAAAGAGTTTTTGACAGGAAACCAATTACCGTTCAATCATGTACCAATTCATCTCTCAGGATCTAGTAGTCGCAATTTTCTGCTAGCCTGTACAGGTTATTAATGAATGAATCCATGCACTCACCTGGTTTTTGTTTCTGCCTATTGAATTTTGCTTGTTCACTGATTTTTTTTTCAAACACTGAAGTATGAATCGAATGCCTGGAGGACTTCATCGTAAGAGCTTGAGCCCTTCTCGATTCTATGTCTTGTTGATAGGTTGTCGACAATATCTCCAAATGCATAAAGTAAAATACTGACCTGATCCTTTTGTTCCTTCTTAAGCAAACCTGAAGCTGCTCAATATCTGTAAAACCTCTTTCTCCAGTTGTCCCAGTGTTTAGCCTGTTGCCAGCCTTCTGCACTTCAGAATGGCTCTGGGTGTGGCAATGTAGACTCCATGCTTGCCCTAAGCTCTGGATCTCCTACTGCTTCAGTAGCCTGGTTTGTAGATTGCGATCTGTGCCCACAGCAGTCAGGCCATGGGTCTATGTCTCAGCTTGTATCTGCTGTACCCATGATGCTTTGAGTTCTTAGGTGAGTCTTCAATCAATTTTCTATCTATCCTTCTTCCAAGAATCTATAGGTCTGTCAGGACTGCAATCTTTGCTTGGAGTCATCTGGGTCTTTTCCCGTTCTTCAACTAAGACCTCCAGTGCAGCATTTGAAAACCCCAAGGCCCTCTCTCTCCCATGGTCAGCTGTTGTTGATTGTGCCACACAGACTATTCCCAGTGATCTCAGCACATCCAGTAGCTGGAATACATCTTCTCATTAAGGGTACAGGTTGGCTTTAAGTAGCTCTAAGCAGTAACGATGTTGGGCTCCCTGTTGAATGTGGATAGCCAATGGACAGCAAAGGGAACACTGGCTGCATACAGAAATACTGGTAACAGATGGAAATGTGTTTGTACTCGAAAGAGTTACAGAAATACTGGTAATGCACAGGTAATGTGAAGTTGACATCCTTCCTGTATTTCAATGAACAGGAATGGGTTGATCATGATGCGTGTGCCTGTTTTCAAAGGTTATCCAATTTAACCCTCATTACATTTAGTAAATTAATTTCAACAACTTGCTGTTGCTGTTTGCTTTTGTAAATAACCTGCCTTTGTAGTTTATCAATGCTAGTTGGCTTGCCTGGACCCCTATCAGCCTCCTGCCCATTACTTTTACTCTCATAGATGTTTACATCGCAGAAGGAGGCCTTTCGGCCCATCATGTCCAAGCCAGTCAACAAAGATCTGTCTAAACTAATTTTATTTTCCAGCGCTTGGCCCATAGCCCTGGAGGCTATGGCAATGCAAGTCCCCTTGCTTGTACCCTGCTCTGGAGAACTCTCAATGCAGAGATTCCTTCACATCCCCACATCTCTCCATGTCAGTGGCTGTGTTGGGCCAGGTGGACTCCCTGCTCCCAAACAGAGGCACTGAAAGCTGTTGGTGAAGGCCAGGGCCTGATATATCTGGAGTTTTCAGTCATCCTGATGGACTCCCAAAGGATTTACATGGGATTCTGCTGAAGCAGCCAAGAAAATAAGTCCAGTCATTCTTTTTATTCATCAAATTATAGCCCTTTTCTTTTTCTGTGCTCAATATTGATCTTGCGACATATGGGACTCTGACCAGCATCTGCCTATTCAAAAGAAAAACACAGAAATGAGAACTATACTCTCATTTAGTCGTTGCTGTTTTAGAGCGTGACCCTGTTATAGTGCTGCCATGGGTTCAGATCCTATAGCTTCAGATGTGCACAGTCTCATTTCTGTGTATTATTTTGAGGGAACAGCAAAGTAATTATGGAAAATGGTATTAGAGGGTCCCTGGCGGCTATATGATCTGGTTTCTGTAAATCCACTTTGACCATCCACCTCCAACATCCATCTGTCATTGCAGTCTTCTGACAAGTTGACTATGGTGCCATCAAGTGTTGCATTTTGTTTTGGAAGCAGGGATCAACAAATTATGTGCAGTTTTTCCCTAAAGCTAATTTCCCAAGCATCAAAATCTAATTTTTAAAATGCCAAACCTGCAGTCTGTATGTATTGTTGAGGCAGTGTGAATGCAAAGAAAATATTCTTGTACAGAAGTTTTTGTGTTCTGGCACAGGATCATCCATCATCTGTGAAAAAATAAGTGTGACATTAATTAGAGATAGCTGACAAAGGACAAAGGTCTGTAAATTGATATCTTGCTAGCAATTAGAAGCCATTCCATTTCCTTTCACTAAAACTTCCAACAGGACCAGAATAAAAAAGGTGAAACATTTGTCTTAGTATTAAAGACACATTTGCACAATGGCATTATTGATGTCACAAACATTATCTGGATGTCAGGATGAGAATGTGCAAAATATGGGAAGCTCCCCAAATGGTTTACGGAATACATATATCTCCTGGTGTATTTTTGGACCATACAATCAAAGAAGGTCTCAACTTCATTCTTAGCCTGTGCTAATTGAGTTACCCAGTTTCAGCAATGCTGGCAAAGAGGCACAAAATTAAGCTTAATATCCTGGGGCAAGGCTGGGGAATATGTGGTGATGTCAGATGAAGTTTTCCTGTCACGCTTGCTAACCCAGGTTCAAAAAATGACCCTTGGATAAAGTGTTAGAAGGTCAGTGACACATTTATGGGGGAGGCTATGGTGCAGTGGTCTTGTCACTGGACTAATCACCCAGAGAGCTAGGGTAATTATCTGCCACAGCAGGTGGTGGAATTTGATTTCAATAAAAATCTGGAATTAAGTATAATGATGACCGTGAAACCATTTCAAAATCCCATCTGGTTCACTAATGCCTTTACCTAGTCTGGCCCACGTGTGACTCCAGACCCACAGCAATGTGATTGACTCTGAAATGGCCTAGCAAGCCACTCAGTTGCTAAAAAGCTTCAAAAAAAGGAATGAAACTAGAGAGATCACCCAGCATCGACCAAGGCACTTCATGTTGTCCGGAGTCGACGACAATAATCCTATACATGTGCCACTGACATTCTAACACTTTATCCAAGGGTCATTTTTCAAACCTGGGTTAGCAAGCATGACAGGAAAACTTCATCTGACATCACCACATATTCCCCAGCCTTGCCCCAGGATATTAAGCTTAATTTTGTGCCTCTTTGCCAGCATGGCTGAAACTGGGTAACTCGATTAGCACAGGCTAAGAATGAAGTTGGGACCTTCCTTGATTTTTATGGTCCAAAATACATTAGGAGATACATTTATTCTGTAAACAATGTCTTGGCTGCTTCAGCAGACTCCCCTGTTAACCCTGCAAAGTCCTCCTTACAAACACCTGGGGGAAAGTGCCAAAATTGGGAGAGCTGTCTCATAGACTAGTGAAGCAATAGCCTGACATGATCATCCTCACTGAATTATACCTTTTAGATAATGTCCCATCACTATCACCATCCCAGCAGAGGTCGTGGCACAGTGGTATACAGTCGGGATGGAGTTGCGCTGGGAGTCCTTAACATCGACTCCGGACAACATGAAGTCTCATGGCATCTGGCCAAATGTGGGCAACGAAACCTCCTGCTGATTACCACGTACCGCCCTCCATCAGCTGATGAAACAGTGTTCCTCCATGTTGAACACCACTTGGAGGAAGCACTGAGGATGGCAAGGGCACAGAATGTACTCTGGTGGGGGGACTTCAATATCCATTAACAAAAGTGGCTCAGCCGCAACATTACTGATCAAGTTGGCCAAGTCCTAAAGGACATAGCTGCTAGACTGAGTCTGCAGCAGGTGGTGACAGAACCAACAAGAGGGAAAAACATACTTGACCTCATCCTCACCAACCTGCCTGCTGCAGATGCATCTGTCCATGACAGTATCAGTAGGAGTGACCACCGCACAGTCCTTGTGGAGACGAATCCTGTCTTCACATTGAAGATACCCTCCATTGCGTTGTGTGGCACTATCTCCGTGCTAAATGGGATAGATTTTGAACAGAAGCAGCAGAGAGGCTGGAATCTGGGGCAGAACTCAAATTCCAAAAGGGCGCTGTTCATTTTGAGCCCCCTGTCAGAAATCTGGGCACTTCCTGGCTTGAGCGCATATTAAGCTCGCCCACAACTGGTGGATGTTTTTGAGTCCAATTTAAATGAAGGCAATATGTCATATGACATATTTCCCGCTACATGCTCAGGAATGCTGAAAGCCAAGAGGACCTGTGTGTTTTGGCAACCACTAGGGCTGCTGAACAAGGGAAGAGGTCAAAAATGTACTGGCTTGTTTGGCAATGCAATCTAATATAGAATAATCAATTGTCTTCCTGAAATGGGCAAGTGAAACCAACGGATTTTGTAACATTTATTTTTGAGAGTGCCCAGCGGAAAGGATGTAGCAAAGCTGCTGAATTGGAATTCCTTCCCTGAAGTTATCCCAATTGTACAAGAAACAGGAGCCAGCACCCACACAAAATATTTTCCAATGAGCGAAAGGCAAGATCCACTGCTTCAGATCTCTCCTCCAAGGCCTCTGCAAGAATTTTAGGGCCAAAGAATATAGTATAAAATTCTAACTTTGTAAAGTCAGTATCAAAAATACAGAAATGTTTCTGTTGCAGGCATGCAGAGCACTACATCTGCCATAGAGGCATCATCCAGTAATTTTCAAAAACAGGAGGGGCATTGCATAATAAATTAAAGTACAATTCACTCCATATGAGATCAAGAAATGGCTGAGCGCACTGGACGTAAGAATGCTATAGACCCGACAACAATCTAGCAGTAGCGTTAATGAGTTGTGCTCCAAAACTAGCCATGTCTCTAGCCAAGTTGTCCCAGTACAGCTGCAACACTGGTATCTAGCCGACAAACTGTAAATTTGCCCAAATCTGTGCTGTCCACAAAAAGCAGGACCAGTCCAGTTTGTCCAATTACCACACCATCAGTCTACTCTCAACAATCAACAAAATGATGGGAAGTCTGATTGACAGTGCTATCCAATGGCACTTACTGATCAAAGCCGTTGCACCAATGCTCAGCTTGGGTTCATCAGGACCACTCAACCCCAAACCTCATTGCACCCTTGGTCCAAACATGGACAAAGGAGCTGAATTCCAAAGGTGATGTGAGAGTGAATGCCCTTGACTTCAAGGCAGCATTTGATTGCGTGTACTATTAAGGAGCTTGAGGAAAACTAAAGTCCATGGGGGTCAAGAGGAACAGTCTCCACAGGCTAGAGTCATACCTAGCACAAAGAGAGATGGTTTTGATTGTTGAAGGTCAATTATCTCAGCCATAAGACATTGGTACAGAGGTTCCTCAGGCTTGTGCCCTAGATCCAGGGATCATTAAGGTTGAAGGAAGAAATCAAAACTCCCAGCAAATAACCGGCAGAACTACACCACAAGATTTCACTTTTTTCTTAACAAAAACAAACATTGTTCTATATTTCTGGAAACATTAAACAAAACAAGCACCAGTAACAACACATTAGCTTATAAAGACTTATGCTATAAATACAGTTCTACTTTTACTTTCCCCCAAGAATTCCTTTAGCTTACAAAATCTTGAAGGTTCATTCACTTTTCCTGGGAACATCTCAAATAGTATACCAAGCCTTCTGCAATTTACTTGAATTCTCCTTAGTGTTCCAGCTATTCCTCGAGGTACAAATTACATGGGGATCCTTCCATTAGCTTTTGGCTAAGTGATACTCCAATTTTCTTTAAAGACCTCATGATTATGTAATCTTCAGCTTCTTGCCCTGACTTTGAAAAGACATAGGTTGTTTTTTACCCCATCTGCTCCTATAGCTTCTGTACAGCTTTTTCTCCAAGCTGACTGCTTGAATAGTTAGCTCTGCGAGGACCACTGCAGATTTCTTCCTCTGGCAAATCTTGTAACTTCTTTTACCCTCACAAAACCAAAGCTGAGCTTGAGCCCCCACCTGCATTCTGAGCAGTAAACAATACATTAATACTTCCTCTGCTTAGTGGCAGCCCTGACTAATATTCATTTCCTTTGGCTCTCCTCACTTGGTGAATTGCAGCAGAAACAAGATCAATTCTGGAGCTGCCTCTGTCCATTCCCAAACTGGTCTGCTTACTTATGTTAGAAAACAGGCACAGATAAATTAAACAAAAGAACTTTCTAATCAAGGCTCCACCCTGAATCAAATCTCTATGGCAATGAGACACACATGGGCCATTCCAAGGTAGAAATGTAAATTAACTATCTTTTAATTCCAAAGTTTTCCTTGCTTCTGGGAAACCATTTTAATACCTTACATATCTAACAAAGACAGGGCAATACTTCCCAGGCCAACTGGAACCGTTAAGAGCAAGCTCCCTGCCGTTTATGATCTTACCTTTCCGGCTCTGATCTCTAAGTTAATCTTTTGATTGCTAATTGCCTTAAATCTGTTTACCATTTAACTTATATTAACATTTTCTAATTCCCAAAGTTACATTCTCAAATATATAAAACATTAATCAGATTTTCACAACATCTCCTCCAGGATGAAAACAAGAATGCATCACTAATGTGTTGTGTTTTCATTCATATTATTTAAAATATTATGCCTTACAATATGTCATATATCTTAACAACCATCTCACCACAAGTAATGCACAAAACAACCATCCTTCCATTGTCCAATCTAATTCCCAAGCCCATCTCGAAAACACCACACTGCTGAATTCCATGTGCAGGTTAAGATGTAAAATATTACTTCTTGCAGTGTTTTCAGAAAGTTTCCTTCTTAACAATAATTATAATCTAAAGTTCCATCTGCAAAAGGAGATCTTTCATTGTTATTCACGTGTGAAGTCGCAGCCTCAGTTTTTAAAACAGCCTGTTCAGGTTTCAACCTTTGAACTTCACTGTCCTCCATGTTTGTAGTTTCTGTAGTGGCAAAATCCAATATGAATATCTCAATGAATTTTAGTTACACCAGAGAGAATCATCCCAGATTTGCACTACATGCGGTAGCGGGCAGGTGTTGGGTGGGTTTAGGTGTTTTTGGACATCTGGTGGTGTTACGTGTTTTTGAGTATTGGGTGGGTTTAGGTGTTTTGGGAGTCAGATGGATTTAGGTGTTTTGGGTATCTAGTGGGGTTAGGGGCGGAATTGTCCCAGATTTGCACTAAGTTCAGTAGCAGGTGGGAAAAATGACGTTTCACCCATGGGCTGTAATGGCGGCTTCTCATGCTGTATCGCCCCAATCCTGCCACATTAATTAAGCATTTCCAGGAAACACGCCGTTTCAATGGCAGGCAGGGCCTCAGAGCAGCCTTTGACTCCCCCAAACCACGTCAACTGTAGTGCAGCCCTTGAGCCCCCCAAGTCGCTTCTATCGCAGTGCAGCCTTTGTCCCCCACCAAGTCGCCTCCACCTTGAAGTCCAACAAGAGACCCTGGTGAGCGCTGCGCAACCTTACTACACACTCACCTCCAAGTTCCCCTCAAAGTGCAGCCCGCCAAGTGCACGTCTTATATATGCTGTTGTGAAACGTGTTGGCGTGCAATCACACTGACATGCTCAGGCAATCCAGCATGGGCAGATGATTCCAGTGGGCTGGGCTTATAATGAGATGCAATGAGGTTCCCGACATCCAACAGCGGGAAATGTGGCCCATCATTGACTGGCAGAGCGGACAACTGCAAACTGATTTCATGACATTGTGAAACCAATTTTTGGCCTTCTCGCCATATTGTCCAAACATGCCAGATGCCAGCGGGCATGGAAAATTCGCCCACCATCTTCTTCTGGCTCAACCACAGTTGTATTTATATTTTTAAGTCCATTTCCAAGATTTAAACTTTCAAGCAAAAACAAAAATTGCTGGAAAAGCTCAGCAGGTCTGACAGCATCAGAAGAGTCATATGGACTCGAAACGTTAACTCTGTCTCTCTCTCTGCAGATGCTGTCAGACCTGCTGAGTTTTTCCAGCAATTTTTGTTTTTGTTTCAGATTTCCAGCATCAGCAGTATTTTGCTCTTAAACTTTCAAGGTTCTTATCCAGGAGAAGCAAGTCCAAAATTGTCTCCTTAAGTTTTAAATGTTGAGTCAATCCCCCAATCATTTCTGCTAATGCTATTAACCTCACCTTTGTTAACTGTAGCTTAAACTGTACCAAACTAGCCCAACATGCTCGCCTCAGTCTGTGGATTCAAAATCCCACCAAGAACCCCCAATTTTGTTACAGTTAAAATTTTAATTCCCGAAACTAAAAGTTATGTTCTAAAACATATACTCCGAACCCGATTTTCACAACACTTTCAGCTGTTTCACAAATGGCCTCCCGCACCGCCCCCCCCCATCATAAGATCAGAAGTGGAGGATGGTCATCGATGATTGAACAGTGTTCAATTCCATTTGTAACTACTCACATAATGAAGTATTTCTTGCCCAGATGCGGCAAGATTGGAAGGCATTCTACACCCGATATTGAGACTTTACTGTTTGGATAGTAGACGATGCTGAGGACAGTGCTTTCGCTGTATGGGGTGATTTTAAATTAAAGAAAAACATTAATAGGCCTCTGTGATCTAAAGGAGCCACTGTACCATTCCCTGCCGAGCAATTTCAGTATTTTCTACACATCAGCTTGGATAACTGTTTTGTAGAAATTAACCTTAGCCTGTGAAAAATGTGCTGATCCCACGACTGAGTGATGTTGCTGTTAATAGTCAGAAAGTTCAGCAGTTTCCTATTTTGGTTGTCTTGCTGTCCACTGTAATTGGTTCCACGTCTGGTCAGAATTAGTTTTTTGCACCAATGGGAATGAAGCTACAAAGAGACCATTAAACAATTAATGGACACTTAATCTGTTCATTCCTACATCTTCTTTTAGAAGCAGGACTAGAGTCATACTATAATATGCAATATGCCAAAACATCAGTAACGTTATGCAGCATTAGCAAAGTATGTTATGACATTTCAGAATGTACACTGGCTATACCTGCTGTTGGACATCCTGGAGTGGTACACGTTGGTTATTTGAAGAGCTAAGGGCTAACAGTCAGCCTTCTTTGTATCTTAGAGCAACAGGATTTCCACAATCAACAGGATGACTTTGAAATGTCATTACAGGAAAGCATGGCTTATCTTCATCGTTTAGCGTCTGAGTGCTATTTACGTGAAATGCTTGTGCAAGGAATTAGTGGAAAAGAAAAAAATAAAGCCATGTATTTATACAGTGCCTTTCATGACCACAGGATGTCCCAAAATACTTTGTAGCTAATGAAGTACTTTTGAAATGCAGTCACTGTTGCAAGGTATGAAAGACAACAACTAATTTGCACACTGCAAGCTCCCTCAAAAAGCAACATGACAATGACCAGTCTGTGTTCCTGACTGAGGGATAAATATTGATCAAGACACCGTAGGTATCTCTTCGGCTCTTCTTTGAAATAGTGCCATGAGATTTTGTTGCCTCGACTTGAGAGGACAGACAGAACCTCGCTTTGATGTCTCATCCAAAAGACAGCGCCCCTATGAGTATTGCCCTGGAGTTTCAGTCTAGCTTTATGTGCTCAAATGCTGGAGTGGGACTTGAAGCCAGAGCCATCATTCAAAGTTGAGCCATGATTGATACTCGGTAATGAAAGTGTAGAACAGTGACAGTAATGAGGTCAGCCACGAATGATTTAAGCTTAACTTTGGTGGCTATGGTAATAAACATAGTTAGAGAGACATATTAACTATAGTCTGGAAAGATACCAGTTAATAAAGCCTGAGACGAAACAGAAAATACTGGAAGTGCTCAGTAGGTCAGGTGAAACCTGTGAAGAGAAAAGAAAGATGAGACTGGATTTTCCTGGAGCCAGGGAAACTCCAGGTACCTTTAAAAATGGCTGATGGGACTAGGATCCAGAAATCCCACTCCCAGTTCCAGTAGATCTCATTTTCACCCCTAGGGGAAGGGGACAGTGTATGAAGTGCATAGGTGCAAATTACAAATCAGCTGGGTCAATAAACTCAGTGTACATGACACGCAGACCAGATTTTCACTCCAGGAATGGCCTCAACCTGCAATGTATGTCCCACGAAATTAAGAGGAGATATTTATTCTCATCAAGGATGGGTAAGGTATGTAGAACTGTCAAACTGTTATTTAAATCCCCTGTCCGTTAAATTTGGTGGTGGGGTGGGGGGGGCGAACACTGTCTGCCTGTGTCTGTGAGTGTGAAAAAACCTGTTCTAGCAGTTTCAATAGATGTTTGTTGACATAACCATAAGGGCTGTCATCATCGCATTATTACTGCTTAACTGCTTCCATAACCTGACATTATCACAGTGGGGGCCTTTAAGTTCACTGTTTGATTGACAGCTCCAAGAGGGTCCAGAGGACTGGAAAATCACTAATGTAACCCCCCTGTTTAAGAAGGGGGTGAGGCAAAAGACGGGAAATTACAAGCCGATTAGCCTGACCTCGGTCGTTGGTAAGATTTTAGAGTCCATTACTAAGGATGAGATTTCAGAATACTTGGAAGTGCATGGTAAAATAGGTCAGCATGGTTTCATCAAGGGGAGGTCATGCGTGACAAATCTGTTAGAATTCTTTGAGGAGGTAACGAGTAGTTTAGACAAAGGAGAGCCATGGATGTTATTTACTTGGACTTCCAGAAGGCCTTTGACAAGGTGCCGCACAGGAGGCTGCTCAGTAAGATAAAAGCCCATGGTGTTAGAGGCAAGGTACTAGCATGGATAGAAGATTGGCTGTCTGGCAGGAGGCAGAGAGTGGAGATAAGGGGCTCCTTCTCAGGATGGTGTCCGGTGACTAGGGACGAATTCCACAGGGATCAGTGTTGGGACCACAACTTTTCACTTTATACATTAATGATCTACATGAAGGAACTGAGGGCATCCTGGCTAAGTTTGCAGATGATACAAAGATAGGTGGAGGAACAGATAGTATTGAAGAGGTGGGGAGGCTGCAGAAGGATTTGGACAGGTTAGGAGAATGAGCAAAGAAGTGGCAGATGGAATACAACATGGGGAAGTGTGAGGTCATGCACTTTGGTAGGAAGAATAGAGGCATTGACTATTTCCTAAATGGGGAGAGAATTCAGAAATCTAGAGTGCAAAGGGACTTGGGAGTCCTAGTCCAGGATTCTCTTAAGGTTAACTTGCAGGTTGAGTCGGTAGTTAGGAAGGCAAATGCAATGTTGGCATTTATTTCAAGAGGACTAGAATATAAAAGCAGGGATGTGCTGCTGAGGCTTTATAAGGCTCTGGTCAGACCACATTTAGAATATTGTGAACAAGCTCAAGAAGGATGTTCTGGCCCTGGAGAGGGTCCAGAGGAGGTTCACGAGAATGATCCCAGGAATGAAAGGCTTAACATATGAGAAACTCTGGGTCTATACTCGATGGGGTTTAGAAGGATGAGGGGGGATCTGATTGAAACTTACAGAATACTGAAAGGCCTGGATAGTGTGGACGTGGGGAAGATGTTTCCATTTGTAGGAGAGACTAGGACCCGAGGGCACAGCCTCAGAGTAAAGGGAAGACCTTTTAGAACAGAGATGAGGAGAAACTTCTTTAGCCAGACAGTGGTGAAACTATGGAATTCATTGCCACAGAAGACTGTGGAGGCCAGGTCATTGAGTGTATTTAAGACTGAGATAGATAGGTTCTTGATTGGTAAGAGGATCAAAGGTTATGGGGAGAAGGCGGGAGAATGGGATTGAGAAACTTTTCAACCATGATTGAAAGGCGGAGCAGACTTGATGGACCAAATGGCCTAATTTCTGCTCCTATGTCTTATGGTCTTATGGTTATTAAAGGTGAAGCTGCCTTTGATGTGAGATTATGAAATCAAATGTTTGTTTTTGTAAGGGATCATGGAATGAATGGGGCATATGTTGGCATGGTGGGTATGAGCGAGCATTGGAGTGTGTGGGGGACATGTGTTGGCGTGGTGGGTATGAGCGAGCATTGGGGTGTGTGGGGGAAATGTGTTGGTGTGGTGGGTATGAGCGAGCATTGGGGTGTGTGGGGGGACATGGGTTGGCATGATTTGGAATGGATGGTGAATGGGGAGTGGGTGGGGGGTGTGAGCAGTTGTGAAGGGTGAGGGCTAGAGGTCCTACTATCTAACAAAACAGCTGAGGCAAACTCCCAGAGAACCAAGGTGGGCCTTTTAACCTGATTGCCTCCGCGCACAGCAACCCCCATGTCTGCCTCTGATCTGCATCTGAGGGTGAAGGGCCTGACACCAGCCACTCAACATCCCCGCCCCCAACCCCCAGAACGAAAATCAGGGCACTTTTTCCTTCAAGACTGCTGCACCAAGCCGGGGCATATCCCAACTCCTGCTCTCTGCCTCGAAGATAATCCAGCCCAACGTATCGGATCTGTGATCTGTCATCGGGTCCGTTTCTCTTTCCACAGATGCTGCCAGGCTTGCTGAATATTTCCAGCACTTTTTGTTTTTATTTTGGATTTCCAGCATCCAGCATGTATTTTGCTTTTTTATTTGGGTAAACCTTTAAAGGATTCAAGATCAGTTTGAGAGTAGTTTCTTTGAAGTAAACATTTACAACTGTTTGCATGAATAGTGTGTTTACGAAGGATTCTGGAAGAGATACGTCATGGCCTCTTGTTTGTGACATGTACCTAGGATGTCAACAAAATAAAGCGCATAAAGGCATTCAAAGTGCTTCGGAGATCTCACAATATGCAGCCAGAAATCAAAAGTCACTCTCTGTATACTGTACAGATAGTTTAGATATAGATATTAAATATCAATAAATTCTGTTCTGTATTCAACCAGCAAATGTTTTGTGTTCACATGAAGCGTGTCGCAGAAGCAAGGATGTTGACAACAGTCAAATGTTAACATGTGCAGGTAAAACAATTAATCTGCATTCAAAGGTGTTAGGAAACTTAGGCCAGAATTTTCCAGCCCCATTGGTGTTAGGCAGTTGGCAGGGGGGGTGGGGGGGGGGGGGGGGGGGGGGGGGGGGGGTTGCGGGGGATGGTTTCACGCTGTTGCGAACCCAGTTTGCAATCGTCCGCTCCACCCATGAATGGCGGGACGCGTTTCCCACTGCCACACATCAAGAACCTAATTTCAATACATTAACATCTCATTCTAAACCCTGGAATTGGAATCATCCCCACACGTCTGTACATAAGTGACGCACACTTGGCGAGCTGAACTTCACTCAGGACTTCAAGGTTTGTTTGCCTAACTTGCTTCAGGCAGCACTCACGCTCATCAGCGCCAGACTTTGCAGGCAGCACCGCATCACTTTTAGGGGGGCTCATGGGCAGGCCTGCACGTACCAGGCCAGCCGTAAGGCAGGGGTGGTTTTTCAATGGCTGCAGGGCCAGGGCTTGCTTGAGGAAATGGGGTATCCTAGGGTGTGCATGAAGGCACAAGTTGATGTGTGAAAGTGGCCTCAAGATGGTGAGGGATGAGGAGGCAGTCTCCAAAGGATATCAAGTCAGATGGAGATGTGAGGGTGCATGAGAGAGAGTGAATGGTGATATCCCTTGAGCTGGCAGTGAGTGGGATGCCAGTGAATGTGTGATGTTCTTGTGAGTGTGTGAGTTTAGAGTGATGAGATGGTTGCCTTTCCCTGGCAGCACAAATGAGATCATTCATCCATTTCCTGCACTGGATGCCCAGTCTCTTTGGTGCAGCTTTGGCACTAACCACCTCTGTCACTGCCTCCCAAGCCGGAGTGGCGAGACTGGTGGGCCTCGGGGGGCCAGAGCATGGGTAGAGGACATTGCAGTGGGCCTCCACGGCATCCAAAAGATGTCACAGGGATGCATCACTGTATCGGAGGGCTACAGTCTTCTTTGCTTTTGGGGCCATGTCTTCACCGGAGCAGTCCTGGGCTGCAAGCATTGAGAAGTGTTCATGCGGCTGCAGTTTAAATATGGCACCCTGCATGAGGAAGCAGCAAGTTAGCAGCATGGCGGGCAAATCGGAGACCGCCAGCCAGCGAAATGGCGTATTACCTGTGGCTGCATAATTAATGGGGTGGGAATGGGACGACACAGCGTGAAAACCCGCCATTGTGGCCGGCGGATAAAACAACTTTTTCCTGCCCACTTCTGCTTTGTGCAAATCTGGGACGGTTCCGCCCAATGAGTTTGAGGACGCAATAGGCATAGGAACTCTATACAAGTGGTTGAAATGGCTGGGGGCAACAATTCCCAGAGAAAAGAATTTCACACAACCATCCAGGTCAGGAAGAGGGTGAGAAATAAGTCCACAGTCATAAATCTAAAGCTGAAGCTTAATACTGGAGCACAGAGTAACATCATCCTGTTCAGACTATACCAGAAGATCTTTCCTGAAAATTTTAAAGGAAAGGCACTCAGGAAGTGAGCAGTGTCATGCTAGCAGCATATGGGGTGACTTAGATTCGACAAAAACCCAAATCGGAGGCCCACACAAAGGAAAAATGTTAACTGTATGTTCTACTTCACTGAAATAGATGGTCTTGCTATATTGGGGTTTAGCTGTTGCAAAGAGAATGCAGCTGATCTCAGTAAACCATGAGATAAAAGATCCATCACCTAATGAACATAACACGACCGGAACTGAATCAAATTCGGGATGATACCAGCAAAGACAAAGAGTTACAGTTGCTCTCTCAGTAAGTGATCCAAGGACGGTCTGATAATATAGAACAAACACAGCCAGCAATATGGCAGTATTGGTCTATCAGAGATGACATTTCACTAGAAGACCATGTTATGCCAGCTAGGTCCGAAATAATCATACCAAGAACAATGCAGGAAGAACTTCCCCAGGAGGTACCTGGAGTGTAAGCTCAGAGCCAGGTCAGCTATGTACGGGATAGGCATCCATAAAGACCTCGAAAGAATTGTATCTACATGCAGCATATGCCAGACATATAGAAATATACAGCAGAAAGAGGAGATGATAGCTAATGAAGTACTACCCAGACCATGGCATTTTGTGGGAGCCAATTTATTCAAACACAATCAAGAGTGGTATCACACAGTTGCAGACTATTATGCAAAGTTCCCTTTTATTCAAAAGGTGGGAGATTTGAGAGCTACAACAATCATCCGTCCACTGAACAAGGGATTGCTGAAAGAATAATAAGGGACAATGAAGCCCAATTCCCTCCAGAAAATTTAAGAGATTCACTGAATAGTATGGGTTCAACGTCGTCACCTCATCACTGCAATTCCCAAGGGGACATAGCTTTATAGAAAGATACATGCAGATGGTCACAAGAACCCTCACAAAATGCCGAGAGACAAAGGAAGACCCAAACTTTGTCTTACTGTCACTCCGAGCTGCACCGCTCAAGGCATGAGATGACATGAAATCGCCTGCAGAGCTATCGAACAGAAGAAAATATATGACAGCTCGGTCAAGCAAGATACTCCCTCCAAGTGACTTAGAGAAAGTGAAACAACAACTCACTGATACACAGGGAAAAGGATGTCAACACTTCAATAAGCATACCAAAACCCTGCCTGGGCAGTTGAAAGGACAAGCTGTCCATGTACAGGATCCAATCATGAAAACCTGGAACCCAGCAAAAGTTGTTTTTGAGCTGGAACCCCGAGGTCATATACATCAGGATGGTCAGGGCTGATGGTGGGGGGGTTGGTGGTTGCAGGGTACAGGAGTGGGGGACACTTGGAGATTGGGAGGCAGTCGGTGGTTGGGGGTGCTGGACAGGGGGCTGCTTGGAGGGTGGGGAGTAGTTGGAGGGTGGGGGCATGGTTGGATGGTGAGTAGTAGCGGGTGCATAAGGAGTTGTGAGTTGGTTGAGGGAATGGGGGCAGACTGTCGCAATGGGGAGTTTGAGTGGGTAGTTGTGGCTGTGAGGTGGTCGGGTCATGGGGGGATAGTCAGAGGTGTGGGGATTGTCCCAAGTTGGGGGGTAATTGGGGGGGTCAGGAGGGTAGTCGGGGGATCTAGTGGAGGGTTGGGGTGGGGTCAGTACCATAGCTACCCATGAGTTAAAAGCAGTTTTAATCCTTCAAACTTTTCCTGGGCAATTCCCGTGCAGTCTTAGTGTGGGGAATTCCGGGGGTCTCCCAGTGCATATTCTGGGGTACCGCCAGGGTACATTTGGCTGGGGAATGGAATATTAGGGCCATCATTGAGTCCAAAACCAGTCAGCAAATGAGAAAAACAGAGCTCATGTTCAATCTACACTGGAGCTGGAAAAGCAGAAAAAATCACCAACACCACCAGCAACATCACAAACAAGCGAGACAACATCAACAACATCACCAACATCCAGAGCAACATCAACAACATCACCAACATCCAGTGCAACATCAACATCACCAGCAAGAGACACAACATTAGTGACATCAAGCACCGCTCCTACAACACCAAGAGTAACACGCACAACATTATCCATGCATTGTGCCAGCTCACCACTGATTGTGAAGAATGCCAAATCTACAAGGTGGAGGCACAGCATCTAGCACCTAAACAATACCATAAATAATGTTCTTGAGAAAAGAAAACAAGCTATAACAGACTCTTAAAGTGATCAGTTTATTTATAAAATGTTGAATGTTAATCTTCTTCAATCTAGATAATAAAAAAGTTAATGATTAGAACAGTTATATTGATATGGAGACATTATAATTTTTCTGGAGTAAGAGGGATGATATATTGTTATACTATTCATAATGAATAGGAATTAATTGTTATGATAATGTACATCTGGAGTACCACAATTTTTACGTCTTGAGCCTATGGGTTCACTAGTCAAGTAAACTCGAATTGCACTCCTTCATATACACCTGTTAGTTGATTCTCGCTATGAATAACAAAGAGAGACCGACATAAGAACAAACTTGTGATTGCCTATCATAACAGGGGGCAGGGCACTAAATCCTTGCATGCTCTCACAGCCACCTCCAGGTCTGGACTTTCAGTTAACCAGCAACCCATGCTGTACATTGATTGGTCAGTACTGTCACATGGTTAGCCACTTGCATTCTCTTTAAGGTACATGGTACTCCACTTTACCACATCCCTCCCCCTTTACTTAAAAAACACAGTTGACAAACTCAATAATATGTGAACTTTTTACACTAATAACTATTTACAAATAAAATCTCTCAGGAGGCTTTGTTGGATGTATTGAGCATCTCAGTTCAACAACCTCAGCTGTTTTTTCTGAGACCTCCTATTCAGGGGATAGTTGTCCACTAGGTTCCTCAGTGGAAATTGGCAGGTTTGTCTCCCCAACCCCCTCAGGTCCCACAGGCCCCACCAGTACTTCCAAACCATATGACCTGTCCTCTACATGTGGCACAAACTCAAGCGTAGATGAAGACTGCATTTCTTGTGGGATTGGCGATCTTTTGCGGAGATGATCCAGTTATCATCTAATTATTCAGCCGTTTACCGATACATTATAGGAGAGGGGTCCAGTTACTACACTCACCTCGCCTAACAGCCAATTGGGCCAATCTCCAAAGTTTTTCGCGAGGACTGCATCTCCCACCATGAAAGTTCTTTTGCGACCATGCCCATCATGCCTGGTCTTCTGCACCACTTGGCTTTTCTCCATCCTCCCCTCTAAATTCGGCCAGATAAGGGTCGGGCAGGTTTGGAGACGTCTCTTCATCAATAGTTCTACAGGGGCAATGCTGGTCATTGTGTGTAGTGTGGTCCGGTATGCGAACAAGAACCGGGACAATCTCGTGCTGATGGAATCCCCTTCCATCTTTTTCATCCTGAATTTAAAGGTTTGGACTGCCCGCTCAGCCATGTTGTTTGATGCTGGGCAGTAGGGTAAGGTTTTGATTTGGGTAATGCCGTTAAGGATCGTGAACCTCCAGAGCTCCCCAATGGTAAAAGTGGTCCCGTTGTTGAATACGAGGTTCTCCGGCAACCCATGCACTGCAAACTCTGCCGCAATCGGTCTTCGGTGGCAGCCAACATAGATGACTGGATTTCATAGACATCCATCCATTTGCAGTGGGAGTCAATCAGTAAAAGGAACATTTTGCCCAAGAAGGGTGCTACGTAATCGACTTGGAGACGCACCCATGGCCGTCCCATCATTCCCATGGGTGTAATGGAGCTAAGGGCAGGGGGAGCTTTTGCACCTGCTGGCATCGAGGACAGTTTTTGACCAGGATTTCGATATCCAAGTCTATGCCTGGCCACTTCCAGTAGCTGCGTGCGAGCATCTTCATTCTGCTAATGCCCGGGTGAGCGCTATGTAGCTCAGCTAATAACGGCCTTTGCCCCCTTGGGGGCACGATAGCCCTTTATCCCCAGAATAATATACCGTCCTGGCAAGAAAGTTCATATTTGTGATCAGAATAGGGCTTTATCTCCTCAGATTTAGATCCACCTGACCAACCATTCAACACCTGCACATTAGACAAGAGTGGGTCTCAACTTGTCAACTCATGGATTTGTTTGGTCTGAACAGGGGAGAAATCCAGAAAATTTAGCACCAAGACCAGTTCCTAGGGAATCGGAGCCTCCCCGATATTAGCTGGCAGGGGAAGGTGGCTTAGTGCGTCAGCATGAGCGATTTGAGTTCCTGAACAGTGAACAAAAGTGTGTTCGTAGGCGGATAATATTACTGCCCATCTCTGGATGCGAGCTGATGTGGTAGGGGGTATTGCTTTATCTTCTCCAAATAATCCCAGTAGGGACTTGTGATCAGTTATAATATGGAAATGGTGAACATGGATGAAACTTCCAGAAGATGAACACAATATATAAGCCCTCTTTTTCAGTTTGGGGATATCATCGCTCTGTGACACTGAGTGTGCGAGATATATAACCAATGGTTCATTCGGAGCCATCCACCATCCGATGTGAAAGCCCCTATTCCAAAAGGGCGCGTGTCTCCTGTTAACATTAATTCCTTCTTGGGGTCAAAGTGGATCAACAAGGCCGACAATTTTAACAATCGCTTCACTTTCAGGAAGGCATCCTGGTGGGGGGATTACCAACTCCATTTCTGGTTTTTCTTAAGCAGGCTGTACAATGGGGCCAGCACAGCCGAGAGATTTGGGAAGGAATCGGCTGTAGTAGATTACCATGCCTGAGAAGACATTAGGTTCTGTGGTATTTCTCGGGGCAGGTGCCTCACAAATGGCCTGGACTTTTTCTTCCACTGGATGCAGGCCCTGCGCACCAACCTTGTGGCCCAAGTAAACTACCTTCTTAGCTTGGAACAGACACTTATCTCATTTTAAATGTACCCCTGCTTGTGTGAAGCATTTCAGCCCCTCTTCTAGATTTGCTAAGTGGTTATCGTTGGTCAGTCGCGTGACCAATACGTCATCCAAATAAATGATAACATGGGGCAATTCTTGGAGCAAGTTTTCCATCGTTCTTTGGAAACTAGCTGAGGAGACCCCAAAGAGTAGATGTGTGTATTGATACAATCCTCAGTTTTTGTTAATGGTGATGATTTCCCTAGAGTCCTTTTCCAAGTCTACCTGCTGGTAGGCATGGCTCATATCTAATTTCAAATATGTGGTGCCACCTGCCAACATCAAATATAATTCCCCAATCTCGGTTATCAGGTGTTAAGCTGGGGCGCTCTCCAGCTGACACTATCAAGGGCAAGCTTTCAGATTGATCTCCATACATTACTGAGACTTGACATAATCCTTTCATTCTTATTTCTTCACCTGTTAATATTCTCAGTTTAGTGTCCGAAACTTCCAATCTTAAAGGATGGGTTCCTTTATTCAAGTATCTGAATATATGTTCTCCAGTGACGGACATCGATGCTCCAGTATCTACTTGCATCTTAATATGTTGTCCAGTGACTATAATGGATTGGTTGGGCTCTACCCACTTTCAGGTTATATAATGAATGGATGTCTGATTCTATTTCTTCTGGTTCTTCCATGAGACATATGTCATAATTTTTCCCTTTGCTGTCTCAGCCTATCTCTGCAGTGCTGCATTATGTGACCACAGTGGTGGCAGAAAAAGCATTCGACTTGTTTGAACTGTCGATCGCCCACTGGATGCCTGGATGCATTTCTCTCATTCATTTAGTGGGTTTTCATTGTGGTACTGCTGTTTTTTACTGATCTGTACATAGGGGGCATTTCCCACCTTTCTGTGGAGTCCGATGTTTCTGTGCCTTTTATTGCCAGTCAATCCCACCCTACCAGATGGAGGGCGCCATTTTGTGCATCTTTTATAGCTTCCAAATTTCTAACAGCACTCTCCATGGCTGTGGCTAATTCTAATGCCTTGTTGAAGTCTAGATTAGCTTTGGCAAGCAAACACCTTTGAATGGTAACATCTGCAATCCCGCATATCAGTCGGCCTCTCAACATATCACTAATAGATGTTCCAAATTCGCAATGTTCAGTTCATGCCTTTAAAACAGCAACATAATCAGCTATTGTCTCCCCTGGAAGCCTATTCCTTGAATTGAACTTGAAGCGCTGCATAGTGACTGAGGGCTTTGGTCTCAGGTGGTTTTGTACAATTTTTATTAACTTGCCGAAAGCCTTTGAGTCAGGGGGGTTAGGTGATTTGAGGCTGAGCATCAGCCTGTATATTTTGCTCCTACATGTGGAAAAAAGAATCACCTTCTTCCTTTCCTCCCCTGTGATTTTGTTAGCAGTAAATAAGAACACTAGGCATTCAACGGGTTGAGACCGGTCATCTCAAATGGGGTCGAATGGATTGACATGCCCAAACTGTGGCATTGCGATCAACTGCAAGGGGACTGTGCTTCCAATGCCTTCCCAGTTGATGATGAATTCAGGTGTTTGACTTACCGTGGCTTTCTTGACTGCCCTCGATTGATTTTTGTTTTGCATTCCGCAGAGTTGACCTCTCTCTGGGGTCTCTTATAATTTTCTGTCCATGGCCATTTTTCTTGTATGTACCTCTTTAAATGTATTGCCACTTTAAGAGCAGTCATCAATTTTTTTAGCTCCGTCTCTGCAGCTGTCAGCTTTTCTGTGCAGGATTTCATGCTCTTTTTGAGTTTTGGCAGGATCTCGCAATCACGATTCTGCAGGGTTTTTTTATTTTCTCTTTTTTAAAAATTTAAAACTGCAGCACTGCTTCCTGCTCTGATTGCCATCTATTTTATAGCACAATTACAGATTGTCTTTCTAATGTTTTGCTCACCTGTCTTGTGGATTCTCACTCTGGGGTCTTGCAATTTTGCTATATTCATCCTCATTGCCAATTTTATGTCTTGAGTCACTAGTCAAATAACCTCAAATTACGCACCTTCATATACATTCATTAGTTGGTGCTTGCTAACAATATTGAGAAAGACTGACATAAGACCAAACTGTGATTGTTTATTGCAACAGAAGGCAAAGCATTAAATCCTGTGTGCTCCCACAACCACCACCAGCTCTAGACTTACAGTTAACCAGTAGCCCATGCTGTACATTGATTGATAGTACTGTCACATGGTTAGTCCACTTCCATTCTCTTAAAGGTACATGGTCCTGCACTTTACCACACCAATTTACTGCTACACTACAGTCAGGTGCTAAGCAACAATATGTCAGCCCACCAGCCACATGGTGATGTAAGAAATACATTCGATGAAGCTCCAGCAGTTTGAGTGTAAAATGTGATTATTTCTAATTTATGGGAATCAAAAGACGTAACATACTCATTAGTGAGCTGCTTATGCAAAAATTTATCCCTGCAACATTAGTTAGTTGTGCACATCCTTCACCTTTTCAACTTGCTTTGCTACAGTTGTTCTTCAGCAACTTCTATTGAATGCTTTTGTCAATGACCACATTGGAAAGCTCATTGCAGACCACAATTTATTTACCAAATTTCTGGTGCACACTGCAAGGACCATTGAGTGAACTAAACATTTTAAGTGTCACTTTAATGCCCCAAAGGTTTTCTCAATATTGTGATAGTCTTCAAAAGAGCCTCTGTATAGCTAGGTTCTAGGAGCTTGATGAACAGCATGATGTGAGTTATTGGCACAGCAGTTAAGCTAGAAGCCCTGAGAACCACTTATCTAATATATTTCCTTCAGAATGTTGTTGTATTAGGTTATCTAAGGATAGAAGAGGAATACGAATCTCTATTTGCACCTGGTTGTTGCTTATTGTTTGCTCATTCCTTCCTATTCCTGTATATCACTGCATGATCACAGGTATGTAGAGGCACATATATAGTTAACAGCATTTTAGGAAAGCCACCAATGATGAATAACAGTAGTTGCCTTTCCTGTTGTTGATACTGCACTGCAGGGAATTGTATGTCTGTGTCTGCATGTTTAAACTGAGTACCCCTGACATCTTTATTCCAAAGTGGACGGCAAATTGACTGCAGCAGGATCTATCGCCTGACGTGAGCTGGAAGGACACTTGCATCTAAGGTCAAGGCTGTACTCTAACTGCCAGTAGGACAGGATTCCTTAATATTGATTGTGCGTCTGTAGTAATAAGTGGCACATATCAGTGACAGCCTCCCTGCTTAGTTAAACCATTCCAGGCATTGTTCATCTTGAGGTCCCAAGATAGTTGACCTGTGGATGGTAAGGATGTGTTATGCCGGGTGTTGGCAATACCAACCTGTAGTAGACACCATCTCCAGCGTTATAGATCCTAGTGCTAGTCGCTTCACTCCTTGTTGCTGCTGTCAAACAAAACAAGCTGACTGCCAGTCAGCTATAGCAACAACTTACACAGATTCAGCCTGAAGGTTTTGTACAGAATCACAGAATAACCAATGTCAGGGCACTGATTTTAGCCAAATCTTTGTTTAGGTAAGTACACAAGTGGGGAAAAGGCATCAGGACCGTCACAATAAAGACTGGGAACAAACTTTAGTCCATCACAAATGCCAAAAATCTGCACCAAATGCTGACATTGTTCACTTTTTACCTTTAATGTCAAAGTCATTTCCAGAGGTTAGTGGTCTTTATGTCTGATGCGGCAATGTTAGCCATTGTATTTAATGGGCGAAGTTTATAGAGCCAGCAAGAGCAGGAAATGTGGTCTGAGGGATGATCAAATTAGGTGGGAAGTGGAACTTCAATTTCCCAACAACAGGTAGATGTGCAGATAGAAAGTCAGTTTGTGGCATATGTCAGGCATCACGCTGGCCTGCGGCGGGTTCATTTGCCATAAATACTCATTATCATAAAACTTTTTAAAATAATGCCCTACCTTCAAGATAAAGTCAGCGGTGCAAGGTAATCTTGTCAAACCCAGTTTACATCTGTTTAATGATGGCATCCCCACTGAGGGTGTTCTAGGACAATGTGCTTTGCAATGTATGGAAGAGATGGTCAGCTGTGCCTGCAAGTTCAGTCATGTCCCACAGACTGGGGCCGGGTGCAACACCAGGCACCAACATTGACATTCAATAAAGAGTGAACAAAAACATACAACATTGTTTCTTGCACAATAAATAAAACGCCCCTAACTCCTGTGTAACAATCAATGCTCGCCTACCATGCGGTGTGCCAGTACATTTAGCTATCTGACTAAGCTAGCCTCAACAAATAACGGTGATGTACACATGAATAAAGTGAAACCAATGTACTGTGAATTACTTAGAAGTGAAATTTAAATTTGAATTAATAAAAACCCAAGCACCTTTGTGCTCTCATTATGTATGTTAATGGCAATAGAGTTGAGCAGGAAAGCTTGGCTATGATATAGAGCCTCTCTGTTTGACCAGGGGCTCTTTTATAATCCATAACTGCAACATTGTCAGCTAACATTGGTTTTTACCACTGAAAAGCCTCCCCCATCGTGGAATCAAACACGTTTCCCGTGCATGTCATCGGCAGTTTAAACTTAAACGGAATCACGTGGGAAATGGGGGAAAGCAAAAGAGCAGAAGTGGCGGTCATTTCCGTTTCCACGGTCAGGAACTGTGCGCCGCTGACAAAATTCCCCCTGAACTAACACTCCTGCCCCCAAAGAAACCTCCAAAAAATAATAATAGCTAATTTTGGCAGCCCTCTTCTGTGCCTGCTGATTCTTGGAGCCGGGTTTCCCTAACAAGCTCAGCACCAAGGACCGTCCTCACTACTGCTGGTTGATGTGTGGTTGAAGACTGAATGACATCACGGGAGCCCACATTTTAAGTCTGTCTGTGGTGAGGGCCTTACATGTTGCCCAAAACACCCCTGGTTAAATGACATGTGACATGTATACTGGTGAATGCCATACTGCTGATGTGTTAACCTCCTATACACCCCATTCTTGTTGAGCATGTGGGATGTTAACTGGTGAAAAATCAGGATTTTATCTTTATATTTGATGTCATGATTGAGCACAAACAGTTCAGTCTTGAATCTTTTTTTTTAGTCTCCATTTTCTACCCAGCATGTAATGTCACTCCAATTAACTTAAGTCAAGTATCCTTCATTTCCATTAAGTACCGCATTACATTTCATCGATATAATCAGTGCATCTGCATTTTTGGAAATATTTCATTCATAGATATAACCAATCGAGATACAAGCAATTATTTTACGTTTTCTTCCCTTTCTTCATCATTCCTCTCAATTATTTAAATAACTTGGTACATTTTTAGCTAATCTTCCATTTAAGTTTCTGTAATTCACCTGCTGCTTCATATGTATCCCAAATTGCCAAGTGCATGTGTCAGTCACTTTAAATTCCACCAGACAAGGATATGGCAGTGAATGTACATCATGTTCTCTCTGCATAAACCTATCTTTTGTAACTTAAGTCAATTTTCTTTTTCTGTCATCAGTAGTTCTTTATTCAATCTCAATCCATCATGTCAGTACATGTGCACTCACTTGCAATTCATCCATTCCTAAGGGACATACATGCCTAGTTGAGGTTTCAAAAGTGGGAGATGTTTCAGATCAGTACTATATTCAGAACAGTACAATTTCTGTCTCAGGTGTCTAGGTGTGCTCTAGATGATATTTGAATTCCATTATAAGGTTCCCTTGAATCCCAGAACACTTTATTATTGTCACATTCAGCAATTCCTCTGATAATTTCCAACGCAGGTGACACTTATAGGTACAGGGATACATGTTTACTCCAGAACCTGTGGAGGTTTGGAAACTTCTGTAGCTTGGTGTTCTCTATGGTTGAATTATTCTCAACATGTGACTTTGGGTTGGTGAACCTGCTCCGCTATACCTCAACTACAACCGTTTGCTGATTTGTAAGCAAAAGGTTAAATATATCAGGGATATTGAAGGCTAATTATATGGGAAGTGAAACAAAATATTGCATACTGCCATTGGATAAAGTTGAACTTAAGGCACAATTGGTAAGAATTGCTCTGTATAAACTAACCAGTATTTATGGCCAGAATCTTCGGCTTGGCGAACGGGGGCGGGGCCCGCTTGCCGACATGTAAAATGACACGTGGTGACATCAGGCATGCGTCCTAACATCACCGCGCACCATTCCGGTTTTCAGTTCGGCGGGCACACATCGGAGTCGGCTGCGCATCCAAGGAACTGTCAAAGGCCTTTTAAGGCCTGTTTAAAAACTAATTAAACCACTTAACATAGCTGCCCGTTCAACCTTAAGGCTGGTGGGCAGGTGAAAAGCCCAGACAGCCTTAGCATTTTTCATGAAACCTCATCCACAGACGGGATGAGGTTTCATGTATGATTTATAAGTGAAATAAAGATTTTCATTAAAATTCATAGACATGTGCCAGCTCATGTGACACTTTCACATGAGGGTACATGCCCTAAATTTTTTTTCTTTGTTAAAATTTTTGAAACTCAAACTAATGTCCCTGAGGCAGCTCTGTGCCTCAGGGAGATTTCTTCACTCTTTTGCACGCGAAAGAGCGCAAGCCCCAACTCAGCCTCCTCTGCCCGCCCACACGGGGAGCGCTCGGCACTTCCAGGGCTTTATTTGGTCTGTCCATGTAAAATGACGGCGTGCAGTCAATTGTGGGTGGCGATCGGCTGCGTGCCTGCCTATGATATTGCTACAAATAGTGATCAAGGCAAACCATCCACTGTAGCTGGATTAATGTTTGAAGGAGCTTTTAATTGACATTTTGCTCATGCATTGAGGACACTTTTTAAATTCCCGCAGAAATGCTTTGTAATGTATAAAGAGCATTCAGTCTGAGAAAAGCAGGGAGAGGAGGAGAAAATATCTTCAAAAGACCATAAGGACTCTGTTCAGTTTAATTATGAAATAATAACATTGCAGAAAGAAAGTGTCTTCAATTAAACATGTTTCAAAGTGCTTCGGAGCTGGTGACTTACTTTTGAAGTGTGGTCTCTGTTACATGTTAGATCAAGCAGCAGTCAGTTTATACACAGTAAGCCTCACAAACAACAATGAGATAAATGGCCAGATAAATCTGTTTTGGTTTTAATTGTTAAGGGCTGAATGATTGCCAGGATGCTGCAATTCAAATTATTGCCATGGGATCGTTTACATCGACCTGAAGAGGTTGATGGGATTTTGGGTTGAAGATTTCCACCAAAAGACAGTTCTTCTGACAATGAAGCATTCTTTCACTCTTGTACTGACATGTCACCTTAGCTTATGTGCTCAATTTCCTGCAGTGGAATTGAACCTACAATCACTGCATAGGGTGTTTATGATCTCTGGAAAATCCCAAAACAATTAGAAAAATGCTTTCATATGTGGCAAAAGACACCGATTTTCCATTCACAAAATTAAATTTGTTAATGCAAGAAGGAAGTGTTTAAAAATTCCTTATTTCACTATCCCCCAAGGACCTTTAAATTGATATTTGTCTTTGGAAGAAATTAAGAAAGCTTGGGAAAAAATAAATCTTATTGTAAGAGTACCCTGTGCATGTGAAAATCGTATGGAGTACCTTAATAGGATTTCACTTCAGTACAGGGACAATGATAGCAACTTATCATAAACAAACAAATAGTAGCAAAAACTTAATTTCCACCAATATTTGGCTTTGAATTCTGCTTTGGAGATTTTAGTTATAGGTATTCTTCTAATCTAAAACTGGGATTATATATTTGGACTTAGAGCCCCAGGAAACAGTGTATTCAAAGGTATTTGTTCAAGGCTGAACAGTGGCCTCTTCCACCTCCTCCTCCTGAGCATAGGAAAATAGATTTTTCAATGCTGTCAGAAATATGTCAGAATTTATGTTATAGCTTGTTGTGCAGCAATGTAAATGTAGGGGCTGGATTTTCAATTGTCAGTGGGGGTGGGAATGGCGTTGGTGCATTCTAAAAATTGTGTTCCCAAGGATGCCTCTGGATCCCACCATCTCCAGGATAGTTTGCAATGTTCAAAGAGTCTGCAGTGGGGAAGAAATGGGAAACACACTCTCTGCCAATTAATGGCCACATTAACGAGCTTGTTAAGGTGCCTGTCCAGAACAGAATGGAATTTACCATCTTTTTTCCCGACAAAGCCAAACAGCCTGGTGTATGTTAGTCCATAGCTGCTGGGGTCACTGCAGAGCAAAAAGATTATTTCCATCTGGGATTTCTTAATGAAATGTGAGGGGTCAACTAATGCCAGGTCAAGTGCTATATCTCAACTAGGCGCCCATGGCCACTTTGTGCTGTCTTTACCCTCTTGTCCCTATAGGAGCTACTTGCTTTCTTTGGCAAGGCAGTAGCAGCCCCCACTATGGCTGCCTCCTGCCTTCACTGCTGGCACCAGGCAGAAAGCCCCACCTCCCGGGGGCACTCGACATCTAAGAATAACATCAAGAAAGCAACGGAGCTCAAGCATGGGGTCGGGACCTGGAATTCATCTGGATGTCAGGCTCCTGACTCTGCTTTGAAAATTCATCCCAATGTGTAAGGGGATGAATGAGTGAGTGCGAAGGCAAAACATGGAAACAAATAATGATACTAGCCATGAGCTTTGGAAGCTTACAATCTGTTCCCTCCATTACCTTAAGGGCTGGAATCTGGACCCTCTCATTGTGAAGAATCACAAAATTCACTTTCATTAGCACGTCAATGTTTTCAATGTTTCCCTTTTCAGAACCTTACTATTATATAAAATTGCATAGAATATGCAGCTCAGAAACAGGCTATGCAACCCCATTGGTCTATGCCAATGTTATTATTCCACACAAGCTTCTTCCTTTCTAATTACATTTTCCTACTTTATCCCAATCCCTCTCTATATCCATTAAGATAAAAGCAAAAAACTGTGGATGCTGTAAATCCAAAATAAAAGCAAAAATACCTGGAAAAACTCAGCAGGTCTGGCAGCAACTGCGGAGAGGAACACAGTTAACGTTTCGAGTCTGCATGACTCTTAAACAGAACTAAGGAAAAATAGAAAAGAGGTGAAATATAAGCTGGTTTAAGGGGGTCGGGGGGGCGGGGTGGCAAGAAGAGCTGGATAGAGGGCAGGTGATAGGTGTAGATAACCAAAAGATGTCACAGACAAAAGGACAAAGAGGTGTTGAAGGTGGTGATATTATCTGAGGAATGTGCTAATTAAGGGTAGAAAGCAGGACAAGCAAGGTACAGATAGCCTTAGAGGGGGTGGGGTGGGGAGAAGGAATAGAAAAAGGCTAAAAGGTAGAGATAAAACAATGGATGGAAATACATTTAAAAATAATGGAAATAGGTGGGAAAAGAAAAATCTATATAAATTATTGGAAAAAACAAAAAGGAGGGAGAAGATCGGAATGGGAGTGGGGATGCTGGAGAGAGTTCATGATCTAAAAATTGTTGAACTCAATATTCAGTCCAGATGGCTGTAAAGTGCCTAGTCAGAAGATGAGGTGCTGTTCCTCCAGTTTGCGTTGAGCTTCACTGGAACAATGCAGCAGGCCAAGGACAGACATGAGGGCATGAGAGCAAGGTGGACTGTTGAAATGGCAGAGGTCTGGGTAATGCTTGCGGACAGACCGAAGGTGTTCTGCAAAGTGGTCACCCAGTCTGCCTTTGGTCTCTCCAGTGTAGAGGAAACCGCATTGGGAGCAATGAATGCAGTAGAGTAAGTTGAGGGAAGTGCAAGTAAATTGCTGCTTCACTTGAAAGGAGTGTTTGGGCCCTTGGATGGTGAGGAGAGGGGAAGTAAAGGGGCAGGTGTTACACCTTCTGCGGTTGCATGGGAAGGTGCCGTGGGAGGGGGTTGAGGTGTAGGGGGTGATGGAGGAGTGGACCAGGGTGTCATGGAGGGAACGATCCCTACGGAATGCCGCCATGGGGGTGAAGGGAAGATGTGTTTGGTGTTGGCATCATGCTGGAGTTGGTGGAAATGGCGGAGGATGATCCTTTGAATGCGGAGGCTGGTGGGGTGATAAGTGAGGACAGGGGGGACCCTATCATGCTTCTGGGTTGGAGGAGAAGGTGTGAGGATGGATGCGCAGGAGATGGGCCGGACACGGTTGAGGGCCCTGTCAACCACCGTGGGTGGAAAACCTCGGTTAAGTAAGAAGGAGGACATGTCCGAGGAACTGTTTTTGAAAGTGGCATCATCAGAACAGATGCAATGGAGGCGAAGGAACTGAGAGAAGGGGATGGAGTCCTTACAGGAAGCGGGATGTGAGGAGCTGTAGTCGAGGTAGCTGTGGGAGTCAGTAGGCTTGTAATGGATATTGGTGGACAGTCTATCACCTGAAATTGAGACAGAGGTCAAGGAAGGGAAGGGAAGTGTCAGAGATGGACCATGTGAAAATGATGGAGGGGTGGAAATTGGAAGCAAAATTAATAAATTTTTCCAGGTCCAGATGAGAGCATGAAGCAGCACCGAAGTAATCATCAATGTACTGGAGAAAGAGTTGTGGGAGGGGGCCTGAGTAGGACTGGAACAAGGAATGTTCATTGAGAACTATCAGTGTGACATTAGTCATCTCAATTTCTCTGCTCCTCTCACCCATTCTAATCTGTCTCTCTCTGAACTTGCTGCACTCCGTTCTCTCAGGTCCAACCCCGACATTGTCATCAAACCCACTGACAAGGTTGGTGCTGTTGTTATCTGGTGCACTGATGTCTACCTTGCAGAGGCTGAGCGTCAACTCACAGACATTTCCTCCTACCTCTCCCTGGACCATGACCCCACCACTGAACATCAAGCCATTGTTTCCAGGACTCTTACTGACCTCATCTCCTCTGGAGATTTCCTTCCACAGCTTCCAACCTGATAGTCTCCCAACCTCGGACGGCCCGCTTCTACCTCCTACCCAAAATCCACAAACAGGACTGCCCCGGCAGACCGATCGTGTCAGCCTGTTCCTGCCCCATGGAACTCATTTCTCGCTATCTTGACTCCATTCTCTCTCCCCTTGTCCAGTCCCTTCCCACTACATCCATGATTCCTCTGACACCCTACATCATATCAACAATTTCCAGTTCCCTAGCCCCAACCGCCTCGTCTTCACCACGGACGTCCAATCCCTCTACTGGGATGGTCTGCTGGCTCTCCGCTTCTTCCTCAAACAGAGGCCTGAACAATCCCCATCCACCACTACTCTCCTCCGTCTGGCTGAACTTGTTCTCACACTGAACAATTTCTCCTTGAATTCCACTCACTTCCTCCAAATAAAATGTGTGGCTATGGGTACCCACATGGGCCCCAGCTATGCCTGTTTCTTTATGGGGTATGTGGAACATTCCTTGTTCCAGTCCTACTCCGGCCCCCTCCCACAACTCTTTCTCTGGTACATCAATGATTACTTCGGTGCTGCTTCATGCTCTCGTCTGGACTTGGAAAAATTTATTAATTTTGCTTCCAATTTCCATCCCTCTATCATTTTCACATGGTCCATCTCTGACACTTCCCTTCCCTTCCTTGACCTCTCTGTCTCAATTTCAGGTGATAGATTGTCCACCAATATCCATTACAAGCCTACCGGCTCCCACAACTACCTCGACTGCAGCTCCTCACACCCTGCTTCCTGTAAGGACTCCATCCCATTCTCTCAGTTCCTTTGCCTCCATCGCATCTGTTCTGATGATGCCACTTTCAAAAACAGTTCCTCTGACATGTCCTCCTTCTTCCTTAACCGGGGTTTTCCACCCACGGTGGTTGACAGGGCCCTCAACTGTGTCCGGCCCATCTCCCGCGCATCTGCCCTCATGCCTTCTCCTCCCTCCCAGAAACATGATAGGGTCCCCCTTGTCCTCACTTATCACCCCACCAGCCTCCACATTCAAAGGACGATTCTCCGCCATTTCTGCCAACTCCAGCATGATGCCAACACCAAACACATCCCCCCCCGGCGACATTCTGTAGGGATTGTTCCTTCCGGGACACCCTGGTCCACACCTCCATCACCCCCTACACCTCAACCCCCTCCCACGGCACCTTCCCACGCAACTGCAGAAGGTGTAACACCTGCCCCTTTACTTCCCCTCTCCACACCGTCCAAGGGCCCAAACACTCCTTTCAAATGAAGCAGCAATTTACTTGCATTTCGCCCAACTTAGTCTACTGCATTTGTTGCTCCCAATGCGATTTTCTCTACATTGGAGGGACCAAACGCAGACTGGATGACCGCTTTGCAGAACACCTTCGGTCTGTCCGCAAGCATTACCCCGACCTCCCTGTCACTTGCCATTTCAACAGTCCACACTGCTCTCATGCCCACATGTCTGTCCTTGGATTGTTACATTGTACCAGTGAAGCTCAACGCAAACTGGAGGAACAGCACCTCATCTTCTGACTAGGCACTTTACAGCCTTCTGGTCTGAATATTGAGTTCAACAATTTTAGATCATGAACTCTCTCCAGCATCCCCACCTCCTTTCTGATTTTCCCCCTCTTTTTTGTTTTTTCCAATAATTTATATAGATTTTTCTTTTCCCACCTATTTTCATTATTTTTAAAAGTATTTCCATCCATTGTTTTATCTCTACCTTTTAGCCTTTTTCGATTCCTTCACCCCAGCGCACCCCCAATAGGGCTAGCTGTACCTTGCTCATCCTGTTTTCTACCCTTAATTAGCACATTCCTTTGGATAATATCACCACCTTCAACACCTCTTGGTCCTTTTATCATCTTTTGGTTACCTCCATCTATCACTGGCCCGCTATCCAGCTCTTCTTGTCCCACCCTCCCCTTAAACCAGCTTATATTTCACCTCTTTTCTATTTTTCCTTAGTTCTGTTGAAGAGTCATGCAGACTTGAAACGTTAACTGTGCTCCTCTCCGCAGATGCTGCCAGACCCTCTCTATATCCTTCGCCTGCAATTATGCATCAAGCTTCTCCTTGCACCTATTGTATCTGCTTCAATCACTCCATGTGACAGCATGTTGGACCTTCTCACCATTCTCTGCATATAAAGAAACACCTTCTAAATTCTTTATCTGTTAGTGACTATCTAATATTTATGTCCCCTTGTTCCAGACTGACTCCTATCAAATCCTCCGGAATACAAAAGACCTCTATCAGGGCTTCCCTTTTCCACTCTATAGTCAAAAATTGTTTACATAAACTGGATAACTGCTTATTTTTCTTCTAGCCACAAGTCTCAGGCTGTTCGATAGTGGCACTCGTTTTTCAGAGGAATAATTTTCAGTCAGTTCATTTCAGGTTATATTTGAACAGAAAACCTGTTTTGTTGAAAACATCCAAAGGCAACCTGTAAGCAGACATCCTATACCTATACTGTTACTGGGAAGAATTTAAATACTATTTTAACAGCTACTATTTTGCTGATCTTCCTACAAACATAGGTTTATCTTTTGGTAAGTGTGTGAACTGCTTGATACTTTAGTTGTTGAGAGCTGAGATACAGTTCTTCCACCAATATTCTAGTACTATAGAATTATAATGGCACCAATTATGTATGAAAGTGATTGCACTCTGAAGAAGACAGTATTGGCGGCTGGTCGGATAACTTAACTTTCCCTTGGATCAGTAATCTCTGCAAATCAAATCCACTCCTTTTCCAAAAATCTTTATTTGCCGTAATGCATGGTACTGTTCTACTGTTTATGATCTATGGACAATTATTAAAGCTGACTCAGTTATATAATGAATTGGGGCCACAAATAGCAGAGTTATATAGAGCACAGTAGAGGAGTGGAAAGATTTGCATTTGTTCAGATAATGTGCTTAAGTTCTGGAAATGCTTAGGTTTAATCTTTACAGACAGAGCCCCTATCTGCCATCTGCTCTGCTGGCATGGTGCAGTGTGTAGAATTAATGATCATTCGAAGAATTAAAATATCTACAGTTAAGGTAGCTGGTCCTTCAATAATATGTTGTAGAACACAAAATAGCAATTGAATATGAGAAGATTTTGAAGTAATGGAAAAATTAATGGTTGACTGATTATGTGAATGTGATCTGCAGAAGCTGCCATCTGTCAAGTTGTCACAATCCCTCCACCTTCCATTTTACACCACATATGTGCTGCTGAAAGTATGCTAAAATTATTTTTTTGTCTTGTGAAAAATTAGAAAAAGCTCTTTTGTGGATTTGTTAATATTTTTAAAAAACGTGAGATTCTTTAACTAAAGCAATTAAAACATGAGAGAGCTCTGGTAGCATTTTTGCACAATAATATAGATTGTAGCGTAATAGCAACATCTTGATTCATTCATAGAATGCTGTGCCTGAACAACTGAATTAAAGTGAAATCACCATTGGGGGTGGTGGATAACCATGAATGTCATAATTGATCTTTGACTTAGCAATAGCACTCCTACCTCTCAGTGCTGAGGTACTGGGTTCAAATCCACCTCCAGGCAGCTCTGGATACTGCATCACTGACTATGAATTCTGGGTTGACCTCCAATGGGATACTCCTATCCAGAGGATATGGCTGCCCAATTCCCCTTCATCATATGGATAATGGAAACTCATAAGCCCTCCCACCCAATGGAACTACCACCCTCATCCACATTGGCTGTTATAAGGATGATTACAAGCATGAAAAGTAATGCCTAAATCACAATCTGTGAGTCCTTCCTCACTTTATACTCCAAGGGAGGAAAGTGAAGATATGAAAACAAAAATGAGCCTGACAAGCAAAATTTTTCAGTCCTTTTATTATGCCTCATTATGAGATTTTTAAAAATCACCGAATAAACATCAGATTGTAAAGCATATAATGAGAAATAATGCCTCCGCCATTACATGGTCAACAGCATCAGGGAACTGAGGTCAGTAATCCCCTACCTCAGGAATTTCCACAGTCTTGACCTTCAAGCTTATATGATGTGTCTTTGTGGTGGCAGTATTCCTAGCAAGACTAGATCATTTCCTGAGTTATGTCCTAGGCCTTTGAAGATTTAAAATACGTTATTTTATAGAATATAATTATCTGTCTCCTTCCATGTAGCAAGCCAACATTTTTTCTTGGTGGGACCCTCAGAAATTCCTCCCCCTCTGCACTTTCTGTGGAATTCATTTCTGAGTTTTTGCAACATTTTGTGACGGTGGTGGTTCAAAAGAAGACTCAGTGTGGACAGCAAGATGCAGCCTTGAGAGCAATGATTAGTCTTACAGGAGTGGCCCAGTTCAGCTCGCTATATCAACTGTAACATAGGGCATTCGGTGAATCAGCCATCTCCCTGTCACCCACCCAACCTACGGATCGGTTCTTCGGTAAGAACCGGGCCTGAGACCATGTAGCCTAGGAGATGAGTACTGCTGAATTGGAACTGTTGCTGCTCAACAGGGGGGCTTTTGGGCTGGAATACTTCTGTTACTAGGGCTCGCTGGGCCAGCAAAAGCAGGTGGTCTCCTCAACCTGGAGATTTCCAGGGCAGAGGAACAGCAGGATTTCAAAGGTGGCTGAGTATCTGTCAATGGACTGTGGCTCCCAGGATCAGGGAGCTTCCCAAAACTTCACATTTTGCCTCATCCCCATTCCTTTCAATACACCACCAATGCCTGATATGGGAGACATTTTGGAGGGCCATAGCAACATTATATATCCAGTGGTTTCATCTGTGCCGAGGAGCAGGAAGATCTAAGATTCTTTCTTTATTTTCTATCTCTATTTTATTTTGGCTGTGATTTTAGCGCTGCATTGCAGTTGCAGATGTTGTAGTATTGCTGATTTAATTTTCTCTTTTTCCTTTTGGCTTGGCATAAGCAATTGTACCCACAGTGAATTTCAGTCAAGGACGATAAAGGTGTATTAAGCCATGACTATTGAGTAGGTGAGCATCCCAGGTACGGCCTTGAGGCATGTGCACCCACCCAGCACTTTGAATTGAGCCACTTCCCTTTGTTCTTGCAAATTGCAGCAAGGTCAGCATTGGAGGTCATCAGCAGGGACATCTCAGTACTTAGGACAGGATGGATGATCTACAGATTTCTGGCCCTCGTATAAGTAATCACCCAGCAACAACTTTACAACCTCTACATACCAGGTATGAACAAAGCATTGGAACACAGAAAAATAAAGGCAAATGAAAGGAGTAAATAATGGCCCAAATCTCCTGATCAGCATCGGAACTCTTGCATCTGACACTGATCAGTCAGAAAACTGTGCACTTACCTGGTTATGTTTAAAAGCAGCTGTCATCAATGCAGCAGTCAGAAGAGCTCACTCAGTGCAGAAATCCACACAGAGACATGCAAAATGAATCAGCGCCAAAGGCACTTTTTTTATGGCCCTAGCTGTCATATGGTAAGTTAAATGTCCAGTGCGAATGTTACTGAATGGGTAAATATTAAGGAATGGTGAATGAGTGAGTAGGTGAGTCGATGAATGAATGAATGAATGGGTAGGGTGGGTAGGTTGGTGAGGTAAGTGGGTAGGGTGGCAGGTGGGTGAGGTTGTAGGTGGGCCGGGGGGGGTAGTTGGGTTGGGTCAGGAAGGTTAATCAGGAGAGTCAGGAGTCAGGGAAGTAGTCCGGGTTCGAGGGGGAAGATGAGATTCAGTGTGAGTGATTGGGGGCTCAGGTCTGGCATTACCCAGAAGTTAGGGTAAGAATTTTCTGCATAACATTTCCTGGTTAACTACTCACTAGAGAATTAGAACTGTCCAAAGTCCCCAACTCCAGCTCAGAGTTGGAGACTTTTGCAGAGGGTCCCAGGGAACAGGGGAATTGCCCATTGGGAGTTCAAAATTCCCAGTCTCTCGATAGCTAGAGACTGGACATACATCCAGTCTCCAGCTATCTGGAGACCAGAAGTCCTGGGCCAATAAATTACACCATTAAAAAAAAGTGTTATGGAAAACCCAGGACATTCTCAGCCTTTGCCTGTCATTGAATGTTCACTTGGAGAGTTTGGATCAGTTGGGAAAACCATTTCGTCAATCACAGGATAACAAGGACTAATCCCAGCACTCCTCCCCCCAAACTTAGCTTTCCCTGTTAGTAGGCAAGTTTGCTGGCTTCAACCCAGTACCTTCACTGCCAATGGCATCTCCCTTTGTAGCCAACTTTTCCATTTTTTATTCGTAGTTTCTCAACTCCTCATCCTGGCAAATTTTCTCCAGGGGCAGAATTTTGTCTTCACTAGGCGGGCTCAGTGAGGGCTGGCAGGAGCAGTCAGGAAGCTGACTGCTGCCCACGATCAGGGCCAGACTGCGATTTCACACTGCCGGGCCAATTAAGGCCTGCCGAGTATGAACCGTGTGCTTCAGCTCTCAGCCATGCCTGTGTAGGAGGGGCTGGAGGAGGACGAGTGCTTAAATTCGCGCATACATGCAAGTGCATGCAGGAAAAGCTCCCTGCGGCACAGAGCTGCCTCAGGGAGATTAAGATTTGAAAATTTTTTTAAAAACATTGTAAGAAGTTAAGAAACATGTTCCCTCATGTGACTCTGTCACAAGAGCAGGGACATGTTAGAAATTAGTATGAAAATTTTTGTTTTTTAATGACAGATTGAAACCTCATCCTGCCCATGGATGAGGTTTTGCAAAAGGTGCAAAGTCCACTTGGCCTTTTCAAATGCCCGCCAAGTGTAAGGTTGGACGGGCAGCAAAAAATTTGTACCAATTAGATTGTTAATGGCCTTAATAGGCCTTTTAATTGTTGGCAGGCGCACTGCCAACTCCGATCAAAATATCACACGAGTGCGTGATGACATCTGAACCCTAGCCCGACGTCATCGCGCCTCATTTTACGCTTGCTCAGGAGGGGCATGCGCCTGCCCTACAAGCAAAAAATTCTGCCCCTGGTATTAGTGTTTTTGCTATTTGTCTGTTGGTTGTTTCTAATGGAAGAGAAAGGATGAGTTATTTATTGGACATACATAGATAGACTAAAACTAGATGAAAGACGGGTTTTTATTATTCTTGTTTGTCAGCAACACCATGGGAAGCCAATGTTTGTTTTAGAAAGGGAAAAGTAAGATTTCTGAAGGTTTTGATAAAAAAATGAGAAATGGAATCCACTTGAGGGGATGAAATTCATCTTGGATGATAGCAGAACATAAAATGAATGGGCAGTACATTTCAGGAAAACTCAATTTTCTTTTCAATTGGATTATAAAACCAACTGCTGACTCACCATTGCCTGTTTTACCCAAGAATGAATTTCAGCTCCCTGTGTTTCTTGATAATTTAATCTATGGTTGAACCTTTACAACTGAGATTAAAGCAGTAGGCATTACCCTCTAAATCAATGAAAAATAGTTGGGTTAAATGATGTTTCCTGTTTCTAAAAGTTCATATCTTTTGAATAATTTTTATTTGCTAAATGGGGCATCTCAGTGCTGAGAACGGAAATCTTTTGTATTTTTAAACACAGATATTATCAAGGACATGTCAAGCTAGCTGCAGGACAATGCACCCCTCTTTGTAGTTAGAGCTCCTTAGAGGAAATACATTGTAGTTGAGTTTCACTTCCACAAGTTCAGCTACTTCCTTTGTAATAAAAGTATGCAAGAGTGGTGGAAGAAGCACCTCTGTCCCTCTGCACATTAGCAGCTGTACCCAGAGCATGAGGATAAAAATGGATCCAAGAAAAAATTTCAGTTCATATGGAGTATTCCCAAAAGAGATCCTGAGAGTTTATGAAGTTAGACCATCTGCAATTTTTGCACCACACTCATAATAAACCACAGGTCTATAACCTGATTGTGCATGTTAAATTATTGCTAAATGTTTACAACATACAATAAAACTAACATAAGTTAGTCACAATGCAGTGAATCCTTAATGAGAAAATGTTAAATGGTATTGATCATACAATGAAATGCAGCTGAGATATTCATAATTGATGACCACTGGGAGCTGCGCATCTTTTAGAAATCATTATCTACACCAATCACTAAAATATGTATGTCACAATGTGATAGTGGGAGCATGGCAAGCAGTATGTTTGATGATAGAGAAAGAACCCAACATTTGACATTTAAATAAAAGTAGTCTGACTATTAGGACTGACTTCAAAGAAAAATATGGCAATGCAAAACTCTAATTCAATTTTTCAACTCTATATTTTTATTGAATTGTTAAATGATAATTGTTTAGAGGCCTTGTGCCATTAAAGAGAGGAGGAAATGGTTAAGAGGATTTACTTACTCTGGAGGATAAAGGTGCTGACAGATAATATTAATATTGTGAATAATGCAAGGTGTTTTGACTTTACATGCTTTCATGTAGTTCCTTCAAAATGCTGCGCTCCTAAGTTTGTCCTAGTTATTCCCTGCCATTGATGTCATCAGAAATCATTGTTTAAAATTTTAACTGATTAATTTTTGAATGATGCTGTTCTGGAAACTCGCTCTTTAGAACATTAATCATAAAATCAAAAAGTTTATCAGTACAAAATATCAAATAATTAGATTCTAGCTAAAACATACATTTTACTGTAGTTTATCAATATTCTGAAATTTTAAGCCTATGATTTTGTTTTAATTTTTCACCATTTTACCACTTAATGCCTAGTTATTTTTAAGACCAGCATCCCCATCCCCACCAACCCCCACCTCAATTAGCTCCATCAGAAATAGATTAAATGGTCTTGCTTTTATGGAATCTTGATGTGTGCCAAATTGCCATAAGGTTTACTTACACAGCAGCAGTAGGCTTGTATTATAAAGTAATCCAATGTTAGAGAAGTGGTTCGTGATACACTGAGAAATGTGACAAGGTGTCATATAAATATCTCATTTCCTTTTCTTTGATTTAAGCATTAATTCATAAAACTATTTCTTTTTGAAGTGTAAATAAAACCTATTCCTACATTTTAAGCAAATAAATAGGCTTCAAAAACATTAGAGTACAATGGAATAGTTTATTATTAATTCAAATGTTTATTTTATATATTAAAACTGAATTGGAATAAAAAAAAGTGACTACTGAACCTTTTTGCTGTATCCCAGGATTATGCCAATGGCAGAAATCTAAATGTACTGTTCAACCTCTGATTAAATGGACAAATAATTTTAATACAGGGTAAAGATGGAGGAGAGAGTATGTTGTCTGAAGTTGTTGAGCTCAACATTAAGTCTAGAGGGCTGTAAGGTTCAGAATCAGAAGACAAGGTTCTGTTCCTCCAGTTTGTGTTGGGCTTCACTGGAATATTGCAGCAGGCCAAGGATGGACATGTGGGCATAGAGCAGGATGGCGTGTTGAAATGGCAAGTGACAGGAAGGTCTGGGTCATGCTTTCGGACTCAGCAAAGGTGTTCCAGAAAGCAATCATCCAGTCTATGTTTAGCCTCCTCAATGTAGAGGAGACCACATTGAAAGCAGCAAGTGCAGTAGACCAAATTGAAGGAGGTGCAAGTGAAGCACTGCTTCACCTGAAAGGAGTGCTTGGGTCCTTAGACGGTAGGGAAGGATGAGGTAAAGGGACCGGGGTTGCACCTTCTGCGATTGCATGGGAAGGTGCTGTGGGAAGGGGATGAGGAGTTGGGGGGGATTGGAGGAGTGGACTAGGGTGTCATGGAGGGAATAGTCCCTATGGAATGTTGACAGGAGGGTGTGGAGAAGATGTGTTTGGTGGTGGCATCATGCTAGAGTTGGAAGGAATAGCAGAGGTTGATCCTTTGAATGTAGAAGCGGGTGGAGTGAAAAGTGAGGACAAAGGGGCCCCTAGCATGCTTCTGGGTGGGAGGGGAGGGATGGGGGCAGCGGCACAGGAGATGGATCTGACACGGTTGAGGGACCTGTCAATCACAGTGCAGGGGAAACTTCAGTTAAGGAAAAAGGAAGATATGCCTGAAGGGCCATTTTGGAATGCAGCATCATCAGAACAGATGTGACAGAGGCAGAAAAACTGAGAGAATGGAATGGAGCCCTTAAAGGAAGCAGGGCATGAGGAGCTGTAGTTGAGGTAGCTGTGGGAGTCGGTGTGCTTGTTATGAATATTGGTGGCCAATCTATCACCAGAAATGTAGACAGAGAGGTCAAGGAGAGGAAGGAAGTGTCGGAGATGGTCCATGTGAAGGTGAGAGATGGGTGGAAATTGAAAGCAGAATAGATAAACTTTTCCAGGTCCAGGCAAGAGCATGAAGCTCCACAAATACAGTCATCAATGTACCGAAAAAAGTGTTGTGGGAGTGGGCCTGAGTAGGACTGGAACAAGGAATGTTCCACATATCCACAAAAAGAAAGGCATAACTGGGGCCCATGCGGGTACCCATAGCCACACCTTTTATTTGGAGGTAGTGAGACAAGTTAAAAAAGAACTTGTTCAGTGAGAGAACAAGTTCAGCCAGGCGGAGGAGAGTGATGGTGGATGGGGATTGTTCGGGCCTCTGTTCGAGGAAGAAGCAGAGAGTCCTCAGACCACCCTGGTGGGGGTTGGAGGTGTACAGGGACTGGATGTCCATAGTGAAGAGGAGCTGGTTAGGGCCAAGAAGCTGAAAATTGTAGGATGTTAGAAGAATCGCGAACATAGGTGGGAAGAGACTGAACAAGGGGAGAGAGAACACCTTCGCTCAGTCCACAAGCATGAACCAAACCTTCACTTGTCACTTCAACACACCATCCTGCTCTCATGCCCAGATGTCCGTCCTTGGACTGCTGCAATGTTGCAGTGAAGCCCAACGCAAACTGGAGGAACAGCACCTCATCTTCCAATTAGGCATTTTACAGCCTTCTGGACTTAACATTGAGTTCAGCAACTTCAAACCATGGAGTGTCTCCTCCATCTTTACCCCATTTTTAATCCAAATATATTTTTATTTTTATTTATTTTTAATTTTATTTATTTACATGTATTTATCATTTTATAATGTTTTTTATTCTTTTTCCCCAACCCCCACCAACCCCCTCCCCCGACAGGGCCACCTGTCACTTGCTTTTACGTTGTGCTTACACAGAGTGCTGACCCTTGTTCTGCTATTAACACATTCTGCTATATTGTCTTTATGCCACTATCTTTAGCACCTTCTTGAGCCTTTAACACAAACATTTACACTACCTTTGTCCTGTGTCCACGACATCTTTGTCAAATTTCTTCTTAGCTCCCACTTATCCCTGACCTTCTATCTCGTTCCACCTGCTCCACCCCCTTTTAGACAGTATAAAATCCATCACATTTCCACTTTAGCTCTGAAGAAGAATCATACAGATTCAAAATGTTAACTCTGTTCTTCTCTCCACAGATGCTGCCAGACCCGTTGAGCTTTTCGAACATTTTCTGTTTTGATTTCAGATTTCCAGCATCCACAGCATTTAGCTTTAAATTTTAATACATGCCAGCTTTATTAATTAAAATTCCTTTATGCTGTTTTCTATTTGCATACAGGTGCGCACAACTGTCTTGAGTTATCTTCCATACAGTCCAGTGAGATAAGATCAGAAAACAGGCACAGAGATCACAATGCGCTATTGACCCATGTCCATCCACTGTGATACAGACAGGATGTCAGATCCATGCTACCTACCTTATTAAATGATTACTGCATGTAACCAGCACTCCCAGCATTGTTCAAAAGAAGGCCACTGCTTGTGCATAACCAAATGCTTGGTGCACTGGAAAACCTGCCAGAAAGTCATAGCCAAGAAGCATAGAGGAGCTCAGCACTAACTGGGCACAGGACTTTGCCCAGGGCTTGGTTATACTTTCTGTTTGTCTACCCTCCATCAGCACACCCCTGGTACCAATCATGATGTAGTGTCTGAAGACTCTTGTCTCAGCTTTCATTGCAGCACATGCAGCTTCCATGAAAAGTCTGGGTGCCACAGTGCAAGCTCAAATTGCTGCCATCATGGCTCTGGATGCCAGCGTACAAAGGTGCTGCCAGAGCAACTGTCTCTCTTCTCTTAGGCAGTCCATTGGGATTGAGGATAATTTGTTTCCACTCTGGTTTGATGGGTTCTCAGATGGCTGATAAGCCCAATGGCCGATCTGTGACAGACTCTGCCACAAGCAGGTAATGCCTGAAGTATTAGGTAGATGGGTTGCTTGGAGATTTGTGCACTGTCCCTGACACCTTAACTTCACCTCTGCACATTCCCTATGCAGTCTCTCGATGTGTTTGGTCCCTTTCTGGATGAATCGTCTCCATTTTGGCTGGCCACCAGCCAGAGTCTCCCATGGGTCGGTGGGGATATTTGATCTCTTTGGGATGCTTTGAGAACACCCCTAAAGCATTTCCGCAGTTCTCCTGGGACTGTCCGATCGTGACTGAGTTCCGAGTAGAGCAGTTGCTTTGGGAGCATACGAACAACATGTCCTGCCCAGTGAAATTGGTTGTGAATGATTAGGGCCTTGATGTTGGCATGGGAGAGGGTGCTGCTGTTGGGCAGCATTTCTTGCCACCTGATTTGGAAAGGCACCGCTGCTGGTATTTCTCCAGTGTTCTGAGTTGCCTGCTAAGGGCTACCCAAGTTTCCAAAGCATATAGAAGACTCTATGCTCCCAGGTAACCTTTGATTCTTTAGTCTCTGGTTTGAGATCCTGGTCCTCAAATACCCTTTTCCTTAGTAAGCCGAAGGCTGAGCTGCCACATTTGAGGCAATGATGAATTTCATCACCTACATCTGCCTTCATCGCGAGGAGGCTCCCAGCATACAGAAAATGGTCCACATTTTCCAGGATGTCACAATTGATCTTAATCGATGGGGGAAGGTGTTGTGCTGTGGGAGCTGATGGGACAAGGGCCTTAGTTTTCCTGGTGTTTAGTGAGAGGCCCACTTTCTCATATGCTTCAGTGAAGGAATCGACAATGACCTGGAGCTCAGTTTCTGAGTGAGCTGATACACAAGTGTCATCTGCACACTTGAGCTCAGTAACTGAGTTGGAGTGGTTTTGGATTTGGATTGAAGGCAGTGTAGTTTGAACAGTTTCCAATCTGTTCTGTTGATTATCTCCATGCTTGTGGGCAATTTGCTGGAGGTGAGGTGCAGTATTGCTGCGAGGAAAATTGAGAAGAGAGTTGGTGCAATGACACAGCCTTGTTTGACCCCAGTCTTCACTGGGATAGGGTGGTTCCCCCTTAGAAATTTGTCAGCACTCTCCACTTACGCCACAGTGACATGCAAATTGTAATTCAGAACATCCCAGCAGTCTAACAATCTGCTCACCAACAAGTTACTAATACTACTCAGGCACAGCCTCAGGAGAGTATTAGTGGCCCCATGGAGTACGACCTGCTGCCCTCCTTCAAGGTGACAGCATTCCCACCCCTGCCAATCTACTAGTGCCTTTGCTATCATCTGTCAGCCAGCTAGCCCAGGCTATTACAGCCCAGACCAACATAAAGTGATGTATTCTAGGGCCAGAACTGCTTGAGGATTCCCCATTTGCAGATGAAATGTAAGGAGTGTGGGACTTTGTAAATAGGTGTTATGGTTGAGGATACTGACATTGCTCATAAATTATTTGGTCTGCAGCAACTCGGGGAGACAGGGCTGTCTACTTAAACCTTCCTTCCTCTTTCTGTCCTCCACTTCCTCCTCCTCCAGTTGCTCCTCCTCCTCACTCCTGTCGCATTGTGCCCCTGCTTCTCAGCATCTCACCCAATAGGTGGTGGCAATGCCTCGTCCCTCATAATCCAAGGTTGTGCAGCTTGAAAAATGCCAGCATGAATTTTGAGACGCACTTTGCTAAATACTGCATGGCTCCTCCAAAGAGATTCAGGCAGCAGAAGTGTTGCTTGAGTCTGCCAGTGGTTCCCTCTGTAATATTCCTTCTGGCAGCATAGCTTTCACTGCCGATAAGCTGTGTACATGTACATGGCTTCTTGACTAGACTCATGGGCCATGTCCTGAATAGAGGACCTTTGACACCCAGTAGTCACCCTCTGATTTCCTTTGGTGGATGAAATACAGCTGGTACAGAGGACCGCCAAAGAATGAATGAATCATGACTACTGCCAGGTTACCAGGCATTGACCTGGATGATGAGTTGCCTGCAGTCACATACCAGCTGCACATTGAGAAAGGGCAATCCCTTATAGTTCAGTGAAATGGCAGAGTTGATGTGAGCCACAGGCAAAGCAATGTGTTTACAATCAATGGAGCCCAGCTCCATGGGGAACCTGTGATTCAAGCAAATCATTGTGCTCATAAAACCTGCTTGCCTCGGGCAGGAGGGAATGAGCTGAAGCTATCTCATAGACAGAGAGTCTCAATGACCTCCCTTTGCGATCTAATTGAAACACATAGAAATTTTAAGGGAGTTGACAGGGTAGATGCTGAGAAAATGTTTCCCCTGCCTGGGGAACCTAGATCACAGGGTCTCAGAATAAAGGCTTGGCCATTTAGAACTGGGGGATGAGGAGAAATTTCTTCATTCAAACAATTTTGGATCCTTGAAATTCTCTATACCAGAGAGCTGTGGTTGCTTAATCATTGAATATATTCAAGATAGGGGTCAATAGATTTTTGGGTACTGAGGAAATTAAGGGATTCAAGGATAGTGTGGGACGGTGGAGTTGAGGTAGAAGGTCAGCTATGATCTTGTTGAATGGTCGAGCAGGCTTGAAGTGCTAAATGGTCGACCCCTGCTCACAATTCTTACATTCTTAAGCTCTTTTATGCAGCAATGAGGAATGTTGCTTATATCTCCAAGAGGGGCCTGAAAGGAGCCAGATGCACAGAAGCTCAGAGACATATCAGTTTGACAAGCACAGGCTATGCAGTCCTTGCCCTGCTCTAAGCTGGTGTTGTGGCTGCAGCAATTGGCAGATTTCAGTCATGACCACTTTTGTAAAGTACAGACGTCTCAAGCATTGTTCATCACTGAAGTTCAGGTAAGAGAATTACTGCCTAAGATCCTCCTTTGAAGAGCTCTGCTTCCACTCCTCCTCCTCCGTCTCCTAGCAGCTTGTCCTGCTCTGTGTGGGCTCTCTTCATTCTCCCTGTCATGCTCAATTCCAACAGAAATGCTTAGTAGACCGCCACTATTTGGAAGCAACTGGTTTTTGCACAACTCTTTAAACTACCAAAAAGTATTTGAGAGTCAGCCAGACCACTCCTTGTAAACTATTGAAACTTTAGACAAAGTATGGAAAAGCTCCCAAAACATAAATTATTGTACCACTAGTCAGAAAAAAATAATCCAGCGACTAACCCGTAAGTAGTTGATGATCACTGATGATCAAGTAGCACTGATGTTGGGTGTTTTAGACCATTTAAGGTCATGTTCAGCATTGTGGGGTTATGACAGGGCATAGGCTACAGCATGGAGCTCCAGAACAGCAATTAGCTGTTAATTTAGCACTGTACACTGACTGACATCATAATCTGCCTCCTCTGCAAACTTCTGGTGGTCATTTACTGCATAAGCCGCTGACCTCAAAGAAAGCCTTCTAAAAAGATCGCTGTGGTATGGTTTACCCCTTTTGCTATGGCAAAATCTGGCATCAGGTAAAGGGGATCTCCAGCTATGCAGCAGTAGTGATGCCAGCAAGCAGAAAAGCAGCCAATCACAATCACAGCAAACCAGGAAGTTAAAAACACTTAATATTCTTCACTTTGAATATATGTGATGAAATAAATGATCATGATTGGATTAAGATCAAACTATAATAATGATAAAGAAACTTAAAAAAAGAAAAAAATATTTATTTAAAAATACATGTTATTTTATATTATCGTTGGAGAACCTTGACATTCCTCAAATATAAATTTAACTGATCAGGGCCAATGAGGGTATTTAGCAACAATTAGGAAGTTACCACATCATTAAAAACCCTATTACACACATTCAACAAGGTGTAACTTTTTCAAGGTTTTTACAGTGCAAGAGTGGATGTTTTTATCAATTCAGTTGGTTTCCATTGACTGCGGTGGAGAAGCGTAGAATCAATACAGCAACTTCTGGATTTCTGCATTATTCAGCATATGTGCAGACTCCAGAAGTTACTGTCAGGCTTCAGTGGCTTAATGATGGTGAGGACTGATAGTTCCGTCGATGTTGCCACCTCTAAATCCAGGCCATGACATTTGGTCCACTTCATGTCATAAGTGGGTGCATGCATTGCAAATTTAATTTTCAAAATTTAGGAGGCCCAAAATTATGGGCTTTACAGAGTACAGTGAGTTTATTCATTTCTTCAGTCTCCAGTTGCAGCATCAACACACTGAGAATGTCAGCAAGGACAAATCCGAATCCACTTTTACATTTTTAGGAAAAGTTACAAATCTGGAAAGTAATGTGAGGAATATTATCATGCAAGCATTCAGTGCTCCTGTATCTGATCACTCTACCTGTTATTTCGAGAGAGACTTCAATGCATTTATTTTAAACAGATTTGTATAAAAAGTAATTGTATACAAATCTGTTAAGCATTACACTGTAATTTTAGCCTTTAGGTGGGTATCATTATCTAGCAGTCACTACTTGAATAGAAATTTCCCCACCTTAGTAATTTTTCTCAATTACTTACCTGTAATCGGTTGGTAGCTGTAACATATTCATATGTTAATAGCCTGCAAAGTGTGCAATGATGTCATTAAGCATGTGAACTGGCCACTTTAGTGAATGCCTTTCTTTGCAAGTGCCTCTTAATATTTGTGGTAATCTGAGGTGCAATACACCTTTAAGAGCATGTGAGCAGTTTGACCATGTGACTGTGTTACCCAATTGTTGTGTAGCGTGAGTTACAATTTTAATCAGTAGTTTAGAATAGGGTTTGGTTTGAGAAGCACACATTAGTGCTCTGTTACTTCTGTAAATAAACAGAATGTACTTTGTCCTATATTGGTCTCTGCATCTGCAGTATATTGTTTGCCACTCATTCACAAGTAGATGGGCATGCAACCAGTTCGCTGACCAAAGCTACCCGACAGAAGGAACATAACAACTGGTGATGAGGCAAAAAAACGACCAGTCGACAACACCAAGGAAGCCATGAAAATTCCACTGAAGTGAATCAGCCTGCCTTGCAGGCCAATTGAAGTACAGCTCGCATCACAGTGGTCAAAGTTATCTCCCTCCAGTATGCCACAATTTGGCCGTATTGAACCATTTGATCAGACCACTGATGACTGGCCACATTATATTGAACTTATTATATTATATTATTATGTTGTTCTCCATTATGGCCAATGACATATCGGGGGAGGAGAAGAGGCAGACTATCTTCTTATCGACATGTGACAGTAAAACATACAGCCTAACTTGCAGCCTAATGACACTCAGCATCCCAGATTCCAAGAGCTTTGATGAGTTGGTAAATCTTATGAAAAGCCACCTTCAGTCGAAACCCTCAGTAATAATGCAGTGTTTTAAATTTAATTTGAGGTGTCGCACCCCTAGAGAGACAGTTGCTTGCTATGTAGCAGCCTTGAAACAACTGACAGAGTACTGTGAGTTCGGGACATTGAATAAGAGACCAATTAGTATGTGGGATTAATGAAGACACCATTCGGGAAAGGTTACTGGCAGAAATGAATTTAGACTTCAGCAAAGTGCTGGAGTTGGCACTCGCAATGGAGAGCACAGTCAGGGGTTCAGAAGCAATCAAAGGAGCACAAAATGGCACCATCCTTTGCGTCAGGAGGGAAGCACCGGTTAGAAATGGCGCGGAACCATTGGGCTCCGCAGAAAGGCAGGAAACAGCCACCATTAACAGACCAGCAAAAAGCAATGGTTTAACAGAGAAAACCCAAATTATTAGTGGCAGAAATGGAACCTGACAGCCTGCAAAAAAACGACAATTTAAAAGAACCGAGTGTTTCTACTGTCATCACAATGGGCACATTATGCGATATTGCAAAAACAGATTGAGACAAAATTTCAAACAAAAGAGTAGAAATCGTGAAATCCACATAATAGAGGAACCAGAAGAAACAGAGTCAGATATTTACTCTTTACACAACTTAAAAATGGGTAAAACGAGCCAATCTACATGACAGTGGAAGTTAATGGAAACCCGTCCAAATGGAGGTGGATAGAGGGGCATCCACACCAGTTATAGGGGAACATATATTTAAATATCTGAGTGGAGGAGGCCACTCATTAAATCTGGAAAATTCAGATGCTAAATGTATGACGTATGCTGGTGAAGATATACAAGTAAGAGGCACATACAAGGTTTCAGTACAGTATGCAAGCCAGTATGTTAATTTACCCCTGATAGTGGTAGCAGGGGAGGGTCCAAATCTACTTAGTTGGAACTGGCTTAAGGAAATAAAGTTGGAGTGGACTGAGATTTTTGAATTCAGAATGAAAGGTCTGCAAGAATTATTACAGAAATAGGCCTCTGTGTTCAGGGAAGAGCTTGGGGAGATTCAGGGGCTGCAAGCTAAAATCCACATGGATCCTGGCGCAACCCCCAGATACTTGAAGGTGAGGCCAATCCCTTACAAGAAAAAGTTGATGTTGAATTAAACAGGCTGGAAAGGTTGAGAGTCTTACAACCAGTACAATTTTCCGAATGAGCAGCACCCATAGTTCCAGTACTAAACCCTGACCAGAGTGAATGAATATGCGGGGACTACAAGTTGATCATTAACAAAGTAGCCAGAGTCGACAGGCACCCTATACCAAAAACTGAAGAGTTGTACTCCAAGCTGGCGAGAGGAACCGCATATGCGAAGCTCGATATGAACCACACTTACCAGCAAGTCAAACTAGAAAAGGCCTCTTGGGCTTTTGTGACTATGAACACACATAGGGGGTTACACCAATATACCAGGTTACCCTTCGGAATCTCATCGGCTTGTGCCATTTTCCAACGGACTATAGAAAATTTACTTCAAGGTCTGCCCCATGTTGTGGTTTATCTCGATGATGTCCTAGAAACAGGACTAACTGATGAAGAACACCTGGCTAACCTGGAAGAGATATTGAAATGTTTCTCACAAGCTGGAGTACATTTCAAAAGAGAAAAATGTGTCTTCCAAGCAAAAGAAGTTTACCTGGGTCATAGAGTCAACTCACAGGGCCTTCACCAAGTCGAAGACAAGGTGAGTGCTATTCATGAGGCACTAGCCCTGAAAAATGTCATAAACTCAAGTCCTTCTTGGGAATGATTAACTACTATGGCCGTTCTCTCCCAAATTTGTTGACAGTACTGGCTCCATTAAGCAGGTTACTCAAGAAAAGCCACAGGTGGACTTGGCAAGCTCCACAACAAGAGGCGTTTATGACCATGAAGCATTTGCTACATTCATCAGCCCAATTGGTACATTTTGACCCAAAGAAAGAATTAATTTTGACCTGCGATGTATTCTCTTACGGAGTAGTAGGGGCAGTACTCTCTCACTGGATGGCAGATGGTTCCGAACAGCCCATTGGTTACGTCTCAAGAACACTCAGTGTTGCAGAATGAAGATACTCACAAATAAAGAAAGAAGGCTTATCCATTGTATTTGACGTTAAGAAGTTCCACCAATGCATCCATGGTTGCCACTTCACCATTGTATCCGATCACAAGCCACTACTAAGCTTGTTCGGAGAAAATAAGGCAAATCTCCCAATTGCCTCTGCACACATCCAAAGGTGGGCACTGATTCTAGCTGCTTACGAATATACTTTTATCCACCGGCCAGGAAGCCAGATCGCAAATGCCAATGAATTGAACCAATTACCTCTAAAGGACAGCAATGTGAACATCCCAATTCCTTAAGAACTTCTCTTGTTATTAAAATTTCTGGATTCGGCACCAGGAAATGTCAAACAGATTAGAGAATGGACAGACTGTGATCCAGTTTTGTCTCACGTAAGGGAACAAGTCTTACAGGGATGGTCTAACGAGCCAAAGTCTGACGTAATGAAGCCCTATTTTAATAGCAGATACGAGCTCACCTGCCAGGTTGGCATCTTGCTGTGGGGAGAGACATTGTGCCTCCGAGAGGAAGAAAGCCATTATTGACCGAATTGCATAGTGCTCACCCCGGCATCTCTAGAATGAAAATGTTGATGTGCAGCTACTTACAGTGGCCAGGAATGGATACAGAAATTGAAAACTTAGTCAAGAGCTGCATACAGTGCCAACAGGTACAGAAATTGCCCCCTTCATCTCCATTGTATCCTTGGGAATGGCCAGGAAGGCCATGGGTCTGCCTCCACATTGACTACATGGAGCCTTTTTTGGGCACAATGTTCCTCTTGATTATAGATGCTCACTTGAAGTGCATGGATGTATATGAGGTGAGATCACCCACATCTGCCGCCACCATAGACAGGTTGTGTCAGAGTTTTGCGATACACGTGTTACCAGAGATAACAGTGTCTGATAATAGAATGGCATTCACCAGCGGGCAATTCCAAAGATTTACAAGCCTTAATGGCATAACACATGTTAAGGCCTCGCTGTACCGCGCTGCATCCAATGGTTTGGCCAAGAGGGCAGTCCAGGCCTTCAAGTCCAGAATGAAAAAACTGGATGGAGACTATTGCAACTAGATTATCATGTTTCCTACTCAGCTATATGACTACACCACACATGACCACCAATATTGCCCCCGCAGAGTTATTAATGAAGAGATGCCTCAGGACATGTTTGAGTCTCATAAGGCCAAATTTAGGGGGCAGAGTAGAGAGAAGTCAGGAGGCCCTAAAAAATGGACACAATTACCACAGTTGTGAAGGAAACTTCACTGTTGGAGACACAGTTTTTGCGAAGAACTATGGAGTTGGGCCCAAATGGCTATCAGGTGAACTTAGTGCTGTGATGGAACCCTGTCCTATCTCATATTGGTCGAAGGTCAAATAATTAGGAGGCACGTAGATCATCTCAGGAAAAGGGAAACAGATCTACGAGAAAGGATGCGCCAAGCGTTCCCATTGGAGTCTGCACCACATGTGGAAGGAATTCCACTTGGTTTGGAAGCACCTGTAGGGTCAGTTCAGCCTGACAGAGTTGAAGAGACAAACTTACAGGTTCCTACTGGAGAGCCTGGTGGACAGATAACTCCTGAGAGGGAGGCCTCCGATAAACCATCTGAAGTCATTGAACTACGACGTTCAACATGTTTGAAGAAGCCTCTAGAGAGAGTGAATGTATAAATAGTTTATTTATGTAAATAGTTGATATATTGTAAAGGTTATAAATTGTACTTTCGAGTAAAGGGGGAGGGATGTGGTAAGGTGAGGTGCAATACACCTTTAAGAGAATGTGACTACTATCCAATTGCTGTGTAACGCGGGCTATAATGTTAATCAGTAGTTTAGAATAGGGTCTGGTTTGAAAAGCACACAATGTGTTAATGCTCTGTTACTTGTGTAAATAAACAGCTTGTGCTTCATCTTACATTGGTCTCTGCATCTGCAGTGTGTTGTTTGCCAACTCACCCACCAGTAGATAGGTGTGCAACCATGCTCACGAGCAAAGCGACTCGACAGAAGGAACATAACAAAATGTAACAAATTTTGGCGACGAGATGGCAGTGGAGACTATTATGGACAGGTGTGAGATGATAAGGATGGTCTCCTTTTTTTCCACCTCTTGACTGATTGAGGACAGTGTTTTTTAAAGAAAATGTTTTAACCCTAATTGCTGTAACTGTCAGCATCAGACAAATGACAGGTTTTTTGTAAGTTTTAAAAGAAGAATAATTCCAATTTAACACCCAAACATATACACAACTATACCCACTCTCACAGTCATGCAAATATATAGCCCACACACGATAAGCTTGCATTTAGGCCATAGGGTTTCAAGAGTTCTCTGTTACACTTGCTTTTCCCCAGGGTGAAGACTTGAAATGATGCAACTCTTCATTTTCGTCCACTTAAGAAAAGAATCTAAAGGTTTAGGAAGATAAATTAATGTTGATTTATGCTCGCAGTAGCAGACCTCTCTTATTCCACTCCAGTCAAAGTGCGTTTGTAAAGCCCTGTAGCAAAGCCTAGTACAGTCCCTTAGGTAGAAAAGTCAAAGTCAGCCCAAGTCTCTGCCTACTGGTGTTTCTTAGGCAAGGCCTTTTTCCTTCACTGGCCTAGATGTTTCTATCTCTGTCTGAGAGGATATACCTTTCTAAATCGCCTTATCAGAAAGCTAATTTTTGTTATCTGACCAGAGCATTTCTTCCCATTGTCCTCATAAATAGTTTCTGATGGTTAGGCCATTGTTATAAAATGGAGTTCCATATACCATCTTGATAAGATAGAGCTTTTCACACCCATTTTCTGGATTTCAACTTTGGACTCCAATAGTCTGCAAAAAGCATTGTGAAACTAGTCTATTAATTAGTTGGAGAGGTGCAGCCATTAAACACAGGAAGGGTCATTTGATGACTTTTGATGACTTCTCAAAGATATGTCCAGAAAGGTCATTTACATTTTAATAACTTCATCAACGCTTATCTAGACATGGGGCTTAACTCAATGTTTTTATAGTTCCATGTGTATTGGCAGGAAAGAAAAGGTCACCTGATCTCTCAGCTCCGCTTTTTTACAAGAAAGTGTCCATTTTGGGTTTATAATTCATAAGTTCATATTTAGCTCATAAGTTTGTATGGTGTGAGTATGACAAGACAGTGATGAACAAAATAAGCTGGCTCTCAGTAACCTATCTGCTTGGAAGGTGGAGATTTTGATTGGATTGTGCTGAGCCTCACTGTTCCTAATATTGCGTGGCCACACTTAATCGAATGGGCTGTTGCAGTGTCCTAGTGTCCATCTGATTCAACTACCGACTATGCATGCTTTTGGTGAGCTTGTTCTACCGTAACTTCTGTGTCACTGTTACAGCTGAAACAGGGCAAATGGCTACTCAGAATAAGGCAATTCTTGAGTGCAAGAAAGCAATTTTGCTAATGGAGATTGGCATGCTAACCAGCCTTCTTGCTCCCAACAAGGCAAAATAATGCCATTCGAAACAATCAACAAGTTGGAGGAACTTTAACCCTAAGCCACTAGCAGGCAGCTAAAAATTTGGAACTAGAGAAGTATTAAAACTGTTGGTGAGTACATTGTAGCACTGAAGAATTTACCATTACATTACAACATAAGCATATTTTTATACTACGCATTATAAGATGGATTTACGTGTGGATTGGTGGACAAAAGAATTGAACCAAATTTACTAAATACATGAAATCTTATATCTAAGCTAATGCAAAAGATTGCTTTTACCTTGGAGATGACATCAAAGAATGTTCAGGAATTTTGTCTCTTGTCATGAGTGTGAGGTTTATAGGCAGTTATGTTTTAAACTGTCTCTTTTAACTGACGATAAAATGAAGTAGTGGAGAGGGTCATCTGACCTCCTACTAGTTCTGCCTGGTTATAAGCTTAAGTGACCTGGTTGCTATGGGGACAGGGGCCCCAGCACAAGTCCTACTGAAATTCAAGTGCCAGCTGGAGACAAAGGAAAAAGCAGCTGGCCTTGCTGTGGGCAGACATACAGACTCCTAGGCAGTTGGACTCAAAGACTCTGGACAAGATAGGGAGAGAGAGCCCCAGAGACAGAGACCAAGGAACAGCAGTTGCTGTGAACAGCAGGGAAAGAAGGCTGTTCCCTGTTAGCCACCAAACAGAATGCTGGTGGGAGCTCATTTTTTGGGTAAAGAGACTGGATCTGTGGAGGTTTAAGGACATTGGAAGATTTACCCTCATGTGGCTAGGAGAAGGAATCACCAGAGTGGGCCTTGCTGCTGGAAGTCAGTTCGTGGATTCTTGGGGTATTTTGGGAAACAACTTTTGGCGGACACTGGATGTTATGAGAAGAGTGCAGTGCTAGTGATTATCACTGTAATGGCAACCACGCGGCACAGGCATGTCAGTACAGAAATGCCAAAAGCTTTAATTGTCGAAAGATAGACCATATTGCAATTGCTTACCAAGTGAAGACCAAAGCAGGAAGGAGAACTCATTCCAGTGATAATGGAAAACAATCATGTCACAAGAATTCTCAATCTGGAAGCTAATCCAGAGTGCCTAAGTGAAGAAGAGCTTGCACTGTGTAGCATGTATGTCACTAGCAATCACTAAACTGACAGAGGCTTTTATACAAAGATGTTGGTAAATCAGCAGTACATCAACATGTACGTGATCCAGCTGTAAATTGGTCCAATATGAGTAGACACATGTATGAGAGCAAATTCAGTGACAGACCTCTAACTGGCAGCACAGTCCAATGAAAACCTACTCTGGTGAGGTGTTAGAAACATTTGGAAAAATGAAATACAATGTCCAGTTTTCAGGCCAGACCCTCAAATTACCCTTGTTATTGCAAGATATATCAACAAGCCAACATTAATGGGTAAAGATTGGCTTTGCTAGCTGCAGTTAAACTGGAAGCTTGTTTTTCAGCTTGATCAGCATTTGAATAGCTACAGCAACATTTTTTGAGGACAGTTATGAAGTCATATAAAAGCACCCATCAGAATCAGGCCTGATGAAAGAATAGTTTATTGGAAGGCTAGGCCAGTTCCTTGTGCTCTCAAAAGCCAAACCCAAACCTAACTCTCAAAAGAGGGCCTAAAGAAACTAGAGAGAGATGGTGTAACTTGAAAACTGGCTACAGTGATTGGACAACCCCAATTGTAGTAATGACCAATTCAGTCAAAACATTGAGACTATGTGGGAACTACAAAGTCACAATTGAACCCTTTAATCACATTTTGGTTTAAAGTTTGTAAGTTTCCTTTAAACTTTGTTCTTAGTTCTACAGTTGACCTGAATTAGGGGCTGTGCTTGATTTATCCCAATTTCGTTAATTTAGTTTGATTGTTTAACTCAAGAAAGTGTTACAAAATCACATTCAGCCAGGCAGTAGATGATTAGCAGTATCCATTATCAACCATTCAAGATTTGTATGTGGAGTTAGCAGGATCCAATTTGTTCACAAAGTTGGATTTGCTACACACTTATACGTAGTTCAATGTGGATTGAGAGTCAATAATGTCTCACGATAAACACACATATGGGATTATACTCCTACATGCAGTTGTCATGTGGGGTGAAATCGTCCAAGCTACAATGGATAAGATTTTGCAAGGAGTGCTGCCTTGCTTGTACAACCAGAAGGATGTGTTAATTACAACCACAGCAGAGGAAGAGAATCTTGAAGTGTTGGATGAAGCATTTAAAAGGCTCAATGTTCACACTGTGAGCTTGAAAAGGAGCAAGCATTCCTCTGTGCAACCTGAGGTAGTGTACTTTGGCCTAAAAATCAAAGAAAAAGGGCTACAGCCAGTGAAAGGAGATAGAGGCTATAGACAATGCCCCATAGCCAAAAGATGTGTCTGAGCTTAAATCTTTCCTGGGCATGCTCCAATTCTAATCATTATTTCTGCCTGAGCTTACAACTGTTAGCTCCATTACATGACTCACTGAAAAAAAAATTGAAATAGGAATGATTCAAAGCACAAGATTCTTATGATGCATGTAAGAGAAGCTTGGCTAATGATGCACCACTCATTCATTATGACACAAATTGCAACCTGAAGCTAGCATGTGATGTTTTAACCATGGAGTTGGAGCAGTGATCAGCCATGAATCCCATTACATTTGTGTTAAGTACTCTTGCCAAACACATGGAATTATTTTTGAAATCAACAAGCTTCAGCAGTTTTCTTGTGTAGAAATGTTGTACTAGCAACAGGTCATAAACCTCTAGTAGCTATTCTGGGACTAAAGTCTGTAATACCAACAATGGCAGTGTCAAGGATGCAATGGTGGGCTGCGTCTTCTCTGACAGTACAACTACAACATTGAATATTAAAGTTTGAAAACAAATGCTTTGCTGATGCACTGTCACTTTTGCTACATGAAGACTCAAATTCAGGCTGTGAAGGTGCAATCATCACAATAGGTGTCTTACATGATGACTTTCCAATCATAGCAAATGGAATTTTCAGCCAGAACCAAAATGACTCAGTGTTGATAGGAGTCCATGAACACACTGTGAATGGGTGGACAGAGTCTGACCAGTGTCTAGCCAAGGAAACAAAACCATTCCACAATGATTGTAATAAGTTGTCATGTGAACAGAGCTGCATCAAGTGGGATCATAGAGTGGTGAATGGTGGTATCTAGTTCTTTGAGAGATAGGATTCTGGCAGAAGCCATACTGAACATACAGGAATAGTCAGTATGAAATCCATAGCAAGGGGTTTTGTTAATTGGCCTGGCCTGGACAATCACCTAGGATCAATGATAAGCAAATGTATTAACTGGCAAAATTGTAGAAATAAGCCACCAAAAACCCCTTTGCAGTCATGGTCAATTTGTCCAATTCAAAGACTTTTCATGTAGACATTTGTGAAAAGGAAAATGATAATTCTTGGTACTCACTGATAGCCATGTGAAGTGAATCAAACTGCATGAGGCAAAACAGCAATGCTGAACGAAAAATGGATGAGTTACAGTCCATTTTTACTTTTGTGAATTACTTGAGGAGCTTGTCTCAAATAATGGCCCTCAATTTCATTTTGCTCTGTTTCAAAATTCCTTGAAACACAACAATACCATTACTGTTCCTTATTCTCCAGGATCATGTGGAGCAACTGAAAGATCTGTTAGGAGAGTTAAAGAAGCACTCAAGAAACAAGTATTGCATGGGTGTTCAAACTTCAGTATGAAACAGTAGCTGGCTAATTTCCTGCTGAAGTATAGCAAACTCCACACTCTACTATGGGGTATACACCTGCTGAGCTTTTGATGAAGAGGTTGTTAAGGATGTGTTTAAGTCTACTTCTGCCAAACTTCGCTCTTAAAGTTGAGTAGAAACAATTCAGTCATAAATGTTAGTGTTACACAAAGAAAAGTGAGCATAGTTTCTGATGAAATGAGGCCCCCCTCACACAAGTGGGAGATGGAAAATGTATCAGAAGTTTGTAGAAACTGAAAGATACTTGGTTGAAATTGATGGAAAGGTGAGAAATATCCAGGTAGATTCCATGATCCCAGCGAGGGATGAATCAAAACATGAGCATGATCCATTGGATCATGAGCTCATCCCTAGGTGTGAACCAATTCAGACTTCAGTGGCTGAAGTACTAATTTCTAGGAAAGAAATGGGATCTTTTTGGGTACTGAGCAGAAGCCAGTCCAAAACCTGACTCTACACCAAACCTGCAAGTAGATCAAGAAGCTTTTGTCAACCACTTAGTAAACTTAATTTGTAGATGTGTTTAAAAGAAAAAGCTAGTTTTAATCATGCCAAGTGTGCACATCCACAAATGTTTGTTTATTTGTTTTTTTTACTTCTGAAGTTGTACGGTTAGTGAAACAGGAGATAATTGCTTTTTTTTTAAAAAGGGGGGAAGAAGTGTAATGTATTCATAGTTGTGAGCATGCACAATGACATCATTAAACACACGAACTGGGTCTGCCTTTCTTTGCAAGTGCCTCCCGATATGTAACAGTAACCACAGGTTCAGTCAGGTTTCCCAGTTAGTTGATTGTGACTGACTGTAATCATACATGAGCCTATATTCTGCTGCTCTCTGAGTGTATTACCACAGCATGCTAAAGTAGTAAGCAGCTGGCTTAGATATTGATTCCCAAAATAGCACCATCTGGCACACAAGCTGAGCAATTACTCACAGCTTATTTATTACTTATATCCTCTGCTTCCTTTCCCCACCCATAGCAGTCACTCCTTTAGCTTTCTCAGCCCTAACCTCCCAAAGCTTCTTTCCCTCTCCATCTGTCTTTCCTCCCTTTAAGATGTCTCCTATTTTCACCTAGTATCAATTTTTATTTGATTAATCTTCTGTCAAGCACCTCACGATGTTTTACTACGTTAAAGATGCTATATACAGTAAATGCAAGTTGTTGCTGTAGCAGTGTGCACAGCATTGTTTTTGTGATGTTGAGCGCAGTGCCTAAATCAACAAAGGCTCTTGTTCCTGTTTGAAAATATATTCTCTGACTTCCCATTAAATTTGTGGACTACGTGCAACAGATTGAGCTGGACAAGAATCAGTGGAATGCTTGCCTCCATGACTGAGGTCAATTAATAGTCAGCAGCAAAATCAGGGAGTCATTTGCCTTAGATCAACTCAGTAAAGAGTACTCAGCTGCCTTTTACCTACCAGGCCAGCCAGAGAAAAAAATATCGCTGAGGTCTAAATCATATGAGAGAAACAGTGATTATCCATCTAGGAAAGTGTCTAATGTACTAAATGGAGCTTAGGTTGACTTAATTTGAAGTAATCAAGCAACTGACTCTGGTAGCCAGCACCAAGTCTAAGATTATCATCTGAATTGACTGTTGACTTTTGAAAGGTGTGAAAAGTAGGAAGATTTCTGTGTTTGTATTTTGTGGAGATTGGTAACTGTGTTTTTAAAAAAATTGAAGTTGTCTTCATGACCAAATTTCAAACTAAAGACTGGAGTCCAGTAATCTGTTAGTCACATGCCGGGTTATTTGATCTGTATATTAGATAGGACACAGAGGCTTTCGTTTTCCTTATATTTGTTCTCGGGATTTGACCATTGCTATTGTCCACCCTAATTGCCGTGAGAAGTGTTTCTAAGGCATTAATAAAATTGTATTTGGTTGAAGCATTAACAAATCTTAGGCAACCAGGCAATAGACTGAACCTTGTTGACAAATATTGACTCTGTGTTAACGACACACACCATTATTAACTTGCAAATCAGCTTGCAAATTCAGAGGCTTAAGAGATAAACCATGAGTTTTAAATTTCTAGACTGTTCTAGTTGATTTACATTGCTCTAACATTTCCTTCGTACAAGTGGCATCTTGCCCTTAGCCTCTGTGTTATTTTATTAAAAATTGCTGAATTTGTGCATTAATTGCCCATTAAACATGCAGCAGAAATTTGGGGCTTGGATTTAGCAGTATTTTATTTACTACATGAGAATTGTTAACGCAAAACCAATCAACATCTGTAACCCAGAAAGGGAAAAATTTCATCTGTTTAACCTCTTCCTGCATGTAGAAAATTATGGTTACAGACCTTAAACTGTCAGATTTTGAATTTTTTTTTTCTTAATTTTCTTTTCTCTCTCTTTTTTCTCTCTCTTAATCGGATCTATTGCTTTCCCTTTTTATTTCTCTTCCTATACCTGAATTGACCCTAATGCATCCTCCTTCTCCGGTGTCCCTCTGTTTCTCGCTTAATCCTCAAATTGCATTAGTTAAGGAGATGGACAGTCAGTCCTGTGTTCACTAATATCCCAGAACCCCCTGTTGCCTTCATCATGCTGCTATCAGCTCCTACTTTCAGCAAGTTATAGCATAAAAAATTCAAGTTGAAGGGTGCAAGAAAAGAATCTAACTCACAGCACCTATCATAAAATGCACTGCTCCAGGAAGATCTGGCAAAATGTATAAACATCTCCACGTCATTCATTGTTTGCAATGATATTGCGTCCTTGAATTTAGTTGATTGACAGATCTGTTCCCATGGGTTTTTTGTTCAGTAATATATACTACAATTTCCTTACTTCAGTTCTAAATCGACTTCTGATTAACATAGAAATTGCATTACCTACTAGCAGCATTGCATTGTTAAAAGTCTATGAAAGGCTCGTTCAACCAAAAATGTTATAAAGTAAACAAACTATGAATGAAATATTTTCTAGAAATGGGAAATTTTAACCCTTTGTGGGCTGATTCTACATTTTTAGCTTTAATTTTAGTGCTTTTGTTTTCTTTCTATGTCTTACTGCTTCTAGGTATGAGCATGTCATAAATAAATCTGTCTTAGTTTACCAATCTGCCTCAGTCTGATTCTATGGTATTAATGGCCTTTTGAAAAAGACACAAATATATATGGGCAGCCAGCATGGTCTCTGGTACACTTTCTTAAATGGAAATTGTTAATTGTTACTTGTACAATGCACTGTCCTAGTGTCATGAACAAGGGCAAATGTTTAATCTATAGAAGACTCAAAGAATGCCTTTTTACTCAGGGCACAATACAAACAGCAGGAAAATAAACAGCAAAGTCTGCCTGTAGTAATCTGAGGTATAATACACCTTTAAGAGAATCTGAGCAGATTGATCACGTGACTGTAAGACCCAATAGCTGTGTAGTGTGGGCTACTATGTTAATGTTAGTCTAGAGTAGGATCTGGTTGGAGAAGCACACGTCATGTTAGTGCCCTGTTGTTTGTGTAAATAAATAGCGTGCTTCATTTCATACTGGTCTCTGTGTCTGCAGTATATTGTAAGCATCTCAACTGCTGACAGACAAGCATGCAACCAGTTTGCGAGCAAAGCGACCCCAAAGTAAAACATAACAACTGGCAATGAGACAAAACACAGCCAGTTAACAACACCAATGAAAGCCGTGAAAACTCAACTGTATTGAATCAGCCATGCCATAGAAGGCTGATTGCAAGTGCATTACAACTGTAAGCCCTCATCATAATTGTCAAAACTATTAACCTCCAGTATGCCACAATTTGGCTGCATCAAATTGTTTGATCAGGCCGCCGGATGACTGGTCACATTATATTGTACGTCTCGTGTTTTACTTTTCGGCCAACGACATATCAGGGGAGGAAAAGAGGCGGGCAATCCTCTTATCAACATATGGCAGAAAAACATACAGCCGAATTCATTGTCTAATGGCACCCAAAGCCCCAGATTTCAAGAGCTTTGGTGAGTTGGTGAATCCAGTGAAAGACCACTTTCAGCCAAAACCCTCGGTAACAACGCAGCATTTTAAATTCAATTTGAGGCGTCGTGCCCCTGGAGAGACTGTCGCTTGCCATGTAGCAGCCTTAAAACAACTGTTAGAGCACTGTGAGTTTGGGACGCCAATTAATGACGTCTTAAGAGACCAATTAGTGTGTGGGATTAACAAGAGGCCATTCAAAAAAGGTTATTGTCAGAAACAAATTTAGTCTTCAGCAAGACGCAGGAGTTGATGTCATAATGGAGAGCGCACTCAGGGATTCAGAAGCAATCAAGGGAGCAGAAAATGGTGCCATCCTTCGCATCAGGAGGGAAACATCGGTTAGAAATGGTGCGGAAGCATTGGGCTCTGCAGAAAGGCAGGAGACAGCTGCCATTAACAGACCAGCAGAAAGAAATAGCTTAACGGATAAAAACCACATTAATAATGGCAGAATTGAAATCTGGTTGATCTGCTGACATTCTCTTAAAGGTGCATTACACCTCAGATTACCACAGATAGGCTTTGCTGTTTATTTTCCTACAAATGAACGACAATTTAAAGTAACCAGGTGTTTCTACTGTGATTGCAATGGGCACATTATGCAATATTGTAAAGAAAGATTGAAGCCAAAAAGGCAGAAGTCATGAAATTTATATAATGGAGGAGCCAGAAGAAAGTCAGATATTTACTCGCTACACAACTTAAAAATGGGTAAAACAGAGCCAATCTATATGTCAGTAGAAGTCAAAAGAAAACCCATTCCAAAGGGAGTTGGCATAGATGCATCCACGACAGTCATAGGGAAACACATGTTTAAGTATCTGAATGGGGGAGGCCACTCACTAAAGCTGGAAAACTCAGGTGCCAGGCTAAAGAAATATACTGGCCAAAATGTAGGAATAAAAGGTAAATGCAAGGTTCCAGTACAAATGGAAGCCAAAAACAAAAAGTGCTGGAAAAACTCAGCAGGTCTGACAGCAAGACAGAGCTAACATTTCGAGTCTGTATGACTCTTCTTCAGAACAGACGAGTCATATGGACTGTTGTTCCAATGAAGTGTCAAACAGACTCAAAACGTTAACCCTGTCTTTCTCTCCACAGGTGCTATCAGATCTGCTGAGTTTTTCCAGCACTTTTTGTTTTTGTTTCAGATTCAGAGAATTACTAACAAGGCCCCAACATTTTTTTTTTACGCAACAGGAAGCTGATCATTTGGTGTTGCATTTAGCTTTGCCCAACATCTTAATTCTCAGAACCTTCCTGTCAGTTGCCCATCATATTGTTGAACTTGGAGGGGAGGGGCAGCAGGAGTGCGTGTGTTTGGGCCCGAAAGACTGTGAAAACATTCCCTTTGGAGTCTACACCACACATAGGGGGAACTCCTCTTGCTTTGGAAGTACCTGTAGAGACCATTGAGCCTGAGGCAAATGGTCAAAGAGGCAAACTTACAGGTTCCTACTGGAGAGCCAAGTGGATAGATAAATCCTGAGAGGGAGGCATCAGATAAGCCATCCAAAATTGTAGAAACACAACAATTAACATGTTTGAAAAATCCTCCGGAGAGACTGAGTTTGTACATAGTTCATTTATGTAAATAGTTAATATATCGTAAAATGTACTTTCAAGGAAAGGGGAAGGGATGTGGTAATTTGAGGTGTAACACACCTTTAGGAGAATGTGAGCAGTTTGACCACGTGACTGTAAGACCCAATTGCTGTGTAGCGCAGGCTACCATGTTAACGTTAGTCTAGAGTAGCATCTGGCTGGAGAAGCACTCATCATGTTAGTGCTCTGTTGTTTGTGTAAATAAGTAGTATGTGCTTCATTTCATATTGGTCTCTGCGTCTGCAGTATATTGTAATTGACTGACCTGCCAACAGATAAGTGTGCAACCGGTTAGTGAGCAAAGTGACCCCAAAGTAAAACCTAACACTTGGCATGCCATAGTCAAAGGCGGTTAGTCGAACTTGAGCTCATGAAACATCAGTAAATATTCTGGCAAAATGCATCAACCTGAAACATAAACTCTGGCTGGGATTTACCACTCCGGGCCTAAGTCCCGTGGCTGGGGTGGGGAGTGGGAGTATTTCCCGCCATGGAGCTCAGTGGTAATTGCACCGAATCGCATGATGCTGAGCTCATTAATTATGCAGCCAGGGGTTTCCCAGCATTTTACACAGTGGGGCGGGCAGGATGCCGTGGCGCCCCATCATCATAACCAGGCACCATATTTGAAAGGTGCCTGGACCGCTGCTGCTCTCGCTGAATCTGAACAGCAGAGCAGGAAATGGCATGGGAGACTGTAAGCTACACAGGCACCCAGATTTAGTGACGCATCCCTGGAGGCACTGAAGTGAACCCTCTACTGCTCCAACTTACCTCACAAAGTAGAAACTGGGTGATGGGCCTCAGTGGACAGGCTACCATGCATAAAGTGCTTCTCAATGTGAAGTGCAGAGGCTGAATAGTCATACTACAGCCCATTTAGTCTGCAGGTACAGGGGAAACTACAGATCGCTGACCCTACCACACAGAGAGCTCATATTGTGGAAGGTGGGGTGGGGTTCTAACATAGAGGATACCAACAAGCACAGCAGATGCCAGGCCTCCTTGTGCCTGTTCCTTCTATGTACATGAGCTCAGCATTCTGGAGGATGATGCCAAAGAACCCTAGTGGTCTAGGTGCAGTGGAGCTTTCACATGGCATAAAGTAACCAGATGGTTGCTGCTGTCAACTGGCATCATGTGAACGCCACCTGCATCACAAGTGCTCTCAAGCCATTTTCTCTCCTTGTACAGAACAAATTAGCACACAAGAAATGCAAAAGAGACAGAACGGAAAGGGGCATGGCTGTACTCCAACACCTGATACCATATGAAGAGTGGGCTGCTGAGCTGGCAGGGGAGGGTCAGCACTGGGCATGTGGAGTTGGTGAGGTTGGCATCTAGCCTCCATCTAGTGAGGAACAAAGCTTAATGTCTATGCTTAGGCTCATGCGTGGTGTCACATTGGAGGCAGCCCATGCAGTCACTAACTCTCTCCTCTTACAATTGCAGGTGCCACCAAAAAGAGGGTGAGGCCAGACCCTGAAGCCAAGTTCACCACATCCAGCAGCCCACAGATGAGCGAGGAAGATGAGAGCAAATAAGACATTTCACCTGTAGAGCCGTCACAGCAGTCACTGTGCACTCCACCAGCCCAGAGACACAGACCTTAGTGGGTTCAAGAGTTAGTTCAGACAGGGTTTCACATTCTGGTGGCCACTGTACGGACATGTTTTCCTAGCAGGAGGAGGCAGGGACAGCCAAGCTCACCGTGCTCAGTGGATTGCTGGGGGAGGGGCCCCTGCAAATTCCAAGTCAGATGACAAGCCCTTGGGAGCGGCCACAGACAAAATTCTTGCCATGCAGCAGGAAGTGGGGGAGCATCAGGCAGAGGTGTCGGAGGCCCTTAACAGAGGGGCACATGAGGTGGAGGAGTGTGTCCGCCTGCTTGCTGATGAAATGGCACCGACATGTGCGCGCCTTTAGGTCTCCATGGGGCGGGTGGCAGACACCATGGAGATTCTTGTCCAGCAGAATGATCAGTTTCTACTGGATATGCCCGCAGACCTGGGCAAGAATTTTATGTTGATCGGGCGGCCGCTCCAATGTCATCGTGCACATGAGCAATATTGAGGTTTGGACAATTAAAGGGCCAATCAAGGCCATTAAAAACCCTACTGTTCACGATTTTACACTGCCCGTGTGATTTTGCGCTCGTCGCATGGGCAAAACGGGCAGGCGGGCAACCTATTTTTAACAAAACCTCATCCAAGGGGTGGATGAAATGTCCGGGGTGAAATATAATTTAAAAAAACCTGGGGATTGATGCTTTTTGAGTTCTGCTGTCAGGTGCTTGAACGTGTTGCATAGACACAGCTTGGTGCATTATTTTCTTGTCATTTAACCTGTCCAGGTCTGCAGCTCCCTGAGGGAGCTCTGCAGCAGCTGTCTGCCTTCAGCTAGCTTGCTAGAAGCACCCACCCACACCCTCACTTTTGTTGGCGCCCGCCCTCTTCCCACCTCCCTCAGCAATGCTGAGGCTTTCTCAGCGCCGCTTCACGCTGGCTGGCTGTTAATTGGCCAGCCAGTATTAAATTGCAATCAAGGGCTAATCGTGGGCAGAAGCGCATTTCATGTCTGTTTCCTTGAACTTCTGCTGACTTGGTGCACATGCCAAGTGTGAAATTCAGGCCCTGCACTCCATCGCAGTATCCATGGGCGAGGTTTTGCACTGGCTATGCGAGAGGGTGACGGGGCACTTCGACCTCCACCTAGGTGCCCCTTCTCCTCAAGACATCAGGGAGGGGCCTTCGGGCACCCAAAGGGAAGAGAGGCAGCAGGCGGACACCCCTAGGACTCTGGGAGTATGAGCAGCCCTTCAGAATCCCCTCAGTCTGTGACCCCATCAGCCTCGGCCTCTGTGACTGCAGAGGGTGCAGCTGGAGCAGGACAGAAGACCCAAAGTAAGCCAGGGCTCCAGCAATTCGAGGACACAGAGGATGCCCCAAATTCATCAAGGACAACAGGGCATAGTGGTCAGCAATCTGCCTCCACCTCTGCTGCTTCGGTCAGGAGACCACCTAGACGCAATGGCAGGGAACGCAAAATTAAGATGTTCTGATTTCACATGTGGTTGCATGAGTGCACTAAAATTTTGTAAATAGACTCCACTCTCACTTTAAACAAGTCTGATGTGGTTCCATTGTGATTCTTGCTCATTAACCACGTGTGCCCCTCCCTCCATCTTCAGGGAGGTGTCGCTTGGCCTAAATAGCCAAGTGGTTATGGTACTGGGTTTGTAACCCCAAGATCAAGAGTTCAAATCTCACAATGGCGAACTATGAAACAATGTAACTTCATCTGAAACAGATAGAAACATGTTTGTACTTGAAAGAGTTTCAGGGAGGTGCCTATGCCCCCAGGTATCATGTACGTGCAGGGAGGCAAAGGTCTTTGCCAGGGCCCTTGTGAGCCATGTGCCTGAAGCCTCCCACGCATGCTGAGCCTTCACCCTTCACGCTCTCATCTGTCCCAGGACCCTAGCATTGTCAGCACTATATGCTGGGGTTCCCCTTCAATTGTCCAGTTGAGTTGACCTACACCTGATGAACCAACTCCAATTCAACATCTTCCGACTAGGCACTTTACAGCCTTCCGGACTGAATATTGAATTCAACAACTTTAGGTCTTGAGCTCCCTCCTCCATCCCCACCCCCTTTCTGTTTCCCCCTTCCTTTTGTTTTTCTCCAATAACTTATATAGATTTTTCTTTTCTCACCTATTTCCATTATTTTTAAATATTTTTAAATCTTTTATGCTCTCCCCACCCCCACTAGAGCTATACCTTGAGTGCCCTACCATCCATTCTTAATTAGCACATTCGTTTAGATAATATCACCAATTTAACACCTATGTGTTCTTTTGTTCTGTTGTTTGTGACATCTTTTGATGATCTGCTTCTATCACTGCTTGTTTGTCCCTACAACCACACCAACATCCTCCACTTCTCTCTCTCTCTCTCTCTCTCTCCCCCCCCCACCACCGCCACCCCTCCCCCCCCCCCCCACACACACACACACACACACACACACACACACACACACACCTTAAACCAGCTTATATTTCAACTCTTTCTTGGACTCGAACTCAAGTTCTGTCGAAGGGGCATGAGGACTCGAAACGTCAACTCTTTTCTTCTCCGCCGATGCTGCCAGACCTGCTGAGTTTTTCCAGGTAATTCTGTTTTTGTTTTGAATTTCCAGCATCCGCAGTCTTTTTGTTTTTAAGAAAGAAGTGAGTTTAGCAAGGCTAAAGGGAAAATATTTTAATGCAAGGAGCCTGAGGAAGAAGACAGATGAGCTCACAGATAGGTCATAGCTGTGACTAAGACTTGGCTAAAAGAAGGGCAGGATTGACAGCTCAACATTCCTGGTTATAGGGCATTCAGACAAGATAGAGAGGGGATAGAAGAGGAGGGGGCATTGCAATATTGATCAAGGAATCAATTATAGCAGTGAGGAGGGATGATATCTTGGAAGGATCATCAAATGGGGCCATATGGGTAGAAGTAAAAAACAGAAAAGGGGCTAACACGCTGCTGGGTGTGTATTATAGGCCCCCAAGTAGTCAGGGAGAGATAGAGAATCAAATCTGCAATCAAATTACAGAGAAATATAAGAATAATAGGGCAGTAATAGTAGGGATTCTAACTACCCAAATATAAACTGAGAGTTTTAGTGTGCAAGGTAGGGAGGGAGAAAAATTCTTAAGTTGCAGCCAGGAGAACATTTTTAGCCAGTACGTAGAAAGCCCAACAAAGGAGAGGGCAGTTCTGGACCTAATATTCGGAAATGAGCCCAGGCAGGTAGAAGGCATATCAATCGGGGGATATTTTGGAGATAGTGACCATAACTTAGTTAGATTTAGGATAGTTATGGAAAAGGATAAGTTGGGCCAGGAATAAAAGTTCTAAACTGGGGAAAGGTTAATTTTACTAAGGTGAGATATGATTTGGCCCAAGTGGACTGGGAGCGGTAACTTTTTTTTAATCATTCATGGGATGTGGGCTTCGCTGGGCCAGCATTTATTGCCCACCCCTAGTTGGCCTTGAGAAGGTGGTGGTGAGCTGCCTTTTTGAACTGCTGCAGTCCATGTGGTGTAGGCACACTCACAGTGTTGTTAAGGAGGAAGTTCCAGGATTTGGACCCAGTGACAGTGAAGGAATGGCAATTTATTTCCAAGTCAGGATGGTGAGTGACTTGGAGGGGAACTTCCAGGTGGTGGTGTTCCCATCTATCTGCTGCCCTTGTCTTTCTAGATGGGAGTAGCCGTGGGTTTGGAAGGTGCTGTCTGAGGAACCTTGCTGAATCCCTGCAGTGCATCTTGTAGATGGTACACACTGTTGCTACTGTGCATCAGTGGTGGAGGGAGTGAATGTTTGTGGAAGGGGTGCCAATCAAGCAGGCGAGCTTCTTGAGTGTTGTTGGAGTTGCACTCATCCAGGCAAGTGGAGAGTGTTCCATCACACTCCTGACTTGAGCCTTGTAGATGGTGGAGAGGCTTTGGGGGGGTCAGGAGGTGGGTTGCTCATTGCATGATTCCTAGCCTCTGACCTGCTCTTGTAGCCATAGTATTTATATAGCTAGTCCAGTTCAGTTTCTGGTCAATGGTAACCCCCCAGGATGTTGATAATGGGGGAGTTCAGTGATGGTAATGCCATTGAATGTCAAGGGGCAATGGTCAGATTGTCTCTTGTTGGAGATGATCATTGCCTGGCACTTGCGAGGTGTGAATGTTACTTGCCATTTGTCAGCCCAAGCCTTGAAATTGTCCAGGTCTTGCTGCATTTGGACATGGACTGCTTCAATATCTGAGGAGTCGCGAATGGTGCTGAACATCATGCAATCATCAGCGAACATTCCCACTTCTGACCTTATGATGGAAAGAAGGTCATTGACGAAGCAGCTGAAGATGGTTGAGACTAGGACACTACCCCAAGGAACTCCTGCGGTGATGTCCTGGAGCTGAGATGACTGACCTCCAACAACCACAACCATCTTCCTTTGTGCTAGGTATGACTCCAACCAGTGGAGAGATTTCCCCTGATTCCAGTTGACTCCAGTTTTGCTAGGGCTCCTTGATGCCACATTCCATCAAATGCAGCCTTGATGTCAAGGGCAGTCACTCTCATCTCACCTTGGGAGTTCAGCTCTTTTGTCCATGTTTGAACCAAGGCTGTACTGAAGTCAGGAGCTGAGTGGCCCTGGCGGAACCCAAACTAGGTGTCAGTGAGCAGGTTATTGCTAAGCAAGTGCCACTTGATAGCACAGTTGATGACCCCTTCCATTACTGTACTGATAATGGAGAGTAAACTGATGGGGCAGTATTTGGTCGGGTTGGATTTGTCCTACTTTTTGTGTGCTGAACATACCTTGGCATTTTTCCACATAGCCAAGTAGATGCCAGTATTGTAGCTGTACTGGAACAGCTTGGCCAGGGGCACAGCATGTTCTGGAGCACATGTCTTCAGTACTATTGCCGGAATATTGTCAGGCCCCTTGGCCTTTGCAATATCCAGTGTCTTCAGTTGTTTCTTGATATCAGGTGGAATGAATCGAATTGGCTGAAAACTGGCATCTGTGATACTGGGGACCTCCGGAGGAGGACAAGATGGATCATCCACTCGGCACTTCTGGCTGAAGATTGTAACAAATGCCTCAGCCTTATCTTTTGCATTGATGTACTGGGCTCCTCCATCACTGAGGATGGGGATATTTGTGGAGCCTCCTCCTCCAGTGAGTTGTTCAATTGTCCATTCATGACTGGATGTGGCAGGGCTGCAGAACTTAGATCTGATCTGTTGGTTGTGGGATTGCTTAGCTCTGTCTATCATTTGCTACTTATGCTGTTTGGCATGCAAGTAGTCCTGTGTTATAGCTTCACCAGGTTAACACCTCATTTTTATGTATGCCTGGTTCTGCTTCATTGAACCAGGTTTGATCCCCTGGCTTGACGGTAATGGTAGAGTGGGGGATATGTTGGGCCATGAAGATACAGGTTGTGATCGAGTACGATTCTGCTGCTGCCGATGGCCTACTGCGCAGCATAGATATCCAGTCTTGAGTTGCTAGCTCTGTTCAAAATTTATCCCATTTAGCACGGTGGAAGTGCTTCACGATATGACGGAGGGTATTCTCAATGTGAAGATGGGACTTTGCCTCCACAATGACTGTGCGGTGGTCACTCATACCGATACTGTTATGGACAGATGCATCTGCGGCAGGCAGGTTGGTGAGGATGAGGTCAAGTATGTTTTTCCCTCTTGTTGGTTCCCTCACCACCTGCTGCAGACCCAGTCTAGCAGCTATATCATTTAGGATTCGGTCAGTTCTGTAAGTAGTGGTGCTACTGAGCCACTCTTAGTGATTGACACTGAAGTCCCTCACCCAGAGTACATTCTGCACCCTTGTGACCCTCTGATTGATCAGCTGAGGGAGGGCAGTAGATGGTAATCAGCAGGAGGTTTCCTTGCCCATATTTGACCTGATGCCATGAGACTTCATAGGCTCAGGAGTCGATGTTGACGACTCCCAGGGCATTCTGTGAGGATGACTATGTCAGGCTGTTACTTGACTAGTCTGTGAGACAGCTCTCCCAATTTTGGCACTAGCCCCCAGGTGTTAGTAAGGACGACTTTGCAGGGTCGACAGGGCTGAGATTGCAGTTGTTGTTTCCAGTGCCTGGGTCGATGCCGGGTGATCCGTCCACTTTCATTCCTTTTTTGTGATTTTATAGCAGTTTGTTATAGCTGAGTGGCTTGCTAGACCATTTCAGAGGGCATTTAAGAGTCAACCACATTGCTGTGGGTCTGGAGTAATGCCATCACCTCCCAACAAAAGCAGATAAAACTGTGTCAGAGCAGTGGGAAGCATTCAAGAGAGAACAGGGTCAAGTCCAGAAAACTCTGGATGTCAAGGGACATAAAGGTTAGGATTAAGAAAAAGGAAAGCTTATGGCAGATATCAAGGGCTCAATTTAGCAGAGTCCCAAGAGGAGTATAAAAAGTGCAGGGGGGACCTTAAAAAGGAGATTACGAAAGCTAAGAGAGTGCATCAGAAAGCATTGGTGGGTAGAATAACAGAAATCCCAAAGGGGGTTTTTAAATATATAAAGAGCAAGAGAATAACTAGGGAAAGAGTAGGGCTAATTAGGGGCCATAGAGGTAACCAGTTTGTGGACCGGGAAGATGTGGGTGCAGTCCTCAATGAATACTTTGTGTTGGTGTTCACAATGGAAAAAGACAACACACTTATAGACGTCAGGGTGGAGGACTGTGAAATATTAGAGGAAATTAACATAAGAGAGAGGAGGTACCAACGGGTTTAGCAGCCTTAAAAGTGAATAAATCCGCAGGCCTGGATGAGATGTATCCCAGGCTGTTGAGAGAGGCAAGGGAAGAGATATCAGGGGCTCTGGCAGTAATTTTCAAATTCTCTCTGGCCAAAGGTGTGGTGCCAGAAGACTGGAGGACTGCTAACATTGTCCCAATATTAAAAAAGGGAGGAAGGGATAGACCAGGAAATTACAGGCCAGTCAGTCTGACCTCAGTGGTGGGGAAGTTATTGGAAAGAATTCCGAGGGGCAGAATATATCTGCATTTGGAGCGACATGGATTAATCAGGGATAGTCTGGCTACAACTGGAGTACTAAGTGCAGTTCTGGTCAGCACATTATGGAAAGGATGTGTTTGCACTGGAAAGGGTGAAGAAGAGATTTATCTGGATGCTGTCTGGGCTGGAGGGTCTGAACTATGAGAAGAAATTGGATAGGCTGGAATTGTTTTCCTTGGAGCAGTGAAGGTTAACAGGGGACCAGATAAAGATGTATAAGATTATGATGGGCATAGATAGGATGGATAGGAAGGCACTTCTTTCCATTAGTAGAGGGGTCAATAACCAGGGGGCATGGATTTAAGGTAAAGGGTAGAAGGCTAAGAGGGGAGTTGAAGAGAATTTTTTTTCATACAGAATGCGATGGGAGCCTGGAACTCACTGCCTAAAAGGGTGGTTGAGTCAGAAACTTTTGTAATGATTAAGAAGTATTTAGATATTTACTTGCGTTTCCATAGCCTCCAGGGCTATTGGTCAAGCGCTGGAAAACGGGACTAGTGTTGTCAGATCTTTGTTGACCAGCATGGACACGATGGGCTGAATGGCCTTCTTCTGTGCTGTAAACATCTATGAGTCTATTTGGTATATATACACCAACAAGGCTGTTAGGAGGGGAAAAACAGTTCAGACCAATATTCTTATTTCCAACTTTTAACTGGTGTTCCATTTCAAGGTAAACCTGACCAATTTGGACCAGTATTCTTATATCCCAGCTTTTACTGTTTTTTTCCTTCTGGGATTCTAGGATTTTGACCCAGCAACAGTGAAGGAACGGCAACATAGGTCCAAGTTAGGTTGATGTGTGGCTTGAGGGCGAACTTGCAGGTAATGGTGTTCCCATGCATCTGCTGCCCTTGTCCTTTTTGACAGTGGAGGTCCCAGCTTGGAAGGTACTGTCAAAGCAGCCCGGGTGAATTGCTGCAGTGCATCTTGTAGATGGTACATATTGCTACCATTGTGCATCACTGGTGAAGGGAGTGAATGTTTAAGGTGGTGGATGGGATTTGATTTACCCTGGATGGTGTCGAGCTTCTTGAGTGTTGTTGGAGTTGAATTCAGGCAAGTGGAGAGTATCCCATCACACACCTGACTAGTGCCTTGTAGTTAGTGGACAGGCTTTGGGGAGTCAGGAGGTGCTGCAGAATTCCCAGCCTCTGATGTGCTCTTGTAGCCACAGTATTTATATAGCCTCTCCAGTTCAGTTTCTGGCAAACAGTAACCTCCAGGATGTTGATAGTGGGGGATTCAGCGATGGTAATGTCATTGAATGTCAAGGGGTGATGGTTAGATTCTCACTTGTTGAAGATGGTCATTGCCTGGCACTTGTGTGGTGAAAATGTTACTTGCCACTTATCAGCCCAAGAGTGCATGTTGTCCAGGTCTTGCTGCATACAGGCAAGGACTGCTTCAATATCTGAGGAGTCACAAATGGTGCTGAACATTGTGCAATCATAAGTAAACAACCCCACTTCTGACCTTATGGTGGAAGGAAGGTCATTGATGAATCTACTGAAGATGGTTGGGCCGGGACACTAACCTAAGGAACTCCCGAAGTAATGTCCTGGGACTGAGATGATTGATCTCGCAACAACCACAGCCATCTTTTTTTGTACTCAGTATGACTCAGCCAGTGGAGAGTTTTCCCCTAATTCCAATTGACTCCAGTTTTGCTAGGGCTCCTTGATGCCACACTCAGTCAAATGCTGCCTTGATGTCAAGGTCAGTCACTCTCACCTCACCTCTTGAATTTAGCTCTTTTGTCCACATTTGGACCAAGGATGTCTTGAGGTCAGGAGCTTTTTGATAACAGGATGTACCTGGGCAATTTTCCATATTGCTGGATGCCAGGGTGGTAGCTATATTGGAATAGCTTGGCTTGAGACGTAGCTAGTTCTGGAGCACATATGTCAGTACTATTTCTGGAATATTGTCAGAGCCCATAGTCTTTGCAGTATCCACTGCCTTCAGCCATTTCTTGATATCATGTGGAATGAATCGAATTGGCTGGAGACTGGCTTCTGTGATGTTGGGGACCTCAGGGAGAGACAGAGATGAATCATCCACTCAGCACTTCTGGCTGAAGATGGTTGCAAATCCTTCAGCCTTGTCTTTTGCACTGATGTGCTGAGCTTTCCCATCATTGAAGATGGGGATATTTGTGGAGCGTCCTCCTCCTGTTCTTTGTTTAATTATCCACCACCATTCACAATTGGATATGGCAGGACTGCAGAGCTTGGATCTCATTCGTTGCTTGGGGGTTGCTTAGTTCTGCCTATTGCATGCTGCTTCTGCTGTTTAGTAGTCCTGTGTTGTGGCTTCACCAGGTTGATACCTCATTTATAGGTATGCTTGGTGCTGCTTTTGGCATGCCCCCCTGCACTTTTCATTGAACCAAGGTTGATCCACCAGTTTGATGGTAACAATAGAGGGGGAGTACACCAGGCCATGAGGTTACAGATTGTGTTTGAATACAATTCTGCTGCTACTGATGGCCCACAGCACCTTAGTCCAATTCTGAGTTGCTTATCCATATTGTATCACAAACTACAAGAGATTAAAGCTTTCAAGTATTTTTTAAAAATGTATCGCATCTCAAATGGTTGGCCACAGATCAAGGAAAAGGTTGTAACTCTAATCATTCAGTGCTTTTCTCTGATTATCTTTGTTCAAAGGTTGCAATCAGTTTGTCTATTTTTGATGCTAATAAGTACTTCATCACCCTAAATTACTATTCAAATTACTGAAAAAAATCACTTCTTTATTCTTTTACAGGATATGGGCATCACTGGAAAAGCCGGTATTTGTTGTCCATCCCTAATTGCCCTTCAGCTGAGTGGTTTGCTAGACCATTTCAGAGAGTAGTTAAGAATCAACCAGATTGCTGTGGGTCTGGAGTCACATGTAGGCCAGGCCAGGTAAAGACAGCAGATTTCCTTACCTGAAGGACATGAGACTAATTGGTTAACTTGCCTTGGCACGTACATTGATATTCCAAATATCTCCTTTTCAGCTATAATCCACAGTTCACCTCAGTGAGATTCATGAAGTTCCCTAGAGAATGGAATTTTGAATCTGTTGCTCCATTGTTAAGATCCCAACTGAGCACTAGAATTCTAGTGAATGGCTGATGGTCTGAAAAACTAAAATCCCAGGAGATTTATTCTAATCTAAAGTGATCAAAAGTGTGCACTGGAAGCTCTAAGAGAGTAAGTACATTATTTAAACATAGGAGCCAAAGTTCTCTCACCCAACAGGGAAGGAGATATAGCCAGTATATCATCAATAATTCACTCAGTGGAAGACAGCAAACATCCGAAGACAAGTAGGCTATAAAGTTTTAAGAGAAGACAAATAGCTGTTGAGGTTTCATTGCTATCTAAAAAAGACATTTTTTTACTCACTATTTTAATGGATGTGATTTACCTCACATCCTAACAAGCACAGACAGAACAAAACGGAAGTGAAGTACCAGAACTGGGGATAATTCAGGACCGCAGTGGTTTGTGACAAGAACTGGAGGGGCTGGTAAATGGCCTGTTTAAATAACAGATGTTCCTATTTCATCTTCTGCTGTCTATTTGTCGATGGGTTTGAGCTAAGAGTGTACAAAATGTTTTAATAGGTACGAGTAGTCATCCTCATTTAGGTGGACATCTATATAAAGAGGTTCTTCTAAATAAATAGTGTTCTTGTTGGAAATTGGGTCAATTTTAATTCCTGGCATGAAGCCGCCTTTATCAAATGGTAATTTCGTACATAAGTCTTCATCGGAGCTGCAGCAGGTTTTAACTGGGTGGCATAGAGGCTGTCCATTTGCATCAAAAGCAAGGTTCCAGTAGCAATGTTAATCCAGGAAAGGGATGTCGCAAGATTCTTATTGCTGGTGAATGAGCTCCACGAAGAATTTTTGGGACATGGAGCAACTCCATGTTAACTGCTTCTCGTTCTTTTCCTACCAATTAGAGGGAGTTAAACTTGCCCTATAATGTTCTCCATGATAAAATAAGAACTAAAGAGAGGAAAATATGTGGGATTGAGAGTTAGAACTAATTTACAACTTAGACCAGGAGGCAGAAGTGTCAGGTTTTCCAGTTTTCTAGGCCTATAGGGGAACAAAGTTTTATTTCCTTTGATTGAATGGAATTTTCCTCTGTTATGACTATTTTAAAGTCAACAAACCAGAAAAACTTGAATATATAGAGCATCTTTCAAGACTTCTGTATGTCGCTAAGTGCGTTACAGCCAATAAAATATATTTTCAAAGTGATTGTTGTCATGTAGGAAACATTGTAGCCAATTTTTGCACCACAAAGCCCCACAAACAGCAACATGATAATGACCAGATAACCTGTTTCAGTGATGGATGAATATTGGCCAGGACACCAAGGAGAACTGCCCTGGTCTTCATTGAAATAATGCCATGTGATCTTTTATATCCACCTAAGATGGTGGTCAGGGCCTCAATTTAACATCACATCCAAATGCAGCACCTCCAGCACTGCATCACTCACTTGATACTCGAATGTAGCTTAGATTTTGTGCTCAAGTCCCTGGAGTAGGATATTTAACATTTACAGAAATAACAATGAGAATGCTTATTTCATTGGATTCCCTATCATTTGCCTTTGTACAATTCCTAGTGTAATTAAAGCAAACAGACAGCTGTTATTGTTTCCATTTTAGTCAGTCTAATTGCCCTTTGCAACAATAAGGCATTTCTCCTGGAAGTTGTGATTAGTGCCAGTCGTTGTCTTCACATTTCTACTTAACTTCCAAACTGATTTTTTCACACTGAAGGGAATCTATTGCAAATGTGTCAGTTGTGAAACAATCAGAATTTATTTTATTGAAAGGAACAATCTCTTTTTCTTTTAATGCTACATTTGTGAGGCTTTTGATATCATTTACGGCACATTCTTTCCATACTATAGTTGTATCTGGTATCATTATTCTTATACAGGATGCTTAAGTAAGACGAACGATGCCTCAGTTTTAACCAGCATTTATTTTAGCCAGATGACAAACTATGCAAAATGAGAAAGCACTTTAGGTACAGTATAAGTTGATAAATATTCATTGTGACCCTCAATAACTGCATACAATAACCATATGACTGCCCCAGAGCTAATACTTCAAGATTGCGACACAGGGAATTCCTGTTCAGTTAATTCCCACAACATTAATAATAATGAACAATGGCTGCACCAAATTAACCTAAAACTGTAAACACCTTTATGATCTGACTAGAAAACAAAGCATCAAATTAATTGCACCATTTATCAAGTGTTTCAGGATAATGCATTACCTACTGCTACTTGTATAATAAAAACTATAGGAAACATTACTCAGCCAGATGAAAAGTCCCATGCGTAATGATGGCCTGGTTGGCACAACAAAAGGCTTATTATGTAGGTTAGAAAAGATAAATAATAACTATTATATTATTAAATGTGTGGGGTGACAGTGTTATTTGTCATCTAATTGCTGAGTCTTGTTTTGAATGGAATATTAATTAAAGACATCAAGATGTGAACACTAGTCGTATTTTATGTCCAATTAAGATTTTATATGGTTTTCTTACTGTAACTTTATAATTACTCATAGGTGCATAAAGTGAAGGTGGAAGAATTTTCCTTTCATAACTCAAGTTGCTTGTCACTAGTATGCACTGGTTTCACCTACAAATCCAGGTATAGCAGACAAGAATCATTCTACAAGAGACAATTAGTACCAGTTTGGAAGTACAGGCGACAGAGCTATTTCACATTAAGTTGTGTCAGGTTAATTTGTTTGCTGAACTGCAATGAATCAATATAATGAATGCTATAGATCATAATTTCGTTTCTTGCTTACAATATATTTATGATTCTCTTGTTTCAAGCTGGATTGCTCTGAACTTATTTCTGCTTTCTTCAGCTGTGTATTTTGAATAATAGGATATTTTAATGATCAACTTCATCTTCCAGGACCACTTTTGGCACAGGTGTACAGACAGCCTGTTATTGTATAATGTGAGCCAAGCAAAGAGTTTCTATTGCTGACAGGAATGTTGTCAACATGCAAGAACAGTAATTTTTCAGAGTGTAGATAATGTACTTGAGTTTATTATTGTAGAGTGGGGGGGATCCATGGTACATATTCTGAAACTGGTACTTAGAGGTCTTTGGTTGAGCTTCTGGAGATTGTTCTTCCACACTGCTCCTAGCATCAGGATTTGCAGGTCAAACACACCCATAAGACAGTAATTTTAAAAGAATAGCTGCAGAAAAATAACTGGACCTCTGTGGATTGGAGGAATTGTGGTAGGCCTCAAGGAAATGAGGGTTGAAAAAAAGTTTGACAAAGGACAAACAGATGGGAGCTTCAGAAGAGATTTCAAGGCTGGAATTTTACACTGGTCAGGAGGGCCCGCAGGAGAGGGCGGGGGCATTCGGGAGCCCAGCCTCCTTCCATGATTGGCTCCGCACCGCCATTTTACACAGGCGGGCCAAATAAGGCACGCCCAGTGTAATACGCAACTCCGGCATCAGTACGAAAGGGCGGGTGGGGGCAGGGGTGGGAGCGAGAGCTCAATGTCTGCCGGGTCCAGTGGCAACCCGGCAGCCAATTGAAAAGCGGCCACAGCAGCCATGCGAAGGCTGCCATTGACTGGGAGGGCTATGGGGAACGTAAGTGCTGACCATGGCAGACGGGAGGGCAGGTCGGCGGGGCAGTTGGCCCGTGGTTTCGGACGAGCGTCTCGTTGCCCTCCTCGAGGAGGAGGCCCACCTCACCAAAAATGCCTGGGAGGAGGTGGCATCTAGGGTAAGCTCCTATGATGTGGTGAGGCGCACATGGGTACAGTGCCGGAAGTGCTTTAATGATCTTCTGCGATTGGGAAGGGTGAGTACCGTGTTGGCATGGGTCGCTTAGCACAGCATTTAGGAGCGGTACCCCCCCCACCCCACCCCAGGACCTCAGAGTTCTTAGAGTGTGAGTGGCAAATGACCAGGAGGCAGCATCTAGGCAAGGGGTTGAGCCCTGGCTGCTTGGACTGAGTGTCTTGAGGGTCCAGGGTCACGAATGGGCTGAGGCCTGTGAGGTATTCCTCAGGTGGTGTTGGCCGGGCTGCAATGGCAATGCAGGTACAGGGTGGACTAATCAATGCTCCTCTCTCCTTTCAGGAGAAGACATCCCACAACAATGCAGAAAGGTTGGCGGAGGACTGCCCCACCTTCCAACCTTGTCCAGATACAAGCAGGAGGCACTGGAGCTGGAGACGTGCCATGCGCCCTGATCAGCCAGCCACGGTGAGGTTGGGGTGCCACTGGGAGGTAAGAGTGCAGTGCACTGAGGTCAGAATATCTGTCATAGCAACCATTCCACTGTTGTCTCTATTTTGGTGTGAGCATCGAACATGGAATCCCCATTGATAATGGGAAAACAAGGACACTCTGATCCGGGTGCCAGGCATGCACAGTAACAGTGTAATGACTTCAATTAATGACATGTCCTTGTTTTTCCTTTCAGGCTCACCAGTAGCCCGTCGGGGTCAGGAGCCTGAAGGCCCTCTGCTCACTCCAGAGGACACAGACGATAGAAATGCACCAATGTCGCACCTTCTCAGCCAGGCAGGCACCAGCACAGATACCAGCACCTCAATGGGCATTAGATCGGTGGATAGTATCTTAGCGCAGAGCGGTGAGGGCACTTTACACTCATTTGAGGTGCAGACAGAGGCAGAGAGTGCCCAGGATACCAGCAGTCGGATGACTGCTGGGGACCAGGAACATACTTAGTCGGTGGCTGATGATGTGCCTCTGGAGTTGTCCTTGAGGCAGCAGATGCTGGGAGTCAAGCAGGGTCTGCAGGAGGATCTGGGGGAGGTACATGAGGGAAAGCATGCCATGGTGTCCATTGTGGAGGTGTCTATGCAGAGCATGAACAATACAATGAGCCTCATGGCCGAGCGCACTGCCTCCTCCATGGAGAGTGTGGCGACTCTCCTGGAGAGGCTCCTCCAGGAGCTGAATCAGGGATTTCTGGGAATGCGCTTGGACCTGCAAGCCCTCACACCGGCAATCACCTCAGCTGGTCAGTGTCAGTGTGGAAGATGGATTGGGCACCCAGTGTCCCAGCTAGGTGACCATCCATCAGTGGTGAGCAGAGAGGTCAAAGCGACCTGTCATTTGCGCACAAGCTGCTGTTGTCTCTGTGGGCTCCTCTCAGGGCACTCTGGATGATGGCAGCAGCCCCTCCACACCTCTGCCAGTGACCATGGCATCTGATGAGGCTGCGATGACTGGGGAGATGCCAGCCATGCCACTGGCCACTCCCTCCCAGGTAGGGCCAGCACAGGCTCCACGGACTAGAGGACGCCTGCCAAGGTCATCAAGGCCAACAGGAGTGAGCAGGCTGTCTCCAAAGCCAGTGCCAGTGAGGAGGGAGTGCCGAGACGTAGCACCCGGAAACTTAAGGACAACACTGGTGACATTGTTTTCCCCATTTTTACGCTAATCATTAGTAGGTGTGATGGAGAACAACACTCCATTTAATTTGTATTATGTATGCCAGGTACCACAACATTAAATGTGTTTGTGTTCAACAAGCCTCTGGGTGCTTCATTAGTCCTGCAGTTGCAGGGTAACTCATGATATTATGAGTGACTTGTTTGTCATTGAGCTTTATTGAAAAGCCACATAGTGCATGTTGTTCACCAAGCAAATGTTCCTGTCAGGTACTGAGGCTGCAGCCCTGGCATGTGGTGGTGGTTCATCTTTGGTAGGCTAGCTGAAGGAGCCTTGGATCAAAGCCTCCTGGGTGTACCTGCCTCCCTGGAGGTTGCCCAGGTCAGCGTCTATCCCCTCGGTGTTGTCCTTACTGTGCTTGTCCTTGGACTCACTACTGGACTCATTGTCTGCTGCCAGAACAGCTACGTAAACATCTTCTTCCTCCACTGCGTCCCCTTTTCCAGTGCCAGATTGAGGAGAGTGCAGCATGCAACCACCATCAGTGACACATGATCTGGGGGGTATTGCAGTGCTCTCCCTGAACAGTCCAGGCATCGGAAGCGCATCTTGAGAAGACCAATGGTTCTCTCTACCACAGATCTTGTGGAGGCGTGTATCCTATTGTACCACTGCACAGCTTCTGTTCTTGGATGGTGGAGAGGTGTCATGACCCACCTTTTAAGGGAATAGCCCTTGTCACCCAGCAGCCATCCGTCCAGCTGGGCTGGAGCACTGAAGAGCCCCGGCACCTGGGAGTGTCTCAGGATGTAGGCGTCATGGGAGCTGCCATGGTACCTTGCACAGACTTGCAGAGTCTGCATCCTGTGGTCACACACTATCTGCACGTTCATGGAGTGGAAGCCCTTCCTGTTGACGAAGGCACCGGGCTCACCTGCAGGCGCCTTGATGGCCACATGTGTGCAGCCTATTGCACCCTGGATATGGGGGAAGCAGCAATCACTGCGAAGCCTCTGGCTCACTTTGTCTGGCTGGCTTCGTCTGAGCAGTAGTGAATGAAATTCAATGCACACCTGAGCAGAGCGTCTGTCACCAGCTTGACACAACTTTGGACAGCTGACTGGGAGACTCCACACAGATCCTCCACTGACCCCTGGAAAGAGCTGGAGGCATAAAAGTTGAAGGCAGCCGTGGCCTTCAACACCACTGGCATGGGGTGCCCACCCACGCAGTTGGAGCTGATCTCAGGGCCGATCCCTGACAGATGGAGGTCACTGTCTCCCTTCGGCATATTGAGGTAGCTGCTTTGCCACCTGTAAATCCTGGCAGTAGGATAGTGGCATCTTCTGCAGCCCTTTCTGTCTTGGGCTTTCTGTTGGCCTTGCCCCCCTTGTGCCTGCACCTCTCCTCCCGCAGGTCACTCCCCTGGAGGCTGAATAGTGACACCTGGCCCTCTTTTCCTCCTCAGGGGAGGTGCCTCCAGCAGAGACCACAATCCCCATTCCCAGGGTAAGGGAAAGCTGTCTGAAACCTGGAAGACCCCAAGTGTTATGACTCCTCCGGAGTACTGAACTGAAGCCTGTTATTTCTGTCAAAGCAGTTCTGAAGCGAAATGAAGTTGTCCTGTTCACACAAGCAGCAGCAGCAAGTTATAATCTAAAGCACGAACAACTTGTATCAGCGAGCCTTTTCAACCCTCTTATCCTGCCCGATGTCATCGCGCGTCATTTTACGTTCCAGCATTTTGGGCCTGTGCCCCCACACCGAATGTAAAATTCTGCCCATGAATTGCAATTCTGGAAACAAGAAGTAAACATTTCCAGAACTCCTTAAAGCGGACAATTCTAAATATTGTATGAATACCTGAAGACACATTGGAAACTAATAGGGTTATCCTCCTTCAAAAATTCCCTAAGGTCTTACTAGAGTTTTCCATTGGTCACTGATTATCAGGATTGTTAGGACATGGGGATGGATTTTACCGTCGGTGAGTGGGGGCGGGGCCCGCTCGCCAATGCGTAAAATGACATACGGTGATGTTGAGCGGAACTCCTGACATCACCGCACCCCATTTAAATTTTCAGTAAGGCAGGAGCTTAGCAGAATCAGCTGTGCGCCCACCGACCTATCAAAGGCCAATTGAGGCCATTGACAGATCAATTAAAGTAATTAGTGGACCTGCCCTTCCAACCTTAAGGTTGGCGAGTAGGCCAGGAGCCCCGGTGCAAACTAGAAAACACATGGAACCTCATCCACGGGCAGGATGAGGTTTCATGTAGGGTTTTAAAAATTTTAATAAAGTTTTTTTGGAAATTATGAACATGTCTCAACTCATGTGACATTGTCACCTGGCCCTCTTTTCCTCCTCAGGGGAGGTGCCTCCAGCAGAGACCACAATCCCCATTCCCAGGGTAAGGGAAAGCTGTCTGAAACCTGGAAGACCCCAAGTGTTATGACTCCTCCGGAGTACTGAACTGAAGCCTGTTATTTCTGTCAAAGCAGTTCTGAAGCGAAATGAAGTTGTCCTGTTCACACAAGCAGCAGCAGCAAGTTATAATCTAAAGCACGAACAACTTGTATCAGCGAGCCTATTGGAAACTAATAGGGTTATCCTCCTTCAAAAATTCCCTAAGGTCTTACTAGAGTTTACATGAGGGTACATGTTAGGGAAGTTTTATTTTTCTATTTTGAGCTTTTTCACATTTAGAGCCAATCTCCCTGAGGCTGCACTTAGCTTCAGGGAGATGAGTGCGGTCTTTCGTGCACATGCGTGAAAGAGCGCACTCTCGATTTTGGGAATCCACCCCCCCCCCCCCCACCCGCACAGGAAGAGCATAGCGCTTCCCTGCGGATGTCACACTGGGCGGACCTTAATTGGCTGGCCCATGTAAAATGGCGCTGTGCCTCCAATCGGGGGCACCAATCGGAAGCACTCCCGCACACGCCTGCCCATCAACTTCCCCCCCCGAAGGGGGGAAGATTCAGCCTATGCTATGCTGTGAGCCAAAGGCTTGCTGAGGGAGAATTGAGTGTGATAACTTTCTATATATTATGATTTACAGATAGAGGATTGCAAATAACTAAACACAGAATTAAGTTAAAACTAAAAATCTTCTCTGAAGGCATGGCAGATAAAAGTACCACCCAGCATAGCATTAAGCCATACACTAGACCACCGCAAATTTGATTTTCATCTCTGCTGAGTTAGTTGCTCTCAGGTGAGGTAGCAGCTGGAGTTTCATAATTATCCTCAGTACCCTTGGAACAGAGAAATTGAGCCACATTTCCAACCTCTGATCATTACTCAAGGACCCTTGCTGACAAGTGTGGATATCAGATGGGCCACATTGAATAGCCTAGTTTGCCCGTGATGTTTAGTAACTTGGAGGAGGAACAAGAGGTCTGTCAGTGGCTGTGGAACCATTCTCCAGTGGCAGCCAATGCTTTCAGGGGAGGAAGAGAGCAAGTTCAAAAGAAAATAATTTGAAACCAAAGCCAAACAAATCATGTTATCCAATTTGACTGTGGGCATATCTTCCAGGAAAACGTGTGCATTTCTTCTCTGCATTACAAGAAAAAAAGTGTGTTTAGAAGGAAAAGTTGAGCTATTTCCAAGAAGTAATCATAAAAAATGTCTGAAACATTGCTCTGAGAATTGCCTATTGTGGTTTAGAAAGTCTGATTCAGGTTCATCTGTGTCTAACATTCAATTTATTGATCTTGTTTGTTCTAATTCCTATTCTGATATTTAGATTGATTAGCGTTATGGGACATCAGTGGGACTACTGGTCCTTAAAGATATTTGATCATTTGATTCAAATATTTCCTCATTCAGAGGTATTATGTTCACTTTTTATGGCCTGAACAGTCAGTGGAAAAAGAAGTACAAGGTGGTAGATTTTGTGGACGTAATGGTCTACTACTTTTCTTAAATATTGGCCTAACAAGCATTGTCCATAGGACATCAAGGGAGAAGCACTGCATTTGGGGGGTGCACACGCAAGTTGCTTTTTCCAAGCTGCTTTTCTGTACAGTGATGGGGCAAGGGCTCAAGCACGGGTGAGGCCGACTGGGAGGAGGGGAGGCAAGGCAGACTGAAGAAAGTACACAAGCCCCTGCCAGGGCAGGGCTGGGGGGTGGTGGGAGAAGTGGCCACACACTTGGAAAAGTTTGCCAAAGGTGAGCATGCTTCCACAGCAGAGACAGTTCAGCACCAGCTCCATTGACCTGCATGGAGCCGGGTCTAATGAAGCTTTTCTGCCCACTTGAGCTACGCAAAAGCATGAAAGTGCCACCAAATGCTCCAGAACTTTTCACCCCTTGGAGGCAGACTGTAAATTAATGAGCATTTTAGGGGGCAGCAGATCAATTGGCACACTGGACACGTTGTAGGATCCCTTTGCGTAAGGTGACCATGGTGCAGTCACTGGCAGAGGCGCTCACAGCCCCTTGCGATATCTTTATTAAGGTGTGGACCAGTATCCAAGATGGTTCAAGTTAACAGCGCAGCCAGCAGTTTGGGTTAGGAGAATGCCTGCACCTGAGCTGCGAGCACAGCATGCAGTCACATATGCCATCTTCATGAAGGCACAGAACTTTGTGCATTTCAACTGGGGACAGTTGAGTCAGGAAACAGGAGCACTGGGATTTGCGCAGATCTCAGGTTTCCCATAGGTGCAGGGTGCCATTGACTGCACTCACGTGGTGCTTAGATCTCCATGGCAACAAGTAGTTAACTACGTCAACCATAAGGTCTTCCATTCCCAGAATGTTCAGCTGGTATGTGAAAACCACAAATGCACCCTACGGGTCTGCACACGGTATAACAAGGCTCATGCCGTGACCTGGACTTCGGTGGAGCAAACAACAGGCATTTTGAAAATGAAGTCCCAGTGCCTCAACAGGTCTGGTGAAGCACTGCAATAGATTCCCCAGGCGGTGTTGCGCATCATCATAGCTTGCTGCGTACTACACAACCTGCCGCTGCAACGGGGGAGGACTTGGTTGAGGAGGAGATGGAAGAGCTGCACGTCTCCTCCGATGAGGAGGATGTCGAAGGGGATGATGTGTTGAGGTCCGCGAAAGTTATGATGCTGGTGATGAGGTTATCACATTGGCCAGATGATGCAAGCACACGTGGGAGGCCCTCATAGCCGCAAGATTCGTGGAGGATGATGACGAGATGCAGTGAGGACATTCCTGACATCCTCACCTTGCATCTATGAATGTTTGACTCCTGTGTGGCTGATGACAGCACACATGCCCTCAGTGCTCTGGCTCATGTCATGGGAGGCCCTAATAGTTGCTCACTTGCAGGAGGATGATGACAAGATGCATTGAGGACACTCCATAGATCTTCACATAGCCTCTGAGAATGTCTAACTCCTGTTTGTCTGAGGGCAGCTTGCTTGCGCTCTGTGATCAAGGTTATATCATGGAGACGCAGCTGTGAATCTTTAAATGTATCTGATCCTTTGTCAGCCTTCAGCACCTGACCCCTTCAGGAGCACAGAGTCACTGGTCACAGGTGCTGACAAAGTGGGGGCCAGTCCCGCAGAGAGAATAATGGGACTCCATGATGCCTGCCCACAACATTCTGGCAGCAGTGACAAGCACCATCGAGGTCCGGGCATCACTAATGTGTCCAGTGAATGTGAGGCCAGACCATCATTTTCCTCTGAACGTTACATGCTGCACAGGGAAGAGGCCCTGGACTGAGATACCTGCCTTTAGCTTGTGCAGAAAGGTTTCACATCTGAGTGACAAGAACACTGCTCATCAGAACAAGGAGCCATAGGCAGGGAGACATTCTTGGGAGTTTATTTACAATAGTGAACATTATGTACAAGTGATTAACACCCATGCCCAGGCTGTGCAATCATATCTTCTTAACCTTCCTAACCCTGCCACTACATCTTGTTGCTCTCTGGCCATCCATAGTGGAGGTAGAGGCAGCCTGCTGACTGCTACACCCTGTCTTTGATGACCTTGGTGGACGCCCTCTGGAGGGCCGAGACCTGGTGGGCCCCAGCCTGTTTTGCATGTCCTACTGTTGGCCAGCTGCAGCTGCCTTGGCCTGTTGAGCTGGAGCTGTGGGTGGTCACAGGAAGAGGGGATTTGGATCAGCCAGACATTCCCAGAGCCACCTGGGTGGATGGCCCCAGGGTGTGCAGCTGCTGGTCCTCCACCCTATGGCTGCCCATGGCCCCTGGTTGACTCCTTGAGGAGAAGGGGAACTGGAGGGGGATCAAACTGCTCCACCCCTCTCGCGTTGACACTTTTGGAGGCCAACTATGGAGTCAGTGATGGTGTTCAGTCCGCACAGCAGTTCAGGACTGATGTCCTGTGTTCTGGACCAAGGTCTCCACGGCGGCCGCAATCCTGCCAGTGTTGACCTTGTTGCATCGGCATGCCAGTGCCAACACCTTGGCTGAAGGCAGACAGACTCTTCCATTATCTCTTGCAATCTGAGGAATACACCAGACATCCCTCCCTGATGTTCCTGTGATTGCCTTTTCAGCTCCACAAACTGATTGAGGACCAAGTCCAGAGGCTCATCATCTGACTTGGACTTAGCAGATCCCTTGCCTCCAGCAATCCTCCGAGTGCTGGCGACCAAGGATGTCCCTGTCTCCGCCTGCTGTGGAACAATTTGTGTGCTATGCTCGACAGGTTGTGACCCCAGGGCTATTCTACATCTATGTCTCACTGAAGTGTGTGTTGCTGCGCTGGTGGGGGGTGTGGGTGCGCACTGTGATGGGTTTTCATTGGTGCTGTCTTCAGGGTCCTCAACACTCGGTTTGGTGTTAAAGATTGCCTGAATGGCAACATGTCAGATCTGCTTAGAGATGTGGAGATTATTAGTGCTTGTCAGTTATGGTGAACACAGAAAAGTGGACTCAGAGTAGTGTTGAGAAATGGATCATATGGTGCAGGATCATCACCACAGGAACAGTCGACATCCCTCCAGCCAGATCCGATGTTCGAATCTCGAATGGAGTGAGGTCCTTGATGTCAGGCTCTCCACCCCAAGTCTGGGACCTCTCCTGGCAATTTTGCACGATCTTCTCCTATATAAAGACAGATGGAGAGAGTGTGAGCAAGGTGCATGCCAGGCCAAATGAGAAGGATGGCAGGCGTGTGTGTGTGCTGAGTGGAGCCATGAATGGGATGAGGAGCAATCTCCAGAGGAGATGAGGCCAGATAGAGATGTGAGGGTGTGTGTGTGGGAGAGTAAGTGGCAATGTCCTTTGAGCTGGCAGTGAGGGAGATGCATGGTGAGTTCGTGAATGAATGAGTTGAGATTAATGAAATGGTTGATTTACACTGGTGGCACGGATGCGATCATTCTTCCATTTTCTGCACTGGATGACCGATCTCTTGTGAACTGCGTTGGTACTGACCAACTCTACCACTGCCTCCTATGCCAGAGGGTGAGATAGTTGGGCCTCCTGCGGCCAGAGCGGGCTAGAAGACATCGCGTTGGGCCTCCATGGCGAACAGAAGGTGTCCCAGGGATGTGTCACTGAATGGGGGGCTGCAATCTTCCTGGCTTTTGGGGCAATGTCTTCAGCGGAGCAGGCTTGGGCTGCAAGCATTGAGAAATGTGCGCTTGGCTGCATTTTAAATGTGGCGTCTGCCGTGAGGAAACAGCGAGGTAACGGCTTGGCTGGCCAATCGGGGGTCTGCCGCCAGGAATCCAGCATGTTTCCCATGACTGCATAATTTATGAAATGGGAAGGGGAAGGGATGGCGCGAAAACCCGCCATTGCGACCAGCGGGTAAAACAACTTATTTACGGCCGCGACCGCACTTTGTGCGAATCTGGGGTGATTCTGCCCCCAGAGTCCAGGGCCAGGTAAGTGTGGGTGGTCTCACAGTGGGGAGGGAAGGTTTGGCCTGGGGAGGTGGGGAGAGACGGGCGGTGGTGTTGATAGAGAGTCTGGGGGGAACGGAATACCCGCTGGGGAGGCAGACTTTATAGTGTTGGGGTGGGGGCAAATGATGTGGAAAGCAGGTTGTGGTTATTGTTGAAGGATATGCCACACCCAACTTCCCTCCCGAGGCCTGTGCAGATGACTTTACTCCCTGCTCCTGAACTCCCCCAGGCAGGAAATGGCCTTAAGTAGTTTCATAGAGTAGATTCATAGGCTCATAAATGTTTACAGCATTGAAGGATGCCATTCAGCCCATCGTGTCCATGCTGGTCAACAAAGATCTGACAGCACTCATCCCATTTTCCAGCGCTCGGCCCATCATAGCCCTGGAGTCTATGGCAATGCAAATGAATTAATTGGCCATTAATTGGCCAATTAGCATTAATTGTACACATAAGGGCCTCAGTTGGGCCAAGGCGGGCTGGATAGCCTAGGCTTCGCCCGCCCCACCATAAAATTGCGGATAGGTCAAGGCAAGCGGGAGGGCAGTAAGGCGTCTTTCTGGGGGAAAATTTTCCAGGCCTCCCCACTACCTGCAAACTTGCTGGTGGGGGAGCATAAAATTCTGCCCATGGTACTACTTCAAAGAAGAGTAGGGGAGTTATCCCCGGTGTCCTAGCCAACATTTATCCCTCAATCAACATCACAAAAAAACAGGTTATCTGGTCATTCCCACACTGCTGTTTGTGGGAGTTTGCTGAGTGAAAATTGGGTGCTGCATTTCCTATATTACATCAGTGACTAAATGCAGTAATTAAAGTAGCACTTCATTAGCTGTGAAGCAAGTTGCAATGTCTGGTGGTCATGAAAAGCTCTACATAAATGCAAGTCTTTTTATAAGCCGCCCCTGCACCCTCTATAAGGCCTTGACATCTTTCCTAATGTATGAGGCCTAGAATTGGACACAATACCCCAACTGTTGCCTAACCAAATAATTTATAAAGGCTTAGCATAACTTCTTTGTAAAGGTTTAATATAACTTCCTTAAAAATATTTACTAATGTAAAATAAGCTACTGACCATTTATCAAGGTCCAATATTGAATGTAATTTGCTCAAATATAATAATGAAATATTTGATGAAATTATAATGTACTTTGCTAAATGGCCACACTATGTAAAAACTGAGGCCTGAACTTTCATGCAGTTGGAGAGTCTCTCCAACCTGGCCTCCACCATTTTTGTGGGATGGGTAATATGGGGGAAGGCTCTAAGTAGCACATCCATGATTCCCACAGACAACTGCCCATATTGCATCCACTCATGTATGATTTTGGTGAGGTAGGTGTTTGAAACAAGAAGTGTGCAGTTTAGGCCAGGTAAGAGCAGGTCTGAACCTTGTGGATTCATTTGGGTATCCAGGACACTTTTTTGGAAAGGTAAGGTATCCCTTTGTATATGGTCCAGGAATTCCTTTGGTGGAGATAAGGCACCCTTTGATATAGGTTGGAATTGTTAAAATTAGACATGATTGTGTGGAAAAAATGCATAAACTCATTGGAATGTCCAAGCTGACAAAGAACTGCCAAGATGTCAAAGAACTATCAATGCTGTCAAAAAAATGCCAAAACTCATTGGAACTGCCAAAGCTCATTAGAACTGTCAAAGCTTATTGGAACTGTCTAAGTTGTTAAAGGTTTTAACTCTGCTGGGCTTTAAATTTAAAAAGTATGGAGATTTTAAAAATCAGTGCTTGATATTTCACTCTGTTTGTTGACATAAGCCTGAGGGCTTTCATTTTAGATTTTGTGCTGCAAGGCTGATTTTACAGCATAACATTATCACAATGGTATGCCGGTCAAATGAGCTGTTTGACTGATATCTCTAAAGGGTTATCAAATAGAAATATTTGTTTCCATAGGAAATTAGTTAAAGGAATTTCAATGTATTTTCTATCAATGAAAGATGTTCTTAAATAGTGGTGTCATCAATACACATAGCTTTATTTCATGTCAGCATGGCTCTTAGGGTTTGCCCATGGTGGGTGCTAGATGAGTTGGTACATAGGAGTTAAGGGCAAAGGGTGATGGGTGGGGGGCATGGGTTGTCATAAGTTGGCACTAAGTTGGTATAAGTGCTATAAAGGGTCGGGGGATAAGTGGGTCATGGGTTGGCACTAGGGTATGAGAGGCATAGGGTTGGGTAAAGGGGCATAGGGTAGTATAGGGATCTGAGGGACTACAGGGAGTGGGTAGAGGAAGGAGGTGGCGTGGGTTGGGGCACGGGGAGTGTGTTGGGGGGTGGGTGAGGGCTGTTTTTTGCTTTGTTAATTTTTTAAAATAAATTCAACTAAGTGCCGGAGCACAAAAGCAGGCCTTCTGCATAGCCTGCCTCTGATCCCTGGCAGCCTCCTCACTCGTTCCAGGGGTGGAGGGCCTGACTTCTAAGCCAGCCGTTCCCGCCCACCCCCTCCCCTCTCACCCCCGAACACCCCACCACCCCCCATAGCCCAGCATAAAAATCAGTCTTTCGGGACTATTTTTGCTGGATTGGGTCGGCTGAGGCGGGAAATGTCCTGTCTCTGCTCTCCCGACCAGGACCGAAAATCAGCACCTGAATGTAGAACTACAATCACTGACACAGCCCATCACTAAACAAAAATCAGATAGAGAATTGTTCAATTGAGTATTGAAGCAAAATGTAAGTGAAGCAATGTGTTGTTGATGAGGAAACATATATTCAATTGTCTTTTGTTTTGAAAAAATATATACTGGAGTAGATTGCATATTTGATGTTGGGGAGAAACTTGTTCACATAGCAGTGCTTCTGATATCAATGAAGAACACTGTAGATCAATGCAGACTATGCAAGTTGCATCCCACAGCGCTGCTTGCCCTCAGGAAATCCAAGTTAGTTTGCTACGCAAATAAATTCCTTTCCCTATCTGTCCAAATTCTTCCTGCACACAATAAACCAGTTTTTTGCTCATCACATTTCACACAAGCTGTGACATCATGTGAGGATTATATTTCAGAGTAAAAAATGATTTCAATTAAGCTAAATTTTGTGCTAAATACAAATGTAATCCTGATATTTTGTGCAATTTATACAACTCAAAGTTTCAGCTAAATTAAGGTGGTGCCTGAAGTCAATTGGCACTGAAGTTTAACCCGATTACTCCTTAGTGTGCTTTAATACATTTAAGTGGAATTTTTATGACCCTTTCTCCCTACATATTCTTAATATCGTCATGGAAAACTGAAGACATGCATAATATTTAATCAATTTGTAACTTTGACACTTTGACCTTGAAAAATAATTTCGCTTTGAGACATATACCTCTGCTTTTCACTTAAAATGGTAACATAAAATTGTGGATAACTTTCCTCCGTCTAGTGATTGCAAAAATTTGTGATAGGATTTTTCTTTTAATCTCATCCACAATTCTGCATAGATTTTAATCTATTTCATTGAATTCATAATGTTTGTATTATTTTATGTATTGCCTTAGATCAAAATAAATAAATCCCAAGCCTCACTGTCAATGCTGCCCCAGCCAAACAGGCAGGCACGTTGGGAAACTAGGAAAAGGCTTAAGTGTTTGAGGGAAATAAATCATTCTGAAAAATTCAATATAACCTGAAAACGAAGGTAGACTGTAGGTTTTAATGAAGCAAAACCATTTATTATCAGCACAATAATTATGAAATCTCTTGGGAATTGGAATTCATTAGTTCAATTTGAATAGAACCATACCTTCAAACCACAAATAATCCATATTTTGCTATCTTATTTTTTTAAATGGCAACTTTCTTCCTTTATTCGGCAATCTTTAAATTTTACACGTAACAATTTCAACGGACTTCTTTTAGTACAATGAATTATAATGAAACAGAAAAGAATGAGTTTGGTCCAATATTAGAGTGAGCATGTAACTTTCAATAGGTAACTAAGCAGAGGGGATTTTCTGTGCATGGTATATTGCTATGAGTGCGAGGTTTTATAAAATGGTTGTGTTTTAAACGGTCTCCTTGATTCCATGGAATAATAAAGAGGGACATTTGATTTCCTGTTCGTTCTGCCCAATGTTAAACCTATGTGACCTGGCTTCCATGGAGACCAGGGGCCCAGGTCAAGTCCGATTGAAACCCAAGCACCAGCTTACACATCTGAACACAAAGGAAAGAGCAGCTGATCTAGCTACTTGCAGACTTACTGGGCAGAATTTTCCACTTATGAGACTAAGCGCATTGGCGAGCGGTTTCAGCAGCGTCCACCCCACTGGCAGGAATGGCGGGAACTTGCGCCCGATTCCACACTTGGAAGCTCGTTTATTATGCACAGGTGAGTATCGGGCTGAATCACCTGGCAAGTCGTGAGCTGATTCATCTGCCTGTTGTCAGCTGTCAGGGTCGGAAGTCCGGGCATCATATTTAAAGGCCAGTCCAACACATAATCTCACTCTCTCCAGCCCATTTAACTTCAGGACACATGCAGAGATGTCTTCTGGCCACAAGAAGAAGACTGAAAGCCTCAAGAAGGCTGCACCCTGTTTCACTCACTAGGCCCCACACACCTTGATCAGAGGAGTACAGGCGCATAGGCATATCCTGTATCCCAGGGATGGCTCCAGGGAGCACAGCAGCCTCACCTCTCTAGCCTGGGAGGCTGTCGCAGAGCAGGTCAGTGCACGATATGCCATCCAGTGCAGGAAGAGAATGAATGATCTCATCCGCTCTGCCAGGGTAAGTTGTCCTTCAACTTGCTCCAATATCAAGCTCACATCATGGCATCATGCACTCAGACGGCTACTCTCTTCAGGGATCTCACACTACCATTAACGGGGGACACATATCAACACTCAATCTCTCACCAAGAATTTCACATCACCACAATCTCATCTGTCATGTTGCTCACACTCCATCCTCTGGCCTTTCTGGGGAGGGCTCACCACACAGGGGACATGCATCTCACCCAACCACTGCTCCAACCCTTCTCATCACATGCCTTTCTTTCTCTTCATACAGGCCAAGCTGGCACACAACAGGCGCGAAAGATCGCAGACCGGGGGAGAGACAGCAGACATCATTGCCCTCACAGTTTGAAGAGGCTGCAGCCGAGCTGGCTGGGGAGAACAGGGATCACTCCTGTGGGGAAGGGGAGATCAGCCTCTCACACCAACCCAGTGCGGATCACAGCTCCATCACTTCATCAAATCCTGACAATCACAATGAGTCACACGCAGTCTTATCTAGCTCATGCTCATTAACTGAAACTATATTTCCTATTTTCTCGGCACCAGCAGATTGAGGCCCACAAGCCAGTCGAGTGAGCACCAGGTTGAGTCCCCAGACCACGTCCAAAGAGGAAGCTCTGGAAGAACCATCACAGTGCTCACACACACCCTCCACCAGCTCAGAGACACACACGTCAGTGGGGCACAGATATAGATTAGGCTCAGGGTCACTTTCTGGAGAACACCTCACTGACACGTCCCTGCAGCAGTCGGAGACAGGGACTTTCCAGGTCTCCAGAGCTCGGAGGGCTGCTGGAAACCAGCCACCTGCTCAGTCTGAGTCAGATGATGAGCCTCTGGAAGTAGCAGCTAACTCAATGCTGGAGATGCAGTGACAGGCGGCAGAACATCAGGGAGATATTTGGCAGTCACTCAGCAGACTAGAGTGAATGATGGAGGAGTCCATCCAGGAGTCCATCCTCATTCTGTCTGATGTTGTGGCTCCAACATATGAGTGCCTCAAGATCACCATGGGAAGGCTGGTGAGCACCATGGAGACCTTGGTCCAGCAGGTCTTGCCAGATTTGCACTCAGCCCTGCACTCCATGGCTACACACCCTGGTGGGCACTATCAAGATGTAGGCAACACGGAGATGAGGCACTTTGACCTCCCTCCAGATGCACCATCTCCTGCAGAAGTCAGGGCAGGGCCCTCGGGCAACCATAGGGAGGATGAGCATCATCCAGACACCCCTGCGGCCTCCTCTCAGGACACTCCAAGGGAGTGCAGCTACTCACAGCCCCCTCTGCCCATCCACTCCAGATGCTCAGGCCACCGAAGTTGCTTCTGCCCTTGAGCAGGGGACCCTTATCAGGCTGGGGCCCTCCAGGCCTTGGGCCACCAGAGGACATCCGCCAATGTCATCCCAGCCATCAGGACATAGTAGTCAGCAGCTGCCTCCACCTCTGCTGCGGATGTCAGGGCTGCACCCAGATGTAGTAGTAGAGTTAGGAAAGTTAAGAAAAATTGAGGTCCCTTTTGGGTCATGGGTGTACTATACATGCAAAGAAATTGCACTTTTGTGAACACATTTGATGGTTATGTGAATGTTTTGGGCAACTGAAGGTGTTGTGATTTTGTTCTATGGATTTCAAGGTTTAGCCATCCTCCCAGTCAGTGACAGTGCCCCACTGTGAGATTCACATTCCTGTAATGTCAACCTCAGTTGAACTAGTCTCCGCGCCCTTGAGTGATGTCAGGAAGAAGTGTTTAAATCTTTATTTGAAGTGTGTGATGTAAGCGTTTCTCACCCTTATTCTCCAAGGAATACCATTGAGTGGGGGCAGCTCATCAGCATTGATATTCTCGCGGCATTTGTGTCTCCTCAGTGTTAGTGGCAGAAGACAAGGAATGCACGGGAGGAGGAGATCCCTAGACATGTCCACATCTCGTCCGCAGCAGTGTTTGCATAATTAGATGGCGATGAAGATGTCACATCTCCTCTCCCGTCGCTCTTGTTTCTAAGTGGACTCTCAGATCCCAGAGTGAGCTCACTCACAGGGCCCCACAGACCAAAGCAGAGATCGTGGCCTGGCGATTCATGAGGCAAGAACACACAAGTGTGAATGTGGGACTTGTTCTCACTGCAACTGGGTGGACATCTCCTGAGATGAAAGTAAATGACATTGAGGGCTAGGAGAGATGTGATCATATGCCCTCACTTAACTTTAGTCTTCCTGGATCCTGTCAGCAACTAACGTATCACAGGCACATTTCCCACGTCTTCCTTCCTCCATGGCGTGATCATGCTCACACTGACCCTCTGCAGCCTCCTGAGGTTCCTGGGCCACCGGATCGTTATCCTCTAATGAGCTCTCATCCTCCTCCATGTCTACCTCTGGCAGGGAGTCACCTCTTTGCATAGCCAGATTATGAAGGGTACAACACACACTGTGATGATGCAGGAAACCCTGTCAGGAGTGTATTGTAGTGAGCCACCTGAGCGTCCCAAGCATCTGAAACACATCTTTCAAAGCCCTATGGTCTGCTCTATAAGGGGATGTGTGGAGCTGTGAGCAGTTTTGTACCCCTCCTTGGAAGAACTCTGAGGGCTACACACCGGTGTCATCAGCCAGTGTTTCAGTGGGTACCGCTTATCCCCAACAACCGTTCCTGCAGATGTAATAGCCCCTTGAAAATCTCAGGCACCTGGGAGTGACTCAGGATGTAGGAGTCATGGCAACTCCCAGGGGACCATGCACAAACATGCAATATGTGCTTCTGGTGATCACAAACCAGTTGTACATTGATGGAGTGATAGTCCTTGCAGTTTATTATCATTAGGGGCTGCTGCCATGGAGCCAGTATAGCCACATGGGTGCAGTTTATGGCAGCAAAGCCAATAAATCTCACAGCCTGGCTATCTTCATCCAGAGAAAACTGATAAATGATGGGCCTTCCAGTAAAGGGCATCTGTGACCTCCTTTATGCATCAATGTATTGAGAACTGAGAGATGCCACATAGGTCCCCTGTTAATGCTTGGAACTATCCAGATGCAAAAAAATTTAGCCCTGTGGTCATCTTCAAAGCCACTGACAGGGGATACCCTCCAGCTCCACGTGGCGCCAAGTCTTCACGAAGAATGTGGCATATGTGATGTACCAGAGCACAAGAAATGCACGGAATTGCCTGTCACTCATTTGTAAATAGGAGACTCTTCCATGATAAACCCTAAGTCTGGCAATTTGCCTCCGTGGTCTGGGTCTCTCCTCCTGACACCCCTGTTCATACTCTGGCTCCGCTTGACCATGTCCCTCCTGCTGGAGCAGCGTATGGAGTTGCCTTTCCCTCCTTTGCCTCCTCCATTGCATTAGAACCCCGACAAAGGCAGCATTAAGTCCCGGATCCATATCTGCTTTTCCTTCTGTCTGAAAGGAAACATTGAAGATATTAATGATTCAAGGGGCAAGAAAGTGAAGCTCAGTCGATGAAACATATGGAAACTGTAAGGCACAAGCACACACACAAAGTGACAAAGATGATGTTGCAGATACATCACATCTTGAGCTCTGCGTGGGATGCAAAGATTTAATTGAGATGAGTGACCCAACCTAGCTCTGTGCTCCATCTCTGATTAATGACCAGTTGTTCATGGTCAATGAGTGGATGCCCTTTGGCTTGTTAGGAATGTCAAATCTGGTGAACATGTGACAGGTCTTCATTGATGAAATGCCATATAGGATACAGCTGTGCCTCCTTCACTATTGCCTGCATTCCCAAATTCTACACTCCTGTGCGTTACTCTTGAGGTGCGGCGACTGTGATGTGAAGCCACCGAGTTCTGAGTAGCCTTTTGACAGTGCTAATGAAGCCATTGGCTTTCATCCCAATGAGGTCTTCCTCTTTTCTGTCTGAGCAGAGTCCTGTTCATTCTTGCAACAACAAGAAGTTTGAGGGTGACCCCAGAAAGACCATTCCCCTTTCCCTCACAGCCATTCCACAGCCTTTTCTCCCCTTTGCCCCCCTCATGTTTGCCCTTCCCCCTCACTGCCATTCCACAGCCTTCCTTCCCCTTTGCCCACCTTGTGTTCATCTACCCCACCCTCACCTCACAGCCCACCTCCAGTTGAAATGTTAGTTTCTGAAAATGGAGTTCTGCCTGACTACCACTGCACAGTGGTACAACAGTCTGGACAACAGTCTCAGTCACTCAGGACCCTTGCATTCCCCAACCCTGGCAGTACTGGTCACCGTCTGAAAGTGGAAGCCTGCATGAGCACCGCAGCACAGTGGTGCCCTTCGGGACAATGTAGGCAAAGAGCAGGAGCAGACCAGCCCTACAGCCCCAGCATTGTGGCATTCATTTCAACAAGACAGGTGCAACGCTATGGCAGGTAGGCTAAGTATGTTCCACTCACCTTGAAGTTACAAGCGAACTGAGGTCCAATTTGTGCATGGGCCACCCCTTTTCAAACGGGTATAATGTAATTCCCAGCTGGCATGATTGGTAAGATTGGAAGGCGTGACAAGATTCCAGTGAGCAGCTGTTTCAATGAGCATTCATGAGATGTTAATGAATGCAAATGGGGTTCATGTCACTAGTTGGTGGGATAACCGACCCGTCATCAACCTGCAAGCAGGAGAATTGCAAACTGCTTTTACGCCGACAGATTTCCAACTTTGTGCATGCCGCTGGATTCACTGCTCCTGCCCGCCACAAAACCTGCCACAAGCAGGATGGGAAAATTCCGCCCACTGCTCAGAGACCCTGGACAGAGAGAGAGAGTCCTGAGAGAGAAAGGCATAAAACTAGCAGCTTTTGTGATCAGCAGGTTAAAAGGCTGTTCTCTATTACCCACCAGGCAAAATGCAGATGGAAGCACAATCTCTAGTCAAAGATAGAGACCAATAGAAATTTAAGGCCATTGGAACATTCACTCTGGAGGAAGAAGTTGCTGGATTGACCTTGCTGCTGGAAGTCAATTTAGGGATTTTCAGAAAATTGAGGGAAATGACTTACAAAGGACACAATGTAATGACTCAGTGAAATAGGGAGAAGCAAACCTCTTGGAATATGGGATTAAATTTGGACTGATTCCTACAATTCGGCTGAGAGTGCAGTGTAATGTATAAACTCAGCATGGGGCTTTCGTTCATGTTAGAAAGTTAAGGGTGGTATCTTTTCTGTTGTTTAGTGTGTCAGTTTCCCACTAAGTGATGTCTAGTCGATATTGCTTTTAGTGTGTTTGTTACAGTAAAGGTCTTAAAACGTGAAATTTTGTTGTATGATGCTTTGAGTCAGTCACTGGAAATTCAAATCTCTATTTAAAAGTTAGTAGGCTCTACAGGTATTGTAATAATTGGGCGCTCTTGCAGGGTACAAATCCAAAGGCTGTAAATAAATACACTGAAATTTTCCAGAGCTTAAATGTCCAAGATTTCACAGGTACTTTTACTGTATTCATTTACATGTTGATATGGTCATTTCTATTACTCAAGTGCTTCTGGAGAGAGATGATATATCTGTGAATGCTTTGCATCACTTATAGGTCAATTTGAAGACGGTGGCAGAGGAGTTAGGAATAGATTTAAAAGTAGGGGTTAAAAAGGAAGAGATTGTTGAAGATAAAAGCAAAATACTGCAGATGCTGGAAATCTGAAACACAAACAAAAATTGTTGGAAAAACTCAGTAGGCCAGACAGCATCTGTGGAGAGAAAAACAGAGTTAACATTTCGCGTCCATATGACTCTTTAGAACAGATTGTTGAAGCATTGATTCAACACCTAAACCTTGAGGAAGAAAAGAATAATCCTAATAGTATGCAGGTTGAGTTAACTAGAATTCAATTACAAATAAAGCAACTGGAATTTGAGCAAGAGAGAGAGATGAAATGCTTGAATTTCAAAGGGTAAGAGAGGAAAATGAAAGAGAAAAGGAAAAGGAATATTTTGAATTTGAGTTTCAAAGAGAAAGTGAAAAGGAAAAATTAGAAAGGGAAAACCTTGAATTCCAGAGGGAAAAAGAAGTGAGGAAATTTGGTCTCTGCAAAGAGAAGCTTAGATTACGCAAACAAGTGGTGACAGGAAAACATGATGATGGTCCAGATTTAACTCCTCATTTTGATTTGGCAAGGAAGATTCGCTTAGTGCCTAAATTCAGTGAGGAAGGAGTTTAAATGTATTTTCTGTTATTTGAGAAAATTGCTAAAAAGCTGTAATGGCTGTAAGAAAATTAGATGGGTCCGAATTTCATGCTCCCCACCAGCGGGTTTTAGACCCCACCATCCGAAAAATTCAGGCCTAGGTCCCTTGCTGGAATGTCTCTCTGGCATGAATATAATCTACGTGCTTATGGACAATTCTATCTCTCACTTGTACTTGATAAGATAGTAGACCAGACTCTAAAACATTGGCTCCAGGAGCCCAAAAGGGACAACTGCCAAAATTTTGCACGAATGCCATGTCATCTACAGTGAATGTGTGAGCTTTGCTGTGTATGTCGGGTTCAATTTTTGATTACTCTCATTATACTCTACCTTGCCATCTAAATTTGGAAACAGCAGGTGTAACCATGTATATAGGCAGCATATCATCAATAATTCAGAGGATGTTGAGCCTGTACTTGAATGTGGTGTTGGACGATAACTGAAAAGAAAGTGGGAAAGTCGAGATTCCAAGGAGCCTTTTGATAGCTTTTTCATACCCGACTCAAAAGCCTGTATTGCCCTCTTGGCTAGGCCATTAGATGAGGGATGGTAAGGAGCTGCTTTAATATATCGAATTCCATTCAACTCCATAAATTTCTGAAACCCTGCTGGTAAAAGCAGTTCCATTATCTGAAATGACAATTTCAGGTGGCCATGTGTGCTGAAACCATGACATAGTTTCTGTACAGTCACATTTGACGATGGTGACGACTTCATATTCACCCATCCATTTTGGAATGTGCATCTACAATTAACAAGAACATGGAACCCAAGAATGGTCCTTTGCAATCAATATGTAATCAAACTTAGGGTCAACCAGGCCATTCCCATGGATGCAGGGGAGCCGGAACAGGCAACTTCTGTTGTTGCTGACAGTGTAGACAGTGCTTGACCAAGTTTTCAAAGGGCAGAATTTTGCCCTTGATGGGTGGGCGGGTCCCACTGGCTCAGTGGCGGGCGGGCAGCCGATTGCCACCACTGAAACAGGCCGCACCGCCATTTTGAGTGGGCAGGCCAATTAAGGCATACCCAGTGGGCAGCCCGACAGGAAGCGCTATGTGCTTCCTGTGCTGGGGGGGGGGAGGGATTCCCCAACTGCCAGAGTGCGCGCCTTCGTGCATGCGTGCAAAAGAGCACACATCTCCCTGAAACTAAGTGCTGTCTCAGGGAGAGTGCTGACAGTGTTATAAAATTAAAATATAGAAAAATTGAAAAAATTATTAACATGTCCCCCTCATGTGACAATGTCACACGAGATGGGACATGTTAATAAATATCACATAAAGTTTATTAAAGTTTTTTAAACCCTACATGAAACCTCATCCCACCAGTGGATGAGTTTTCATGTTTTTTCAGATGCCCGCTGGGGCTCCTGGCCTGCCCGCCAGCCTTAAGGTTGGACGGGCAGAGCCTTTAATTGGCTTAATTATCCTGTCAATGGCCTCAATTGGCCATTGACAGGTCGGCGGACAGACAGCTGATCTCGCTGTCCACCCACCTTCCTGAATATTTAAATGGGGTGGAATGACGTCGGGGGTTCCCCCTGACATCATCCCGTGTCATTTTCGCATCAGCAAGCAGGCCCTGCCCCCAACTCGCTGATGGAAAAATTCTGGCCAATATCTCCATCAATGCCTGGCCACCATAAACATCTCCGCGCAAGCATTTTCATTTTGATATGCCCGGTTGGGCACTATGGAGTTCTGACAAGAGCAGCTATTTGCCTAGTAGTGGGATCACTACCCTTGACCCCCCACAACAAAATTTGTCTTGGCAGCTCAATTCCATTGTCTGACCTGGAATGGTCTCAATTCTTCAGATATGGGCAAGTTTGGCCATTCTTTTAAGACAAAGTCTCTGACTCTCGATAATTTGGATCTCTTGTTTATCCAATTTCTAATTCCTGCAGAATGGGAGACGACTGAGTGCATCATTTGCAATGTGTAGGCCAGGACGGTACATAAAAGTAAACTGGTATGCAGATAATGTCAGAGCCCCTCGTTGTATCCTTGCTGATGCTATTGGTGGGATGGCCCTGTCCTCGCTGAATAAACCTACTAATGGTTTATGGTCCGACACAATGGTGAAATGGCAGGTACTGATGGAATTTCTTCACCCTGAATACCACCAATAAACCTTCCTTTTCTAGCTGGGATTAACCCTTCTTAGCTGTGGAGAGGGTTCTTGAGACATAGCCAATGGGCCTTTCAAATCCATTTTCCATTGTATGGGATAACACAGCTCCCAACCCATAGGGAGCGGCATCACATGTTAATGCCAACTTTTTTGACAGGCCGTAGTGTACCAATAGACATGACAAATGCAACAATTTCTTTGCTTTCATGAAGACTTCTTCCTGTCGCGCCCCCCAAAGCCAACAGTGGTTCTTTTTTAGTAATGGGTGTGAAGGTGCCAACCCAGTTGATAGGTTTGGTAAGAAGTGGCTATAGCAGTTGATCATGCCCAGGAAGGACATGAGTTCTGTTACATTGGATGGTGATTGTGCATCTTTTATTGCCTGAATTTTATCTCCTCCTATTTCCGTCAGATGGCCAGGAAGTCACCCTGCAGCTTTTCGCTTGCTGGGGCTTCCTCTTTAAACTTCAGACAGTTAATTTGCATATGGGTTATGAGGTCACCCACCCCCCCGCAATGCCCCCCACCCCCACCTCCCCACCTTGTTTCAGTACCTGCACTAGAGACATGTCCTTGGCAGAGATGAAAGGCCTTTGCTGTCCTGTTTGTCAACCAAGGAGGCAATGGCAGCTTTCTTTGTAAAAGAGAGAGTGAGCTATTTCTATACTAAATTCCTAGGATTTTATAAAGTTATGATACAGTGATGTCTAACAGATCTTCCTGCTTTGAGAAGGAAATGTCTTTACTGACTTCTCACAATTGATTTTTAGGTAACCTAGCTATTTCTAAGCTTTGTGCTCATTTCTCTAATTTCATGATCAAATGCCATAGACAACATTATAAAACTGCTTGAATTATCAGATTCAACACAGACACTAAGGATTGTGTGTGAACAACACAAGGCTTTAACAAGGACCAAACGAGCCCTGATAAATTCCTGTTGTTTCCCATCTTGCTCTGAGCTCTGCTGCCATGCTCCTGAATAATCTTTGCTTTGCTGCAATCCATTAGTGTACTGCAGATGCCGAATCTACTGATCTCTACTCATCCTTCAGAGCTCCTCCATCACCCTCCACCAAACTGTCCTGGACTGGTTCCTCAAGCTGCTGCTGCTGCTCCCAATCTGTGGTCTTCCCGGCCTCACAAATATTCCTTGGGCCCACTAATTCAACTTCATTGATTCTGTGGATTGACATTTCACCCTCCTCTGGATTTCACTGCTTTTGATTTTTGGGTTTTTCTTCCAAAGCTCCTCACTCCTCTGATAGTCTACTGGATCCACTGGTGTGCACTACTTACATTTATGTCATTTCACACCTTGGCAGGACCCCTGGAGCCTCTGCTGTCTCATGGATGACTCCCCAGGACCAGCTTGAAAAAGATAGCAGTAGGCCTAAGAAAGCAACAGTAAGGCTCTTATTTCTGTTTATTGGGGAACAGGGGAGTAGGAACCTCAGCTCCATCCAACTCTGCCCCATTCTTTTACCTTTGTAGGTCTTGGTCGCTGCCCTCTGCACAAGCCAAGAAAGTTGAAAGTTTACTTGATTTTTTTTGGCCCTGCTACGCCTTTAAAATTCTATGTGACCATCTGCTGCAGCAGCGGCTCTCAGCATCTAAAAGGAACTGCCGGTCCACCATCTTACAGCAGATATTGCCATTTTCCAAGCAAATATTTGGACATCCTCTTAACTGACACAGCACTCTACCTTTTTAAATAAATATGTCTCCTGAGATGAAGAACAAATTCCTGTTGAGCACCTGTGTGGTGACATATTCCAAATTCCAGGAAAGGTGTTTTGCAGAAGAGTGGCATGCACCCTCGTCATTTACAGAGCTCCCTGAGTTTGTCCCGCTGGGTTATTGGTACTTTGGAATGGCACTTTGTCCATTGGGGAAGGCGGGGGGAGGGAGAGGGTTGTGGGGGGAGGGAGGCAGCAGCTGGTCTGGTTAAAGTGGTCAAATGACTCCGCTATTGAGAATAAAATGACACTGAACGCACTGCTTATGGCCCTTGTGCAATAAACACCCCAGCATCAAGTAAGTACACTTCATCCTGGGTCGAACTGGCGGGAGTTCCATCAAAGTGTGCCATTGCTCCAGCCCTGCCTCCCATGATGAAGGGACCACAGCAGATGAAGTGCTCATGTTCCAATTCCGCACTCCCCATCCCATGCCTGAATTTCAGAATGTGGCCTGTAAAGGACAACAACCAGCTGAAACAGAGTTTTCAGGCTCTTATTTTTTATCACAAACAGTTCTGTTTTTGCAAATATATGCAAAAGAAAATAATTCCATCCAACTGCTGAGTAGGCCTGCAGAACTGGACATAGAAGCTTCAGTGCATGAATTGCATACTGTGAGATGTACGAGGCGGGGTACCTGGCAACTCAAGGTTTTGACTATGTCCCAGCGAAGCCAACAATGAAATTGTGACAGCTCATGGCATGTCCTTGTGGGTGGTTGAAATGGCCCTTTGACATAAAGGCTGAAGGAGCTGGTGATCTCCAGTACGGCACATGTTGCATTGAAGACAGGCATGTCTTGTTAATCATTGTCATACCTCACTCAGAACATCCTGGGTGTACCTACTCTCCTTCACCCACCATGTTCAAATAGATGAAACATATGCTGACTGGGTAGTAGCAACGGAAAGTCCTGCATTTCCTCTGCTCAGCACTCTACCTGTCCCTCCCCCCTCCATCCTCTTTCCCGAAGCATTAGTTAAATTGTCATCAACATCAACATGACTGTGGCATGTTTTTATGAGTTGAATTGGCTTTATGTATGATGTCAGTTAGTTGTTTTGTTTTCTATGTTGTGGCCCTAGTATATCAGCTTATCGCAGATCAATATTAATCTTATTAAAAAAAAAAATGCATACGTAATGAATAGAAATGATAGGCATTCTGCAATAAATGTGAGCAGTCTATTTAGTTGCTTTTCATTTGGCGATGAATTATTTCTTTGCAGTGCTGTCTTCTTTCACTTCAGGAATGAAAATAAATCTCCTTCTCTGTGCCCTATGTAAGTTTCAGTGGGCAAAGCTGCAAAAAGCTGTCATTATTTGCAAAGCTGCACAACTTGCTCCCATCAAAAGTTTCCATTGCAACATTTTGCAGGTAATATTTGTGACCACTTGCCCTTCTTAATGAGAGAAAAGAAATTTAGGAAGGCAAGTCAACAAGTAAATTGGCTGGCAAAGTTGTTCACTCTGCCAGCAGCAGAACTTGACAGCATCAGCTAAAAAATACATTTAAAGCTCCATCATAGCACAAGTAAGTAATGGCACAAAGGGCATACTCGGATGAGGCAATGGTGTAGTAGTATTGTCGCTGGACTAGTCGCTAGACCTGGGTTTGAATCCTACCACGGCAGGTGGTGGAATTTGAATCCAATAAAAATCTGGAATTAAAAGTGTAATGATGATTGTCGATAGTTGTAAAAACATATCTGGTTCACAAATGTCCCTTTAAGGAAAGAAATCTGTTATCCTTACCTGACCTACATGTGACTCCAGACCCACAACCGCTACAAAGTCACAAAAAAGGAATGAAATCGGATGGACCAGCCAACATCGACCCTGGCACTGGTAACAACAATGGCAATCGCAGCCCTGTCAACCCTGCAAAGTCCTCCTTACTAACATCTGGGGGCCAGTGCCAAAATTGGGAGTGCTGTCTCACAAACTGGTCAAGCAACAGCCTGACATAGTCATCCTCACGGAATCATACCATACAGATAATGTCCTAGATACCACCATCCCCATCCCTGAGGTGGCGGCACAGTGGTATACAATCGGGAGGGAGGGAGTTGCCCTGGGAGTCCTCAGCATCAACTCCGGAGCCCATGAAGTCTCATGGCATCAGGTCAAACATGGGCAAGGAAATCTCCTGCTGATTACCACGTAACGCCCTCCCTCAGTTGATGAATCAGTGCTCCTCCATGTTGAATACCACTTGGAGGAAGCACTGAGGGTTTAAATGGGCAGAATGTACTCAGGATGGGGGACTTCAGTGTCCACAACCAAGAGTGGCTCATTAGCACAACTACTGACCGAGCTCTAAATGATATAGCTGCTAGACTGGGTCTGCAGCAGGTAGTGACGGAACCAAGAGGGAAAAGCATACTTGACCTCATCATCATCAACCTACTTACCACAGATGCATCTGTCCATGACATTATTGGTAGGAGTGACTACTGCACAGTCGTTGTGGAGACAAAGTCCTACCTTGGCATTGAGGATACCCTCCATCATCTTGTGTGGCACTACCACTAAATGGGATAGAGTTTGAACAGATCTAGCAACTCAAGGCTTGGGTATGAGGCGGTCTGGGCCATCAGCAGCAGCAGAATTGTACTCGAACACAAACTGTAACCTCATGGTCCGGCATATCCCCCACTCTACTATTACCATCAAGCCAGCGGATCAACCCTGGTTCAATGAAGAGTACAGGAGGGCATGCCAGGAGCAGCACCAGGCATACCAAAAAATGAGATGTCAACCTGGTGAAGCTATAACACGGGACTGTTTGCGTGCCAAACAGCATAAGCAGCAAGTGTTAGACAAAGCTAAGAGATCCCACAACCAATGGATCAGGCCTAACAGACCACATCCAGTCGTGAATGGTGGTGAACAATTAATCAACTCTCTGGAGGAGGGGGCTCCACAAATATCCATATCTTCAGTGATGGAGGAGCCCAGCACATCAGTGCAGAAGAAAAGACTGAAGCATTTGCTACAATCTTCAGCCAGAAGTGCCAAGTGTATGATCAATCTAGGCCTCCTCTGGAGGTCCTCAGCATCACCTCAGCCAATTCGATTCACTCCACATGATATCAAGAAATGGCTGAAGGCACTGGCTACTGCAAAGGCTGTGGGCCCGGACAATATTCCGGCAACAGTACTGAAGACTTGTGCTCAAAACTTGCCGCGCCCCTAGCCAAGCTGTTTCAAAACAGCTACAATACTGGCATCTAACCGGCTATGTGGAAAATTGCCCAGGTATGTCCTGTACACAAAAAGCAGGACAAATCCAACCCAGCTAATTATTGCCCCATCAGTCTACCCTCCATCATCAGTAAAGCAATGGAAGGAGTCATCAGCAGTGCTATCAAGCAACACTTGCTTAGCAATAACCTGCTCACTGATGCCCAGTTTGAGTTTTGCCAGGACCACTCAGCTCCTGACCTCATTACAACCTTGGTTCAAATATGAACAAAAGATCTGAACTCCTGAGGTGAGGTTAGAACAACTGCCCTTGACATCAAGGCAGCATTTGACCAAGTGTGGCATCAAGGAACCCTAGCAAAACTGGAGTCAATGGGAATCAGGGGGAAAGCTCTCTGCTGGTTGGAGTCATATCTAGCACAAAGGAAGATGGTTGTGGTTGTTGGAGGTCTGCTCCAGGATTTCACTGCAGGAGTTCCTCAGGGTAGTGTCCTCAGCCCAACCACCTTCAGCTGCTTCATCACTCACTGTCCTTCCATCATAAGGGCAGAAGTGGGGATGTTTGCTGATGATTGATGATTCGTGACTCCTCAGATACTAAAGCAGTCCATGTCCAAACGTAGCAAGACCTGGACAACATCCAGGCTTGGGCTGAGAAGTGGCAAGTAACATTTGCACCACATAAGCATCAGGCAATAACCATCTCCAACAAGAGAGAATCTAACGATGCCCCTTGACATTCAATGACATTACCATCACAGAATCCCCCACTATCAACATCCTGAGGGTTATTATTGACCAGAAACTGGACCAGCCATATAAATACTGCAGCTACAAGAGCAGGTCAAAGGCTAGGAATCGTGTGACAAGTAACCCACCTCCTGACTCCCCAAAGCCTGTCCACCATCTACAAGGCACAAGCCAGAAATGTGATGGAATACTCACCACTTGCCTGGATGAGTGCAGATCCAACAACATTCAAGAAGCTTGACACCATCCGGGACAAAACAGCCCACTTGATTGGCACCACATCCACAAACATTCATTCCCTCCACCACTGACACACAGTAGCAGCAGTTTGTACCATCTACAAGATATACTGCAGGAATTCGCCAAGACTCCTTCGACAGCACCTTCCAAACCCACGACCACTACCATATAGAAGAGCAAGGGCAGCAGATAGATGGGAACACCACCACCTAGTAATTCCCCTCCAAGTCACTCACCATCCTGACTTGGAAATATATCACCGTTCTTTCACTATTGCTGGGTCAAAATCCTGGAACTCCTTTCCTAACAGCACTGTGGGTGTACCCACACCACATGGACTGCAGTGGTTCAAGAAGGCAGCTCACCACCACCTTCTCAAGGGCAACTAGGGATGGGCAATAAATGCTGGCCCAGCCAGTGAAGCCCACATCCCATGAATGAATTTTTTAAAAAATTACATCTGGTAACATTTTACACTCAGAGAGCTGCCTCTTTATTGAGCACCCCACTATATTACACTGCATTAACTACTATGCATGTATAATATATATATATATTATATATATTCCTCATACTGCACAATCAAACGTATAGACAGCTCTGCCTAGTGTTTCTAACTTTGAAAGTAGAGAGGGAAACTAAGAGGTTGACTTGGATAAAGTTTGGCCAAAGCTCAAAAAACAGTGACTAGAAAGTGAAAATATCAGAAACAAATGCTAAAACAAATCATACAACATCGTTCTGTCTGTAATTTTAACTGGGATGTTAATGGCCAGAATTTTTTGCTCTGCATGTGGGTGTATGCCCAATATGCTCGAGCGTAAAATGGCGTGCAATATTTCGGTTGGTGGGCGCACACAGGAGTTGGCAATGTGCTCGCCAAAAATTAAGCAGCCTATTAAGGCCCTTAATCAATTAATTGAGTTCAATTTTTCACTGCCTGTCCAATCGTTTGGTTGGCGGGTGGGTGAAAAGGCCAGGAGGCCTTTGCATTTTTGGTGAAACCTCATCCACGGGAGGGATGAAGTTTTGACCAGTGATTCAAAAAAATACTTTTGCACTCCTATTTGACATGCCCCTGCTCATGTGGCAGAGTCACATGAGGGGACATGTTTTCATTATTGTTCATTTCTTTACTTTGAACGCTGAAAATTTCCAGGCTTCTGCTGCACGCACCTGCACGCATGTGTGAACTTCAGCACTCGCGCTCCTCCTGCCCCCACCCCAGCAGCGCTGCAGCGCACGTTCCACACTGGCTGGCCATTAATTGGCCAGCCAGCATGAAATCGCGGTCAGGGCCCGATCGTGGGTGGCAGTCGTCTTCCCGACATCTCCCTGGCCCACCCATCGCGTCCACCCAGCGAGGGCAAAATTCTGTCCAATGTGTTTATTTTAAATTGGTGAATGTTTCCACTAAATTAATAGAAAATAAATTTCAATCAAATGTGTTATACTTTTGTGAATTAGTGTCACTGACCGTAATTTCTAGCTTTATGTAAGAGATATAGATATCTATAAGTGTCCCAAAATAATGACCATTTTCATATTCATTCTCAGCTTTAAATATGCTTGTGTTGTTCTCTGGAAGTTCTAGCAATAAAACCTGTAGTATTAACATGTTAAACTGGATGCATCAGGTAATAAAATGTTTGCAAAGCCTTTTAAGATTGCACCATCTACTCCAATCTAAGTCTCAATACTGTTAACGCATTGGCATTAACTCTTAAGAACTCTTTAAAACTTAAAATGTTCACTCTCTCTTTGGGTAGAAAGGCGCAAATAATTGTAACTCTTACAGTTTGATTGTGTTTTTGTTACTGGATTGATTCAAATCTCTGTCTAGTTCAGAACTTGCAAGATTAAAAGAGCTGTGACTGAAGCCAAAATAGTAGCACCATGTTCAGTTCACGGAATACTGCTTCAGCAGGGCACTTGCTTAACTCTGGGAATTTAATCGGTGAGTGAGTTCAGCGCATTGATTGAATAGCTGCTGTTCAGGACTTTTACAGAACAAGGATTGGTCTAAGAGAGGGAATGAGACACAGAGAGACCTGAGAGCTGAAGTCTAGGGGTATTAATTAGTTAAGCAGATAGGTGATTGGTTGGTGAGTTTTAAGGTTTCAATATTTCTCTAAGTTTGGACAGTAGTTTAAATTAGGACCAGGAAAGTGTAAGTAGTGTATTAGATTTATAGCTTAACCAGTTAAACTACTTGATATAACCACAAATAATCATTGAACACAGACTTTAATTTATTAAATAAATAAAGTAAGGCTAGTCTAAGACATAGCAGACCAGGTTGTGTGTCTGGAATGCAGAATCTCGGAGTTTGTGGACTTTGAGACAGTCCTGAGCAAACACTTCTACAGGAGATGTCTCCATCTCGAATCTCTCCAGCTCAGAGTGTGAGTTGGAGACACTAACACTTAAGGGAGGGGGGAGAAATTTCTGGACAGTTTTATCCAAAATACAGTCACATCTCAGGGGAAAACACAGGCTCAGGAAAGGAAGGATGTGACTGTTAGGAAGCAGGGTTGTGGGGATTTAGGAGAGTTTGAGAAGGAAGTCCTGCAGACAATGGTCCTGTCAACAGGTGCAATGTACTCGCTACCAGTGAGGACAAAGAGAAAGAATGCATGGGCGACAGCCACAGTGTGGACCAAGACACCCTGACTCAGGAGGCTGTCCAGGGTTGGGGGAGGGCAGAGGAAAGAGCAAAGTAGAAATGTGGTAGTAATAGGGTACTGTACAGGGAGATAGTTAGCATTCTCTGCAGCCAAGTAAAGAATCCTGAAGAGTGTGTTGCCTACTCAGTGTCAGGATAAGGGATATCTCATGGTAGTTGGAGAGGAACTTGAAAAGGGAGGGGGTAAATCATATTGCTATGGTCTATGTTGGAACAAACGGCATAGGTAGGAGCAGGAAGAGGTTCTGCTGAAAGACCATCAGGACTCTAAATTAAAAAGCAAGACCTCGTGGGTAATAACCTCTGAATTATTGCAAAAGCCACATGCAAATTGGTATCAGAGCAGACAGACCAGGAGAATTAACATGTGGCTAAAGAGCTGATGTGGCAAAGTGGGCTTACTTTTCATGAGACCCTGGCAATAGTTCTGGGACAAGAAAGAATTGTACCAATATGATGAACTGAGATGGAACCCATTTCTGAGTGGAAAAGGTAAATAGGGACATGGCAAAGGCTGTAAATTAGTAAGGGGTGTGAAGCGATCTACAAGAAATGTAAGCAGCATGAATAGAAACCAAACAGGGTAGGAGAACATAGGAAAGAATAAAGTAAGGGAGGATAGTGATGGCAAGAGAATAAATAGAGTTATAGAATGAGAGTCTAAAAAGATGGTTAAAAATAAAGTGAGAGGAAGCCCTATTTAAAATGAGTTAAAATGTCTGTACAGCAATGCAACAGTGGCCATAATAAAATAGGGCAGTCATATGTTGGGAGGAACCAGATATAGTAGGGATTACTGAGACATGGTTACAGGAAAGCCAGAACTGGGAATTAAACATTGCAGAGTATACGGTCTTTAGAAAAGATAGAGAAAGCTGAAAAGGGAAATGGAGTAGCTGTGTTTATTTTGGATAAAATATTGGCAGTAGCAATAAAGATGCAGCCAACAGCAAGATAAAAACAGAATCCATTTGGAAAGAAGTAAAAGATAATAAAAGATCAATCACGCCATGGTATGGTATGTTATGGTGTGTATGGTATAGTATGTGTGCTGTGCCCAAATGCATGTCCTTGGCTCATTGTCTGCTCATGTTTCATCTTGAGAAGTATAGTCTAAAGACCAGCTAATAGTAGAATGAGGTGGAGGCAAAAATATGCAGATTATTTAGGAAACTGAGTGAAAAACATAGAATAATAGTCATGAACGATTTCAATTAGCCTGATATTAATTGGACCCAAGAGGTAGGTAAAGGCAACAAGGGAATGAAGTCCCTATGATGTGTACAGTGCTCCTTTCTAATTGAATATGTAACAAAATCTAAAAAGTGAAGATTCACTAGTAGATTTAGTAATGGAAAGTGAACCAGAGCAGATAAGGGAACTATAAGTATGGGAGCATCTAGGCAATAGTGAGCATAATATAATATGCTTTAAGATGATGATAGGGAAGGATGAAAGTATGATGAAAACCAAGTTAATAGATTGGATAAAATCTAATTGTGGTGGGAATAGAACTTGGGAAATAAAATGGGCAACTATATTGGCAAACAATGATGTAGAAAAACAATAGGAAATGTTAAAATGGCTTTCAGAAGAGTGTAAGAGAAATATATTCTGCTAAAGTGAAAGAAAAAATAAACACTGGTGGGACTCCTTAGAACAATAAAAACATAAGGGAACAATTGGTGATAGATTTAGATAAGAAAATATGTGAAAAGGCTCGAATGGAGTGTAAACCCGAATGAACTGTTTTTGTGCTGTAAATATCCTGTGCAATAGCCAAACACATGCATGAATCATATTGAGTCTATAGAGTTACTGAACCAAAGATTATTCTGGAAAGGTATGTATTGCAAACCTAAAGGATAAATGTGTACAGGTGTAACCACCTAATACACTAGAAAAGGAGGAGTTAGGTGCCATGTTTTGCTCTTTTGTTGCTGTAATGATACACAAAATTTGTTTCTCAAGCAAACATTGGTAAATAGAGAAACAGGTTTACACATTTCTTCCTTTTCTCCTGCAAATTTTCTCCAATCTCCTTGACTCCACAATTCATTAGTTGGAGTTTCTCACGTTTGTATTCCGCAGCCCACAACTTTCCTCCCATTAATTTTAATGGATGGGAAAATACAGGCAGATGAGCACAGAAGCAGAAAACCTTAGCCATTGACTGCTTGTTGAAGTATAGTTACATAAGTTCCAGTCACCTTATAATACCTCTCCTAATCAGTCATTCATGCGTGAGCTTTGAATGTCAAGTTATTTGATGCAAAGGGAACATACAGCCAATCTCTTCACTTTCAGAAAGTTTTGGTAGGTAATGATTTGCAGTAATATCTCTATTGATTTCCCCCTCACTGACCCTGACTCAAACCCAGGGTGCTGAAGGCAATTGAAGTGTTTTCACTGAAGCCCTGTTTGACACAATCCCCTTGATTATGTGACCTGGTTGCACATGACTTGAGAAAGAGTACTTGCAATCAATGGAACATATTTCCCTCAACCAGCCAACCTCTCATCTGATTCATATTGACAATGTTAATTCAGTTGAGAACAGCCACAAGGGAATTTGTTAACAATTTTGGTGAGATATAACATTTAACTTCATTATACATTCATCAAGTGGTAATTCTTTCTCAATTCCAGTAAATGTCTTCATTCTTATAAGTTGCATGAATATTTGTGTGTGTTCAGGATTTCCAGGAACCTGGTAAATGAATAAAACTTATGTATGACTTTCTAATTCTACGAATGGGAGTTTAGAAAGCAAAGGTAATAGCTGGCTGTTAATATTAGTCTAGTAGTAGCTTAACTAGCTTCTTTGGGATGAGCGTTTTATACTTTTCAGTGGTGGCAACAAATAGAATTTAAATATTTTTATGAACATAAAGGTTACAGTGGTTGCTAGGAGTAACATATGGCAGGTTGTTAGCTTCTCCAGAATCTTTTGGAGCATTAGACATCTGTCACCTATTGGCCGTGTAAGGATTGTGCTTTGTACTGTCCAAAAATATCAAGCAAAGGCAATAACCAAGAAACTCAACATTGTATTTTTTTGCAATCAGGGTAATTGGCAGCAAAATGGACAGAATTTGTTTACACCAGTTTTCCACCCCAAAATAAATCAGGTGAATTACCTGACATTTTTTGGCTACTCTTGAAATTAGACCTGAGCGCCTGATTTCTTTTTCCTTTCATGGGATCATTGGCAAGGCCGGCATTTGTTGTCCATCCCTAACCGCCCTTAAATAGAGGACCTGGCTAGGCCATTTCAGAGTCAACCACACTGCTGTGGATCTGGAGTCACATGTAGGCCAGACCAGGTTATGGCAGCAGATTTCTTTCCTTAAAGGACATTAGTGAACCGGATGAGTTTTTACAACAATCAGTGATTGCTGTCTTGGTCACCATCACTGAGACTAGATTTATTGATTGATGCTATAGTGGGATTTGAACCCATGTCCCCAGAGCATTAGTCTGGGGCTCTGGAATACTGGTCCAGTGACATTACCACTATGCCACCATTTCCCCAAGTTTACATTTAGCTATACATATTTATATCTGTTGTAATAAGGGCCTGTAACACTTTAGCTCAAAACTTTCTGCTCTTGCATATACAATGTACATGGAGTAAGTTAGAATGAGAATTGTAAGGTGAAAATATTGTTGGGCTCAAGTGAGATAGGGGTGAGTGGTTTGAGAGTCTGAAGAGAGTAGAGATTTCAATAGTGATTCCTATAAGTTTTACAGCAATTTCCTTTGACATTCTACACAGACTTAGGCATCTACTTGACTGCTTTGGCAAGTGTGAAACCATCAAAAATGTTGACTCACCATCCAGAGTGACTGCTTCTCAGGAGTGGGAATGACAATACCTTATAGACATACTGTTGGATGACATTATGGTGATGCAAGTGTGGAGCAACACGGGAATAAAGGGCGGTCAGGCAGCATTTAATGAGGATGAATTTCGCTAAATATCCCCACAGCAACAACTTGTATTTATATGGTTCCATTAACATAGTAAAATGTTTCAAGGTACTTCACTGGACAGATATCGGCACCAAGCCACATTGGGCGATATAGAAGATGACCAAGGAGGTTGGTCTTAAGAAACATTGTAAAGGAAAAAGAGAGACAGGGTGAGTTATGCAGAGAATTCCAGAGCTTAGGATGGTATTAGCTGAGAGCACAGCTGGCAATGGTGGAGCAATTAAAATCAGGGATAGTCAAAGGACAGAAGTAGATGAATTCAGATATCTGAGGCTTTGGGGGCTAGAGGTTTAACTCCAAGATGATGGATGGCTGAATTGCTGAAGAACCAACAACAGATATCCAACAACAGCATTAATGGGTGGAGAGTCAGCGAGCTGGAGAGGCGGAGAATGGGAGTGTAGGTAAGGGAAGTGGCAAACAGGAGAGAGGGAAAGAGTTGACAAGCAGGAGGGTCGGCAAGCGGGAGAGGTGGCCAGTGGGGGAGAGGTAGACAACAGGAGAGAGGCAGCATGCGGGCAAGGCAACAAGAGAAAGAGTCTAAGATGGAAATGGCAAGCAAGAGAGAGATGGTGAACAGGAGGAGAAGTGAGTGGGAGCTTCAGCGAAAGAGGAGGAGAATCAATTTTAAGTGACGTTTATCCTAGGGTGGAGCCAGGACCTGGCTTGGTGTGAGGGCTGAGCATGAAACTAGCTGCAATCCATGGGGAGTGGGGAGTTGGATTGGCCCTTGGAGTAATAGCTTGTAGTCAAGGAATGGGGGCCCCGCTTTCCAGAAATCTGGGGAGCTGCTCTTGCACTGCCTCAGGTCTCACTAGGGCAACCCTGAGGCCTCATGAGGCTGGGACAGTTTCTCAGCACCTTGTTGTATGGCTGTGAAACATGGGCGGCAAACAACAATCAACTATTTCCACCTTCACTGTCTGAGGCACATTAGGGGTATATCCTAGCAGGACAAAATCACAAATACAGCAGTAGCCTCAAAGGCAGAGCTCCCAGGTTTGTCAGCACTCGTCAACCTGAGGCAGCTTCATTGGCTCAGGCATGTCCGCAGAATGGAAGAGGGTCGCAAAATCAAGGACTTTCTGCATTGTGAGATAACCGGAGCCAGACAACCAGTAGATTGTCCAAGACTCCACTTCAAGGATGTTTGCAAGCATGACATGAAGGCCCTAACCATCAATTACTGCACATGGGAGTCACTAGCTGATGACAGAGGGAAATGCCAACACCTCCTGTGGGCTAGTGTGCCACCACCAAGATGATCAGTGGCTACAGTAGTTGGCAACAGACACCAATGCCGCAAACAACCTACAATGACACCTGGTGTGGCTTTTGTGGTAGAACCTTCCTCTCAAAGATTGACCTCTTTAGCTATCAGCAAAGGTGCACCACAAGAAGATACCCCATCTGAAATCGATTGTTTGCTGAGTGTCCATCATCTTTAGTAGATGCAAGGATGCCAACGACCCGTGAGATTGGGCTGGAGGAGATTGCAGAGATAAGGAGGGGTGAAACCATGGAGAGGTTTGAAAACAAGGATGAGAATTTTAAGATAAAAGCATTGCTTAACTGGAAGCCAATATCAATCAGTGCACAAAGGGATGATTGGTGAATTGGACTTGGTGTAATTAAGGCCACGAGCAGTAGAGTTTTGGATGACTTCAAGTTTATGGAAGGAAACATATGGGAGGCTGGCCAGGAGTGTGTTGGAATGGTCTGATCTTGAGGTAACAAAGGCATGGACAAGGGTTTCAGCAATAGATGAGATGAGGCAGGGCAAAGTCGGGCAATGTCACAGAAGTAGTTTGGCTTATAGTGATGGTGTGGATATATGGCTAAAAACTCACCCCAGGGTCAACATGACACAAGGTTACAAACAGTCTTTGTTTTTCATTATTTATTATTCTTTCATGGGATGTAGGTGTCTCAGGCGTGTGCTGGTCATGCAGCGTCAAGTCTCTACTGATAATAAACCAAGTTCAAAATTCTTGGAGTATGCACTACATAATTGTCAAATCTGTTTCGGAATTTATTCTTTAATTGAAAGTTTCCCGAAAGCATTTATCTTTACTCAGTCATGAAAAAAAACCTTTAGTTGGAATATCAGCTCTGAGCTTTCTGTTTTCAGGATTTAATCAATTTTCTTGCTTGAACTAGAATCAATATCAACCTTGAATTTCACTGATTGGCGTCTTTGGTTTGCCAAGACAGTAGCTGTTATATCTGTTAATGACTCACCCTGGTGATAAGTTCACTTGCGATGATACAGGCTAATTCCTTTTGTTGCTGAGCAAAGCAAATTGATTCAAAGCAAAATTGCCAAGTCAAAACTAAAAGCTGAAAACTCTAGAAATCGGCAATACAAAGTGAAAATGCTGGAAATAAATAGGTGATCAGTCTCCATTTGAGATGAAAGTTAGGTTAATGTTTTGGCTGGGGAGCTATGTTTATTTTAAACCTTCTGTATTTTTATTTCAAATCAACGTTGATTACCCACTCATGTTATTTGCAACTTAACCAATATTATTCACATATAATAAGAAGTCATGGAGAAGATAAAGCTATCCAGACCTTGAAAGCCCATCACTTCAGTATTACTTCAACAACCAACTGAGTATTTCTGTTTATATTTCTCATTCCAACTTAGCCCAAGCATTGCAAGTGTAAAATAAGGAAACTTGAGGCTGCAGTACCACTGGACCTCTTGATAATATATGTAAATTAGCTGACTTGTGACTTGGCAGACAGATTCTAGGAAGGGCTTAAAAGCATGAGGGCCTTTGGGGCAGATTGATTCTGGGTAGGAGGCCAGTTAAATGGCTTTGATTATTATGTGTTGGAACTACATGAAAATAAAATGGGAATAATTTACGTCTAACCCACCTGACAGGAAACTGATGGGATCAGATTGACCAGGTGTTTCATCTCCGATCTGATGGGTGGAGCTTAATGGAGCCGCCAGGAACAGGAAACGTGATGGGCAGAGTGATGCAATCAGGCAGGAGCTGAAATCTCAGCTTCCTGACAATGGGTTGGATTTAAGGGATTGAGTCGGTGGCATTTCAGTGGCAGGTCTGGACACGCACAGTGTCCGATGCCGGGAACCTCCTTTCCATACATTTGCATCCCATGAATACTCATTAAATTACAACTTTTGCAAATTAAGACACTCCTACAAGATTAAGTCAGTGGCAAACAGTGCATCGGTTGGGGTGGTCCATTTTGATCACACGTGACTATTGATAAAAAGGGAAGGGAGCAGGGGAATGCTTGCAGGCCTGTTGGTAGCAGCAAGGGTGAAGGGGTAGTTTCTTGCAGATGGGGTCAGGGCCTGAACGGGAGCAACAATGGACCTTGCAAGGGCAGATGGGTGGTTGGGGACTGAACTGGGGCAACGGGGGGCACTGGAGTGTTGGGTGGTCAAGAGGATGGGGTGGTGGAGGTCAGAGAAAGCAGTTTCAATATCTGGTCTATAGAACGAGGTCCATCCTGTCAGATGTCATCAGATCCTGGGTATCTAGGGAGGCAGTTGTAACATACAGGGAAGGTCCACAGTCATAAAAGGGAGTTGATGTTGATGGAAGGCAGGTCCAACTTGAGGGAGGACAAGTCAACAGCATCCGAGGATGAGTCAGAGGACAGGTCAAGGAGGATGGAAGGAGACTCCAGGATCACAGAAGGCAGGTCAAAGGTGAGGGGGTTAGGATCGAAATGGAAGGTCGAGGGTCGCTGTCACCAGGTCAAGTATTTACATATTTATATGGATGGTCAGAGGCTAAAGCATGATCACAATCCAACATACTTGGGAGTAACTCTAGATGGGCCTGTGTTCTTTCAGGAACATCGGAAGAAAACAGCAATGGAGGTCAAAACCAGAAACAACTTATTAACCAAGCTTGTTGGATCTACATGGGGCGTCACAACACTCTAGACCTCAGCACTTGCCCTATCACACTCCACAGCAGAATACTGTGCACCTGACTGTGCACCTGTCTGACACAGGTTATCACACGCATACATATTGTTGACACTTAATTGAATGCATCATAACTGGAACCCTCTGCTCAAAACCCTTCCGCTAGCTTCCTGTCCTAGCAAACATCACACCCCCACACATCCACTGACTGACAAAAACCCACAAGCTGGTTGAAGAACATCCGTGATGCACCTCACTTACCATTCCACAATGATGTTTCAATCCATCGACTGCCCGCCTCCATCTTGGTGCCCCATATGGAGTAATCTCCATGTGCAAGGTCTACCAGCAGACATCCTTTGGACCAAGGAAGAGAAACATGGGAAGTCACTAATAAGCTTCTTGTGACAAACCCCACCTGTTGAATGGCAGGCTTTGATCTACCATGGTGGGAGTGGTCATGGCTAAACAGCTTCAGGACAAGTCAGGGTGCCTGTGCAGCCAACCTCCACTGCTGGGACATCAATACAAACCCGTTATGCACTTGTGCAGCATTGTTTGTGTTTCTCCACGTTACCGAGGAGTGTCCCCTCTAAATAACGGACTAATCACCTTAAATTCAGCTAATGAGGAGGTGATTGCTTGGCTCCAGGGATGTGGATTCACTAAATAAATAAATAAAACCAGGTCTAGGGTGATGGTTGGAAGTTCAAGAGTGATTGAGGGAAGGCGCGTGGTGACATTGGGAGAGTCAAGGGCAATGGGTGGAAGTACGAGGGTGACAGAGGGATGCTGGAGGGTGCTGGCTGACAGCCAAAGGGTTACCCTGGGCCCATCCATAACATGGCTGAAAAACAAGTTCAGCTGGCAGAAGTCCTGGTTGAAGTGGGAGGAGGCCAAAGATTTTATGTCATCAGATCCTGCGTATCTAAGGGAGCTGGGCTGCTAGGGCACTGGGCTTCAAGACCATTGTTCAGTTTCCATGAGTGAAGTGGGGTGCGGGGGGGTGATTGACTGTACTCAAATGGCCATTAGAGAACCCTGGGATAAACCAGCAGCATATGTCAATCACAAAACCTTTTACTCCCTTAACATACAGCTGGTCTGTGATCACAAACAGGGAGGTATGAGATTTATTCTCAATTCCCAGGAAGCTCTCATGACTCCTATGTATTACACAACTCTCAGCTTTCAGAGTACTTTGAGACCCTTGCCCAAGTTGGAAGGTAGATTCTGGGTGACTAATGGGCTATACCCTCAGTGTATGTCCAATGACACAAGTGCAGCATCTTCACAGATGTATAACGCTTTGACCAGAGCAATCATAGAGCAAACCATTGGGTTGTTGAAAATGCAATTCCTCTGCCTTGACCAGTCAGTTGGTGGAGCATTACAATATACTCCACTGAGGGTGAACAGATTGTAATGGTCTGCTGTGCATTGCACATTGTAGCATTGCAAAAAGGAGAGGTACCATGCTAAGATATGGAGGTGCTGCTCTCTAACTCAGATGAGGATGACACTGAGGATTTTTAAGAAGAGGCCAGAAATGTCACAGCATCTTTCAAAAATCCAAGGCCCATGGAGAGATGTGTCAGGGATGCCGGAGACAAATTGATTTCAACTCAATTTGCGCAGTTGTGCTGCAACTAAGTGACCAGCATTCCATCACTAACAAAGCATTGTCTGCTCAGGGTGGACGCCCACCTTTGTCAGCCTCCCGCTGAACCAAGCATCAAACCTGTGTCCTCTACCACCTGCATCACTACAACTGCCGGGAGCGGGACTTTAGATTCTGGTTCATCATGACATGGCTACGAGTGCCCAATAGCAGCTCATTTGTATTAGTTGCAATTAACCTTGGCCACTGCATGTAAAGGCGGCCACCAGAGACTACATATTCAGCTACGTCCCCGACAGTGTATACTACAAATCTTGCCATACACATGAACATCCAATAAAAACTGAATACAAACGCACAACAACAATGTTGCCTACACAAGATCTGAGGTGTCCCTCAGCCCCATGCAGCCTTCAAGGTTGCCAACAATGAGACATGCCAGGACAATATACCCTCTGACCAAGCGAGTTCCAATAAATGAGCTTGATGTACACATGAATAAAGTGAATCAAGCATAATGTGATATGTTTACATGTGAATAAGTGTACAATGGTTGACCAGTGCCACCTTGGTGCCCTCATAAAACCTTACTTTTACTTTTCTTCTCATTACATCTTGATGCTCCAACAGCAGCAGCTGAGGTTGAGGCAGGCTATGGAGAGTAACTCCCTGTTGCCTGTAATTATTTTGGCTTCTGTCCATAGGCGGTCCAGGGCCTTGAGGTCTCCAACCTACTGGGGGACTCCTGCACAGGTGCAGGGGAAACGTCCATGGCCTCACCTCAGGAGTCACCAGCAGAGGGGATGAGGATTGGTCACTCATCCTAGGAGGACACCCCGGAGGCAGCTGACACACTCCTCCTCCCTCTCAGTGGCTAATGGCATCTCCTTGGCTCTCCAAGGAGAAGAGGCACCTGGAGGGAATCCAGGTGCCTTATCCCCTGCTTACCTAGCCACTGCTGTACTGAGCCCTGGCCAGAGTGACAGAATGAAGGTCTCGGCACATGTGAGTCAATTGATTGACTTGGCTCTCCATAGCAGTTGCCAACCTTTCCAATGGGGAAAGCATGTGCTTACACGCCTGAGAAGTGGCAGACCTCATGGCTTGAATGGACTCCAGCATCATCTATGTAAGACTGTACATTGCCTCTGGCATCACCGCCAGATGTTCCCCCACCTGCCTCAGTATGATTGGTAGGCTTCTTGTGGCCAAGACCAGAAGCCCATCATTGGCCTGGGGCTCAGCCTGGGCTGGCTCCTAACATTCATTTGTGTCTTAAGAACCGTGGCTACCACAGCCTTCCTCAGCTGCTGGGGCATGTCTGTGATGTGCTCACCAGAACATGCCCCCCGGGTCTACACTCGGTCCATCTGCGACTCATGTGAGTGTCCTGTGCTGGGGAGGTAGGTGACAGTGCATTCTCTGTGTCTTAGGGTTCTTTGTCCTCAGAGGTGGAGTCATTTGTGGTGCCTGTGGCATGGGATCCAGATGGCAAGGACCTGCAATGGAGAACACAAGGAAACACATTAAGGTTCAGCACTGTCCACGAGCACATGATATTTTTACACAAGTCTCCTTTGTACCCATGCCTGGACTCCAGATTGGAGGCATTCTCACTCTGTTGCCTGGCCACTCCAGTCTTGCCATCAGCAATGGCACAGCCACCCTGCGCCTCAGCGATCTTCATCACTCTTCCTCAGCTGTGGTTAGGATCTTGAGATCTGGCATTCCTCCACTATTCTTGGCATTCTCTGGAATTGTGGGTCTGCTTCTCCTGTAGGACAGAGTGGAGATTTAGTGGCATATCAAGTGAGACCTAACCCCCTGCACACATTCCCATGACAAAAACAGGCCCATCACGTATAAATCATATCTATTCTCTTTCTCAAGCAAAAGCTGTCACACAATTTGCCACCAAGTGCCATGTGGTTCCAAATCTGCACATGCATTCACCCACCTAGCCTACCTCTCCTCTCTCATGTATACACTGAGAGCCCCGTTGATGCAATGCGAACCTGCTACTTATCCTGACAGATCAAAAGAGGTCGTTGACCCGCTTGCAGCACTGGACCCAGGATCTTGGTTGGATGCCACAGCTTCTCACCTCCCCTGTGATTTCTGTGCAGGCCGCCTTGGTGAGGCAGGAGGGTCTTTTGTTGCCATCGGTGGATAAGTGCACCTTGTGCCGTTCTCGGACAGCCTAGAAGAGAACTTGCAGGGAGGCATTGCTAAACTGTGGGGCTGCACTTTGCCTCATCTCAGATATTTTTCAGAGGGAGAAGGGTAGTGATGGGGATCCTAGGAGATGATTGAATGACAAGAGGTGGTGGGAGTGATGATGGTTCCCAGGAGATTTATTATCACACAGCCAATGGTAAAGGCTGAGTTGTTCAAATCCCAGAGGGAAACCTGAAACAACTGTCATAACCCATTTTTGCAATTTGTATGTTTCTAGATGCAGGCTTTGAATTCAGTGGTAATAAGACCACAGAGTCACAAGAGGTTTTTTTATAAAACTAATTTAAACATTTATTAATACAAGAAAGATTGTAAACACATGCTTATGTCTACAGAATTACTACTATAATAACTACAAAAACCTACTAATTAATCTGACTCTCAGTTACACCCCTGTTAAGGCAACAGTAAATCTTATAGATTTAAAGAGATACCTGGCAGAGCACACCCTGGACAGTCACATTCAAAATGAGTTTCTTTCAGCTCTAGGTCCTTCCAGACAGCAGCCTGAGTCTTCTCACACTTGTTGGATCTTAAAATGCCTCTGCCTTACACACAATCTCCTTTCTCCTTTATACATATCTTTCTCTTTGAATGTAAATTTTCCATTGTATCATTAGGCTTTTAACTTTAACTCTTCTAACAGTAACATCCTTTTATTCCACCAATTTTATTAGTAAGCTAGAAAAAAAACACACTGCTTGGCGTTTTCTAGCTAGGTCCAAGATTTCACCCAATCATTTGAATGGTTTATTAAAAATACACATTTCCCCCTTGACACCTATGTTTCTAAATTTCCTCATGTTTATCTAATTACCATTTCAAATTTACTTCTTTCTATATGTCAAAGCCTCTAGACTAGTTGACTTTAATCCAGTTAAGACACACACATAGACACAGACCCCACTAGAACTCTATTTTAAAAAATAATTTCCAACAACACTATAGATATTAATATCTCTTCATGACAAGATTACATATAATTATGAGACGGTGAATGATCAGGTCGCTGATTTAGAGCTGCAAAGAGGGATAAAGGACTGGCTTTCAAATAATATCCTTTCCAATCTGCAAATGTTGGTCCCTCCAGCTGACCTGCTCCCTGCTGGCAGTGCCCGCATGATTGTCCTGAGGGTTCTTTCATAACCCACCCGGAGCTGCACTGCAATCACCTGACAGCGGGGTCAGCCACTTCCTGCTCACCCCAACCATGTGATCACATGCTCCCCTGTGGCTGCCAACCACCCTTTAAAGCTAACATTAAATTCTCTGCCCACCAGGTCCCAATGTGCCAGCAGAAGTGGCGCCCACTTCCATTTCTACCACTGGGGCCCTGCCTCATAGATTAATTCTGGCAGATGTTACATACCACTGACTCTGAGGGAAAAGAAAATTGAGTGGGCCACAAAATTGGCTTCCACTGAGAGGGTTATTTAAAATGACCCCCATGGAATCTTAAGATTGTGATCTTCGGACACGTAGGTTAATTATTTGAATAAGCATTATTCATTAAGTGAAGTAAAGGTCTTACTATCAAGGCCCCACAATACTCAGTTTCAATTAAAAGAATAAGGCTATTGAGAAAAACGGTAGCAGCTTTTAATTTGGAAAAAAGCAAACATGGATAAGGAGAACAATATGACCTGGTAACTGGACTATTTTCATCATTCCTGATGTAACACATTGCAAACCCATTTTAGTAAAAGTACAGCACAATGCTTTTAGCATGACATTTTATTTGCCACAACAAAATTTCCCTCTACCAGAGGCTTCAATATAGGAGGATATAACATTAATTAACTGATGATTTGATGATACAGAGAATGCACAAGCTCACTTTCAATTAAAATAGTCAATCAGCTGAATTTAAAATTGCTGATTTAACCCTCATTCGAAGAGTGGGAGTAGGGGGTGCCACAATGAAATGGCCTGTATACTGGCGCCATTCTTCCCATGTTAAACTAGTTAGACCACAAGAATCCCTTTTACTGGTTGTCATTGGAGAGGCAGTACCTAAAGATTGCTCAGTTGGAAAGACTTTTGGCAGCAGGCCTCTCCTGAAGTGCCAGTCCAAACATGAGTCAGGAGCATTGCTCAGAGCCCAGCTATATTATGAGCTTATCCATCATTTGCATGTGAACCTGAACTGTGATGAATTATAGAGTATCAGACAAGTGGAATGCTGAGCATACCTCAGAATAGGAACAGCAGCAAGTCATTCAGCTTCTTGAGCTCATTCTGCCATTCAATTAGATTATGGCTGATCTGTACCTCAACTCCCTTTACCAGCATTTGTTACAGATTCCTTGATGCTCTTACCCCAAAAAATCTATTGATCTCAATCTTTAAAATTTCAATTGACCCAGCATTAGCAGCCTTTTTGGGGAGAGAGGCAGAATTATTGCCCTGATTTGGAGGCAAGAACAGAGGCGGGAAGGTACATAATTTTGCACCACCGGCCAGCATGCTAGTTTGTCGGCATCATCCCATCAACAGGCCATTTTCCTGGAGATGGGATTGGAAGCAGAATGGCTCCCCACCCACTTAATGGTACAATTAATTGCAATGTATAAGTCAACCTCTGAAGTCTCAAAATGTCCTTCCAAAAATGGGGGTTGACTTCTATGCCAAGTATAAAATGTGAATTGCTGTTGGTGTAGGTGGTTGTCATTTTGACATGTGAAAAGAAAAACACCAGTAATTCAAATTAAATCAATGTGACACATTTTAATTCTATAAGGATACCTTTAACCACAATCAGAACGTTTTGAAAACCATCATGTACATTGTCTTTGCAACCTACGCAAAGATTTCATTGAATTCATTCTGAGTCACTTTGGCTATGGCAACATCGTAAGGATCGCACTCTGGTTCAGATTTGGCACTGATGGTTTCAGAATCATCCCCCCAGAACAAATCATCTTGCTCTCCAATCAGTGAATTGGAAATTTTGAATTTTTTGAATGATCTGATGAGGGTTTATGCATAGCATCTCACAACTTGACTATGAAACTATGCAAAATATCAAGTGGGCTTTTTTTCCACTCTTTGTGAAGGATTTTTCTCCATTAACCATCCACTTATTCCATTTGGCAGGAGCACGATCCTCGAATGGCTTATTGAGGCACACAACCAAAGCTTGAATGACGGATATTAGACCCCGTGTTATAACTGCAAATTGGGTGTTATTTCTTGGCCTCGTATGGGATCTGAACATATCCCACAATAATAAGATGCATTCTTTACCACCATTAAGCCTATTCCACACATTATTGATCCACAACTTCACTCCACGCTCATCAATCCAATCATTGTCATGGACATGCACAAAACTCCCACAGGCAGCTTGATTTTTGGCGTAGTTTTACGTTGAAAATTACCATAGGCTTTAATTTTGCTCCATCGGCCAGGCACCGTGAATATCATTGACTTCTCTGTTATAAAACTATAACTGTTTTTGAACCTTTCCACTCCACAGTTTGGTTGGTGGGCATAACAAAACTCACCGATGTTGCCAATGTGACATAATGGGTACTCAAGTTTTTGCCACGGTCTGATGATGAATCGCCAGAAACTGATCATTTTGGCATTGAGGTCTTTTGGTAATCTCTGAGTGATCTTGGTTTTCTGCTGCAACACGGGACATTTTTGTTCCATGAATGGCTACACCAATTAGTTGTTACTCTGAAATCTTTGCTGAACTCAGACTTTGATTTGCCCACTTAGGAATGTAGGTACACGTTGCTTTCTGATGACGATGTAGCCATTCTGACAATTTTCAAGGACCCATTCCGATACATGGTTCTCAAGATTAGGCTTGTGGCTGGTCCCTGTGCTCATGGGGCATTTGGTCTTGGGCATCTTCATCCATCACCAAATTCCCTCACTGCAGCACAGTTATTTGACAAGTCAGCAAATGATATGACTTTTGGCTTGAAGCCAGCTTTGCACATCATTCTTTTTGCCAGAGGACCCATTTCTATTAATCGGTAGCCATGCACGGTCTGCTTTGTATGGACACATCTTCGTATCACAGCCCTTTTCACCCACCTGATTCCACGTGCCAACTTATAAGGTAAGTAAAACATGCATCACTGACGTGAAAAATGGAGGCGGACTCTGAATGCAAGTATAGCATTTCTTAGCAAAGGAGGTTGACTTATATGGTGAGTATAGGCCTAAACATTAATTTTGGCATCAAAATAAATTTTAAAACATCTTTGTCCAGTTTGTAAAATTTTAGAAACAGCCATGAGAAAGCAACACCCTTTATGCTGGAGTGCCTCATATTGGTCCTCCAGTTTTGAGAGCCAACTTAATTGGATGGCAAACATGTCCTCTCAATTCGGGAAGAACCATTGCGAGTGACTGCTCACAACACAATACAGAGTGAGGGCCCCCATTTGACCCCGATGGGTTGAGACAATTAACTACCTCAGGGACCCAGACAAAGGGATCCCGATGTCGGAGTCCAGACCCAAAATGCAAAATCCAACCTGCCCCCAGCATGATTTTCTGTACACTTTGAAAAAATGCTTCCTAAAAGGCCTAACTCTAATCTTAAGCTTATGCCCCAATGTTCTGGATTCCCCCCACCAGAAGAAATTCTTTCTCTATATATGCCCTATCGAATCCCTTTGCAATCTTAAACATATTGGCCTAGAAATTTGCAAGTTTCCAGACTTATCCACCCTTCCCTCCCTACCCATGCAGGATACACACCTGCCATACGAATTGGAAGGCCTGAGCAGTCCTGGATATTGAGCCTTGGGCCTGGTTCCTATATGAATCAAGAAGGTTAACTATTTGAAGTTTGGGCTGCTGCTAGTGCCATGGTAAGTGATGGCCTTGGGGGGTTTGTGGGATGGGTGGTGGGCCACACGGTGATTGGTTGGAAGAAAATCAAGTTGAAAGTTGTCTGTGATGAACTACAATGAAGTCTGCAAGTTAATGTTAAATTTACAGAAAGTTATTATGTTGAGTGAGTCAAGTGTCAGGAGACTTCCATGATTTGCGACCCCACTTTTACTGCCAAACTCACCAGTGGAACTTTCATAAAATGAGGCCCATTCTTCAATTAGAGCGGTCATTGGGAAGACCATCTAGGTTCTGTAGGCAAGTTTTTAGCAAAGTTCCTCGATAAGAAGGGGCGCTGCTAACTGTTTCCAAGATGGCATCCTGAGATGCTCTTTTGCATTATGCTTGCTTGCTGTGTCCTTCACAACATTGCAATTCAGAAAGGACTAGACATGGAATGATAGGAAGAGGTGAACCAAGATAGCGAAGGTGCTGAGGAACTTGAAGTTAGAATTAAGAGGCTGTATATTCAGATTGTACTTCACTGCATGCAATTCCATTCAGCAGAATAGTAGGATAATCTTAATGTTGGGACGACAAAGTTTGACTTCATAGTGCTGCCACAGGAAACCCAAAACTTCAAAAATGTAGACCACTTCTGGCACTTGCACAGGTATGCCATACATTTCATTGGAAGCAATTGAAAGTATGCATTTTGTGACACGAAACAGCATCTAATGCTGATTTGGCATATAAACTACCATTTTGAAACTCACGATTTTGTTAATGCCATCTTTATCAGCCCCAGCTGAACATGCATTCTGCTGCAGCAGTGACTTCCTACCCATTAAAGGCAGCAGCATTTAAGGTGAGGTGCCCTTTGACTTTGTTTTTCTGCAGAGTGTATGCTACTGACTTTTGGCTGGGAGAGGCTGCATAAGGCCGTACAAGACACCCTCGAGCAGCATTGAGCTATGATGGTCAGGATTTGGAATACAGTACCTAGGCATAAGTGGCAGCATGGACTGGCTGGTTGAGAGGCAACAGAAAGGGAACTGGCAGGCTGAGAATGGTGGGAGCAGAAAGGGAACTGGCAGGCTGAGAATGGTGGGAGCAGAAAGGGAACTGGCAGGCTGAGAATGGTGGGAGCAAGTATTCTGCCACCCTGAGAGAGGATAACAGATCTATGCTCAACTGAAACTCCACTGAGGGGAGTGCCTCAGCAATCCTACTAATCTGCTGGAGCACAGATTGCTGCTGTGAGACCCTGTAAGCCCCTTTCAGAACTGCAGCTATGTTGGCACCAGTCAGACTGTGCGTGAAGCCAAGATGGGTTTGCATAGCAACAAGCCTAAATCTCATGAACACAGCTTGAGCTTCTTGTGTAGCACTCAAATGGTTCCTGCTTGTACTGCAATGGATGCTGAGAGATCGACCGCCAGGTGCTGCATTTTCATTCAGTTTTGGGATGTGAACATCACTGGCAAGGCCAGGATTTATTGTCTATACCTAATTGCCCTTGAGAAAGTGGTAGTGAGCAACCTTCTTGAATCGCTGTAGTCTTTGTAATGCAGGTGCGCCCATAGTGCTGACCAGGAGAGAGTTTCAGGATTTTGATCCAGTGACAGTGAGAGAGCAGTGATATAGGAACACCACCATCTGGAAGTTCCCCGCCAAGTCACTCACCATCCTGGCTTGGAAATATGTCACCGTTCCTTCACTATCGCTGGGTCAAAATCCTGGAACTCACTCCCTAACAGCACTCTGGGTGTACCCACACCACACGGACTGAAGCAGTTCAAGAAGGCAGCTCACCACCACATTCTCAAGGGCAACTAGGAATGGGCAATAAATGCTGGCCCAGTCAGCGACGCCCACGTCCCATAAATGAATTTTTAAAAAATTCAGGATGTTGCGTGATTTGAAGGGGAACTTGCAAGTGGTGGTGTTTCTAAACGTCAGCTGCACTTGTCCTTCTATGTGGTAGAGGTCACGGAAAGTGCTCTCATGGCCACTGCCTCCACATTGCAAAGGATGTGCTGCAATCTGTGTGAAACCCTGTACCAATTTGGAGCCAGACTGCTCCGTGAACTTAAATAAAAGCAAAATACTGCAGATGCTGGAAATCTGAAACAAAAACAGAAAATGCTGGAAAGTCTCAGCAAGACTAACAGCTCTGTGGGGAGAAAGACAGAGTTAATGTTTTGAGTCTGTATGACTCTTCTTCAGAGCTCCATGAACTTTGTCAGGAGCAAGAATATCTGTGGCAGGCATGCCAATTTACCAAGCCTCTCTGTGTGCATGCCCATCAGCATTCTCTCGTTCACCTCCTTATCAAAGTTCTTACCTGAGTCCACTGCAGTAAATCTCATCTGTGATCTTACTCCCACCCCCGCAGTGAGCTGGCACACATGATATTCTTTCACCCTGTCTGGCTGCAGCCCACTTGTGCCCAATAACTCTCCATGTTCTGATCCTGAATCTACATTAGCCCCTAAGTTATGTCCGAGGCCAGTTTCTGAGCTGGTGGCTGCGAGAGTCAGATCGAGTGACAGTGCTTCTTCATCATGGGTGGAAAGCTTGATTTCCATGGTCACGCCATCTACTGCTTGAACTTCATGCCACACAATAGAGCAAGGGTGAAGTGGCACTTGAGAAGGTGCATAAGGTCAGAACATACCATTATCTTGAATATTCTTGATGACACCAAATTCAAATGCCTCCGAAATCGCTGGCCTCATGATGTGGATCACTGCCTCCGTCAAAGGGTGCAGGAGATGCAGGCAAGCCTGTCCTCTGCCAGCTCCTTGCTGTTCCCTGTGATTATATGTGGTCTTCTCCTACAAGAGAGGTGTTGCAAATTGTTTGGGTGATGCGCCTGCTATAGCTGAATAACTGGATCTGGATGTGAGGCTGGCAGCAGTGGTAAGGTATGGGGGTGAGGTCGAGCATCTGATCATTGGACATGCGTCCAGCACTGCAGCCAGATCCTTGGGACCAGCCTCCAGGAGTAGAACTCACTGGCCGCTTACTGCCATTCCCTTCACAAGTCATGCATTGAGGGCTTCTTGACCGCTTGGAAGTGTGGCTTCTTTCCTCCTTTGCACTTCCTGGGTTAATTCTGGACACATTCTCACACTCGTAGCCACTAGACCAGACACTGGCATTGCATGTAATTTTACAGAGAGCTCGGAGGTGGGATCTGCATACAGGGTTCCCTGGGCATGAGTCGCCTGCAGCCAGGGCAGCACATATTCCAGCTCCCCAGAGGGCAAGGTCGCAGGTGAGGTCTGCTGCAGAGGATGGGGTAAACTACAGAAGAAAGCTAATTCTAAATATGTACAATAAAATGTTTGGCGCAATGGCAGGAAGGAAATGCAAAGAGCATGGAACAACCCAACACTAACCTTGCACTGGACAGGATCGCTGGGACAAGCAAAGAGATATGGAATACAGGGAATAAGGGAATGCACAAGGGTGATTAGTTGATGTTCATATCCAATATGATTTGACTTATAAATTTGGTTTGGAATGTCTATGTAATGCTTTTATTTTGCATTGTAGCCAAGGGGACACTGAGATGGTCAGTGACAGAGGAAGGTAAGGTGTGAGACAGCTGGTGAATGGGGAATTGGGGTTGCACTCACTGTTAGCAGAGTTGGATGAGTTGTTCATGGACAGCTCTGCCAGAAAGGGGTTACCTAGGCTGTCTCCTCCATCCTTTTCCTCCTTCACTTCCTGCTCATTCTCACCTTCCTGCTCCTCCTCCTTCTGTAAAAGCTGGGAGTCACCGATTACTGAAAAAGGGGGTTGAGGTCACAAGTGATTTTATTACAGTTTAAGAAGCAACTGCTTAGATACAAAACATAAGCTAAATAAACAGAAAAGACATGTGACCCATAACAGTTGAGAATAATTTACCAATCCAGGACTGGAGGAACAAACAGTTAAAGTGAAGTGATGCTGATCTCCATAGCAAGCAGTGAAAGTTTCACCTGCTCTCGGTCTTCTTGAGCTGGCCAAAGTGTTAGGCCGAAGCCAGTATGGATCCACCTCAGAAAGCTTTCCTTTGTCCAATGTCCTTTTTCTCTCATGAGTGCCTGTTTAGAACTCTTATTTTTGGGGGCTGATTGGTGTCTAATCTTTCCAAATGCCAGCCCCTTGTCCATGAGGTCATCATTCTACTTGTCCCTTGCTAGGACTCTTGTTAACCTTACTCAGTTTGCTTAGATGTGGTGCATGAGATCCCTCATCAGGCTTAGGAATTTTTTGTACCAGGGCCTGTGCTAGAATCAAGGCCCTGCAGAGACAACAGGTCTATGCTGCCTGTGTCTGTGTCAGCCCTAGAAGGCTGCTACAGAATCTTTCTTCATAACGGTGAAGGAGAGGGAGAGAGAGAGAGAGCTATTTCTATCCAATTCAATTAATTTCTTAAGATTTTATAAGGTCATTAGACAGCCATTTCTTACACTCCTCAGCTGTTCACCCTATAGCTGGTGACAAGGGCTATGCCCTCATGTTGGCAAGGTTATACAGCATGCAGCAGAGCATGACAAATCTCGATACGCGCTCTGTTGAGTACTGCAGAGCTCCTCCAGAGCACAGCAGGCAGTGGCATCATTGTTTCAGCACACCAATAATCTGCTCTATTGTATTTTGTGTGGCAGCATGGCTTTCATTGCATGCATACTGCCCGTGTTTGTGTGTGTGTGTGTGTGTGTGTGTGTGTGTGTGTGTGTGTGTGTATGTATGCGTGTGTGCATGTGTGTGTGCACATGTGTGTGCATGCATGTGTGCGCATGTGTGTGTTTGAGTGTGTGCACACGTGTGTGGGCGTGTATGTGTGTGCATGCATGTGTGTGAGTGCTTGCGTGTGTGGGTTGCACACTAGAGTCATGAACTATATCATCAATTTTTGTCACAATGCTGTGGTGGCTCAAATGCGGATAGTACAGGGGACTGTTGCAGAATGAAGGCATCATGACAGCTGTCAGGATACAGTGCATTGAACTGGATGATTCGCTACATCTGATCATTGAGAGAATGGAATCCCTTTCGGCTCTGCTAGCTGGCAGAGTTGACATGCAGCAGCCACAAGGCAATATGCATGTACTCGATGACACCCTGAAATGACAACCTGAAATCATATCAAGGCTATGTGCTCATTCTACCTGCTGCTCTCTGGCAAGAGAGAATTAAATGTAGTTAACTCTCATTGGAGAGAAAGCCTCAGTGACCTTCCTTACGAAACATTGGAAGATAAGCCGAGAGATGTTGCAAATATCTCTGACTACAATATGGAAGAAGCTTGATGGGTTTCTGGCCAAAGTCACCTCCACAATCATTAACAATGCAGTTCTCACTCCCTCTCGGGCTCCATCTGTTACTGTAGAAGGTTGCAGACTGAGTGAGCACATCCTTAGTAAAGCACAGACATATTGGCCAGAGTTTCCCCTCCAACAGTGGTAGGGTTCATGGAGAGCGGGGGCAGAGAATATACCGGAATGAAAAAAATCAGTTTCCCAACAACAGGAAATGACTGCAATCCCGGCTGTCATGGCAGGTTAATGGCGGTTCACCTTTCCCAATGAAGCTCATGGGGAACCAAGTTTGCATCTCATGCATGCTAATTAAAATCCCAACCAACTGAAATCATTCCCCCCACCCCAGCCCCCACCCACCGGCATACCTACCACCTCACCAATAGGAACTGACATTGGTCCGATTCACAACTGGACAAACCTGGCATGCACATGGTGAGAGAGTTAAAATCACTCACCAGAGAAGCCGCGGCCTGGAGCACTAAAGGACCACACAACCCCAGGTATGGTGCGCGCCAAGGAGATGAACGGTGTGAGAGGGAGCTGGGAGACACCAGGGGTGGGTGGGGGGGAGAGGTGTGGCAGGGAGGATTGGAACACAAGGTAGGGAGGAGGAAATGGAAAACACAGGTGGAGGGGGGTGGTGGTGGTGGTGGTTGGTGACCAGGAATGATTTGAAGGGGAGAAAAGTGACCAGGAAGGATTGACAGGGGTGGGTGGGTGCAGGGTAAGTGGGGCAGGGGTTCTTCAGAGAGAGGGGTCAGTGCTATCAATGCTGGAACCTGAGGGTACTGGTGACAGGAGGGGACTGGGACTGTAACTCAGAGAGGGGACAGTAGGATGCAGTCAGGTGGGAAGGTGAGAGTCCGGGTGTGGTGGGAGTAGCTCTCGTTGTGGGGGCGGGCTGGGAGGGGTCGTTCATGGGGGTATGAATTAGCATGTGGGTCTGGGGAGTGGGTAGGATCAGAGTAGGCATGGGGAGTTTGACAGATGTGGGCTCAGTGGGGAGGAAGGCATGTGACGGTTCATGGTGATGGGGTCTAAGGTGATGGGGATAGGTACAAGGGTGACGGTCATGCTGGGGGCAGGTCAACGGTGATGGAGATAGGGGGTAGGTGACAGTAGGTGGGTAAGAGGTGTTGAACAATGTATGGAAGGTGATGCTGAGGCACGGGCAGATCAGGATGTCGACGCCCTCTAAATGGGAGGAGAGTCATTGGGTGGGTGGAGCTAAAGGTCAGCTCAACTGGAAAACTGAAGGGCAACATTAATAATTTATTCTGACAAGGCAAAGGTCTCTTCATAGGGTCTGGAGGGGAGTGGAGGGAAGGGGAAAATTGTGAATGGGTGACTTCTGGCACATGGCTCGCATGGGCCTTGGCAAAGAGCGATGCCTCCATGGGCAGGCACGATTCAGAGGGACACAGACCCAGCCTTGGTCCCCCTCTGGAAGGGAAATGGGGGGAGTGCACACAGCCCAATAACACAAGCAACAGCAAGAAAATCCCAGGAGACCTCCATGAAGGTGCAACAATGGTGCGACAACTAAATACAATGATTGTACACCTGTGCTACCAGTGTGAACTTAAAACTCCTTCATTTTTCTTACCTTACCACAACATCTAGGTGCTTTCCCAACATCCGCAGCAGAGGTGCGAGCAGCCTGCTGACTACTAAGCCCCCTTATCCGTGGTAGCTTTGGCAGGCATCCTCTGGAGGGCTGAGAGCTGGAGGGTCCCAGCATTCTTTGGATTTCCTTTTCTGAGGCAGGTGCACCCTCAACGGGCTCAGAGGCTGCTGTTGATGGGGTTACAGCTAGAGGGGATTGGAACATATGAACACCCTTGGCACGTCCTGGGTTGATGGTCTCAAGGGTGTCTGCCTGATGATCCTCCTCCCTTTGGGTGCCCATAAGGCATCTCCCTGACTCCTTCAGGAGAAGGGGCACCTGGAGGGACGTCAAAGTGTCCCGTTCCCCCTCTTGTCTAGCTACTGCACAAGCTTATCCATGGCTATGGCGATGGACTGCATATATCTGGCAGAAACTCTGCGTACTGCTGGACCAGGGTCTCTATGGCATCCAACATCCTCTCCCTGGAGACCTCCATGTGCTCACATGCTGGAGCCACGACATCAGAGAGACGCAGATGCACTCCTCTGTTTCTTGTGCCACTCTGCTGTGAGCCTCTCACTCCTTTGGAGTGGGGGCTGGCCTCCCCCTCTTCCTACTGGCACCTGGAATGGAGAGAATAGAGAATGAGTGGCAGCCTAGGTTGGCTCCTACATTGCACACAGCATCACCCTCAGGTTTCAATTTACAGAGATTAAACTTGCTTCCTCACTGGGTGCTCGGGGAAGCCAATCTCGCCCTCGGCATAGGCAAAGACGCAATTCTCCCTTGCCAGTTCAGCAGCCTACTGTTCAAATTGTGTGAGGGGCCAGAATTCGGGTATGCGCCCTCCCGTTTTCTCCCTCTCTTGCCTGCTGTGTGCTGTTTTGTCCTGCATAAAGATAGATAGAGGGATTGTGAGCACCTCAAATGCAGGAGCAGATCACTGCTGGTAATTCTGTGGCTAATAAGTGACCTACTGATTCCCCAAAGTTTGTCCACCATGTACAAGATACAAGTGGGGAGCTTGAGTGAATACGGTCCACTTGCCTGGATAAATGTAGCTACAACAGTCTTGAGGAAGCTGGACATCATCCAGGATGATGCATTGACACCCAAACCAGTACCCTCAACATTCACTACCTCCACCACCAACACATAATGGCAGCTGTACTACAGCTAGATCCCAAGGCTACTTCGGCAGCCCTCTCCAGACCTATGAGCTCTAGCAGCTAGAAGGGCAAGGGCAGCTGAGGCCTGGGATCAGCAGCATCTGCAAGTTGCCCTCTGCTCCAACCCTCCCCCTGCAAACGGCCCTCTCCTACAATGGCTGTGCCTTCAGTGTAGCAGGGTCAGCAACACAGAATTGCCTCCCTGCTGACAGATCACATGGACTGCAGTGAGGAAATGAGGCAGCATCCCAAAACCTTCCCAAGGGCTTTGTAGAGATGGGCAGCACAGATCCTGGCCTTGCCATTGATGCCTATGTCCTCTGCCAGATGCAGAAAAATGGTTAGTTGAGTTTAGAGAGTTGAAGGTTCACATAGCCTGGCAGTGGAGATTAAATCATCCATACATTTTCTGCACTGTAGGGCAATCCTCCTCTGCACTCCTTTGGCACTGACCACCTTGGTGCCCTTCTCCTAGGCCACTGTGGTGAGCTGGATGGGCCTCCTGCTCCCATCCCTGGAAAGAGGATGTCCCTCCTGTCCTCCACAGCCCGGAGGAGAGTATCCAGGGAGGCATCGGTGATCCATGGGGCCAGTTCTTACTGCTTTCTCGAGGTCATCTTGGTGCGTTGAACCTGTGGTACACTGAATCTCTGGTGTCCAGGTGGCACTTGGGCATGGTGGAGTGGTGCATGGCTTCCTGCCTGCCCCACCACAAGATGCATTGCAAACCACGCACATGCATAATTAATCGGTGGGGAGTGCATGATTGCACATAACAGGCCGCCCCTTTCATTAATGGTGAACACTCCATGTTCCTGCTTCTGCCACAGAGCTCATGGTCAGAGGGAAAAATTCCAGCCATTATTCCTCACTCAAGTTCAGGTAGGAGAACTGCTCCCTGAACATCCCAGGCAGATGTGGCCTCCAGCTGCGAGCCCTTCTCCTCTCCTTCTCCTCCCTCCTCCAGTAGTTTATCCTGCTCTGTGTCATCTCTGTGCATTCTCCCAGTCATGCTTTAATCCAAGGAGTATACTACCGCACCATGTGTTGGGAACAATTGGTTTATGCAGAAGCTTTGAAATGAGGACCAATTCCCACAGCATGTACCACACTCCCTGTAGATTTTAACAACTTTAAAGAGCCAAACACTTGCACAATTGTAGCAACAACTGATAGAAATCAATCAACAACTGACCCAAAAGCAGCTGATGGTCCCTTCAAATAGTGCTGGTGTAAAGTCCTTCCTGTTGCTGAACACATTTTCGGATGAGTGTGATTAAGAGTCGGTGTTAGCTGGAGCATTGAGCTCCAGAATAGCAGCACTGATGACAAATCAGCGTTACATACTGTTTAATGTTATGATCTGACTATTCTGCATGCAGTTATTGGATACTCACTGTATGTGCACACTAAAGCCCTCAATTTAATTCAATTCAAATTAAATTTTATTGTCCATTCAGAAATTCATTGTAGGTACATTGCTTGTTCACCAAAAATCGCATGCAGATGAACAGCCAACAATTTTTTTTAAATTACATCATAAAAACTTAAAGAAAGTAAACTGAGACTATGAGCAGCGTCAAATCCCATGTCGCCACAGTGCAACGCCATCTTGCAAGTTCTCTTTGACATGGTAGTGGAGATGATTACTGAACAGCACAAGAACCTTCTTCGTGGCAAAAAGCACAGGCCAACAAGGTAACAGGCTTAGGAGGACCAAGGTCAGGTTCTAAATCATCTGGAACTTTGTCTAGATGACAGCTATCTTTCAGGGGCTGACTGCTCAGGTCCTGGTTGATTTGCTGCTCTGCAGAGGAATAGTCTTTTCGTGCCCAATTTAAGCTGATGCAAGATTTGCCCTCCACCAGTCCTTTCTTCTTCAGAGCTTTCTTGGCTAATACCCGATGCTTCCGTAACTTAAGGTGTATTGAAGGAGTTCTGATGGTGGTTGGAGGCAGTTTCCTCTTGTCCAGTATCTTGAACCTCACCTTATTTTTCCAGCTTTTGCTGTGACCCGAGAGCCCAGGCGCCTCCGCAGTCTTCAGCTCTCTGTAGGCCTCTGCCCACGGCTCCATCTCATAAAAGCAGATTGTGAACATTTCTGTCTCCCGTGGGCATTCTTTTTTAGTCCTTCAGCATCACTCCCTCCTCTGCCAGCACCACCATCTTTCCACACAGCATTATGTGGTCTGGCATAGCTCACACCAGATGTGCGTGCATGTGATGTGCTACCGTTTTGGAGCTCTGGGCCTATCATAGCACAGAGAATATACCTTCCAGAGATCTGAATTTTATGTCAATTGTCACTTTTTTCCATTTTTTGTGAACTATTTTGGAAATTGATTTCACTATAACTTAATGGTTTTTTTTAATATTTCAAAGGTAAGCAACCTAATAAAGCATTCAACCATAATCTGCAACCTCATGGCCCTAGTTCAATGAAAAGTGCAGGAGGTCATGCCAGGAGCAGCACCAGGCTGGTAAGGCTATAACACAGGACTAACCAGCATGCCAAAAGGCAGAAGCAGCATGCAATAGATGGAGCTAAATGATCCCACAACAAATGGATCAGATCAAAGCTCTGCTGTCCTGCTGCAGTACTGAACACTCATGCTCCACACTAGCCACACCCCTAGCCAAGCTGTCCCAGTACAGCTACAACACTGACATCTACCCAACAATTATATTGTATCTTACCGAAACATCTGAAGTTCTGACGGGGTGTGACAGGGTAGATGCTGAGAGGATGCTTCTCCTTGTGGTTTAATCTAGAACTAGGGAATAAAGTTTCTAAATAAGGGGTCTGCCATTTAAGTCAGAGGGCGTTAACCTTTGGAATTTTCTACCCTTAAGAGCTGTGGAGGCTGGTTCATTGAATATATTCAAGGCTGAGTTAGACAGATTTGTATCCACAGGTGGGGTCAATGGCTGTGGGGAATAGGCAGGAAGATAGAGTTAAGACCACAATCAGATCAGCCAAGATCTTATTGAATGGCAGAGAAGACTCAATGGACCGAATAACCTAATCCTGCTCCTATTTCTTATGTCCTTATAGAGTCTTCTCAATCTCTCCTCTTGGGACTACCCCCTCATCCCAGGAAGCAGTTTTTACGGTTAGTTTGGCACCATACTTCCTTTCCTTGACCAACTTGTTCCACATATGGGCCAGGATTTTGCTCTCATCGGGTGGGCTCGGCGGGGGTGGTCAGAAAGCTGACTACCGCCCACGATCAGGCTAAGACCGCAATTTCACGCTGGCAGGCCAATTAAAGTCCACCCAGCTTGAAATGCATGCTGCAGCGCTCAGCGATGCCTGTGTGGTTGGGGGGGCGAAGGGCGAGTGGGGAACTTCACACATGCATGCGGGTGCATGCAGGAAAATCTCCCCAAGGCACAGAGCTGCCTCAGGGAGATGAGGAGTTTTGAAAATTAAAAATAAAGAATTTTAAAATGTTGAAAAACATGTCCCCTCATGTGACTGTCACATGAGCAGGGACATGTTATGAACAAAATGTTAAAATTTTTACTTTATTTTTAATTGCTGTTGGAAACCTCATCCCACCCATGGATGAGGTTTCCTAAAAAATGCAAAGGCCGCTTGGCCTTTTCGCCTACCGCCAAACGTAAGGGTCATTAACCTTTAGAATTCTCTACCCTTGAGAGCTGTGGAGGCTAGTTTATTGAATGTATTCAAGCCATCCAAACCAAGCCAAACCATCCATAAGAACTGCTTCCTGGGATGAGGAGAGTGTCCAATGAGGAGAGATTGAGAAGGCCCTATAAGAACATAAGAAATAAGAGCAGGACTAGCTCATTCAGCCCATTGATCCCACTCCGCCATTCAATAAGATCATGGATGATCTGCTTGTGGTCTTAACTCCATCTTTCTGCCTACTCCCCACAGCCCTTGACACCCTTGTAGATAAAAATCCGCCAGCTGAAAGATTAGACGGGCAGCGAAAAATTTCATTTAATTGGTACTTTAATGGCCTTAATAGGCCTGTTAATTGTCAGCAGGTGCGCTGCCAACTCCCGCACACATCCACCAACCGAAATATCGCGCGGCATTTTATGCTCATTCGGGTCAGGCACACACGCACCCCAATGAGTGCAATATTCTGGCCATGAACGTTTATTTGTCACCGTCTCAGAGTTGCTTTTAGGCAGCCTTTATATCTCGTTTGCTGACAACTGTGAAATGCACCACAAAAAAAATCTCTTTAAGTATTCATTCATCAGTCATTTGCAGCATATGACCAAAACCAGCATTGTCATGCTTTCCTGCCCAGACTATGTATGCTTGGCATGTCAACTTTTTTTGGTGACTACAATGTCAGGGATCTTGTCTTGCCATCTGACCTCATTAATCATCTCAGTCAGCTGAGGAGAAAGTGATTCCATTTCTTGATCTGGCATGCAACTTCTGTCCAAGTTTCACAGATATAAAGTATGGTCACCAGAAAGACGTCCATCTATACTTTTAACTTGATCTGCAGGCTGTGGCCTCTCTTGCCCCAGACGCAAACATGGGACTGGATTTCAGCAGCCCTGGAGGGCTGAGCTGGGAGGTAGGGGACCTACAAAATGGCGAGAGTAAGCGAGGGGGTGCAGAGTCTGTCACCTTCCTGCCATCATGGCACTTTCCCAGTGGCAGGGAAGGTAGAGAATGGCCCACCGGCCCAGGGGCCAAATAATTGGCCAATTAAGGGCTTCTTCTCGCTGCCACTGGCATTTTATCAGTGGTGGGTAGGGGCTTCGACCATATGCCTGTTGAACCCTGGCAGTCTCCCTGCAGGCTTGGGGGCCCTCCTATTTGACATCTGTGGCCTTTTTTGGGCTTACAGGTTTCAGGAAGCCTTCCCATAGCCTTGGAATGGGAGCTGATCTTCCCACTGGAGGCACCTCCTCTGAGGAGGAAAGGAGGGCTAGAAGGGGGAGGAAGCCAGGAATGCACATTCAGCCTGCATGGGAACCATCTTTGGGAGGACAGGAGCAGGTACAAGGGGCACAGGGCGGAAGGGGCCACAGAAGATGCCACTATCCTGCTGCCAGGGTATACAGGCAGTGAAGCAGCTACATCAATATGTCTGAGGTGCAGTGCCGAAGGAGGCTCTGTCTCTCAAAGGAGACAGTCAACTATATCTGTCTGATGATTGGCCCTGAGATCTCCGCTAACTGTGTGGGTGGACACCCTACGCCAGTGGCTTTAAAAGTCACAGCTGCCCTCAACTTCTATGCCCCTGGGTCCTTCCAGGGCGTGGTGGGTGATCTTTGCAGTGTCTCCCAATCAGCTGTCCACATTTGTGTCAAGCAGGTTACAGACGCTCTGTTCAGATAGGCATTGACCTTCATCCACTTCCGCTGCGACCAGTCAAGCCAGACACAATGAGCTAGAGTCTTCACTGCGATTGCTGGCTTCCCCCACATCCAGGGTGCTATAGACTGTACACATGTAGCCATTGAGGCGCCAGCAGGTGAGCCCAGTGCCTTTGTCAACAGGAAGGGATTCCACTCCATGAACGTGCAGATAGTGTGTGATCACAGGATGCTGATTCTGGTGTGGAGGGCAGAGGTGGCCACGCAGCTCCCATGATGCCTACATCCTCAGACACTCTCAGGTGCCAGGGCTCTTCAGTGCTCCAGCCCGGCTGGATGGATGCTGCTGGGTGACAAGGGCTATCCCCTCAGAAGGTGGCTCATGACGCCTCTCCGCCATCCAAGAACAGGAGCTGAGCAGCGGTACAATAGAAGCCACGCTGTGGTGGATGGTGTTCTCAAGATGCACTTCCCATGCCTGGGCCACCCAGGAGGCACACTCCACTACCCCCCAGATTGCGTGTTGGTGATAGTGGTTGCATGCTGCACTCTGCACAATCTTGCACTGGAAGGGTGAAGAAGACATCAATGCAGTGGTCGTGGCTACACACGATGAGACCAGCAGTGAGTCCGAGGATGAGCACGCACAGGGAAATGCTGAGGGGGTAGGCACTGACCCAGGTATACTGCAGGGAGGCATAGACACCTAGGGGGCTTTAATCCAATGAAACTTCAGCTATCCCACCACATTTAGAGGTCCAGGACAAGCCTGGGCTGTACGCTTCATACTCGATACCTAAGTACAAAATCTGCCAGGTTAGGAACAATAGCTAAGGGCCTTGTTAATAAAGCTGAATGTCCCACAAAGCACTCATTACATTTTTGGAAACCATACACATGCAGGAGAAAAGGGGCAACCTCAGCCATGGTCACATGTCTGAATTTAATATCACAGGCAAAGAAACTTAATGAAACAAAATGACAAGGGTGTTCCAATTCAAAGCAAATCATAAAAAACCTCATCTCAGGCCAACGCAAAAGCACCAGTGATAAACCCATGGTGTGCCTAAGGTGCCTTATGTTTATGTTTCCGGGAGCTACATCTTTGTGCTGCCCCATCACTGGCAGTGGCATCTGAGACAACCTGCTGACTCTGATGTCCTGTTGGCCTCGATGACCTTGGCAGTTGTCCTCTGGCCCGTCGAGCCTGTGATGGCCCCGCCTGGGAGGGAGCTGCCAGTTCCACAGCTGGCATCTCCCCAGTCTTTATAGCCTCACCGGATGTTACGGAAACAGGGAGAGGGGTGGAGGAGCTGCCGCCCTCTTCCGGAGCGCCCTGAGAGGAGCCCACAGAGAAGACAGGCAGCTGCTGCGCTGACATGAGGTCGCTTCGGACCTCCCTGCTCACTGGGGACGGATGGGCACCGAGCAGGGAAACCAACTGAGGTCAATGCCAATGTGAGGACTTGCTGGTCTGAGCGCATCTCCAGGAAGCCCTGACGGGTCTCCTGGAGGAGGGTCTCCACGAGAGTGTCACTCTCTCCATGGAGGACGCATGACGCTCGGACATGTGGCTCATTGCTTCGACAATTGTTCACATAGACTCCTTCACCACGGAGACCAAGCCAAGCATAGCCTCATGTATCTCCCCTAGATGCTCCCGCACACCCGGCCGCATTTCATGCCCCTGCTGTGTAGCGGACGATTCCAGAGGCACATCATCAAGCAGCGACTGAACATGTGCCTGGTCCCCTGCAGTCCTCTGACTGCTGGCGCCATGGGCACTCTCTATCCCTGCCAGCTCCTCCAGCGACTGTGAAGTGCCCTCACTGCTGTGCCCCAGGACACTAGCCGATGTTCTAACTTCCACCAAGGTGCTAGTATCAGCGCTGGTGCCTGCCTGGGATGGTGTGACACCGGTGAGACTTCAGGGTCCTCGGGTGTGAGAGGGGGGCCTCTGCTGCTCCTCCTCCCAGTCCTGCTCCGCTGATGCTGAAAGGAAGAACAAGGACATTGGACCAGTTAACGTGAAGACAATGTCAAATTCATCCCTGTTCCCCGGATCATCATGCGCTCATCCTTCCATAAGCAATGGTCAAGCCATGTTGCAAAATTAAATCACTTAACATTCAGCACTTCCATGACTGTTGGAAGAACAATGCTGACCTCACTGCTGGGCATACATACCTGGCCATGGCACCCCAGTCTCATCAACACCAGTGGACCTGGGTGCATGGCACCTCTCCAAATCCAGGGCCTCCTGCTGAGAATGGCTAACTGCGCCTGGCCGCTGCCAGTCCTCACACGCTCTGCAGCATCATGAGCAATCTTCTTCTGAAAATTAGAGAAGAGCATTGATTTGTGCAAATTGTACATGGACTCTCTTTGCAGACAGCCCACACTAACCAGAGTGGGACATTGCAGGGCTCCAGTTCCTCCTCACCCAGCTGCTGCCGAACACACACAAAAGGTGCTAGGCCTATTCCCTACCCCACCACCACCCCCACTCCCCACCCCGCTGCCTATATCACTTTAGGCACCACATTGTATATCCTTCCATAGCAAGGAGGCACAAGCACGTGGGGCACAGAGGGAAGCAGATGGTTCATTGCCATACCACCTTGAAGCTCCCCTCCCAGCATGCTATCACCCTGACTTGGGACATGTCCTGGAGTTGCAGCACTGCGCCTAGCTCCCCCAGGCTGCCCCCAAAACAATCTTGTGGGTCTCAGGGTAACATACTATGGGCGCAGAACCCATCTCTTCACCACCCTCTCAGGCTGACCTTGGCATGGCCAATATCTGCTAGCCTACCCAGTGAAGGACACATGCTGTCAATGATTCAATGCAGACACCACACTCAGACTTGGGAGTGTGGGAGGCAGCAGGGGGCAAAGCTAACCTGCTGGGTTAAGTGACCAATGCCAACATTGTCCTCACCTTTCCAGAGGGCAACACATCGTTGAAGTGCTTGCGACACTGGATCCAGGTGCACCGCACCACATTGAGGGAGCTCACCACCTCTGCCACCTCCTCCCAGGCACGTTTGGTCATGTGGGGGAGCCTCCTCCTCCCGTCCTGGGGAACCAGCGCCTCCCACTGTGCTGCCACCTCCTCGAGGAGGGCAGCAAGGCAGTCATCAGAAAAACGAGGGGCATGCTGGCCCTCCGACCTGGCCTGCCCCGATGGCCTAGCCTCCGGCCTGGCCTGCCTCAATGGCCTACCCTCTGGCCTGGCCTGCCCCGATAGCCTAACCTCCGGCCTGGCCTGCCCCGATGGCCTACTCTCCAGACTGGCCCATGTTGATGGCCTACCCTCCGGCCTGCCCTGCCCCAATGGCCTACCCTCCGGCCTGGCCTGCCCCAATGGCCTAACCTCCGGACTGGCCTGCCCCAATGGCCTACTCTCTGGACTTGCATAACCTCCATTGCCCCTCTGCAGAGTCCTTCATCCAGCCATTGCGAGCAGCCTTTAGAAGGCTGCCAGGCTTTCCTTTATACAGGCCGTCGGGTCACCATTGGACCCGGCGGTCTGAGCGCGCCTGCCACCACCCGCCCACTCCCGCTATGCACGGGAGTCGTGATGTACGCTGGGCAGGCCGTAATTGGCTCACCCGCATAAAATGGCGGCACAGACCCGATCGCGAGTGGCGATCAGGTCCACGCCTGCTCCCACTCCACCCCCCGCCATCCAGAAAATTCTGCCCATGATTTCCCTTTCACAAAATCATGTTGACTCTGATTGCGTTAAGCTTTTCTAAATGTCCTGCTATTTCTTCCTTAATAATGGACTCTAGCATTTTCCCAATGAAAATTAGGCTGACTGGCCTATAGGTTCCTGCTTTTTGTCTCCCTCCCTTCTTGAACAGAGGCCTCACATTAGCAATTTTCCAAACCACTGGGACCCTCCCAGAATCCAGTGAGTTCAGGAATATTTTGACCAATGCAGCTACTTCCTTTAAAACTCTAGAATGTAGGCCATTAGGTCCTAGCAACTTGTCTGCCTTTAGTCCCATTATTTCCTCAAATACTTGGTCCTTCGTGATATAGACTATTACAAGATCTTTCCTCCCATTAGCTCCTTGCTTATCTGATATCTTTGGGATGTTTATAGTATCCTCCATCGTGAAGACCGATGCAAAATATTGGTTTAAATTATCTGCCGTTCCCCTGTTCCCCATTATCAATTCTCCAGCCGCATCCTCCAAAGGTCCCACGCTCACTTTAGCTACTCTCTTTTTATGAAGCCATAGAAGCTCCTGCTGTTTGTTTTTATATTTCTTGCCAATTTACTTTCATAATCCATTTTCTTCTCCTTTATTAGCTTTTTAGCCATCCGCTGCTTGTTCCTAAAACATTCCTAATCCTCTAGCCTACCACTAGTTTTCGCCACTTTGTATGCCTTAGTTTTTGATTGGATGCTCTCCTTGACCACCTTTGTTAACCATGGGTGGTTCATCCTTCTCATCGAGTCCTTTTTGGCCGGGTTAAAATTTTGCTGAGCATTATGAAATATCTGCTTAAATGTCTGCCACTGCTCATCCACTGACCCTCCCCTTAGACTATTTTCCCAGCCCACTTTAGTCAATTCTTTCTTCATACCTCTGTAATTGCCCTTATTTCAATTATGATCTCCCACAGACTCTGAAGTTTTAACTCCACAGCCTGTGTGTGAGATCACCAACAAGTTCTCTGCCCAGAAACCAGCCTGACATCCAGGCTTGGCTTCCAGTTGGACATTGTGGGGGTGGTATCCACGGGGCCCACATGGAGAGGTAGGCCTGTGTGCTGGGGTGGAGCCCGATCTTGAATGAAGGTGGAGGTGGGGATGGGTGCGGTGGGGACAGGGGGTTGCAAAGGCATTTATGACCCCAGCATCTCAGGGTGGGAGTGAGGGCCAAAGGCCTTCGGGGAAAATAAGAGGCCAGAAGGAGTCAGATCAGAGGCCTGGGAGAGCGGGTGGTAGACTTTGGGGAGAGGTTGAAGGCCAGGTGGGGAATATTAGGAAGAGATCTTAAAGGTTGCGGAGAGCTGTCAGATTCCGGTGTCGGCCCAACTGGTACACCGGATCTAGCAGGTAGGTTCGAAAGCACATACCTCCTGAATTCAACAGTCCTCACCTTTATAATAAAAGCAAAATACTGCAGATGCTGGAAATCTAGAACAAAAAACAAAAATTCCTGGAAAAACCCAGCAGGTCTGACAACATCTGCAGAGAAGGATACAATTGACGTTTCGAGTCCTCACCTTTGTTAGCCATTGGATTTTCCTATGCTTAGGAAAGCTGGCTGATCACAGCAAAAGTCAAAGTGTTGAATAAGAATGAAATCTGCAGACACGTTATAATATTTACAATGCCATTCACATCCATTAAAACCAGAGAGTGGGCAGGTTAGAAGTGTGTTGGTGTCAGGATATGCATTTTTTAAATTTTAGCATTCCAAACGATATAAAATTGCCCATTTCTTGTGGTTAAAATTCCCTATAATGTTTAGTTTTGTCTAGACACATTTACAAATTCTATCATAAAATTACTTCTTGGATAATGATTGCTCTTTATGCAGGTTGAGTGCAGGTGGTGATTTTCTTCAAGCAGTTTTTCGTAAATCTATTTAAATCAAGCCAATTATTGTGTTTAAGAACCGTGGGTCCAAAGCTTCCAAAGCTGCATTGTGGACTGTGTCTCTGAAGTACTTTCATTAAGCTTCTATGTCACCAGATATTATATTTGCTCACCTCAGGGTCAAATCTAATACCAAGGTTGTGAATCTGGTTCCGCCTCAGGCACTTCCAAGAGAGAGGGATGGAGTCAGTGGCCGGAAAATCTGTATGTGGGGTCCAAAGACAATGATTTCCCAATTATATTGGCCTTCCCAGCATTTAATTGAGGAAATTTCTACTCATCCAGTATTGGATGTCAGACAGGCAGTCTGATAATTTACCAACAGTGGAGGAGTTAGGCCACTAAAAACTAGTAAATAAAGGCTCACACTTGCATAGAATCTTTCACATTCTCAAGCTTTATAGCCAATAAAGTACTTTTCAAGTGTAGTCACTGTTGTACAGGGAACGCGTTAGCCAATTGTGCACAGCAAGCTCCCACAAACAGCAATGTGATAATGAACAGAGTATCTGTTTTAGTGATGTCGATTGAGGGATAAATCTTGACCAGGACACCAGGCTATCTCCAATCCTGTTCTTCAAAATTTTGCCATGGGATTTGTTTACATCCATATAAGGCCTCAGTTTAACATCACATCTTTTAAAAACTACTAGTACGACCCCAGCCAATGTATCTACAAGAACCATGGATGCCTATTATAGGTTTAAAAGATGCTAAAAATGAATCCTTTTAACTCAAAGTTCTGATGGAATCCAATATAAATAGAATTAAAACAAAGAATATTGATGTCCTAAAGAAAATAAGGAAGATTTCTGTTATGCATCACTTCCCACTGTACAACCTCAATTACAAACAATGTAATATCAGCATTAGATTTTCTACATACTACTATAAAATATACATTAAAGCTGAAGGAAAAGTTGTTCTCAGTCAAATCTTTTAAAATGACTCCAGTGATCATATGCCATGTTTGAAGTCCACAACAAAGTATGAACAGTAATTTACATTAAAATCTAACAGATTTCCTGTGTAATTTCTCATAGAAATTAAGAGAATATGATGTTTGATAATGACAGAAACATTATATCTTTCAGCAAAGTTTGGTGATGTCAGAGTATGTGAAAACCTTGTGAACTGCAATAAAGGTAATGCTGCAAAGTATTGCTCTTGTCACAAATGTAGAATGTAAATCATTTCCTAAATAATATTTGTGGCATTGAATTCCAGAAATGATCCAAAACAACTATACTGTTGAATGATTTCTTATGATCATTTTTCTTTAAAAACTAAAAGCATGTTAGGGGGAAGATCTTTTTCTTCCTGCCTTAGGAGCAGAAGCTGTCTCTTCAATGTCAAGTCACAAATGATGGGCAGAATTTTCTGTGCCCGCTGGTGTCAGGTGTTTGCAGTGGCATGAGTGGACAATATGGCGAAAAGGCCAAAAATCCGTTTCATGACATTGTGAAAGCAGTTTGCAATCGTCTGCCCTGCCCATCAATGGCGGGCCGTGTTTCCCACTGTCGGCCATCGGGAACCTCATTGTAATACACCTGCATAAGCCCAGCTCGCCGGAATCATCCCACCGTGCTGGATTGTCTGAGCACATCGGCACAATTGCACACCGACATGTTTCAGAACTGAACATAAGTGATATGCACCTGGCGAGCTGCACATTGCTCGGGACTTTGAGTTTTGGTTGCCTACCTCACTTCGAGTAGCACTCGCAATCATCAGCACCAAGCTTCGCAGGCGGCACCATATCACTTTTAGGGGGGCTCACGGGCAGGTCTCTACTTACCAGACCAGCCGTAAGGCACGGTGGCTTTTCAATAGCTGCAGGACTAGGGTTTGCTAGGGGAAGGGGGAGAAGTGGCCTCAGGCAAGGGAAGAGGCTGCAGGGCTAGGAACACCCATTTCTGGTCCTCCATGATGCCCTTTACCTGGAAGGGGTGGGGTGGGATGCCATGTCTAGATGGAGGCATGGTGAAGGGCTTAGCATTTGCCTGTTGGCTTTGAGTTGGAGTGAAACTTGTAAGAGACAAGCTCACTTAATGTATCACTTCAGTTTGTTCACACATTCACTGAGGCGTTGATGAGGCAGGCTGCAGGCAATCCTGCTTTGGTAATGGTTCTGATCCAGAGCGGGAGAAGGAAGGCCCATCGCTGCAGGAGAAGGAAGGGACTGATCAGCAAGAGGCAACAGGGTCTCTATAAGGTCAAGAGGCTGGCAAATATGGACTACTGCAAGGACAAGCATTGACCCGACCATGGGTGCATCGCTGCTATGCTCTTATCGAGAGATAAGTGAAAGGCAGTGCTGTAGGTGCCCTCATATGTCCCAGGATGTGTTTGCTCATATCTGCCAGCTTCCCCAGTATGAGCTGCAGCCACAAGGACTCTGTAGGAGCAGTGTGGATCTCCTGGCCTGCAATGTGTGAATGTCTGTCTGAGTGCCAGTTAAATATGGCGCCAGGGCCTTTGACCCCATGAGATAACAGTGGGGCAGGTGGCTTCCTGCCCACCCCTGCACAAGATTCACCGAGCAGCTCGCTGATGCATAATTAGTGAGGAAGATCGCTCATGTTTACCCGCCCTGCGCCCAGCGGGAATCACGCCAACTTATCCACCCGCCACCGGATTTAGTCTCCAGAATGGAAAATTCCACCCTGAGAATCTAATGGTGGGCCACTTTGACTGTGCAATCGTGGAAATTGGATCATGCTGGATCAGCAGCCTGCTATACTTTGACTGGACTGATAATGAAAATTGGGAGAGATATATAACTCTCATAAATATAATTTCAGTTCCACACATTCTATGTGAATTGAGAAATTCAATTTTAGCTTTGCCCCTACTTCAAAATACTGAGACTGTGCCATAACAGTCCGGAGCACATGACAACCAGATATAAAAGGACCTGAGAATTACAGACGATGAAAACAAATCTGTGTTTCTACGAGAGATTCATCATGTGAAATTTGGTTTTCATCTTATTCACGTGGAGCTACAAAATCTAGAATGTAGCAAGACAACCCTTAAAACAATACAACCAGAGGGGATATTTACAAATTATAGCTGTTACATGGGAATGATGATAAAACATCAAACGTAAAAGGATGACTTAAAATCAGAAAATACAAATTGTGCCTAAGCATGTTCCTTGGACTGTATCTTTTTGTACTCCTTTGAGGGAATTTCTTTATGAGGTAGGTTATTATGGCTGGGATCTATCAGTTAGCCAAGCCCAGGACATACCAAGTTCAAGGTGCTGTTTATTGAACAATACTAAAATTTTTGGTGCAGTGTGTAGTATAAACAGTTAATGTTAAATATTTAAATATAGTCTACATCATCAGTGATGTAAAATCACATGATAACAGAGCATGGAGAGGGATAATTCTATGTAGAGCCCTGTGCAGAGCCTACCTCGTAAATAGTTAGCATAATGTTCAATGAAAGATAGTTTGCTAACAGTATCGCCTCCAGCCTTACATGTAAGTCCAGTCCCACAACTACCACATACAAGACCAATAACAGACAATGTCCCATTAAAGTTCCTCAAGAACTACAAATTCACCAAAGAAAGTTAGAGAAAGAATAAAATATTGATTAGAATGATGTAAATAATCAGTAACAAGGTTTTGTGAAGACTACTCCAGCTCCTATTTCATATGTTCTTAAATTCTTAAGAAAGCAGGGAAGAATGAACAAATAAAGTACTTGCATTTGCAGCAATACTGCAAATCTATTTTGGGAGATAGGGAAACAATATGTTAATAACTGAGAAAAGTTTATTGGGAGGGAAGAAAAAAATTATTTACATCTTGAGCAAGATTTTTTAGGTAGTAGACAGACAATATTATAAATTATGAGCCGAATCCTCCACAGACTAGCGATCACTGTCAGCTTGCCACTCCGCTTCTATTTACTTACCTTACACTGGAGCTTCACATTTCTTACCTGGACACCCAAATCAGTCATCCTGAGAAATGTGGAGTGCACTTGCTCTTGGAATCCTTCCTTCAGAGTGTCGCAGGAAACCATATCCCCTTTTACAGCACCAGCAGCCGTATTCTGGTAAGTTTAAATGTCCCAACACCACTTTTGCAAGTTACGAAGAGAAGGTAAGTGCGTAAGATAAATGAAAAGGGGAGTAGGGTGGCAGATAAGTGGGTGAAGGGGTAGGGTAGGCCGAGGTTGGGTTCAGTTGGAGGAGGATAGCTGAGGTTGGTGGTGTAGTTGGAGGGTGCAATTAGGGGGTCGGAAGGAAAGTTGGTCATAGTGTAGCTGGGGGAGTAGTCCAGCGGGGTAATCGTAAGGTCAGGAGGGTGGTCATGTGGTCAGAGGGGTACTGGGTGGTCAGTAGGTTTGGGGGGGGGGCAGCTAGTAGGGGTTCTTGGGGGTTAGTCATGGGATCAGGGGGGGTGGTTGTGTGTTCGGGGCGGGGGGTGGTAGCCGGGTGGTCAGGGCATGGGAGGTAGTGAAGAGGTTGTTGGGGACGTAGTCATAGGGTAAGGAGAGTTGTTGTGTGGTAGTCAGGTGATTGGGGGATGGGGGCTAGTGAGGGGTAAAGGAGGGGTCAGGATGATTGTTGTGTGGTTGTCGGTTGGAGAGGGGTGGGGGTAGTGGGGGTAGTTTTGGGGGCATTCATGGGGTCAGGATGGTTGCATGTTCAGGGGGCAGTCGGATGGCCGGGGAATAGGGGTAGTGGAAGGTATTTTGGGGGGTAGTCATGGGGTCAGGAGGATGGCTATGTGGCTGGGGTAGGTGGGTGGTCAGGGGGAAGGGATAGTTTGGGGGGGATAGTCAGGGGTGGTGGTGCAGTTTAGCTGGGTGGTGGGGAAGTAGTCAGGTGATTGGGGGTAGAGGGGTGGTTACCCAAGAGTTGGAGCTGGTTTTAGTCCTTCTAACCTTTCCTAGGTAAACAATTCTGGTAAGCGAGTCAGAACCATCCAAAGTCTCCCATTCTATCTCAGAGTTTCAGAGTATTCCAGACGCAGAGTAATTGCCCAATGGAAGTTGAAACTTCCAGGGCAGCTTCCATGTAGTCAGTGCATGGAGACTTCCGAGGGGTCCCCCATGGCATCTTTTTGGGGTTTACTCTGGGGTACAACCATCTGGAGAGCAAAAAATCTGGGCCATTAGCCTGAGAATACTTTACCTTTCAGTGCCAGTTTCATTTTTTCACTTTGTATTTTAATCCTGGGATATATTGCTTCAATAAATGTACTGCATTACAGTGAGTGTGAACTACTGTTATGGGAGTTGAGTAAACATCAGAAACTACACTTAGTCCTGGATGAACCACAAATCAGGCCAATGGAATTCCCCTAGTTTTGCGCTTACAGAGTGCATTTTCTGAAAGGCAAAAACTCCAGGGGAGGGCAACAAGAAGGATTCTTAGCTTAAAGAACCCCAGCTACTCAAATAGGGTCAAGGACCTTGATCTATTTACTTTAGAGCAGTGTAGACCTAGAGGAAACCTGATAGAGGTCTATAAAATAATGAAAGGGCTAACGAGTCTCCCAATTGCCGTGTAAGAATTAAAGAAGTCTGGATATTAGATGGTCCTTTCCCCAGAGAATTGAGGGCCTATGTTGGCTGTTGTGTTGGGTGCTGACTACCTGCACCCCTCTGAAGAGGAAGCTGGACTAGTTCTTGACTGGAGTAAAGATTGCATCATAAAAAAGGTAATTTTCTTTATATGGAACATTTAGCCATGTAATTTCCTGGACCGGATTTAATCACCTTAGGGTGTTGGAAAGTAAGTTATTGTATCTTTTCCCTTATTAGCCCTGTTTTTTTTAGGGAATTTGTCTCTCCCAGAATATAATAAGGTTGGTGGGGTGGGGAACACGAGGTGGAAGATGTCGCAGGAGGAAAGAGGTTTTCAGCCATGATGATCCAGCCATCCCAGTGTGGGACAGGCTTGATCGACCACTTTGGACCTTTTCTTCCCATCATTTCTGTATAATTGTAAGTTTTTTAGTCTATAACATTTTTTTTTAAACACCTGACTATTCACAACTAGACAGATCTTCCTACTCCCTTCTACTTAAACATCAGGGGCAGAATTTTTAGTGTGGTTGGTGGGCATATGTCTGACCTGCTTGAGCGTTAAATAAAGAACGTTGATACTGGCTGAGCGTGCCGATATCAACGCGCACTATCACGATATTTCTCTAGTGGGCATATGATGGAGACAGAGGCACGCCCACCATTAATTAAGTGGCCAGTTAAGGTCCTTGAGACACCAATTGTCTCCAATTTTACGTAGTCCGTGCGATTTTCAGGCTGTTGCACAGGCAAAACGGGCAGGTGGGCAGGTCACAATTAGCAAAACCTCATCCACGGGCGGGATAAGAGGGGTCAGTGGCCTTGACAAAGCGATTAGTGAGGAGTGCAGGATTTCACTTGTCACTAGTTGTTTCTGTGAGCAGGACAGCTTAATTTCACTTCAGAGCTGCATTCAGATATTTTAGAGGCTTCAGTTCAGGACTCAACTGTTGTTTTCCAGACCCCCGGAGGATTCACACCGCGTGGGGCCTTCCAGGTATCAGACAGCCTTCTCTTACTCTGGGAATGGGGATTGTGGTCTCCACTGGAGGCACCTCCTCTGAGGAGGAAGAGAGGGCCAGAAGGGGGAGGAGGCCAGGTGTCCCAATTCAGCCTCCAGGGGAGTGACCTGTGGGAGGAGAGGCGCAAGCACAAGGGGCACAGGGCCAACAGGAAGTCCAAGGTGGAAGGGGCCGCAGAAGATGCCACTATCCTGCTGCCAGGGTTTGCAGGCAGCGATGCAGCTACCTCAATATGTCTGAAGTGCAATGCAAAAGGAGGCTCCAGATCTCAAGGGAGACAGTGACCTCCATCTGTCAGAGGATCGGCCCTGAGAACAGCTCTGAATGTGTGGATGGACACTCCATGCCAGTGGCTCTGAAGGTCACAGTGGCCCTCAACTTCTATCCCTCCGGCTCTTTCCAGGGGTCAGTGGGGGATCTTTGTGGAGTCTCCCAATCAGCTGTCCACAGTTGCTTCAAGCTGGGAACGGAGGCTCTGTTCAGGCTTATAGTGACTTTCATTCATTATGCTCGGACGAGGCCAGCCAGGCCGAGCAAGCCAGAGGCCTTGCTGTGTGTACAGGGCTCAATCGACTACACACGTGGCCATCAAGGCGCCAGCGGGTCAGCAGGCTGCCTTTGTCAACAGGAAGGGCTTCCACTCCATGAACGTGCAGATAGTGTGTGATCACAGGATGCAGATTCTGAAAGTCTGTGCTAGGTACCCAGGCAGCTCCCATGATGCCTACATCCTGAGACACTCCCAGGTGCCGGGGCTCTTCAGTGCTCAGTCCAACTGGATGGATGGCTGCTGGGTGACAAGGGCTATTGCCTCAAAAGGTGGCTCATGACATCTCTCCACCATTCAGGAACAGAGGCCGAGCAGTGGTACAACAAGAGCCACGCCTCCACAAGGGCTGTGGTCGAGGGAACCATAGATCTTCTCAAGATGTGCTTCCAATGCCTGGCTCATTCAGGGGGTGCATTGCAATACCTTCACCAAATGGTGCATCACTGATAATGGTTGCATGCTGCACTCTGCACAATCTGCCACTGGCAAGAAGGGACACAGTGGAGGATGCAGCTGCACAGACAACAGACAATGAGTCCAGTAGTGAGTCCAAGGACAAGCACGGTAAGGAGAACACTGAGGGCATAGACACAGACCTGGGCAACCTACAGGGAGGCAGGGACACCCGGGATGCTTTGACCCAACACTCCTTCAGCTAGCCTACCAAATAAGAACCACCACCAAATGCCAGAGCTGCAGGCTCCATACTCGACCCCTGGCAGGACCAGTTCCTTGGTCAACAACACAAACTATGTGCCTTTCAGGAGACACATGTCCATCACAACATCATGGCCCACCCTGCACCTACAGAACAAATGAAACAACCAGAAGCCAGTTGCGCAAAATAACAACCCATTTACTTGTTAATTTCTGCAATGTTTCGCATTCACATGAGACAGTTTCCCATCACACCATTAAAAAAAGAGAAAAATGGGGGAACCAAATATCACCAGTGATATGCCTGTGCAGTGCTTTAAGTTTTTGCTTTCAGGTACTACATCTAGGTGCTCCCCCGCTTGCTGGCACCGACATTGGAGACAGCCTGCTCACTCTGCTGTCCTGTTGGCCTTGATGACCTTGGCAGGCGTCCTCTGGCCCATCGAGCCTGTGCTGGCCCCGCCTGGGAGGGAGCGGCCAGTGCCACGGCTGGCATCTCCCCAGTCGCCACAGTCTCATCAGATCCCACAATCATGGCAGAGGGGTGGAGGAGCTGCTGCCATCATCCGGAGCGCCCTAAGAGGAGCCCGCAGAGATGACAAGCAGCTCCAGCGCCAAAGTAGGGTCGCTTTGGACCTCCCTGCTCACCATTGATGGGCGGGCACCTAGCTGGGATACTGGGTGCCCAATCCATCTCCCACACTGACACTGACCATCTGAGGTCATTGCTGGTGTGAGGGCTTGTAGGTCCAAGCACATCCCCAGGAAGCCCTGATTGAGTCCCTGGAGGAGCCTCTCCATGAGAGTCGCCACTCTCTCCATGAAGGAGGCATTGCGCTCGGCCATGAGGGTCAATGCAGTGCTTATGCTCCATATGGACTCCTCCAGAATGGACGCCATGGCATGCATTCCCTCATGTATCTCCGCCAGATCCTCCCACACACCCCACTGGACTTCCAGCATCTGCTACCTCAGGGACGACTCCAGAGGCCCATCATCAGCCATCGACTGAGCATTGCTCTGGTCCCCAGCAGTCTTCCAATTGCCGGCACCCTGGGCACTCTCTGCCTCCGCCTGCACCTCAAGTGAGTGTGAAGTGCCCTCACCAATGTGCACTAATAACTACATGGCGATGTTATGCCCTCTGAGGTGCTGGTATCTGCGCTGGTGCCTGCTTGACAGAGGGCGTGATGCAGGTGCATGGTGAGCATGGTAGTCCTCAGGGTTCAGGGGTGAGCATAAAAGGGAGAAGAAGGACATGTCATTAGCTTAAGTCACGAAACTGTCACTGTGCATGCTTGGCACCCTGGTGAGACAGAGATATACATTATGATGCCCTCATCTTTAGATTACCAATGGGGATTCCAGGTTCCAGGCTCACATCAATATGGAGACTACAGTGGAATGGTAGCAATAACCGTTCTCACCTCCGTGCCCGGCACCCTTACCTTCCTTTGGCACCTCAATCTCACTGCGGCCACTTGACCGAGGTGCATGCCGCCTCTCCAGCTCCAGGGCAAGAAGATGTTGCGGTCCCCTGCCAGTCCGTGACCTCTCAAAATTGTTATGGGATGTTTTCTCCTGAAAGGAGAGAGGAGCATTGATGAGTCCACCCTGTACCTGCATTGCCATTGCAGCCTGGCCAACCCCACCTGAGGAACACCTCACAGGGCTCAGCCCATTCGTGACCCTGGAGCCACAAGACACACAGTCCAAGCAGCTAGGGCTCACCCCCTTAGCCAGCTCCTGCCTCATTAACATTTGGTACTCACACTCTAACACCTCTAAGATCCACGGGGAGCTGGGCAGCCTTAACTATTCTGCAAAGTGACCCATGCCAACTCAGTACTCACCCTTCCAAATCGCAGGAGATCGTTAAAGCGCTTCCGGCACTGGACCCATGTGCGCCTCACCATGTCGTGGCTGCTGACCCTGGTGCCTCCTCCTCCTGTCCCTGGGGACAAGGGTTTCTCTACTCATTGCCACTGCCTCCAGGAGGGCTGTGAGGCACTCATCCAGAAAAGGCGAGACCGACTGCCCCGCCGGCCTGTGCTCCCACCTACTGTGTCCACCCGCTATGGTTTCCATTCGCAATACTTCTGCGTCCCTCGGTGGCAGCCTTCCTGGGGCTGCCAGGGCCAAATTTGAATTGGCCGCTGGGTCGCCATTGGACCCAGTGGGCATCATGCCCCTGCCTGCCCCTTCACGCACATTCCCGGGCCACGTATCACGCTGGGCAGGCCTTAATTGGCCCATCCACATAAAATCACAGAGCGCTGCCGATCGCAGGTGACGGTTGGCTTCCCGCCTGCCCCCACCTGCCCCGCCTGCCCCCACTGCCCCCGCCCAGGCCCCGCCAAGCCCCGCCCACCCCCGCCCCCACCTGCCCCCACCTGTCCACACGCCAAAGGTAAAATTCTGTCTCAGGTCTAAGCTCATGCAAATGTATTGAATTTCAGTGTTGCAAGGTCTCAGTAACAATCTGTTATCTGATGGACAACATGCATTTTAAGCAAAGAATTGACTTGTAACTCATTATCCAAAAATAGAACAATTTTCTTGATGGCTAACAGGATAGAACTGTAGTTCTTGATGTTTTCACACACATTGATGGGTGTTTCTCTGACTGGAGGCTGTTTCCAGCGAGGTTCCACAGGAGGCAGTACAAGATCCCACGATTGCTATAGTACATGTGAATGATTTAGACTTAAATGTAGGAGGCATGATTCAGAAAGATTTAGTCATATGGTTGATAATGAGGAAGAAAGCTGTAGACTGCAGGAAAATATCAATGGTCAGGCGAGCTGGAAAGTGGCAAACGGAATTCAATTGAGAGAAGTGTGAGGTAATGCAAACGAGGCCAGGAAATATATGGTCGGATTCTGAGAAGTGTAGAGAAACAGTGGGAACTTGGGGCAGAATTTTCTGTCCTGTGGGTGGGCGGATGGGAGTGAAATAGTGCGTGGTGATGCCAGGCGAACGTCCTGACATCATCACGCACTCACACGGTGTTTTGCTTGGCGTGCCTGCCGACAATTAATCGGCCTATTAAAGCCCTTAATCAAGTAATTAAATTGAATTTTTCGCTGCCTGTCCAATCATTCGGTTGGCGGGCAGGCGAATAGGCCAGGCGGCCTTTTGCATTTTTAACAAAACCTCATCCACGGGCGGGATGAGATTTCAGACAGTAAATAAAAAAAAACAATAAACATTTTTAAAACTCATTTTAAACATGTCCCAGCTCATGTGACAGAACCACAGGAAGAAACATGTTTCCCTTATAATTGAAATCTTTATTTTAATGTTAAAAATCTTCAGCTCCCTGAGGCCGCTCTGTGCCTTCAGGGGCTTTCACTGAGCACATCCGCGTGCACGTGCACACTTCAGTGCTCATGCTCCTTCTGCCCCCACCCTGGCAGCGCTGAGGTTATCAGCGCGTGTTTCACGCTGGCTGGCCGTTAATTGGCCAGCAAGTGTGAAATCGCGGCCGAGGCCCCATCGCGGGCGGCAGACAGTTGCATCACTACTCCCGGGCCCACCCCCGCACCCTGCCCCTTGGAGTGTATGTCACAGTCTGTACATGTAGCAGAACAGGCAGATAAGGTGATCAGGAAGGCAGACGGGATATTTTCCTTGATCAGCTGAAGCATAGAACATAAGGGCAGGGAGTTTATGCAGGAATTGTATAAACCACAGTTAAGAGTATTGCATACAGTCCTGGGCACCACATTATAGGATGGATGTGATCTCATTAGAGCGGATACGGAGGAAATTTACGAGCATGTTGCCGGGAATGGAGAATTTTAATTATGAGGAAAGATTGGATAGGCTGTGGCTGTCTACTTTGGAACAGCAAAGGCCAAGGGGAGATTTAATTGTGGTATATAAAGTTATGAGGGGCCTAGATTGAGTAGGTAAGAAGGACCTATTTCAGTAATTGGCAGAAGAATTAGAGGGGAGTTGAGAATTATTTCACCCAGAGAGTGATGGGGTTCTGAACTCACTGTCCGAAAGCTTAGCAGAAGCTTTGTTCCTTGCCAATCCTTGACCTCCCGGCCTAAAAATTGGGGTGAACCTGTCGAGGGACACATCAATTGCCCTGTAGTCATTACATGGCCAACTGGCTGAAAATAGGCCGAAGGTCGGATTTCTACCCCTCAGAGACAAGATGTCCTGCCTCATGGAGCTGCTAGCCAATTGGGTGCAGCGGCCACCAGCAATACTGCACTCAGGTGATCAGGAGGCAAGTTGCGATGGATCAGAACTTTGTAAGTTTTGGGGAGTGATGGAGAGGGGGTTGCAAGGGGGGTTGGGTCAGGGTTTGAGAGGCCATGGGGTTTGAACCTGAGGATGTTACAGCTGGGGAGTGGGCCTCCGATGAGCCCCGGGGCCCAATTAATGGGGGAAGCATCCCGCCCACCACCAGCCTCCACAGGGAAACCTGCCAGGCTGGTTGCTTGGTGTGGGCCTCCCTGCTCCGGTTTAATCCAGGCAGTGGTGGAATGAGGCTCTTAAGTGGGCATTAATTGCCCACTTAAGGGCTGCAATTGGACAACAGGCGGGTGACCCTTCTCAGAAACTCATGGTGGGGGTGGTGGAGGACAATGAGTACACCACCAGTGGCTTGGTGCCCTAATTTACAGGCCTTTTGCCTGCTCTCCTGCCCATGGGTAGTCTGCATATATTTCAGCCCCATGTTTGGCAACCCAGTCTCATTACAAAGTTTCCTTTTTGTGACATGTCTAACTAGCTGCTGAATTGGATACAAGACCTTTTCAGGGGATGGTAAAAGGTAAAGGCTCATCTGACTTTTTGTGGTAACACTTACATTTGGATATATTCTTCATCCAAAACCACTTCTCATCTTCATTAATGGCCTGCTGATGTCAGCAAAAGTGAAGTACTTCTCTGTGTTGATGACAGCATCAACTGCAGAGTTGATAATGCTTCTTCTGAAAGATGATGGTGACAGAAGCACTGCAGCACTCACAGACACAATCAGCTGAATGATAATTCACCATCAGTGCTGAGAAAACTAAGTGGATACTCTATTGTGGAAGATTGACCAGGATTTTGCCCAGCCGCTTGACATTTACAGGAGCTGTTTTCAATTGCAAACATTTGGGGAGTGTGCAGAATTGAGGGTGGGAGTTGATGGGGCAGTGGCTAAGGAATTGAATCTTGTCATGCCCATTTTCAGATACGCAATGGAGGGAAAAGGTCCAATTTAGCTGCGTTTTTGTCCTGCTTCCCAAGGGTGTGTAAAATACATCCAATTCCATTTTCGCTCAGGCGACACAGATGTCCAAGTCAGCTACCTTGAACAGGTATTATCCTGCTTGTAAATGAAAATGAGAGGACTAACAGCAACTTCCACACTGACATTCATCTTCACCAAAGCAGAGTATGGATCAGACATGCTCTGCTCAGGCTATTAGGTTCTCAGCAACCCAACCAATGATCTTTAAAAGGATGGATGGCAAAGAGCAGTGAACACATAGGGGGGATTTTCCCCTCATTGGGCAGGCGTGGCAGACAGGCCCAGGAGCCCACAATGGTTCCCCGCCCGCGATCGGGCCCTGACCACGATTACACGCTGGCTCGCCAACTAACAGCCAGCCAGCCAGCCAGCGTGAACTGCGCACTGAAACGCTCAGTGCTGACTAGGTGGGGGCAGGAGGAGGCCGAGCGCAGAAGTTTGCGCATGTACACAGGTGCGCTCAGTGAAAGCTCCCTGAAGGCACAGGGCTGCCTCAGGGAGCTGAAGATTTATAACATTAAAAATAAAGATTTAAAAAATAAGGAAAACAGATCTCCACCCATGACAAAGCAGGGACATGTTGCAAGTGAGTTCTGAAAACATTCATTTTATTGTTAATTAACATCAAAAACCTCATCCCGCCCTTGGGTGAGGTTTCCTCAAAAATTGAAAGGCCGCTTGGCCTATTCACACACCCGCCAACCGTAAGGTTGGACAGGAAGGGAAAAATTCTATTTAATTGATCAATTAATGGACTTAACAGCCCTCTTAATTGTTGGCAGGCACGCTGCCAACTCCTGCATGGCCCCACCAACCGAAATATTGTGTGAGTGCGCAATGACATCAGGACGCCCGCCCGACATCATCACGCGCTATTTCACGCTCGTGCATGTCAGGCACTCCCCCACGTCGAGGTGAAAATTCAGCCCATAAGTTTTAATTTTTTAATTACCTTGATGTGGAGCCAGGAGAAGCAGAAGTGCATCTCCTGACTCCAAGCAATGTTTCGCAGGGCTGCTGTTTACCCACATGTACACCCCCACCATCCTGCTACCCCCATCTCACACCCAACAAAACCCCACCTCCCAAGCCTTCCTGAAGGCCATTTTTAGCACCACAGTGATCCAAATTGGCCAAGCTGTGTTTGGATGGGCAATTGTCATCTGCTGCTCTTTAAAAATATGTTGACTGCCCAAGGCATTTCTGGGGAGTTTCAGACATGTGTTTCAAGCATCTCATCGGTTTCGGGCTCAAAATAGGCCTGAGCCAATTTCTCAGGCTCAGTTCCACTCCTTGGTCAGTCTTAATTATTCCTCAGTCAGTCTTGTGTCACTGTATTTTTTCACGAGTTCATTGACTGCAAGGTACAATTTTGATTCCATTCTTATCACTTGAAAACATTGTTAATGCCCACTTCATAATACACCCAAGTGCACAAAAGTAAGACAGACAAATATTTATGGTTGATCATTGAAAGGATCTTTGTTCCTGTTAAAAACAAAAAAACTGCGGATGCTGGAAATCCAAAACAAAAACAGAATTACCTGGAAAAACTCAGCAGGTCTGGCAGCATCGGCGGAGAAGAAAAGAGTTGACGTTTCGAGTCCTCATGACCCTTCGACAGAACTTGAGTTCGAGTCCAGGAAAGAGCTGAAATATAAGCTGGTTTAAGGTGTGTGTGTGGGGGGCGGAGAGATAGAGAGACAGAGAGGTGGAGGGGGTTGGTGTGGTTGTAGCGACAAACAAGCAGTGATAGAAGCAGATCATCAAAAGATGTCAACAACAATAGTACAATAGAACACATAGGTGTTAAAGTTAAAGTTGGTGATATTATCTAAACGAATGTGCTAATTAAGAATGGATGGTAGGGCACTCAAGGTATAGCTCTAGTGGGTTTTTTTTTTATATAATGGAAATAGGTGGGAAAAGGAAAATCTTTATAATTTATTGGGAAAAAAAAAAGGGGGAAACAGAAAGGGGGTGGGGATGGGGGAGGGGACTCACGACCTAAAGTTGTTGAATTCAATATTCAGTCCGGAAGGCTGTAAAGTCCCTAGTCGGAAGATGAGGTGTTGTTCCTCCAGTTTGCGTTGGGCTTCACTGGAACAATGCAGCAAGCCAAGGACAGACATGTGGGCAAGAGAGCAGGGTGGAGTGTTAAAATGGCAAGCGACAGGGAGGTTTGGGTCATTCTTGCGGACAGACCGCAGGTGTTCTGCAAAGCGGTCGCCCAGTTTACGTTTGGTCTCTCCAATGTAGAGGAGACCACATTGGGAGCAACGAATGCAGTAGACTAAGTTGGGGGAAATGCAAGTGAAATGCTGCTTCACTTGAAAGGAGTGTTTGGGTCCTTGGACGGTGAGGAGAGAGGAAGTGAAGGGGCAGGTGTTGCATCTTTTGCGTGGGCAAGGGGTTGTGCCATAGGAGGGGGTTGAGGAGTAGGGGGTGATGGAGGAGTGGACCAGGGTGTCCCGGAGGGAGCGATCCCTACGGAATGCCGATAAGGGGGGTGAAGGGAAGATGTGTTTGGTAGTGGCATCATGCTGGAGTTGGCGGAAATGGCGGAGGATGATCCTTTGAATGCGGAGGCTGGTGGGGTGATAAGTGAGGACAAGGGGGACCCTATCATGTTTCTGGGAGGGAGGAGAAGGAGTGAGGGTGGATGCGCGGGAGATGGGCCGGACACGGTTGAGGGCCCTGTCAACGACCGTGGGTGGAAAACCTCGGTTAAGGAAGAAGGAGGACATGTCAGAGGAACTGTTTTTGAATGTAGCATCATCGGAACAGATGCGACGGAGGCGAAGGAACTGAGAGAATGGGATGGAGTCCTTACAGGAAGTGGGGTGTGAGGAGCTGTAGTCGAGATAGCTGTGGGTGTCGGTGGGTTTGTAATGGATATTGGTGGACAGTCTATCACCAGAGATTGAGACAGAGAGGTCAAGGAAGGGAAGGGAAGTGTCAGAGATGGACCACGTGAAAATGATGGAGGGGTGGAGATTGGAAGCAAAATTAATAAATTTTTCCAAGTCCTGACGAGAGCATGAAGCAGCACCTCGACTACAGCTCCTCACACCCCACTTCCTGTAAGGACTCCATCCCATTCTCTCAGTTCCTTCGCCTCCGTCGCATCTGTTCCGATGATGCTACATTCAAAAACAGTTCCTCTGACATGTCCTCCTTCTTCCTTAACCGAGGTTTTCCACCCACGGTCGTTGACAGGGCCCTCAACCGTGTCCGGCCCATCTCCCGCGCATCCACCCTCACTCCTTCTCCTCCCTCCCAGAAACATGATAGGGTCCCCCTTGTCCTCACTTATCACCCCACCAGCCTCCGCATTCAAAGGATCATCCTCCGCCATTTCCGCCAACTCCAGCATGATGCCACTACCAAACACATCTTCCCTTCACCCCCCTTATCGGCATTCCATAGGGATCGCTCCCTCCGGGACACCCTGGTCCACTCCTCCATCACCCCCTACTCCTCAACCCCCTCCTATGGCACAACCCCTTGCCCACGCAAAAGATGCAACACCTGCCCCTTCACTTCCTCTCTCCTCACCGTCCAAGGACCCAAACACTCCTTTCAAGTGAAGCAGCATTTCACTTGCATTTCCCCCAACTTAGTCTACTGCATTCGTTGCTCCCAATGTGGTCTCCTCTACATTGGAGAGACCAAACGTAAACTGGGCGACCGCTTTGCAGAACACCTGCGGTCTGTCCGCAAGAATGACCCAAACCTCCCTGTCGCTTGCCATTTTAACACTCCACCCTGCTCTCTTGCCCACATGTCTGTCCTTGGCTTGCTGCATTGTTCCAGTGAAGCCCAACGCAAACTGGAGGAACAACACCTCATCTTCCGACTAGGGACTTTACAGCCTTCCGGACTGAATATTGAATTCAACAACTTTAGGTCGTGAGTCCCCTCCCCCATCCCCACCCCCTTTCTGTTTCCCCCTTCTTTTTTTTTCCCAATAAATTATAAAGATTTTCCTTTTCCCACCTATTTCCATTATATAAAAAAAAAACCCACTAGAGCTATACCTTGAGTGCCCTACCATCCATTCTTAATTAGCACATTCGTTTAGATAATATCACCAACTTTAACTTTAACACCTATGTGTTCTATTGTACTATTGTTGTTGACATCTTTTGATGATCTGCTTCTATCACTGCTTGTTTGTCGCTACAACCACACCAACCCCCTCCACCTCTCTGTCTCTCTATCTCTCCGCCCCCCACACACACACCTTAAACCAGCTTATATTTCAGCTCTTTCCTGGACTCGAACTCAAGTTCTGTCGAAGGGTCATGAGGACTCGAAACGTCAACTCTTTTCTTCTCCGCCGATGCTGCCAGACCTGCTGAGTTTTTCCAGGTAATTCTGTCTTTGTTCCTGTTGCCTGTCCTAATTATGCAGTGTGGTGTCCAGCTTGGACAGAACAACACAGTTGCCATAAATTAGGGGGAACTTTGAAAATAACCACTAGAAGATGTAAATAAATGCTCCAATAGCATTGAAATGTATGCAATGGTTTTAAAAGAAACCCCTTTACCAATATGAATTTTATCACAACCATGCATTCAGTCAAGTGTTTATATCCTACAATATACAGTCCTGCCAACCTCCTCCTGATTGATCAGTTAGTTATTTGTACATAATTCACTTTAGCACAGCTATAAAACTTACCCTAATTAAATGAAGACTGTGGAATTTTCCATTCAATCTTCATCTTGAAATGAAATAATCACCAGAAGGACAAAGTAATTATTTATAAAACCATAACATAATATGCTGTCTTTTTGTTAACTGAACTCCTGTTTTTCTTCTCATTAGGGGATCAGGTCTTTCTCTGATTCTGAAAACTCCTTATGGTTACATACTTTTGCAGAAAAGAATGGCATTCACAGCTGGATGTGCAAGCTGTTAGGTAAGGATGATGGAGCATTCAGCAATATTATCTGATGTTTATGTATAAGACAGGCAAAGCATTTAATCATTTTCTGCTGCTGATATTTGCAAGGATCTGTAACTCAGGTAGATATTTCTGTGTTCTCAGATCATCCTGCCTGTAATGTTCGAAGATTTGCTGCAGCAACGGCTGTAGGTGCTGCAGACAGCCTTCCACCTAACTGAAACTAACTGTTAGTTAAATGTCACCAATGTTAATCTCTTAAAAGAACTGCCAACCTTAATTGAAGAGCTGCTTGAAGGGTTGGCCTTCGTGTTTGTCACAGTTTAGTTTGAGCAAATGGTAATTTTGATCCTCTATTGGAAAACAAGGATGTTTAAACTTCCACATGAGCATTGTTTCATGTTTAAAGACAGCAGTGCCTCTCAATGTCTGTCTCAGTGAGAGGTCTTTATTGAACTGATCTCAAGATAGCAGCCTCCAGAGAGACTGCCCCATGGCATAGTCAATTGACTATGGCAAGCCAGATAGGACATGTAGAACCATTTGCATTTCAACCTCAAACATTGCCCTTTTCATATTGAACAAAGATACAAATATCCCCCTTTTCCTAGCAAACAAAAGACAAATTTGCACACATGATCATGTGTAACTGTGGGTTACCCAAGTTAACCACTATACACCCGATGTTCTCAGGCATTAACAACTGTTTGTTCTACTAGTCAGTCTCTGCTATGCTGATGACATCCAGATCATGTCAGTGCTTCCTTGTTTTTTCATGGCTATATATTGATTCTTCAAGGAGCCTTCCAGGGTCACAACTTCTTTGTGTGCCTTTTCTGTCTGCTGTTTTGCCTGGCTGTACAACTGGTTGAGTTTTTCAACTCCCATTTTGTTTTGCCAAATGTAAAATTGAAGGTTGTTATTTTCTCCTGGTACCTTTGTGTCATTCATGAAATTTGTTTGTTCAGATCTCGCACAGCTAGGTTCATTGAAGACTTCATTTTATCATGGGTTTTCAACAATATGTACTCGGCTTGAAACTTGCACTTCAAATCTTCCAGCTCTGGTGTGAAATTTTTCCAGTAGAACTGCTTCATTTACCTTTGGCTCATGCATTTCATTATACTGACATGGTTGGTAACCATCTTGTGGTTTAGTTGAATACTATCTTCCTCTCTCTGCGGTTTTCTGTCACACTCTCACTGGGATCTTTTGCTACCCTTTCTCTGTTGGCAAGTTCAGGATTACCAGTCCAAATTTTAGACTTGCTTCAGTTGAGATGAGTGGCCATTGCGTCCCATCTATGATTTGGAACTCTAGATCTTCCTTTTTGCCATTGCATTGAGCTCTCAGATTAATGTGCCCCCTTAGTATGAGTATCATGCCATCATATAGCCACAGCCTCAATTTCGAGGGTTTCATTTTCAGATCGCCATGTTGAGCCACTTTGCAGCAGTGTCTATTTGACATTTTTTGTTCATTCGATGCTCTCCCTCTGTGGTCACCATTGTAACAGTCACAAACCATTTGCCGCCTAGACACTTGACAGAACCAACCTGTTTTATAGTTCTTCATCAGACTCTTCTGCTGATGTCTCTACAGTAACCATCCGAAGAGGCTTGTTTTGCTTTCTTCTAGCCAAACACCTGTGTGTGAAATGATTCTGCTTCTTGCAGTTAAAACACTGTTTTCTCCACACTGGGCAATCCTTCCTTTCCTTAGTATGATGTCAACCACAGTATTTTCATCCTGCCCTTTGTCTGTGATCATTCTGCTCTTTCAGCCTGGAATGTCGCTCAACATAATGTAACTCCTGGTCTGCTCTGCCATACATGTGCTCTAGCTGACGTTTTACAACTTCCACATTTCTACACTCATCTATCCCTTTCTTGAGCATCAGTTTCTCATCTTTCAATAGACTTGCTCTCACCAAGGGGTCTCGAATGCTTAAGACTAATCTATCTTTAATAGCTCATTTTTTTTAGCTGCCTGAATTCATATGTTTCTGCAAGTTGCATTACTGCAGTCACATACTGTTCAATGGTTTCATGTTCACCTTGAACTCCAGTGTTGAATACATTGCGTTCATACGTAACATTCACTCAGGGTTCAAAGGGTTTGTTCAAAATCTCTGCTATCTGTTTTCATTGTTTGTCAGTTAGATTAGGGTTGAATCATCATTTGTATTTGGTAGCAGGCAGGAAAAAGAATGTTTTACCTGTCAGCCGCAATGGCATTTTCTCACACTGTTCATCCCAAACCCGCCTCATTAATCATGCATTCCTGGGAAACACACTGTTTTGATGGCAGGCAGACTCTCATTTGCCCACCACACCATCACCTCGCTGCTTCCTCACACCGGGTACCATATTTAAAGTGCAGCTGCGCATACACTTCTCAGTGCTTCCAGCCCAGGACTGCAGTACAGCAGACATGGCCTCGAAAGGCAAGAAGACTGCAGCCCCACAATTCAGTACCACATCCCTGGGATGCCTTCTGGACACCGTTGGAGTCCACCACAATGTCCTCTACCCCTGTTCTGGCTGCAGGATGCCCATCAGTGTCACCACTCCAACTTGGGAGGTGATGGCAGTGGTGGTCAGTGCCAATGTAGCACAGATTTGGTTCGCCATCCAGTGTAGAAAGACAACAAATGATCTCATCCATGCTGCCAGGGTAAGGCAACCATTTCATCATTCTAAACTCACACACTCTCAAGGCCATCACACATTCACTGGCATTTCACTCACTGCCAGTTCAAGGGACATCACCATTCACTCTCTCACACACACCCTCACATCTCCATCTTGACTCATCTCCTCTAGAGATTGCCTCCCAAGCCCTCATTCTCTTGAGGCCTCTTGCATAGATCAACATGTACACCCACACATACCCTGGGATACCCCTCTTCCCCAGCACAGCCCTCGCCCTGCAGCCTCTTCCCTTGCTTGAGGACACTTCTCCCTTCGCCAAACAAGTCGTAGCCCTGCAGTCACTGAAAAGCCATCCCTGCCTTACAGCTGGTCTCATAAGTAGAGACCTGCCCGTAAGCCCCCACTAAAAGTGATGTGGTGCTGCCTGTGAAGCCTGATACTGATGTTCATGAGTGCTGCTAAAGCAAGGCAGGCAAACAAGCCTCAAAGTCCCGAGTGAATTGCAGCTCGCCAGGTGCATATCATTGATGTTCAGTTGTGAAACACATCGGCGTGCAATCACACCAACATGCTTGGATGATCCAGCCGGGAAGGTTGATTCCAGCAAGGTGGACTTATAATGAAATGCAGTTGTATTATAATGAAGTCTGGCGGCGGGAAACGCGGCCCCCATTGATGGGCGGAGTGGACAGTTGCAAACGTGTTTCACAACTGATTTTTGGCCTTCCTGTCATTTGTCCGCTCACGCACGCTGTGATGCCTGATGCCAGCGGGTACGGAAAATTCCACCCTTATAATGGTATATAATTTGTAGCAGTCCCTCCCCAGCAGTGTTCGAAGTGTAGCTACTCTTATCGGTTCTGGCTTGTTAATTAAATCTGTTGCCAGCTTGTAGTTTTGCCATTACAAGTGGAAAAACTGCCAATTCTGCCACATATCACCTTTTATTTTGACAAGAGCTGAGGGGTGAAAGTTTACTGCAGCCATCTTCCTCACTCAGTACTTTACTTGCAGCCTCCAATTTGTGTTCACATTTCCTTACCCTTTTTTAAGCAGCTTTTAGCAGATTTGAACATTTCTGTGTGCCTTTCTGAACTGGCTTCTCTACAGCATTTCCAAGATTTTAAAAACTTTGCTTTATCTCCACTTCCTGACACCATGTTTCACATTTAAAAACAACAGTGCTGCTCAGTGTCCTAAACAAAAACAGAATTACCCAGAAAAACTCAGCAGGTCTGGCAGCATCGGCAGAGAAGAAAAGAGTTGACGTTTCGAGTCCTCATGACCCTTCGAGTTCTGTCTCGAAATGTCAACTCTTTTCTTCTCCGCCGATGCTGCCAGACCTGCTGAGTTTTTCCAGGTAATTCTGTTTTTGTTTTGGATTTCCAGCATCCGCAGTTTTTTATTTTTATATCTGTTCAGTGTCCTTCTCAGTGAGAGGCCTTTATTGAACTGATCTCAAGATGGCAGCCTCCAGAGAGACTGCCTCATGACATAGTCACATGACTACAACAAGCCTGATAGGACATGTAGAATCAATTGCATTCATTCTTCTGCCTTATATCACTGGCTTTAATGATATCTTCAAGATATGGAGCAGGCATTGTTTAAAAAAAAAATCAATGGAAATTATAAATAAAATGAATACACTGTCAAATTGATTCTACTTGCTGCTTTCAAAATCATAAGACTTTCTTATCACTGCAGAAATTTAATTAGCATTTGTGAAAACTACAAAATCAGAGTGGGCTGCTGAAAGTTGTAGCTGTTTTAAGTTCATTAAGCTGTGGCATCTGATGATGCACATGAATCCATTCTATAACTTTTTACAGCACGGAAAGATATGATAGTGGTGCTTGCAAGCTCCTCTTTTGTAATGAGACACCAAGTTGGTGTTGCATATGTTATGTAGAAAATAACAGATGGCTGAGAATGTGTTAGAAGGTTGTAGCACACTTCAGTGGTTTGAATGATATTCTAAGCTGTGAAAGCATAGCTAAAGCAGTTCAGGAATATCATCCTAGTCCCAGAAGTGTTAGTAGTCTTGAACAAAGTTCCAAGTTTTTTTTTAGTATTCTTTACAATATTCATGCAGCCTTGTGGGAGATGTGGGTTTCCTTGAATAATTTTTTTCCATTTAAGCCTTGCCATTCTCAGAATTGCTAATCCAGAAAATTAGCAGCTTCACAAAAATTGACACTTAAAGAGCTAACCAATTAAAAATGTTCCTAAATATAGGCTGGCAGGATACAGTTGCACTAGGAGTGCATAGAGGCACCAGCTTGTCATACGTTAAGCTGCAGGTATACAAAATGTTACATCAGCTGTGCATCAGGAAATGGACTAAAGTGCAAGAAATCCTCAAGACCAGTGCAAGACTGATTTTCATGGGGAAGGAATCTGGGGTTATGCTCTTCCAGAGAAAAAAAATTATGATTAAGAGATTGGACATACTTTGTAGATTTGAAATCTACTGAACTTCAGAATTGAGATCATCAGGATTACAAATCCTGACAATCATGCAAATATTGCCCATTTACAATGAATATGCCATCAGCTTAAAAATTAAAACTGGCAGCAGATATGCACAATGGATCAGGCAACTTTAATATAAGTTTTAAAGGTGCGAGATTGTGACAGGAAACCCTCCCATGGTTGCATTTCCTGCCAATGATAGAGGGAGGGTTTATTATTTTAATTGCTGGGCCTTATTTAAAAAGAAAGAAAGACCTGCATTTATGTAGTGCCTTTCACAGTCAACGAACATCTCAAAGCATTTTACAGCCAACAAAATATTTTCTGACGTGTAGTCACTGTTGTAATAAAAGGAACACGGCAGCCAATTTGAGCAGATCAAGCTCCCACAAACAATACTGAATGTGACATGGAGCAGATAATCTGTTTGTGTGATGCTGACTGAAGCACAAACATTGGGCAGGATGCTGAGAATAACACCCCTGCTCTTTGGAATAGTGCCACAGAATCATCCAGCCAAGAGGGGACAGGGTGTCAATTTAAAATCTCATCTGAAAGATGGCATTTCCATACTGCCTTGATTTTTGTACTCAAGTCCAAGGGTGGAACTAGAACCCAGAACGATCTGACTCAGAGACAAGAGTACTAGCAACAGACTAAATCAAGTTTTAGCCAGAGAATCACCTGCAATGGCTTCTCTTTCCCCTCCCTCGCACTAACCTCTGGTGCCCCCTAAGGGTCTATTCTTGGCCTCCTCTTTTTCTCACCTGTTCTGTGGTGACATCATCTGAAAATGCATGTCAGTGGCCATATGTACACTGACAAACCCAGCTCTACCCCACCACTACCTCACTTGACCCCTCCACAGTCTCTAATTTGTCAGGCAGCTTGTCCGACATACAGTACTGGATGAGCAGGAATTTTCTCCAGTTAAATATAGGGAAGACTGAAATCATTATCTTTGGGCCCTGCCAGAGCTTCCCTAACCATTGACTCCCTCCTTATTCCTGAAACTGTCTGAGGCTGAATCAGATTGTTAACAACCTCGGGGTCATATCTGCTACCAAGATGAGCTGCTGACCACATAACGACACCGTCACTAAGACTGGCTACTTCCACCTGCATAACATCACCTGATTCCTTTCTGCCTCTCCTCGTCTGCCCCATTCTTGCTTTGTTACCTCTAAACTTCATTGGGCAGAATATTACGCTCGGCGTGTGGGCACATGCCCAACACACCCAAGCGTAAAATGACGCACAATGATGTCGGGTGAGCATCCCAACGTCATCCCACAGTCTCTCAGAAGTTCACTTGGCGGGCGTGCACCAGAGTCGGCTGCACTCCCGCCGACAATTGAAAGACCCATTAAAGCCATTAAGAAGCTAATAAAATTCAAATTTATGCTGCCCGTCCAGCCTAATGGTTGGCGGGCAGGCGGACAGGCCAAGCGGCCTTTCCATTTTTTAGGAAACCTCATCCACGGGTGGGATGACATTTCCTAAAGCAAATAAACATCAAATAAAAATTACATTTTTGAATTAAAAATATGTCCCAGCTCATGTGACAGACTCACATGAGAGGCCATGTTTTATGACAATTTTAGTTCTTCTACTATTTATTTTAAACAGAGCTTCATCTCCCTGAGGCAGCTCCGTGCCTCAGAGAGACTGAAATGCTCTTTCATGCACTTGCGCAAAGATCGCGCTAGGCCTGCTCGCCCTCCTCCCACTGCCCCGCTGCCGCTCACATTCCACACTGGGCGAGCCTTAATTAGCCTGCCAGTGTGAAATTGCGGTGCGGAGCCAAACGCAGGCAGTAGTCGGCTTCCTGACTGCCCCTGCCTACCCCTGCTGAGCATCCCATCAAGGGCAAAATCCTGCCCATTATTCCGATTCACTCCTGATCGGTCTCCCACAGTCTACCCCCGTAAACTTGAGGTGAGCCAAAGCTTGGTTGTCCATGTCCTAATTCGCACATATTCACGCATTGTCCCTCCAGCATATCAATGCTCCTCCAGTTCTAATCCCTTGAGCATCCCTGATTTTTCCACCATTAGTGGCCAACTGCCAAGGCCCTAAGACCTGAAATTTGTTACACATCTCCACATCTCTTTCTACCTTTAAGACACTTCTTAAAACTGCCTCCTTGACCAGCCTGATGGTCGTCAGCCCTAATAACTCCTATTGTGGCTCAGTGTCAAATTTTGATTGAACATTTCATGAAGCACCTTGGGATGTTTTACTATGTTAAAGGTGATCTTTAAATATGAGCTGTTGTTGTTGGTATTGTTACAATTGTGAGCTTTTATAAGATGATTATGTTTTGGACTGTCCCTAATTCAAGGAAAAATGACGTAGTGAAAAAGAACATGTGGCCTGCTGCTAGTTCTGCCCAGCGATGAGCCAATGTGACCTGGTTACCATGGGGACATGGGGCCCAGGTCAAATGTTATTGAACTCCACATGCCAGGTTTAACACCTGAAAACAAAAGAGCATCTAGTTTTGGGTAGATTTACAGACTCTAAGGCAACTGTTCTTGCTTTGTGCAAACTACAGATTCCCAGGCAGTGTGAGTAAAAGAACCTTGGACACAAAGAGAGACAGAAAGAAAGAGAGAGAGAGAGACAGACAGACAGAGAGAGAGAGAGAGAGAGCAGCTGCTCAGTCAGCAAAGGGAAAATGGTAGTTTTGGTTGTTAGCTAGAAGACAGAATGTGTGTTGGAATCAGGTCATAAAGACAGAACCCATGGACATTTAAGCACTCTGAAATACCTGTGCTAGTGTGGCCAGGGGAGGAATTATCAGGATGAGCCATGCTGCTGGGGCTAAGGTGGTAAAGGGAAAATAGTAGATGTAATGTATTTGTATTTCCAAAAGGTGCCACATAAAAGGTTATTGGACAAGATAAAAAGCTTATGGCATTGAGGAGGGTATATTAGCACAGACAAAGAAATCAGAGAGCCATAACCACTGACCAGTATCCAAAAGTGCTGCTCGCAGGAATTACAAAAAATAAATACCTACTTACCTGGTCTTCAAAATTATGTTGACACATCCGTTCACTGGAGCTGCTTGGGGCCTGCATCGAAAGGCTGCTCACAGGCCCCAGTGACGTGCAGCTCCAGCGGATTCAAGGAGGCCACACCCCCTTTTTTAGGGCACTAGCTGCCATAAAAAGCAGGTAAGTTTAAAGGACCAGTGAAATTAACAGGCTGGGAGAAGGTAAGTGTCTTAGTTAACCAGATAGGATTTGGGGGGTGGGGGTGTCTGGGGGCAGTCTGTGGGGGAGCGGGTCAGAGGTCAGGAATGGAGGTCGGTCGGAGGTCCAGAGGGACCGTGGGGACTGTCGGGAACTGGGGGATGGGAGGTTGGAGGGTAGGGGGTTGGGGATGTGGGGTGTCCGAGATTGGTGGGTGGGGGGTGTCGGAGGTTGGGGGAGTTGGGAATCAGAGGTCAGTGGATCGGAGGTCGGAGGGATGGGGGATTGGAGGTTGAGGGTGTGGGTAACCGGTGGGTGTGGGGGTGCCCGAGGTCAGAGGGTGAGGGTTGTCAGAGGTAAAAGCTGTGTGGAGACCCAAGTGGGGGGGTGGGGGGGGAGGAGGAGGTGGCAAGGGGGAGGGGTGTGGGGGAATCCATAGGGTCAGTCTGGGTCTTTACAATAGTTACTCAGAAGTTAGAAGAGATTTTAATTCTTCTAACTTTTTATGAGTAACTATTGGTATAGCCCTGGTGGAGCCATCCAATATCTGCGATTTAAACTGCATGTTCAGATGGTTTCCAGTGCTGCGCAATTGTCCAGAGGAAGTGTGCACTTCTGGGCAGTTGCCATGCAAACCCTTAACTGGGAACTTCCCAGAGGGAATCCCCAGTGCATCTTTGGGCTACCCCCTAAATCCAACACTGTGGGACTCAGAAGTTACAGGCCAGAAAGCCAGGATAAATGGATTATTTTCAGGTTGGCACACTGACTAGTGGAGTACCACAGCTCAGTGCTGGGGCCTCGACTATCAACAATCCATATTAATGACTTGGATGGAGGGACTGACTGTATTGTAACCAACTTTGCTCATGATACAAAGATATGTAGGGAAATGAGGCGTGAGGAGGATACAAAGAGTCTGCAAAGGGATGTAGATAGGTTAAGGGAGTGAGCAAAAAATTGGTAGATGGAGTATAATGTAGGAAAATGTGAGATTGCCCACTTTGGCAGGAAGAATAGAAAAGCTGCATATTATTTAAATAGAAACAGGCTGCAGAATGCTGCAGTACAGAGGGGTCTGGGTGTCCTTGTGCATACAAGTAATTAGGAAGATAAATGGAATGTTGGCCTTCATTGCAAGGGAGGTGGAGTATAAATGTGGGGAGGTCTCACTACTACATTACCGGCCATTGGTGAGACCACACCTAGAGTACTGTGCTGCTTTCGTCTCCTTACTTAAGGAGAGATATACTTGCATTGGAAGCAGATCAGAGAAGGTTCAATGGGCTGATTCCTGGTATGAAGGGGTTGTCTTATTAGGAAAGGTTAAGTAGCTTGGGCCTACGTGCTTTGAAGTTTAGAAGAATGAGGGGTGATTTTATTGAAACATATGGCCAGAATTTTTCACTCATCGGGCAGGCACACGCCTAACGCAAACAAGCGTAAAATGACACACGATGACTTCAGGCGAGCGTCCCAACGTCATCACACACTCACGTGATATTTCAATCGGCAGGCATGCGCGGGAGTCAGCAGCTTATTAAGACCATTAAAGACCTAATTAAATGCAGCCTTAGATTTTCTGCGAAACCTCTTCCACGGGCGAGATGAGGCTTCGATCAGTCATTAAATTTTTTTTTACATTTTTCAAACTAATTTCTATCATGTCCCAACTCATGTGAAAGAGTTACATGAGGAACCATGTTATTAACATTTCTTGAATCTTTCTTTTATATTTTCAAAAATCTTCACCACCCTGAGGCAGCTCTGTGCCTCAGGAAGCTTTTCCTGCACGCACCTGCACACATGCGTGAACTTCCGCGCTATCCCTCCATTCCTCCACACAGGCAGTGCTGAGCACTGTAACATGCACTTCACACTGGGCAGGCCTTAATCGGCTGGCCAGTGTCAAACCGGGGTCAGGCCCCAATTGCGGGTGGCGGCCGTTTTACACAGCCACTCTCGGGCCCACCCACCAAGCCCATCTGACCACCAGAAAATCCTGGCCACATAAGATTCTGTGGGGGACTGATGTGTAGATGCTGGGAGGGTGTTCCCTCTTGTGGGAAAATCTAGAACCATGGGGCGCAGTTTCAAAATAAGAGGTCTCCCATTAAGGGCTGAGATGAGGAGGAATTTTCAGGGGATCATTAGCATTTGAAATTCTCTACCCCAGAGAGCGGTGGAGGCAGCTTCATTCATTATACTTAAGGCTGAGTTAGGCAGATTTTTGATCAACAAGGGAGTTAAGGGTTATGGGAAAGAGGCAAGAAAGGTGGGGTTAAGGCCACAATTGGATCAGTCATGATCTTACTGAATGGTGCCAGGCTTGAAGGACTGAATGGCTGCTTCTTCTCCTATGTCTTATGATCTTATGATTTAACTCGTTGCAAACGTCAAGATTGACCAGCCAGTCTAATAATGGGGTGGCCTGGAGTGGATGGACAGCCCTGGGGTGCTTGCTTTCCACCAGCTGAATGTTAATGAGGTCTAGCCCCCAAAATGGCCAGCACTATTGAACTGCTGGCCAGCGCATTCCATTGGCCAGCCACCCATAAACCTATAGAGAAAATGTGGCCTTCTTCAGTTAGCAGGCTGTTAAAATTGCTTTTTGTAATGCTATCTGAGTGCTAGGATCCTGATTAGGATCCATATATTAATGAGGCTCCCACCTTCATAAAGAGAATGTCTCATGTGCCTGGCATTAAAATTGCCATGGAGTAGTTATCGGACAGGAAAAAGAACCACTTGATTAATTCTGCCCAGTTTCCACCAGGTGAAGAGATTTAAGGTCAATTCTTAAGAGTTCTCATTTTAAGTTAAAGAATTTCAAGACGATTGGAACTGTCTTCTATCAATAAAGTCGAATCTAAAATCTACCCTCCAAGAACCTTTGAGACTTTCTAGAAGTTCAAATTAGGGCCCAGATAGCAAATTATTTAAACTTAGGCGAGAATCTTCCCCCGCCGGGTGGGCCGGTCGGAACGGCCACAGGCGGGCGCGGAGCCAATCACTTCCCACGATCGGCTCTGCATCACCATTTTATGTGGGTGGGCCAATGGCGACCCAGCGGCCTGTTTAAAGAGCACTCAGGCAGTCTTGCAATGGTTGTCAACCATGACCAGCAGAAGGGTTCCCCAGAGCGCTGCTGATCAGCAGGCCAGGCAAGACGGCAGGTCACCGGGCACTGTACCCCTCACTTCTCAGGCGGGTGCCTTGCTGCCCTGCTCAAGGAGGTGGCAGCATGGCATGAGATCCTCGTGCCAAAGGACAGGAGGAGGAGGCCCCAACACATGACCAAACATGCCTTGGAGGAGGTGGCAGAGATTGTCAGTTCGCACGAGGTGGTGCAACACACCCGGGCTCGGTGCCACAAGTGTTTCAATGGCCTCTTGTGCTCGGTAAGGGTTGGCATGGGTCACTTAACACTGCAGTTAGATTTCTCCCTCTGGACCCCCACCCCATCCCCAAACACTGAATGTAGTTACTGCATTGAATTGTTCACAGCATGTGTCCCTTGTTGCGTGGGCCAGCATTTATTGCCCATGCCTAGTTCACCCTGAGAGGGCTGTGCTGAGCTGGGTTCTGCACCCATTGCATGTGGTACACTTACACCCACAGTACTGTTTTGGGGGCTACCTCGAGGATCTAGGTACAGTGCTGGAACTCCGAAACATGTCAAAGTCAGGCTGCTGACTGACTGGGAGGGGAGCTTCCAGGTGGTGGGGCACCGATCCATCTACTGCCCTTGGTGTTCTATGGGCTAGTGCGTCCTTGCTTTGTAAGGTTATACCGTGTGGGTGGCAAATATGTTGCAGGCAGCATGTGGAGAAGGGGGGTTAGCCCTGGCTGCTTGGTGTGAGTGGGCAGCTGCTCCGGGGTCACAATTCACATGATCCCTGCAATGGTTCCCTCAGATGGGGGTGGCGGGGAGGCAATGGCAATCCAGGTACAGGGTGGACTAGTCAATGCTCCTCTCTCCTTTTTAGGAGAAGACCACATACAATAACGCAGAGCGGATGCGGACTGGCGGAGGCCAGGCATAGTTGGCGATTATAACCAGATACGAGCTGGAGAGGCGCCATGAGCCCAGGTCCACCGGTGGCGGTGAGGCTGGGGTGCCAGGGGGAGGTGAGATTGCCGTGCACTGAGGTCACTATGTCTGTCCTTGCAACCATTCCACTGTTGACTGTTTAGTGATTTAAGCATCCAACCTGGGTTTCTCATTGATAATGGAAGGAGGAGCGCATACTGATCCCAGGGGCCAGGCATGCACATTGATATTGTCTCAACTTTAACTAACCAAATGTCCTTGTTCTTCCTTTCAGCATCACCAGTCCAGGGCTGGGGCAAGGAGGCAAAGAGGCCATGAGGGCCCAGACAAATTACAAGCACCAGCGTCACACCATCTCAGCCAGGCAGGCACCAGCACAGATACCAGCACCTTGGTGGGGATTAGATCATTGGCTAGTGTCCCAGACACAGCAGTGTGGGCACTTCACACTCACTTGAGGTGCAGACAGAGACAGAGAGTACTCATGGCGCCGGCATTCGGACAACTGCTGGGGACCAGGAACATGCTCAGTCGGTGGCTGATGATGCAGCTCTGGAGTCGTCCCTGAGGCAGCAAATGCTGGAAGTCTAGTAGGGTGCGTGGGAGGATCTGACGGAGATACATGAGGGAATGCATGCCATGGTCTCTGTGATAGAGGAGTCCGTGTGGAGCATCAGTAATGCAATGACCCTCATGGCTAAGCACAATGTCTCCTCCATGGAGAGAGTGGCGATTCTCATGGAGATGTTCCTCCAGGAAAACAATCAGGGCCTCCTGGGAATGCACTCAGACCTGCAAGCCCTCACAGCGGCATTGACCTCAGCTGGTCAGTGTCAGTGTGGAAGATGGGTTAGGCACCAAGTTTCCCAGCTAGGTGCCCATCCATCTATGGTGAGCAGGGAGGTCCGAAGCGACCTCATGTCAGTGCACGAGCTGCATGTTGTCCCTGCGGGCTCCTCTCAGGGCGCTCCGGATGAGGGCAGCAGCTCCTCTGCCCCTCTGCCAGTGACCATGAGATCCAATGAGGCTGCGGCGACTGGGGTCTGGCTGCTCCCTCGTAGGTGGGGCCATCAAAGGCTCCACGGGCCAGAGGATGCCCGCCAAGGTCATCAAGACCAACAGGACAGCAGAGTCAGCAGGCTGTCTCCAATGCTGGTGCCAGCGAGGGGAGAACATCTAGACGTAGCACCCGAAACCATAAGCTTAAGGCACCTTAGGCACACCACAGGCTTCTCACTGGTGGTTTTATGTTGCCCCACTGTTAGCTAATTATTTGTTAATTTGGTGTGCAGTTCAACACCTTTGAATTAAATCTCTCTTCTGTTTTCTTTGTTACATTCATTAAATGCGTTAGCTGTGAACAAGGCTCAGGGTGATTCCTTATTTCTGCAGGTGGACAGGAACCCACGATATTATGAGTGACTTGTTTGTCATTGAGCTTTATTGACAAGGCACATAGTTAATGTTCCTAACCAGGCAGATGTTGCTCTCAGGTATCAAGTGTGGAGCCTGCAGCCCTGGCATGTGTTGAAGGCCCATCTGTGGTGGGCTAGCTGGAGGTTCATTGTATCAAAGCCTCCTGGGTGCCCGTCTCCCTGGATGTTGCCCAGGTCAGCATCTATCCCCTCAGCGTTCTCCTGTGCTTGCTCATCCTCGGACTCACTACTGGACCCATTGTCTGCAGCCAGAGCAGATACATCTACATTTTCTTCCTCCACTGTGTCCCCCCTTTCCAGCGCCAAATTGTGGTGAGCACAGCATGCAACCACTATCAGTGACACACAATCTTGGGGATACAGGAGTGCGCCCCCAGGCATCAGAAGCGCATCTTGAGAAGACCGATGGTTCTCTGCACCACAGCCCTTGTGGTGCCATGGATCCTATTGTACCGCTGCTCAGCTTCTGTTCTTGGATGGTGGAGAGGCGTCATGAGCCACCTTTTGAGGGGATAGCCCTTGTCACCCAGCAGCCATCCATCCAACCGGGCCAGACAACTGAAGAGCCTCGGCACCTGGGAGTGTCTCAGGATGTAGGTGTCGTGGGAGCTGCCTGGGTATCTTGCACAGACTTGCAGAATCTGTATCCTGTGATCACACACTATCTGCACGTTCATGGAATAGAAGCCCTTCCTGTTGACGATGGCACCAGGCTCACCGACTGGCGCCTTGATGGCCACATGTGTGCAGTCTATTGCACCCTGGACGCAGGGGATCCCAGCAATCGCTGTGAAGCTTCTGGCTCACTCTGCCTGGCTGGCCTCATCCCCAAGTGGTAGTGAATGAAAGTCAATGCATGCCTGAACAGACCGTCTGTCACCTGCTTGACACAACAGTGGAGAGCTGACTAGGAGACTCCGCAAAGATCATCCACCGATCCCTGGAAAGAGCCAGAAGCATAGAAATTGAGGGCATCTGTGACCTTCAGTGCCACTGGCATGGAGTGTACACCCACACAGTCGGCGCAGGCCTCAGGGCCTATCATCTGACAGATGGAGGTCACTGTCTCCCTTGAGAGGCAGAGCCTCCTTTGACACTGCACCTCAGACATATTGAGGTAGTTGCATCACCATCTGTAAACCCTGGCAGCAGGATAGTGGCGTCTTCTGCGGCCCCTTCCGCCTTGGACTTCCTGCTGGCCCTGCGCCCCTTGTGCCTGCGCCTGTCTTCCCAAAGGTAGCTCCCCTGGAGGCTAAATGTGGACTCCTGGCCTCCTCCCCCTTCTAGCCCTCCCTTCCTCCTCAGAGGAGGTGCCTCCAGTGGAGAGCACAACTCCCATTCCCTGGGTAAGGGAAGGCTTCCTGACACCAGCAAGGCCCCAAAAATGATGTTTACTCCAGAGTCCTGACCTTAAGCCTGTTATTCCTGACCAAGCAGCTATGAAGAGATTTGAAGTTGCCCTGTTCACACAAGCAAGTAGCAGTAAGTTTAAACATTAAATGCCCACCAAAGACCACTCGCAACCTCACTCACCCCTCTTATTCCACCCATGGATGAGGTTTTTAAAAATGTGGCCTACCTGTCTGACCATTGCGCCTGTGCGACGATCTGAAAATCACACAGGCCCCGAAAAATCGCCGTCTATTAGTGGCGTTAATTAATGATGGGCGCGCATTAGGGATCATTGCACGCCCGCCCGCTGGCCAAAATTTCACAATGGCACGCGGTGGCATCAGGACACACGCCCAACATCACCGCACTCCCTCGCACGCCAAGGAGAAAATTCTGCCCTTAATGTTTGAAAGTATCTCAAGCTCCACTTTTATTTAACTGAAACTTTATGACATATGAGATATTTGACCTCTGTTGGAAAGGCAGAATAAAGCTTGAGGCCACCAAGGTGACAATTTCTAACTGGCTGCACTCCCACATAACAAACCAAAAGGCCTTGAAATCAGCCCATCCCAATTTGGATCCAGGTTCACTGAGCAATGGGTATAACTGAATCCCATGCAATTCAACGTGATGTTTCCTGATCATACATCTGCTGTGCAGCTATTATGTCTTCAGGCAATGTGTTTACTTGTCACTATAAATTGAATCTCCATGGGTTTAGTAAGCTTTGGATGTGGTGCTATGTAGGTGATGTGTGCGGGTTTGCAGCTTATGGGCAGAATTTCATGTACCGAGAGCGGTTGTGCGTCCAACCCAATCAGACTTGAAATCACGGGCGATATCTCAATCCGCCAGCGTGAGCAAGAGCCAGCAGCGTGCCCACCGACAATTAAGATGCCTATTAAGGCAATTAAAGCATCAATTAACAGGGATTTTTCGCTCCCCATCCTACCCGTTGGCAGGCGGGTGAATCGGCCAGGTGGCATTTGCCTTTTTCAGGAATCCTCATCCAAGGATAGGGCGTGGTTTCTGTAATTAAATTAAAAAAAATAAAAACCTATGCACAGAATTTTTATAACGTCCACGCACGGGTGACTCATTCTGATGTGTGGACATTTTTTTTGGATTTTAAATTTGCTTCTTATTGATTTTAAATTCGTCAGCTCACTGAGGCAACTCTCTGCCTTCAGGGAGCTTCCATGGTGTGCTCCCCTGAGCCTGCGCTGACATCAGTGCTCGCCCTCCTCCCGCCCCCACCCCGGCAGCGCCAGGCCTTTCAGCCCGTCTTACACACTTGGTGGCCAATTAACAGCCAGCCAGTTTGCAATCACAGTCGGGGGGCCACACCCGGGCCCACCCACTGCTCCCACCTAATGGCTATAAAGTCTGGCCTATGTTGCTTTCGACTACCCACAATGCCCCTCTACCATCTTTTTCTTCCAATGGAGAAGGATATCGGACAATAAAAATAAAATGTAATAGGGTAAATTTTACTTGCTAACGTTCCCTCTCTCCTCAGCGTTGTTTGGAGTGGTCTGGGCCTCTGAGCTTGAGGTCATACAAATCATTTTTTGTGGGGTTAGGGGGGCTGCTGTGCAGCTCCCTTTAACTTCAACTACTCCCTTTGAACAATAAAAATTCAAGATTACTTTTACTCATTTCCTCTAACTTTTTTAGCAATTACAAAACATCTAAATGGCCACTTCTCCTGATTATATACGGGCCTGAATTTTACCGTCATCGGGCAGGACCAGAAGTGAATGTGAAATCTGCTCCTGCCCGTAATCGGCTCCCAACAAAGATTATGAGCTGGCTGGCCAATTAACTGTAGGCCAGCGTGAAACGCGCGCTGAGGGAGGTTCAGCGCTGCTGGGCGGGGTGGAGGGATGGTGCGGTACTTGGGGGTTGGGGGAGGAAAAGGGTGAGCGCTGGAATGAATGTAGCTGCGAGCGGAGGGGTTAAGAGGAATTCCATGAAGGCTGATAGTCATTGAGGATCTGCTTCAGAAAGGTGTTATAATATTTGAAGGGGCAGACAACTGTGTCGATATACAGTGCAAGAAAGTGTGGCTGGAACACGAGCATTGTTTTCCGGGACCAGAAACCATGCCAGGTGTGTGGAGTCAATCAGCATCCCCCATTTTTCAGATGAGTGCCTGTGGGTTCTGCTGGAGGCTGTGAGTGCATGCCAGGAGATATTGCTGCTGTGAGGACAGAAAGAGGAGACATCCACACGTAACTAAGAAGGCATGGATAGAGGTGGTCAGCAGCCATGATGTAGTCAGAAGGGCCTGGATGAAGTACAGGAAGAGTTTCAATGACCTTCCACACTCTGCCGGGTGAGTATTGAGTCCCCATTGTAACCATGGAGAAATATGTTTGTGTGTGACAGCACTTGTTAGGGCTCCTGGGTATGAAGCCCCAAGCTTAATTTGGCACACCTTGTGCCCTTAGAGGCTGCATGTGAGTGGACAGGATGGCTAGCATGTATATAAGGGTGAAGTGCAACTTTGGGAGGTTGGGAGGGGTGTGGTACAGGGGGGAGGGTGGAATTTTCCGGCACGTACAGTAGGGCTATTGTCTTTAGAGGAGAAAGGAAGTCACAATGCACAGGAGCGAGGGCGAACGGCTGGTGGTGTCCCTAATGAAAACAGAAAATGCTGGAAAACCTCAGCAGGTCTGACAGCTTCTTGGATAGAGAAACAGAGTTAACATTTCGAGTCTGTATGACTTCCCCAAAGCATGGTGTCCCTCATCTGTTGTTGTTCAGTCAGGCGGAGGAGCAGACCCTGGAGATGGCTTGTGAATGTGGAATGAGGTCCGCTGGTCGCAGAGAGGCAGGGTTTCAGAGGAGGGTAAGAGTCCAGCGGACAAGGAAGAGATTGGGGGAGGGTATGAGAGATGTAAGGCAGTGGTTGTAAGACTGGCAGCTGAAATGCACGAATCCTCATTGCTTGTCTATTCAAAAGTCTTTGTTCAGCCAGATATCCATTCTGAGAAGCTACCAGGCTGCATGCACTCTGAGTTCATAATACTGCTCGACACCCAGTTACCGATACTTGCCTGTGTGACAGGAATATTTCAAAACTCATAACAGCTGCTTGGACAGGAGTAAAAGCCTTCAGGTCAGGACTCTACAGTAAAGATAATTTTTGGGGCCTGCTGGTTTCCTTAGCCTGGAAATGGGAGTTGTGCTCTCCACTGGAGACACCTCCTCTGAGGAGAAAGGGAGGGCCAAAAGATGGAGGAGACCAGGAGCCCACATTCGGCCTCCAGGGGAGCCACCTTTGGGAGGAGAGGCGCAGGCGCAAGGGGTGCAGGGCCAAGAGGTTGTCCAAGCTGGAAGGGGCTGCAGAAGACGCCACTATTCTGTTGCCAGCATTTACAGGCGGTGAAGCAGCTACCTCAAAATGCCTGAAGTGCCGAAGGAGGCTCTGTCTCTCAAGCAGACAGTCACTTCCATCTGTCAGATGATAGGCCCTGAGGTCTGCACAAACTGTGTGGGTGGACACCCCATGCCAGTGGCTCTAAAGGTCACAGCTGCCCTCAACCTATATGCCACTGGCTCTTTCCAGGGCTCGGTTCTTGATCTTTGCAGTGTCCCCCAATCAGCTGAGCACACTTGTGTCAAGCAGGTTACAGACGCTCTGTTCAGGCGTGCATTAACGTTCATCCACTTCTATTGGGACCAGATAGATCGAGCTAGAGTCTTCGTGACCATTGCTGGCTTCCCCCGTGTCCAGGGTGCAATAGACTGCACACATGTGGCCATCAAGGCGCCAGCATGTGAGCACGGTGCCTTTGTCAACAGGAAGGACTTCCACTCCATGAAGGTGCAGATAGTGTGTGATCACAGGATGCTGATTCTGCAAGTCTGTGCAAGGTATCCTGGCAGCTCTCATGACACTTACATCCTGAGACACTCCCAGGTGCCGAGGCTCTTCAGTGCTGCAGCCCGGCTGGATGGATGGCTGCTGGGTGACAAGGGCTATCCCCTCAGAAGGTGGCTCATGATACCTCTCTGCCATCCAAGAACAGAAGCTGAGCAACAGTGCAATAGGAGCCACACCTCCACAAGGTCTATGGTGCAGAGAACTATTGGTCTTCTCAAGATGCAATTCCAATGCCCGGACCATTCAGGGGGCGCACTCTATACCCCCCAGATCGTGTGTCACTGATAGTGGTTGCATGCTGTGCTCTCCGCAATCTGGTGTTGGAAAGGGGGGACACAGTGGACGAGGAAGACGTAGACACAGTTGCTCCAGATGCACACGATGAGGCCAGCAGTGAGTCCGAGGATGACCACGCACAGGAGAACGCTGAGGGGCTAGATGCTGACCCGGGCACACTCCAGGGAGGTAGAGACACCTGGGAGGCTTTAATCCAAAGAACCTTCAGCTAGCACATCACAGATGGACCTTCAACACACACCAGGGCTGCAGACTCTATACTCGATACCTGAATGCAAAATCTGCCTGGATAGGAACATTAGCCAAGGGCCTTGTCAATAAAGCTCAATGTCAAACAACCCACTCATAACATCATGGGTACCCGTCCACCTGCAGAAGTAAGGAATCACCCTGAGGCATGGTTACATATTAAAATGTATTGAGACTACAAAAGTAACTTCAGAAACCGAAAAAAAAAGTTGTTGGACATTACACCAAGGCTTCAATGAACTATAATGGGCCAACATAAAAGCACCAGTGAGAAACCAGTGTAGTGCCTAAGATGCCTTAAATTTACACTTACGGGTGCTATGTCTAGGTTCTCCCCCCTCGCTGGCACTGGCATTGGAGACAGCCTGCTCACTATGCTGTCCTGTTGGTCTCGATGACCTTGGCGGCCGTTCTCTGGCCCATGGAGCCTTTGATGGCCCCGCCTGGGAGGGAGCAGCCAGTTCCGCAGCTGGCATCTCCCCAGCCATTGCAAACTCATCAGGTGCCACAGTCACTGGCAGAGGGGTGGAGGAGCTGCTGCCATCATCCGGAGCACCCTGACAGGAGCCCGCAAAGGTGACAGGCAGCTGCTGCGCCAACATGAGTTCGCTTTGGACCTCCCTGCTCACCATAGATGAATGGGCACTGAGCTGAGATACTTGGTGTCCAGACTATCTCCCACACTGGCACTGACCAGCTGAGGTCAATGCCACTGAGGGCTTGCAGGCCCCAGTGCAACCCCAGGAGGCCCTGATTGTTCTCCTGGAGGAGCCTCTCCATGAGAGCCACCACTCTCTCCATGAAGGAAGCATGGTGCTCGGCCATGAGGCTAATTGCATTGGTGATGCTCAGCATGGACTCCTCCACCACAGGCACCATGCCATGCATAGCCTCATGTAAATCCACCAGATCCTCTCGCATATCCTGCTAGACCTACAGAGCTTACTGCCTCACGGACAACTCCACAGGCACATCATCAGCCAAGCATGTGCCTGGTCCCCAGCAGTCCTCTGACTGCCAGAGCCCTGGGTATTCTCTGCCTTCGCCAGCACCTCAAGTGAGTGTGAAATGCACTCACCACCGTGCCCCAGGACACTAGCCGAAGATTTAATTCCCACCGAGATGCCAGTATCTGCGCTGGTGCCTGCCTGGCAGGGATGGTCTGACGCTGGTGAGTCAATATGTTCAGAGCCCTCAGGTGTGAAAGGGGGCCCCTCTGCCTCTTCCACCTAGCCCTGGTCCGGTGATGCTGAAAGGAAGAACAAGGACATTTGATTTGTTAAAGTAGAGACAATGTCAATGTGCATCCCTGTTCCCTGGATGGGTATGCGCTCATCCTTCTATAATCAGTGGTCAAACCATGTTGCAAGCTTCAATCACTGAGCATTAAGCAGTGCCATGGCTGCTGGGACACATATGGTGACCTCAGTGCTCGGCAAACATACCTCCCCATGGCACCCCAGCCTCACTGCCACCGGTGGACTTGGGCACATGGTGCCTCTCCAGATCCATGGCCTGCTGCTCAAAAGGTGTCAGGATCGCCAACTGGGCCTGGCCTCCTCCAGTCCAAATCTGCACTGTGGAATTCTGTGCAGTCTTCTCCTGGAAAGGGGAGAAAAGCATTGATTAGTTCAGCCTGCACCTGGATTCCCATCACATCCCTGCCACCCCAACCAGAGTGGGACATTGTAGGACTCCAGTTCGTTGTTACTCTGCAGTTGCCGCACACTCACACCAAGAAGCCAGGGCTGACCCCTCCCCATTGCCCAAGTGCTGCCTCCTTCACTTGTGGCACCGCAAGGTCTAACCTTGCTAAGCAAGAGGCACAAGCACGTGGAACGCAAAGACCAGCAGATGAATTGGTACCCCACCTCCTGGAAGCTCTCCTCTCAGCATGTTAGCACCCTGACTTTGACATGCTTCCCAGTTCCAGCACTCTGCCTAGGTGCAGATCCTTGAGTTTCACCCCCAGTCTACACTCTGGGTGTCAGTGTCACACATGCTGCGGGTGTAGAATCCTTCCTAGCTCAACCCTCTCAGGGTGAACGAGGCATGGGCAATATCTGCTGGCCCACCCAGTGAGGGGTACATGCCATGAAGGGTTCAATGCTGTTACTGTCCTCAGAGTTGCTGGGAGGGGGGTGTGGGGGTGTTGAGGGGCAAAGTTGATGGCTGCAATAAGTGACCACAGCCAGCATGGTACTCACCCTCCCCGAGCACAGGAGGTCATTGAATCTTTTGCAGCACTGGAGCCATGTGTGTTGAACCACTTCATGGGAACTCACGGTCTCAGCCTCCTCCTCCCACACACATATAGTCAGGTGGGGAGGCCTCCACCTCCCGTCCCTTGGAAGCAAGACCTCCTGCCACGCTGTCACCTCCTCCAGGAGGTCAGCAAGGCACTCGTTGGAGAAACGAGAGGCACACTGTCCCACTGTCCTACCCTCCAGCCTGGCCTGCCCCGCTGGCTTACCCTCCAGACTTGCGTGCTGCACAGTAGCCCTCTGCTGTGCTCTTCTGCCGGCCATTGTAAGCAGCCTTGTAAAGGCTGCCTGGCCTTCATTTAAACAGGCCACTGGGTCGCCATTGGACCCAGCGGCCTGTGCACGCTTGCTACCACCCGTCCACTCGCGCTATCCTCGGGAATCGAAAAATACACTTGGCCAGCCCGCATAAAATGGCGCGCGGACATGATTGTGGGCAGCGATCGTGTCTGCACCCATTCCCGCTCGGCCTGCCCAACATGGGGATAATTCTCCCCCTCATCTCCCCAAAATTTTCTGGACCTTTTATCCCACCCTTGGTCTAGGATGGTTGAAAAACATGAAGCCCATCCGCCTGATAGGCCCATGCACCAAGTGTAAAAATGCACATGCCACTCAAAATCGGGGTTTATTGGGCTTTTAAAATCCTTAATTGGCCCTTTAATTGCCTATAGTCTCACTTCTGATATTTGCATGTGCCCACCTACCAAGATGTTGCGAGGCGGTGCAATGATGTCAGGAAACCCTTCCAATGTCATCAGATGCCATGTCATTTTACATCATGACTGCTGCGCACCCACATGGCAATCATAACATTTAGGTCATGATTTTTTTTTTATAGGCTGTGTGTTTGTGTATGTGCGTTTTTTTCCCCAGCTTATTATTTTAAGTTTTGTTAATTCCTTGTTTTTTTGCTTTATTCTGATGTCACCCGTAATATTTAGATCGTTTAAGCAATCTCTTGCACAAAACATGGTATGAATGATTTTAAAAATTGGCTGAGCTAGTTCCCATTATGGATGATGTAATAAGCTTCCTGTGTCTTTCTCAAGACTCATAGGAAGAAAACATTGAAAATCAATGCAGGAATTCTGAAATCTAATACCTAAAAATCATGCCATCAATCATGAAAATAATCCATATTGTGGCTACTGAATGGAAGTGGGGAAGGGAAATGTTTCCATATCCAGTAGTAGTTCCTTCATATCACCAGGGAATCTCTGCAAATTTGCTCAGTGTTAGTAAGAAGATGTGCCATTTTACAGTGACAGTGGTGTTATACCACATAAGGCACAATGTATTATTCTGGAATACATTTCTGAAGATAGATTTTCTACTGGAGCTGTGGCAGTTTCCCAGCACAGCTCCAGTAGGCAGGGTAGAAAATAGGGCGAGAATATGTTCTGCTCTCTCCCCTGTCACTGCTGGGATTTTCTGTCAAAAATAAGGAGTGATGTTGATCAGCATAATAAATAATATAAATGACAGGAATATGTCAAATAACAGTTTC